>NC_091776.1:45617136-46867136 GCF_029378745.1 Bos indicus
TGGAGAATTCCACAGACTATATAGTCCGTGGGGTCACAAAGAGCCAGACACAACTGAGCAACTTTCATTTTCACTTGCATTAATCTAAACTGACTCATTAGCCCTGAAGATGTCAGGAACTGATTACGTTAAAACAAACCATTTAGCAATGGACAGGAAATCAGAAATATATGTATGGACATTCTAAGGGGCTGATATCTGGGCATCTATGTAAAAATTTCTTAAAACTTCCTTTTATATTCACATTTGGACCTGTGATTGAACCTGTTCTCACATTTGGCCAAGGTGCGCCATAGGAGAGAACATCCAGTCCACCCTCCAACCTCAGTTTTCAGCTTTGGGTTCTGGTAAAGGAAAACATGTGAAATCAGCCCCAGAGAAACTGTCTGGGCACACTGTAAGAACAGAGATGACTCAGGGGCTGCCCACGCTCATTTCGTCTGTGATAAAATGACTTCTGTGAGGCTCCTTTGTCATTTTCATTATATCGGACCTTTCCATTAGTGGCAACTGGAAAGGTGACCACAGCTTAGTGAGGGCGCCAGCAACAGACGTAGAGCCTGGATCCAAAGAGTCTCAGATAAGGAAATGGAGACATGAGACATGACTTCACATGTGTGATAGCTCCTGTAACAGAAAAGAGACGGGAGTTTAGGATTAGGTGGTGTGGCTTTTATTCCCAGCCCCACTGCAAAAATATTAACTGTCATTCTTTGGAAATTACAAAATTTGAACATGCTGTTTAAAATTCTACACTCAGAGGGGCTTGTAGTAGGATATTCACTGGGACCCTTTTCATCATCCAGAGAGAGCTGATGGCAACTTCAAGGGGGATAACATAGAGATGCTGGTTAGCCCCAGGAGAGGAACCTTCTTGAGCCTTTATTGAAGGCTGTTGGGGCCTCTCTGAAAGGGAGGAGTCAGTAAACGGAGTACAAGAAGGGCTCAATATACAAAGATCAGCCTGGTTTGGTTTAGTTACCAAATAGTGTCCGACTCTTGCAATCTCATGGACTGTAGCCCACCAGGCTTCTCTATCCATGGGATTTCCCAGGCAAGAATCCTGGAGTGAGTTGCCGTTTTCTTCTACAGGGGATCTTCTTGACCCAGGGATCAAACCTGCATCTCCTGCGTTGCAAGTGGATTCTTTCTTTACTGACTGAGCCACCAGGGAGTCCCCCAAATCAGCATAATACACCTCTTTAACAGAATGCGGGGAAAAGAACCACATGATCATTTCAACTGGTGCAGAAAACACATTTTACATAGCGCAACACCCTTTCGTGATAAAAACACTTAAGAAACTTGAAATGAGGTGCCATGCTTCCTGAAGTTACTAAAGCTTGATATGGTTTTATGTTATGATGGGAAATTAATAACTGAGTATAAGAGCTGGGGGAAAAGACTTGAAATGGAAGGAAATTTCCTCAATATAATAAAGGCAACATATGAAAAAACCCACAGCTAATATCATACTCAATGGTGAAAGAGTGAAACTTTTCCTCTAAGATCAGGAAGATAAAGTGCCTGCTTTAGCTACTTGTTTTCAACATAATATTGCAAGGTTTAGCCAGGACAATAAGAGAAGAAAGAGTAATAATAGGCACAGAAATCGGAAAGGAAGAAGTAATGTTACTTTTGTTCACAGGCAACATGATCTTATATGTAGAAAACTCTAATGTCTCCAAAACCAAAACAACTGTTAGAACTAGTAAACAAATTCAGGAAAGTGGCAGGATGAAAAATCAGCATGCAGAAATCACCTGTGTTTCAATATACTAACAATAAGCAATCCATCAAGGAATTTAAGAAGCCAATTCCATTAAAATGGCATCAAAAAGGATAAAATATTTAGAAATAAACTAAACCAAGGAGACAAAACACTTGTACACTGAAAACTGTAAAATGTTGCTGAAAGAAAATAGCATTAATAAATGGAAAGACATCTGTGTTCATGGTTTGGATAACTTGATGTTGCTAGAAGGTCAATAATACCCAGAGTGACCTGCAGATTCAGTGCAATCACAATCAAATCCTAAAGACATTTTGGAGTAGAAATAGAAAAATACATCCTAAATTTCATACAGAATTTCAAGTGGCCCAGAATAATCAAAACAATCTAAAAAAAGAATAGTTTTGGAGAACTGACACTTTCTGATTTCAAAATTTACTGCAAAGATATATTAATCAAATACTGTTGTACTGGCATAAAGACAGAAGTACAGACCAATGAAATGGAAGAGAGATTGAGAAATAAACACTCACATATGTGGTCAAGTGGCTTTTGACAAGACCAGCAACACCATTCAGTGGGGGAAAGATAGTCTTTTCAACAAACGGTGTATGGAATGCTGGATACACATGCAAAAGGATGAAGGGGAAACTTTACATTACACCATATTGATAAATTAACTAAAATTGAATCAAATACCTAAGTGTAAGGTACACTTGCAGTCTTAGTGTAAAACTAAGTATAAAACTCTTAAAAGAGTATAAAACTTAGAAGAAAACTCTTAGTATAGTATAAAACTCTTAGAAGAAAATACAGGGGAAAAGATTCATGACATTGGATTTGCCAGTGATTAATTGGCTATATAAAGCACAACTAGAAAAAATAGATAAACTGAGCTGCAGCAAAATTTGAAACTTTTGGGCATCAAAGGACTCTGTTAAGCAAGTTAGAAGACAACTCACAGAGTGGGAGCAAATATCTTCCAATCATGTAGCTGATAAAGGATTAATTAAAAATATATATAGAATTTTTACAACTTAACAAAAACAACCCAACTGAAATAATGGGCAAAGGGCTGGAATAAACATTTTTTCAGACTATGTATGAATGGCCATAAGTACATGAAAAGATACTCAACATCCCTAGTCAGTATATAAAGGCAAATCAAAATTAGGAGATACTATTTCTAAAAAAAAAAAAAACCAGAAAATAACAATCGTTGGCAAGGCTATGGAGAAATTGGAACTCATGTGCATTGCTGATGGAATGTAAAATGGTGCACTCATAGTGGAAATAGTGTGGAAGTAGCTGAAAGAATTAAACACAGAATTACCGTATGATTCAGTAATTCTGTCTTGGTATATACCCTAAGGAATTGGATATATACTCAGTGTTCATGGCAGTATTATTTACAAGAGCCAAAAGGTGGCAACAAGCCTGATGTCTCCCCCAGCATCACCCCATGGGACACCTCATCACCAAATGCCCCTGACCCTTGATGGGGCAAGATTGCAGTGCTCTCTGGACCTCACATCGGCCCCAGGGGGGTCAACCCCAAGGCAGGGCCCCCTCCTCTGAGGTTGTCTCTCCCTGGTGGACCAGCCTCCCACCCCTGGAAAGCAACCAAGACCCAAGTCAGGAGACAGAGCACTTTGCAAAATTAGCTTCCTCTGCCAAAAGTGTCTCACTCAAACAGCAGTCTCTCATAATTGCTCACTTTGGGATCTGATCAGGTATTTCCTTCACAAGAGTCTGTGGATACAATGTTAAAAGAAAATATTATTGCATTTCTGAGCTCTTTTTGCCAAAGGCACCCAAACTCGTTTCTTATTAGTTTTTTGCTGGCAGGTTTATTTTTGCTTTTCCTCTTTATTGCTGGTCTCGAGGGAACCAGCACACTTTGAGGGGAGAGAGATTCAGACTTTCCAGCTCTGCCATGCGGCTCATCAATATTGTGCTCATAGCAGAGTCTGGTCCCAAGTCCAGACTCAGTTGGTGGAGGGCTTTCGGGGGGACAACCATGAGGGCACCCGGTGGGGGCTCCGGGAACTGGAGTGTGTGCACCCCCTCTGATGGGGTCGCTGATCATTGCCTGGTGTGGAGTCCAGTGTTGGGAAACTTCTGATTATCCAAGGGTGTCTGGGGGGTCTGCATTCTTGGGTGAGACCCCCTGATGTCCACAGGGGGCTTGTGGACCCCTCTATCCTCCAGAGCCACCCTCTTTCACCCACTGCACCCCCAGGAGATGACCTGGGGGCCAGGTCACCCAGGCTGCCTTGCCTCCTGCCTTCTGTTCTGGCCCCCGCAGTGGGAGGCTCCCGGGAGATCCGAGAGTGTGTGGAGAGAGGGTGGGGCATTTGGCACCCACATCTCCCTGCTGGGGGCTGCACTGCTGGCAGGACCTGTGATCTTCAGCCCGCAGCCCCTCTCCCTGTGACCATCTCCCCCTATGTCGTCCCCTCCTGCCCTTCTGGAGGGGGTGGACACAACCTCCCACTGTTGTTCCTCTCTGAGTGTCCCAGCTTCTCAGTTTGTTTCTCTGTAAGAGTCCCTGCTTTTATATTTTCTCATCCACACTTGAGAGGAATTCTCTTCCTGCCAGGACTCAGGCTGACAGAGTCCTGAATTGTTAATAAATAGTGAGAAAGTACAAGTGTCTGATCCCCTCCCTCATTTGACAAAGAATCAACCTCCCCTTTATTAGAACAAGCAAACAATCTCCACATCTGTCTGACTTTGCCCTTGGACTAACGTTCGGGTCCAGAGCACAAGGTCAGATGGCGCCCACCTCTCAATCCACTGTGGCCACAATATGGCCCTGGAGCCCGGCCCTTCCTGCAGGCTGGCTGGCAGTGGGCAGTTGAAGGCAGGAGAGGTGCAGAGGGGAGGGCTGGGGAGTCTGGGGCAGGAATTCCTGGGACAGGTGGGTCCTTGGAACAGTGTAGAGAGATCAGCAGGTCAGCAGAGAATCCATGTCGAGAAAGGATGTCTGTTCTCTAAAGGATGGAGCCTCCTGCAGGGGCAGCCTGTTCTGTGAATGGGGAGTTCCCAGCCTGGCTGTGAACCTCCGAACTGGGAAGAAGTAGCCATTTGGTGGGATTTCTGCCTGGTGGCGCTAGTGGTAAAGAACCTGCCTGCCAATGCAGAAGACATAAGAGATATGGGTTCCATCCCTGGGAAGGGAAGATCCTCTGGAGGAAGGCGTGACAACCCACTGCAGTTTCCTTGCCTGGAGAATCCTTGGACAGAGGACACTGGCGGGCTGCAGTCCACGGGGTTGCAAAGAGTTGGACATGACTGAAATGGCTTAGCACGGACGCATGCACACTGCCCTGAGGTATGGGCCCACCAGCTGCTGCTTGTGGCTCTCATTCATGCCGGAAAAAACACAGGCTTCTCCTGGTACTGCAGGGGCCACTGGCTGGTGGGTGGCCACTGGCTGGCGTCTCCCAGGCATGTTCTTGTCCCCAGGTGGCTCCAGCAGCCTCGCTCTCAGGTGAGAGAAGGGCCTGCAGTCCAGAAGGAGGGGGAGGGCTCCTTCCTCACTTGGAACTGATAGCATCACTTTGCTGCTTGTCAAAGAGATTTGTGGCCCTTGCTGAGGAAAAAGATAAATGACGCAACGGAAAAGTATGTTGAATGAAATAGGAAGCCCGTGGAGGAGGAAGTCAAAGTGCCCTTCCAGCCCCCCACCAGGTAAGCAACTTGTTGATGTTTTCCCAGCTTTTACAAATTTTCACAAACTAATGTCATACATGTATTTGGAAACAAATTGGGTCATAATGTAGAAAAGATTTTTATTTTAATTTCAGGTTCTGCCATGGCATTATTCCAATGAACAAAGATCTACAACACCTTATAAAAGGAAATATAATATTTCATTGGGAGGCTGCATCTCCACTGGCTAAACCGATGTTCTCTTACCAGAGCCTTGATTTGTCATCCACATGTCTCCAGCATAAATATTGTCGGTGGAAATTCCTGTATACATGTGCTGTAAGCTTGCCTTTGTGGGAACTTATTCACTTGTCAAGTTGAAGACTTGACACCTGTCATCAAACTGCCCCACGGAAGTGATGTACATCTGACCCTTCCCCAGCCTGGGAGCACCTGGAGGGTGATATTCCTGGACCCTTGCCAGTAAAAGTTATTATAGTGGTTTTACTCTTTATTAAACCCAGTGAACACAAAATATTTTCTTTTCACTGGCTTAATTGTGATAACGAGAGATGAGGGGTTCTTTGGCAGTTGTATTCTTTTTTATTTTTTTTATTATTTTTTTTAACTTTATAATATTGTATTGGTTTTGCCATATATCAACATGAATCCGCCACAGGTATACATGTGTTCCCCATCCTGAACCCTCCTCCCTCCTCCCTCCCCGTACCATCCCTCTGGGTCATCCCAGTGCACCAGCCCCAAGCATCCAGTATCATGCATCAAACCTGGACTGGTGACTCACTTCATATATGATATTATACATGTTTCAATGCCATTCTCCCAAATCATCCCACCCTCTCCCTCTCCCACAGAGTCCTTTTTCATTATTTACTGTGTGCTCAGTCGTGTCCAACTCTTTTCTACCCCATGGACTGTAGCCCATCAGGCTCCTCTGTCCATTTAATTTTCCAGGGAAGAATACTGGAGTGGGTTACCATGCCCTTCTCCAGGGTTTCTTCCCAACCCAGGGATTGAACCTGCATATCTTGTGTCTCCTACACTGGCAGGCAGATTCTTTACCACTGTGCCACCTGGGAAGCCCTTGTATCATTTATATTAATATATGAATCTTATTTTTGATATCCTTTTAAAGCTCTTTCTTTTCTTATAGAAATCTTCTTCTTATTGATTTGAATACTCTCTTGGAACAGTAAGAGTAGAAACCTAATGTTTGTCATATTCTCATATTTTCTTTAGATATTTTTCTCCAGGTCATTTGCCTTATGCTATTAAGATTTTTTAAAAAATTATTTATTTTAATTGAAGGCTAATTACTTTACAATACTGTGGTGGTTTTTGCCATACATTGATGTGAATCAGTACATGTGTCCCGCTGTCCTGAATCTCCTCCCACCTCCTTCCCTATCCCATCCCTCTGGGTTGTCCAAGTGCATCTGCTTTGAGTGCCCTATTGTACAGTCAGAAAATTTTAAATCTACATTATTAACCTATATTTTGCCTATTATTTTCCCTTTGCCTGCATTGTGGTTAACAAAACCTTTCTCACCCTCAAGATTTTAGATTATTAACCTCAATTTTCCTTAAAATGTGTGTCGATTTTAAAGTTAATGTATTTTATTTTATTTATTCATTTTTTAAAAGGATTTCTATTTTTCACCATTGAGGATAATGTTTGCTGTGGGTTTGTCATATATAGCTTTTATTATGTTGAGGTATGTTCCTTCTGTTCCTGCTTTCTGGAGAATTTTTATCATAAATGGATGTTGAATTTTGTCAAAGGCTTTCTCTGCATCTATTGAGATAATCGTATGGCTTTTATTTTTCAATTTGTTAATGTGGTGTATTACATTGATTGATTTGTGGATATTGAAGAATCCTTGCATCCCTGGGATAAAGCCCACTTGGTCATGGTGTATGATCTTTTTAATGTGTTGTTGGATTCTGATTGCTAGAATTTTGTTAAGGCTTTTTGCATCTATGTTCATCAGTGATATTGGCCTGTAGTTTTATTTTTTTGTGGCATCTTTGTCAGGTTTTGGTATTAGGGTGATGGTGGCCTCATAGAATGAGTTTGAAAGCATTTCCCCTAAAGTCAGGAATAAGACAAGGGTGCCCACATTCACCACTACTCTTCAACATAGTTCTGGAAGTTTTGGCCACAGAAATCAGAGCAGAAAAAGAAATAAAAGGAATCTAAATTGGAAAAAGAAGAAGTAAAACTCTCACTGTTTGCAGGTGACATGATCCTTTACATAGAAAATTACTAGAGCTAATCAATGAATATAGTAAAATTGCAGGATATAAAATCAACACACAGAAATCCCTTGCATTCCTATACTAATAATGAGAAAATAGAAAGAGAAATTAAGGAAACAATTCCATTCACCATTGCAATGAAAAGAATAAAATACTTAGGAATATATCTATCTAAAGAAACTAAAGACCTATGCATAGAAAACTATAAAACACTGGTGAAAGAAATCAAAGAGGACACTAATAGATGGAGAAATATACCAAGTTCATGGATCAGAAGAATCAATATAGTGAAAATGAGTATACTACCCAAAGCAGTCTATAGATTCAATGCAATCCCTATCAAGTTAACAACGAATTTTTCACAGAGCTAGAACAAATAATTTCACAATTTGTATGGAAATACAAAAAACCTCGAATAGCCAAAGCAATCTTGAGAAAGAAGAATGGAACTGGAGGAATCAACTTGCCTGACTTTAGGCTCTACTACAAAGCCACAGTCATCAGACAGTATGGTACTGGCACAAAGACCGAAATATAGATCAATGGAACAAAATAGAAAGCCCAGAGATAAACCCACGCACCTATGGACACCTTATCTTTGACAAAGGAGGCAAGAATATATAATGGAGAAAAGACAATCTCTTTAACAAGTGGTGCTGGGAAAACTGGTCAACCACTTGTAAAAGAATGAAACTAGAACACTTTCTAACACCATACACAAAAATAAACTCAAAATGGATTAAAGATCTAAACATAAGACCAGAAACTATAAAACTCTTAGAGGAGAACATAGACAAAACACTCTCTGACATAAATCACAGCAGGATCCTCAATGACCCATCTCCCAGAATATTGGAAATAAAAGCAAAAATTAACAAATGGGACCTAATTAAACTTAAAAGCTTCTGCACAACAAAGGAAACTATAAGCAAGGTAAAAAGACAGCTTTCAGATGGGAGAAAATAATAGCAAATGAAACAACTGACAAACAACTAATCTCAAAAATATACAAGCAACTCCTGCAGCTCAATTCCAGAAAAATAAATGACCCAGTCAAAAAATGGGCCAAAGAACTAAACAGACATTTCTCCAAAGAAGACATACAGATGGCTAACAAACACATGAAAAGATGCTCAACATCACTCATTATCAAAGAAATGCAAATCAAAACCACAATGAGGTACCATTTCACGCCAGTCAGAATGGCTGCGATCCAAAAGTCTACAAGCAATAAACGCTGGAGAGGGTGTGGAGAAAAGGGAACCCTCTTACACTGTTGGTGGGAATGCAAACTAGTACAGCCACTATGGAGAACAGTGTGGAGATTCCTTAAAAAACTGGAAATAGATTTGCCTTATGACCCAGCAATCCCACTGCTGGGCATACACACTGAGGAAACCAGAATTGAAAGAGACACGTGTACCCCAATGTTCATCTCAGCACTCTTTATAATAGCCAGGACATGGAAACAACTTGATGTCCATCAGCAGATGAATGGATAAGAAAGCTGTGGTACATATACACAATGGAGTATTGCTCAGCCATTAAAAAGAATACATTTGAATCAGTTCTAATGAGGTGGATGAAACTGGAGCCGATTATACAGAGTTAAATAAGCCAGAAAGAAAAACACCAATACAGTATACTAACACATATATATGGAATTTAGAAAGATGGTAACGATAACCCTGTATGCGAGACAGCAAAAGAGACACAGATGTACAGAACAGTCTTTTGGACTCTGTGGGAGAGGGAGAGAGTGGGATGATTTGGGAGAATGGCATTGAAACAGGTATAATATCATATAAGAAACGAATCGCCAGTCCAGGTTCGATGCAGGATACAGGATGCTCAGGGCTGGTGCACTGGGATGACCCAGAGGGATGGTATGGGGAGGGAGGTGTGAGGGGGTTCAGGATTTGGAACACGTATACACCTGTGGCAGATTCATGTTGATGTATGGCAAAACCAATACAATATTGTAAAGTAATTAGCCTCCAATTAAAATAAGTAAATTAAAAAAAGAAACCTGTTTAGTAGCACTTGAAATGCTAGACTAAAACTGGAGGAACGTTTAATTTGCATTTTATTGTTTTTAAAATGAAATTGTTCTCATCTTGGTCTAAGAGAAAAATTTCCTGCAGCACTTGGCATCTTTTGAAAAACTAATAATAAACTCTTCCACCCATTAAAAAAAAAAAAAGATTTCTTTCTTTTTAGTTTAGGTTGCTCTGGATCTTCCTTGCTGTGTGTAGGCTTTCTCTAGTTGTAGAGAATTGGGGGCTACTCTTCATTGTGGTGCATGGGTTTGTCAATGCAGTGGCTTCTCTCATTGCAGAGCACAGGCTCTGGGCACGTGAGCTTTAGCAGTAGCAGCACATGGGCTCAGCAGTTGTGGCTCATAGGCTTAATTGCCCCGTGGCATGTGGGATCTTCCCAGACCAGGATTCAAACCCATGTGACCCCTGCATTGCAAGGTGGATTCGTAACCACTGGACCACCAGGGAAGCCTAAGTTAATGTCTTTTAAATGACAAAAATTTAATGTATCTAGTAAAAATTTCAGAGAATTCAACAGAGCCCATTTTTGGAAGAGTTACTATGAGCTGGACTGTACTTAATGCTGGGTGTATCATGGAAAAATCTGTGCCCTTAGAGTTCATATCTGGGAAAGCTTCCCAAATATCACACAAGTAACTATAAAATTAACTCTGGAAATTCAGAAATAAGCACAAGATAAATGCAAAACCACCTCTGAGAATTCACAGATCATCATAGAGAACATGTAAAAATTCTGCCAAGACAAGTTGTATGAAGATGAGATATTGGGAGTAGTGATGCTGACACAAGAGTGGCTGACCCAGGTCACCCCATTAGCACATTTCCCAGAGACAAGAACAGTTGGATTGGGATGTAACATGAGTGGAAGTTCACTACACATGAAAGGTAGTGGTGGTTGGAGGGGAGGGGAGTGGGAATAGGGAAGAGCATTCTGAGAGTCTGAAAGAGCATGTGCAAGTGTCCTGGGGCAGGTGGATATGGAGCATGCAGAGCAAGATGTCACTGAGATAGTGGGAGAGGGGCTGAAGGGTCACAGAAGGGTAAAAATGTAATGTATTTCTTCTCTGTCCCCTCCTGACTCACTGCCTTCTTGTCCCAATCTCAGAGGCTACCACAGTTGAAATCTGGGTGTTTACCTTTGTAGATAATTTCTGTGCATATGTAAAAATAAATGTACAATATTAATGATAGAAATATAATAATAATAATGGGAAAAATGATGTATACATATTTATATTTGCTTTCTAATTATGAAAAGGTAAACATACTCAAGACTAGAGACATAAAACTCTCATAAACCCATCACCCAACATCAACAACCATCAACATTTTGCCACCCCCAGAAGCAGTCAAGAATATACGGAACTATGCAAAAAAGTCTCAATGACTTGATGGTATGGATACCACGATGGTGTGGTCACTCACCTAGAGCCAGACATCCTGGAGTGTGAAGTCAAGTGGACCTTAAGAAGCATTACTATGAACAAAGCTAGGGGAGATAATTCCAGCCAAGCTGTTTTAAATCCTAAAAGATGATGCTGTTAATGTGCTGTACTCAGTATGCCAGCACATCTGGAAAACTCACCAGTGGCCAGAAGACTGGAAAAGTTTTCATTCCAATCCCAAAGAAGAGGAGTGTCAAAGAATATTCAAACTACTGCATAATTGCACTCTTTTCACATGCTAGAAAGATAATGCTTAAATCCTTCAAGCTAGGCTTCAACAGTATGTGAACTGAGAACTTGTAGATGTACAAGCTGGATTTAGAAAAGGCAGAGGAACCAGAGAGCAAATTGACAACATCGGTTGGATCATAGAGAAAGCAAGGGAATTCCAGAAAAACTTCTACTTTTGCTTCATTGAATACACTAAACCCTTTGTGTGGATCACAGCAAACTGAAAAATTCTTCAAGAGATGAGAACACCAGACCACCTGACCTGCCTCCTGAGAAATCTGTATGCAGGTCGATAAGCAATAGTTAGAACCAAAATGGAACAACAGACTGGTTTCAAATTTTGAAAGAAATTTGTCAAGGCTGTATATTGTCACTCTGCTTATTTAACTTATATGCAGAGTACATCATGAAAAATCCCAGGTTGGATGAATCACAAGCTGGAATCAAGACTGCAGGGAGAAATATCAATAACTCAGATGTACAGATGACACCACTCTTATGGCAGAAAGTGAAGAAGAACTAAGGAGCCGCTTGATGAGGGTGAAAGAGGAGAGTAAAAAGCTGGCTTAAAACTCAACATTCAAAAAACTAAGATCATGGCATCCAGTTGCATCACTTTATGACAAATAGATGGGGAAAACGGTTACAGAGTTTCTTTTCTTGGGCTTCAAAATTACTGTGGATGGTGACCGAAGCCATGAAATTAAAAAATGCTTACTCCTTGGAAGAAAAGCTATGACAAACCTACACAGCATATTAGAAAGCAGAGATATCACTTTGCTGACAAAGGTGCGTATAGTCAAAGCTATGCTTTTTCCGGTAGTCATGTATGGATGTGGGATCTGGACATAAAGAAGGCTATGTGCCAGAGAATTGATGCTTTCAAATTGTGGTGCTGGAGAAGACTCTTGATAGTCCCTTGGACAGCAAGGAAATCAAACCAGTCAATCCTAAAGGAAATCAACCCAGAATATTCATTGGAAGGACTGATGCCGAAACTGAAGCTCCAGTACTTTGGCCACCTGATGCAAACAGCCAACTCGTTGGAAAAGACCCTGATGCTGGGAAAGATTGAGGGCAGCAGGAGGAGGGGGTGACAGAGGTTGAGATAGTTGGATAGCATCATGGACTCAATGGACGTGAGTTTGAGCAAACTCCAGGAGGCAGTGAAGGACAGGGAAACCTGGTAGGCTGCAGTCCGTGGGGTCACAAGGAGTCAGATGTGACTTGGCGACTAAACAGCGGAAACAGCAAGAGGCAGTCAGAATTCCCCAGATAACATAGGAACTCGGGGTTGGGAAGAGCTCAACGAAGGACAGTGTGCACACGGGTGGGTGGGGTGAAGAGTGCATCACTTTAGGATCTGCAACAGCAGGAAGCAGTTCTGTGTCTGAGTGGAAGGGATGGTGGTTACCCAGATCACAAGAGCTGTGACTATCTGTGAAGGAGGCATGCGGGGTGGGGGTACGGGTGGGTGAGGCACCAGTGCCTACGTACAGCCTGGTGACTAATGCTCTGAACACTCCCCTTTGCCTCTGATTGAACCAAGGGATTCCAGAGGGAAAGCGTTCCTTTATTCCAAGATAAGGAGCTTAGCATCCTGAACATAGAAGGCTAATAGAATCTGGAGGTGTGAAAGAATACTGAGCACAGCTTTCTTTTTCAGTGCAGTATTAAAAATTTTTTTGTTATTTATTATTTATTTGGCTGCACCTTGTCTTAGCTGTGGCATGCAGGATCTTAGATCTTTGTTGCATCATATGAACTCTTAGTTGCGGCATTCAGAATCTAGTTCCCCAATCGGGGACTGAATCCGGATCCTCTATATGGGGAGCGTGAGCCAGCCACTGGACCACCAGGGAAATCCCTTCATTGCAGTATTTTAAAGCAAATTGAATACATGGTGTCATTTCACTCCTAAATACCTCAATAAGCATCCTAATAAAGAACCTCACCTTTCATAACTACCATATTATTATCATATTTTATCAAACACAAATTTCTTAATTTAATTCCAGTCCATGTGCAAACTTCCTTGTCTGAAAAACTATGTTAATGATTGGCTCATTTGAACCCCAGCTGAAGCAGATTCTATGTACTGCGTATGAATTCTATATTTCTCGTCTCTCTAAATCGAGAATAGGTCCCTCCCTCTCTCGTGTCATGGATTTCTAATTTCACATTGACTAGTTGAAGACACCGTGTCAATGTCTTTGTTAGAATGCCCTGTATTCTGATTTCAGCTGAATTGCTTCCTTGGCTCTTGTTTCATTTGCTCTCCTGTTTCCCAAATAGCTGCAGGCTTGTCATGAAGTCTGAAGGCTGAGTAGATTCAGATTGGTCGGTTTTGCATGAATACTTCGTGGGTGAAGCTGAGTTCTTTATACTACATTCTATCATGAGGTACATGACTGTCCCTCTCACTTCTCATGATGTTGATGGACTGGTGATTTCAAATGGTGATGCTCTAACTCCTCCATGTAAATTTCCTCATCGATCTTCCACCTAATAATTTTAATATCCATGGAATGATCAGAATAGATTTTTTAATAAGATGCTGAAGCTTTTGATTCTTCAGTTCTTCTGAAATTATTAGTTTGAGTTCTGTTTGGAAGAGCTATTCCATATGACTAGGACTGTGGATTTACTATGAAGTATTCATACCAGAAAGGCAAGATTAATGCTTAATTTTCCTCTTTATCAATTTTCAGAGTAATAAATTGGTATGCTAGAAATTTCTAGTGGTGTGCAATGAGTATTTTAGAACATAATTTTTCTCTTTGTCATCTCCTAATCTATTATTTTACTCATGGTTTTTACTTTAATTGAGGTGAAATTCACATAACATAAAATTAAGGATTTTAAAGTGTACAATTTAGTGGCCATTAGTACATTTAAAATGCTATGCAGCCATCACCTTTATTCTGTTTCAAAACATTTTGACCAACCCCTATTCTTTCCTGCACCGCAGTCCCTGACAATTACTAAACAGTTTTCTATTGCTATAAATTTGTGTAGTCTTAACATTTCATATGAAATTAAAAATAGGTGACTTTGTTTCTGATTTCTTTTATTATACTTAGCATAAAGTTTTCAATGTTTATTCATGTAGTAGCACTTAATCCATTTTGTGGCTGAATAATATTCTATTGCATGGGTATACCACTTTTGTCTATCCATTCATTTGTTGGTGGATATTTAAAAATTTTTGGCAATTATCTGTAGCATTGCTATGAACATTCATGTACAAGTATTTTTTCTGTGGTCAGTACTCAGTCGCTCAGTCGTGTCCAGCTCTTTGTGACCCCATGGACTGTAGCCCACCAGGCTCCTCTGTCCATAGAATTTTCCAGGCAAGAATATCTGTTTTCAACTCTTTTGGGTATAAGCATAGGAGTGGAAATTCTGGATCATTTGGTAATTCTATATTTATCTTTTTGAGGAAATTTTCAACATTTTCCATAGCAGCTGCACCATTTTATATTTCAGTCAGCACATCCTTCCCCACATGTGTAATTTTCTAAAAATTATTGTTATAGCCATTCTGGTGTAGATTGAAGTCTCACTGTAGTTGTGATTTGCTTTTCCCTAATGATGCTGATGTTGAGCATGTTTTCATGTCCTTGTTGGCCATTTGTATATCTTCTGTGGATGTCTGTTCAGTTTTTAATTGTGTTGTTTGCCTTTTGTTGTTGAAATGTAAGAGTTCTTAATATATTCTGAATCCTAAACTCATATCAGATTTGTAGTTCAGTCTCCAAGTCATGCCTGACTCTTTGAAACCCCATGAACTGCAGCATACCAGGCTTTCTTGTCCTTCACTATCTCCCCGAGTTTGCTTAAACTCATGTCCATTGAGTCAGTGATCCATCTAAACATCTCATCATCTGCCACCCCCTTCTCCTACTCTCAATCTTTCTCAGCATCAGAGTCTTTTCCAATAAGTCAGTTCTTTGTATCAGGTGGCCAAATATTGGAGCTTCAGCTTTAGCATAAGTCCTTCCAGTGAATATTCTGGGTTGATTTCCTTTAGGATTGTCTGGTTTGATCTCTTTGCCATTCAAGAGACTCTCAAGAGTCTTCTCCAGCACCACAATTTGAAAGCATCAATTCTTCAGTGTTCAGCCTTCTTTGTGGTCCAACTCGCCCATCTGTATGTGACTATATGGACCTTTGTCAGCAAAGTGATGTCTCTGCTTTTTAATACACTGTCTGGTTTTATCATAGCTTTTCTTAACTACTTGCAAATATTTCCTCCCATTGTGAAGGTTGCCTTTTCACTTTTGTGATAATGTCTTTTGATATACAAAAGGTTTTTAATTTTGATGAAGTGCAACTTATTTTTTCTTTTATTGCCTGTACTTTATTTTTTTTTTTTTTGGAATATTATGCTTTATTATTTCAAGAAAGGTAAAAATGCAACTGAAATGTAAAAAGATTTGTGCAATGTATAGAGAGTGAAAAAGCTGACAAAACTCAACATTCAAAAAATGAAGATCATAGCATCTGGTCCCATCACTTCATGGCAAATAGATAGGGGGAAATGTGGAAACAGTGATAGATTTCATTTTCTTGGGCTTCCAAAGCACTGTGGACAATGACAATAGCCACAAAAAAGACACTTTCTCCTTGGAAGAAAAGCTATGACAAACCTAGACAGTGTACTAAAAATCAGAGACATCATTTTGCTGACAAAGATCCACTTAGTCAAAGCTATGATTTTTCCAGTAGTCATGTACAGATGTGAGAGTTGGACCATAAAGAAGGCTGAGGTTGAAGAATTGATGCTTTTGAACTCTGTCGGTGGGGAAGATTTTTGAGAGTCCCTTGGACAGCAAGATCAAACCAGTCAATCCTAAAGGAAATCAACTCTGAATATTCATTGGAAGGACTGATGATGAAGTTGATGCTCCAATACTCCACCTGATTCAAAGAGCTGATGTTGGAAAATACCCTGATGCAGGAAAAGATTGAAGGCAGAGGAGAAGGGAGTTGAGGTAGTTGGATGACATCACCAACTCAATGGACATGAGTTTGAGCAAACTCCAAAAGATAGTGAAGGATAGGAAAATCTGGCATGTTGCAGACCATGGGGTCACAGAGTCGGATACAACTTAGCAAATGAACAACAAGTGTATGGAGAAAGTGCTGTGACTAATTTAATGTGGTCTGCAAAGTTTTGTGCTGGAATATTCTCACCAGTGGATGCTTCACTGTCAGGTAGACCAGTTGAAATTGATAGCAGTCAAATCAAGACATTAATAGAGAGCAATGTTAATACCATGTGAGAGATAGCCAACATATTCAAAATGTTGCCTGTACTTAAAAAAAAAATTCTTTTTAATTGGAGGATAATTACAGTATTGTGTTGACTTCTGACATACAACCACATGATCAGCCACAAGTATACATATGTCCCCTCCCTCCTGAACCTTCCCCCACCCTCACCCCATCCCACCCCTCTGGGTTGTTACAGAGTACCACATTGAGCTCCCTGTGTTGCCTGTACTTTTGACATCATATCCAAGAATCCATGATCAAATCTGAGGTCATGAAAATTTACCACTAAATTTTCTCCAAGGAAATGTACATTTTTACCTCTTAAATTTAGGTCATTCATCTATTTTTGTTAGTTTTTATATATGGAATAACATAAGGTTCCATTTCATTCTTGTACATGTGGTTATCCAGTTGCCCCTGTGCCATTTTTTTTTTCAAGAGTCTATTCTTTTCCAAAAGAATGGTCTTGAAACTTTTGTCAAAAGTTGCTGACCATGAATTTATGTGTTGACTTCTGGATTCTTAGTGCTACTGAATTTGTCTATATGGCTCTATTTATGCCAATACCACAGTCTTTTGATTACTGTAGCTTTGTGTAGGTTTTAAAATTGGGATGTATTTTCTTCCAATTTTATTCTTTTCCAAGATTGTTTTGGCTATTTGGGATAACTTGAAATTCCTTCTGAATTTTAGGATCTGATTTACTATTTTTGCAAAAAAAAAAAAAAAAGCCATTGAGATTTTGGTGGAGATTGCATTACATCTATGATTTGTATAATTTTGACTTCTTAAACATATTAAATCTCCAGTCAATAAATAAAATACTTATTTCCTTTTATTTAGGTTTTTTAATTTTTCTTTTAGTAATGTTTTATATTCTCAGTGTACAGGTCTTGCACCTCCTTGATAGAATTTGTTCTTACATATTTTATTATTTTGATGTTGTTGTAAGTGAAATTATTTTCTTAATTTTTGAATTGCTTATTAGTACCCTGGTGGGCTGGAGAAGGAAATGGCAACCCACTCCAGTACTCTTGCCTGGAGAATCCCGTGAACGGAGAGGCCTGGTAGGCTACAGTCCATAGGGTCGCAAAGAGTTGGACATGATTGAGCGACTTCACTTTCATGCATTGGAGAAGGAAATGGCAACCCACTCCAGTGTTCTTGCCTGGAAAATCCCAGGGACGGGGGAGCCTGGTGGGCTGCCGTCTATGGGGTCGCACAGAGGCGGACACGACTGAAGCGACTTAGCAGCAGCAGCAGCAGTGTATAAAAATCAAACCAGTTAATCCTAAAGGAAATCAGCCCTGAATATTCAATGGAAGGACTGATGCTGAAGCTGAAGCTCCAACACTTGGGCCACCCAATGTGAAGAGCCAACTCATTGGAAAAGACCCTGATGCTGGGAAAGATTGAAGGCAAGAGAAGAAGGGGATGACAGAGGATGAGATGGTTGGATGGCATCACCGACTCAATGGACATAAGTTTGAGCAAATTCCAGGAGACAGTGAAGGACAGGGAAGCCTGGCATGTTGCAGTCCATGGGGTCACAAACACAGGGACATGACTTAGTGATTGAACAGCAACATAAAAATGCAACTGATTTGGTGTTTTGATCTTACATCCTGAAATCGCTTTGTTTTCTGTATGTGGGTTCTTTAGGATTTTCTATATATCAGTATAAGATCAAGTTATCTGTAAATAGAAATAATTTTCTTATTTCCAATTTTTCAATATTTATGTGCTTCCCATAATTTTTCTGGTTAGGAATTCCAGTATAATGTTGAATAGAAATGGCAAAAGCAGGTCAGTTTTCTTCCTGAACTTAGGGGAAAAAACTCTTAGTCATTAGCCATTTAATATAATATTGAGTATGATGTTAAACATAGCTTTAAAAAAATAATTTTTTCCATTGTGATAAAACACACACACCATAGCATTTACCATTTTAATGATTTTGAAGGGCACAATTCAGTGGTATTAAGTACAGTCATATTGTTATATAAGCATCCTCTGTACTTATCTCCAGAACTCTTTTCTTCTATTTTCCTAATAGCATTAAATTGTTCCTCTGTGTTCTCTTATAGCTTTCTGATCATCTTTAGAACATTTATTTTCAATTCCCTGTCAGGCAATTCCTGGGTTTGGCCAGTTACTGGAGGTTTAATGTGTTCCTTTGGCGGAGTCATGTTTCCTTGATTCTTTGTAATCCTTGCATTCTTCTGTGGTATTAGTGCATTTGAGGAAGCAGAAACTGCTTCCTCTATCTGCAAGGAAAGACCTTTACCTGTAAGAGGAAGCACTCTGGAGTGTGTTGTGACCCTGGGTCTAATGGCGCAGGGTGTCAAGCACGCGGGTGCATGGCAGTGCTGGTTCCAGAGTGGTGGCATGATTTATTGACTTATGTCATTGAGACCTACAGCTCTGACAATTGCATAGTCCTTGGTGAGCACTGAAGGGCATTCAAGAAGGGATGTTGGGGTCCTCAGCTGTGCTTTCAGTTCCATCAGCCAAGCATCAAGGTAAGCAGCAGTAGTGGCCAGACCCAGTGGTGTCTACACACTCAACTCCAGGGCACAGCTGCAAGTCTTATATAGTGGCAGGGTCCAGTTGCAAACACATAGATAGTGTTGGGGGCTGAGGTAGGCACAAGAGACAGGGACAACTGTGGGAATGCTGGTAGCTACCAGGGCTGTCAGCATGCTCTTCCGTGGCTGCACAGCATCTCCCTTAGTGAGCGCATGGCAGTGGAGGTCAGGGAAGGGTGTCAGGCTGGTATTGTGTGAGTACACAGCTGCAGAGGCTGGTCTTGAGTGCACACACAGCAATGGGCATCAGACACGGGGGTCTAGGCTGGTGTTTTGCTGTGGTGCAGCTGCCGAGGACTGGCATGGCTGCCAGTGCTGTTCCTAGGCTCTGGTAGGGGCCAGGGCGGGAGAGAGCAGAGAGGGATTCACGCAGCTGTGTGGGGAAAGCTGGTGAAGTCTCCAGGGGGTCTGTGATGACCGTGCTGGCTTTGGTTTCTTCAGTGGCAGAGACTGCTAGGGTCATCTGCTGAAGAGATCCCTGTGCACAGTAATTACTTTTACAATGTTTGGTAGTGTTCACCAGTGAAGCCTGGGCTTTTCTTTTGGGGAGGTTTCTCATCACTGAGTTCCATCTCTTCGCTTGTCAGATCAGATTTCCCATTTCTTCTTGAGTCAGTTGTGGTAGTTTTTTTATTCTAGGAGTTTCTCCATTTAATCCAGGGTATCTGATCTGTTCGTGTACACTTGTTCTCAGTGTTCTCTTTTAATCCTTTTATCTGCGTAAGGTAAATAGTAATGCCCACCTTTTCATTTCTGCTTTTTAGGATTGATGATGTGTTTAATCCACTGCAGTCATTATTATTTTTTAAAAATATGAATTAAACTTTTCTTATTGGAGGACAGTTGCTCTACAATATTGTCTTGGCCTTTGCCATACATCAACACAAATCAGCCACAGGTATACATATATCCCCTCCCTCTTGTACCCACCTCCCATCTCCCACCCCATCCACCCCTCTAGGTTGATACAGAGCTCTGGGTTGAGCTCCCTGTGCCATACAGCAAATTCTCACTTGCTCTCTATTTTACATATGGCAATGTATATGTTTCCATGCGATTCTCTCAACTAACCCATCCCTATGCAGCGAGAGACCCATCACGATGGCTCTTGTGTCCGGTTGACACAGTTTCACTAGCCCTTTGTAGCTTCTTTGCTTTATGAAACATCAGGTGGCTCAGAGTCTTACCAGATCCATTGGCAATGTGAATGGGCAATTCCCTACTCCCTGGCACTCTGTCCTTGTGTTCCTTTTTGGTTCAGGTGGTATTTAATCTTCAGGACTTAGATTAAATGTCACTTCCTCAGGGACATCTTTACTACATCCCAGATACTATGGAACCTCTAGTTTCCATACTTTGTTAGACTGGTAATTTTTTGTTTAAAGTCTGGACTACTGATATTAATGATGATCTGAGTTTGAGCCTTTCGGGTCATGACATGTGAAGCCTGACAATGACTTTAATCATGATGGCAGCGTCATGTGCTAAAGAGACTCCGGTCCTGATGGTACTACTTAGCCCTGACTGCAGCTCTGCCCAGAATCAGTACTCACATGGCTTTTTGAAATACTCAAGCAAAAAAAAAAAAAAAAAAAAAAAATCCTGTTTGCTGCTTAACCTAGAAGGAATCAGGTTTAAGTCATTTGCAGCCAAGAGTGACTTATAAAATTATCTTCTCCAAGCTTTTTAGAATTTTGCCTCCTGTCTACCACCTGCTACCATGACAACTGCACACACTGTGATGAGCTAGCTCCATGCGTAAAGAAGGTGAAGAGGAAGCTTATTGTATTCATCTCCTCAAGCTTTATCAACTTTAGTGTTTTGAAATTAGATTCTCTAGCCATTGTAGACGTTCAGATGCTTCAACGATCCCAAATGACCAGATGCTGCCCTTCCAAAAGGCAGCTTATCTGAGGAGAATTTAAACCATAAGTGTACAGAGAGCAGTACAGGAGGGATCAGAACAAGTATGTCTGCACTGACCTGGGATGTCTTCCTTATTTCCCATGTGTGTTTGCTCTGATTGGGGATTTTCCCCTTACTCCTGAGGCGTCTAATCTAGCCTGGGATGTCTCCCTAATTGCCCATGTGCGTTTACCCTGATCTGTGACCTCGTCCCTAATTCCCCACTTGTGTCTACTTTGATCTGGGATTCACATTAATACCGCCCTTATCTCCTCTGAATGGGATTTCTCCCAAATCACCCAGGTATGTCTACACTTCCCTGAGATACCTCCGTTTATCCCCAGAAGAACCTACATTAACCTGAAATCTCTCCTTGATTCCCCAACTGTTCTATTCTTTCTGGGATGCCCTCTAGTTCCCTAGGTGTGTCTACCCAACCTAGCGTGTCTCCAGAATTCCCCAGGTATGGCTACTTTGACCTGGGCTCTTTCCCTCATTCGATAGCTGTGTCTACATGGATCCAATACGTCTCCTCAGTCCCCCAGTTTGGTGTACAGTGAACTGGGCTCTGTGTATAATTCTACAAGGGTATTTACCTAAATCTGTGATGTCACCTGCTTCCCACTGTGACTACCTGGCTTGGGAGGCCTTGCTAATTCCCTAAGTGTTTCTACTGTTCCCTTGGTGTGCTGTTCTTAGTTGCTCAGTAGTACCTGACTCTTTTCGACCCCATGGACTGCAGCCCACCAGGCTCCTCTGTCCATTGGGATTCTCCAGGGCAGAATACTGGAATGGGTACCTATTTCCTTCTCCAGGGGATCTTCCCAACCCAGGGATCATATGCAGGTCTCCCGCATTGCAGTTGGATTCTTTACCAGCTAAGCTACCAGGGAAGCCCACTATTCCCTGGGATGCCTCTCCAATAATCCAGTTTTACTTACTGTGACCTTTGCATGTCTCCATAATTCTCCAATGTGTTTACTCTGACCTGGCATGTTTCCCTAGTTCCCAGATATGTCTACCTGAGCTAAGAAGTCTCCTTAATTCTCAGGTGTGTCTACTATGACCTGGCGTGTCTCCTGTGCATGTACACTGAACTGGGAAGTCTCTTTATTTTCTGAGTTGTGGTTTCTGACTGTGGTTATTTCCATGACCTGGGATGTCTCCCACATTCTCCAAGTGTGTCTTCCCTGACATAAGATGTCTCGAGGTGTGTATTCAGAAGGTGTGTCTGTTCTGACCTGGAATATCTCCTTAACTGTCCATGTGTTTCTCCCTTGTCCTGAGATGTCTCCCCTGAGCTATTTTCTTTTTAATCTGCATGTGTCTACATTGATCCAGGATGCCGCCTTGATTTTCCAGGCATATCTGCAATGACCTGGAATGTCTCCCACATTCCCATGGGTGTTCTCTCTGACCTGAGGGATCTCCATAATTTGGATGTGTGTACTCTGACCTGGGATATTTCCCTAATTCCATGGGTCTGTCTACTGACTTTGTGTATCTCCTTTATTCCCACATGCTTAAAACTTTTTCTTTAATGTCAGAAACAAGGAGAGAATGCCCACTCTCTGCACTCCTATTCAATACAATACTAGAAGTCTTAGCCAGAGCAATCAAACAAGATAAAGAAATAAAAGGCACCCAAACCAGAAAGGAAGAAGTAACATCATTTTTATTTGCAGGTGATAAGATCTCATATAGAGACTCACCCAAAAAACTGTTAGAATTAATCAATAATACTGTTAAATTTTAGGGCACAAAATCAGCATACAGAAATCCACTGTCTTTTTAGACACAAAAAATGAAACATCTGAAAAAGAAATTAAAAACTCATTCATAACAGCATCAAAAGTAGTGAAATACTTAGAAATAGATTTAACCAAGGAGGTGAAAATCTGTAAACTGAAAATTATAAGAGTTTAATGAAAGAAATGGAAGAAGACTCAAATAAATGGAAAAATACCCCATGTTTGTGGTTCAGAAGAAATAATATGTTTATGCTCCTATAATGCCCCAAGGGTTTCCACCTGGATTTTGCATGTTTTCCTAATTCTCTGCTTTGTCTAAACTAACCAATGATGTCTCCTTAATTTTCCAGATGTGTCTTTGTGTCTTCTTGAAATGGAGCAGGACCATATGGTCCTTGCCACCCCCACCTCACCCCCCATGTCTTCTGCCTGCGTTTTGCCTATGGAAAACTTTAGTCAGAGGATAAGTTTAATCAGAGAAATGAGAAAAGCTGAAACAAAGGAAAACAGTCAGAGAAAACTAAATAATAATAACGTGGTCATCAAGCATAGTCAAGGACTTTTAGTTCTTTCTCAAGGGCTATAGATGATATTCTGAGCATATTCTGTGAGCTGTCTTATAGTTACCAAAACACCAGGTGGGGAAGTTAACTACGTGATGACCAGATTGTACCCAGGACATGAGCTGCCACAATTCTGAGAATTGACTGCAAAGGAATGGGAACAAACGGACCCTGGAAATGAAGATTAACTGTTCCTAAAACAATCAAGATGGTGCTGGTCAGACCACTGATGACCAATTTGAAGATGATTGTTAGAGATAACTGTGCTGTTTCTGCATGTACCCTCACCCCAACTCTGTCTATAAAAGCTCTCACTGCCTGCTTTTTGGGGTGGAGTTGGCCTTTGGACAGATGTCTGCCACCCCCACCCCCCAGTTGCCAGCATCTGAAATAAAGCAAATGTTCCTTTCCACCAACCTGGCCTGTTTATTGGCTTTTGAGTGGCAAGCAGCTGGACTCCATGAACATACTCCCCCATCGGTAAAATTCCCTGAGCAGTTTACACACCTTAAGATATGGATGTGTTTACTTTCTTCTGGGATGTCTCCTATATTCCTCATACCTGACCTGGCATGTCTATCTTATTTTCCAGATGTGTCTTATTAAATTTCCCCAGGTGTGCCTACCCATACCTGGGATGTCGCCCCAGTTCCCCACGTGTGTTTACCTTGACCTGGGAAATATCCCTAATTCCCCAGTATGTCGACTCTGACCTGCTCTTATACCCTTATTTCTCAGAAGTGTCTATACTGACCTGGGAGGTTTCCCTAAATCCTCCAGTGTGTCTACACTGACACGGGATATCTCTCTAATTGCCCATGTAATTTGCTGACTTGTATTTCCATGATACCCAAGGGTGTCTCCTCTGATACCTAAGGAGGTATCCCACATCAGAGGTTTGTCTCCCTTTGCCTGGCCTGTCTTCTTAATTCCCCAGCTATGCTTACCCTGGCATTGGATGTTTCCCTTATTCCTCAGACTTGTTTGCTTTGGCCTGGATTTTCCTTAATTATCCAAGTGTCTACACTGACCTGGAATGTCCCCCTTATTTCCCAGGTGTATCTACTTTGACCAGTGATGTCTCCCTAATTCCCTAGGTGTGACTCACTGTTTCCTTAAATATCCTGGTGTCTACTACTTCCTAGGATGTCTCTCTAATTACCTAGGTATGTCTCCCTTGATCTGAAAGCTTTTTTAAATCTCCCAAGTGTGTCTTTTGTGACTTGGGTTGACTCTACTTCCTCAGGAGTGTCTACTCAGACCATGAATAGTTCCCTGATTCCCTGGAGTTTCTTATCTGTCATGGAATAACAGCCTAATTACCATTGTATGTCTACGCTGACTGGGATGACGCATCTGTCTCCCAGGTGTGTTTACTCTGACCTGGTAACTCCCCAGTCCTTCCAGTGTCTATATTGACCGGGATGTTTCCCTAGTGTACTGACCTGCGACGTGTTGCTAATTCACTCAGTGTGTTGTCTTCCCAGTTTCCCAGTTGTGTCTACACTGATGCAGATGTCTCTCTAATTTCACAGGTTTGTCTGCACTAATTTGGGATCTCAGTAAAGATCCAGAGGAGGTTACTTTGACCTGGGATGTCTCATTAATACCCTAGGTGTTTCATACAGGTGATTTCTCTAATCCTCCAGGTGTGTCTATGCTCACCTGTGATTCTCAATAATTCCCTAAATGTGTACATTGACCTAGAATGCTTACCTAATTCCATGGTTTGTCTGCCCTGACCTGGTCTGATAGCCTAATTTCTCAAGTGCATCTACTCTGACCTGGGAAGCCGTCCTAGTTCTCCAGGTGTGTTGGATGGATCTGTAATTCTCCAAGTGTCTACACTAATCTGTGTGCTCATGCATGCTTAATCCCTAAATCCCTAAATCATGTCTGACTCTTTGAGACCCCATGGACTGTAGCCCTCCAGATTCCTCTGTCCATGGGATTCTGCAAGGCAAGAATACTGAGTGGTTTGCCTTTTCCTTCTCCAGGGGATCTTTTCAATCCAGAAATCGAACCCATGACTCCTGCATCTCCTGCATTGGCAGGCAGAATCTTTATCACTGAGCCACCTTGGAACTGAGTTGTTTCCAAACATGTCCACTGTGATATGGGTTTTATCCCTTATTCCCTATTTTTCTACACTGACCAGGGATATGTTCCTAATTACCAAGATGTGTTTACACTGACCTGGGATATGTCTCTAATTCCCCATGTTTGTACGATATGTCCTAAACTCTTTTTCACATTATGTATATTTATGAGCTTTGACTCACTACTACTTTGGCCCAGGATATAACAGTTGTAATCCAGATGTGTCTACAGTGACCTGTGATGTCTCTATATATTCCTACTTGTGTCTGTATTGACTTATGATGTCTTCCTAATTACCTAGTTGTGTCTTTCCTGACCTGGGATGTATACTCATTTCTCAGATTTGTCTACCTTAGCCTGAGATGTCTCTGTAATTCCTGAGTTGCATCTACAACTCTCTATCCCCAGACTTGTCTATTTATTTGGAGTATAGCCCTAATTACTTAGGTGTGTCCACATTGACCAGACATGTCTCACGAATTCTCCAGGCATGTCTCACTAATTCTCACTCTTGATGTGGTAAGACTTCGTAATTATCTATTGTGTGTAATGTGACCTGAGATGTTTCTAAGACCTCAATGTTTAATTTGTCCTAAGAAGTCTCCCTAAAGCTCCAGGTGTGTCTATCCTGACCTTGGTGTGTGCATGCTAAGTCACTTCAGTGGTATCCAACTCTTTGTGACCCTATAGACCATAGCCCACCAGGTTCCTCTGTCCATGGGATTCTCCAGGCAAGAACACTGGAGTGGGTTGTCATGCCCTCCTCCAAGGGATCTTCCTGATCCAGGGGTCCAACGTGCATCTCTTACATCTCCTACATTGGCAGGCGAGTTCTTTACCACCAGTGCCACCTGAGAAGCCCATCCTGACCTTGGATGTTCCCTAATTCTCCATGCACTTCTGCTCTGACCTAGTTCCTAATTACCTAGGGAAGTCCACACTGACCAGGGAGTCTAATTTCCTAGGTGTGTCTACTTAGATATGCAACCTATCCTTAATTCCCAGGGCAGTTGACCCTTATCCTGTATGTCTGCACAATTCTTCAGGTGCTTTACATTGACCTGTGATGTTTCTATCATTCACTAGATGTGCTTACCCTAATTCTGCCTACTTTTCCTGATGTGTCTACACTGAACTGGGATGTTTTTTTAATTCACCAGCTGAGTCTACCTTGACAAAGAATTGTCCCTGTTGACTCAATGATATGTGTCTATTCTTGAGAGGGTAACAGGCAGGAAGTCCAGGGGTCTCCAAATGGAGGAAATAGCCTACAAGTGTCAGACATTTTTCTCTCTCTTAAGCGGCAGGAGGAAACAAACTAGCGATAATTTTTTCCTTCTCTATACAAATTTAAAAGGAGGTTTCTCTTAAAATACTGTGTTGCCATAATGACACCTGGTTTCACCTGAAGTTAACTACTCTCAAACCTGGAGATAACCAATGCATTTCTCTTATGGAGATGTTTGTCTTAAGCTATGCTAATGTACTATGCATTTACCCCAGACTCTGTCTTCAAGTCGGTTCCGCCTCTTGGCTCAGAACCTACTTGACAAACCATATGTTATACTCAGATATTGTTCCCCTAATCTATGTAAATGAAATTATTTGTATGATGATCTGCCCTTCTTCAAGATTTAAGTTAATCATTTTATGGCCCAGGATGAACCATTTGGTGCCAAGATTGTCCCAAAATGCATTTTATGGGTGAGGGGCCTGGTGCCATTCTGAGTTTTAAGACATTCTTTTCTTTTATTAACAGACTGCTAGTGACTATATAACATCCAGCTGAAGACTAGCAGGGGGGTACTCTTTCTGCCCCTTTCTGATGCCTATGTCAGAAGCTTTCTCTATCTCCTTTATACTTTAATAAAACTTTATTACACAAAAGCTCTGAGCAATCAAGCCTCATCTCTGGCCCCCGATTGAATTCTTCTCCTCCGGGGGCCAAGAATCCTGGCGTCTTTTTTCATTCAACAACAACCTTTCATTCTGAGCTTGGATAGCTCCCTAATTTTGGGGGTTGTTTATCCTGACCCAAGATGTCACACTACTTTCCAAGCTTTCTCTTCTTAGACTTGGGATTTCTTCCTAATTCAGGAGATCTGTTCAAACTTATTTGCAATATTTCCTTAATTTCTCAGATATTTCTACTCTGATATTGGTTGTCCCCCTAATAACTCAGCTGTGTCTATATTGACTTGGGATATCTCACTAAGACCCTAGAATTTCCTACCTACTTGAGATGTCTCCATAATTCCCCAGTTGTATCTACCCTTATGTTGGTTGTCTCTCTAAATTTTCAGGTTTTTCTACTATGACATGTTTCCCAAATTCCCCAGGTTTGTTTACCCAGACCTGGGATGTGTCTTAATTGTTTAAGTGTGTCATCAAGGCTGTATATTGTCACCCTGCTTATTTAGCTTATATGCAAAGTACATCATGAGAAACGCTGGGCTGGAAGAAGCACAAGCTGGAATCAAGATTGCCAGGAGAAGTATCAATAACCTCAGATATGCAGATGACACCACCCTTATGGCAGAAAGTGAAGAGGAACTAAAGAGCCTCTTGATGAAAGTGAAAGAGGAGAGTGAAAAAGTTGGCTTAAAGCTCAACATTCAGAAAACGAAGATCATGGCATCTGGTCCCATCACTTCATGGGAAATAGATGGGGAAACAGTGGAAACAGTGTCAGACTTTATTTTTGGGCTCCAAAATCACTGCAGATGGTGACTGCAGCCATGAAATTAAAAGACGCTTACTCCTTTGAAGGAAAATTATGACCAACCTAGATAGCATATTCAAAAGCAGAGACATTACTTTGCTAACAAAGGTCCGTCTAGTCAAGGTTATGGTTTTTCCAGTGGTCATGTATGGATTTTAGAGTTGGACTGTGAAGAGGGCTGAGCACCAAAGAATTGATGCTTTTGAACTGTGGTGTTGGAGAAGACTCTTGAGAGTCCCTTGGACTGCAAGGAGATCCAATCAGTCCATCCTAAAGGAGATCAGTCCTGGGTGTTCATTGGAAGGACTGATGCTGAAGCTGAAACTCCAGTACTCTGGCCACCTGGTGCGAAGAGTTGACTCATTGGAAAAGACTCTGATGCTGGGAGGGATTGGGGGCAGGAGGAGAAGGGGACAACAGAGGATGAGATGGCTGGATAGCATCACCGACTTGATGCACATGAGTTTGGGTGAACTCCCGGAGTTGGTGATGGACTGGGAGGCCTGGCATGCTGCGATTCATGGGGTCGCAAAGAGTCGGACACGAATGAGCAACTGACCTGACTGACTGAACTGATGTTGACTATTGCCGTCTTCTTAATTCCCCAGGTGTATCTACTTTGAACTGGTAAGTCTCTAGATCGGGGCATGTTTACTTGACCTGGAATATCTCTCTAAAGCCTCTGGAATATCTACATTGATGAGAAATGGTTCCCTAATTCTCCAGCTGTGCTAACACTGAAGTTGGGCAACTCCTCCTGAATACCTCAAGTGTCTATATTTACCTGGGATGTTTTCTGATGTCTGCCTAATATTGTCGGTTGTCATCCCTGACCAGGTATGTCTATATAATAAACCATATATATCTACCCTGACCTGGGATCTTTTTCCAGTTCCCTGGTTCATCTGTCTTGAGATGTCTTCTTCATTCCCCTGGTCAACCCTTATATGTCTCCCAGATTCACTAAGTATGTCTTCTCTGATTGGCATGTATCTCTGTTTCTCAATACTGTCTACACTGACATGAGATGTCTCCCTTACCCCCATATATATCTGCTGTGACCTAGGATGTGACCCTAATTCCCCATCTAACTCTGACCTTGGACGTCTCCCTAGTTCTCCGGTGAATCTACTGTGACATATAACGTCCCTTAATTCCCCTAGGAGTGTGTATACTGACTTGTCTCCATGTCTCCCCCGCTGTGTCTATTCTAGTCTGAAGTACTTACCTAGCTCCCCAGATGTGCCTTCTTTGACTTGGGTGTTTCTCAGATTCTCCCGAAGTCTACTCTGATTTAGGTGTCTTTGTAATTCCCCAAGAGTGTCTACCTTAACCTGGAATATCTCATTGTTCCCATGTGTGTCTATACTGATCTGGGCTAGCTCCCTTAAATCTCCAGGCTTATCACTTGTGACCTAGGATGACTCACATTTTGAGATACGTTTACGCTGCCTGGATGTCTTGTTTTCTAGGTGTGTCTACTCTGTTATGATCCGAAGGTGTGTTTACACTGACCTCAGATGGTTTCCTAATTCTTCAAGTGAGTCTGCACTGACCTGGGATATCTCTCTATTTCCTCTGGTGTGCCCTCTCTAACCTGGGAAATCTACATAAATTCCTAGGTGTTTCTGCTCTAACCTCTTTTCCCCTCTATTTGTAAAGATGTGTTTACTCTTGGTTCTCCAGTGTGTCCAACTTGTCCTGTGACATCTCTCTAGGTCTTTCAGTTTATAATTTTTATGTGGAATGTTGCTCTAATTCTCCAGGTAAGTCTATTCAAACAAAGATAACACCTTATTTCCCCAGGTGTGCCTTTCCTGACTTGGCCTTCTCAACAGTGTCTCAGTTGTGTAAACACGGGTCTGGAACATGCACCTAGTTCCCTAATGAATCTAAGCTGAGCTCAGAGGTGTCCCTTACTCACCTGGTGTTAGGATGACCAGGATTTCACTCACTTTCTTCAGAAACGCCTACTCTTAACTCTGAAGTCTTCCTGATTTTCCAGAAGTATCTTCCTTTTACCTGGGATAGCACTGTATTCCCCAGGTGTGGCTTATTTGAACTTGACTGCTTGCCTTACTTACCCAGATGTGTCTATATTGATCTGGAGTGTGTCTCCACTAGCCTTGGGTGACCTAACTCTCTAGTGTCTACACTGATCTGGGATGTATACCTAATCTCTCAGGTGTCTGCTATGACATGGTGCATGCATGCTCAGTCGCTTCGGTCATGTCCAACTGTTTGCAACCCCATGGACCACAGCCCACCAGGCTCCTCTGTCCATGGGATTCTCCAGGCAAGAATACTGGAGTCAATTTCCATGCCTTCCTCCAGGGGATCTTCCCGACTGAAGACTGAACCTGTGTCTCCTGCATTGCAGGCCGATTCTTTACAGCTAAGTCATGAGGGAAGCCCTATTATGACAAGGTATATTATCTTATTTTTCAGTAGTAGCTACCTTGACCTGGTGTGTTTCCATAATTTCTAAGGTGTACACTGACCTGTACTGTCTCTATAATACCCACTCTGGTTTTGATGTCTCCGTATTTCTACATGCTTGTCTACTCTTATTTGAGATGTTTTTCTTATTCACCATGTGTCTCTACTGTAACCTGGGGTGTCTCCTAATTCGACAAGTGTATCTACTCTGACTTGGGAGATATCCCAAAGTGCCAGGTGTGTCCATTCTAACCTGGGATGTTCCCATAGTTGCTCAGGTGTGCCTATACTAGCCCTGGATACTTCTCTAATTCCTCAGGCATGTCTACCCATATTTTGGAGGTCTCCCAACTCCCGGGTATGTCTACACTGAATTGGGATGTCTCTCTAATTCCCCATGTGTGTCTTCTCTTACCTGGCATGTCTCCCTATTCCCTAGGAGATCAAATGGAGGTCTCTCCTTAGTCCTCTAGACTCATATACTTTCAATTACCCCAGGTATATCTACACTAATCTGGATTGTCCCCCCAATTCCCTAGTTTTGAGAATACTGACTTGGTTTGTCTCCTTAATTCATAAGGTGTTTCTCTTTTGACCTGGGATTTTTCTCTAGTCACCAAGTATGTTTATCTTGAAATAGGATGTATCCCTGATTACTCAGGTATTACTATAGTGACCTTGAATGTCTACCTAATACCAAAGGTGTGTCTAGCCTGGCTTAGGATGTATTATTATCCTTTAGGTATGTCTTCCCTGACCTGGGATGAATCCCAGATGTGTCAAACCTGATTCTGTTCTCAGAGAGACAGAAGTGAATGTTCTTGCAGTGGATCTTAGTTCTTTGCCTAGGTATTGAATTTTAGATAGCCTGAGTGAATACCAGGAATCCTAGCCACTAGTCTACCACGGGCTAGAGGCTAGAGACCGGAGAAAGCACTGGCAACCCACGCCAATATTCTTGGCTGGAAAATCCTATGGGTAGAGGAGCCTGGTAGGCTGCAGTCCATGGGGTCGCTAAGAGTCAGACATGACTGAGTGACTTCACTTTTACTCTCCACTTTCATGCATTGGAGAAGGAAATGGCAACCCACTCCAGTGTTCTTGCCTGGAGAATCCCAGGGACGGGGGAGCCTGGTGGGCTGCTGTCTATGGGGTTGCACAGAGTCAGACATGACTGATGAGACTTAGCAGCAGCAGCAGAGGCTAGAGACAATGTTGCTATGGCTCTTGCCCTATTTGCAAAACTAATTTTTCAAGGAGGCAAAAACAGGTACAAAGCTTATTATGAGAGACACAGCACAACAAGTGGAAGAGCACATGGAGAAACGGTTTAAGACAGAAGCAGGACAGAAATGAACATCTGGAGAGAGTGAGTGTGGGCGTCCTCCCTAATGAGGAGGAGTGCAATAAAGAGGTGGTTAAATCATTTATATAGGAGTAGTTGTTCTGGGTCTTTGCTTACCTTTGACCAATCATCTTGTTTCTTTTCTGCACTTGACCTGTCCTAGGGCCCTTCTCAATATATGTACATATCTTTTTTTGCCAAGACAGATTCTAGCATGGAAGCCTGTGGGAAGTTTGATAACACCTATTATGGGATGGTGCCCCCTCCCTCTGTGACCTCTGAGGAGGCTTCCTGCACATGTGCAGCTGAGGAGGTTTCCTTGACCTCAGGAGTGGTAGATGCGGTCTTCTTATCTCTTTATTCCAGCAGAACTCAGTTCCTGCCATTAATTTTATTCTTGGAGTGTCTAGGGAAAATAAAGCTCAAATTTACCCTGCTTGTCAAACTCAGGCTGCTCTAATGAAGGGCCCACTTATCTCCTACCTCAATTCTGATTCATCACTCTAATTACCCTGGTGTGTCTATACTCACCTGGGATGTCTAATATCTATTCGGACTTAAAATGTTTCATAATGCTCTAGGTACATCTACACAAATAAGGAAGACTCTAACTCCCCAGGTGTTTGTACTCTGACCTGGGATGGCTCTCTAATCCTTTAGGTGTGTCTATACTGAATTAGAATGTTTCACCAAATTTTCAGGTGCATCTATCCTAATTTTGGATGTCTGCCTAATTATGCTGGTGTGTCAACAGTAATCTAGGATGTCTAATTCCACAGATGTGTCTTCTATGACCTGTTATATCTTTTTATTTCCCCAAATGTATCTTTCCCAATAAAGAATGTCTTCTCTGTTTCATTGAGATGTCAACCATAACCAGAGATGTAACCCTAACTCCCCAGGTATAACTAGTATGAGCTGGATTATCTCTCTAGTTCATGAGGTGTGATAGATTCTTATTATGATTTTAGATATTCTGAAACATATAGGGTCACCTGTAATGAGTTTCAAGTCTTTCACTTAGATACACCTGGGGAATTTTGGAGAAATAATTTTTAAGTTTATGCATTCCCAGGCAACTAAGTGAAAACCCCAGTTTAGAATAGAAACATCTTGGGAATTAGAGAGATATCCTAATCAGTATAGACATACTCATGGAACTAGGTAGATATATCAGGTCAAAGTAATGCACCTATGTTACAGGGAAAGCTCACTGGTCAAGTTAGACACACCAGGGTAACCAGGTACATCTCCCAGGTAAGAAGAGTCATTTTGGGGTTTAGAGGGAAATTCTAGGTCAGGGTAGAATTATCTGGGATGTAGGGATCCCAGCAAAATATGTGTATTTAGTCATGCTCTGAAGAATTCCAATGATTGTGCCCAGACCCAAGGCAGTACCTCAGAGGTGACATAGACCATTTACCCCCTGTGTACTAGCATCTTGGGCTGGTTTCCACAACAATCCATATTAAACTCCTTGTGGGAATTATGGAGGCACTCTTTGTGAGTGTAGACATACCTGCGGACTAAGGGATACAACCAAGATCAGAGTAGTCACACCTGGAAAACTAGGTAGACAACCTCATTAACTGTAGACACACCTGGGGAATTATAGATAATCCAGTTCAGTAGAGACACACTGTGAAACTGGAGTGACACCCAGGTCAGGACAGACCCTGCAGTAGAGACAGTCCAGGTAAGAGTAGACAAATATTGAGAAAAAGAAAGACGTTCAGGGTAAATGTATACCCAATCATTTATTAATTAAGGAGACATTTATGTCCAGGTTATACACACCAGGGTAAGTATAGAGGCATCCCTGACCAAAGTATAGAGACCTTGGAAATCAGAAAGACACACAAGTTAAAAGAATGCACCGCAGAGGAAACACAGTTTCCCAAGGTCAGTATGGAAATACTTAGGGAATCAAGGTGACATCCTAGGTCATGATAGCTTCTACTGGGGAAACTGAAACATTTTATGTCCGAGTAGACAGACACTGGTTATTAGGGAGACATCCCTGATCAAAATAGATGTACTTACTGTGGAGTAAAGTAGACATTTCCAGTTAGTGTAAGCACACCTGAGTTATTAAACAGACATCCCAGTAAGGGTAGACATGCCTGGGGAATTAAGGAGGCATCACATACCAGGATACATGCACCCTGGGAATTAGGAGGATGCCGGAGAAGAAACACCTAGAGAAACAGGGTGATATTCCAGATGAGGTTAGGAACAATGGGAGTGTTAGTATCTCAAGTCAGAGTAGACACACATGGATTATTATGTAGACATACCACGTCAGGATATACAAAGTCAGGGAAGACACATGTGGGTAATTAGGGAGAGATCCCAGGTCAGACTGACATTCTTGGTGAATTAGAGTGTCACCACAGTCAAGGTAGACACACCTGGGTAATTAGAGACATCACAGATCAGAATAGACACATCTGGAGAAATTGGGGGACAACTCAGATCATTGTGAACATGCCTTGGTGATTAGGGAGGTCTCATTGGTCAAGGCAGATTACCTGGGGAAATACAGGGTCATCCTTGAACAATATATACACACTGGTGTGTGTATATATCCCAGGTAGGGATATATCCCAGGTCAGTGTCTACACACTATGGAATTAGATGCCCAAATTTACAGTAGACAAAACTGAGGAATAAGGGCTACATCCTAAGTGATAGTAGACAAATCTGAAAAATTAGAGATATCCAAGATTAGGTCAGAGAAAAATAGAAAATAAGGGATACATTCCAAGTCAGAGTAAACACTCCTAGCGAATTAGGGAGATATGTTTGGTGAGTAGATATACTTGTTGAAATGGGTCATTCCAGGTCATATTAAACTCATCTGGAATGAGAGAGCCATCCCTGGTCACGTTAGACAATCCAGAGTAACCAAGGACATAACCCACATCAGGGCAGACAATTCTGATTCAATAGGGAGACATCCCAGGAGAAAGCAGACACACCTGGGGAATGGTGGAGATATCTCAGTTTAGGGGAGATAGAGTTAGAGTTAGGGAGAGTTCAGAATAGACATCCTAGATCATATTTTCCACATTTGGGAAACCAGGTAGACACCCATGTCATGGTTAGATAGATATAGGGAATCTGGGCAATATTCCAATGAGTAAAGGCACGTGAAGAATTAGTGGATTTTCCAAGTTGCTGGAGACAAACCTGTGAAATTAAGGAGACAAGCCAGGTCAATGTAGGCAGACTGGAAATTTACAGACATCAGAGTACATACATGTGGAGATGTCTTAAGACAGTGTAGACACATCATTCAACTTAGAGTGACATCCCAGTTCAATTCAGGGGAATTTGAGATCTTGCATCCTAGTAAACACAGCTGGGGAGTGTGGAAACATCAAAGGCATAGAGTGACTATATGGACACAAAAACAAGACACACATACACGATGACTACAAGAGACTCAATTCAGATCTAAAGAGAATCAGAGACTGGAAGTGAAGGGATGGGAAAAGTATTCCTCAAAAATGGAAGTGGAGAGAAAGCTGCATTAGCAATACTTTCAAATAAAGGCTACAGTGAGACAAAGAAGGACGTTACATAATGATAAAGGGATTAATCCAAGAAAATATAACAACTGTAAATATATATGCATCCAACATTTAGAGACCTGTGTTAGTCACTCAGTCATGTCCAACTCTTTGCAACAGCATGGACTGAAGCCTGCCAGGCTCCTCTGTCTGTAGAATTCTCCAGGCAAAGAATACTGGAGTGGATTGTCATTCCTTTCTCAAGGGGATCTTCCCAACCCAGAGATCAAACCCAGGTCTCCTGCATTGCAGGCAGATTCTTTACCATCTGGGCCACCAGGAAAGCCTCAAACACAGGAGCATATAAATGCATAAAATGAGTATTAATAGATATCAAGGGAGAAATTGACAGTAACACAAATAACAGAGAATTCTGTTGTAACTCTGGTTACATCAAGAGAAAGATCATTCAGACAGAAAAATCATTAAGAAAACATAGGTCTTAAATGACACATTAGACTAGACTTTTGTGGTTGTTCAGGTGCTAAGCCGTGTCCAACTCTTTGCGACCCCATGGACTATAGCAGGCCAGGCTTCCCTGTCCTTCACTATCTCTGAAGTTTGGTTCAAACTCACGTCCGTTGAGTCAGTGATGCTCTTCACCCATCTCATCCTCTGTTGCCCCCTTCTCCTTCTGCCCTCAATTTTTCCCAGCATCAGCGTATTCCAATGAGTTGCCTTTGCATCAGGTGGCTAGAGTATTAGAGCTTCAGCTTCAGCATTAGTCCTTCCAATGAATATTCAGGGTTGATTTTCTTTAGGATTGACTGGTTTGATCTCCTTGCTATCCAAGGGACTCTTAAGAGTCTTCTCCAGCACCGCAATTCAAAAGTGTCAATTCTTCAGTGCTCAGCCTTCCTTATGGTCCAACTCTCACATCCATACATGACTACTGGAAAAACCATAGCTTTGACTATACAGATTTTTGTAGTACTCTTGCCTGAAAAATCCCATGGATGGAGGAGCCTGGTAGGCTTCAGTCCATGGGGTCACTAAGAGTCAGATATACTACTGAGCGACTTCACTTTCATGCATTGGAGAAGGAAATGGCAACCCACTCCAGTGTTCTTGCCTGGAAAATCCCAGGGACGGGGGAGCCTGGTGGGCTGCCGTCTATGGGGTCACACAGAGTCGGACACGACTGAAGTGACTTAGCAGTAGCAGCAGGCAAAATGATGTCTCTGCTTTTTAATATACTGTCTAGGTTTGTCATAGCTTTCCTTCCAAGGAACAAGTGTCTTTTAATTTCATGGCTGCAGTCACCATCTGCAGTGATTTTGGAGCCCAAGAAAATAAAGCCTATTACTGTTTCCATTGCTTCCCCATCTATTTGCTATGAAGTGATAGGACCAGATGTCATGTTCTCAGTTTTTTGAATGTTGAATTTTAAGCCAAGTTTTTCACTCTTCTCTTTCACCTTCATCAAGAGGCTAATGTTTAGTTCCTCTTCACTTTCTGCCATTAGGGTGGTATCATCTGTGTATCTATATCTGGGGCTGTTGATATTTCTCCCAGCAATCTTGATTCCAGCTTGTGATTCATCCAGTCCAGCATTTTGCATGATGACTAAGTGTATATATATAAAACGTTCCACCCCAAAGCAGCAGACTACACAAGCTTCATAAAATTTAAGAAGATTGAAACCATATCAAGCATCTTTTCTGAGCATGTTATGAGACTAGAAATCAACAACAAGAAAAAAACTGTCAAAAACATAAACGTGGAGTATAAGCAGTATGATATTATAATATGTTATATGCTATAACAACCAGTGGGTCACTGACAAAGAGGAAATAAAAATACCTGCAGATAAATGAAAATGAAAACATCCAAAATCTGTGGGAGGCAGCAAAAAAGCAGTTCCAGGAAGGACGTTTATGGCCATACAGGCCTCAGGAAACATGAAATATCTCAAATAAACAACCCAGTCTTACACCTAAAAGAAGTAGAAAAAGAAAAACAAACACAGCCCAAACTTAGTAGAAGGGAAGAAAGTGTAAAGAAATCAATGGCATAAACAGAGAATCAGATGAAGGTAATCAGAAGGTACAAACTTCTAGTTGTAAGATAAATAAGTAATATGGATGTAATGTACAAGATAAATATAATTAACACTGCCGTATGTTATATTTGAAAGTTGTTAAGAATGTAAATCCTATTTCATCAAAAGCAAATATATATATATTTTATTTCGTAATTTTTTGTGTATATGAGATGATGGATGTTCACTAAGCTTATTGTCTTTTTTTTTTTTTTAATTTAAAAAATCCTGCACGGAGACCCGGGGTCTCCGGTTCCCGCGGGAGGTCCCCCTAGCCGGGCTGTCTCCCTCGAGCCCTACAGTCCGCAAACCCCAGAGCGGATGAGTCTCAGAGGGAGTGGGGGAGCCTGCCCTCAGCTTATTGTCTTAATTACTTCATGATGTATGTAAGTCAGACCATACAATGTTGCATGTCAATTATATCTCAATAAAACTAAAAAGAAAAAAACACATCTAGAAATTTAGGCAGTGATACCATGTCAAAATCACTGCAGATGGTGACTGCAGCCATGAAATTAAAAGAAGCTTACCTCTTGGAAGAAATGTTATGACCAACCTAGATAGCATATTCAAAAGCAGAGACATTACTTTGCCAACAAAGGTCTGTCTAGTCAAGGCTATGGTTTTTCCTGTGGTCATGTATGGATGTGAGAGTTGGATTGTGAAGAAGGCTGAGTGCCGAAGAATTGCTGCTTTTGAACTGTGGTGTTGGAGAAGACTCTTGAGAGTCCCTTGGACTGCAAGGAGATCCAACCAGTCCATTCTGAAGGAGATCAGCCCTGGGGTTTCTTTGGAAGTGATGATACTAAAGCTGAAACTCCAGTACTTTGGCCACCTGATGCGAAGAGTTGACTCATTGGAAAAGACTCTGATGCTGGGAGGGATTGGGGGCAGGAGAAGAAGGGGACGACAGAGGATGAGATGGCTGGATGGGATCAGTGACTCGATGTGAGTCTGAGTGAACTCTGGGAGTTGGTGATGGACAGGGAGGCCTGGTGTGCTGTGATTCATGGGGTCACAAAGAGTCGGACATGACTGAGCGACTGAACTGAACTGAACTGAACCATGTCAAAGAAGACAAACCTGAAGAATTATGGAGGCATCATTGTTTCAGAATAGACACACTTGCTGAATAATAGATATACTTCATGCCAGTGTATGCACACATGAGATATAGTGAGACATCTTGGCTTAGGAAACTCACGCCTGGGAATTTAGTTATCTTTCAAAAAACAGGGTACAAAAACTTGGAAATTTGAGAGACCTCCCAAGTCAGTGTAGAAACACCTGGACATTAGGGAGATATCCAGGTTAATGAAGACACATAAGATGAGATAGAGGATTTGGAGGACATCTCAAGTTAGAGTAGATACACCTGGGAAATTGGGGAAACAAAGATGCCAGGTCCCTCTATAGTGACTATTCCTAAGGAATAGGCACACATCCTATGTTGTTACAGAATCACTTTGGCTATGAGGGGACATCTCAGATCTATGTAGACACATCTGTGGATTTGGTAAGATGTATCCCTGGTGGCTCAGATGGTAAAGAATCTGCCTGTCAAGCAGGAGACATGAGTTCAGCTCCTGGGTTGGGAAGATCCCCTGGAGAAGGAAATGGCAACCCACTCCAGTATTCTTGGTTGAAAAATCCTGTGGACAGGGGAGCCTGGCAGGCGACAGTCCATGTGGTCACAAAGAGCTGGACATGACTTAGTGACTAAACAATAATAATGTTTAGTCACTAAACATTAACTAAACAACTAAAATAACTAAACAACAATAAATATGTCAGAATAGAAATGCTTGGGGAATTAGAGGGACTTTGCTCTTCAGGGCAGGCACACTTAAGGTAGTAGGGAAATAAAGGAAGACAGTTTTGGGAAACAGGTATCCTTCCCAGGTCAGAAGAGACACATTGTTTGAATTAAGGAGATATCCCATATCACAGTAAACACACCTGGAGAATTTGAGTGACATTACATATTGGTGTAGACAGACTTGGGGAATAAGGAAGACTTCTCAGCTCAGATATACATACCTGGGAAGATATTCCAGCTTGCCTTTCCTTTCCCAACTTTATAATTGACATAAAATGTTGTACAAGTTCAAGTTATGCGATAATGATTTATACGTATATATTGTGAAATGATTAGCATAAGGTTAACTAACACATTCACAGGAGTGATGTCAGCACCACGGCAGCATAACATGTCCCTCGCTGTCTGTCCCCTTTGACAACTAAAACCTGGCATCCACCTATACACAGAGTTCCTCTGCAGGACTTACGGGATCCAATATCACACTCTGAGGTTCTGGAGAAGAGTCTTTCTCACCTGCCCTTCTTCAGGTAACAGGCAGGCAGACCACAGCATGGGCTTTTGAACTGGTAGCACCCCGTGAACCAGCTTCATCTCCTTTCAGCTGTGGCCTGGGAGCACCTGGAGAATGCAGACTTGCAGACATCCATGGGTGAGAGAGCCTTTGTAAAAATCCAGGTTTCCAGAGATGTTCTAGCACTCTGTTGGAAGAAAAAAGAAAGAAATATTTATTTTATGTATTAAAAGTTTGTGTGTGAATCTGGATTTATTGGAATGGGTAAGAGGAACTTTGCTAGCATCACCTCTCCCCCTAAGGTGGCACAAGCCTAGTGCTACAGGAAGGCAGTTATCTCTCCTGGAAGGAAAAGGAATGGTGTGACTGAATGCCTGGTATGCATTCCCAGGTATGCACGATGCTGCTAAAGAAACCCATTCCTCTCCTGCAGCAATGGGTGTCCGTGACTTGGGGAGTAAGAGCAGGAAAGATGCAAATAAGAATATCAGAGGGCATTAAAGGGATGCAATTTCTGCTGGCTGCATTTGGGACTCCAGTAGGAAGCTGACTCATGAGCTGCTGGGAAGACTTTACTCAAGGATCCTTCCAACTGGACTGTGAGCATTCCTAACTTCCCCAATTCCAGTTCCACCTCTCTCCCCACTCTGCAGCAAGCTCCCTGTGTGTAAATCCTGAAGGGAGCAATGAGAGCAAGCTCTGGTAGACAGGGAGCAGGTATGGAATACAGGCCGGGGGTCTGTGGCCAAGGAAAAAACCACAATCCTGATCTGTAGCGCCACCTTCAGGAAAACAAGATAGGTCTGTGGAAAGATCAAGAGAAGACATACAAGTTTAAGAATCCTGCCACAAGAGGGAGCAAGAAACATGGAGCAGGTGTTTCTACAGGTCAGAGTAAACAGAACATATAGCCGGACCAACAAAAAGTTGTCTCTCACTTGAAGGTAGCTAGTAAAAAATGGAGAAGGTGACTGCCATATAAAACATGGAAGCAGTGACGCAAAACCCCTTTTGTGAAGGAAGATGAAGAATCAAGGAGACATGACATCATGAAAAGATCACAATAATTCTCCAGTTGTTCAGTCGCTAGGTTGTGTCTGACTCTTTGTGATCCCATGGCCTGCAGCATGCCAGGCTTCCCTGTCCTTCACCATCTCCCTGAGTTTGCTCAAATTCACGTCCACTGAATCGATGATGCCATCCAACCATCTCATCCTCCACTGCCCCCTTCTCCTCCTGCCCTCAGTCTTTCCCAGCATCAGGGTCTTTTCAGTAACTGATGCCAAAGAAATGGAGACTAGTGATTTACCTGACAAAGAATAAAAAATAGCTGTTTTGAGGAAACTTAAGGAGCCACAAGAAAACACAGAAAAGACAACTCAATGCAATCAGGAAAACACTAAAGAACAAAATAAGAAATTTGACAAAGGGATAGAAATCATAAAAAAAGAACTAAACAGAAGTCAACTGAACAATTGTGAGCTGAAGAATTCAGTGAATGAAATAAAGAATGCGATAGAGATCATCAGTATAAGAATAGATCAGAAAGAAGAAAGAACCAGTGAGTTATAAGATAGGATAGAAACTTTGAGATAACCCACTCAGTGGAGGGAAAAAAAAAACCCCAAAAAACAAAAAAAAGAGTGTAAGTGATCCATGGGACATATCAAAAGAAACGATATCAGAATCGTTGCAGTTCTAGAAGGAGAAGAAAGGGAGAAGCAGACATAAAGTTTATTTAAAGATATAATGGATGAGAACTCTCCAAACCTGAAATAGCTTACTTCATGATTTTAAACCAAGAAGTCTTTTCCAAGACACGTTATAACGAAGCTATCAAAAATCACAGACAGAGAGAATTATAAAAGCAGGAAGAGAGGAAAAGGTTCTAACATACAAAGGCACCGGCATTAGCTATCATTGGATTTCTTAGCAGAAATCTTTCAGGCCAGGAGGGAATAGGATGATATCTTCAAGGTGGTGAATGAAAAAACCCTACCAGTTAAGGATACACTTACCAGAAAAGGCATCGTTTGGAAATGAAGGAGAATTAAAGACAAACAAAAGCTGGTGGAGTTCATCAGGGGCACTAGACCTGCCTTATAAGAAATGCTGAAAGGAACTCTTCAATCTAAAATAAGAAGACACTAAGTAGTAACATGAAAATATGAACATATACAGCACTCTGGATGAGGTAAATGTGCAGTCATATGAATAAAACTCTAATTCTGTAAAATGATGGTGTGTTAATCTGTTAAATATAACATAAAGATTAAAAGAAAGGAGCATTAAGAATAACTACAGCTATTATAATTTTTTAAAGTTAAAATTTAAATGAACACATACAAAATATACAAAGAAGTAAACCTTGACATTAAAAATACAAAAGGAAGAAATAAAGGGTAGTTTTTGCATGTGATTGCAGTTAAGCTGGTCATCAGCATAAATTATACACATATCAATAAGATGTTTTATGTAAAGTACTACAAGGCAAACCTCGTAGATTGGCAAAAGTTTAAGGGAAGGGAATCAGAGCATACCACCACAGAACAGGAGCAGTCCACAAAGGTAGGCATCAAAAGACGAAAGGAGGAATAATACAATTATAAAACAGCTAGAAAGCAACTAAAAAGCTGGCATTAGCAAATTCTTACCTATCAATAATTACTCTAGGTGTAAATGGATTGAATTCTCCAATCAAAAACATGAAGTGACTGGATGGATAAAAATAAATTAAGCAAGATCCATGTTTTTGTTTGTTCATAAGAGACTCACTTAAGCTTTAAGGGTATCAGTTCAGTTCAGTCACTCAGTCGTGTTTGACTCTTTGCGACCCCATGAATCGCAGCACGCCAGGCCTCCCTGTCCATCACCAACTCCCGGAGTTCACTCAGACTCATGTCCATCGAGTTGGTGAAGCCATCCAGCCATCTCACCCTCTTCTCTTCCTGCCCTCAATCCCTCCCAGCATCAAGGGCTTTTCCAATGAGTCAACTCTTCGCATGTGCTGGCCAAAGTACTGAAGTTTCAGCTTCAGCATCAGTCCTTCCAAAGAACACCCACGACTGATCTCCTTTAGGATGGACTGGTTGGATCTCCTTGCAGTCCAAGGGACTCTCAAGAGTCTTCTCCACACCACAGTTCAAAAGCACCAATTCTTCGGCGCTCAGCTTTCTTCACAGTCCAACTCTCAAATCCATACATGACCACTGGAAAAACCATAGCCTTGACTAGATGGACCTTTGTTGGCAAAGTAATGTCTCTGCTTTTGAATATGCTATCTAGGTTGGTCATAACTTTCCTTCCAAGGAGTAAGCGTTTTTTAATTTCATGGCTGCAATCACCATCTGCAGTGATTTTGGAGCCCCCCAAAATAAAGTCTGACACTGTTTCCACTGTTTCCCCATCTATTTCCCATGAAGTGATGGGACCAGATGCCATGATCTTCGTTTTCTGAATGTTGAGCTTTAAGCCAACTTTTTCACTCTCCTCTTTCACTTTCATCAAGAGGCTTTTGAGTTCCTCCTCACTTTCTGCCATAAGGGTGGTGTCATCTGCATATCTGAGGTTATTGATATTTCTCCTGGCAATCTTGATTCCAGCTTGTGCTTCTTCCAGCCCAGCGTTTCTCATGATGTACTCTGCATAGAAGTTAAATAAGCAGGTGAGAATATGCAGCCTTGATGTACTCCTTTTCCAATTTGGAACCAGTCTGTTGTTCCATGTCCAGTTCTAACTGCTGCTTCCTGACCTGCATATAGGTTTCTCAAGAGGCAGGTCAGGTGATCTGGTATTCCCATCTCTTTCAGAATTTTCCACAGTTGATTGTGATCCACACAGTCAAAGGCTTTGGCATAGTCAATAAAGCAGAAATAGATGTTTTTCTGGAACTCTCTTGCTTTTTTGATGATCCAGCGGATGTTGGCAATTTGATCTCTGGTTCCTCTGCCTTTTCTAAAACCAGCTTGAACATCTGGAAGTTCACGGTTCACATATTGCTGAAGCCTGGCTTGGAGAATTTTGAGCATTACTTTACTAGTGTGTGAGATGAGCACAATTGTGTGGTAGTTTGAGCATTCTTTGGCATTGCCTTTCTTTGGGATTGGAATGAAAACTGACCTTTTCCAGTCCTGTGGCCACTGCTGAGTTTTCCAAATTTGCTGGCATATTGAGTGCAGCACTCTCACAGCATCATCTTTCAGGATTTGGAATAGCTCACCTGGAATTCCATCACCTCCACTAGCTTTGTTCATAGTGATGCGTTCTGAGGCCCACTTGACTTCACATTCCAGGATGTCTGGCTCTAGGTGAGTGATCACACCATCATGATTATCTGGGTTGTGAAGATCTTTTTTGTACAGTTCTTCTGTGTATTCTTGCCATCTCTTTTAATATCTTCTGGTTCTGTTGGGTCCATACCATTTCTGCCCTTTATCGAGCCCATCTTTGCATGAAATATTCCCTTAGTATCTCTAATTTTCTTAAAGAGATCTCTAGTCTTTCCCATTCTGTTGTTTTCCTCTATTTCTTTGCATTGATTGCTGAGGAAGGCTTTCTTATCTCTCCTTGCTATTCTTTGGAACTCTGCATTCAGATGCTTATATCTTTCCTTTTCTCCTTTGCTTTTCACTTCTCTTCTTTTCACAGCTATTTGTAAGGCCTCCCCAGACAGCCATTTTGCTTTTTTGCATTTCTTTTCCATGGGGATGGCCTTGATCCCTGTCTCCTGTACAATGTCATGAACCTCAGTCCATAGTTTATCAGGCACTCTATCAGATCTAGGCCCTTAAATCTATTTCTCACTTCCACTGTATAATCATAACGGATTTGATTTAGGTCATACCTGAATGGTCTAGTGGTTTTCCCTACTTTCTTCAATTTAAGTCTGAATTTGGCAATAGGGAGTTCATGATCTGAGCCACAGTCAGCTCCTGGTCTTGTTTTTGCTGACTGTATAGAGCTTCTCCATCTTTGGCTGCAAAGAATATAATCAATCTGATTTTGGTGTTGACCATCTGGTGATGTCCATGTATAGAGTCTTCTCTTGTGTTGTTGGAAGAGGATGTTTGCTATGACCAGTGTGTTCTCTTGGCAAAACTCTATTAGCCTTTGCCCTGCTTCATTCTGTACTCCAAGGCCAAATTTGCCTGTTACTCCAGGTGTTTCTTGACTTCCTACTTTTGCATTCCAGTCCCCTATAATGAAAAGGACATCTTTGTTGGGTGTTAGTTCTAAAAGGTGTTGTAGGTCTTCATATAACCATTCAACTTCAGCTTCTTCAGTGTTATTGGTAGGGGCATAGACTTGGATTACTGTGATATTGAATGGTTTGCCTTGGAAACAAACAGAGATCATTCTGTCGTTTTTGAGATTGCATCCAAGTACTGCATTTCAGACTCTTCTGTTGACCATGATGGATACTCCATTTCTTCTAAGGGATTCCTGCCCACAGTAGTGGATATACTGGTCATCTGAGTTAAATTCGCCCATTCCAGTCCATTTTAGTTCGGTGATTGCTAGAATGTCGATGTTCACTCTTGCCATCTCCTATTTGACCACTTCCAATTTGCTTTGATTCATGGACCTAACATTCCAGGTTACTATGCAGTATTGCTCTTTACAGCATCGGACCTTACTTCTGTCACCAGTCACAAAGAGTATACATCAATTAAAAGTGAAGAGATGAAAAAAAATATTCCATTAAGTGAAAACCAAATGAGAACCAAAGTAGCTATAGTTATATCAGACAAAATAGACTTAAGTAAAAAATGGAAATAAGAGGCAAATAAAGTCATTACATAATGATAAAGGGGTCAATTCTTCAGGAAGACATAACATTTGGAAATATACATATGCATTCAACACCAGAGTACCTAAATATATTTAGCAAATATTAACCAAAACTCATGGAATGCTGAAAATGTAGTTCTGAGAGGGAAGTTTCAGCAATAAATGCATACATTCATAAAATAGAGGCAGGAATGTTTCAAGATGGTGGTGTCAGAAGACCCTGAACTCACCTCACAGATGCAACAAACCTACAAAAAATTTCCTCTGAAAAATACCTGAAAGCTATCTACAGCAAAAGATAATGGGACAGCATCAGAATGGCAGAAGTTAAATCCAAATACCAAAGTAAAAATCTCACTGGAAAAGGTAAATATATATATGATAAAGGCAAAGGACCAATCACTTATAAACAAGTATAAAGGTTAAAAGACAAAATTGTAACATTAACTTAATTACAATAATTATTTAAAGAAGGCATAAAATTAAAAGATGTAAATATAAAACATGTAAAACATTGAAAATATAAAATATGGGGAGATGTAAAATGTAAGTTCTAGTTTGTGTTCAAATTTAAGCTGTCACCAACTTAAAATTTAAAACACTGTGAGAGAATTTATATGAACCTTATGGTAACCACAAAGCAAAAACTGATACTGAATATAGAAAAGAAAATGAGAAAGGAATCTAAACATAACATTAAAGAAAGCCATTAAACTGAATGGAAAGAGAGAAAGAAAAGATAAAAAAAGACAGAGAGGAACTATTATAGAAAAACAGAAAACAACAGAATGGCAGTAAGTTTCACCTATTAATAATTACTTTAGATGTAAATGGACTAAGTTATCCAACCAAAAAACATAGAGTGGCTTAATCGGTTAAAAAACAAGACTCATCTATATGTGGTCTACTAAAGACTCACTTCAGAGAAACACATAGACTGAAAGTGAAGAGATGGAGAAAAATATTCCAAACAAATTGAACTGAAAAGACAACTGGTGTAGCAGTCCTCATATCAGACTAAGCAGATTTTAAAGCAGACTGTAATAAAAGGCAAAGAAGGACACTGCATAAAGGATAAAAGGGTCAATTAGGCAAGAAGATGTATTTATATATATGCATTCAACATAAGAGCACTAAAATATATAAAGCAAATATTAACAGATCTAGAGGGAGAAACTGACAGCAATACAATAGTAGTAGAAGACTTTAATACTCATATCAATGGACAGATTATCCAGACAGAAAATCAGTAAGGACACACTGGCCTGAGATAACATATTAGGCCAGATAGACTGAATAGATATATACAGAACATTTTATCTAAAAGCAAAACATACATTCTTCTCTAGTGTACATGGAACATGCTCCAGGATAGATCACATTAGGCCACAGAACAAGTCTCAATTAATTTAAGAAGATTAAAATCATATTAGGTATCTTTTCTGACTACAATGCTATGGCAAGTAGGAACATATCACTATATGTTTCTATATGAAGAAGAAAACTTGAAAATACAACAAAAAATGGAGATTGAAGATGTTACTGAACAGGAAATGGGTCATCAGAGAAATCAAAGAAGAAATAAAAAATACCTAGAGACAAATGAAAACAGAAACACAGCATGCCAAAATCTACGGGATGCACCAAAAGCAATTCTAAGAGAAAAGCGAAGGTGAAAGTTGTTCAGTCATGTCCAACTCTTTGCGAGTCCATGAACTAAACAGTCCATCGAATTCTCCAGGTCAAATACTGGAGTGGCTAGCCTTTCCCTTCTCCAGGGGATCTTCCCAACCCAGGGATCGAACCGGGATCTCCTGCATTGCAGGCAGATTCTTCACCAACTGAGCTATCTGTGAAGCCCAACTTGACATACAAAGGATTGAGAAAAAGAACAAAGACCAAAGTTAGTAGAAGGAAAGAAATAAAAATCAGAGTGGAAAATAAATGAAAAAGAGAATAGAAAATCAATTACAAAGATCAATGAAACTAAAAGCTGGTTCTTTGAAAAGATTAACAAAATTGGTAAAGTTTTAGCTAGACTAAGACAAAGAGGGCTCAAATAAATAATATCGGAAATGAAAGAGGAGAAGTTTGTCTGATACCACAGACAAACAAAGGATTATAAGAGACTACTATGAACAACTATAAGACAGCTAATTGGACAACCTAGAAGAAATGGAAATTTTTAGAAACATCTACATTCTAAGACTGAATCATGAGGAAATAGAAAATAAGAACAGACCCATAACTTGTAAGGCTATTGAACCAAGGATCAAAAACTTTTCAACGCACAAAAGCCCGGGGCCAGATGGCTCACTGATGACTTCTGTGAATCATTTAAAGAGTAACTAAGGTCGATCTTTCTCAAGTTCTTCCAAAAAATCAAAGGTGGAGGCGGGGAACACTCCAAAATCATCTTACGAGGCCAGCATTACCCTGATACCAAAACCAGAATCAGATAAGAACCCAAGAAGAAAACTACAGACTAATATCCCTGATGAATTTAGATGCAAAAATTCTCACTTCAGTGTTAGCAGACTGGATTCAACATTGCATTTCACCAAAATCAAGTGGGGTTTATCCCTGGGATGCAAGAATTGATACATACCTGAAAATCAATCAACATGATAGAATGAAAGATAAAAATCATATGATCAGGTAGATTCAGGAAGAGCATTTGAAAAAAACACAACATCCTTTCATGATAAAAAGTCTTCAACAAATTGGGTATAGAGGAACATACCTCAACAAAATAAAGGTCATATAAAACATGCTCACATCTAACACCATACTCAAATAAAAGGTTGAAGATTTTTTCCTTTGATATAAGAAAGAAGACAAGAATGCCCACCACTCCTATTCAACATAATACGAGAAGTCCCAGCCAGAGGAATCAGGCAAGGTAAAGGAGTAAGTCATCCAAATCAGAAAGGAAGAAATAAAATTATTTTTATTGTGGGTGATATGATCTTATATAGAGACCCAACCAAAAAACTGTTAGGACTAATCAACATATACAGTGAAATCTTAAGGTACATGGTCAGCATGCAGAAAACAGTTGCCTTTCTATACACAAACAATGAAAAATCTGAAAAAGAAAAAATGCATTCACAGTAACATCAAAAGCAATTAAATAGTTAGGAATAAATTTAAAGGAGGTGAAAACTACACACTGAAAACTAAAAGAGATTAATGAAAGAGGTTGAAGAATACTCAAATGGAGAAATATCCCACATTTGTGGATCAGAAGTAATACGTTTAAAATGACCACAGAAAAAGATACTACTATATGATTTCACTTACATGGGGAATATGAAAAAAGCAAACTCAGAAACACAGAAGAATGGTAGTTTTTCAGGGGCTGTGGGAGTGAGGGAAATGTTGATCAAAGGGTACAAACTTCCAGTTGTAAGATTAATTCTGGGGATCCAATATATAGCATGGTGACTATAGTTAATACTGAATCACATACTTGAAAATTGCTGTGAGAATAGATCTTAAATACACTCATCTCAAAGAAAAAGGTAATTTTGTGAGGTTATGGAGGTGTTAACTAACCTAGCTGTGCTTATCATTTTGCAATATATACTTGTATCAAATTATCACTCTACAACTTAAGCTTACACAATGTCTTATGTCGATTATCCCTAATAAACCTAGGAGTGGAAAAGAAAATCAGGTATATTTCCCTTAAGAAATTAATATTCATTGAAAATCTAATAATATGGACTTATGATTGCATTTGAGGAGAAATTAAAGGAATGAATAATCCATCTTTAAATGTGTTTTCTTTAAGCAGAAATACCTCCAGGAAGATTTCATGCTTCCTACTGAATTATTTAAGTTAACTTTACCCAGTTGTTAGAAAATATTCTTAATTTTAACAGTTCTAGCATCCTCTTTATTAATATTACATTTTTAATGCAAAATACACTAATTTACTATTGTGTTGAAAGTTCAGTAAACTCTAGGCAGATCATACTTTTAGGCAACTTTTGAATAATTGAGCAAAGTTCCGACATTAATCACCACTTCTGACTGAGGAAAGAATCACAACCACTTAGTTACCAACTGGAGGGGTCCATGGATCTCCAAGTGGGTCCAGCTTGGTTGGTGGTCTCTGTGGGTTCATGCTCTTGGATCGCCTGAGGATTTTTACTGAAGTACCAGTAGGGGGTGTTCGGAGCTGAACCTGGGTTTCTAGTGGGGTCAGAGCAGCTACCCTAGGTCTTGTCTGCAAACTGCAAGTCAGCTCCCTCTCCAAGGCAGAGGCTGTCATCGGCAGTGCACCCCCTGGAGAGCGAGCATCAAGCCCAAGAGTACCTTGAGGGTCCAGGTCACTGCTACCTGGGGATCCATCAGGTGCTCCAGGGTGATCTGGGAGCCTCACTTGAGACAGAACCCCTCCCCCAGGCTCCCTGAGGCCTGCTCCCCACCCCTGATGGAACTAATCACAAGCAGGAGAAGATCTGGCCTGGTCACCTGAGCTCATAGTTCATCCCACCTTCTGTGCCCTGTGCTGACGTCACTGTGACCAGCAGAGATTGGGTTCCGGGGTCACTTCCAGTGGGAACCCTGGGCATTCAGCTCAGTTTCTCCTGGGTGGATAGATCATTGGAGCAAGAGCCTGCTCCCACCTGAACCTGCTTGACCTAGATCCCACCTCCCAGGTCCTGTCCTGATGGAGGGTGATGCTGGGGTGACTACCTCCTAGATACGGTTCCCTGGGCTTCCTCCTCTGACCCCCAAGTGAACACAGAGGAACAGGGGGCTCAGAGTTGACTTGGGTCCTGAATCGGAAACAAACCTTGTGTCTGACAATCAGTCCACATACAGCACCCAATGTGGATGCTGCTCCCAACTTGAGTTTGACTTCAAAGCACAACCACCTGCCGACTGTTCAGGGAGGGGAGACTCACTTAGTACATCCTTAGTGGTCACAGTGGGAAGACCCCTCCTGCAGGAGGACACCGTGGGCTGGGACCAGACTTCTCTGAGTGCTGCCCCCTCCTGGGGCTTCCTGCTGGGGTTGTCAGTGCCCAGGGCTCATCTCCACAGGCTGGATGCTCAGTGTCCCCAGGACTAGGGCTCTTGTCTTGTAGCCCTGGTGCTGGAGAGGGGAAGGGGGCACTGACCTCCCTGTTTGTTAAATGTCCCCAACACACACTGTGGGAGAATCTGCCTGGAGCCGGAGCTGTTCCAAGCAATGCGTTAGAGCCTTGCCCTCCTGGAGCCCTGTCTGAATGGAGGTGGGTCCAAGATCAGTCCCAGGCCTGAGCTCTCAGACCCCAGGAATCAGGCTCTCAGACCTAGGAGCAGCTGCAGAGACAAGGGGCTCCTCAGGCCCCACCCCAGAGCCTGAGTCAGACTATAGGGAGAAGCCAAACCCTGAAATGCTAAAGCTTCTCAGGTGCCATTTCCAACACTGATCATCAGGGAGCCTGAAACAGAGGAACCCTGTCAAGTCTGACTTCTCCCCAAGAACTGAGCTGTGAATCAATCACCCCATCTCTGCTTAAACCCTCCCAGTGATGGGGAGGTCACCACCTGTGATGCAGCCCCTTCATGGGATTGTGAGACTTCCTATGACCCACGTGAGGCTCAGGCCAGCCATCCTCAGCCCTTACCCCAGCCCAGCTCTGCAGACAGCTCTGCCACATCCTCCACCCGCATCAGTGTTTACACACAAGGTGAACAGAGGACAGCACAAGTCATTGTAGACACAGCAAAGCGACGTCCAGGGTCACTGTGAACACACCAGGGGGATGAGAAAATTATTCCAAATCAGTGTGGACACTGTAGGTGATTTAATTTTTTTTGAATTACACAGAAATCTTTATTGAAATGTGTCCTTCCGTAATGTGTTAGCACACATACAATATGCCCACATATATCTGTACACTCCTTGACACAGCTCATGGATTGCCACCATTAGTTTAACCAATAAATTAAAACTATAAAAAGGTGTGTGTTGGGGGGCAAAGGAGATGGGGGGGTGGAACTAAGGACAAAGTTTTCATGTTTCATCTGGTAAGAAATTGCAAATTTCTCAGAATTTCCCTGGGCAAAACCTGTGACCAGAGAATCTCTGAAAGGTCCGTGTAGACAAAACAAGGGAACAAGGGATCACTCTCAGGTCAGTGTGGATGTGCCAGGGGAGCTGGGAAGCCATCCCTGGTCGGTCAGTGAAGACATGCCCCAGGCAGCTGTAGACACAGCAGAGGAAAAGGAGACACCCCAGGTCAGTCTTCTCACAGTGCGGGAGCTAGGGAGCCACCCCAGGTTAGTGTAGATACCCAGGGCACTAGGGAATGGTGTTAGGTCAGTGTAGACACAACAAGGCTCTTGGGAAACCTCCTAGTTTGGTGTAGACAAACAAAGGGAAATAGGGAGGAAATCCAGGCCAGTGTAGATCCAGAAGGAGAATTAGGGAGACATTCCAGGTGAGTGTAGACCTGCCAGAGGAGTTAGGGAGACATCCATACATCCATGATGTACAGTGCGGATACATCAGGAGAACTGGGGAGCTATCTCAGGTCAGTGCTAAAAACCAGGGGATTAGAGAGGTCCGGGTCAGCATGGATACACTGGGGGAACTAAGGGGTTACCACTGGTCACTGTTGACATACCAAGGGAACTAGGGAAATAAACCAGGTCCACATAGAAACTGCAGGAAACTAAGTGGACATCCCACATCCAAAGTCAGCGTAGACACAGCAGTGGAAATAGGGATACATTCAAGGTGGGTATAGGGGGACGAAGTAGACATCCCTGGCCTGTATAGATAACAAGGAGAAAAGGTGGTGCCCATTCATAATGTAGACACAGCAGGGGGACAAGGGGGGACCATGTTCAGTGTAGGGACACCAGGGAAATTATGGAGGCACTCCTTGTTGGTATAGAAACACCCCGATGAACTAGGGAGACATCTCTGATCCGTATAGACACTGCAGACAGTTATAGACATCTCAAGTCAGTGTAGACATAGCAGAGAAAATAGGGAGACAGTTCAGGAAGCCTGTGCTGTGGGACATGTGACATGGAGCTGCCCCACGCTGGATGGTCCCTTTGTTAAGCTACAGAATATGAATTAAGATACCAACATGCCTGGAGGTATCCTGGGGATACGGGGAACCAAAGATGGAACCCATCAGTGTCAGGTCCAGAATTAATTCTGTCATGTAATCACCACTGTTAGGAGGACTCATTAAAGCTGAACAGAAATCAAAGGGGGACCTGCCAGGAGGAGATTAAGACCCTCATGACAAAGTCTAGGGGGTGCACAGGGTCTTGCTGCATCAACACGAGCTGTAACTCACAAACTGCAGTTGGCAGGAGGGGATCTGCGTCTGAGGAGGCACAGATAACAGTTTGGGGAGCTCCTCTTGGCTGGTTAAACTCTGGGCCTCTCCCAGGCTGTGCCTCTTTCCCTGCCTTTGTTTTCTCTTGTATAACAAACCATCCAAGAGTATTGTGGCTTAAAACATTACTGATTCATAATCTCCCACAGTTCTGTGGTTGGATTTCGGGCAGGGCCTGGCTGCTGGTTCTTCTGACCCACATGGACTTGGATGGGGTCACTCCCTCAGCTGCATCCAGCTGGTAGCTTGGCTGAGCTGGAAGGTTCAGGTAGATGCCGATGTGGCCCCACCTCCATCTGATCTCCCATGACCCCTCCATGTGCTAGTTGGGCTCCCTCACAGCATGGTGCTCTCAGTGAAGTTGTATTTCATCCATGGTGGTGGCTAGCTTCCAGGAGGGAGGAAGTGGAGGCTGCCCATCTCCCAAGTCTGGGGCATGAACGTCCCTGTATATCTCTTCCTCTCTGTTCTATTGGTCAAAGAAAGTTACCATGCCAATCTAAATCCAAGGCAACAGACTCCATCTCTGGAAGCTCTACCACACCACCCAATTTCAAAGTCAAGGGACTCAGCCTCTGACTGGTCAACTTGCCATCTGCCTGCCCCTTGATCAGAGCAGGGAAGGTACTGATGAGCAGATGCATCAAAACTATGCATCTATGCCTGGCAAGGGCTTAATTTCCAAAATATACAAACAGCTTATACAGTCCAATAACAACAACCCTGCCAACAACCCAATTAAAAAATGGGCAGAATTTAGAAAGATGGTAACAATAACCCTGCTGTTAACAATAACAATAACAATAACAGCAAAAGAGACACTGATGTATAGAACAGTCTTTCGTACTCTGTGGGAGAGGGAGAGGGTGGGATGATTTGGGAGAATGGCATTGAAACATGTGTAATATCATATATGAAACGAGTCACCAGTCCAGGTTCGATGCACAATACTGGATTCTTGGGGTTGGTGCACTGGGATGACCCAGAGGGATGGTACGGGGAGGGAGGAGAGAGGAGGGTTCAGGATGGGGAACACGTGTATACCTGTGGCGGATTCATGTTGATATATGGCAAAACCAATACAATATTATAAAGTTAAAAAATAAAATAAAATAAAAATGGGCAGAAAACACGAATAGACATTTTTCCAAAGAAGACATACAGTTGGCCAATAGGCACATGCAAAGATGCTCAACTTTGCTAATCATTCAGTTCAGTTCAGTCACTCAGTCGTGTCTGACTCTTTGTGACCCCATGAATCGCAGCACACCAGGCCTCCCTGTCCATCACCAACTCCCGGAGTTCATCCAGACTCACACCCATTGAGTCAGTGATGCCATCCAGCCATCTCATCCTCTGTTGTCTCCTTCTCCTGCCCCCAATCCCTCCCAGCATCAGAGTCTTTTCCAGTGAGTCAACTCTTCGCATCAGGTGGCCAAAGTACTGGAGTTTCAGCTTTAGCATCATTCCTTCCAAAGAAATCCCAGGGCTGATCTTCTTCAGAATGGACTGGTTGGATCTCTTGCAGTCCAAAGGACTCTCAAGAGTCTTCTCCAACACCACAGTTCAAAAGCATCAATTCTTCGGCGCTCAGCCTTCTTCACAGTCCAACTCTCGCATCCATGCATGACCACAGGAAAAACCATAGCCTTGACTAGACGGACCTTTGTTGGCAAAGTAATGTCTCTGCTTTTGAATATGCTATCTAGGTTGGTCATAACTTTCCTTCCAAGGAGTAAGCGTCTTTTAATTTCATGGCTGCAATCACCATCTGTAGTGATTTTGGAGCCCCCCAAAATAAAGTCTGACACTGTTTCCACTGTTTCCCCATCTATTTCCCATGAAGTGATGGGACCAGATGCCATGATCTTTGTTTTCTGAATGTTGAGCTTTAAGCCAACTTTTTCACTCTCCTCTTTCACTTTCATCAAGAGGCTTTTGAGTTCCTCTTCACTTTCTGCCATAAGGGTGGTGTCATCTGCATATCTGAGGTTATTAATATTTCTCCTGGCAATCTTGATTCCAGCTTGTGCTTCTTCCAGCCCAGCATTTCTCATGATGTACTCTGCATAGAAGTTAAATAAGCAGGGTGACAATATACAGCCTTGATGTACTCCTTTTCCTATTTGGAACCAGTCTGTTGTTCCATGTCCAGTTCTAACTGTTGCTTCCTGACCTGCATACAGATTTCTCAAGAGGCAGGTCAGGTGGTCTGGTATTCCCATCTCTTTCAGAATTTTCCACAGTTGATTGTGATCCACACAGTCAAAGGCTTTGGCATAGTCAATAAAGCAGAAATAGATGTTTTTCTGGAACTCTCTTGCTTTTTTGATGATCCAGCGGATGTTGGCAATTTGATCTCTGGTTCCTCTGCCTTTTCTAAAACCAGCTTGAACATCAGGAAGTTCACGGTTCACGTATTGCTGAAGCCTGGCTTGGAGAATTTTGAGCATTACTTTACTAGCATGTGAGATGAGTGCAATTGTGTGGTAGTTTGAGCATTCTTTGGCATGCCTTTCTTTGGGATTGGAATGAAAACTGACCTTTTCTAGTCCTGTGTCCACTGCTGAGTTTTCCAAATTTGCTGCATATTGAGTGCAGCACTCTCACAGCATCATCTTTCAGGATTTGAAATAGCTCCACTGGAATAACATCACCTCCACTAGCTTTGTTCGTAGTGATGCTTTCTAAGGCCCACTTGACTTCACACTCCAGGATGTCTGGCTCTAGGTCAGTGATCACATCATCATGATTATCTGGGTTGTGAAGATCTTTTTTGTACAGTTCTTCTGTGTATTCTTGCCATCTCTTCTTAATATCTTCTGCTTCTATTAGGTCCATACCATTTCTGTCCTTTATCCAGCCCATCTTTGCATGAAATGTTCCCTGGTATCTTTAATTTTCTTAAAGAGATCTCTAGTCTTTCCCATTCTGTTGTTTTCCTCTATTTCTTTACATTGATCTCTGAGGAAGGCTTTCTTATCTCTCCTTGCTATTCTTTGGAACTCTGCATTCAGATGCTTATATCTTTCCTTTTCCCCTTTGCTTTTCACTTCTCTTCTTTTCACAGCTATTTGTAAGGCCTCCCCAGACAGCCATTTTGCTTTTTTGCATTTCTTTTCCATGGGGATGGCCTTGATCCCTATCTCCTGTACAAATTCACGAACCTCATTCCATAGTTCATCAGGCACTCTATCAGATCTAGTCCCTTAAATCTATTTCTCACTTCTACTGTATAATCATAAGGGATTTGATTTAGGTCATACCTGAATGGTCTAGTGGTTTTCCCTACTTTCTTCAATTTAAGTCTGAATTTGGCAATAAGGAGTTCATGGTCTGAGCCACAGTCAGCTCCTGGTCTTGTTTTTGCTGACTGTATAGAGCTTCTCCATCTTTGGCTGCAAAGAATATAATCAATCTGATTTCAGTGTTGACCATCTGGTGATGTCCATGTATAGAGTCTTCTCTTGTGTTGTTGGAAGAGGGTGTTTGCTATGACCAGTGCATTTTCTTGGCAAAACTCTATTAGCCTTTGCCCTGCTTCATTCCGTATTCCAAGGCCAAATTTGCCTGTTACTCCAGGTGTTTCTTGACTTCCTACTTTTGCATTCCAGTCCCCTATAATGAAAAGGACATCTTTGTTGGGTGTTAGTTCTAAAAGGTCTTGTAGATCTTCATAGAACCATTCAACTTCAGCTTATTCAGCGTTACTGGTTGGGGCATAGACTTGGATTACTGTGATATTGAATGGTTTGCTTTGGAAACAAACAGAGATCATTCTGTTGTTTTTGAGATTGCATCCAAGTACTGCATTTCGGACTCTTTTGTTGACCATGATGGCTACTCCATTTATTCTGAGGGATTCCTGCCCGCAGTAGTAGATATAATGGTCATCTGAGTTAAATTCACCTATTCCAGTCCATTTCAGTTCGCTGATTCCTAGAATGTCGACATTCACTCTTGCCATCTCTTGTTTGACAACTTCCAATTTCCCTTGATTCATGGGCCTGACATTCCAGGTTCCTATGCAATATTGCTCTTTACAGCATCGGACCTTGCTTCTATCACCAGTCACATCCATAGCTGGGTATTCTTTTTGCTTTGGCTCCATCCCTTCATTCTTTCTGGAGTTATTTCTCCACTGATCTCCAGTAGCATATTGGGCACCTACTGACCTGGGGAGTTCCTCTTTCAGTATCCTATCATTTTGCCTTTTCATACTGTTCATGGGGTTCTCAAGGCAAGAATACTGAAGTGGTTTGCCATTCCCTTCTCCAGTGGACCACATTCTGTCAGATCTCTCCACCATGACCCGCCCGTCCCCCACGGGCATGGCTTAGTTTCATTGAGTTAGACAAGACTGTGGTCCTAGTGTGATTAGATTGACTAGTTTTCTGTGAGTATGGTTTCAGTGTGTTTGCCCTCTGGTACCCTCTTGCAACACCTACCGTCTTACTTGGGTTTCTCTTACCTTGGGCGTGGGGTATCTCTTCACGGCTGCTCCAGCAAAGTGCAGCCGCTGTTCCTTACCTTGGACGAGGGTATCTCCTCACCGCCGCCCTTCCTGACCTTCAACGTGGGATAGCTCCTCTAGGCCCTCCTGTGCCCATGCAGCCATGGCTCCTTTGACGTGGGGTTGCTCCTCCCGGCCGCTCTCCCTGACCTCGGACTCAGGGTAGCTCCTCTCGGCCTCCGCCCCTGACCTCGGACTTGGGTAGCTCTTCTCATCTGCTCTTGCGCTGTCGCAGCCTGGCATTCTCTGCCGCTGCCCCTGACCTCGGACGTGGGGTAACTCCTCTTGCCGCTGCCCTTCGGGCATGGGGTCCTCCACGCTAATCATTAGAGAAATGCAAATCAAAACTACAGTGAGGCATCACCTCCCACTACTCAGAATAGACATCATTAAAAAGTCTACAATAAATGCTGGAGAGGGTATGGAGAAAAGGGAGTCCTTCTACACTGTTGATGGGAATGTAAACTGGTGCACCCACTATGGAAAACAGTATGGAGGTTCCTTAAAAATCTAAAAATAGAGTTGCCATATGATCCTGCAATCCCACTCCTGGGCATATATCCAGAGAAAACTCCAGTTAGAAAAGATACATGTACCCATTGTTCATACCAGCACTATTTACAATAGATAAAACATGGAAACAACCTAAATGTCCACTGATGGATGAATGGATAAATAAAATATGGTACATAGCCCACCAAGCTCCTCTGTCCATGGGATTCTCCAGGCAAAAATAGTGGAGTGGGTCGCCATTCCCTTTTCCAGAGGATCTTTCTGATCCACGGATCAAACTTGGGTCTCCTGTATTGCAGGCAGATTCTTCACTGTCTGAGCTACTAGGGAAGCCCATATACATGTATACCATGGAACGCTACTCAGCCATTAAAAAGAATGAGATAGTGCCATGTGCAGCAACATGAATGGACCTAGAGATTGTCATACTAAGTAAGTCACACAGAGAGGACAAATACCGTGTGAGATCACTTACATGTGGATCTAAAACAGGTTACAGATGAATTATTTACAAAACAGACTCACAGACATAGAAAATAAACTTATGGTTGCCAAAGGGGGAGGTAGGGAAGGAGGGATAAATTAGGAGTTTGGGTTAAAATTACTATATATGAGACAGATAAACAACAAAGTCCTACTGTATGGCAAGTATAGCAACCTATAATGGAATATTATATATATATATAATACATAGGGCTTCCCTGGTGACTCAGATGGTCAAGAGTTTGCTTGCAATGCAGGAGACCCCAGTTCAGTCCCTGGGCTTGGAAGATTCCCTGGAGATGGGAATGGCAATCCACTCAAGTATTCTTGCCTATGAAAGACAATATATATAATGGAATCAATTTGCTGTACACCAGAAGCTACCACAAATCTGTAAATCAACTATACTTCAATAAAAAAAAAAATTTCATCTAAAGAGGAAGGTGAGGCCTCCCAGCAGAACCCCATGCTGATACCCAATGGAGGGAAAGCAGATAATAACAGCCATCTCCCAGAGCCCTCTGCCAGCCTCAGCCCACCTCCTCTGCTCCCCCAGGGTCTTGCAAGTTCACAGCAGCCTGCGGGTAGGTCTATGATCTTGCAGGCAGTGAGGACACTGGGCAGGGGCAGGAGCCAGAGAGAGCAGAATGCAGCCTGTGGGCCGTCGTGCTGGGACTCAGTGTGGCTGATGCCTGCGGATGAGGTGCAGAGCTCCCTGCTTGAAGCACAACATGTGGCTCACCTCGGGAATTCTGATCCTCGTGCTTTGCTCCTGCAGAGCTGCTGCAGCAGAAATAACTTCGTGTGTTTACTGCACGCTCCATGGTGCCGCATGTACTTTCCTGCTCATCTGTGGAACACAGATCCCTGAGGTTCTGGCACCCCTTGACCTCCATGGGGACCGAGGAGCCCTTGAAGATTGAAAACACTATGGCAGGTGCATAGATGTCCAAGATGAACCTCGGCGAAATGGCTCACTGGGGCATTTATGTGCCTGCCACATAGTCTTCAGCACCTTTGAAAACAGCCAAGGTAATTCCACCAACAAGAACATAAAAGGTTCCCTAGAGACCATTTTATTACCAAGAGGAGAATTCTGGAAAGAAGTCTATCAAGTGAGTGAATGCTGTCAAGTGTAGGTTCCTTTTCATCTGAAGGACGGTTCTGATCCACAGGGCTAAGGGCTGTTTCTCCTTGAAGTTTGGGCAGCTGAGATCTTGGGTGATGGATCACTCTGAACTTAAGACTTTCATTAAACTTGTCAAATCTGCAGCCGGTGGCTCCTTCCTTCCTTCACTCTTTATCTCAACTGGAGGAAGGGAGATTTGAGATACTCTGAAAAATACAATATTTTCTTCACTAATCCTCTAGAAAAGGGAGCCAGCAAAACTCAATTTAGGGAAATTTAGGAAGCTGGGCAGGGCTTCCCAGGTGGCACTAGTGGTAAAGAACCCCATAGGAGACGTAAGAGATGGGGGTTTGATCCCTGGGTCAGGAAGATCCCCTGGAGAAGGAAATGGGAACTCACTTTAGTATTCTTACCTGGAGAATCCCATGGACAGAAGAGGCTGAATGGGCTATAGTCCATAGGGTTGCAAAGAGTCAGACAAGAGTAAAGTGACTTAGCACAGCACAGGAAGCTTGGCTGTGGCTCCATCTAATGCCCAAAGCCCATCGTGTGTCTGATGAGGTGACAGTTTCCCACAGGTGACTGTGGACCAACTGCTCAGCCTTCCCGCCTCCTCCCTCCTGCCCTGCAGAGACCTGCGCTTCCTCACCTCCACCTGCCTCCCCTCTGCTGGCTTCTTCTCTGCACAGACACGCACCCAAGAACCGTCCATCCACACTGAAAACATCATTTCTCTGCCACATCCACCCCTTAACTACAGACAACGCTTTGTTCTCCACTCACAGAGAACCTTCCAGGGAAACATGTGCAGTAGGAGAAAGTTTTCACAGAGCATCTAAGGTGCTTATTCTTCTGGTGTTCCTGTCACTGTGGTCACTCCACCCACCCAGGTGGGCTGTGTTCAGGGGCTGAGGGGAGTATCACAGGGGTGCCCTGTCCATGTGCCCATCCTCCTCCTAGTAGACCCCCCACTGTGTTTAGACCACATGGCATGGGGCACATTGAGAGTAAAATTACTTGTTATTTATCTGAAATTGAAATTTAATTGGCATCCTGGATTTTGTTTGCTAAATTTGACACTTCTACCTGGAGTGACCTGGTGTGTCCCTGGGAAGTCCCTCTGCAGTGTCAGCTGCATGTTTAGACGTGTACTTTGGGCCCTGACCTCTGTGTGTGTGTGTTTCCCCTTCAAAGAAGAGGTCTCTCTAATGAGATCTATAGCTCCTCTAGCCAGGGGTCCCTTCCAACACAGGGTCTCTGGTTGGCAAGTGTGCAGAACTTTGTGGGCTGTGGGGAGAACAGGTTGAGTAGCGGTACTGGGTGGGCTTAGGGCTGCAGTATGGCTGGATCCCTGGAAGCCGGAGGCACAGCTGGGTCACTCATTTCTCTCCCATCCTTGCCTGCCTACCAGAGGGCAGCTCCAGGAAGACAAGCCGGCTGCCGTGGGCAGTGCTGAGTAGCAGCGGACCTTTGGACAGGGTGTGAGCCACCTTCCCCTTCCCCTCCTCTGAACACGGGTGCAGGCGCTGCAGGGGCACCTGCCCGTCTCGCATCTGGGTCTCAGCAGCTGAGCTGGGGAGTTTACGAGGCTGCTTTCGATCCAGAGAGGTCAGGGTTTAACCCCAGCTCAGCACTTGTAAGTATGGACTGACTGACTCTTCACCTCTCTCCTGGAAGGGGCTATGGCTGGTACATTCCCCTGCCATGATGTGTTGGGGCAGTCACCTCAGTGCACACAAGCAGCATTCAGGAACCCAGCTAGGAGTTTTGTTGTATACTATATTCCCATTCAAACCCTCAGTTCCCCAGGGCAGGGGCCAATGCTCTTCTCCATTTACAGAAAAGAAAACTGAGGTTCAGAAAGAAGGGTTCAGAAAATGATGTGCTAGGAGGAACACAGCCACGAGCTCTCCTGTAAAACAAACCGTCTCTTGGAGGTTGCTGTGTTCCATGGTGTAAAATACTCCCAACACAGCTGATTTCAACTTGTTAGCAGTTTAAGAGCTGGCTCACAAAAAAAACCCCAAACAGCTAACAGACTGTTCTCAGAAGCTGGTATGAAAAATGTCATTCAGATCTCTGCCCGTTTTTTTCATTGGATGTTTTGTTGTTGTTGAGTTAGGTGAGTTGTTTATATATTTTGGATATTAACCCCTTATAGGATATATGATTTGCAAATATTTTCTCTCATGTGGCAGGTTTTTTGTCGTTTTGTTTTGTTTTGCTGATGGTTTTCTTTTTAGCTTGATGTAGTCTCATTGTTTTAAATTTTGCTTTTGTTCCCCTTGTTTCCCTTGTGTGAGGAGATACATCCAGAAGGTATTATGCTAAGTGAGATAAGTCAGATGGAGAAAGACAAATACCCCATGGTTTCACTCATATGTGGAATTTAAAAAACAATCAAAACAAAATAAATGAACAAGCCAAACCAAACCAAAACAAACACATAGATACAGAGAACAGGATAGTGGTTCCCAGAAGGGAAAGGGTTGGAGTGGGAAGGATGAAAGTGATCAAGGGTATGTTGAACATGGAAACTAAAATTTTAGGGGTGAGCATGCTGGAGGGTACACAGAAGTAGAAAAATAAACTTTTACACTTGAAGCTTATATGACTATTCTCCTGTGGGTCAGCAGTAAAGGATCCATCTGCAATGCAGGAGATCTGGTTCTATCCCTGGGTCAGGAAGATCCTTTGGAGAAGGAAATGGCAACCCTCTCCAGTATTCTTGTTTGGAGAATCCCATGGACAGAGGAGCCTGGAGGGCTACAGTCCATGGGGTCACAAAGAGTCAGTCACAAAGTGACTTGACTGAGTCACTGAGCATGCATTCATGCAAACCAATGTCACCTCAACAAAATACAAATGAAAAAACAAGCACCTGGTGTGAGCATCCCAGCACCCTGAGAAGCCTAAGGGTACACAGCCAGGGGGAACTGGGGCTCCATTTGGTCCCCTGGGACCCCTCTATCCCCAGCATCCTCTCAGCTCTGTGTTCTCCCCTTGCTCCAGCTGCCCCTGTACTACTCTTGGGATACTGACCAGCCTTGGGTTGCTCAGCCAGATATGCCCACAGCACAGGGGGTGGAATGGCCTGGGGCCAGCAGATCCCAGCTTGTGAGAGCTGACTTTTGCACCTTAAATTTTCAGGGATTCTATTAGCCGGGTGGTAGCTTAAAAAAATGAGTCATGGGGAAAAATAATCTATGCCACAGGAAACTGACAAATGCTCTTATGTTCTCCCACCTCACCCCACAGAGGCAGCTGTAATACACTGAGCATCACGATCCTGCCCTTAACAAATGACAGTTGACAGATGTGAGGTCTGACTCAGCTCCCGAGACCGCATTCAGGACAATCCTGAGACATGGTGACATGCCATGCTCCGGTACCAATACACTGAGGCTACAGACTGAGAGCCATGTGGATACCACACCTTGCTTGGCTTCATCCCCTCCTGGCCTGGCTCCCGGTCCCTCATCAGCTCCCTGGAGAGAGGCTCTGACCACATCGCTCATCCCCAAGTCCTCACCAGAGCATCTGCTCCTGGGACCCAGGTCTGCCTGGCCTCTTGGACCTCATGGCATGCCCTCCAGCAGGGTACAGCTGGGTGCCCGCTGCACATTTGTGTCCTTGATGGTGATGTTTCATTATTCTGTGAGGTTCTGGTTGGCTTCCCCCTAAGAGGGCACGATCAACAAATGCTACAATATTGCAGCAGACCCAACAAGCTGAGTGACATGTTCACAGGCCAGCTCTAAAGAAATGATGAAATTGGCCCCACAAAGAGGTCCAGAGGATGGTTTGTGTGCAGCTGGTGGTGGGAATTAACAGGGGAGTAAATGGAGGAGTAAGACTGGATCCTTGCCCAATACCAGCAACAAAAGTGGATCTGGGTGGATCGCAAACCTAAATAGGAAAGGGAATAAAATAAGAAAGGAAATAAGATAGCAGGATATATAGGATGTTAGTGAACATGTGACTGGGAATTGTATTTTAATCAAAATTTAAAAGTATGAGGCAGATCATTAAAATGATTAATTTTATTACATTCATGTAAGGATGTCTGTTCATGAAGGAAATCATGGACAAAATTAATGGACCACTGACAGGTGGGAGAATATGTTTGTAATGTTTGAGACTGGCAAACAGTCAACATCTAGAACACACACCATAATTTTGTAAATCAATGAGGGAAAGAGAATTCCCATAAATGGGCATGAAAATATTAGATAATCACCAGCGATTGAAACTTCAAAATACTAACAAGAATATGCCAAGATACTCCAAATTGTTGGACATGAGGGACATGCAAATGAACCCTGCAATGTGATATCCGTTTATACCTAATAGTCTGGCAGCGATTAGGAAGCTGGCAACTGCCAGTGTTGCCAGGGAGACGGAGACACAGGGACACCCGTGCCCAGCAGGCGGGAGGGTAGCTGGAGCAGCCACCCTGGAAAGAAACCTGGCACTGTTTAGTCAGACCGAATACAGGAAAACTCTATGACCAGATGCCCCCCGCCTGCACCCCCAAGCACTTGCCTGGGAAGATGCTGACACGGGTCCGCATGTGACAAGGGACAGGTAAGAGGATTTTCTCTGAGTGTGTGTGTGGGGCCAGGAGTTGGAGGCTTCCTGGGAATGTCGGGGGAAAACGTGGCCCTGGAGCATGATGCAGTTGCGGAAAACAATGGAGTCATTGTGCACTTAGCAACATGAGCATCTGTTCAAAACACAATTCTTTGTAAAAATAAAAAGTGTCATAAACAGAAAGAAACACACAACAGAATGCCATCGGTGTATGTTTAAATATATGCCCAGAAAACAGCAATGGGCATTTTACAAGACCACATTCAAATAAACAAATGGTCATTAAACACGACTCAAAATTTTCCTAAAAATGAAATCTTAGGAAAGAGTCTCAATAAATACACTCAAATAAACAAGATAAAAATGTCATAAAAATAAAACATTTACTAGTAAACACAGTTTCATGATTTCCTAAGGGCAGGAGAGGAATGGACTAAAGGGGAATAAAGAAATAATAAAACCAGATGGAACCCACATGCAGACAAATGACATGAAATCTGTGCAGTGTGATTAGTTCACCCCGTTTGTCTTGTGGTCCAAGAAAGAGAGTGAAGATGGAAGCAGTGAAAGAGGGGCTGTGAGACCCATGGAGGCCCTTGGAGGTGGACATCATTCTGTCTATCCCGAATCAGCACAAAAGAAGAGTGGAAAGAAAGTGAAAGTGAAATCGCTCAGTTGTGTCCGACTCTTAGCAATCCCGTGGACTGCAGCCGACCAGGCCCCTCCATCCATGGGATTCTCCAGGCAAGAATACTGTAGTGGGGTGCCACTTCATTCTGCAAAAGAAGAGAGGGGGTCCCACCTTTCTGGACTTCTGACCTGGCCCCGCCCCTCTGGCCTGGCCTGGCCCCAACATTGGCCCCGCCCCTATGCTGGCCCCGCCCTCATCCTCCCACCTGGGCCTTCCCCCCTTTGCCCACAGCACAGCTGCCTTGAGTGCACATGGTCTGGCAGTGGGTGTGATGGCTTTTCTTCGGTGGGGTGCAGTCCAGAGCTCCCACAGCCTCCAGTCAGCAAGTATGAGTGGAGGACCAAGCCCCGTCCCTGGTGCAAACCTAGACCCTGCGGAGGTGGGCGGTGCGCAGCTCTGGGACCCTGGGCATTTGCCCCCTTTCCACTTCGCCGGCTGTCCTGTCTCCCGCCCACACGTATGGAACTCCAGCAAGAGCAAGGCCCTCCTGTCCACCGTCCTGGGGAGACACCTGCAGGGATCGGGGTCCCCAGAGCTCCCTCCCCAACCCCCCACCCCTGCTCAGACCTTCGTGCAGGGAAACCTTCCTCAACATTCGAGCATCGGCATTCTGTGCACAGAGACAATTCTGTGAAAACTAAAAATTGTGGATGGTGGTTGACCCCGGGCCAGTGGTGTCAGCAATTTTTTTCTGGATTTCTCACTTTGCTTCAGTTTTGCCTCAAATTGTAAGAGTTTAGCGTCATAATGATGAGTTACCATCTGCAGAGGTGTCCTTGAGAGAAGGTGTAGGGCACCAGTGTGGACCGAAGGCTGCTTCCATCTCTGGGTTTCCGGGGTGGGCGATGCTGAGGGAGTGATGGTGCCTCTGAACCTCAGGCTCTCCTTCTGTACCACCAGCCTGACGGGATTCATCTCCTAGGGCTCTGAGTGTCATGTCCTAACCTCTGTGGAATGTGTCCTCTTCATCCTTCTGCCCTGCTACCCTCCCAAGGCATGGCACCTTCGTCAGGTTACCTGCAATCTCCTAACTGCCCTACTTCCCCACCCCAGTCTCTGCTCAGTGGCTGGAGTCTTTTTTTTTTTTTTTTATAGTTTATAATTAGTTTTTTAAATTTAAATTTATTTATTTTAATTAGAGGCTAATTACTTTACAATCTTGTATTGGTTTTGCCATACATCAACATGAATCAGCCATGGGTATACACGTGTTCCCAATCCTGAACCCCCCTCCCACCTCCCTCCCCATACCTTCCCTCTGGGTCAACCCAGTGCACCAGCCCCAAGCATCCTGTATCCTGCATCGAACGTGGACTGGTGATTTGTTTCTTAAAGACTGAATTGAATCAAGTTATCTCCTCACTTAATCCCTTCAGTGGTTTCCCATCTCACTGAACCTCAAATGTGGTAAAGGCAGGATCTAGACAGAAAAGTGGAGAGTTGGTCACACGTGAGGTGCAGAGCTGGGAGGGCAGAGGGGGTGACTCGGGCTGGAGGAGTAGACCGTGGGCGACGGCAGATGAGCGCCATTGCAGGACCAGCTCTGCACATGTCCTGGGACAGGGGACAGAGGAGAGCAGGCCCCAGGAGCACACGGTTCTCCTGCCTTGGAAGGACCCCCTGGAGAACAATAGGATCATGAGGGTGGGGTTCCAGCCAGGTCTGGACTGCTGAAGAGGGGGCTCTGCAGACAGCAAGGTTAGCTGGAGGGACACCTCTTCTTTCAAAGGCCCTTCCCACCTTGGATCCCCACCAGAGCATATGTGGTCAGGAGCTGGCAGGGTGCTGCTCAGGGGAGCGTGTTCACAGACCCCAGACCCCTTTACAGAGCAGGGCAGGATGGGCAGTGGTCTTTGTTAGCAGGAGACCTCCATACTAAGGCTGCCAGGGCCCTTGAAGCTGCCCCCACCAGAGTACACCCCCCACCGTGGGATGTACCTCCGCACCCTCTCCAGCACAGGCTGTGGTCTGGCCTCCCTGGACCTTGTCTGTCCCCAGGTCACCCTGTCTCTCCCCCTTGGGCCCTGACCTCCTGCCACTCTGCTTTCAAGACTGCCCTACTGCTCTGGTCAGCCCTCCTCACCTCTCCCCCGCTCAGCTCCAGCCTCCCGCCCCAGGGAAGCGTTCCCCGCCCTGTGTCCCTGGGGTCACATTTCCTGGGCTGTCCCCTCCTCCACCATACCCAGCGCAGCTTACAAGGTGACCTCTGGTCAGTACTCTGCCCTCTAGACTCAGGTCCTTGTGCTCAGGGACCACCCTTCCCTGCTGCCTTGCACACGGTAGGTGCTCATTAAATACTTGCTGGGGGACTGGGTAGTGAATTAGTGGGATCTTAGAGCTGGGAGAGGATCTGGGTCTGGCTGGACCGGATAGTGGGTTAGTGGGATCTTAGAGCTGGGAGAGGATCTGGGTCTGGCTGGACCGGGTAGTGGGTTAGTGGGATCTTAGAGCTGGGAGAGGATCTGGGTCTGGCTGGACCGGGTAGTGAGTTAGTGGGATCTTAGAGCTGGGAGAGGATCTGAGTCTGGCTGGACCGGGTAGTGGGTTAGTGGGATCTTAGAGCTGGGAGAGGATCTGGGTCTGGCTGGACCGGGTAGTGGGTTAGTGGGATCTTAGAGCTGGGAGAGGATCTGGGTCTGGCTGGACTGGGTAGTGGGTTAGTGGGATCTTAGAGCTGGGAGAGGATCTGGGTCTGGCTGGACCATCCACACAGCCCTTGTGTCACTCTGAGAGGTTCCTGCAGGGAGCCAGCCCTGGCTACACAGAGAGGCGCTTGTGAGTGAGAAAGGAATATACAGAGGGGCTGGGCCAGCTCAGGGGGCCAGGAAGCAATTAGGGGCCAAAGCCAGAGCAACACTACAGAGGTGCTCATACTGTAAGCAACCCCGCACTGCACTTGGGGCCAGCAGCTCGAGGGGGACTCCGTCCTGGTGAGTGTGAAAGCGGACACTTCTCTTGCTGAAGAGCCTGGGGGCTGCTGGGGAAGTGGGGGACATGGAGCTGGTGGCAGGAAGTGTGTGGTCCACAGAGGACAGAGGACGGAGGGAGTTATTCATAGGTTATGCTCCTTCAGTCCCGGACAATGGGGGGAGTGATGGGCCTGGAGGGGTCGTCCCCTCACCCTTTTCCACCTCCCCATCCCATTAGGAGGTCTGAGCCACCCCAGCCTGGTCCACTCTCACCAGGTGCCCCTCTGCCACCTGGTCCAGGCAGCCGCCCTCTCCCACCTGGACAACTTCAGAGGCCTCGCTGTGTAGCATGAGACCATCACACACCCAGTCAAGTCGTGTGAGTTCAGACACGTGCATTTGGGAAGAAACTAAGATGAGGGCACGTGTTGGGGAATCAGGAGCTGGTGGGGACGCTGCCCCCCAGGGTGAGGGAGGGAGAGCTGCTTGGGAGTCTTGTGTGTATCTTCATGCTCCTACGGAGACACAAATGTCTCCTTCCTTATATGCTGGATTTGTACACCACGTGGGCTGTATCCTGGCAAAGAGAGTGCTGGGGCAAAACTGCCTTTACAAATCTCTGGAATCACCCATGAAACCCAATGCCCACGGCTTTGCAAAGTGCGTATAGAATAGATGCAAATGCATTCAGAATGCAAAAGTCAGTGAAATGAACAGTGTACCATAAATAGTACATGTGTAAATTTAATTTTACAGCTCATTTTGAATTATCTTTTTTTTTTTTTCTGGAAAAATGCATACATTTTAATTCTTATGAATTAAATGTGGTTTTGGTGAGAATGCGGTCATTCAGCCTCAGAAGGGCCAGCAGGGAACGAGCTCCACCTCGAATCATTGCAGCCTCAGCCCTGGCAGGTGCATCTCACCTCAGCCCCGGGAACCAGAGATGCTCTCATCTGGCCTGGCAGCTCCTCGGGGGATGCCCCGTGTGCTGGGGCTTTCGCGGGCTGGTACCATCTGAGTGCCTTCCATGCAAGACCCACTCGACCTGCAGGACCCCAGTGAGGCAGGTTTATCACTGCCTTGTTTACAGACAGGACACTGAGACATTCAGCTCCTGCCCTAGGAACACAGCCAGTGAGTGAAGGTGAAAAGTGAGCCTTGGCTTTACTCCTGTAACCTTTAAAGTTCAGGTACTATGTTCCCAAACTATTTGTCATAAAAGATAAATAGTTTAGGTCAAAGGCCCCTTAAAACTTGTTAACTTTTAGAAAAATGAAAAATAAAAATTCAGGTAAAGAAATGCTGCTTTCTTGGGCTCTGAGCATGTACTTTTCTCAACAGATACGGGGGCTGGAGGTCAGTTGCAATAATCAATTAAGTAAAATCTCAGAATCCCAGAAAAAAAAATTAAGCCAGGCACTTTTTGCTAGATGTAAAAATAAATCCTGGTGAAAAACCAGAGTAGGAATAAAGGATTGGCTGTTAATGGTCATGTAATCAACTATCGTATTGTCAGCTCTATTCCCTGAAAAACAAGTCTGGTGTGCAGCTAAACAATTCCAAAGAATAAATGAACAGACAGAGCCTTGGTGCTGCTGCCTCTGGTGATTTTCTTCTGGTGTAGCCCTGTGTGTGGCTGGCTGTCATGACTGAAGACACTGAGGGCAGAACATTCTAGAAGGTTCTGGAATGTGCCCAGGGTTGACTGAATCTGCCTTTCATCTTCTGGGCAGGGAGGGGCAGGTGGTGGCACTGCCCTGAGGGTGTCCTTCTGCATGGTGTCTCGGTATGGGCGGCGGGAATGTCTGTAGGTCCCTCCCCTACCTGATGCTGTCCCTACCAGGTCACTGCAGCCTCCTGGCCCCCAGGACTCTGCCTACCCCCTCCACACACACACCTGTAACCAGGTCCCCTCCCACTCTCCTTCCCTGAAGCTAGGGTGGGATGCTCGGAGACCAGATTTCAGGAGTGCCATACAGGAAACCATCCCTGTCCTCCAGCTCTCCTATCTGGGACTCTTCCAGTTAGAACAACAAGCTCTAAAAGCCTTTGATATCCTTCCAGGAAAGCACAGGGTGGAAACTTTACATGAAAATCGGTCTCTTTCCTCCTGTAGTAGAATTATTATTATTATGTTTTGAAGTGTGACTTTGCTTGCAGTATAAGCCTAATTAGAACCCTGTAGTGATGCATTCCACACCACAAGGATGAGAACAGGAATTCCCAACCTCTCTCTTGCTCCCAAACTGTCAATAATTCTGCAGTTATCTGTGCATTTATGGTGGTGGGTGAGTGGTTATTGCTGATGAGCTTTTATCAGGGACCCCAGGGCTCTGCCAGGAGCCAAGAAACCAAGAATGTGTAAGGGAGCTCCTGCCTTCAAGGGACCAAGTACAGCTGGGGAGGAGGGTGGTTCCAGTATCAGAGAGACCTGGAGTTGAGCTGAACACAGACAGCAGATAGATGGGGGCTTAGGGAGGGCATGGGGAAAGGATGCAGGCAGGAGAGGCCTGGGGGATGTGTCAAGTGGCAGCCTGGGGGCTCCTTAGAGTGGAGCAGAAGTCCTGGGGGAGGGTCTCCAGGTTGTGGGCACAGTGGGCAGAAGGATGCTATGAAAGCTTTGGTGGAAATGGTCTTCCCAAAGCTATCAGTCCCTTGATGTGGTGGGAAGGAGCTATGATGACCTCAGTGCTCAGAGACCACCTTTCTACAGCACACTTCTTGCTCTGTCCCAGTATTTCTCAGGCTCAGAAGAGTGAAGTTGGGGTGGGAGGGACAGAAATAGGTTACCAATTAGAACTCTGTCGGTGACAGAATCAATTTCTAATTAGCTTTAAAAAAGGTAGGGGGAGTCCATTGGCCCACTTCACAGAAAGTACCAGGTATTGCCTTCAGGCGTGGCTGGATCCAGGCACTCAGGTGAGGCAGTGAGGATCTCTCTTCTTCACAGTGACCATCTGCATCTGAGTAGGACGTCACTGGAGAGCCAGCTCTGGGGCACGAGAACAGACCTTTTTTAAAACAGGATGGAGCAGGCATCTCCATCACCAAGGACAAGAGGTCCTTGTCTTTCTTGGAAGCAGAGATTGGGGAATATATGTCAGCAGTGAGAGCACAGTGACATCCCACAGCAGCTGGCAGCCCCAGGCAGAAGGGCCCCAGCTGCTGTGAGTCAGGGGCTCTCTCCACATAGAGATGTCTGGGGTGGGGGAGGTATTGACCATCTGGGTGGGGAAGAGTTAGCAGGAGGACTGAGTAGGCACTGCCCAGCCTGTTGGAGCTGAGGAGAGAGAGACCCTCCCCAGAACAAGGCGAGATCAGGACAGCAAGGTTTGTGAGATCCTGACTCAGAGGCAGCAGATCCCCCAGGCAGGATCCTACCCCATCCCCACCCTTCAGTCTTCTCCTCTCTCCAGACTTTTCTCAATAAGAGGGATTTACCTTTTCATTCTTTTTTTTTAAAATATAAATTTATTTATTTTAATTGGAGGTTAATTACTTTACAATATTGTATTGGTTTTGCCATACATCAACAAATTTTGTTTATAAGTGTGACCAAGACACTTTATTTGGCCACACTATACAGCATGCAGGATCTTATTTCCCCCAGTAGGAACTGAACCTGTGCCTCCAGCAACAGAAGTGTAGAGTCTTAACCATTGGACTGCCAGGGATGTCCCACCTTTTCATTCTTTAAATATTTGTCATCTCTGATTCCCCAGCACCTCAACTCACAGAGCTGAACCATAGGATTTCAAATCTGCTTCTGAAGCAGAGCTTCCTTCTGGAGAGGTATTTCCAAATTCACATCCTATCTCCCAAGAGATGACTATTAAATGATGTAATCATGTACATGACATTCATGCTGTTATTATTGCTCAGTCATTAAGTTATATCCAACTCTGTGACCCTATTGACTGCAGCACTCCAGGCTTCCCTGTTCTTCACCATCTACTAGAGTTTGTTCAGACTCATGTCTACTGAGTCGATGATGCCATCCAACCATCTCATCTTCTGTCCCCCTCTTCTCTTCCTGCCCTCAATCTTTCCAAGCATCAGGGTATTTTCCAATGAGTCATCTCTTTGCATCATATGGTCAAAGTATTGGAGCTTCAGCTTCAGCACCAGTCCTTCCAATCAATGTCAAGGGTTGATTTCCTTTAGGACTGACTGGTTTGATCTCACAGTTCATGGGACTCTCAAGAGTCTTCTTTAGCACCACACTTTGAAAGAATCAATTCTTTGGCTTTCAGCCTTCTTTATGGTCCAACTCTCACATTTGTACATGACTACTAGAAAAACCATAGCTTTGACTCTGGGGACCTTTGTGGGCAAAGTGATGTCTCTGCTTTTTAATATGCTGTCTAGGTTTGCTATAGATTTCCTTCCAAGGACCAAGCATCTTTTAATTTCATTCATGTAAAGTACCTTTAACCAAAAGAGTTACACACACACAAACACACACATGCACACTCACGCTCACAACTGTTTCTAAATATTTAGAAAAAATCCCAACCCTTGTCTTTGAAGAACCCTTGAGGGTTTTACAATCTTTTAGAGAGTGAGTGATATTGAAACAGTAACAAATTAGCTGTGTGTGGAGTGTATTTCAAAACTACTTTCTATGTATTTAGTTTGCTGACTTTTATAATTTGAAGCTCTCACCAGGGCTCCAAACTTCTTTTTGATGACTGAAGAAATTGTTGGTACCCAGCTTGCTGAGGGCATCTGTCTCCATCCTTTAAAACTGCCTTTTTTGCATGTTGCACAGGATTTTTACAAGGTTTGCTGTTACAAATTATGGTTCAAATGGCAAAATGGGGCCTCTGTAATAAATGATTTCAGGTTCTAAGTGTATAATTATGGTGTTTTTACTAATTACATAATCAAGATAGGTAATTATGTCATTAAAATATGACATTTTATCCACTCTGCAGAAGCTGTTTGTAGGGGATCATGAACTTTGTGGGTCTGAGGTGTGAGCAGGGGTCTATCTAGGGGATCATGAGACCATCCTATGGGAGGAGATGAGGATTTCACATGGTAAAGTTTATCCCCAGTTGCTGGTGTTCTGCTTGGTCCTGGGGAGGAGAGATTCTAAGAGAGTTAATGACACGCGTTCTTCCCCTTGGTAATATTAGGACAAACAGCCCCAATTTAGTATAATTGCTTGAATTACCTGGTTAAAATTCCATGTAATCTTCTCTAACGACTTATAATTACACTCAGATGCTGCCCGCGAACCCCCGTGTGCTTGGAACATGGCAGGGGCTGGGTTTTCCAGCGGGGTTCTTCTCAGGAGGAGCCCCCGCTGCCCCTCTGCCCCTCTGCTTTCTGGCTCCCCCATGCCCCTGGTGGAGATTCCTGAGTGGACCTGGGATCTTGTTACCATGTCTGTCCAGGGGGTCCAGGGTTCAGACCCCAAGTCAGGAATCACTCCCTCCCACTGGCTCCTGATTTATCCCAAGTCCTAATGCTAGCATCCGGTCCCCTCACTTCATGGCAAATAGAAGGGGAAGAAAATGGAAACAGTGACAGACTTTATTTTCTTGGGCTCCAAAATCACTGCAGATGGTAACTGCAGCCATGAAATTAAAAGATGCTTGCTCCTTGGAAGGAAAGCTATGACAAACTTGGATAGCATTTTAAAAAGCAAAGACATCACTTTGCCGATAAAGGTCAGTGTAGTCAAAGCTTTGGTTTTCCAGTAGTCATGTATGGATGTGAGAGTTGGACCATAAAGGAGGCTGAGCGCCAAAGAATTGATGCTTTTGCACTGTGTTGTTGAAGACTCTTGAGAATCCCATGACCTGCCAGGAGATCAAACCAGTAAATTCTAAAGGAAATTAACCCTGAATATTCATTGGAAGGACTGATGCTGAAGCTGAAGTTTCAAAACTTTGGCCACCTGATGGCAAAAACTGACTCATTGGAAAAGACCCTGATGCTGGGAAAGATTGAGGGCAAGAGGAGAAGGGGGCAACAGGGAATGAGACGGTTGGATGGCCTTATCAACTCAATGGACATGAGTCTGAGCAAACTCTAGGAGATGGTGAAGGACAGGGAAGTATGGTGTGCTGTAGTCCATGAGGTCGCAAAGAGTCAGCATGATTGAGGGACTAAACTAACTCTAGCTGGGGACATGTCCACACCTTCCCTTCCTGTCCACAGCTGGATCAAGGCCAGACCCCTCGAGTCAGAAATTCTGTCTTCTGTGAGATTTCAGCTTTTTCTGTTTAACGCACTTTTGGAAGTTGGTGCTGGATTAACGAACAATAGCAGGCCAGCACTCCACACACAGTATGGGGTTTGAGCGCTGGAAGAGGCTGGCAGAGGGTGGGGACTGAGACCCTGAGGGGTGTCCATCAACCTTGCTCCAAAGTGAGTGAGCACGCTTCTCACCCACCCACTCCAGGGTGGATTTTCTGCCTCATACACGGGGGTTGTGACACCGGCAGCTTCCCAGCCGGATGTTTCCTAAGAATTTCAGAAGGAAATAACATTTCATGTGATTAAAGGCAATGATCTTGAGCTGGTATCACTTTTCTTCTTTTATTGAACACAATGAAAATATAATTACATCCTTTATGTAAAATCTCACGCATATGAACAGCGGTCACCGAATTACAATATGATGGTCATACATTTTGGTTGCATGTGTCTATTCATTATGCTTTGGGCAGGAAGATCCCAGTGTTTGCTTTAAATTCCATTATACCATCATCAAGAGGCCGTGGAGCGGGCGAAGGGGACCCAACAAAGAAATGGCCATGATCTCACAAAATCGCAGAATGCAGAACCACCCACTCTGGTGGCAGCCATCCTGAGCTGGTGGTGGGGAGGAGGGAAAGCGAGGGGCAGACCTGACACCTCCTGAAAGTGCCCCTGTTAACTGGAGCAAGATGCTGAGAGGAGGTTTCCATGGAGCCGTGTGAATAATGGAGAAATACAAGTGGTCTATTTAATTTATCATGAAGAAGAATTTCCTCCAAGCCCTGCCTAAACCCGGAGTTTCCCTTCCAATGATGAGAATAAATCATTACATTAGATTTCATGAGCTCTGACTAGATTTCTCTTTTAACCCCATGAAGATGTCACTTGCTGAGCCCTGTCCTGTCACCTGGGGCTCAGGGATTACCTAGGTGGACCAGGCATGTGGGCTGTTCTGTAGATGGAGGGAGGGGGAGGAAGGGTCTTTGGATCTGTACACCCTCCTGCCTCCTCCTAGAGCGCCCAGCACACCCCTCTGCTCTTCCCCACCCCCTCCATCAGCACTGAGAACCAGCTGCTGTAATAATTGCCCAAGGCAGACATTTTCTAAACATTAATTCTCCTGGGATAAAATCATTAATTAAAAAGGAATTAATGTATTCTGAAGGCAAGTATAAATTAGCTGGGGATTGTTCACTCTTAGATCATTTTAGTCATGGATGAAAACATGAGACATTAAAGCTAGTGCGCAGACAAGACTCGACACTTTCTGAGATTCTCCTTGTGCTTGGATGTCTGTGTCCCGTCTAACTGCTGTTTTGATTGGATTTTTGTGATCTCTGCTCTGCTAGTGAGAGATAATGTACGTGCATTTCACAAAGATGGGAAGATTCAGGGGCCCTTCTCACCCAGACATGCACCCAGGGAGGAAGATGCCAGCAAACAAAGCCAAATTTTAAAAGCTTCCCATCTGTTTAGCTGTGTGAGTGATGCATGTTGATGGCAGGGAGAGGAGATCAGAAAACCCAGAGCCTCAAAGAAAAGAGAGTTCAATCATCCACATTCTATCATCAGGCAAATCACCTTTAGCATTAATGCTGTATCTTTTCCATTTTTAGAATTTTCTCTAAACTAAGGCAGACATATAGTGCACATACTACATTTAACCTATGCCTAAATGGGTCCGTGTTGTAAATGACATTTCATGACCTACCCCATCACTTGACACACTGCAGAGACCAGTGCACACAAATCATGCAGATCTCCACAAGCATCTTATTATGAGAGTGTTTACTGATGCTGTCCTGAAGTCATCTCCCTCTTCGGTCCTTCAGGATTCCCGGGGGCTTTGGTGTCACACACAGAGATGTAATTAGTGTCCCTGGGTTGCACTTTTGCCCTTAGCACACTGTCCCCCGCCCCCGGCCCTGAAATGGGTTTCACTTTACACACAGAACAAGGAAACGAAAGCACCAGTTATCTTAGCCAGAACACTGTTGGTGGGGAGGGAGAAAGGAAAAAGGGGGATCTTGAGAGTCATAAAATGTCAGGGAGAGAGCAAGAGAAGTGGGAGACAAAAAAGGGGAAGCATATGGGCATTTGTGAGCAAGTGCTGGGCTCACCTGACCCAACCATGTGTCCTTTGACACTAATCAGCACGCTGCCCCCAGTTCGCTGGCATCTTCCTCCCTGGGTGTGTGTCTACTCCAGCACTTCAGAGGTTTTGGAGCTGAGTTGAACCACAGCCCATGCAATGAAGGCAGGGCTTGCTGTATCTACCTATCCAGGTCAACTGTCCAGTAAAACAAACCTTCCCCAAAGAATTTAAACAACATCCAGAGTCACATAATGTAATATTTACTATTCAGGATGCAACCTGAAATACTATGCCATCAAGAAAGCAGAACCATCTCAGTATGTTGCAAGTGGAAATTACAGTTGAGAGATTCCAGCCCCAGGTGACACAGTTGTTGGAATTATCAGACAAACCCTTAAAACAACTGTTATAGCTATGCTCCAGGAAGAAATATGAGCACTCTTTAAACAAATGGGAAGAAAGAGATTCAGATGAGAAATACAAGATAAAAAGCAACAGATGAAAATTTAGAGCGGAAGGATGCAATAACCAAAAGACAAAATACTGTCTGGTCCCAAAGGCAGAATGGAGTTTACAGAAGAAAATGTTACTGATAACAGATTAATAAAAACTATCCATTCTGAAAAACCAGGAGAATAATTCTGAAAAACCTGAACAGAGACTCAGAGACCTGTGGGACAAATACAAACAAAAGCTCAGCATTTACGCCATTAGAATTCCAGAAAGAGAGGAAGAGTGCGGTGAGAAAATAATTGCTAACGTGTCACAAATTTGCCAAAACAAAAAGCAACACATTCAAGCAACCAAGTGAGCCCCAAATAGGACAAATTCAGAGAAAGTCATGCTTACATATATCAGAATCAAACTGCTGAAAGCAAACACAAGAATAACCTTGAAATAACTGTGAAGTCATTCCAATCGCTCTTCCCCTCTGTGTGTGTCATTGTGTAGAATGTCTTCACAGTTTTCATCAGAAAGCATAAAATTAGCTGATAGCAGAACAGCCAGTGATTTCAAGGCTCAAAAAAGTGGAGTTCACCAGAGTCCTACCTCCAGTGAAAACATCCATCGATAAAGGTGATGCTGAGACATTCTCAGAAGCAGGACACCAGACGTGTTACCAGCCGACCTGCTGGGAAAGAAACTTAAGGCAGCTCCCCAGGAGCAGAGAAAGAGACCAGAGGAGACTCATGACTTCACAAGGGAGGGAGGAGCAGCAGAAATGGTGAGTATCTGGGTCCTTAGAATCGGCTGCTTTTCTCTCTTCATTCTTTAAAACATGAAACTCCTCGTTTCAGCTCTGACATTACAGAGCTTTGGAGAGTTCACTTTCATCCATAAAACCAGGAAAAACTGAACAAACTAAAATTAACTTTGCTTGGAGGCACTGAGATGTGAGGAGCAGACAAACCACCACGTCAAAATCTGGAGAGACAAAGGATGTAGAGGGTTGGGCCAGGATCTACTCACCTGGAGCAGGAGCAGCTGGGGAGGTGAGCTGGCAGGAGCACTTTGATGACACTGATGTATGACTGAGCCTGAGTGAGGACCTGTGTGAGGGCCAGAAGCTTCTATTGGCCACAGTGTCAGGGGACGCCCACACCGTTCTAGTTTTACCTCCAGGAGCCCCACCAGGTTCTCCCCGGGAAGACCCAAGAAAGATCCCTGTGGCCAAGGCAGAGGAAGGGGAGAGCAGTCCCTGTGAAGGTGCCCAGAGTCTTCTCTGGAGCAAAGGCTGCCTCCAAGTGGGAGTGCGCCAGAGCTCAGTCCTGAAGACTGTCCCAGCCTGGAGGAGGGGTTGCCCACTGCAACCCTGTCTGACATGAAGGGGGAGAAGAATTGATCCCTCTGGAGAAGCATGTGAGGAGGTCAAGGCCCAGGGCTCAGCCACTAATAGAGAGATTTCATCATATGATTGTAGACCACTTTCCTCCCCTAGGTATACAACCACTTGGCACTGGTGCAATAACCATGATTATGGCTGAAAGAGCTACAGGGCCCAGCGGCTCCGTAGAGGAGCACACGGGAAGCCCACTCTGGGGGGTGCCAGACAAAGGCACGAGGGGAACCTGGAGCCTTCGACACCTGGAGCCACAGAAAACCTCACCCAGAGCCCATCCTACCCAGAAGGACATGGAGCCTCCACTAATGGCCTGCTCATCCCTGTTTCCGTCACCCAGTGCACATGTCCTGCTTCCAGCAAGGATGCTTGACAGCGAGTGTATCACTGTCTGACGGGGTTTATAAGGAATGTAGGTGTAATGTAGGGTACCTGTTCCATAGTGTGGAAGATAAGGTGACCCAGATACTACCATCCCTGTGTTCCATGTGAAATCATAAAGTATCAGTGTCAGGTGGATTGTGCAAAGTTAAAGTATATGAATTTTAACCCCCAGGACACACACATACACACACATGGATTATACAAGGGATATATTAAAAAATCAACAGATAAATTGAAATAGAAAGTAATTAACCTCCAATTAAAATAAATAAATTTATATTAAAAAATAAAATAAAAAAATTAAATGTTATAAAAGGAAGTCAGAAAAGGGACAGAGAGGAATTAAGAACAGAGGCAGCAAACATAAAAAGATAATAAATAATTAGACATAATTCAAACATCAATAATTATGTTAACTATAAACAGTCTAAAACAGGGTTCAGGCCAAACAGGCCAAATTCAGTTTGCCACCTGCTTTTGTAAATATAGGTTTATTGGAATAGAGATTTTACCATTATCTGTGTATTGTCTGTGGGGCTTTTGTGCTGAAACTGAAGAATGGAAGAGCTGCAGCAGAAACCCTGTGGCCCAAAATGAAAATTACTTAACATCTGTCCTGTTATAGAAAGAAACCAAAACTTGAGAAACCCTGGTCTAGACACACTAGTCAATTGTCAGAATATTACAAAAAGTAAAAACAAAACCCAAACATACACAGTAACCTACATGCTGTCTATAAGAAACCCATTTTAAATACATCATTCTGGGCAAGATAAATTAAAATTATGAAAAAGACATACTGTGCAATGCTAATCAAATGAAAGCTGCTGCTGCTTCTGCTAAGTCACATCAGTCGTGTCTGACTCTGTGCGACCCCATAGACAGCAGCCCACCAGGCTCCTCCATCCCCGGGATTCTCCAGGCAAGAACACTGGAGTGGGTTGTCATTTCCTTGTCCAATGCATGAAAGTGAAAAGTGAAAGTGAAGTTGCTCAGTCGTGTCTGACTCTTAGTGACCCCATGGACTGCAGCCTACCAGGCTCCTCTGTCCATGGGAGTTTCCAGGCAAGAGGACTATAGTGGGTCACCAGTGCCTTCTCTGAAATGAAAGCTAGAGAACCTATATTTATATCAAAGTAGACTTCAACTAAGGAAAAAACCCAACCATTTAAAGAAAAGATATCAATTTGTGCACAGTCCCTTCTGGAAAACACTTAGCAACAAACTTTAGAGGCCTGCACTTCCACCCTGATACCAGAGTCACGATATCACTTTCTGCCATTGGAGTGGTATCATCTGCATATCTGAGGTTGTTGATATTTTTCTGGCAATCTTGACTCACATGATAAGAAAACTAGAGGACAATATCCCTTATGTACACAGACACAAAATCATCAGGTAAATATTTAAAAAAATGGAATCATGAAAAACATAAAAATTTAACATAACACAAAGAAGTGTGTAGATATATGTAGGCATGTATTCCTGGTTCAATAAAGCAAAGGAGAAAAGGAAAGATATAAGCATCTGAATGCAGAGTTCCAAAAAATAGCAAGAAGAGATAAGAAAGCCTTCCTCAGCAATCAATGCAAAGAAATAGAGGAAAACAAAGAATGGGAAAGACTAGAGATCTCTTCAAGAAAATTAGAGATACCAAGGGAACATTTAATGCAAAGATGGGCTTGATAAAGGACAGAAATGGTATGAACCTAACAGAAGCAGAAGATATTAAGAAGAGGTGGCAAGAATACACAGAACTGTACAAAAAAAGATCTTCACAAACCAGATAATCACGATGGTGTGGTCACTGACCTAGAGCCAGACATCCTGGAGTGTGAAGTCAAGTGGGCCTCAGAATGCATCACTATGAACAAAGCTAGAGGAGGTGATGGAATTCCAGTTGAGCTATTTCAAATCCTGAAAGATGATGCCGTGAGAGTGCTGCACTCAATATGCCAGCAAATTTGGAAAACTCAGCAGTGGCCACAGGACTAGAAAAGGTCAGTTTTCATTCCAATCCCAAAGAAAGGCATGCCAAAGAATGCTCAAACTGCCACACAATTGCACTCATCTCACACGCTAGTAAAGTAATGCTCAAAATTCTCCAAGCCAGGCTTCAGCAATACATGAACCATGAACTTCCAGATGTTCAAGCTGGTTTTAGAAAAGGCAGAGGAACCAGAGATCAAATTGCCAACATCCGCTGGATTATCGAAAAAAGCAAGAGAGTTCCAGAAAAATATCTATTTCTACTTTATTGACTATGCCAAAGCCTTTGACTGTGTTGATCACAATCAACTGTGGAAAATTCTGAAAGAGATGGAAATACCAGACCACCTCACTTGCCTCTTGAGAAACCTATATGCAGGTCAGGAAGCAACAGTTAGAACTGGACATGGAACAACAGACTGGTTCCAAATAGGAAAAGGAGTATGTCAAGGCTGTATATTGTCACCCTGCTTATTTAACTTCTATGCAGAGTACATCATAAGAAACGCTGGGCTGGAAGAAGCACAAGCTGGAATCAAGATTGCCGGGAGAAATATCAATAACCTCAGATATGCAGATGACACCACCCTTATGGCAGAAAATGAAGAGGAACTCAAAAGTCTCTTGATGAAAGTGAAAGAGGAGAGTGAAAAAGTTGGCTTAAAGCTCAACATTCAGAAAACGAAGATCATGGCATCTGGTCCCATCACTTCATGGGAAACAGATGAGGAAACAGAGGAAACAGTGTCAGACTTTATTTTGGGGGACTCCAAAATCACTGCAGATGGTGATTGAAGCCATGAAATTAAAAGACACTTCCTCCTTGGAAGGAAAGTTATTGACAACCTAGATAGCATATTCAAAAGCAGAGACATTACTTTGCCCACAAAGGTCCATCTAGTCAAGGCTATGGTTTTTCCAGTAGTCATGCATGGATGTGAGAGTTGGACTGTGAAGAAGGCTGAGCGCCGAAGAATTGATGCTTTTGAACTGTGGTGTTGGAGAAGACTCTTGGAAGTCCCTTGGACTGCAAGGAGATCCAACTAGTCCATTCTAAAGGAGATCAGTCCTGGGTGTTCTTTGGAAGGAATGATGCTAAAGTTGAAACTCCTCTATTTTGGCCACCTCATTCGAGGAGTTGACTCATTGGAAAAGACTCTGATGCTGGGAGGGATTGGGGGCAGGAGGAGAAGGGGACGACAGAGGATGAGATGGCTGGATGGCATCACCGACTCAATGGACATGAGTTTGTGTGAACTCTGGGAGTCGATGATGGACAGGGGGCCTGGCGTGCTGCAATTCATGGGGTCGCAAAGAGTTGGACACGACTGAGCAACTGAACTGAACTGAACTGAAAAAAACAAAAGACATGATTATATCAAAAACACAGAAAGAACATTTGACAAAATTAAATATATTTACATGACAAAAACTCTCAGCAAACAAGAATTAGTTGTTATTGTCATTCGGTTGCCAAGTCACATTTGACTCTTTGCGTCCCCATGGACTGCAGCATACAAGGCTTCCCTGATCTTCACAATCTCCTGGAGTTTGCTCAAATTCATGCCCACTAAATTGGTGATGCCATCCTACCATCTCATCCTCTGCCTCCTTCTCCTTTTGCCTTCAATCTTCCCCAGAATCAGTATCTTTTCCAGTGAGAGCTCTTTGCATCAGGTGGCCAAAGTATTGGAACTTCAGCAACAGTCCTTCCAATGAATGTCCAGGGTTGATTTCCTTTAGAACTGACTGGTTTGATCTCCTTGCAGTTCAAGGGACTCTCAAGAGTCTTCTCCAGCACCACAGTTCAAAAGCGTCTCACTAGCTCTCACATCTGTACATGCCTGCTGGAAAAGCTGTAGGTTTGACTATACGAACTTTTGTGGGCAAAATGGTGTCTCAACTTTTTAATAGGTTTGTCATAGATTTTCTTCCAAGGAGCAAGTGTCTTTTAATTTCATGGCTGCAGTCACTATCCACAGTGATTTTGGAGCCCAAGAAAATAAAGTCTGTCACTGTTTCTATTGTTTCCCCGTCTATTTGCCATGAAGTGATGGGACTGGATGCCATGAGCCTTGTTTTTTGAATGTTAAGTTTTAAGCCAGCATTTTCACTCTCTTCCTTCACCCTCATCAAGAGGCTCTTTAGTTCCTCTTCACTTTCTGCCATTAGGGTGTTATCATCTGCATTTCTGAGGTTGTTTATATTTTTTCTGGCAATCTTTTTTTTTTTTTTTTTCTAATTTTATTTTATTTTTAAACTTTACATAATTGTATTTGTTTTGCCAAATATCAAAATGAATCCGCCACAGGTATACATGTGTTCCCCATCCGGAACCCTCCTCCCTCCTCCCTCCCCATACCATCCCTCTGGGCCGTCCCAGTGCACCAGCCCCAAGCATCCAGCATCATGCATCGAACCTGGACTGGCAACTCGTTTCCTACATGATATTTTACATGTTTCATTGCCAATCTCCCAAATCTTCCCACCCTCTCCCTCTCCCACAGAGTCCATAAGACTGTTCTATACATCAGTGTCTCTTTTGCTGTCTCGTACACCGGGTTATTGTTACCATCTTTCTAAATTCCATATATATGCGTTAGTATACTGTATTTATGTTTTTCCTTCTGGCTTACTTCACTCTGTATAATAGGCTCCAGTTTCATCCACCTCATTAGAACTGATTCAAATGTATTCTTTTTAATGGCTGAGTAATACTCCATTGTGTATATGTACCACAGCTTTCTTATCCATTCATCTGCTGATGGGCATCTAGGTTGCTTCCATGTCTTGGCTATTATAAACAGTGCTGCGATGAACATTGGGGTACACGTGTCTCTTTCCCTTCTGGTTTCCTCAGTGTGTATGCCCAGCAGTGGGGTTGCTGGATCATAAGGCAGTTCTATTTCCAGTTTTTTAAGGAATCTCCACACTGTTCTCCATAGTGGCTGTACTAGTTTGCATTCCCACCAACAGTGTAAGAGGGTTCCCTTTTCTCCACACCCTCTCCAGCATTTATTATTTGTAGACTTTTGGATTGCAGCCATTCTGACTGGTGTGAAATGGTACCTCATAGTGGTTTTGATTTGCATTTCTCTGATAATGAGTGATGTTGAGCATCTTTTCATGTGTTTGTTAGCCATCTGTATGTCTTTTTTGGAGAAATGTCTATTTAGTTCTTTGGCCCATTTTTTGATTGGGTCGTTTATTTTTCTGGAGTTGAGCTGTAGGAGGTGCTTGTATATTTTTGAGATTAGTTGTTTGTCGGTTGCTTCATTTGCTATTATTTTCTCCCATTCTGAAGGCTGTCTTTTCACCTTGCTAATAGTTTCCTTTGATGTGCAGAAGCTTTTAAGGTTAATTAGGTCCCATTTGTTTATTTTTGCTTTTATTTCCAATATTCTGGGAGGTGGGTCATAGAGGATCCTGCTGTGATGTATGTCAGAGAGTGTTTTGCCTATGTTCTCCTCTAGGAGTTTTATAGTTTCTGGTCTTACGTTTAGATCTTTAATCCATTTTGAGTTTATTTTTGTGTATGGTGTTAGAAAGTGGTCCAGTTTCATTCTTTTACAAGTGGTTGACCAGATTTCCCAGCACCACTTGTTAAAGAGATTGTCTTTAATCCATTGTATATTCTTGCCTCCTTTGTCGAAGATAAGGTGTCCATATGTGCGTGGATTTATCTCTGGGCTTTCTATTTTATTCCATTGATCAATATTTCTGTCTTTGTGTCTGGCAATCTTGATTCCAGCTTGTGATCCATCCAGACTGGCATTTTGCATGATGTACTCTGCATATAAGTTAAATAAACAAGGTGACAATAAACAGCTGTGTCATGCTAAGTCGCTTCAGTTGTGTCCGACTCTGTGCGACCCCATGGACTGCAGCCTACCAGGCTTCTCAGTCCATGGGATTCTCCAGGCAAGAACACTGGAGTGGGTTGCCATTTCCTCCTCCAGCTGTGTCATACTCTTTTCCAAATTTTGAACCAGTCAGTTGTTCCATGCAGGGTTCTAACTGTTGCTTCTCGATCTGCATACAGGTTTCTCAGGAGACAGGTAAGGTAGTCTGGTATCCCCATCTCTTTAAGAATTTTCCAGTTTGTTGTGATCCACACAGTTAAAAGCTTCAGCATAGTCAATGAAGCAGAAGTACATGTTTTCCTGGAATTCCCTTGATTTCTCTTTAATTCCTTTGCTTTCTTTAACTGGATAGAGATCATCATACACATACACACACACACACACACACACACATCTAAGTTATGCCTAGTGGTGTAAGACTGAATATCCCCTCTAGACTGGAGCACAGCCAGAACAATCAAACATTGTCTGCATGTCCTAGGGAGGGCACTGGGCAAGAAAGTAATAAAAATCATATATGTTGAAACAAAAGAAATGCTTCTACTTGTAGACAAATGATTCTCTATGAAGAAAATGTCAACAAATCTACCAAAAGAAAAAGGAAAACTCTTTTAATTAATTAAAAATAATCAATTAAATTAAAATTAATCACTCAATTAATTAAAACATGAAATTAAATTAATACATTAAATTATTTAAATGAATTAATTTAATTTAAAATTATTTTTTTTCTTTAGTCAACCATGATGTTTTATATTGCTGAGAAAATTATTCATTCCTGCTATATTTTCAAAAGTATTGCCATGTATGTCCCTGCGATGTTTCTTCTTTTTTTTAAATCTAATTTAAATTTATTCATTTTAATTGAAGGCTAATTACTTTACAATATTGTATTGGTTTTGCCATACATCAACATGAATCCACCATGGGTGTACAACGTGTTCCCCATCCTGAACCCCCCTCCCACCTCCCTCCCCATACCATCCCTCTGGGTCATCCCAGTGCACCAGCCCCAAGCATCCTGTATCCTGCATCAAACCTGGACTGGCAATTTGTTTCTTATATGATATTATACATGTTTCAATGCCATTCTCCCAAATCATGCCACCCTCTCCCTCTCCCACAGAGTCCAAAAGACTGTTCTATACATCTGTGTCTCTTTTGCTGTCTCGCATTCAGGGTTATCGTTACCATCTTTCTAAATTCCATATATATGTGTTAGTATACTGTATTGGTGTTTTGCTTTCTGGCTTACTTCACTCTGTATAATCAGCTCCAGTTTCATCCACCTCATTAGAACTGATTCAAATGTATTCTTTTTAATGACTGAGTAATACTCAATTGTGTATATGTACCACAGCTTTCTTATCCATTCATCTGCTGATGGACATCTAGGTTGCTTCCATGTCCTGGCTATTATAAACAGTGCTGTGTTAATTCTAAATTAATTAGAATATTAAATTAAATTAATAATTAATAAATTAAATTATTAAAATTTAATTATAAATATTAAAATTAATTGAGTAATTAATAAATGAATCCAACATGGTCTTAGTATGCAGATCAATAAACAAAAATGAATCATGTTTCTATGGACAAGAAATGCAAATCTGAACCACAAAATACAATTACAGTTGGTCATAACCACGTGCAGGGTCTGTAGTCTGAACACTACAAAACACTGAGGCAACAAATCAAAGATCTAAATAAATAAAGAGACAAACCATGATCATGTACATGAAGACTCAGGAGTTAGTGTATCAATTCTTTCCAAAGTAATCTCTATGTATAATGTAATGCAACAACTTTAGCAGGAATTAATTGTAGATGGGGACAAGATGATTTTAAAATTCATTTGAAAAAGCAGATGAAGTAGAACAGCCAGAATGATTTTGAGAAAGAATAAAAGTTGGAGGAAAGTTCTACCCAATTTAAGATTTCTCATAAAGTTTAAGTAACTAAGACAGAGTGGTATTGATGGAGATGTAGAAACTTACATCAGGGAAGAGACTATACACTCCAAAAATAGACCCACAATAATATAGAAGCTTCTTTTTGACAAGGTTGAAAGATTAATTCAGTGGAGTAAATAGTATATTCAGCTAATATTGTTGAAAAGATTGACATCCATATGCAAAATATAAAAAATAAATCTAAGGAAGTCTTGTGCCTTATAGAAAAACAAACCAAGCATTATGGCTATAGATCAAATGTAAAAATGGAAAATGATAAAACTCTTAGAAGAAAATGTAGGAGAATTATTTATGCCCATATTTAGGCAAAGAGTTATTAGATATAAAACCAAAAGCATGATCTTTAAAAAACAGTGACAAATTTACTAAAATGAATCCTTTTGTTCCAGAAAAAATGACATTAATGAAATAAAAAGACAAGCTACAGGCAGAGAGAAAAATATTCACAAATCACATAAGCAAAGAAATATTTGTATTCAGAATATGCAACGAACAAACCAATAAAATATGAAGAAAAGATTTGAACGACACTACAATAATAGGGGGCTTCCCTGGTGGCTCAGACGGTAAAACGTCTGCCTGCGATGCGGGAGACCCTGGTTCGATTCAACAGATATGTGTGTATTTAATATATGTTATACATATATATGGAGAGTAGATCTTGAAAGTTCTCATCACATCTCATTTTTAACTTTGTATGTGATGGATGTTAACTAAATTTATTGTGATGATTATCTGGCAATGCATACATATATCAAATCACTATGTTGTATACCTAAACTAATACAAAGTTACATTTCAATTATATCTCAGTCAAACTGGAGGAAATGAAAGAGAGAATCATATGAAATGACTTTAATCCTCATGCACTGCTAGGAGGAATGTACATGGTACAGTCACTTAGGAAAATAGCCTGTCTTGGTCCATTTGGGCTGCTTTAACAGAATGCCATAGATTGGCTGGGTGGCTTATAAGCAACAGAAATTTATTTATCACAAAACCAGAGGCTGGGAAGTCCTAGAGCTATGGGCCGGCAGGTTCATTGTTGTGGTGAGAGCCCAGGTTCTACTTCATGGCCCTCTTCTCATGGTGTCCTCACAGAGTGGGAGGGAAGGGAGCTTTCTTGAACCTCTTTCATAACTACACTAATGCCATTCATAAGGGTTCCACCAAAGGCTCCTTCTCAAAGTACATTACCTTGCGGGTTAGGATTTCAAAATACAAATTTGAGAGGAACCAAACATTTATACCACAACACAGCTTATCAGTTTTTTTAAAAACATGAATATAAATTTTAAAAAATGAATATGATCCAGCAATTCTACTCTTAGATGTCTACTCAAGATAAATAAAAGCAGACATGTACACAAAGACTTGTACACAACTGCTCATAGCTCAACATGTAGTCAAGGCCCCCAAACAATTAAAATATCCACTGAGTGGTGAAGAAAGAGACAAAATGTGTTTTGCGTGTTTACTGACATACCTATTGGCGATAAAAGAACCACGCACTGATGCATACAACTTGAGTAAATCATCAAAACATGATGCTAAGTGAATGGAGCCAGATGGGGAAGTCCTCCTCAGGTACGGTTCCATCTGTGTGGAAATTCAGGAAGGCAGATCCACAGAGACAGACACTATACTCCTGGTTGCTAGAGGCTGGGGTAAGAACTGAGTGTGACTGCAAATAGGATCTTTTGGGGGGTGATGGGAATGTTCTAACATTTCACTATAGTGATGGTTGTGCAACTCTTTGAATTTACTGTAAATCATTGAATGGTGTGTTTCAACAAGTCTATGTTGTAATGTGTCAACTGTAACCTGAAAAGGTATTTAAAAATGCTATTGCACACCTTACTAGAAAGGACAAACATTAAAAGACTTACCGGACACAGTGCTGCTGAGGATGTGAATCAACCAGAACCTTACATGCAACTGGCAAGAGCGTGAAATGGCACAATTTCAGAAAATAATACAATGGTTTCTTGAAAAGTTAACACACTCGTACATATGACTCAGTCCATCCACTCCTAGATCCTCACCTGTAGGAAATGTAAGCAAATGTCTAAACAGAAACATGTGCACAAATATACACAGCTCATGTATTTGTAATGAGTGAAAACTGGGTGTAACTCAAACGTCCATCAGCAGTTGAATAGAAAGCAATCTGTGGTCCATGCATACAGGGAGCTACTCAGCAGTGAAATGGATGAACTAAGATATATGCAGCCCCACGAATCTCAAAACCGTTACTCTGAGTAAAAGATGCCAGACAAAATGAGTGCAAGTAATAGGGTTCCATTTATGTAGAATTCTAGAAAATGGAAATATTTTATCATGAGTGTAGGCAGGGCATTGGTTGCCAGGCAGAAGGCTGGGGCGACAAAAAGAAACAAGGAGGTTTGGAGTGATGGATACACTCATTATTGTGACTGTGGTGGTGGTTTCACATGGATACACATATGTCCAAAACTATCAGTAAGTGCCCATCATTTTTTGCCAACTTCATTTCAACTCACTGAAGATGTTAAAAGCAGAAAATAAAAGCAAACTGGAAAATTCAGAAAATTTCCCAGAAAAATACCCCACCAACAACCCCAGCCTATGTCAACCGAACACAGCCCTCAGAGACCATTGCCTCTAAGTGAAGATCTTGGGATGAAAATGTCAAATCAGGAAGCTTCTAGGGGTGGACGGGAGCATGGGCTTCCCTCCTGGTGTGTTGGTCCCAGGCAGCGTGGTTGGTCCTCACAGTACAGGAAGTCCCTGTACCGTGAAGGTGGCTGTTGCCAGCACAGCATCTGCAGTGCGGAGTGATCTCTGCAGGGGCACTGAGTGTCTGGGGGACTTTGATGTGAGTCTTTGGTTGCAGGACCAGGACAACTCGTCACTCACAAATTCCAGTGTTGAAACTGGAGATTTTGGTTAAGTGTCCACTCTCAGGATAAAAACCTGGGACGGGAGATCCATCCTGTTTTATCAGGAGACTTTTATTCGATGGGCATCGTGCTGGAGCGCTGTCACCAAGCTTCTCCCTGGCAGAGAAGCAGGGGTCCAGGTGTTCCAAGAAGGCAGTTCCTGGCTCAGCCCTGACAGCTCCTTGGTCTGAAGGGAGAAGCTGAGCAGGTCAGAGATGTTCCCAGAGTTATCATCGTTGCTAACAAGGGGCCAGGGCTGGGCTGTAAATACTGGACAAACTAAGCCAGCTTATTTTCTGTCTGTTATCAGACATGAACAGAGTCAGCTGCCTCCTCACACTTCCCTGGTTGGAGGAAGGAGTCTTTTCGCATTTGTAAACTTCAAGTCATTGAAAACAAGTCATTTTCGCCTTGTTCATTTACAAGGACCTGGGCAGGAGGCGGTTAGTGATAGAGGATAGCAGGGCAGGGTGTGCACACGTGTTGCCCCTCTCCAGGCAGAGATGCTCTGCAAAGCCAAGGGTCACCCCTGAGAAGCCGCAGGCACAGCCTCCTCTTTGTGGGAAAGGTGATGAAAGGGCAGCAAAGGGTGTGGTTGACCTGGTTTGATGCCAGGATTCTCAGAATATCTGACCACAGGAGCCTTGTGCTGGAGGCTGCAGCTCCTGTATCCTGTTGAACTCGGGTGGTGCAGAGGACACTGGGGGAAAGGCTGGCCTGTGAGATGAGGCCCCATCTCTCAGTCTGGATGGCAGGATCCCCAATATTTGGGCAAAGTCACTCCATCCAGCATGGAGTAATGATGCCTATGCACACTCTTCCTAAAACCTTCCTAAAACCTTTGGTGGCTCCTAAAACCTCCCGCAGGTTCAGATGTTTAATCTCTGTAAGGAGCAGATAGGTACCACTACTGCTGTCTACAGGCGAGGACGGTGAGATGCAGAGGTGAGGTGACTTGTGCAGGATGGAGAAAGGGGCACCAGGGCTCCATCCTGTGGTGTTGCGTGTCGTCCCACACTCAGGACCTCCCCCAGGCTTGGAATCCGTCAACATCAGGTAATCCTGTGGGCATCTCCCTGGAAGCACGAGCCCCTCTGGGCCACGGCCACAAGGGGCTGCAGCCAGAGGATCACTGTGGGTGGCTCTCAGCCACCCTTGTGCTGTTTGCCCACCTGAGCTGGGATGGAGGCGGTGAAGCCCTGTGAAGCCCGGCAGGTGGCTACTCCTTGATCTGCAGGTCAGACCTCAGATCCTGGCCTCCTGGACCAGCAGGAAATGGGCAGCATCTCTCGGTCCCACCATGTGGGCGCTTCTCTGCACTGTGGGGGCATCAGTCTACTATGGACCGAAACATGTCCCCAGTTGGACGGGCAACAGGGGCAGTGGGGCAGGGTCTGCCCATGCCAAGGAGGGTGTGGGGGGTTGCGGGTAAGACAGTTCTGAAAAACCACCCGGTCTCCTCCAGATGCGGCAGGCTGTGCACCTGTCCCCACTCTGTTCCACTCACAGCGCAGACCTGCTTTTCCCCTCACTGGACTCAGACCTCACAGCTCCCACTGCCCACCCCGGGAGGAGATGTGGCAATTCTGGATCGCGGCAGTCTTGCCCCACCTCCTGTGGTGACCAAAATAAGCTTAAAGCATGTCTATCAGACCCCTGAAATGTGCATGGACTCTGCCACCTGGGGTCCACATCTCCGAGTTCAGGACTGCTTGTGATGATTAGAAATCTCTTCCCTGGGGATGGGATGACTCTGCACAGGTTCCCGGTGACAGCAGCTTCATCAGACCGTCCTCAGTGAGGATCTTCCTGATGTGCCCGGTGTTCTGAAGGTAAACGCTGCTCACAGCGCCATCGCCCAGCAGGAACGAGCATGCATACGTTGCTGTTCAGGAGGCTTGTTTGGGGACATTTTTTCTACTAACTTCTGAGCAAAGATAGATTTCCCCCCCATAACACAACCATAAAACCTTCATAAGCAATAATTATGTGTTTCTTAGGTGAGTCGTAAATTCCTTAAGTGAATAAAAAGCAATTAAGCCTGTAAATACTTGGTATCTTCAACAGATACAGTAGAGAAACTGCTCCCCACCTGTTTTGGGGGATTGCTGCTTCAGTGGGGGAGGAGGCCCATCTCTTGTAGGACAGGAAGACCCCAGCATCCCTGGTGATCAGAATTGGAATGGGATCAGAATCATCCTGAAATGTGATGCCTAAACAACAGCATGTTCACATACAGACCTGCTGAGGGTTGGCTCAGGTAGGCTGGCTGGTCTCAGGGCTCACTCATGGGTCAGCAGAGGGCAGGGGACTGCCAGGTCTGGGCTAAACGTGGCCAAGGAGTCTCTGGTCCTATCATCTCTAATCCCCTTTGGGACTGATGGGGCAGCCTAGGCATACTCTTCTCCACACAAGAAAAGAGAAGTAAGAGGGAACAGGACATATCAGAAGGCTCTGGAGTCCAGCTTAGAATTGCCCCATTGCCCTTCTCCCTCCATCTAGAGGGCAGAGCAAGTCACATGTTTAAACCTAAAGTCAAGAGACCAGGTGAGCATACAAGAGCAGGTGAAGAACTGGGAACAACAGCACAACCTCTCATGGGATCAACCTTAAACTTTCAACCTTGTCCCCAGGTGGGCTCAAATTGCGGTTCCAGAAAGGACTGAAGGAGAGGTGGTTTCTCACACACATTTAAAATCCTGCTTCTCCCTGAAGGAGAGGTGGTTTCTCACACACATTTAAAATCCTGCTTCTCCCTGAGATGTGTTGCCGATACGATTCTGTGAGTTACTGTGTGTGTGCAGCTACATATTGCATATAAAACATCTGCAATTATCTTGTTTGAAGAATTGCATTTTCACCACAATTGACTCTTGAACAACTCCAGTGTTAGGCATCCTTTCCAGTATTCTTGCCTGGAGAATCCTCATGAAGAGAGGAGCCTGGTGGGCTCCAATCCATGGAGTTTCAAAGAGTTGGATATGACTGAGCAGCTATGAACCATGTACAATGTTATGTTACAAGTATACAATATCCTGATTCACAATTATTAAAGGTTATACGTTTATAGTTATCATAGAATATTGGCTGTATTCACTGTGTCGTACAGTATACCCTTGTAGCTTATTTTATACCTAATAGTTGGTTCCTTTTACTCCCCCACACTTACAGTGCCTCTTCCCTCTTCTGTCCCTGCTGGTAACCACTAGTTTGTTCTCTGTATCTGTGAGTTGGCTTCTTTTCTATTTACTAGGTGACTGCAGCCATGAAATTAAAAGACACTTCCTCCTTGGAAGGAAAGTTATGACCAACCTAGATAGCATATTCAAAAGCAGAGACATTACTTTGCCAACAAACGTCCATCTAGTCAAGGCTATGGTTTTTCCTGTGGTCATGTATGGATGTGAGCGTTGGACTGTGAAGTAGGCTGAGTGCCAAAGAATTGATGCTTTTGAACTGTGGTGTTGGAGAAGACTCTTGAGAGTCCCTTGGACTGCAAGGAGATCCAACCAGTCCATTCTGAAGGAGATCAGCCCTGGGATTTCTGTGGAAGGAATGATGCTAAAGCTGAAACTCCTCTACTTTGGCCACCTCATGCAAAGAGTTGACTCATTGGAAAAGACTCTGATGCTGGGAGGGATTGGGGGCAAGAGGAGAAGGGGACAACAGAGGATGAGATGGCTGGATGGCATCACTGATCGATGGGTGTGAGTCTGAGTGAACTCCGGGAGTTGGTGATGGACAGGGAGGCCTGGCGTGCTACCATTCATGGGGTCACAAAGAGTCGGACACGACTGAGCGACTGATCTGATCTGATCTGTATTATATAGTAGATTGTATATTCCACACATAAGTGATATCATACAGTATTTATCTTTCTCTGACTTATTTCACTTAGTATAATGTGCTTCAAGCCTGTCCATGTTGTTGCAAATGGCAGTTTCATTATTTTTATGATTAAGATGTATGTATATATACACTTATGTATACCACATCTTTATTCATTCACCTGTTGATGGACACTTAGGTGGCTTCCATAGCTTGACTTTTGTAAATAATGCTGCTGTGAACAGTGGGGTTGCATGTATATTTTCAAATTGGTATTTTTCAGATATATACCTACAAGTGGAATTGGGACATCATATGCTCGTTCTATTTTTAGCTTTTTGAGGAACCTCCATACTGTTTTCCACAGTAGCTGCCACACAGGTTCCCCGTAAACAATGAAAAAATGGTATTAACCTGTCCCAATGTGGGTACACTTCTGTGGTTGCTGGTTTTATTTGTTTATAAACAACATTTCAGTGAATGTTTTATTCACACACATACACACAAACAGATACATTTACTGAACTGGTTTCCAGAAATGAAAATCCCCTCAAGGAAAAGGGCAGATGGGAATGGATCAGGCTGCAGCAGGAGGCACCTGCAGGCTGAGTGTAGGAAGCTCCAGTGATAACATGTCCTTCCTCTGCAGGGACCACATCCCGGGGAGTGAGGAGAGGCTGGTTTGTGAGGGATGATGCCTCTGGCTCAATGGAACTCCGAATGAGTCTACAGATGAACAAAGGCTAAATTGGAGTCGTGGACCTTTCTGACTTCAGGGAACATTCTAACAGCCAGTGCCTTATTTTTTCCACAATTGTAGAGAAAATAAATTTTTGAAAACTGGTGAAGGGCATTTGTTTCCTTCCTGTGTCAGTTGAAGGCAGGCTTTTAGCTACTTTATCCAGGGAAGATTTCACAAAGCCCCAAGCTCACAAGGAGAATTGATGGGAACCAGGTCATTTCCTCAGTTCAGTAGGGTAAACTGGAGCATGTTACCTGCTCCTGCCCAGCATCTGGAGCCCTGTTTGGTGCTTTAGACTGGAGCCAGGAGGGCAAGCAGCCAGAGAGACTTCATTAGAGAAGAGAACCACCCCAGAGACCAAATAAACATGAACAACATAGCAACCCCAGATTTAGTATTTACAAAGACAGAGGCTAAGCCTTGCTCAGGCTTCAAGTCCATCTTGTCTTGGCTGTGGGTTTGGTCCATATCACTGTCACTCCAGGACCCTGGCTACTGAGGCAGCTTCTGTCTGGAACACTGCTGTTCACTGTGGCAGGGGAAAGAGAATGACACGCTGGTTTCTAAAGCTTCTATCAGAGGAGACACCCCACTCCTCTCCCATTCCACTAGTGAAAATTACAGGACAGAGGCAGGTGTCCTCCCATTGGACTTGAGGCTGACAGAGTGTGAGGGCTGGAGCTGTTGCAGCCATTCTGCATCCATCAGGGAGAGCATGTCTGAGAATGAAGTTGATCCGGAAGAAGAAATGAGAGAGAGGGAAAGAAGGACCCTAATAGCATCACTGGGTCTGAATCCAGCCTTGGAGAGGCCAGGTGTGGCCCTACACTGTGGAGCTTGAATCCAAAACCCTCAATTTATCTAAGGCTGGTGAGAGTTGGGTTTTCTGTCACTTATAACCAAACGAGTTCTAGCTGTCTAGAGCACTTCAGGCTCTACCTGGCCTTTTTCAGGACATGGGACTGAGGAGGTGGAGAGTCCACTGATGCAGGAAGACCTCTTCACAGGCAGGGCCCATGGACTAGAAAAGGGCCCAGGGATCAGCTCTGGATTCTGATGACCTGGTGTGGAACCTGGCTTTTCACTTGTGCAGCTTCTGCTTCATCTCCTCTCTCTCAAAATCAGAGTCATAATAGAACATACTTCTTGGGGCTTGGGATTAAGGAGACCAGACAAGTAAATAGTAAATTCCTGCTGCCTATCAGTGCTCAAGAAAAGTCAGCTGGGCTTGTCTCTGTGTTCCCAATACCGACCCAGGGTCTGGAGTGAGTAGTTTCTCAAGAAATGTGACAAGTTTGTGAGCACAATCCTTTATGAGATAGGAACGTGAGGACGCGGACCTCAGAGAACATGTGGGTGAGGGGGTCTCCCAGAGAAGGCAGGTCAGAAGCTGATGACAATGAAGAAGCGGGATTCCTATGGGAAGAGGGGGATGGGAGGGACAGGGGCTTGCCCCATAGCAGTGACGAGGACCAGTGGCAGAGTGACAGAGGCTGGCTGGTGTCACCTGTGAGGGCTTCGTATCACGAAGCACAGGTGGATGGGTGTGAGTGGGCATGAAATGTTATAATATATTGTCCAGTGGAAGCAAATGGCTATGAAATGCCATGTACTGTATTATCCTATGTTTGGTGAAAGAAAAGTTTTACTTATCTTTGCCTAAAAACAAAGAAGGAGAACCATCGAAGTATTACTAGTGAATGTGAATTATTACTTTTTCTCTTCTTATTCTGTAAATGATTGTTTACTTTTAATTTAATAGTGTCTGAATATTTACTTTGCATGTATCTTAATAATATAAAATTTGAAAAAGTTGATTTGTAGAGAAACAAGTCAAGCCAAATCCCAAGGGAAAAAAATGACTCCACTTTCTCAAAGAAATCAATCTCATGAGAAAGGAAGACTCTCATTAAGATAAAAGGAAGAAGGGAGGGGCAGTGATGACCATGGTGTGGATGTTGATGATGAGGATGCTTATGACTGTGGAGAGAATCACAATAATGATGCTGACAGCCTTGGTTCTGTGCTCACTATGTCCTGTCCTTGGACCAGAGAATGGACCACTCTGCCTCAGCTTCCTCATCTGCAAACTGAGGATAAACCTTCCCCACGTCACGAGGACTGAGTGAACTGGTCCTGTGATTAGAGCTCCCCAAGCAGGACCAGCACCGACTGAACATCTTTAATGCTGGTCTTCTCATCAGCACACTGACCAGGGCAGATGGGGTCTCAGAGGGGTCAATGACAGAGGCCACTCCTTCATGGGCTGCCTAGAAAGCGGACATGCTCACCAGGAGGCTGGTTTGCTCCTGTCAGCTGTCATTGGGAAGCCCAGTCTGGATCTATTACACAGAGCTGTTCTGATTCCATGTCCTGATCTTGCTACATCGGGAAAATTGTGTAGGTGTAGAAGTCAAATTCTCTATAAGAAAAGATAAAGGTGTCTCCAGCAGACAGATCAGATAGAGAGTGAGTTCCCCTTTGTTAAGAGGTGTCAGTGAGTCACCTTGTGGGGGAAGACAGGTGTGTCTGCTTCAATCTCATTTCCTTCAAATTCGGTATCTCTCAACTGCCCACATAACATGCTCACATCCAGAGCTGGGGGCCCAAGGCTAGAGGGGGACTGGCAGATGAACATTACACCAGAATGATGCATGGTCATGTCCTTTCTGTGGGCTGTGACGTGAGGATGCTGAGAGACCAGGGGTTTCAGGTAATAAACACCTCCTCTTCTTTCCTAACTCTGTGCCTTTTAAAGCCCACCGTCAGGACTCACAATGCACTGTCCCCAGACACCCTGAGAGATGCTTATGGCAGTAGGCTGGGTTGTCTACCCAACTGTGACCCTCAGGTTGGTGCTTCAGGTGGTCAGTGTCAGGAGGGGACAGTGGCAGTGCTGTGAGCATCTGCAGCTGAGGTAAGGAGATGCTAGAAGGGCCTTCATGAGCAGGTGGACCACAGGGGAGCCTGGAGGATGAGCACGTTGACAAAGGCTTGAGGGGAGGGAGGGACATTCTGGGAACAGCGAGGTGAGGACAAAATCCCAACGGTGAGGAATAAAGACTGTCCAGAGAGAAAGAGGGTGTGTTGTGCTGCATGGAGTATGACTAAGAGCACGGACGTGGGGCCGGGCTGCTGGGTCAGAGTCCAGCCTCTGCGAACAGCTCTGTTCAACATTAGGTGAGTCCCTCAGCCTCTCTGAGTCTCAACATCTTCATCATTCTAATGGGGATGGTGACAATACTACGTTATAAGTTTGTGATGGTGATAAAGGAGTAATAGATTGGAAGCACTTAGAGCAGAGCCTGTACACGATGAGCACCATATTCAGTGATGGCTGTGCTGGTGATGGTGCTTGTGATGTTGATGATGGTGATGATGATAATGTTGGTGAAGGCGATAACCGTGACAATGGTGATGACAATGGTGATGTCTGATGAAAACAGACAGCCCGAGATGGATATAACATTCCCCCAGGATCACACCGCAAGACAAACCCTGAGACTCCAAGAGACGTTAGAAGCTTCTGATGGTGCTGCGCAGTCACTCTTCAATGACTGGGACAGATGGCCTTCATAAATGTAGCATCCTAGATATCCCTGGTGGTTCGGTGGTTAAGACTCTGTGCTTCCAGTGCAGACAGCACAGGTTTGATCCTTGGTCAAGGAACTAAGATCCCACATGCCGCATGGAATGGCCAAAAAAAAAAAAAAAAAGAAAGGCAACATTCTTCATAAAAGCATAGGAAATTTAATTCAATAATCAAAATTAAATTTTAGTCTAGACATAATTAGGTTTCATAGAATTATAATTTAAAGTGAAACGTACTGTAGAATTACTATCTCTTAAATCTGATTCACTTACCTTGTAATTGATTAGTGGGATAAACTTGGACTGGGTAGTGTTCATAACTAATCATGGGCAGAAGCTGATGTTCTTAGTGTCTCTATGTCAGAAAGCTTGGCTGATGCACAAATGATACACACCACATCACCAAGCCATCATCGCCCATGACAGACTCACTCTGCTTGTGGACGGCAAAGGTGCCCACTGCCAGCACACACACTGCCTGGGGTTCAACACTGGAGCATTTGGTCCATACTGATGTGCAGCCTTGGGGAGCTAAACTGAGTGATTCTCCCTGACAGAAGGAAGACCACAGGCACAGGCATCTCATTTGGCCTGGAGCTGTGACTTCTCATCACAGGAGCCAGTCTCACAAACCAGGTTTCTGGGGCTCATGGATATTTAATTCAGTTGCAAGGTTTTTGGCAGTAGGAGGGAAGCAAAGTCAGGCAGCCTTGGTCATGTCCTATGGTTCTAGGGATACAAGAAAAAAGCAGCTTTGGGGCCAGTACTCCCCATCCCCCTGCCACGTCTTGTGGGTCTGTATTCCCTGTATAAATAGGAATGTTTCTGAATTTGCACATGGGAGTCTCTTTCTGTGAGCATCTGTGATATGTGTGCCTGTCTTAACTTTGCAGGTGTGTGTCTTTGCACAGGGAATGTGCATGTCTATCTTGTGACAAAATGCATTTTTTCTGGACAAGTCATGGCCTCCTGGCCTGGCCTCCCCTCCTGCCCCTCTGGAGCCCAGCGGTAGGATTTAAAGGATAAACTAGATTAGCTCACTACCTGGTTAAATCCTCCCAGGACTTCTATATGATCAAGGTTAGTAACTGTAAGGATAGGAACCCCTGCAGCTGGGTTAAGTAGAAAAGGAGTAAGCATGTTTTGGCATTTCTAAGCTTAATGTGCATGTACATCTCCTGGGGCCTTGTTAGAAGAAACTCTGGCTCAGTAGGTCTTGTGGGTCTGGGCCTGCATATTTCCAACCTGCCCCTGGTGAAGCTGCCCAGTGGGTGGCCACCAGTGGACATCAGCAGGTCTGAGGCCCTTCATGAGGAACAAATGCCTGCTCTACACTAGGGCCAACCAGCCAGACCTCACAGCCACCCCTGGCCCTGGGACCTGGATCTCATTGTTCCATCTCTCCCTGCTGAGTCCAGGGTCCCTGCCTGCTACACTGGCTTCATGCGTTCCAGCAGGCCATCTTCCCTCTTCTGGAGCTGAAGCTCATGCGAGGCTTCAGATTGGTGGGTCTGGGTCACGTGACTGGGCCCTGCTACAAGGGAGGCTGGGAAATTGACCTCTGGTTTCCACACAGGGAAGTGAGACCCACAAAGAGGGAAACGTCCCCTGGGAAGGGAGGTCTCATAGAACGTCAGGGGCTGTATCACACCTACTCTAGCTTCTCCCACAGCCAGACAAGACTCACAGGCCCCTCCATCTATACCTCACCACGATCCACACAGATCCAGGGCTTCCCCTGGAAGGAGCGTTCTGGGTATGAAACAGATCCACTTTGTTGACCATGTTTTTTGGAATGTGAGCTGCTGTGTGGGGTTGTGTGTACAGCTTTTTCACTTGATCTAGCTGTAGTGCCCTTTCTCTGACAGCATGCTCACAGTTCTGGTTGATGTTACCATGTAAAAAATATTGGGTGTGATGGTACAAGGCTGAACTTTCACATAAATGGCATCTTTAAATGGCCTGACACTCAGCCAACACATAGGCAGTGTCTCCAGACAGTGGGGGATGGAAGGCGGGACGATGGAGGCAGCAGCTTCCCTCAAGTGAAGGGAAAATAAGTTTTGAAACATGTAGGAACAGAGGGAATGGAAGCCAGCAATGTTCAATGGTGAAGGTGGAGAAAGTGAGGGCATAGGTGTAGAAGGAATCAGTGTCAAGCAGGGTGATCTGTGAATCAGAGCATAAAAGAAAAATCCCAGTTCTCCAAATGAAGGCTGGCTTTCTTTCTCCTGCTTATGAGCAGAGTAGAGAGCTCTTTAGTTGATGTGGTTATCTGAGTAAAGGTGTGGGGTAAGATGTGGAACCCTAATAAAAAAGATCTTATCTCTTGAAAATATTCTTAACATAAAGTATGTGAATGTACAATTGTTTGCCAATATTTTGAGTATGGGTTTGATAGCTGGAGTTTGGCTTTAGTTTCATAACTTTAGCACAGCTATAATGTTACCAAGTCTGCTTGTTGCATGGCAGGCCAGTGAATTGGAGTGAGGTCTTGAGACTGTTGACTTAAAAAAGATAGTCACAACCTAAAAGTTGAGAGTTATGTTTTACTCAGTGGGAATTTTTAGGAAAACATCGCAGTGATGTTTTCTTGAGAGAACTGCTCCAAGGAGGTGAGGAGGGAAGAGTCAGGTTATGTTGCTGTTGTTCAGTCACTAAGTTGTGTCTGACTCTGTGACCCCATGGATTGTAGTGCAAAGTTCGCAACAAAGGGCAAGTAGTCTGAACATCAAAAGTATTTTTGTTACTTAAAGAAAACCAGATATCTCAAGATAAGGAACTTGGTGCTCTCTATGTATGGAAAGATGCAAGAGTCTGGGTTCACCAAGATTATTCCTTTCATATGCATGTCAGCTATCTTGGGTCCAGTATACTGTGATTTTCACATCCTGAGCTCCCTTGGCCTCGCCACAGGGAATGGCTGCAGCCTGAGTGCTGCCAGACTGCAGGTCCTCTTCTCCTTCCTGAGTGCTCTTAGGGCTCAGGACTTCACATTTGAAGGGCTGGAATCACTGATGACTGTGACACCCTTGTTTATTGATGTGGCAGAAAATACTCCATTTTCTAAGGCAAGCATTATGACTTTATTCAGGAAAGCCAACTGACTGAGAAGATGGCAGACTGATGTCTCAAAATTACCATCTTATCAGAGTGCGGATGCCGGATTCTTTTATAGAAGAGGGGGAGGTGGGGAAACCAAGTAAAATGTCCATTAATCTTGTGAATATCTCCTGGAATGGCAAGCCTCCAGAAGGAGACATTTTAGTTTTAATTTCTTCCTTCCTACCATCCACAGGTGGACAGTGTCCTGAACAAAAAGTGCTTTAGCTTAACAGTCAGCAGAGGGGCAGGATTCTCTGAGGCAGACCATTATGTGTAATTATAATAACAAAAGCAATGAAAAGCTAGTCAAAGAAACAGTCTGAATGTATAGTCAGAATTGGCTCTTCTCTGCAGCAATAATATAATTTTCAGGAGTTATTTCCAGGGCTTTTGTTGTTGTTTTAAATAAGATGATGAAACTTACAATCTCAGTACAAAATCCTTCAGAGTTTTACCTGGTTCTCTACAGTGGTTTCATCCATACTTGATTCAAAAAGACGTTTTAAAGCACTTCTGTTTATTAAGTGAACCTAAGGCTTCCAGTTCAGGTTTAATAGAAGGATCACCCCTATTTTGCCTGTTATCTTATTCACTTATGATGGTTTATTAAAGTATCTATACTCAATAACAGATGCAACTGACATAAGCAGGCTGGGCACAGACACACTGATCCTTTTTCAGCCAGCACCTCCTCCAGCAAGAAGAGACGTATCCAAGACTGGAGAGGGGCCGGCCCAGCCCTCTGTCCCTGTGTGTGGAGGGAACCAGAAGTCAGTGTAGGCAGCCATGTGGATGTCAGCCAAGGAAACTTCCTCTAAGCTATGATACAGCACATAGTGGGATCCTGGCACACAATTGTCTATGTATTAAGTCCAGATGTATCAACAGAGAGAGGGTAGAGGGAGGGGTGGGAGAACTATTTAAACCATTTGGGTCATTCCTGTCAGGAAGCCCACACCTCACATGCAGAGGAATCTGGGGATGGGGATCTGCTATCCCCTTTTCTGTCTCTAGTGGGGTGAATATCTCATCGTGCTGACATGAGCCAGGGTTTAAAATTATGTTTTTCATTTAATGGCCCTACAAACAGGCCTGTATTTCATCTTATGTTCAACAGAGGTGGGGTGGGGGGAAACAACTGTGATCAGTTCCAATATTGGGTAACTTGTAATTTTTGAAGGAACTCAATATAAACCTAAACCTTGGGTCAGGTAGGCCTCTCCCATGTGGTCATTATTTTCATGGCCCATGTGTCTTTTGTGGCAGCCCCGACACCATGCTGCATCCTGGGTGCTGAGGGCCCACTAACTGGGAATGGAACACACTTGTGTGGGAAACTGGTTCCTCCCCTCCCTGGATGTGTGACCGACTCTGTAATTTCTCTGGCCTCAGCTTCCTCATTGGTAAGTGTGGATGATTGAAGAACTTACCTCACTAGGAGAGGATCAGTGAGATAATCCATCTAAGCCCCTTAGCACAAGGCCTGTCACCCAGGAGATGCTTCACGAACACTGTGGTTATTAACTTCACATTCACAGGATGGACTTTTCAGTGAAGGGTGCAGAAATAATTTTGAAATTTGTCATGCTGTATTTCAGGGCATTTGCGAATGAAGCACTAGATTTTAAAGGCCTTTATCACATGCTTTCTCATACCTAGGACCCTGAAGTCAAATACTTCTTCATGTTAATGTGCATTTTTTCCCCCTCTCCTGGCTGCCTCAACCCATATTTCTTATCCCCTTGTTCCTAATTCTTAAGTCTAGACTTCAGAAGAGCAATAGGAATGGGATATAATAGTAATGTAAAAATAATACCATTGTATTTTTCCTCTTAGATTAAAATTGATTTTATGATTCCTTATAATCTTACCTTTCACACATGCCTTTGGGCCAGTAACATTGAGTCAGAACATTCCTTTCATTTCTTCACATCTCCTTCCTCCTGCCTGTCAGCTGGAAGGAAAGAATCTCCTTGAGTTGAGTCCACTCACTTGAGATGATTCTTAATTTATACTCGAGGGAGGGCTGACGTTTCTCAACCTTGTCAGCATGCCCTTCGCATCCTTGTAAGCCAGAATCCCCACCCTCTCTCCTTCTCTCTCTCTCTGTCTTATTTCTCTCTTCCATAGTCACTCACATGAGGCAAACAACCCCAGATGCAGTGGACCATCCCTCTAGGAATCCTTCAGCCTTACTGCAGGGCGTCTCCCCTTCCCAGGTTTCTGGGTGCACCTCACCCCTACTCTCTCCCCTCCCACCATCCAGGATGCCCTGCTCCCTGAGATCCCAGATCTCTCAGGAAGGTCCATCCCCTCCAGCCCACAGGACAGTGTTGCTGCTTCTCCCAGACTCAGGGAGATGCCAGGGTGAGGCCTGTGGCTACAGAACACAGCAGAGGTTTGTCACATTGATGAGAACTCAGCCAGTCTCCTGGGAATCCTACTGATAATGTCTGGGGTGAAGTCACAGCGACCTCCCTCCTGGAGTCCACATGGTGCAGACTTCCTCCCTCTGTCCTTCCCTGTCTCCACCTCCCGGAATCTCTGACCCATGTGGTCATCTGCAGGACTTGATCTTCCCTGCACTACTCATACCCAGAACCCAGGGAGGACCTGACCCACAGGACACAGTCAGAAATGTCAGTAGAAAGCATGAACGTCAGGCAAATTGGGGAGGGGCCAAGGTCCCCGGTGTACTGTCCACTTCCTGGTCATGCCCGTCCCTTGCTTGACGCTTAGCACCATCCTAAGAACTGGTTGTGTTCTTTAGAGTACACTGATCCTGTTACAAGTCACAGAGGATGTTCTGGAATTAATACCAATGGGACATTATCATATTTTAAGAACTGATGGATTAGATTGGGCCCATCTGGATAATCCAGAATGTACATTGTATTTCAAGATCTGGACCCCTAATCATATCTGCAAGACCCCCATTCCCATGCAAGGTAACACAGTCACAGGTCCTGGGACACCTGTGGGGCCATTATCTGTCCAGTCACCCAGAACCAGAACCAAGGTTCTCTTTGATTCAATGTTGGGCCCTTGTTCCCCAATGGGATGCTGTGCTGTGATGTGATGAACTGCTTATCTGTCCCCATCCTCTGACTTGAGGGTCAAACCTTCTTAAGGTCAAGAAGGGTCTCAAATTTCCAAAAATCCATTCAGTGAATATGAACTGATGCAAAGGTGAACCCTCAGGACACCCTCAGGCAGGCGGTGACAGGAAACTGTGGACTGGGTGCGGCTGGGGCAGTGGTGAGTGTGCGCTCCTGGGGCGGGGGGTCCACTGCTCAGCACCAGCCATGGCCATCATGTGGGATGGGGCTCGGGGATCTGCCACACAGGATCTGTGCCCTGACTCCTCAGCAACATACAGAAATGTCCACTTTAGGCAAAAGTTCTTAATGTTTAAGCAGTGAACACTAACTCAAATTGTTTCAGCACTGACCAGGTTAAGCACTTGGAGGTCATCCAGCCTGTAGTTCTGCACTTTATCACCTCTGGTCTGGGAAATTTCTCATTTGACAAATCAGCCCAAAGCCCCGCCTTCCAGGCCTCTAGATGATATTTTTAACATCAGATCTGGTGTTGGCCACTCATGTCACACCCTTCAGAGGCTCTAACCTGCCTCCTCTGAGCCTCATCTGCTGCCCCAGCCCCTTCTTCCACCTCCTGCTGCCCCAGAGTAGTCCTCAGTCACCCACTGAGTTCACTCTCTGAGCCTTGGTCCCCATGGTTCCCATACTGTAATGTTCTCTCCCCTCGTCAGCCTGAAAATAATCTCCCTTCAGGGAGCCCCCTCCGCCAGGAAGTCTTCCTCAGCTTCACCAGGGGATCTGGAGCAATTTCCTCTGGACCATCACATTCCACATAACGGATAGGTCACCATGCACAGTAACTGCCCATCAGATCAGTCGCTCAGTCGTGTCCTACTCTTTGCGACCCCATGAATCGCAGCACACCAGGCCTCCCTGTCCATCACCAACTCCCGGAGTTCACTCAGACTCACGTCCATCAAGTCAGTGATGCCATGCAGCCATCTCATCCTTTGTCGTCCCCTCCTCCTCCTGCCCCCAATCCCTTCCAGCATCAGAGTCTTTTCCAATGAGTCAACCCTTCGCATGAGGTGGCCAAAGTACTGGAGTTTTAGCTTTAGCATCATTCCTTCCACAGAAATCCCAGGGCTGATCTCCTTCAGAATGGACTGCTTGGATCTCCTTGCAGTCCAAGGGACTCTCAAGAGTCTTCTCCAACACCACAGTTCAAAAGCATCAATTCTTCAGCGCTCAGCCTTCTTCACAGTCCAACTCTCACATCCATACATGACCACTGGAAAAACCATAGCTTTGACTAGACGAACCTTTGTTAGCAAAGTAATGTCTCTGCTTTTCAATATGCTATCTAGGTTGGTCATAACTTTCCTTCCAAGGAGTAAGCGTCTTTTAATTTCATGGATGCAGTCACCATCTGTAGTGATTTTGGAGCCCAGAAAAATAAAGTGTGACACTGTTTCCATTGTTTCCCCATCTGTTTCCCATGAAGTGATGGGACCGGATGCCATGATCTTCGTTTTCTGAATGTTGAGCGAGCTTTAAGCCAACTTTTTCACTCTCCACTTTCACTTTCATCCAGAGGCTTTTGAGTTCCTCTTCACTTTCTGCCATAAGGGTGGTATCATCTGCATATCTGAGGTTACTGATATTTCTCCTGGCAATCTTGATTCCAGCTTGTGTTTCTTCCAGTCCAGCGTTTCTCATGATGTACTCTGCATAGAAGTTAAATAAACAGGGTGACAATTTACAGCCTTGGCGTACTCCTTTTCCTATTTGAATTTTTTTTTTAATTTTATTTTATTTTTGAACTTTACAATATTGTATTAGTTTTGCCAAATGCTGGAGAGGGTGTGGAGAAAAGGGAACCCTCTTACACTGTTGGTGGGAATGCAAACTAGTACAGCCACTATGGAGAACAGTGTGGAGATTCCTTAAAAAACTGGAAATAGAACTGCCTTATGATCCAGCAATCCCACTGCTGGGCATACACACTGAGGAAACCAGAAGGGAAAGAGGCACGTGTACCCCAATGTTCATTGCAGCACTGTTTATAATAGCCAGGACATGGAAGCAACCTAGATGCCCATCAGCAGATGAATGGATAAGAAAGCTGTGGTACATATACACAATGGAGTATTACTCAGCCATTAAAAAGAATACATTTGAATCAGTTCTAATGAGATGGATGAAACTGGAACCTATTATACAGAGTGAAGTAAGCCAGAAAGGAAAACACCAATACAGTATACTAACGCATATATATGGAATTTAGAAAGATGGTAACAATAATCCTTTTCCTATTTGGAACCAGCCTGTTGTTCCATGTCCAGTTCTAACTGTTGCTTCCTGACCTGCATACAGATTTCTCAAGAGGCAGGTCAGGTGGTCTGGTATTCCCATCTCTTTCAGAATTTTCCACAGTTGATTGTGATCAACACAGTCAAAGGCTTTGGCATAGTCAATAAAGCAGAAATAGATGTTTTTCTGGAACTCTCTTGCTTTTTCCATGATCCAGCGGATGTTAGCCATTTGATCTCTGGTTCCTCTGCCTTTTCTAAAACCAGCTTGCACATCAGGAAGTTCACGGTTCACATATTGCTGAAGCCTGGCTTGGAGAATTTTGAGCATTACTTTACTAGCGTGTGACATGAGTGCAGTTGTGCGGTAGTTTGAGCATTCTTTAGCATTGCCTTTCTTTGGGATTGGAATGAAAACTGACCTTTTCCAGTCCTGTGGCCACTGCTGAGTTTTCCAAATTTGCTGGCATATTGAGTGCAGCACTTTCACAGCATCATCTTTCAGGATTTGGAATAGCTCAACTGGAATTCTATCACCTCCACTAGCTTTGTTCGTAGTGATGCTTTCTAAGGCCCACTTGACTTCACATTCCAGGATGTCTGGCTCTAGGTGAGTGATCACACCATCGTGATTATCTGGGTCGTGAAGCTCTTTTTTGTACATCTTCTGTGTATTCTTGCCATCTCTTCTTAATATCTTCTGCTTCTGTTAGGTCCATACCATTTTTGTCCTTATAGAGGCAATCAAAAAATGCTTATCACCTGCTGTATGCCAGTGCCCTTCTAGCTCCTGAGGACACAGCCTTGGACAGGCTCACCAGGCTCAGCCTCACAGAGACAGTGATGCCAGCCTTGGAGGGAACCAAGTGAGAGGAAGTGGTGGCGGGTGTTCAGTGCAGTGAACCAGCACACTTACCTGGGGAAATAGTGCAGAGACCAAGAGTGAAGGGTACGGAGGGAGAGGAGGGTCTGTAGGCTGATTCCAGTTTCCAACCTTCCAATCTCTTGCACACTGATTCTGATGCTTCTTGAGCTCACATCACATCTGTCACACTTTTTAGAGTAAGGATCACAGTATTCCAATGTCTGTTCAGGGGCCTGTGTTAGCATATTCATGCAGCTGCTTCACCTGAGGCTCCTAGGCTGGTCAGAGCAAGATCAGAGGTCAGCCCCTCATCCCAAAGGAAAATTGGGGCTGGCAGAGGGTCCAAGGGCCCTCCCATCTCAGTGCTCTGCCTTTCCTGGGGCATCACTCTAGTCCACAAGGCCAAGCCTGGGACTCAATCTCCATGTCTGCAACCCAGCTTACAGGAGAGGAAAGGGACAGGAAGTGGAGGGCAGTCAGCTTCCTTATAAGGAAGTGAGAGCATCACACCTGCTGACATCCCATTGGCCAGCACTTAGACACATGACCACAACTCACTGCAAAGGAACCTGAAGAATGTAATCTCCAGTTGGGGGCTGTGCATCCAGCTAAATTCAGGAGCTCTATTAAAATTAGAGGGAATTTATGAGAGGTTACATCTTAGGCTTTCTAACTGACTGCAGGTGCCAAAGGAGTAACGGTGTTTTTATCTTCCTATCAGTAGCACTAGCACAAGTTCAGATGCACAATAGTTTATCAGTAAATATTGAACGACTGACAGAATGTATGATGGTGAAGAAAAGGATCTTTTAAAATTAAAGTATATTTGATTTACAATATTACAGCAGTTTAAGGCATACAGCGTAGTGAGTCAATATTTTCATAGATTATAAGCCACTTAAAGTTATTATAAAGTATTGGCTGTAGTCATTGTGCTGTACATTACATCCTTGTACCTTATTTATTTTGTATCTAGTAGTTTATAGCTTTTAATCCTCTTCCCCTACATTGGTTCTCTCTCCAATTCTCTTCCCACTGGTAGCCACCGGTTTGTTTTCTGTGAGTTTGGTGTTTTTCTTTTTTATTCATTCTTTTTAGTTTCTACATATAACTGAAAACATACAGTATTTGTCCTACTCTGTCTGACTTAATTCACTAAGCATAATCCATCAAAATCCACAACCCTCAAAATCCATCCATGGTGTTGCAAATGACACTATTTCATTCTTTTTATGGGTGAGTAGTATTCCACTGTCTGTATGTACTACACCTTCTTCATTCACATGTCTGTTGATTGCTTACATGTTTTTGCTATGTAAGTAATGCTGCTATGAACATTGGGGTGCATATATCTTTTTGAATTATTATTTTTGTTTTCTTTGGATATACACTCAGGAGTGGAATTGCTGGTTATATGGTAGTTTTAATTTTCTGAGGAATTTCCATAGTGTTTTTCATAGGGGCTATACCAACCTACACTCCCAGTGATAGTGCTCGAGATTCTCTTTTATCACATTCTCTCCAACACTTGGTAGTTCTTGTCTTTTTGAAAATAGCCATTCTAACTGGTGTGAGGTGTCATTGTGGTTTTGATTTGCATTTTGCTGATGAGCATCTTTTGATGTGCCTATTGACCATCTGTATGTCTTCTTTGGAAAATTGTCTATTCAGGTCTTCTGTCCATTTTCTTAATTGAGTTTTGGTGTTTTTTTTTAATTGCACCACATGGCATATGGGATCTTTGTTCCCCAACCAGGGATCAAATACTTGTCCCCTGCATTGAAAGTGTGGAGTCTTAACCACTGGACCACCGGGGAAGTCCTTCTTTTTTTTTTCATTTTGAGTTTTATGAGCTCTTTATGTAATTTAGGTATTAACCCCTTGTCAGACATATCAATTGAAAATATCTTCTCCCATTCAGTAAGTTGTCCTTTAATTTTGTTGATGGTTTTCTTTGCTGTGCAAAAGCTTTGAAATTTAATTGGATCCCATTTGTTTATTTTTGCTTTTTGTTCCTTTGCTTGAGAAGTCAGATCCAAAAAATATTGCTAAAATTTATGTCAACGAGTGTACTGCTCATGTTTCCTTATAGGAGCTTTTTTGTTAGTCTCACATTTAGGTCTGTAATTAATTTGAATTTATTTTTGTATATCGTGTTAGAAAATGTTCTGATTTCATTGTTTTGTATGCAACTGTCCAGTTTTCTCAGCACCACTTGTTGAAGATGAGGTAGGAGGACAATGGGTTCGTGGGCTGAGCAGCTGGAATTTTTCAAGCTGAGTAAACTGGAACTTGTCTGTCCCTGACATTTCAAGGAAAAAGCTAATGGCAGGAGCATAGAGGAACTGAGCCCTTCTGGAGTAAAGAGAGAAGAAGACCACATCCATCATTCTTGAGGTCAGAGAGATCTCCTCAACTGCAAATGTGCAGAAAGGCTCCTCAGAGGTCAAAAAAGAAGGGGGCACTATCCCATAATAGGCGCTGTCAATCTCCCAGAGACCCTCCCTACTAGGCTGAAATGTATGCACACATAATGGGAAGGATCCTTGGTCTGATTAGACGTGGGAAGCAAAGTAAGATTATTGGCCAGAGGAAAGTGAAAACTTGGAAGAACTGCCCCCACATAAGTGATTTAATCCACCTCCAAAGCATGCAGCTTGGTCTTTCTGTCTCTCTCTGAGTCTGCCTGTGCTTTCTCTGCATGCATCTTCTCTCCTAAAAACACTTTACTTATCTCACTACTTTTTTGTCTCTTTGTCAAATTCTTTCTTCAAAGCAAACAAGAGCCAAGGTAGTACTAAGAACTAGATTCAATCCTTGGTTGGGGAACTGAGATCCTGCTTCAAGCTGCCACAGCCTTGGCCACTCCACAACCACTGGAGGTCAAAAAGACTGTCTTATTCCCATTGTATATTTTTGCCCTTCTTGTTATAGATGAATTTATTTGCATGGGTTTATTTCTGGGCTCTCTATTGTGTTCCATTGGATCTCTGTGTCTCTTTTTTTTTTTGCCAGTATCATACTGTTTTCATTAATATAGCTTTGTAGTATAGTCTGAAGTCTGGGCACTTGATGCCTCCAGTTTTATTAATTTTTCTCAAGATTGCTTTGGCTAGTCAGCATATTTTTTGTGATTCCATACAAATTTTAGGATTATGTGTTCTAGTTCTGTGAAAAATGTCATGAATATTTTTATAGGGATTGCATTAAATCTGGCGAGTGCTTGGAGGAATGTGGACATTTTAGTATTATTAATTATTTGAATCCATGAACATGGGATATCTTTCATTTTCTTTGTATCATCTTCAATTTCCTTTATCAATGTCTTGTAGTTTTCAGAATATAGGTTTTTCATCTCCTTGGTTATGCTTATTCCTAGCTATTTTGTTCATTTTGATAACTTTGTAAATGATATTTTTTTTCTTGTTTTCTATTTCTGATGGCTCACTATTAATGTATAGAAAAGGACAGATTTCTGTATATTAATCTTGTATCTTGCAAACTACTAAATTCACTTGTTAGTTCTAATAGTTTTTTGGTGGGGACTTTAGGATTTTCTATATATATTATCAAGTCATCTGCATATAATGATGGTTTTACTGCCTCCCTTTCAATTTGGATGCAATTTATTTCCTTTTCTTGTCTGATTTCTGTGACTAGAATTTCCAATACTATGCTAAACAGAAGTGGTGAGAGTGTGCATCCTTGTCTTGTTCCTGATATTAGAGGAAAAGCTTTTTGTTTTTCACCATTGAGAAAGATGTCAGCTCTGGATTTGCCATAAATGGCTTTTATTATATTTTGAGACATGTTCCCTCTATACCCACTTTGTTGAGCATTTTTATCATGAATGAATGCTGAGTTTTACTAAATGCTTTGTCTACATCTATTGAGATGATTATGTGATTTCTCATCTTTGTTTTGGTGATATAGCATGTCACATTGATTGATTTGTGGTATTGAATTGTCCTTGCATCCTGGAATAAATTACACTTGATTGAGGTGTTTGATCCTTTCCATATATTGTCAAATTTGGTTTGTTAATATTTTGTTGAGGATTTTTCACATCTATATTCATCAGAAATATTGGCCTATAATTTTCTTTTTTGTAATACCTTTGTCTGATTTTGGTATCAGGGTAATGGTAGACTCGAAGAATGAGCTTAGAAGTATCCCCTCCTTTTCAATTTTTGGGAATAGCTTGAGAAGGATAGGTATTAACTCTTCTTTCCAAGTATGGTAGAATTCTCCTGTGACTCCAACTAGTCCTGGACTTTTGCTTGTTGGGAGTTTTTTTTTTTTTTTTTTTTTTTAATCACAGGTTCAATTTCAATACTAGAAATTGATCTATTTATATCATTTCTCCCTGACCCAGTCCTGGAAGGTTGTATGTTTTTAAGAATTTATCCACTTCTATGTTGTTCAACTGCCTGGCACGTAACTGTTCATAGTATTTTCCTGCGATTGCACTTCTGCAGTATCAGTTCTAATTTCTCCTTTTTCAGTTCTTATTTTGTTTGAGTTCTCTTTCTATTTTTTTCTTTGCAAGCCTTCTTTGTGACTAAATTTTATCTTTTCAAAACTCAGCTCTTGGTTTCATTGTCATTTTTATCAGTTTTTTGGCCTATATTGTTTTTAGTTCAGCTCTGATCTTTGTTGTTTCCTTCCTTCTACTGAATTTGGGCTTTGCTTATTTTTAAAAAATTCTTTCAGGTGGTAGGTTAAGTCATTTTGAGGTTCTTCTTATTTCTTGAGGTAGGCCTATATTGCTATAAACTTCCTTCTTAGAATTGTTTTGGCTGCATCCCATACATATGGGAAAATTGTGCTTTTATTTTCATTTGTCTCAAGGTATTTTCTGATTTTCTGTTAGATTTCTTCATCAGCCCATTGGTTTTCTCGTAGCATATTATTTGCTACCCCATGTTTGTCTTTTTCCACTTTTCTTTCTGTAATGGATTTCTAGGTTCTTACTATTGTGGTCAGAAAAGATGTTTAATGTAATTTCTAACCTTCTAAATTTATTGAGATGTGTTTTTATGTCTTAGTATGTGGAAGAAAAATATATCTTAAAATTCTCTCAATAAAACAAAAATATTATAGGATGTATGGATGCCTCAGTGAGATTATTTAATCTGCAAGTGCATATGTTATGAATACTATGTGGACTTTCGAGTGATAGATTACTGGAGAAGATCCCCAAAGAAGAAGCTTTTGCCAGAACTACCTATATTTTTCTTGTGGCATGCACATTTCGGAAAAAAGGGTAAATTTCCCAACCATAATACTTTTGACAGCCAAGTATGGGCAAACAAAGTTGTAAAAGTCCATTTGTTGGTTGTAAATGCCTGTAGTTTTACTTCACAAAGGACTGAAGCAAATTTAACCAAATTCTGCCGTGAAGTCACCATCAAGTAGAGACCAAGCATGGAAATTTGATTCCTAAGAGGAACTTTAATAAAGTCATGTGTGGCTGAAAATGAGGCAGCTAATGAAATTATTTCTGGGACAGTGGACTTTTTACACAGAAATGAATGGTACTCGTTGGAAGCTATTTGAATAATCCATTGCTGATAGATAACAGAAAGAAGAATCCTCTAATGCTCTAAGGTAGACTTGAAAAGACTCACTGGGGACATGAGGAGTTTCAGGCTTTTGAAATTCTAGAAATATCCACAGCCCTTTATCCATGGCTGCTAAGGAAGTGTTCAGATAGTGCGCCCATCAAGATTTTACCAGCATGTCCCCAGTTATGTAATGGTTCTTTTTCATATAATCCACATCTTTATAGCAGTGCTGTCTTCATGTTCCAGTCAACAGCTTAGACTTCATCCATGATTTCTCTCTGCCTCACATCCCACTATTAATTTAAGTCCTGGTGGGTTTATTTCTAATATGTATCATTGTAGTTTACATCTCTCCATAAGCAGGTCTGCAGCAAAGATTCAAGGTCAAGCTATGTATTTTGGAGAAGACCTTAAGTAATACTGGTAGGAGAGGGGTGAATGAGGCTGGACAGGGGAAGCAGCTGTTAAAATGTTTGTGTCCAAAACCAAGAGAGACTACTGAAGCACACACAGATGAAAAAAAATTGTTTAAAGACTGATTGTAAATAAGAGTAAACACATTAGAGCTAACAAATAGATGTGTCAGATGTAAGTAATAAATAAACTCTGATCCTTGCAGAAGAGGATGTTCCAGTAAATGTGGGTTCCAGCTTTGAAGGTTGGGATACAACATAACAAGGTCAATCCTAAGCCTGTGAAATATATATGCTAAGTGTGGCTGTGTAGGAACTTTGGTTTGCCATCCAAGACTGCAGTCTATTATAAGAGCTGCTTTTGACTAATGCACACAAACATTTTCAGCAGTCACATAGAAGCTCCACATCTCAGTGACTCAGAACAACTGTCCATTTCTTGCTTGTGCCACACACCAATCATGGACTGACATAATGGCTCCTCTTACCACAATCACCCCAGGACTCAGGCTGTCATTAAGTCAGAAGGAGGAAGTGCTCAACAAGGATGTCAGATGCCCTGGGATAGAAGTGACTCATGACTTCCATCCAGCAATCCCATTATCCTAGGTGAGTGAGACAACTCCAAGACACAGCAATGAGATGAGTTCTACCCTGTACTATGGGAACTCAGAAAGGAAAGAGAAATCAGGGGCAGACTGGAGTCTGGGAGGGCTTCCCAGGGGGCTCAGGAGAGGCAACCCTGCTCATGAAGAGAAGGTCAGGAAAGGCTGAGACCCAGACATTTCTTGAAGTTGGTGGAGGTCTGAGCACTCTGTGGGGCTCAGCCTTTGCCTTTTTGGCTCCCTGTCCCTTAACTGCTAATATGGATTCTCCCTGTCAGAGGGTGAATGGTAGGGAAGCCAGTTTGGGCACTTTCTCCACCTAAAGACAGACCTATTACCACAGGAGTGTGTTCACCTCATCTGGACACAGGGGCTGTGGTGTCCCAATTTTTGGTCTTCTAGATGTTCCTGCAAGTTTCTTATGTTTTCCTCTGAGTGATTTTAGAGCTTTGCATTTCACGATGGAGTATTTCTCCTTTCCAAGTCAAGTCACCTCTTCTCCACCCCACAGGCTCCATAAGGGGGCAGTTGGGTGCCTCACTGGCACTGACCCAGATTAGTAGATAACACCCATGGGCAGGCTCCCAGCATCCACCTCTCCTTCTAAGAACGCCCCCAAATTTCGTGGAGGAATCTGCCCTCCATGCTCAGACCTGTGATCCAGGCGCGGCACCCTTGGTTCCAGATGGGGCTGTGACCCAGGTGAGGCCAAGTGAGCTCTGCCCTGACCACAACAATTGGTCTAGAGCTGATCACAGGATCTCAGCATGTCCAGTCAGGATGAGCATCAGTGTTTGTTCCAGGGTCAACAGGAAAAGCTCTTACACTCTCCACTGGCTATATCCTGGCTGTAGTGACTGGGTCAAAGATGGTCACATGACTTCATTTGATCCAATCAGAGTGAGCACCAGGTCTTGCCCAGGGCTGACAGGGAAGCCTCAGCTCTGAGAGAAGGTAAGGAGGGGTCTCTGATGCACACCCATAGGTTAGCCATGTGATTGGCACACCTGTAACACATACACAAGCTGACTCAGCCCCAGACTTGGTCGTAAGATATGGTAAGAGCTAGATATGGACCCAACACGTCCCTGGAGCCTAAGAGTCAGATACTCTGGGAGACACAACATGTTTGGAAACCAGGGTGGGAGTGTTGAGACGGACCAGCAGCTCAGCTGTAGTACTTGGATCTCTGAGAAAGACCGGGACATTATAGTGGCAGTCTGAGTACTTGTTTGTATAGCATGTCATGATTCTAAATCACTATCCTTCAGTCTTCCAGAGAAGACCATCAAGGTATTTAAATAAAATAACCTCTATGTGTATTTCTTTTCCAGTATCACAGGTGCAATAAATACTTTGCAATGAAGACTTTATCTCTTAGATAAAAAAGAACTTGCATCAACCCCCTTCTTGACTTACTCCACAAACCTTCCCTGGTTCCATGCCACTTCCTAGGCCTTCCCAAGAGCCCCTCTCATTACTGGAAGTGGGGCTTCTTTGAGATGATGTGACTGTTGACAGACTCTAGGAAGACTCAGCTTATTATATCCACCCTGACAGCTCAGAGAAAAGATGAGGCCAGAGACCTTCATGAGGAGGCTTTTGATGAAAGACAGGGAGTGATGCCGCAACTGGACTTTCTATCCTGGGAGCATTTTTATTCTTCACCTTTACAGCAGCTTGGGAAGGCTCTCCTTGCTGTAGGTCAGCACTCACCAAGCTGTGGGCAAGTTGCCAGGCTGGGGCTGATGGAGGAAGGTGACCCTAGGAGGTTATGTCATCTGCCAGGTCCCTGAGAGGAGCTCTCACCCTGGGTGGGGCAAGGAGGCTGTTTCTTGGATGTTGCTGGAAACCACTCTGAGCTCCCCACTCCCTTCGCTTCACACAGCACACATAGGGGATCAGGAAAGCAAAGGAAATTCTTAGGCTCTGAGTGAAAATCCATTAAATTTCTAAGTGTCTCCAAGTTTTCTGGTGCTTGGCACTGGCCAGAGTCCAGTTCTGTAGCTTGAACTCAGAGAACCTTGACTTGTCCCTGGCAGAGAAATGTGACCCATGAGTGCAGCACAGCCTTGGATCTGGATTCCTTGGGAGATGATCAACACTTCTGCATCATGGAGGTGACTTTCAGCACAGCCATGACAGGTTTGGGACTCACCCTCTGCATCCAGACTCTAAATTCCCCCCTCACCCCATGCTGCTCACCGTGGGACAGGCTTCGGAGATGGACCATCTCCTTACAACAGTTCTGTTCAAGCTCATGCTGTGTCCAGCTCCCAGTATGTCTCTGGTCCCCAGTGATCCTGGTAGAGCCCATAAAACTAAGAGTCTCTGCCTAGATTAAAAATGCACTGAGGCTTTGAAAGCCATTAAAGTCAATTTCAGTTCCAAGAACAAAATGTATTTCATGGAACATCATTATAATTACTCTGCATTATCAATATCTCTTAGCATCATCTTCATCCTCTCATTTCTTATGCATGATCTTAGCAGAGTGACACCTGCCTTAGTTTTAATTAAAACCTCATAATGTTGAAATGTATTTAGAAGGAAAAAAGGATACAGGTCCCCTTTGAGGATAGTCATGTGCCTGTTACAGCCCATTGCTTCTCCCCACGGTGTGTTTAAACCACCCCATGTGCCTAGTGCAGACCTTGCTGGAGCTTTGCAGCAGCAGGTGCTGAGTGGGCCCACTGGTGAGTCCTCTCCTGATCAAGTGATCAGGAATGTGGACCATCTGGTGTATACAGATGCATGAATGCATGTGAAGTCACATCAGTTGTGTCCAACTCTTTGCAACCCTATGAGTCATAGCTCTCAAAGCTCCTCTGTCCTTGGGATTTCCCAGGCAAGAATACTGAGGTGGGTTGCCATTTCCTCCTCCAGGGAATCTTCCTGACCCAGTGATCGAACCCACGTCTCTTAAGTCTTGTGCATTGGCAGGAGTGTTCTTTATCATTAGCTCCACCTAGGAATCCCTATAGATGTGTCTACAGATGTTGAACTGTAATGCTGTAACCTGAAGTTTGTATAGAATAATAAAAGAATATGGACCATCTCCAGCTTTGAGCAGGTCAGAAGTTGTTTCTAAGCCCCACTGCTGAACCTCTGAGGGCTTGGACTGATCCTCCCAGCCTGAACACCAATGTGTCTCTCAGCACTGGAATCTGTCACATTTTCCCAGTGAAGTAGTCCCTGAGTTACCAGACCATTCGATTGCTTCCTTCTTTCCTCTCTCCCTCCCTTCCTAATGTATTTTCTAAGGGGCCAGGCTCTGTCCTTGGTACTGAAGCTACAAATCACAGCAAAACAGATTCATCACATCTTCAAGTTCACAGTCTAGAGAGGGATACAGCAAAGGAATAACTGCTCTAAAGACATAGAACTTTGATGGACAGTGGGACAGAGAATTGCAGGGAACTTGGGGACATGAAACAGGGACATTTGGGGAGCTTGCATTTGAAGGAGGTGTGACCTGGAATGACAGTAGATGGCGTTCCAGGCAGCAGGAACAGCAGGTGCAAAGGCCTGAGGTGGGAGGGTGAGGAGCCCTTGGACACAAACATTATTGTCATAATGAGAGCTGACACTGACATAGGCCTCACTGTATCCACACACAGTTCTGTTTTAAATACACATCCTCATTTAATTTGGCCACTTGACGGGAAAAGACCCTGATGCTGGGAAAGATTGAAGGCAGGAGGACAGGGGATGACAGAGGATGAGATGGTTGGATGGAATCACTGACTCAATGGACATGAACTTGAGCAAATTCTGGGAGATAATGAAGGACAGGGAAGCCTGGAGTGCTGCAGTCCATGGGATTGTGAAGAGTCAGACATGGCTTAGCAACTGAACAACCATCACATTTGATCCTTAATCTGTCCTTATGAGTAAAGACATCTTAATGAACCCAGTACCATTACTATTCTGTACTTTGGATGAGGATATTGAAGCATGTGTGGATAAGTAACTTGCTTAAGATTACACAACTCATGAGTGGCAGGACCAGGGTTTGAACCAAGCCATCTGGATCCCTGTACTGAGCTCCTTTAAGATCTTTCTAAGTCACTTTAGCTCCAAGAGGAGACAGAAGATGATGTATCTACAGACTGGCTGTGGGCAGGACGAGAGTCATATAATGAGAAGCTGCAGGCCATTGTGTTTTTCAGGATCCTTTATGTTGTGAGCAATGAAAGCAAACCAACACCAAGCCAGCTTAAGTGAAAAGAGGTGTTACTGATGCACCTAGCGGGAAACAAGGATTGGTTTCAGGCCTGGCTTGATCCAGGGGCTCAAATGACATTACTAGTGTTCATTTTCTCCTCTCTTTCTCTGTGCTGGCTTTATTCTTGGAGCATCTGTGTTCAACAGCTCAACCTTAACATCCCCTGGCCCCACCAGTTCAGACTCAGAAGTCTCAAGAAAAATCAACTACCATCCAAGTCATTCAACCATAATGTCAGGGCTTCCATATTTGAGCCAGAGAGTCTTGCTTGAGTCGCATGGCCATCCCTGAACCAATCACTCTGGCCCAAGCCAGGAGGCATAACCCACCCTCATGACACCAGGAGTGAAGCCACCTCTGGGCCACAGGAGAGGCTAGAAAGAGGGAAATGGAAGCTGAATGTCTAACACACAAATGTCACTCTTCAGGCCCATATAGGACTTTGGCCTGGGAGAAGGGCCTGGCCAAAGAAGAGGGTGTGTATTCTGGGCTCTCTGGCCAGCAGAGACCATGGTGGAGGAAGGACAAAGGATGGCTCAGAGACACAGCAGCTCCAGGGGAGCTTGGGACTGCCCTGAGGTCGGCCCACTCCCCACTCCACCCTGCGCCCAGGCTGGAGTGAGACAGAAACCTCTGGAGCCAAAGATGGATGGCAAGGCTCTAGTCAGTGATTCCCCAAATAGCTGTCCATTGGAATACCAAAGAAGTTTTGGAATGACTGTATCCTGACTGCCACCTTCAGAGGTCCTAGTATAACTTGGCCTGAGGCACAGTTTGGAAATCAGGAGTCTTAAATTTCCCCAGGCATTTCTTATTTGTGGCAGATACTGACCCACACACTGAGTCATTCCTTGCATAAGCCAGCAGTGCTTCCGTTCCCCAAACACCACCCACAAAAGTGACAGTGTTAACAGCTCAGTCATGTCTGACCCTTTGTGACCCCATGGACTGTAGCCTCCCAGGCTCCTCTGTTCATGGGATTCTCCAGACAAGAATACTGGAGTAGGTTGCCATCCCCTTCTCCAGGAGAACTTCCCAATCCAGGAATCGAACCTGGGTCTCCTGCATTGCAGGCAGATTCTTTACCCTCCGAGCCACCAGGGAATATAGCACTGCCCAGGTACCCACTCTATTTTAATTCATCTCAATTTAATCTGTCTTGTAAGAAAACTGCCAATTCCATTACTCATTTTAACTTTCTATCGATTTTTCCTATCCTCCCCGGGGCTTCTTCAGAGTAACCAGGGAGAAATCAATATCTGACATGGACAGTCCCATTTCCCTTTGCTGGGTTGATTTGCTAAAAATTTTTTCTGGTGGTAGTGAGGCTGTGGTTGCAGCCAGATGGGTCCTCACTTCTCTAACACTGGCCAGAGAGGAAATGACCGAAAGAGGTGATCACAGGATTAGCCTCCAAGGCAGCCCTGCAGTGGGGCTTGGAGGAGTGGCTCTTAGCTGTTCAGAGCCGTCTCCTCCAATATCCGTCTATCATCTATCCGCCTGTCATCTGTCTACCCATCCAAATGCCACCCACAAGGACAGCTTGTGATGGATGTCACTGCAGATGGCTGTGAGGAGGGAGATAATGGTCCAGGATCCAGAGGCATCCAGACCCACACCTCCCAGGAGAAGATGGAGGGAGGCGCATCCTGAACTGACCAAGTCCAGTCTTGATGTGACCACATTTACTTAGAATTGACTCAGATTGGATGCGGTGCAAGCAGTTATTTTGGATGAAGAAATAGAGATTAGGCTGGTTTTGAAAAATTGTTTCATTTTCTCATAGTTCAAAATTTCAACCAGCTGCATGTTTGGATGGATGAGGGATGGTTCTTGGAAATGTGCGCCTGCTCCATGATGAATCAGAGCACCAGGTTGCTCTCCTTGAGCAAGTTAATGCGTGGCTGGAGAGGAAAGGCCAGGGCGTGTGAGTGAGGGTCCAGGCCCCTGAGCACCACGTTCTGAGGCAGATGTACCCAGTATGTGCGCAGCCATGACCTGGCACCATGGATGCGTACAGTTGGTTCTCAGCAATGACCTAGCAATGTGAATGTATATAGTAAGCATCTGGCAAAGGCTCGGCACTGTGAGTGTATACAGTAGGGGCTCAGTAATGATCTGATACCATGGCTGTATGCAGTAGGAACTCAGTAATGGTTTGATGGGTCTCCATGCCCAGTTGATTGCCAGATGCATGGACATGCCTGAAACCCACCACAGGTGACATGAACTCCAGGTAATTTAGAGATTCTATAGATACAACATCTGCAGGAGTGGGGGTCACCTAGCGAGGGTCAGTGAGATAAGAGACAAACTGGCCCTTGGCAGCACTTGAAACATCAAGTGTTACTGATGACAACTGCTTGAGTCCACTGGATGCCTCCTTACCTGTGTGGTGCCTCTTCCAAGGATAGGCACCACACCTTTCTCAAGGCTGTGAGCAGGTGTTATGCTCACCACAATCTGCAGATGGACATGAGACCCAGGAAGAGGTGCGGTGACTGCCTTGGGTCCCAAAGCTCGAAAGTGACAGAGCAGGGTTCCAAGCAGCAGTCAGGCTACAAACCCCTCAGCCCATGGACAGGTGTTAGCATCATGGAACCAGGACTGTACATTGACTCAGACATGCCTGATGGTGCCTGTGATACTCGACCCAGCCATGGGGAACCCCAGTGACCTGTGGGGATGAGAGACTAATAATGGGGTGCTGGAAAGAGGTACATGGGCTGCAGGTTGCTGACTTGCTGCCACACAGCACATGAGGCTGGTGCCTCTCAGAGCCCAGAGGTGAGGAGGCAGAACCAACTGAGGCCCTGGGTCCAGCCATACCTGCTGCCTATGGGGAGCCACTCCCTCCCTTAATCCAACCTGAGTCGGGTTCTTGGGCTTCTGACCTGCTCTGCCAGATGCAGAGCCTCCTCCAAAACTGACCTCGCTCTCCCTCAGCCACTCTCCTGGCACTCCCTGCCCCAGGCTCACAGGCCCAGCCTGTAACGCTGACCTCCCCATGTGGCCCCTCACCTGCAGCACCCTCTGGACCCACAGAGACAGTCATTTCTTCAGGGCACATAGCTAATACATGGCAGAGCCAGGATTTGAATGTGCAGTTGCCTGGCAACTGTTCTTAACCCCTTGCAGGCTGGTGGGCCTCTGGGGAGAGGGCGCTGAGGACTGTGGACCCCCAGTGAGAGGCTGTGGTGACAGTCCTGGCAGCCTCGCCCACCTGTCCAGGCCCCACATCTCACGTTTACATCGAGAGTCTGTGCAGGAGCCACAGGGAGGGTGGGAGGGGCTGGAGGGAGAGTGACCCTCTGAGTCCAGGCCGACCCATGGTCAGGAAGGGAAGTGAGCATCCTCAGGTATGAGGATCCTAAGCTGCAGCATCCTCTGATTGCTAACCAGCTTTGGAAGACAGATGGTAAAGCACTCTGAAAACCCAGAAAATGGTGCAGAAAACCTACTTCAAGGATTAAGAAAGCATGAAACTGTTAACTCATCTTTTGTACCCTTCCTGGACCTCTGATGTTACAATGATGTCCCAGTTTCCTGCTGTGAAACGAAGCTCACAAGAACAGGCAGGTGAGGGGAAGTGACGGGTTTCCTCCAGGACCAACATCACAACAGAGTCCCCGCTCCCTGCTGACCCGTCAAATGAAAATTCTCTCTGTTGACCGCTCTTCTCCAGCAGCTGCTTTTGTGGGAAGAGGCAGGCAGGAGCTGCCCTAGGTGTGGCGGTGAGAACACCTGGGTTGAGACTTGAGGCAGAGGAGTTCTAGGCCCCAGGTGTGGTCAGGAAGCTGCATATACCTGGCATCCCCTGGGAGACTGGAAACGCAGAATCCCAGGCCCCATCCCCAGCCTGGGAATTGGCATCTGCAGTGTCAGGAGTCCCAGGGGTCTCCTGAGCATATTGTTTTCTGAGGAGCCATAGGGAAGCTGCTCTGTCTAGTCAGCACAACACAGGGAGCAGAAATACACCCGTTGAGGTTGCATTGGGTGAGACAAATCAGCTGTGAGTGACCACAAAACACCATCCACAGGAGCTCACACTAAGACAAGCTACTCTCTATCAGAAAACTGGAGAGTGGAGAAGTGTGGTCCAGAGCTGGTATCATCATTCGTGGCCATAAGGGAAGGAGAGTCCTCTGTCTTGCTTCCAAGAGTTCCTCAATATCTGATTCTTCCTTATTTTCCAAGATGGCTGCTTGAGCTCCAGTCACCACATCTACATTCCAGCTGCCCGGGACAGGTATGCCCCCATCCTTATCTGACTCTACTCTCCTGACCCTCTCCAGCTTCACACAAAGCCATGATAGCTGTGAAGAGGCCTGTCTCCTGGGATGGGCAGGCACTTGGAAAGTCAGTAACTTATCACTACCTGGACATAGTATTTAGAGCCACCATTAAACCTCCAAGGTAGTCCATGTGTCATAAGCCCCCAAGGGCCCAGGCTGCTGTCATCTGCTGCAGAAACAGGTTCACCCCAAGGGCCCAAGGGCCCAAGGGCAGGGTGGCCCAGTATGACCAGGAATGGGCATTCTTGTGCCCTTTGCTCCCCAGTTTCACATGGAAACAGCCTTCATGGTAGCCATTTAGAGTGGCTACCATCTAAATGGTGGACCTAAGGACAGAAGAATTTGGCTCCAATTAGTGAGGGAAAAAATATCTCTCACAACCCAGGAGATCAGTAAAACCAAGAATAGAACAGGGGGACAGGGCCATTTGCAAACTAACTGGAAAATGCAGCTTGTTAAGCTATTAAAAGCAGAAGAGTCTTCAGAAGACCTAGCCACAAGAGCAGGCAACACAGCACACAGGGTCCACGTGTCTTGAAAGACATCCTTAGATCAATTCTTTCTTGATTAAATCTCCTCTAAGGATGAGGAGATTCTCATTGGAGATTGGAGATTCTCTCCAATGAGGGAGAGAATAGATACACAGTTGTCTCCTGGGAGAATTGAGGGCAGCAGGTGATGACCCTCTCCCACCCCATCCCCATCCCCCAGCCTCCTGACCAGGAGCGGGCTTCATCCCAAAGCCCTGCCCTCTGTCCTCAGTGAGGAGCGATACTGCTGATGATGGTCGCTCCAACTCATGTCTCATCTTTGGTCTCATTGTCCTTCTTTCTGAAGCATTTTAGATGATGGACTATTTCCTTCATTGTGAAAAGTTGTCACTGGTTGTTTTATGTAGCACTCTTCCTGCCCTGTTCTTCATCTGCCTCCATCATTGTCTCTCCTCCTTGGAACCTCTACATATAGACATTCCCCAAGGCTCAGTTTTCAGCCACCATCTCTTTGTCAACTCTCCCTCGGGATTCTGTGGTCCAAGGACGATGTAACTCCCATCTCTATCTCTACCCCAACTCCTTCCCGTAGAAAGACTCCATAGAAAGTCTCTAACCAGGTCTCCTGCAGCTAAGAAGTAATCATGACACAGGGTTTTACAAACCAGGCCAACTGTCAGATTCATTATCTGGCCCCTCACTCAGTCAGTAGGTTCATATCTGTGTGTGCTGGGGAAGTTAATAGGGCTGCTGGTGTTGGATGATGGAGGGTAAATTCCCCCATCATCAGTATTGATAGCTGTGACACCTCATTGAAGACATGAGTGGCTCAGAACTGCACCCAGAGGATAAACGCATTTTTAGCAGAGTGGAGCCCATGTTATCACAACCAAGGAGATTTACTTAGACTTTAATGCTGATTTCCTCATTCTAATGGTGATTACTCACCAAAAGCTGAATTAAATTGCTTCCAAGATAAGGGCAAACACCCCATTGCCCTTCTTCCCTCTCTGCTCACTGATGGTCTCTGAGGAGAGCCCCGAGCCTCCATGTGTGGTAGGAGAGGCTATAGCCAAATTTTAGAGTGCTCAGCTCTCTGTCTCTGGGGAAGCCAAGATGTCAATAGGATTAACCCATCCTAATAAGTATGGTTTAGTGTGAAGAGATTTTCCAGGACTTGTTACTCCAGAGATTCCCAGACGTCAGCATGAGCATCACTTGGAGGGCTTGTTAAAGAGCAGATCACCAGGCTCCACCCCCAGATCCTCTGCTGAAGCAGGTCTGGATGGCAGGACCAAGAGTCTGTGTTTCTAATGTCTATGAAAATAATCAATAAACAATCTATAATAGGTGGGACTCATGGTAAGAACCTACCTCCCATGCAGAAAATGTAAGAGACATGGGTTTGATCCTTGGGTCGGGAAGATCCCCTGGAGGAGGGCATGGCAGCCCACTCCAGTATTCTTGCCTGGAGAATCCCATGGACAAGGGAGCCTGGTGGGCTATGGTCCAGAGGGTTGCAAAGGGTTGGACATGACTGAAGTGGCTTAGCACATCATAGGAATAGGAAAGGGTTTGATTTGAGCCAAACTGAGAACTGTAGCCTAGAAGACAGCTACTTAGATAATTCTGAGGTACTACTCCCAAGAAGCATAGCTTTCAGCCCAGTTTTCTGTCTTGAAAAAAAAAAAAAAATCAAACACAGCAGAGATACATTCCTTCAAGCTTTCAAAAGAAAAGAAATGAAATAAGGGAAAGGAAAGAAGGAGATCAGCATGTACACAGAGAATCAATGTAGCCTTGACACTTAGGAAGGGAATCTGACCATTGAAGGAGGACTGACACTGGTGTCCTAGGAAAGGAGGCCACTCGATCTTTGTTTTTAACATGGACATTCTTTTTTTTCCAGTCAATGCACCCTTAAAAAAAATAAAGCAGATGTACAATATGTGTTTGATAGGCCATAAACAAGCTGCTTTAGTTAGCATAATATTCAAGTTAACTCATGCATAAGCCAGGATGACTTCTCCAGTCCTCCACATGTAAACATTTCTTTTATCACTAACAACTTTCCAGGAGATGCTGATGCTGCCAGTCCAGGGGCCCCACTCTGAGAACCACAGGATTTAATGTGAGAAGAGGCACCAAGATGGTGCAGGACCTAGGGCTCTGACCTCCCCAGAGAGGACAGACCCAAAGAGCAGGTCCTCCAGGGCTGGTCACTGACTTGAGGTGGGCATTAAAGGAAAGCCCTAGGGCTCCTGGGAGACGCGGCCCCAGCTACCCTGCGGTCAGACCTGCCCTGGCCAGCGTCTCTCTCCCACCTTGTGCCTCCCACTGGCCCAGACTCATGGTCTTACCTGCCTAAAGCAAATGGCCCAAGCTGTCATTAGCTTTATTTAGAGTCACGTGACCCGTTCCCCACATGAGGCTATTTCCTGCAGTGAGGCTTAGCCCTCTCAGTTGACAGATTTGCATGATGAATGGGAATTATTTTCAGCTCCCTCATCCTCTACATTTTAACCCCTTTACCTCTGTGAGGGATAAAGCTATGCCTGCCACAACGTGCTCCACACTCCTCACCTCTTCTTCCCTCCAGTACCCTTGACCATCTCACACATCACACATCACCTTCTTTGCCCACTTCTCTACCTCCTTCCATTGGCCTATGGGCAGATTTTGTTTTGGTTTCCCTTACTGGATTGGTGCCTGGCATGTAGAAGGGGCTCATTGACCGCCCTAATCCTAAATGAGTGGATTTCTCCAGATTCTAAAGCCATATTTGAATCCCATTCCTGACTCAGAGATGTGCCTTCAGGATAACACCCCCTAAGTCTGTGCAGAACCAAAGTGGGTAGGTCCTTGCAGAGCCTTCTTTGTCTCAATGTTGTGGGCTGCTTGTCCTCTGAGTGGTGGTGGACATGAGCTTTAGGTATACTGACCACCACAGGGCACACACCCGACACATAGTAAGAACGTGTGGATGTGTTCAGGAAACCCTGGAAATAGGCTGACGAGGGCCAAGCCCAACAACGGGGAAAATCTGGGCTAAGAGCATCCACACGCATGTGTCTAAGCACTGACAGTGTGAGGCTGGGACCAAGTGCGGTACGTTTGTCAGATTCGGCCTCACAATAAGCCTGTGACATGGTTTACAGATGAGGAAAGTGAAGCGCCAAGAGGTTGGTAATAGGCTCAAGGTCTCACCTTTAGTCACATGTGTGTGTGTGTGTGTGTGTGTGTGTGTGCTAAATCGCTTCAGTTGTGTCTGACTCATTGCAACCTTATGGACTGTAGTCCATCAGGCTCCTCTTTCTGTGAGGATTCTCCAGGCAAGAATACTGGAGTGGGTTACCATGCCTCCACCAGGGGATCTTCCCATCTTATGTCTCCTGCATTGGCAGGCGGGTTCTTTACCACTAGTGCCAAGTGGGAAGTCCCACTTTAGCCACAAATGCCCAAGGGCTGTTCCCACAGTTAGCTCTCAGGGAAGCTACAGCCCAAGTATTTTCATGAAGTTAATGCACTTAAAATAAAACACCCAAATCTGGGAAAGAACAGATCATGAATTATTCAGCTTCAGTCTTTAGATCCCGGAAAACCTCTATTTGAAAGGAGAAGCCGCTGAGAAATAGGTATCAAATGTACTACTTTAAAAGTGACGGCTTATTTTTACCCCCAAACAAAGCAATGAACGATGAGATTTGGGGAAATTCCTCTAGTCTAAACTCTCTGAGGACTCTTGTTAATAGGCGAGAGCTGTCAGGATCCCCTTTGTCAGGTCCCCTTGTCAAACTCAGAAGCCGCAGGGGAGGAGGCCTGGGCAGGTGGGGGACGCTGTCCACACACACGTGACTCCTGATGCTGTCCCCCTCCTCTCCCACAGCTGGGCTTGTGGAGAGATGGGGGGGCGCTCACTCTAGGCTCTGCTTCAGATCCCACAAGCGTCCTTTGTCTCACAAGGCACAGTCCTGGAGGGCTTTGAGAAACTGAATAAAAAGCCCAAATTAGCTTACTCCCAAGGGTTTGGCATTCATTACAGGATAATTACCTTATCGATTTTACTGCAGGAATATCTACTGTTTTTCCTTTTAGATCCAAAATGATATAACGTAACTAAAGTAACTTTGTGCCAGTGCCTTGGAAATTTGAAAGCTGCTGGTATTTAAAATATTTTTAGTTTAAATATTTAAAAATATTTGTACTTGTTTAATTTAAATGGAAGTGACCTTCCATGACAAAATTTCAGCACTGCTGGACCAGGGTCCTGGAAAGTCACACTCAGTCACCACACTCAGTCAGGCTCCTCTCTGCCCTGACCCCTCTCCCAGCTCCAGCTCCAGGACAAGGGTCCCCCTGAGCTCTGTCCACTGGATGCAGGGTTGGTTTGCCTACATGTCCCCTGATGTCCTGGAAGGAAAAGCCTCATCCTAGGTGTGGTATCCATTTATTTGCCGTGCCCACAAGTGTCGAGGCTCTGAATGTTCATAACGGCCCCAGATTCCCTGTGGTGAAGTTGAGTTGCTTCATTCAACTTTCTGGCACCATGGCTTGGGGGTGGTGACTGTCCCCGAGAGCCAGAGTAGACTGTGCAGCTCAGATCTAGGTTAACTGGTGACCTCCATCCTCTGTGACTGGTTCAGGGGTGGGCATGTGGTCCAGCCTTGAGTCATCCATCAAAGGGAATTGTTGTTGAGTCACTAAGTCGTGTCTGACACTGAGACCCCTTGGACTGCAGCACTCCAGGCTTCCTTGTCCTTCACTCTCTCCAAGAGTTTGCTCAAATTGACGTCCATTGAGTCATTGATGTCCATTGAGTCACCATCCCATCCTCTGTCACCCTCTTCTCTTCCCGCCTTCAGTCTTTCCCAGAATCAGGGTCTTTTCCAATGAGTCGGCTCTTCGCATCAGGTGGCCAAAATATTGGAGCTTCAGCTTCAGCATCAGTCCTTCCAATGCATATTCAGGGTTGATTTCCTTTAGGATTGACTGGTTTGATCCCCTTGCTGTCCAAGGAAATCTCAAGAGTCTTCTCCAATACCATAGTTTGAAAGCATCAATTCTTCGGTGCTCAGCCATCTTTATAGTCCAACTCTCACATCCATACATGACTACTGGGAAAACCATAGCATCTACTAGACAGATCTTTATTGGCAAAGGGATTACATATATGTATGTTCATCCAGAGAAAGTGTGGCATCCAGTTTGTGGACTGGTGCTCTGTTGGATTCAAACTTGGCATCAATGGCCAACCTCTCCTGGTGGCACCTTGTGAAGACCTGGCCAAAGTCCAGCAAACTGTGTGCTGAGCAATGACACAGCTGCTGCTGAGGTCTGGGCCACTGGGGCCACCATTGTGACCTGACACCGGCCACAGGGGGCTTTGTTTGCTGGGGTGTGGGTGAAGGCATGGAGGAAGCAAGAGATTCCTGAGGCCCAAGAGGACGTGGCTGTCCTTAGGAAGGGTTCCGAGAGGGCTGGTGTGGGCTCTGTACAAGAAGAGGGTGAGGTAGAGGGAGAGGAACACTAACCACCATCACTTTCAGCTGCAAAGTCTGTCAGTCTCAGATCCCTGGGAACCGCATAGCTAATAATAGCATAGCATAACTATTAAAGCTCTCTGGTTACAAGGTCTTCATATTCAACTGGAATCATGTCTCACACATGTGCACTTGTAAAATTTTCTCATCATGTCTCAAAGTAAAGACTTTAAGAAAGAATGGCCAACAGAAACATGAAAAGATGCTCAAGACTGCTAATTACTATAGAAAGCAAATCAAAACTACAGTGAGGTGCCACTTCACACCAGTCAGAATGGCCATCATCAAAAAGTCTACAAACAATAAATGCTGGAGATAGTATGAGAAAAGAGAACTCTCCTACACTGTTGGTGGGAATGAAAATTGGTGCAGCCATTATGGAGAACAGTATAAAGGTTCTTTAAAATCTAAAAATAATTACCATATTATCTGGCAATTCCACTGCGGGGCATATATTTGGAGAACACTAATTAGAATAAATACATGCACCCCTATGTTCATAGCCAAGACATGGAAGCAGCCTAAGTGTCCACTGACAAATAAGTGATTAAAGAAGATGTGGTACATATATAAAATAGAATATTATTCAGTCATAAAAACGAATGAAAAAATACCATTTGCAGCAAACTGTATGCAACTAGAGATTATCATACTAACTGAAGTGAGTCAGAAAGAGAAAGACAAATGCCATATGACATCATTTATACATAGATTATAAAAAATTATACAAATTCATTTACAAAACAGAAACTGACTCACAGACATAAAAAACAAGTTTATGGTTACCAAAGGGGAAAGTGGAGAGTGGAGGGATAAATTGAGAGTTTGGGATTAGCAGATAAAAACTATTATATATAAAATAGGTAAAAAACCAAGGTCCTACTGTATAGCACAGGGGATTCCACACTATTCAATCAATATCTCATAATAACCTAAATGGGAAAGAATCTGAAAAAGAATATATATATATATATATATATATATATATATACGCCACTTTGTTGTACACCTGGAACTAATACAACTTTCTAAATCAACTACACTTCAACTTTAAAAAGTGTATTTAAGAAAAAGAATGAAAAATTTTGCCTAGAGCAGTACCCATTTCTCCTTTCTTGCCTGCTCCTGGGCTATGACTTCTCACAGCTGAGGGCTCTTCATCTTCTGCCCAACCCTCCCTCCTTGCTGGATACCTGCCAGGAAACTCCCCTTGGGATTTGGGGCTGGGAGGCTCCCTTTGGGGACTGGGCAGGGGGGCTGTGCTAGTCTGTGACAGAGGTTCCAGCACAACCCGTCCCCTCCCATGGGCAGCTCTCCAGGGTCCTGAGCAGAAGTCTGATCAGGCAGGGGAAATGAAGCCCCACCCCCATTCCCCCTGCAATTTCCCTTCACTACAGGTCCATAGCTGGATGTGGGGGCTGTGCCATATTCAGGGAACTTTAGTTTCTGAAAGATCTGAGGTCATTTGAAAAATCTAACCTGTTTCCTGTGAACATCTCAGCAATGTCCTCAGGGTCAGGACGAAAGGAGATTAACTAAATGTCCAAGTTCTAGGGGTTCAGAGAGCGGGGATGGAGAAACCACAGAGCCTGGGACCTGGAAGAGAGGTGTGGCCATTCATGATATATATACATATGTGTGTGTATATATATTTATGTGTGTGTATATATATATAAAGAGAAGCTATATGTTCTTATTCGAAGGTGGACTCATTATTTAAAATGAAAATTACAAACCGTAGTTCAACATTTTAAAATGAGGTATTGAAATGGAGCAGGACCCTATGGTCCTTCCCCACCATGTCCTCAGCCTGCCTTTCATCTGTGGAAAACTTCAGCCAAAGAATAAGTTTAATCAGAGAAGTGAGAACTCAGAGAAACAAAGGAAAACAGTCAAAGGAGACAAGATAATAATAATATACTCATTAAGCATAGTCAAGGATATTTAGTTCCTTCTAAAGGGCTATAAGATAATATTCTGAGCCATAGTCTGTGAACTGTTTTATAGATACTGAAACCCCCACCAGGTGGGAGAAGTTAACTATGTGATGACTGTAGCCATGACATAAGCTGCCACAATTCCAAGAACTGGCTTCAAAAAATGGAAACAAACTGATTCTTGAATGCAAGATTGTACCTAAAACAATCAATGCTGATCAGACAACTGATGACTAATTTCAAGATGACTGTCAGAGCGGACGGTGCTTTTTATGCATGTAGCCCCCCTCCCTCCATCTATAAAAGCTCTTGCTCCCTGATTGTTGGTGGAGGGGTTAGCCTTTGGACATCTGTCCTCCCATTCACTCTGGCTGCCAGCATCCAAAATAAAGCAAACTTTCCTTTCCATTAAACTGGCCTCTTTATCAGCTTTTGAGCAGTGAGCAGCCAGACTCTGCTTTCGGTAATAGTATGTCAACTGAGGAAATAAAACGGGATAATAACAAAAGTTCAATTAAACTCTAGAAAAGGCAAAAAAGAGGGAAAAAAAAGAAAGAATAAGAGGAACAGGTAGAAAACAACCAGCAAGATGGCCGATATGAACCCCATTCCATCAATTGTCATTTTAATGTTGAGTGCTCGAAACTCATCAGTTAACACCCAGAGATCATCAGATCGGATGAAGATAAGCAATAACTGGCTATAAATGGTCAAAAAGAAACCCACATTAAATATAAAAACATGTCTCTGTCAGGAGTAAAAGGAAGGAGGAAGGGGTACCATGCAGACAGCAAACAAAAGAAAGCTGGAGTAAATATCCTGATTTCAGGCAAAGTGGACTTCAGGACAAGGGTGATGTCCAGGGATGAGGGGGCTCTTCAGTTCAGTCACTCAGTTGTGTCCGACTCTTTGTGACCCCATGGACTGTAGCATGCCAGGCCTCCCTGTCCATCACCAACTCCTGGAGCTTACTCAAACTCATGTCCATTGAATCCGTGATGCCAACCAACCATCTCATCCTCAGAATCGGCCTGCAATGCGGGAGACCTGGGTTCGATCCCTGGGTTGGGAAGATCCCCTGGAGAAGGGAAAGGCTACCCACTCCAATATTCTGGCCTAGAGAATTCCATGGACTGGGGTCACAAACAGTTGGAGATGACTGAGTGGGCTGTTACAGGATGATAAAAGGGAATGCTCGCCCAGAAGATGTAACAGTCCTAAATAGCTGTGCACCTAACAATACAACTTCAAATTACACCAATAGAACTGAAAGGAAAAATTGACAACTCCACAGTTAGAGGAGGAGACTTCATCAATCCACTCCCAGCCACCATAAAGCAAGGACTAGCAAATCAGTAAGGATATTGATGACTCAAACAGCACTACCAAGAGACTCGACCTAACAGACTGTCTACAACACTCTGCACAGTGACGGCAGGGCACAGTCATTCTCAGGCACATGCAGAACTGCCACTAATTTAGACCATATCCGGGCCATAAAAATTAGGCAGTTAATCATGAAGGTACATTCTTGAACCATTATGGAATTAAACTAGAAATCAATATCTGGAAATTATTCCTGAATGCCTGAATATTTGGAAATTGAACAACACATTTCTAAATAAGCCATGAGTCAAAGAGAAAGTCTCAGGAAGATTAAATCCATCCATACATAATATCACACACACAAGTCTATGAATCATAAGCACACATGTGAAAGTGAAGATATATCAGTGAGGTGAGCTACATTTACAGCAGTACTCGGGGAGCTCAGACCATCGCATGCGCACAGGGAAAAGAAGAAACTGCAAACTCTGGAGGGCGTCAGCCCTGGGGTCTCTGCGGGCAGAGTAAAATGCTGGGGGGTGGGCACATGAGTGCCTTCTGTTATTCATCCTTAAGCTGTTTACTGAGAGTCCCCTGTGCTTAGTGTCCAGACCCCGGATGAGGAAGACACATGTCTCTGGAGGTGGGAGGCCGTCAGATTGTGAGGTCTCCCTGCTGACCCCTCCACAGAGATTGTCCCAGGTAATGGGTGTTAACCCCTTGTGAGCAGATGGAGTGGGACTGGAGGTAACATTCCCTCAGGAAGGCCAGTGGGGCTCCAATGAGCCCAGAGGATACAGGATGCAGGGACCCTGCTGCAGCTGGACTCCATGCTGCGGTGGGTGGGGGTGAAGGATCCAGGCAGGGCAGCCTCGGATCCCCGCTGTCACTGACCCAAGTCAGATGAAACACCCAGATCACCAGGGGCATCTGGTAGGGGGCAGTGCTGCCGGGCCCTCCAAACTTGGGGGGTTAGGTCAGCACACAGAGAGAACAGGGACAGGGGATTTACACATTCAACTATTTCCCTTCCACTCCCGCCCAGTGTTCATGCCCTGATCAGGAAGGTTTAATTATCGGGGGGACTGGAGTCTGTCTGAGCCTGTTTCTCCATTTGAGTGACAAGGTAAAGGTCCTCCCTGACCTCAGGAGCAGGAGGGGAGGGCTTCCCACCCCACTTAGAATTGCTCACAGGGGCGTCTGTCATCCTGTGAAAGGCTGGAGGTAACTTGACTGCACATGGTCTTCATGCAGCCCTGGGACAGGGGACAGCCTGGATTGGAAGCTCAGGGTCACGTCACCACAATAACGTGCCACCTTCCACAGCTGAAAGCAATTAACTGAAGAACCCAAGCCTGTACTCAGAGCTCGGAGTTCATGCAGAGTTCATGCCTGAGACCATGGTCCCATCCCTTCTCCAACCTGGTGGCCCTTCCTGGAAAGAGACCTCCTTCACAGAACAGGTATGCATTGCCAGTGGCCTTGCATGCCCCCCACCCTGCTTGGCTCGTGGATCCGTCCAGCTTGTCTGAAGCTCCTCCCAACCTGCAACATAGGAAGCTGTCCTTGTTCGTGGTCCATCCCCCTATAGTGGCTCAGCCTCCAAGGGCAGCGGCCAGGCCATGGGAGTCAAAGTCTGCCCTTCTCTACCCAGCCTCCCACCCTCTCTCTTTTCCTCCTGGACTCCACCATCATCACCTCCAACTCAATGTGCCTGAAGCAGGGTGTCCAAAAAGAAACATTTTCAGGCCAGAAAGATGCCCCAGTGGGTCAGACCAGGTGTGAGACACAAGAGAGTGGTGGGGTTTTCACTGAACTGGAAGGTCACTTTCCTGATCTGAACGGGCAGTGGCTGCTCCCCCTCAGCTGACCCCCACTGTACCAGATACATTAGGGTTTGCACACAGACAGTGCAGTTTCCTGTGAGGTTAATCAGCTGGCATGGCAGATGGTCTCTGGGAACATTCACTCCAGAGGGGCCCCTGGCACCACACCCAGGTTGCCTGACTCAGAGGTCCCTACCCCAGTGTCCCTGCCCCATCCTGACCCCCTACATGGGCTGTGACCAATGTACTGAAGGACAGTAAAGGGTGGTCACAGTAAAAATCTGTGGGTGATTAATAATGAGCATACCAGGTAGCTAAGGCAGAACTCACTGGAGAAACTGGAGGCCCAATTGTGTGGGCTGGTTACAGCATTTTGGGATCTTTGACAATTGTCTCGTGGGCAGAGGATCAGAGGTTTGTGAGATCTGTCTGCAAGAAAGAGGAGCCAAGGGCAGAGGGATAGTGTCAGGGGCTCAGGGAGCCTGTGGCCAGGGTGGGGCTGGCACCCACGACAGGAGTTTGGTCTGTGGGGGACCGAGCAGCCTATATACCCACCGTCCTGCTTGAGGGAGCTGGAGGGTACTCCTGGCACCCTCTCCTCCTGCCTCTGAGCCTGGTCTATATCTGGACTTTCCCCCTTCCCGGGGGCAGGAGGGGCCAGTATCCAGGAGGGGCACATGGTTGATGCCCACCCCTCCCACCAGGGCTCTATGAAGATCCTACATAGAGCCCAGGGGCCCTGAAGCCCCACAGAGCTTGGAGCACAGCCCCGCCTCCCCTCTGGGACAGACACTTGGGTGCTGGGACCACGGTGGGATCCAGGAGGCTTGAAAGGCCAACGCATTGGGGAGGGAGCACCCCCACCATCTCTTGCTTTTACCTGTGGACGCCCCAGAGCCCACATCACCAGGAAGGAGATGGGCGGAGGGGAGAGAGTCGGTGCAGCCGGAACGAGGGGATTGTGTGTGGGGCTGGCACCACCTGCCCTCCCTCGGTTCCCAAACAGACGAGGACACCACAATGAAGTCCCCTGCTCTGCCCTTCCGGGAACCCTTTTTATCAAGAAGACGCTGCTGCACCTCCATGTGGAATTTTAATTAAGAAGCAGGAAGCTAGGTCTTCAGGCATCTTCCCTTGGACACGTTTCTAATTAACCACCGGGCCCATGGCTTCAGTCAGTGCCAGTGAATACGCAACAAAGTCAAAAGAAGCTTTCAAATCAGCAGTTGGGGAAGGGATTGGGTGGGGGTGGGGAGTGGGTAGGTGAGAGAAAGGAGGGCTGGCTTCACAATTTTTAGGAAATATCCCGTGGGGGAGGGGAGCAGGGTGGTGGCTTCAGTGCCATCCACAGACCCTCTCTAAGTCCATCCTCTCACCGCCATCACTGGTGACATGGGACATGTGACTTGTCATCAGACTGGGAGGACATCACAGTGCAGTCACTCAGGACTCTGGGACATATGGACGTGGCAGGGGACATGGAGGCACAAAGGGGTAGGCGTGGCGTGTTGGTAACCCTTTCTCATACAGCTCTCAAGGTTTCTCAGGGAACCCCGCCCCATCCCCAGCCTCTGGGATTGGGGGGTGGGGGGGCTGGCATTGGGCTCTGCCCCTGGGCCATCATGTGATATGGATCTGGCCAATCATCCGTCCCCATCCCAGCCTCAGAGATTGGCTCTGGCATAGACACGTGACCCACAGAAGCCAACCAGAACCTGTCCTGTGACTTCCGCTGAAACTGCTGAGAGCAGCATCTTCTTCCCCCCTCCACCACACAGGATATCTTGAGATGAAGCCAGTGCGGTATCAATGGGGCCACAAGCCAAGTGGGAGAGGCCACCTGTTGACATCACTGAGCACATGAAGCCAATCATGGCCCATTCCCGTTTTCTAGGAATGAGCCTTCCCTAGTCAAAGGAGTTGGAAATGGTTTGCTCTCATTTTCTCAGCACCATGAACCCAGAAGCAAATTTCTCTAGGTGAAATGTCTAGCTTGTTAACTAGCATCACAGGCTTTAGAACTTTATCCTTGTTGTTCATGAGGGGGCTGGCTGGCTAACATATTTTGGAGACCCGCACCCCCCTCCCCCAAAATGACAGGTACATGTAAAGGGACCAGTAGGCCAGGTGGTCTCTTCCCACGGTCCCTACACAGTCCTCCATCCATCTGGTGGATCAGAGGATGCTGTGGGCTGGTACCAAGCAGGAAGTAAAGGTCCTGCCTCTGGGATATCAGGTAGACCCTTCCTGCTGGTGAGGCTGAATCAAGTCCCAGCAAGGAGACATGGGGTGCTCATGGGTTTTCAGGAGGGCTTGACCTGTGCTTTCAGTGTCGGCCTACACAGTGTGTGTAATACACGGCCACCCGCGGGTTGGGATTGGTCTGAGCCTGGCTTCCTCATAGCCTGGGAGGAGGTCTGAGTGAGAGCACGTGACCCTCATCATCTCAGACTTTCTGGAAGCAGCAGTCATGCACCCAGAGTAACCGAATCCCTGTTCATGAATGAATCAACCCACGTCATGTCACAACCATCCCGACTCCCTGAAGCTGTCTGCAGCCTGCTGGCAGCTCCTCTGCATCTCACAGCTGGAGGAAACTGCAGGAGGAGGTGGACATGTGTTGCTCCCTAAGGCAGGCGGCTGTGTCGACTGCTAAAGAGGATTCTGGATGGGGAAGCTGGTGGAGGATTTGGTCTGAAACAAAATCGCCCTTGACCTTTGAGAGCTTATGAGACGTGAGTCCAGGGGCTCAGGCAGGACCGCAGCCCCTCTACTACCTCATTTCTGTCCAGAGCCGCAGAACCGCCCAGAGCCTGGGGGTTCCCTAGGGCACATCCTCTCCCTGGATCTGGGGGCAGCCCCAGGGGCCTGGCACACCCGCCAGGATCTGACCAGGTGCACAGTGCATCCTCACTGACTCGGGACGTGGTTGCCACCTGGTCACTCCCTCACATCTACTCACGGAGCACAGCCCCCTTCAGATCAGATCAGTCACTCAGTCGTGTCGGACTCTTTGCGACCCCATGAATCGCAGCACGCCAGGTCTCCCTGTCCATCACCATTCCCGGAGTTCACCCAGACTCACGTCCATCGAGTCAGTGATGCCATCCAGCCATCTCATCCTCTGTCGTCCTCTGCTCCTCCTGCCCCCAATCCCTCCCAGCATCAGAGTCTTTTCCAATGATTCAACCCTTCGCATGAGGTGGCCAAAGTACTGGAGTTTCAGCTTTAGCATCATTCCTTCCAAAGAAATCCCAGGGCTGATCTCCTTCAGAATGGACTGGTTGGATCTCCTTGCAGTCCAAGGGACTCTCAAGAGTCTTCTCCAACACCACAGTTCAAAAGCATCAATTCTTCGGTGCTCAGCCTTCTTCACAGTCCAACTCTCACATCCATACATAACCACTGGAAAAACCATAGCCTTGACTAGACGAACCTTTGTTGGCAAAGTAATGTCTCTGCTTTTGAATATGCTATCTGGGTTGGTCATAACTTTCCTTCCAAGGAGTAAGCGTCTTTTAATTTCATGGCTGCAGTCACCATCTGTAGTGATTTTGGAGCCCAGAAAAATAAAGTCTGACACTGTTTCCCCTGTTTCCCCATCTATTTCCCATGAAGTGGTGGGACCGGATGCCATGATCTTCGTTTTCTGAATGTTGAGCTTTAAGCCAACTTTTTCACTCTCCTCTATCACTTTCATCAAGAGGCTTTTGAGTTCCTCTTCACTTTCCGCCATAAGGCTGGTGTCATCTGCATATATGAGGTTATTGATATTTCTCCTGGCAATCTTGATTCCAGCTTGTGCTTCTTCCAGCCCAGCGTTTCTCATGATGTACTCTGCATAGAAGTTAAATAAACAGGGTGACAATATACAGCCTTGACAAACTCCTTTTCCTATTTGGAACCAGTCTGTTGTTCCATGTCCAGTTCTAACTGTTGCTTCCTGACCTGCATACAGATTTCTCAAGAGGCAGGTCAGGTGGTCTGGTATTCCCATCTCTTTCAGAATTTTCCAGTTTATTGTGATCCACACAGTCAAAGGCTTTGGCATAGTCAATAAAGCAGAAATAGATGTTTTTCTGGAACTCTCTTGCGTTTTCGATGATCCAGGCGGATGTTGGCAATTTGATCTCTGGTTCCTCTGCCTTTTCTAAAACCAGCTTGAACATCAGGAAGTTCACGGTTCACATATTGCTGAAGCCTGGCTTGGAGAATTTTGAGCATGACTTTACTAGCGTGTGACATGAGTGCAAGTGTGCGGTAGTTTGAGCATTCTTTAGCATTGCCTTTCTTTGGGATTGGAATGAAAACTGACCTTTTCCAGTCCTGTGGCCACTGCTGAGTTTTCCAAATTTGCTGGCATATTGAGTGCAGCACTCTCACAGCATCATCTTTCAGGATTTGGAATAGCTCAACTGGAATTCTATCACCTCCACTAGCTTTGTTCGTAGTGATGCTTTCTAAGGCCCACTTGACTTCACATTCCAGGATGTCTGGCTCTAGGTGAGTGATCACACCATCGTGATTATCTGGGTCGTGAAGCTCTTTTTTGTACTGTTCTTCTGTGTATTCTTGCCACCTCTTCTTAATATCTTCTGGTTCTGTTAGGTCCATACCATTTCTGTCCTTTATTGAGCTCATCTTTTCATGAAATATTCCTTTGGTATCTCTGATTTTCTTGAAGAGATCTCTAGTCTTACCCATTCTGTTGTTTTCCTCTATTTCTTTGCACTGATCACTGAGAAGGCTTTCTTATCTCTTCTTGCTATTCTTTGGAACTCTGCATTCAGATTTTGTATCTTTCCTTTTCTCCTTTGCTTTTCACTTCTCTTCTTTTCACAGCTATTTGTAAGGCCTCCCCAGACAGCCATTTTGCTTTTTTGCATTTCTTTTCCATGGGGATGGTCTTGATCCCTGTCTCCTGTACAATGTCACGAACCTCATCCCATAGTTCATCAAGCACTCTATCTATCAGATCTAGGCCCTTAAATCTATTTCTCACTTCCACTGTATAATCATAAGGGATTTGATTTAGGTCATATCTGAATGGTCTAGTGGCTTTCCCTACTTTCTTCAATTTAAGTCTGAATTTGGCAATAAGGAGTTCATGGTCTGAGCCACAGTCAGCTCCTGGTCTTGTTTTTGCTGACTGTATAGAGCTTCTCCATCTTTGGCTGCAAAGAATATAATCAATCTGATTTCGGTGTTGCCCATCTGGTGATGTTCATGTATAGAGTCTTCTCTTGTGTTGTTGGAAGAGGGTGTTTGTTATGACCAGTGCATTTTCTTGGCAAAACTCTATTAGTCTTTGCCCTGCTTCATTCCATATTCCAAGGCCAAATTTGCCTGTTACTCCAGGTGTTTCTTGACTTCCTACTTTTGCATTCCAGTCCCCTATAATGAAAAAGACATCTTTGTTGGGTGTTGGTTCTAAAAGATCTTGTAGGTCTTCATAGAACCGTTCAACTTCAGCTTCTTCAGCATTACTGGTTGGGGCGTAGACTTGGATTACTGTGATATTGAATGGTTTGCCTTGGAAATGAACAGAGATCATTCCGTCATTTTTGAGATTGCATCCAAGTACTGCATTTCGGACTCTTTTGTTGACCATGATGGCCAGTCCATTTCTTCTGAGGGATTCCTGCCCGCAGTAGTAGATATAATGGTCATCTGAGTTAAATTCACCCATTCCAGTCCATTTCAGTTCGCTGATTCCTAGAATGTCGACATTCACTCTTGCCATCTCTTGTTTGACCACTTCCAATTTGCCTTGATTCATGGACCTGACATTCCAGGTTCCTATGCAATATTGCTCTTTACAGCATCGGACCTTGCTTCTATCACCAGTCACATCCACAGCTGGGTATTCTTTTTGCTTTGGCTCCATCCCTTCATTTTCTGGAGTTATTTCTCCACTGATCTCCAGTAGCATATTGGGCACCTACCAACCTGGGGAGTTTCTCTTTCAGTATCCTATCATTTTGCCTTTTCATACTGTTCATGGGGTTCTCAGGCAAGAATACTGAAGTGGTTTGCCATTCCCTTCTTCAGTGGACCACATTCTGTCAGATCTCTCCACCATGACCCGCCCGTCCTGGGTTGCCCCACGGGCATGGCTTAGTTTCATTGAGTTAGACAAGGCTGTGGTCCGAGTGTGATTAGATTGACTAGTTTTCTGTGAGTATGGTTTCAGTGTGTTTGCCCTCTGATGCCCTCTTGCAACACCTACCGTCTTACTTGGGTTTCTCTTACCTTGGGCGTGGAGTATCTCTTTACGGCTGCTCCAGCAAAGCGCAGCCATTGCTCCTTACCTTGGACGAGGGGTATCTCCTCACCACAGGCCTTCCTGACCTTCAATGTGGGATAGCTCCTCTAGGCCCTCCTGCGCCCGCGCAGCCACGGCTCCTTGGTCGTGCGGTTGCTCCTCCAGGCCGCCGCCCTTGGCCTCGGGCTTAGGGGCGTGGGGTAGCTCCTCCCGCCCGTCGTCCCTGGCCTCGGGCTTGGGGCGTGGGGTATCTCCTCCCGGCCGCCGCCCCTGACCTCGGACACGGGGTATCTCCTCCCGGCCGTCGCCCCTGACCTCGGACGCGGGGTAGCTCCTCTTGGCAGCCGCCCTTCGGGCATGGGGTCCTTACGGCTTCTGCCCCTGACCTCGGACGTGGGGTGGCTCCTCTCGCCTGCGGCTATGGCGCGCCCGTCGCAGCCGCCTGCGCTATGGCCCGTCACAGCCCCCTTCACAGCTCTGCAAACCCAGGAGACACATCATCCCCTGTAACCCCACAGCGCCCCCAGAGGCAGGCACTGTGATGACACCCACCCAGATGGGGAGGAGCCCAGGGAGGTCAGGGGAACTCAGGTCCACGCTCGCTCCTGCACCTGCCTTTCTGGCTCCAGTCCTCCCCTGAGACCTCCTGGGCCAGGAGACACGAAGTGCCCCAGACACATGACAGCGCCTGTAAGAGGCTCGTTCCTGCCTGGAAGCCACACCCTGGAGAAGAGCCTCGTGTCTGAGGTTGGGGCATCTCCCATGGAAACACACGGTGAGTCTGCTGGTCCCTCTGCAGAGGGGCAGCTCTGACCCAGGCTCCCTGAGAGGGTGACGACTCTGCAGGAGGAAGCCCGTGCTTTCCACTGTTGTCGTGCAGTGTGAAGTGGATGAGCGTCCTCAGATCCCCTGTCCGCACCAGACATTCAGTGACCCTCCGGACATTTGCTGGGGCTGCCTCGCTCCAGGCTCACATCAGACACAGACTCCAGAGTCCAGACACCCCTGCTGGTGGACGGCCTGGCACCCGCAAGCTCCCCACAGGATAAAACAGAACAAATACCATTGAGATGCATCTGAGAAGAACATTCTTCTTTTAATCAAAGCCTCAACTTTGGAAACCTTCTAGGACTACAAGGAATGGGCCAGGACAATGTAGTTTAATCATTCTTGTTTCATCTCCAGATTATTGTTTCCTTACAGTAGAAAAGGGCAGATTCCTCCTACTTTAGCAATTCAGCTAGTAAATTATCTCATCCTGAAGTTGTAACAATTGTTCATCTGCCTCTCTTTTAAAAAGCTTTCAATGATGTTTCATTGTTTCATCACGGAAAATGTGTCATCATTGTGGCTCACCAGCTTGTCTGAAGAGAGGGATTAACTTCTTAAAGACATTTGAGGCAAAACCTTTAAAAAAAAGAAGAAAAACAGAAAAATCTTCTGATAACGTAATAATTTCTCTGAGTCTTGGAAAGAGACCTGGGCTCACACCACCATCCCATCCCCTTTGTGATCAGCATTCATATGTTATAGTTTCAAAATGGCAGTGTGAGATGTTGAACCATGTTAATTCCCAGCCCATTCTACCCAAACTATGGGGAATCCTAAGCCTCCCCTGCCCGGGGCACAGCAAGCCAGATTCATTTGACTCATTCACTTGACTGTAGTTTATTCAGCACTTATTTGTACCAGTACTGCGCTGACCACCCCAAATCAGCGACAGGGTCACAAAATTGTGTGTGACCAGATGTGTATGCCTGGGAGGAGCTGAACTGAAGCTGGTTCTCAATCTTTCTGGTCCTTACTGCCCAGAGCTTGCAAAAACAAAACAAAGCAATACACACACACACGTATACCAGAAAACCAGCCTTAAATGTCCCCTATTCATCCCCATGTGGAAAGATGCACTGGTCCAAGGCATTGGATGTTCAGACCCTGAGGTGACCTCATCTGTGGCAGTCATCCTCCGGCCTGACCTCATATCCTCTCTGCAGCTGTCCCAGGCAGATGACATAGACATGATACACACCACAACAGGAGAACCCACAAAACATCAGAGCAGAAAAGTGTGTTGACTGACTCAGGTTTCTCTCCAGTCAGTCTTCCCTTCATTCTCGAAGCACAGACTTGACACTTGACAGATGCAGACACAATGTGCCAAGAGCTGGGGTCACAGAGCATAGTGAGATAAGACACGGCCCTCCTGAGAGCTCAGAGTCTAATCTCATAGGTACCACACATGCCTCACATGAGGATAATGAAGTGATGCACCCGAGTCAGTACTGATGACCCTGCAGTGAGGGGAGGAGGGAGGCCAGCCCATAAGAGGCCCGAGGAGGGAGGAAGGAGCAGACCAGACTGGAGCTTGAGGGGTGACGGGTGTTTGCTGGTGTTGCTGGGTCTACACATGGTCCACCTCCTTCTAGGAACTGACCTGCATTTTCCTTGGTGAACCATCCCCTCCATCATTCCATGTGCTTGGGGTGGGGGATGGGGGATCATTCCCCTCCTGATCTAAAATGGTGATGTGACCCAAGCCTGGATAACTATATCATCAAATTCCCCTGCCAGAGATCACCCCAGGGATGGGCATGGAGCAGTGAGTGGACCAATGAGATGCAGTTCTCAATTGTTCAGTGAAACTGTTGAGAAAGAAAATTGCTGAGCTTCTGAGAAGACTCAGATGCTAGTGAGACTTGGACCCAGACAGCTATCTTGGTGCCACACGCAAAGTGCCAAAGCACACATGGAGAAATCTGATACGTGAGATGGAGAAAAGAAGACAAGATCCTGAGACTGTCACTTGAGCCCCTAGATCAAGCTGTGTCTGAAGCCATCACTGTGGATGCTTCTGTTATATAAGGCAGCAAATTCTTGCTTCTGCAGAAGCTGCTTCAGCTGTGTTTCTGCCACTTGAGATTGAATAAATAAAGTTTTCCTGGTGTTTTTCACTTCCATATTAGAATCTGTCTGGGGACTGGGAGTTGGAAGAGAGCTCTTATACCAAGAACAAAGTTTTTAAAACTTGCTGTGGATCAGCATTTCCCAGAGCTTCCAGTCATCCCACAAAGAAAGGGCCCTCTATTCAAAAACAGTTCTGAGACCTCTGGCCTGATCGTAGGGCGCTTTCCTCTCTCTCTTCCAGAGGACGCTGTGCAGCTCAGAGGCTTTTATGAGCTAAAGTGAATCTCAGACAGGGAGGCAGAGAGGCAGTGTTCCTGCTCCAGCTGTCTGGGGAGTTTGTTTTGGAAAGCACACATCGGAAACTCACCTCCACCCCCAAGCCTTCTGTACACCCACATGGACTTTGAGGATCTTGACTGAGAATCTGGCTTATTTCTGAAAACAACCCACTTCTGGCTGCTGGGAAATTGGCAGGTGCATCCCCAGGGCCTTTGGTCTGATCTGTGCCCTGAGCACAGCCTCCCCCGCTGCTCCCCTGCAGGAAGAGGGGAGAAGAGACAGCAAAAGGTCCCATTCCACCCAGTGACCCTCCCCTCCAGAGGGTCGTCAGGAGGAAGGGGTCCTGACCAGGACACTGCATCTCTCACATCTCTGGAAGAAGAAGGGAGACAAAAGAAACCCCTGAGTCAGTACTTGGGGTTAGTTGTGCCTCAGGGGCCAAGGCTCCTCTCTGCCAGAGAATGTGCCTTGGGAATCACAGCTGGTCTCCTGGCAGGGGGAGGAGGAGAGGGAGAAGAGAAGGGGGAGGGGAGGAGAGGTGGGGGGCAGAGAGGGAAGGGGGTGAGGAGGAGGAGAGGGAGTCTGAAAGGAAGCTCCTGGCTCCAGGGGCTCTGGTGACAGTCAGCTCCATAGGCCCTCCTGACTGTCAGCTTTAACTTATCACCTTCCTGGAGAGCTGGCCTGACTCTGCAAGGCTCCAGATTTACATATAAGACAAGACAACTCATTACAGGAAGTCTGGGGAAGTCAGGAGAAAAATCCCCAAAATACCCACCATGTAGCACAATAAAATGTCATTTCGTCTATTGCCTCTCAGCACTATTTTTTTTTTTTTTTTTAGTATACGTGTATTTTATGGCTGCAATCTTATTTCCTAAAGTTTGACTGCTGTTCTATCTACTTAACATAAAAGCGTTTTTGATGTTGTATTGTTTTAATAACAGAGTGATTAACAATGAACTGATGAGACCTCAAGCTGAACAAGAATAAAGTGAAAAAAACAAATCAAGAGGTCTTTGCATCATTTGTCCAATGGGGTCCCCTTCCCCTCCTGTCCTACCAAGGGCGTCTAGAAGAGCTTGAGATGAAGGCACAGCCCCCTCCCCACCTGCCCCATCTAGTCTGCATAAAAGGAAGGGAGGTGAGAGGCAGAAACAATTGCTGATGGCCTAGCCAGAGCCCTGGTCTATTACGGTGGTCCCAGCGCTGCACTCCTTTCAGTTCAGAGCTGAGAGAGGCCACTGACATGAGGGTTGGAGTGCCCACCTACGTGTGCTGATGAGCAGACAGATGAGTCCAGTTCAGTCATCTCTGAGGACCTGGGGTCCTAGGACCCAGAGATCCAGCTGCTTCCTCTTGGATGAGGACGGGGAGGGGGAACGTGGTGGTGCCTGCCCCTTGCCCTGGAGGTGGATTGTCCTGTGCTCCTGGGAGGCTCGTGGGTGTGGGAATTGCCCTATCACCCGTGCCTGTGTTCAGAAGAGATGGCGAGAGCCCAGTGCAGCCAGAGAGAAAGGAAAAGGAAAGATGGAAGGGAGGAAGGGAATTTTAAAAAGAAGAAAAATTGAAAGGAAATGAAAGACAGGATCTAGGAACAGCATGATTTCTGTTGGATGCTCTAAGTTCTTCTTACAATAGTCACCAATCTGCTATTTCTCAGAGTAAAGGCAGTGTGATTCCCAAGATTGTGCTCTTTAGTGGTTTCCTGGACCTCTGTTTGATACAAGCCCTCATTGGTTCAATAAATTCCTAACTGCTGAAGGGAACCAGAGCCAGCTTCTGTTGCTTATACCCCTCCCCCCCCTTCTCTGACACTCATGTCACAGGTTTAAAATCCCTTTGAGATCAGGTGTGTGAGCTCCCTGATGGGACCTAATCATAGCAGCAGTCCACTTACTTAAAGCACTGGATCTGTGCCAGGTGCGGTTTTAGCGTGTCCAGGTATGAAGTTGCCTGATGAACAGCATCCTGTCCACTGCCTACACGCTTGCACCACTGCACAAGTGAAGACCTGGGGCCACGTCATGGATAGAGGAACTCACCCCAAGTGACAGAGCTGGTACGTGACCAGTTCAGGATTCAAGCACAGATTTACTGGGCCCAGAGCCCCACCCTGACCCAATATGTTAAAGTAGGTGGGGAAACCTGAATTTTATTTCTTTTCATTGTCATGGGGGCTGAATTTTCTTACAAGGCTTCTTGTATCCCCCTTCTCCACATCTGGTACATCAGTGGCTTGCAGTGCACATCTGTGTACTCAAACACCTGTATCTTTGGCCTTTAGAGAAGTGAAACGGGCCTGTCAGCACCCCTCACCCCCACCCCCAGCTCTGTTAGCTCCAGGGGTCCACAGGATGGGCGGGAGGACCAGTTAGGAAACCACAGGAGGCTCAGAACAGAGGATGTCTCGGGTACCAAAGCATCCAGAATCCATTCACTTATTTTAATTTTTTGGAAAAAGTGTAAAAAAGTCTTTTTTGAATTTGTTACAATATTGCTTCTATTGTTTTTTATGTTTTGGTTTTCTAGCCATGAGGCATGTGGGCTCTTAACTCCCCAACCTGGGATTAACCTGCATTCCCCTACTTTATAAGGTGAAGTCTTAACCACTGGACTGCCAGGGAAGTCCCCAGAATCCATTTAATGACCCTTTTCAGGAGTGAAGGAAGAGGCAGAACAGACAATCCACACACGTGTCACCCAAATGAACAAGTTTCCTGCTGAAGAGCGTTCTTCCCCTATCTCAGTTGCTGGAGTAAGGCAAGAAGAACGATATCTGAAGACACTTACAGCTTTTCAACTTGGCTCCTGAGTTGTGGCTGTTTGCAGTGTCATTTAGCATTTCAAGTTTGGTTTTTCTTCCCTTTACCCTTCTTGTGGAATTAATCAGTGTGTTTTAATTCCATAGGCCTCAATCCAGACATGTTTATTTTCTTAGTCATAACTGAACTCTATCCAAATTACACTTACAGAAAATAATTTTCTTATTAAGGAAATTAATCAGATAGGAAAGCAGCCATTGCTAATGGTAGAGTGTCTGGACATATCGATGGCCTGAGGCTAGTTTGAAGGAGTTAAGGTATCAGATAAGTAAGGACTGTCTTCCCTTAATCGATACGTCAACAAGATGCAGTCTCCAGGGACCTGTGTACCAGCCAGAGTGGCTGTTAACAGGAATTAGATAATAAGCTATTGCCTGAAACTGGCGGTGCCAAACTCTCTTAGCCAAGCTGTTACTCTGTCACACTGGAAAGGTAATCACAGCACCAACGTGTAAAGCCGCTAAGCCCACCGCACCTCCATCCATGTGGAGTATCCTTCCCGCCCCACCTCTGTTTGGCAGGTAAGATGAACATTCTCTCACTCCTCACGGAGTATTGGAGTTCTGCTCTGTCAAGTACCTGATCACCAAATCCAGAGGCAGAGGATGAAACCCAAACGCCCAGAACTGGGAGTTAAAACCTCAGTGGGTAAGACACAGCTGTTCTCTGGATTTTGCCCTGCCGTGAGTGCAATTATCAATCCACAGCAAACACCGTTTTCTAGAGCAGAGGCAATGCTAACGTGTGCAAACTCATTTGGTCCCTCAGCACCAGAACCTCCCTCTGCTTGTCTGAGGCTCAGAGTTTCCATAGGATTCCTGAATCAGACTCTAGTGGATCTGACCTGTTGACTTCAGTACTTCACAGGATATTGAATCCCCACCCTCTCCATCAAGCTTCTCTGTGCCTTGGGGTCGTGAGGGTGGAGCCCTTGTGGATGGGCTTAGTGCCCTTATTAAAGACGCCCCAGAGAGTTCCCTGTTCCTTCTGCCACGTGAGGGCACGGCCAGAAGTCGGCAGCCTGCAGCCCGGAAGACAGCCTTCACTGGAGCCTGTCAGGCTGCCCCCCTGGCCTTGGACTTCAACCTTCAGGACCATAAGTAATAAATGTTTGTTGCTTGCAGATGTCCTGCCTGTGGGGTTTTGTTACAGTGGTCCAGGGGACTAAGATCCCACCCATGAATCCTTCTAGGCATCTCGGATGGATGCGGTCCCTTCCGAGGGCCTGAGAGTGAAGCTCCTGGCACATACCACCTCCAGTGAGGGATGGGCTCACCAAGGGAAAGAGCACAGCCAGCTCAGGGTGGTTTCCTTGGCTTCAGAACCACTCACATTTTGGTGTCCAGAATGGTGTCTCTTGGTTTCATCCTGCTCCCCCAAGAGCTGGCATGATCCTGCCTCACTTGGGTCATGCTCTCTCCTGAGATCACATCCAGACACACGCTGACTTCCCACATACAAGCCGGCCAGAGTCACAGTGAGTCTAACTCTAGCCCTGACATGAACCCTCAGGCTCGGCATTCAGTCCCCTGGGTTTCCTTTTCTCCTGTATTCCTGAGCTCTGGAAGTGACGCCCCCTCCCCTGTTGGCTTCCTGAGGTGCCTGCTCTGATCTTAACATGGAACAAACACTCGAGGTGTGGTCTGGGTGGGAAGCCAGGACACAGGCATTCCTCCCAGGGCACATCCAGGGTCTCTGAGGTCCAGGCGTAGATTCCAACCTCCACCCACATCAATAGTGTCCCAGGACTGTTGACTCTGGACCTCCTGGATCGTTCCTCCAGATGGCTCTTGCCCATGGAATAAATAGAGTAGATATCAGTCCTTCCAGACAGCATGGTTGAATTTCTCCAAGGCCTTCTGCAGACTGTGTTTCAGCTTCTTGTTCATTCTCCATGTAAGAAGAAAGGAGCTGAGCTTCTAAAATGATCCTCTTGACCTTTTTGCACTGACTCCTCTACCTCACTCTCCTCCTCCCAAATGGTGGGAGAAAAGCCAGGACCCCAGTGAGGCCGGCTCTGAGCAGTGAGCTTCAGGACGATGTCCTTCATGACAGTAAAGGGTTAGTTGAGTCCCCAGGGACTGATTCTTATCATATGGGTCTTGTGTCCTGTGGTCCTTCTCAGGAGATCAAGATTTTCTGTGCTTAGAAAAAACAAGCCCTGCTTTCTAATTGATTTAACTGCTTTATAGTCTATGTCTAACCAAAGGAGTTTATGAAGAATACAGATAATCTCTCTCCATCTCTCTCTCTCAAGCTATCTTCAACAGGGTAAAATACTGTTTTAATAGCACACACTACAAAAGCAGACCTCTGAACACACCTTCTCGGATGGAGGATTTGCAACTGATGACTCTCAGCTGGAGAGACTTTATTTTCAGTGAGAGACTTTATTTTCCTGGGCTCCAAAATCACTGCAGATGGTGACTGCAGCCATGAAATTAAAAGATGCTTGCTCCTTGGAAGAAAAGATATGACCAACTTAGATAGCATATTAAAAAGCGGAGACATTACTTTGCCAACAAAAGTCCGTCTAGTCAAAGCTATATGGTTTTTCCAGTCATCATGTATGGATGTGAGAGTTGGACTATAAAGAAAGCTGAGCACTGAAGAATTGATGCTTTTGAACTGTGGTGTTGGAGAAGACTCTTGAGAGTCCTTTGGACAGCAAGGACATCCAACCAGCCCATCCTAAAGGAAATCAGTCCTGAATATTCATTGGAAGGACTGATGCTGAAGATGAAACTCCAATACTTTGGCCACCTGATGCGAAGAACTGACTCATTGGAAAAGACCCTGATGCTGGGAAAGATTGAAGGCAGGAGAAGGGGATGACAGAGAATAAGATGGTTGGATGGGATCACTGACTTGATGGACATGAATTTGAGTAAGCTCTGGGAGTTGGTAATGGCCAGGAAAGCCTGGCATGGGGTCGCAGAGTCAGACATGATTGAGTGATTGAACTGAACTGCCTCTCAGCTGGAGACATGGCCCCCATGGGGATCACACTTCATCCCACAGGAGATGGTATTTTTCTTTCTGTAACAGTTTCATTTCTATCAGGATGCAGTAGGCTTTAAAATGCTGTGAAGTGCTAATCTGCCTAACACCTGGCCCAAGGGCTGAGAATGATAACAAGCGCGTTTGTGCTCTAACATGTTTCATATTTTGTTTTCCACCAAGATCATGAGTTCCGCTCAGAGTGGAAAGGGGGTTTCAGGGGCTTGCCCTCTGCATCCCAGGCTGCCTGGGAGGGTTGTGACTCTTGAACCGCCGTGACCCTTATCATTATGTTCTGGCTCACGTTTCTGTCCTCTCCTTGGTTCTACACTGTCCCCTGTGAGCTGCTCTAGTGGAGAAGCTCACAAATAAAAGATCAACGCCCACCTCCCTGGCCTTGGTCGCAGGAAAGTCTCAGGGTTCAGCACCCACTGACCTGCTTCCTGGTTCGCTACACCCTGATTTCCCTGGCTGGGTGCTGTCTCCCCTTCATGTGGGTCTGAGCCCACCATGCATGCATCTGTCTCCTGCCGCAATGATAGGCTGGCAGTGACGCCATCAGGGCAGAGAAGGGGAGCCTGGGAAACTGGGAGGGGCCCCGCGTGTCCTGCTTGGTGTGAAGGAGGTGTGACATGACCCGGTGACTGCTGGGGGCCATCCCGTCTGGGAGCAGCATCAGTGCGGTGACTTGGAGCTGAGCACAGATTCTGATGGCGTCACTTCAGCCATCCTGATTCAGTGATCCAACCTGCCCCTTGTGGGTCAAAGGAGCCTGTGTGTGTCCTCTGTGTATATTGCAGTTTGGGGCAGGTTTGCTTCACACATGACCAAGAAGTCTTCGTGGATACAGATGACAGAGAAGGGGAGGGGGAGACTCCAGCTCCCTCCCCAGTATCTGTAGGAAGGGCATGTGTCACCGCTGGAGGAGGAAAATGGGTTCTTCAGAGTCATTGCCAGCAGGAAAGCCCAGGAAGGTCCTTGGCTCCTCCGTGACGGTGAACAGGAGCAGTCACTTAGCCTCCAGGAAGACCAGCGCTCCTGCCCAAAACAGAAGGTGAGCTGAGTCCAGGTGCAGACGAAAGAGTGAGGAGTGACCATGGCTGTTGGTGAGTGCCCCCAGGACAGCTCAGGACCCCGGCCCTGCCAGGGATGAACTTGGTGTGGGGTTTTGGGCCCTCCTGTGGCTGCAGCCTCCCTCCATCCTCCTCTAGCTCCCCAAGCTGACAGCTGTGACATTGGGGCCTGTCGTGAAGACACTGGTCTCCATGGAGATGAAGGGGTACAGGGTTTTCCAGGTTGCTGGGCCATTTGGATCCATGGACAAGGATATGGTGACTTATGCACATGTCTTTCAACAGTGGCAATAAAAAATCACAGAAGTAAATCAACCACCAACGGATGGTGTCAAGGAGACCCTCCATTGTGAGAATGCACAAATCGCTCTGAGAACTTGATGCAGGTGAGATGGGCATAAGCCTAGATCACACTCAGCACACTGACTGATTTGTGTTTACAGTGCAAATATTAAAAAAAAAATTAGACAAATAAGGTGGCGGGTACACTTTGATGTTACAATTTACTCTGTAGGGGTTGTGGTCTGGTGACTCTTCATGTGATCATCCTGCCTTTCACAATTATAATTAACTGTGAGAATAAAAAGTTTATGTACATTATATTAATAATTACCACTTCATAAAATTTATGTACACTTGTAACCACTAAAAGGTTCGGTGTGTCAAAAAAATAAGTATATTTGCCATGCTCTTATTGTGAATTGCAGTCATTCCCCAATATCCACAGGGGATCGGCTCCAGGACCCCCGAGGACACCAAAATCCATGGATGCTCAGGTTTTTTGTTATATAAACTGGCATAGTATTTGCATACAACCTACTTCCATCCTGCCACGCTTTCAATCACCTCAATTTGTTTATAAAACCTAAAACGAGGTACATGCTATGTATACAGTTGGAAATATAATTTAAGTGCTATGTAAAAGAGTTGCCAAAGCTATGGTTTTTCCTGTAGTCATGTATGAATGTAATCCTTCAAACTGGTGGTGCTGGAGAAGACTCTCTACAGTCCCTTGGACTGCAAGGAGATCAAACCAGTCAGCCCTAAGGGAAATCAATTCTGAATATTCATTGGAAGGACTCAGGCTGAAGCAGAAGCTCCAATCCTTTAGTCACCTGATGCGAAGAGCCGACTCATTGGAAAAGACTGATGCTGGAAACACTGAAGGTGGGAGGAGAAGGGGCTGATAGAGGATGAGATGGTTGGATGGTATCACCGACTCAATGGACATAAGTCTGAGCAAGCTCTGGGAGACAGTGAAGGACAGGGAAGCCTGGCGTGCTGCAGTCCATGGGGTCGTAGAGTCATGCACAACTGAGCAACTGAATAGTAACAACAAAGAGTTGCCTGTGCAGCAAATCCAAATTCAGCTTTTTGGAAACTTCTGTAATTTTTCCCCTGATATTTTCCATCGGAGGTCAGTTGAGTCTGTGGATGCAGAACTCACAGATGTAGAGGGTGCACTATGTATTAATCTTCTTACACACATTCTTCTTAATAGATGATAATAGTTAACACAAGTGACTGATCTTCACAGAAGGTTTATCTTCAAATCTTTTAAAATGAGTGACTGAACCAGCCTGTTTGATGAGTGAACGTCTGTGCTCAGTAAATTACGAGCTCAGCAACACATGGCATTTTCTTCCTGAGTGTGAACAGAAGCATGTGGGCTGATACAGCTGAAGCCCAACCCCTCCTGCAGAGAAACAGTGAAGGAAGGGGTGCAGGAGGATCCACATGGAGCAGCACCTGGGCTCTGGTGTCTCACACCTGGACTTGGTTCCTACAGCCACTGCAGCCACCCTGTGTCATTCAATTCAGGTCAGTCACTCAGTTGTGTCTAACTCTTGGCGACTCCATGGACTGCAGCACGCCAGGCTTCCCTGGCCATCAACCAACTCTCGGAACTTGCTCAAGCTCATGTCCATCAAGTTGGTGATGCCATCCAACCATGTTATCCTCTGTTGTCCCCTTCTCCTCCTTCAACCTTTCCCAGCATCAGGATCTTCTCCAATGAGTCAGTTCTTCACATCAGGTGGCCAAAGTGTTGGAGTTTCAGCTTCAGCATCAGTCCTTCCAATTTATATTCAGGACTGATTTGCTTTAGGATGGACTGGTTGAATCTCCTTGCAGTCCAAGGGACTCTGAAGAGTCTTCTCCAACACCATAGTTCAAAAGCATCAGTTCTTTAGTGCTCAGCTTTCTTTACAGTCCAATTCTCATATTCATATATGACTACTGGAAAAACCATAGCTTTGACTAGATGGACCTTTGTTGGCAAAGTAATGTCTCTGTTTTTTAATATGCTGTCTAGGTTGGTCACAGCTTTTCTTCCAAGGAGCAAGCATCTTTTAATTTCATGGCTGCAATCACCATCTGCAGTGATTTTGGAGCCCAAGAAAATAAACCTATCACTGTTTCCATTGTTTCCCCATCTATTTGCCATGAAGTGATGGGACTGGATGCCATGATCTTAGTTTTCTGAATGTTGAGTTTTAAGCCAACTTTTTCACTCTCCTCTTTCACTTTCATCAAGAGGCTCTTTAGTTCTTTGCTTTCTGCCATAAGGGTGGTATCATCTACATATCTGAGGTTATTGGTATTTCTCCTGGCAATCTTGATTCCAGCTTGTGCTTCATCCAGCCCAGCATTTCACATGATGTATTCTGCACGTAACTTAAATAAGCCGGGTGACAATATACAGCCTTGATGTACTCCTTTCCAGATTTGGAACCAGTCTGTTGTTCCATGTCCAGTTCTGTTAGAACTTCTAACATTAGCCTTTTCAAACTTCTGATTTCCATGTACAAAGGACTATTACCTATAGTTCATTTTATAGATATGTGTTGAGTTCCTATTGCATGCTGTATGCTGTGCATTGCCTGATGAACAAAAAGCATGAGCTGACAATTTAGTGGAGAAGACAAACAGGAACTCAGTGACCACAGGAGGCATGTACATGTCAACAAGGAATAGGGGACAGCCCAGGGATGCCCACCTGCTCCAGGAGGGTCACCCTTCTGGGAATGACAACAGAGCTGAGATGTGGTGGTGACCAGCCATGACCATAGAGGAGAGGAGGGAAAGTGCTTTGGGCTGAGTGAAGAGCATGTGCAAAGGCCCTGTGGCTGAGGCAGAGACAGAAGAGGAAAGTGGTGCAAGAGGAGGCTTAGGGAACCATGCTGGGCTTGGAGCCACAGGAATGGGTTTGACTTCACTTCATACATGACTCGGAGAAGGCAATGGCACCCCACTCCAGTACTCTTGCCTGGAAAATCCCATGGATGGAGGAGCCTGGTGGGCTACACAGTCCATGGGGTCACTAAGAGTCGGACACGACTGAGCGACTTCACTTGCACTTTTCACTTTCGTGCATTGGAGAAGGAAATGGAAACCCACTCCAGTGTTCTTGCCTGGAGAATCTCAGAGACGGGGGAGCCTGGTGGGCTGCCGTCTATGGGGTCGCACAGAGTCGGACATGACTGAAGTGACTTAGCAGCATACATGACTGGAGTTGGGGAGGACCCACAGCAGAGGAGGCAGATGACCAGATTTCTTTCTTCAAAAAGTCACTTAATCTGCTCCAGGGAGTGAAGAGGGGCAGAGGAGTAGCTGTAGAGGTCAGGAGTCCAGTTAGGAGGCTGCATGGGCACCAGGCAAGAAATGATGCTGTGGGGATGAGGAAAGTGGGATTTCAGGGAAACAATGGACATAAAATCAAATGTTAGTGGTGAGTTGGATACGAGGAGAGTGAGGGAAAGCGAATGAAAGGAATGGGTTGTCTTGACTTTGTATAGTTCTTCTGTGTATTCTTGCTACCTCTTCTTAATATCTTTTGCTTCTGTTAGGTCCATACTGTTTCTGTCCTTTATTGTGGCCATTTTTGCATGAAATGTTCCCTTGGTATCTCTAATTTTCCTGAAGAAATCTCTAGTCTTTACAATTCTATTGTTTCCCTCTATTTCTTTGCAGATCAGTGGATTGTGCTTCAGTTCAGCCAATTGGAAACCCTGAGTGAGGTCTGGAGAAACAGGCTGGACATTACCCTTGGCCTGTGGATGCTGCACTGCCCATGAGACACACAGATGCAGACATCAATGGAACAACTGGATTCACGAGTCTAGCACTAAAAGGCAGGGATATTCTAGAGACATGACTTTGGGATCCATTAATGTATAGGCAGTCTTGAAGGCCCAGAGAATGCCAAGATTAACTATAGAAAGAAATACAGTGATGAGAGAAGAGACCCAGGATGCATCTCTGTGGACTATTTAACATGCAGGTAGGGGAAGTTGAGTGTGAAAAGGAGACTGAGAAGGAAGGCCCAGCAAGGTGGGAGGAAACCAGGCAGTGGGCTGTTGTGATGTGTAAAGGATGCAGAAAGTGAGACAGAGTAGGATTTATATGGTCCTCCCTGCCCTGCCCCACCCATATCCTCTGTCTGCCTTTTTTTCTTAGAAAAACTTTAACCAAAGAAAAAGTTTAATCAGAGAAGTGAGAAAATGCAGATGCAAAGGAAAACAGTCAAATTAGACCAAAAATAATAGTTTAATTATTAAACAAAGTCAAGGACGTTAAGTTTCTCCTGAGGGGCTATAGATAATATTTTGAACCATATCCTGTGAAGTGAAGTGAGAGTGTTAGTTGTTCAGCTGTGTACGACTTTTTGCGACCCCATGGATTGTAATCCGCCAGGCTCCTCTGTCCATGGGATTTTCCAGGCAAGAATACTGGAGTGGGTAGCCATTCCTTTCTTCAGCAAATCATCCCGACCCAGGGATCAAACCCAGGTCTCCTCATTGCCGGCAGATTCTTTGCCACCTGAGCCACCAGGGAAGCCCCTATCCGGTGAGCTCTCTTGTAAATATTGGAACCTCCATCAGGAGGAAGACATTAACTATATGATGATCAGACCGACCTAAGCTGCCACAATTCTGAGAGCTGGCTTCAAAGAAATGGGAACAAACCAACCTTGGAACTGAAGATTAAGTACTGAAAACAATCAAGATGGTGCTGATCAGACCACTGATAACCAATTTCAAGATGACTGTCAGAGCTGACTATGCTATTTCTGTATGGAGCCCCCTCCTTCCACCTGTGCCACCCTGAAATTCCCCTTTAAAAACTCTTACCCACTGATTGTCAGGGAGGGGTCAGCCTTTGGACAAAAGTCCATCCTCTCCTCCAGTTGCTGGCCTCCAAAATAAAACATAACTTTCCTTTCCACCAACCTTGCCTCTCAAGTGTTGGCTTCTGAGCAGCAAGCAGCTGGATATCACTTTCAGTAAAAAAAGGATGTTGAGAGAAGGAAGTGAGTACCAGTGTTGAATCTGCCGATGGACAAGACACTCAGGGAAAGATGGGTTAGTGAGGTGCAGGGTGCCAGGGACCTTCACAAGAAGGGTCTGGCTTGAGTGCAAGGAAAGTATCAAATGAAGTGGATTCACTGGCGAGGAGAGGTGGAAATGGGGGTGGGATATGAAAGGATACTTCCAACGAGACCGGCTGTGAAAGAAGGAAGGAGGCAGTGGCTCCATAGAGGTGTGGGGCCAAAGGAAGGATTTTTCAAGGTCCAGTGCCACCGGGAGGTGGTGGTAGGACATACTGGGAAGCAATGGGGTGATTACCACCAAGAAGCAGGGTTCAAGTTCCAGTGACTAAGGAGTCCAGAAGGTAATAGACCAAGTGAGTGGGCAAGGATGTGGTTCTAGGAACAAGGACTGCATTTAAATGCAGCAGGCACTGCCGGTGGCTCTTGCCAGGGAAATGCAAGATTGATGCTAAAAAAAAAAAAAAAAAAAAAAAAAAATCAATTTTTTTTTTTCAAGAAAAGCTGAGACTCCTGCATTTTCCATTGATTTTTCAATAGAAAATACATCTGCAAGGCAGCCCATTGTGTAGCACCTGGCACCAGGGCTGTGATCGCGGGCGGGCATGGGGAACGGGGGGAGACGGGGAACCGGGCTCCTGTGTGGACCATGTGAGGCAGAGCCTCTCCTCCGACCCTTCTAGATGCTTTTGTCCCACGTTTGCAGGTGCTTCTCTGAAGAGCACTGGATGCTACTTCTCTGAGTCATTAAGGACACTTATTAAATGTTAAATGTCTTTATAAGTCAAGAACCCCTGCCCGTGATCACAGCCCTGGTGACAGGCACTACATAACGGGCTGCCTTGCAGATGTATTTTCCTATGGAAAAATCAATGAAAAATGTAGGATTCTCAGCTTTTCTTGAAAAAAAAAAATTGATTTTTTTTTTTTTTTAGCATCGATCTTGCATTTCCCTGGCAAGAGCCACCGGCAGTGCCTGCTGCGTTCTGTTCACCACAGGCACCAGCAGGTCCTGAAGAGTTTCACCAGCTCCACGGCACTTCAGCCTGGACCACGAGGAACCCGCCAGGAGGAGGAAGCTGTCTGCCCCATCTCACACTTTCCCACCAGAACGCATCATTCTCCAGACACAGGAAATGTGTCCTCAAGACACTAAAGACCCCACCCTCTGGAAACCCTGGAGGGCAAAATCACTGTGAATCACCAATGAACCAAGACCTGTCAGATAAGTGCTTTAGCAGCGGATCTACTCTGCAAGGGCACAGTTCTAATCACAGCATTTCATTTCCCTGCAGGACAGGTCTCAGTCCATCCGTGGACCCCATCTCATGTGTTTTTCCAAAGATGGTGATGAAACAGCCCAGAAGGAACGTATCTGAATCAGTGAATACGCTTCACTCCTCTTAAACAAATTCAAAATGGATTTTGATTTGAAAACCTGGGCATGCTGATTGAAGCTTCATTGGATGGTCTTGAAGTGAGGCAGGATGGGAAAAAAAGACATACTTTTTCTTCTCTGTCTGATGAAACTGCACGTTTGAATCTCACTCTTGGTGGAAAGAAAGACCAGACTCAAGGCTCATTAACTGAATGTAGCTCGCCAGTGTTGGTTGGCCCTTGTGTCAAATACACTACTGAGGCTGGTGGGTCTGAGTACATTTCTGGAGTTGATGTCTGGAATCTTCCATTTTAATAGGAAAGAGAGAAGAAGGAACTTTCTGTTACTTTAAAGTCTCTTCTCCATTGAGCCCTGAGCCCTGGGTTCTGGGTGCATCATGTACTTTCTGTTTCTGGGGAGATACCAGAAACCACCTTACTTGGGTGTTTCACTCTATTAGCCCTTATGCGAACGTGTGGAGGCCTTGCCATCACCGACTGAAATCAGCTGAGGCAGTCTGTGCTGCCCGCAAACAAAGGATGCTGATGGTCCTAGTGGCTGTAATGATGGCAGATATAAAACAATCTCCATTTTTGTGAGGACATTACTCATTAAATTGGGTAGGAGAAAACTCTTTAAAGAGTGAGTGAATGGTTCACATCCACATTAACAATGACTTGAGTATTTTGATCCATTTAAAAAGAAATTCATTGTAGAAAAAATTGAGGTTTAGATGTATCAGGGCAAACATAATGGCTTATTCTAAGCTCTCAGTTATTTCTCTTAGGCAGAAGGCATTCCTTCACTTGCCATTGGCTGTTACACGAGACAACTGAGAACTGGCCAATTTATCCCCACTCCCCGCCAAAGCACATCTCCCTCCCCCTAAAACACATTATTTCTATTCATAGAAATATTCCTAGCTGCTACAGAACTGTGTGAAATCTTCAGTTTGGCCTCGAATGCTTTTTACCCATCAGTACCCTGAGATATCCAATACTTTGGGCATGTGATGTGAGGAGCCGACTCATTGGAAAAGACCCTGAAGCTGGGAAAGATTGAGAGCAGGGGAGAAGAGGGTGACAGAGAATGAGATGGTTGGATGGCATCACCGACTCAGTAGACATGAGTTTGAGCAAACTCCTGGAGATAGTGAAGGACAGGAAAGCCTGGTGTGCTGCAGTCCATGGGGTCACAAAGAGTTGGACGTGACTGAGTGACTAAACACACCCTGATATCAATTCTCATTGCCTTTGGAGGGGCTTTTCTGCTATGGATCAAGAAAAGGAAGGGCCTTCTGAGGGAGCAGAATTCCAAACCAGGCCACCACCACCAACGAAGTCTTTATGTGCATGTGAATAGACAAATATCCTAAATGAAAAAGTGAATCACAGAAGAGGAGCTCACCTGTTTGTGCTTGAGATAGACGATGTTCTCTCAGGCAAGAGACTGACACATCCTGGGAGAGTCAGTGGCCCTGATTCCTCCGGGGAAATATAACTGGTTGCCAGCATCATGGAATCTTTGAAACTCACTGCCTCAGCAATCCTTGGAAATAAAAGGGACATTATTACCAAGTGGCAAAGGAAGGCATTCAGCTGGAAAATGGGTTTTAAATTTAATATTAAACTTCAAATTATTGAGGCAGTGATCTTTTTTAGATGAATTTTTCAATTGTTACTGAACCCTACTCTATTTAAAACTTTATTCTGCCACCTATAGGGAATACTGAGATAGCCACAGTGTAATCTTGGACCACAAATAAAAATCTAGTTGAGGCTCAGGAAGCTGTCAAATAACAGAGTGAAGCCGCCTGGGGACAGAGTCTCAGCAATTTCACTCAGTCAGCTGTGTAACCTCAGGGAGATCACTCACATTGTCCAGACTTTAATTTTCCTAATTATAAAATGGTGTGATAAATTGTAGCGTGCTGGTGGATGGGAGGAAGAAAGAAGTGTTTTTTTCCTCTACACATCTAGCTTCCTTGGCTGCAGCCCTAGAAATCAGACTGACTAGACGGATTAACAGGAGAGAAACAAACAGAAGTTTATTAACAAGGGCATCAGAATACTCAGTGATGAGTAGTTCAAAATAGTTGTTAGTACCCAGGTTTACAAAGCATCTTAACTAAAGGAATGATAAGCTTTTGGAGAGGTGACAAGACTTTGAGTTTCTAGGCAGCGTGTTGTAAGGCAAGCGCATGGGGGGACTGATGGAAAAGAAAAAGTAGTCAGTGAGTTCTGTCGGGCAGATTCCTCCCAGGATGTCTCTGGGTGGTAGGAGTCTAGGTTTGTCTCTGGGTTCTTCCTAGTTAGAAAAGGGAGGAGAAGACAACATTATAAATGTATGTCCTGCTTTTAGGAAACAGGTGCAGGCCAGAAAGCTGTTTTGGTATCTGCTTCTTCAGGACCACCTTCAGGATGTCAAAACAAAACAAAACACAAAAACAATCCCCCTCCCCAAGAAAGCCCCCCTCAAACAAAAACAAAATAAAAAACAGATGAAACAAAGCCTGCCTTCCACTCAGCATGGTCCTTACAACCAGGTGGCATCTTTTGAGGTGGCATACTTTACTCCACTTCAGTGGAGATCTGCTGTCTTGTCACTCAGGGGCTCTTCATGCTTTTTCTGTAGAAGTCTCTCAATGTCCCCCTTTCCCATTCGCAGCCCCTGTAATGTGAAGTCGACTCCATCCTTGGCTTAGAAGTAAGCCTTGCTTTTCAGGCCTGACTGAGCCAGTGCTCTGCATTCCTTGGGGCCGTGGTTGCTGTTCACGGATGAGCACAGAATCCAGTAGGACCCAGGAAGGGGCGACAGGATCAGGTAGAGGATGCTGGTTCAAAGGCTCACACTTCTCCTTGTTAGAGGTCAGCCCTGAAAAACGAGGTTCTGGGAGTGACTTTCACACTTGAGGGGAGAGACTAACTGAGAAGGGAGCCCAGCTTCCAAAGGGAACTGAGAGATGTTGCCAAGTGACATCAACTGGATGCTGGATCAAACTGTTCCTGAAGCTGGTGTATCCATGAACCTTTCAAAGCACATGCGCCAGGGTCGGGGTGGGGATACACTTTTTTTTTTTTTAAGAAACTTTAGGTTGAGTTTTTTTGTCATTTATAAACCAAAGTACCCTATCTGGTATATAAAATACTTGTCTCATGGAGGTTTGAGGCAGAACTGAGATGGTATTGACTAGGTATACAGTAGGTAATGAGTAATCTGTAAATGATTACTGAATGAGTTAGAACCTGAGACATTGCACCAATATCCCTGAGACATGGAATCATTTGGGTCCCCACAGAGGTCACTCACCATCGACTTGCTGCCTCTCTCATCTGGACGCCATGTGCCTCGCAGCTTAGCTCTCCAAACAAGGACGGAGGTTTCTGCTCAGTTACAGATGTTGGCCAACACTGACCCCAGGTCTCATCTAACATTTAACAGGCCCCTGGGAGCTTGCTGTGCTGTGCTTAGTTGTTCAGTCGTGTCTGACTCTGCAACCCCATGGACTACATGTAGCCTGCCAGGCCCCTCTGTTCATGGAATTCTCCAGACAAGAATACTGGAGTGAGTTGCCATGCCTTCCTCCAGGGGATCTTCCAGACCCAGGGATCGAATCCAGGTCTCCAGCATTGCAGGCAGATTCTTTACCGTCTGAGCCACCAGGGAAGCCCCCCTGGGAGCCTAGTGCACCATATCTTCCCTCCTTTGACAACTAGTTTTCTCTAAATAATAGCCGTAAACATAGTGTTCAGCGGCACTGCATTGTGAAGAGCTGAGGGGAGCACAGCTCACACCCCTGCCCCCAACACTGCCTAGTGTCCTTACACACTTCCTGGATGAAGAGCAGCCCCCCAGGAAGCACGCAGGGATGCCCCACTGGGAGGACAGCTGGCGCTTCCTGACCAGTAGGCATTAGGAGACTCTGGCCAGGGCAGGAATAGAACCAGGGTCCCCGAACAGACAAACCCCTAATCCATCCCAAGGATACCCTAAGAAGAGGGGCTGTGGATAGCCAACTCCCTTTAATAAGCATCACAGAAATCCCTGAGGACTGAATTTGACAAATAGCTGCTTTTCCTCAGCTAGCTGCCTCCCTCCTCCATCCTCTGCTCCAACCTGCATAGGCTGTAGTCATGCAGGCCAAGGATGGCCCCTCTCCGTCTGGAAAGGGAGCCTGGGAGGGTGACCTCAGGTGCCCAACAGGCTACAGGCTGGGGAGGAGCCCACAACTGTGCTTGCCTTTTCAGTCAAGCCCAGCACCATGGACTGTTCTGAACAACAGCAACAAAAACACAGAAAATCAAACATGCTGCAGAATCACATCAGCTGGGAGCACTGAATGCATGAAAACAAATTATGTAGGTTTTTTGGTTTGCTTGTTTTGCCACATTATGCTGAAATGCACATAAGAACAAGCAGCATTTATTGTGTATTTACCCTGTGTTTACTGTCCTAGGATGACCAGAGAATGTGGGTAACATCAACACCCATTTCTCATTGTGGGAGGTGACCACACAGAGGTCACAGAAATAAGCCAGAGTTGGCCCGCATCGCCCAGGCCAAGGGGCTCCAGGCCTTATAACTTGGACTAGGGACCACTGAGAGACTCAGGTCAGGACAAGGTCCCAATCCTGCCACCCCCCACACCCTGGGAGCTCAGTGTTGAGATGGGAGCCTTAGAGGCTGGATGGAGTAGGGATCCCCCAGTCACCGCATGGAGGACACCCCTGCTGACCATACAGCACTCGGCAAGAATGAGAGGCAAGTGTCTGTGGGAGCCTCCAGGAGGAAGGGTCTATTTGTTATTGCTGCAAAAATGGGGACAGACTGGCAAGTCTGAAAAACGAGTGAATCCCACGCTCCAGTGCAGACATGGGTTGGGTGACATGCTCCTCAGGAATGAGAACAGAGGTCCCTCAGCCTCCTGTCTGCCCATCTAGGCAGCGCCTCCATCCAGACAGCCTCCTACCCATGCCCCCGGGCTCAAAGAGAATATACTTACCCTGCTTTCTCTGGAGTTGGCACGACCTGGACTGGGCCAGACTCATGTAGTCTGCCCAGGCTTCTTGTGATGAGAAGGAAGTAAATATCCTGTGTACTAAGCATGAGTTAGGCATATTATCCTGTTACTTGCAGCCAAGAGCATCTCTCTGAGAGAGACTTGGGTCATCTAATTATCCCTGTGCCACAGATTGGGAAACCGAGGCTTGCAGGGTTTGAATAACTCGCTCAGGACACAGAACTTGGGGCCATATCCAGGCTTGTCTGATTCTGGAATCACTGGGCCCCATCCTACAGCTCAAGCACATCCCCTTATAGCACTTTTCAGACGCTCTCAACCCAGCCTCTTGAAATCAGTAAGTGGTTCTTGGTCATCCTGGATCTCCAGAACCTAGCTTGTCCCATGAATGAAATCTGAGAATTCCAAATGAGAAACATTGTCAAATGAATAATAATAAATCTTCTTAAATTATATTGTATGAGTAAATATTATTAACATATGAGATTAAACAAAGTTTCATGTCAATGTATGGCAAAACCAATACAATATTGTAAAGTAATTAGCCTCCAATTAAAATAAATAAATTATATTAAAAAATAAAAAAGAAATTAAACAAAGTTTCTAAAATTTGAAATGTCCTAGTATATTGTCCGTTACTGTTGTAGTTATTATCTTAAAACGTTCTATATCAAATATGGCCACACTTCCTCAACAGTCACATTGTAATCAGGTCTTTAACCATACACAGAGTCGGACACGACTGAAGTGACTTAGCAGCAGCATTGAGTCTTTTGTCGTTTAGAGACAGCTATTGTTTTACTCTGATTTTTTACCAAAATATTTGTAGATGGCTTGCTTTTTTGCTAGAAAGACTCCGTAGCAAAAGGACTTCCACCTTATATGAAAGTAATTTCAGAAACAGCTCTCTCACATTGAGGAAATAGTAATAGGGTCTTTTATCCCTATTTATGCCCCACACTCATTTGAATCTCTTCTAAATTCTCACCACACTCACACAAGTCTGTAAGCTGACTAACTTCTTGTGAAGTATCGTTGCTTTCTGCACCTAATACTTCTTTGGTTCTTTGTAATAACCTTGACCTTGTGACTTTGCTTCCAGCAGTACAGAAAGGAAACAATCACAAATACATTTTGTTAACAGATTATTTTCTTGCTCCCAGGAAGGACTTACAAGAAGCCTCTATTGATAAGGCTGATCTAATTTAGTTTACAGAGGAAGTCCTACTTAAAGGGTGAACAGGGACATTATTAAGCTGAATACACAATAACATCCACAGTGGACATAATTGAAAACTTATTTATCAGAAACAAAGTCAGCATAACAAGCCAAATTAACTGCTTTAAGTCTAGCTTGTCAACTATCTAAAGGCGAGGAGAGCAACTAATTATACTGACAGCTGTGCTGCTTGTGAAGTGGCACACAGCTTGGAATGCTAGAAAAACAATGAGGTCTTTAACCTCCTCAGGACAACTTATAAAAAGTTTTTTTTTTTTTAAAAAAAGCTTACAAATATACAGCTGCCAAGCAGTTAGCAGTTATTAAAACGGTAAGGTATTCAATTATTAAAAACTAAAAGAAATCAGTTTGCTGATGCTGCAGCCAGACAGGAAGTTTTAAATATCCATCCTGCCAGTCTTGAGAACGTCCACTGCTCTCCATTAACCTTGCTAACCCAATAAAAGATTGCTCTCCACGGGCTCAAGAGATCACCACTAAAAAGAGAAATAGATATAGCAACAAAAAGGGGAATTTTGACCCAGCCATACAAATACGGTTTAGACCCAATGAAACAAAACTTGCTGTTACTCAAGCATGTATATTCTTTAACACTGATGGTTCAAAGGAAATGTGTCACGTTACTGACACAATCTTATTGAAATATTTCTGAAAAATGGGAGCTACTTTTACAGCGAGTTCCCAGGAGATAGGAAAGATCATGCGTTACAGCCTAGAGATTTTGTTTATTGGAAAGGACATCAAAGAAAAGATTATTTACAGACAAGATGGAAAGAACCTTATCCGGTATTATAATCGAACCCACGTACAGCCAAACTGAAAGACATTAATTTACGGACTCACATCTCTCATTTTAAAAAGGCCCCTCCCCTGAGTGGAGTTTGACCTCTGTTTCTAACACCTGGCTTCAACTGCGCCAGGTATCATCAAGCTAGGAGAAGAAAACGACAACAGAAACAGACCGCCGACCCACAAGCCCAGGCTAAGCCTGTAAGACCCATGCTACCAGCTCAGCTGCGAAGTGAAGTGAAAGGCATTCAGTCGCGTCCAACTCTTTGCGACCCCATGGACTATACAGTCCATGGAATTCTCCAGGCCAGAATACTGGACTGGGTAGCCTTTCTCTTCTCCAGGGGATCTTCCCAACCCAGGGATTGAACCCCAGTCTCCTGTATTACAGACGGATTCTCTAACAGCTGAGCCCCAAGGAAGCCCAATATCTGTCTCTTTACCAAAATTAAAAGTTGTTTCATTTCTAGCTATGTTTTTGTCCTAATGTTTCGGATGTAAAGAAGACTCTTTAGTAACACTATCACAAAGTATAGCTACTAGGAGCAATTTAACTGATTGTTGGATTTGTCATCAAATTCCTTGGTCAATACAAGGCCAAATGAGCCTGTCATAATTCTTTTCACTGACTTCAGAGATTCCTATAATTTACAAAATGACTTCCCATCAGAATACACCTCCACGTTTGTTTACTACATTCAATTAATCTACTCAATTCTGAAATTTTTATGATGAAACATGATGTTTCAAAACCAGACCGTTTTTGGTTTTTAAGATTGGTTTGCAGGGAAAAACTAACCAAGTATTGACTCACACACACAATCACGTTTTTCCATTGAAGAGTCTTCTTTCTAAAGGAATCTTGGATAAATGGTTCAGTTCTGGGGATTTGTGACTGTAATCTCTACTTCTTACTTTGTTATTTGTTGTTGGCTATGTTGATTGTGTTCTATATAATTTATAAAATAATAATCTCTTGTATGTCTCAATGTATATGCAAAACTTCAACTAAAATAATGATATCTAGATGACTTGAAACTATTGATTATATCTATAGTTTTATAATAGTAATGGGCATGCACAATGCACATAAAGGATAAAATTGGCATAAGTCCTATTGGACAACTTAAAATTGACTCACAGACCTTGTCAAGCATTCTACTAGACTAACCTTTTAAAAGGAAAGAACTGGCCTGTTAAGACCTGGCACCGTGGGACATGATGGAACCAGAGCACGTAAGCAACTCTCCTGGCTTCGGGGGACCAAGGATTTGATCACCTAATGCTTTCTACTGAAAGATTAATGTTCAAAGCTGGGGGGAGGGAATGATGAAATAAAATTTATATTTTAAGGTAGAAAAATAAAATACTAAACATAAGATTCTCTCTCTGGGTTTGCTTGGACCTCCTCCCTCCCTAATGCGCAGCATTACACATTAAGCAGAGTTCCTCCAAGATGCGAGTGCCTGCTCAACCATAAATACTGTCTTTTCTTCCTTTTGATGTTACCAATGCAACTTCTTAAAAGAATGGTGTGTTTTCTAAGCTACGTAGAGGGTCTTGATGACTTGCTCTTCACTTTCTGTGCATTTACCTGGACTATGTATCCTTGGTGAACTTTATATAAAATAACAGTATGTCATTTTGATGTATGATCCTTTGTCTCAAAAATGTATATGACTGTGCCTTCAACTTTTAACGGGTGGGACAGTTCTCAGAGCTTTCTTGAGAATCTGCTTCCCAGGTTATAATCCTGTTTGGGTTGAGTGAAATTCCCTTTCTTCTTCTTATCTTGACAGTTAACTGAATTTTTGTCAACACTCTTCTTAATAACCATACAAGGTGGGATTGGAGTGCATTCAGTCCAGTTCAGAGAAGGTGCAGAGTATATGCTCCTCAGGACATATGAATATTATAGAACTTTCCTGAATCTAGGGGCTACCCTGGTGGCTCAGACGGTAAAGAATCTGCCTGCAATGCAGGAGACCTGGGTTAGATTCCGGGATCAGGAAGATCCCCTGGAGAAAGAAATGGCAACCCACTCCAGTATTCTTGCCTGGAGAATCCCATGGACAGAGGCACCGGGCGAGCTGCAGTCCAAGGGGTCACAAAGAGTCGAACACGACTGGGTGACTAACAGTTTCACTTTCTCCTGAATCAAGTAAGAATCAATGTCACTTTTACCAAGTGTGGAGGGCAAGGTAAATTTGTACCCACATTATTCAGTAGCTGAGCCTGTTTGAAAGCTGCTCCATTGACAATCCATGTTGCTGAGCCCAGATATGTCCTTTGGGCAAGGGTTTGCTCCAACAGCTGCTAAAACCAGAAACAATGACACTTCTTTCTAAAGTTACTTAAACTGTAAACTATCAGAAACGTAGGATTTGAAGTCTTCAGAAATACAAATATGAATGACATCTTGGTTTCAAGAACATAGCTCTCTGAATCCTAGGCAATAAAATGCAGCAGGTTGGTGTTTGCTTCTACAGGACACCCTTTTTAGCCTTTATGTCACTTCTGGGAAAGAGAACGCTTTCCATTTTCTCAGTGGAAGCTAGAAGATGGAGATATCAGAGGCCACAGGGGACACAGGCTGTTTTCACCTACACAGAGTCAGTTCCCTTCTCAAGACCAGTAAGTCTGGTTGTTCTTTGGGGAGCTCCTTCCTTCCACCATGTGTTTTGGGTGAACCTGCCCCCCACTGCCAGTTCAGGGAGGTGGATTGTGATCTAGGATTAAGCCCATCAGCACACCATCAGCATATACACACCTGTCCCCAACCCTACCTTCCGAGGCACAGTGACTGGCTCTTGGAAGACCCACGGGGCACCTTTGTTAATAAAAGTCAGGCCTCAGACCTTTTCAGCAGCTGTAAGAGAAGATCCACTATTTTCTGCTGAATTTGCCAGAAGGTAAAGACATGAAGCCGTGAAGCACATAGCAGGCATTTCAACTCCACCGGGGAGACTGCAACTGCTGAGAAGGAAGGACGATCTACATAAAGCGAGGGTTCCTTGGTGATGCCATTGGAAGTCCTGGTAGATTGTCCCTAAAGCAACTTCTCTCCTCCCACCTCTCTTGCGTGCGTGCTCAGTCACTTCAATCGTGTCCAACTCTGTGACTCTATGGACTGTAGCCCACCTGGCTCCTCGGTCCATGGGATTCTCCAGGCAATAATACTGGAGTGTGTTGCCATGACCTCCTCCAGGGATCTTCCCGACCCAGGGATCGAACCCACATCTCTTATGTCTCCTGCATTGGCAGACAGGTTTTTTAATGCTGAGCCACTGGAGAAGCCTTCCTCCTCTCTTCAGTTCAGTTCAGTCGCTCAGTCGTGTCTGACTCTTTGCGACCCCATGAATCGTAGCACGCCAGGCCTCCCTGTCCATCACCAACTCTCGGAGTTCACTCAGACTCAGGTCCATCGAGTCAGTGATGCCATCCAGCCATCTCATCCTCTGTCGTCCCCTTCTCCTCCTGCCCCCAATCCCTCCCAGCATCAGAGTCTTTTCCAACCTTTTCAAGATGGATTCTTTTTGTCACTTGAAATCACAAGACTCCATGTCAAGGAAAGGACTCAAGGTCAGAACCTGGGCCAGGGCAGGCAGGGGTCTGGATACCAAACTTGTCCCCTCCCATCCTTGAACTACCCATGTTGTTCTCCATGTCAGTACAGTGTACTCTGGGGCAGATTATTGCATGTGGAAATTAATAACAAGTATCAGTATGTTTTGCACAAACATGCATTTGTTTGTTGACAGAGTTAAAATGGAACTATGGGGGCAAAGAGAATGGATTAACAAACCAACAAACACTCTTCAGTTCTGTGGGGGACCTGCTTGGGGCCTGCTGTGCATTGTCCTGTTTTATCTTCATAGACCCTATGGACTGGGTAGTCTCATAGCCTTGCTTACTGGTGGGGGACGTCTACCTGGAGAAATGAAATGTGATTTCTTTTTGTCTTGCTGTATCTCACTGTGCACACTGTTCGTTGAGCCCAGGGTAGGCCAGGAAGCTGGAAGAAAACTTGAGGAGCCATAGGAACTACAGACATATTTATTCCCTCCTGATTGGCACAGCAGCTGTAGCAGCAGACACACTGTGAATACCTAAGTCTCATGCCTTACCCAGCAAACGTGGCCATAACACATCCATAAGCCAGCAAGGGCTTCTCAGGTGGTGTTTATATAGGGCATTGCACATGCGCCGTGCTATAAGCGATCTCAGCCGTTATATAACCATGTATTTACAAAACGTGAGAGGCTGTGGGCTGAGAGAGCCTGACCACTGCCATCTTGGCTAATTTGTTCCTTCCCTACACTTAAAAATTTTTTTTGTTTTTGCTGATGTACAGTTGATTTATAATCTTATGTTGGTTTCAGGTGAAAAATGGCTTCTTAAGCCCCATAGCTAATCTTGGAAGAAGGAGGATTTAAAACTAGCTAGGTTCACCTGCCTGCCGGCCCCAGCAGACCCGAGTATGAAGTGCTGAGCAGGAAGGGGCCGTCCTTGGGGCTCTCCAAGGGCCCATCAGATTGTCTGCTGGAGGTAAAATTCTTGATCAAATGTGTTGATCAAATTCGCTAAGGAACCCAGACTGTTTGCTACCCACAGCTTTCTGTAATCATCCATCATGTATACCTCGAAACTCTATATAGTGTTCAGCAGGAGGATATTAATCTCATTGCCTCTCTGCTAAGTTGTCAATTCCTCTATTTCAGGGAACAGGTTTTCTAGAAAAAATCTTATTAATGAGCCACATCAGGACACATCTCAGCCTGGAGTGCTGATGGCTGCATCAAGAGAGAGGGAGCAGAGAAAGGCTGGGAAGCAGGGCCTGATGTGAAGGTTCCCCACCCACCCTGCCCCCCACAGGAGCTGACCTCAGGCCTGGCCCACAGCCCTTCCCTTCTCATGTCCCAGCAGCAGCTGCAAAGGACATGGTTATATCATTAAGGTCAAGGAGGAGTCAAGGCCCTGGTCTTGATGATGAATTTGACAAAAGCTCCATTTCCACAATCCTTGGTCTGGTCCTGCTCAGACCCCACCACGAGGTTGACATCTGGCTCCCTGCAGGCACGAGACACTTACCCCTCGGGTCAGAGGTGGTTAGGGTCCCAGTGACACAGACTCTCAGATCCTCCCTGTGTTTCCCTGTGACCAGCACGTGGGCCCGGTGGGGGCCTGGGAAAGAGCAAAAAGGCTCCGTTGTGATGTAGGGGAATGAGGTCCCCAAGCAGTTTCATTCCCAGTTGTGAAGCACATCCCTTTCTTAAGACAGTAGGTCACTATTAACCTTTCCTCATTCCCCTGCCTACAGGAAAGAAATTGCACTTCACCCATACCAGCAATTCAAAGAGAATCCGGACTGTTTTAACGCAGAGGCACAAACTCATATTCCTATAAGCAAAGGTGATGCTCAAAATGATTGACAGCTGGCAAGGCACAAGCACTGAGAGATCAGCCTGAAATCAACACATCCATATTCCAGTGCCCAGAGCCTGGGCCACAGAGACCAGAGAAGGTAAATACCAGGATGTGGTTTCCATGGCAACAGTGATGCTAAGGAGCACCTGACTGACACGAGAGGCAGCCAGGACTTAGCCTATCATCAGAGGAGAATAAACCCTGTATATTAGGTTGCTTTATTCCTAAGAGAAGTTAAAAATTCATGATTCTTAGGTGAAATTTCCTAATGTGTTGTGTTCAACACTATTTGGGAAAAAAGAAAAGCACTGCATCATAGGCTGACAAAGAGCAGGACACTGGAGCCCATTTCCGGATAGCTTTGCCCCAGACCAGTGACACTGAACTCTGCCCTGTGTGATGTATATGCTGTTCACCAGCATGGCAGTGTCAGGTAAGGCAAGGTCAAAGGTCAAAGCCGACATGCTCCAGAGGACAGTTGCAAACCTGGGCCATCTGGCTGTAGAGTCTGTTTTTGGATCGCTGAGTGATACTGCCTCCCTGAAATGAGCTGGGAAATGATTCCCATTTCACATTCAAAGATAGCATCTCTGCTGGAAAAAACCTTTTGACACCCCATCCCCACCACTGTACCCCTCAGTGTTGCTTCCACACATGACTGCCCCTCCCTCAGAATCCCCCGCCCTGGAAACCTCTCAACCCTGGTCACCTCCCTCTGTGCCACAATTTTCATTCAGACCTTCACCAGCCCCCATCTCTGACCTTGGGCCCCGCAGGTGACCTTGGAGCCTACTTCATGAAGAAAAACAGAGCCCTGCCGACAGACCTCCACAAGCTGCTCCCCCACCCCCACATGCTGGTCATCGCCTGGGGGCCTGGCCCATCCTGTGGGCTGCGGTGTCTCCCTCCCCTGGGGCTGCTTGCCCTTCCTGTGAGCAGTGTTCCTCTCCCTGGCTTTTCCAATCAGGCTTCAATACTCTCAAGACTCTCCTGTTAGTAATCCTAATAGTAGCCACAGTGATGACAACGCTTCCCTGGCAGGTCTTGTAAGGATGTGTTCCCCCTCTAGTCCCACTTTGTGACCTGTCCTTCCTCCCCTTAGCCAGGGAAATCTAGTTTCTCCCTGTGTGCCCCCAGGACAGCTCACAGTCACCAGTGACCACCTTCTTCCTAAAGCCAGTGGGCTTTCAACCATGCTCATGTGGTTCCCTGGCTAGAAACCCAACCATCATCTGGTCTGACACCCAGTCCTGTGGACCCAACCTGCTGCTATTTCTCACTCTGTCCTCTTCTCTCCAGTCCTGCTGCGGCCACTTTGCTGGGAGCTGGCACCACCTCTGACCAAGGTCATTGCAACGGCCTCAGCTCATCGTCTTGCTGACACCCATGTGCTTGTGAATCAGCTGGGAGCTTGTTCCATGCAGGTTCTGATTCAGTACTTCAGGTCGGGGCTGTGCAGGGGCCCAGTTTCTGATCACTGCCCAGTGAGACCAACGCTGCTGACCCAGGGCACACATCGAGTAGCCAGGTTCTGACCAGTCTTCCTGCCCACAGCTCCACCCATCCACCATTGTGGTCAGAAAGGTCCTTCCCAGGTGAAGCAGGGTCATGCTCCATCTCTACATAAAAGCCCTCATGCTGCCCACAGGTCTCAAGGGGAAGCAGCTCCACGGGTTCATCCCATGGCCCTCCCCACCTCAAAGTGGCTGGTATGTAGTTAACAACCCATTCCACAGACGTGCCCTGGGCCCTCCAGGAACCCCTCCATGCCATTTTCTCTGCCTGAAGCTTCACTCCTTCCCTCCACCTGGCCGACCTGTGTGTCCTTTTAGACATCAGCTGATCTCACCTCTTGGGGAAGCCTTTCCTGGACTTTGCACATCATCAGGTACCCTTCGTGTGTGCCCACTGTGGCATTCAGCACAGAGCATTGCAGCAGCCGTGTTACTTGTCTTTCATTAAAAGCAGGCTGTGAGTTCCTCAGGAACTGGTTCCAGCCAGACCAGAACACTGTGGGCAGTGGAGGGATCCTGTGGAGGTTTTAAGTAGAAATGCGAAAAGAATTGACACCGTCCCACCAGACCCCCAGGACATCTCTCATCCTTGCCTTCATTCCTCCTCCTGTCAGACACCCAGTGTGGAGCTCCTTTCCCTGGAGACATTTAAAAGGCAATTTTAGCAGAACATAAAATGGCCTTTTTCCCTAATTAACAGGTGCAGGAGCTTCTTCTACTACTGTGCCTGCAGGTTTCAGGCTCAACAGCTCAGAGCAATATCCATGATTGCAATAGATGCTGAATATAACAAATTACATCATTTCAGACTGCTGCTGCTAAGTCACCAGTCGTGTCTGACTCTGTGCGACCCCATAGATGGCAGCCCACCAGGCTCCCCCATCCCTGGGATTCTCCAGGCAAGAACACTGGAGTGGGTTGCCATTTCCTTCTCCAATGCATGAAAGTGAAAAGTGAAAGTGAAGACGTTCAGTCGTGTCCAACCCTTAGCGACCCCACGGACTGCAGCCTACAAGGCTCCTCCATCCATGGGATTTTCCAGGCAAGAGTACTGGAGTGGGGTGCCATTGCCTTCTCCGCATTTCAGACTAGTAAGTGAAGAGGAACTAAAAGCCTCTTGATGAAAGTGAAAGTGGAGAGTGAAAAAGTTGGCTTAAAGCTCAACATTCAGAAAATGAAGATCATGGCATCTGGTCCCATCACTTCATGGGAAATAGATGGGGAAACAGTGGAAACAGTGTCAGATTTTATTTTTGGGGGCTCCAAAATCACTGCAGATGGTGACTGCAGCCATGAAATTAAAAGACGCTTACTCCTTAGAAGGAAAGTTATGACCAACCTAGATAGCACATTCAAAAGTAAAGACATTACTTTGCCAACAAAGGTTCATCTAATCAAGGCTGTGGTTTTTCCTGTGGTCATGTATGGATGTGAGAGTTGGACTGTGAAGAAGGCTGAGCACCGAAGAACTGATGCTTTTAAACTGTGGTGTTGGAGAAGACCCTTGAGAGTCCCTTGGACTGCAAGGAGATCCAAGCAGTCCATTCTGAAGGAAATCAGCCCTGGGATTTCTTTGGAAAGAATGATGCTGAAGCTGAAGCTCCAGTACTTTGGCCACCTCATGCGAAGAGTTGACTCATTGGAAAAGATTCTGATGCTGGGAGGGATTGGGGGCAGGAGGAGAAGGGGATGACAGAGGATGAGATGGCTGGATGGCATCACTGACTCGATGGATGTGAGTCTGAGTGAACTCCGAGAGTTGGTGATGGACAGGGAGGCCTGGCGTGCTGCAATCCATGGGGTCGCAAAGAGTCGGACACGACTGAGCGACTGAACTGAACTGAACACTTAATCATGCTAAGCTTTCATTGCAAAAGTGGACCATTGAGAAGTATTTCTAATAAAGGGTATGAGATGCATGCAAAGTCTCTGTGCTTTCATTCATGTTTGTGTCATAGTCAATCAACCAACAAGTATTTTTTGAGCTCCTACTATGTACTGGAGGGGCAGCAGTGAGCAAAGCAGATCAGGTGTCTGGTTTGTGGGGTCCACATCATAGTTGGGGTGGGAGACAGAGTCACTTGATGACTGATTGTTCCTGGATGCCCAAGGCACCAGATCACCCATCCTGCCTCGGGGCTGGTGCTGCCACAGGGATGCCATTGCTGAGACCTTGTCACCCATGATCTCCCATGATGGCCCATGTGATCCCCACGCCCTGTCAATGGCAGTGTCTCCTGCCCCACAGAGATGATCAAGTATCTCTCATGCCTCAGTGAAGGTTGTACACCTTCAGGGCTTGTGGGGGTGGTAGTGAGGAGTGTGGGGCATGTCATTCCTTGTGAGAAAATTACTATAACAATTCAATCTGCCCAGGCCTTGGGATTCTGTGTGTGCAAATGACCACACTTAGCAGTACAAGGAGATGCACACTCGTCATCTCAATTCCTGCAGGTGTGAATCCTGGCACAGCATGGCTGGGTTCTCTGCTCCATGTCTCATAAGGTATAAGTCAAGGTGCTGTCAACCTTGTTCTCATCTGAAGGATGGACTGGGGAAGGAGCCACTTAGGGTTGTTGGCAGAATCTTTTTCTTTGTGGCTGTTGAATTCGCACAAGATGGATTTAGAAAAGGCAAAGGAACGAGAGATCAAACTGCCAACATCCGTTGGATCATCAAAAAAGCAAGAGAATTTCAGAAAAACATCTACTTCTGCTTTAGTGACTACGCCAAAGCCTTTGACTTGTGGATCACAACAAACTGTGGAAAATTCTGAAAGAGATGGGAATACCAGACAACCTGACCTGCCTCCTGAGAAATCTGTATACAGGTCAGGAAGCAACAGTTAGAACTGGACATGGAACAACAGACTGGTTCCAAATTGGGAAAGGAGTATGCCAAAGCTGTATATTGTCACACTACTTATTTAACTTATATGCAGAGTACATCATGAGAAATGCTGGACTGGATGAAGCACAAGCTGGAATCAAGATTACTGGGGGAAATATCAATAATCTCAGATATGCACATGACATTACCCTTATGGCAGAAAGCAAAGAAGGACTAAAGAGCCTTTTGAAAGTGAAAGAGGAGAGAAAAAGCTGGCTTAAAACTCAACATTCAGAAAACTAAGATCATGGCATCTGGTCCCATCACTTCATGGCAAATAGATGGGGAAGCAATGGAAACAGTGTCAGACTTTATTTTCTTGGGCTTCAAAATCACTGTAGATGGTGACTGCAGCCATGCTTGCTCCTTGGAAGAAAAGCTATGACCAGTCTGCTGCTGCTAAGTCACTTCAGTTGTGTCCGCCTCTGTGCGACCCCATAGACGGCAGCCCACCAGGCTCCCCCATCCCTGGGATTCTCCAGGCAAGAACACTGGAGTGGGTTGCCATTTCCTTCTCCAATGCATGAAAGTGAAAAGTGAAAGTGAAGTCACTCAGTCATATCCGACTCTTAGCGACCCCACAGACAGCAGCCCACCAGGCTCCTCCGTCCATGGGATTTTCCAGGCAAGAGTACTGGAGTGGGGTGCCATTGCCTTCTCTGATGACCAACCTAGACAGCATATTAAAAAGCAGAGACATTACTTCACCAATAAAGATCTGTCTAGCCAAAGCTATGGTTTTTCCAGTAGTCATGGATGGATGTGAAAGTTGGACTATAAAGACGGCTGAGCGCTGAAGAACTGATGCTTTTGAACTGTGGTGTTGGAGAAGACTCTTGAGAGTCCCTTGGACTGCAAGGAGATCAAACCAGTCCATCCTAAAGGAAATCAGTCCTGAATATTCATTGGAAAGATTGATGCTGAAGCTGAAACTGCAGTATTTTGGCCACCTGATGCGAAGAACTGACGCGTTGGAAAAGGCTCTGATGCTGGGAAGGACTGAAGGCAGGAGTAAAAGGGGACGACAGAGGATGAGATGGTTGTATGATATCACCGACTCAATGGACATGAGTTTGAGTAAACCCCGGGAGTTGGTGATGGACTGGGAGGCCTGGCATGCTGCAGTCCATGGGGTTAAAAGAAGTTGGACACGACTGAGTGACTAAACTGAACTGAACTGTTGAATTCACGGCATCTTATTTTCTCAAATCCAGCAATAGAGACTGTTGCTTTGAAATTGACTTGGGGAGGCCTGGACCCTTTGTTTTTTTTAACAGCTATCACTTTATTATTGTCTCCTGAGGCTTTTGTGGCTGCCTGGGCTCAGCGAGATAGTCCTCACTCAAGGTCCTGACTCAAGGTCACTTATGCAGTTGTGGTCAGACTGCACCTGAGTGACAGTCTCCCGGAGACATCCTCAGGCTCATGTGTGATGGTCAGTGCTGGGGTGCTGGCTGGGACCGCTACATGTGACCTGTCCTATACCTGGATTTCTGCATGGTATGGAGGCTCGGTGAGTTCCAAGAGTAGTTGGATTCTCCTTTAAAGAGTTCACCTGATTAGACCAAGCCTGCTCAGGATTATCTCCATTTTGATGAACTCAAAGCTAACTGATTAGCAACCTTAACTGTATCTGACACATCCCTCCTTTGAGAAAAACTGAATCTAATCCCAGGAGTGACATTCTACCATATTCATAAGTCTTGCCCCAGAGGTATGTACACCAGGAGGTGGAAATTTGAGGCACATCTTCTTAGTCTTCCAAGCATAGATGCAATCCTTCACAGCATCCCAGGGAAGTTTTGGCATCTCAACCTTATTAAATGTAGACCACCACTGAGTCCAGATTTCAGTCAAGCAAACAGGACATGGTTAGAGCCACTACAGGACAGTGTGTGTGTGTGTGTGTGTGTGTGTGTGTGTGTGTGTGTGTGAGTGTGCATGTACACTCTGTTGCTCAGTTGTGTCTGATTCTTTGTGACCCCATGGGCTGTAGTGCATCAGGCTCCTGTGTTCATGGGATTCTCCAGGCAAGAATACTGGAGCAAGTTGCCACTTCCTATTCCAGTGGATCTTCTCCACCCAGCAACTGAACCCAAGTCTCTTGCCTCTCCTGCCTTGGCAGGCAGATTCTCTACTGCTGCACTCCCTGGGAAGCTTCTCCCAAATTCTGAACCCTGAACCCTCATCCCCATGGTGCAGGTCAGTGGAGGAGCCTCAGTGTTCAGGCATTGGCATCCACAACATCTCTCTGTCTAGAACTCTTTTAAGAAATACATTTATTGATTTAATTTTGGCTACACTGGGTCTGCATTGCTGCATGCTGGCTTTCTCTGGTTGTGGTGAGTGGGGGCTTCTCATTGCGGTGGCTTCTCTTGCCGTGGAGCACAGGCTCTCGGGCCCATGGGCTTCAGTAGTTGTGGCTCATGGGCTTAGCTGCCTTGCAGCATTTGGGGTCTTTCCAAACCAGGAATCAATCCATATCCCCTGCATTGGGAGGTGGCTTCCTAACCATTGGACCACCAGGGAAGCCCCCTGCCTAGAACTCTTACCCTGCTGAGTCCATAACACATTCCCTGGCCTTTCCCTGAAACTTCTCTGCTCAGAGAGAGCCAGCTCCCTGGGGATTCAACTCAGCTCATTGTGCCAGTTTTGAAGAAAATAACTCCCAGGAGAGTTAGAGAAGAAAAGTTCTACAAATCTCTCAGCTGCTTTTAAGAATTCCTGTCACGTTATTCAAAATGACATTCTGTCTGGGCCAAATGGCCTGCTGTCCGCGAAGAAAAATTAAATATTAAACATGAACTGTAGAGTTAAGTGATGATGGAAGGAGAGTAATGGGATCCACAAGCAGAGCTTACGTTGTATTCAACCCAAACTGCAGAATAATTGCTCCTGTCGGAGCAGCAGCTTCAATTTAACCTCAGCTCCACTCAGCTCAGGGCCCTGGAAGGAACTCAAAATCAGCTCTAGGACTGGAATTTTGAGAAACTTTGCTCCCTTCACTTTGGGGACTCTTAGTGCGAAGAAGAAAACAGATCTGATAGAAGGAGAAATAAGTGATGTCTTCAGAAATTACTCTGATGTTTAGAACTTGTATTGAGTGTTTAATTGAAGTTCATCCAAAACCAAAGTGAGAGAAGGTTTTTTCCTCTGCATAAACAAAAAAAAAAAAAAAAAAATCCAGGAGCCACAAAGGAAAACGTTGGTATGGTTGTGTACCAAGAACATCTGTGCTCAAGCTGACTTGAGGTGGTGCTTTGTCCTGGCGCTGCTGGCCTTTCACCGTCAGGAGAGGGTGCGCCCCCCCACCAGCTAACTCCAACAAACGCAGGGGTCTCTTTGCTTCCTCCCCTTTCCCCATTATGTGATTTCCAGAAGGGTGAAACCTCGAAAACAAGAAAGCAAATGTCCAGGACCACTAACACTAATACGAAAACCCTTAGCTCCCAACAAACCACTCTCACTTCTTTTTGCTCCTCCACTACCCCAGTGGGATTTTTCATTGTTCAAAGGTACGAAACAGCAACAAAATCACCGCAGTCTCCAGGGTTACTTTTTTTCAGATTTGGCTGTGCTGGGTTTCCGTTGCTGTGTGTGGGCTTTCTCCGGTTGTGGTGAGCAGGGCTACCCTTTGCTGTGGTCATGGGCTTCTCGTTGTGGTGGCTTCAGTAGCTGTGTCTCATAGGCTCTTGGGCACAGGCTCAATAGTTGTGGTGCATGGGCTTAGTTGTTCCGCAGCACGTGGGATCTTCTTGGACCAGGGATGGAGCCCATGTCCCCTGTATTGGCAGGTCGAGTTCCAATCACTGGACCACCAGAGAAGTCCCTCCAGGCTTAATTTTTAAATTTTTTCTGAACTTTACATATCTCATATTTTTCACCTTTTTTTTTTTTCCCTAAGGATTTTCACCCCGGTTGCATGTAAAGTAGTGGGTCTTTTCTGCTGGAACAAGCACTGTTGGAGATACTATTATGTCCTCCTCCCTCTGGGTCAAGGTCTGACTCAGAAGGACAACTGGACATCTGCCTGTCTGATGACAGTGCCCGGATGGACATGGACACTGTTGTGTGACCCAACAACACAGTCCTGACGTTGGCTCTTGCAGCCTCATTTAGCAGTTGCAACTATTCACCAACTGTTAAAAACTGTTTGCCCCTCAGCAAATTATTCCATCATCCTCTGGTTCTCAAACACGGTGTTAAATCTGTTTCACTCTGGGGGAGCATTCACAGGTTCTGTAAGGTCAGTGGGATCCTTAGGACACATTCAGTTCAGACAGTACCTAAGTCTGGGCATCCATGGCAGGGGTCTGCAACCTTTTTGGCACTGTGGTCGATTTTGTTGAAGACCATTTTTCCAAGGACTTGGGGGGATGATTCAAGCCTGTTACGTTTATTGTCCACTTTCTTTCTTTCATTATTACATCATCTCCACCTTGGATCATCAGGCATTAGATCCTAGAGGTTCGGGACCCCTGCTCTATGTAGTTAAGGAGAATTGGCCATCTGCTGACAATGACTGGTGCCCTGTCTTATGTCTTTACTGTTTTGAACTTCCTTTTTAGACATGTCAGTGAGTCAAGTGAAGTAAGATGAACTGTCCCCTGAAATTCTTTCCAAGTCTAAGAACCTGTGATCAGATCAGATCAGATCAGTCACTCAGTTGTGTCCGACTCTTTGCGACCCCGTGAATCGCAGCATGCCAGGCCTCCCTGTCCATCACCAACTCCCAGAGTTCACTCAGACTCACGTCCATTGAGTCAGTGATGCCATCCAGCCATCTCATCCTCTGTCGTCCCCTTCTCCTCCTGCCCCCAATCCCTCCCAGCATCAGAGTCTTTTCCAATGAGTCAACTCTTCGCATGAGGTGACCAAAGTACTGGAGTTTCAGCTTCAGCATCATTCTTTCCAAAGAAATCCCAGGGCTGATCTCCTTCAGAATGGACTGGTTGGATCTCCTTGCAGTCCTAGGGACTCTCAAGAGTCTTCTCCAACACCACAGTCCAAAAGCATCAATTCTTCGACGCTCAGCCTTCTTCACAGTCCAACTCTCACATCCATACATGACCACAGGAAAAACCATAGCCTTGACTAGATGAACTTTTGAATATGCTGTCTAGGTTGGTCATAACTTTCCTTCCAAGGAGTAAGCGTCTTTTAATTTCATGGCTGCAGTCACCATCTGCAGTGATTTTGGAGCCCAGAAAAATAAAGTCTGACACTGTTTCCACTGTTTCCCCATCTATTAATATTTACTATTGAACAGACTTGTGGGCAGCCATAATATGTGGGTAGTTTTATGAACCATAAAATACAAGTGAAGGCGGGAGATGAATAATTCAACAATCATTGGGTCTTGTCCCTTTGGGTAGAGTTCCTCAGGGAATACCATTTGTGGGATTAGGTCATATTTTCCAATGTATGTTCAGTACAGGAACTGTCGAATCTTTCTTTGCACACACTGGCCAGTTAACTGCTTGTAGAAGCATCTTCTTCTTCCCCATCCACATGTGTCTTCCCTTTCTCATTCATGTGGTTCATGTCACAGACCCTCAAGTTTTTCCTTCTGTGTGTGTGTGGGCTGTAGAGTCCTGCAGTGGCGAATGGCAAACTGTTTCATGTTACAATTTGAATATTCTAGATTGGACACTCTGATTCTATAGCGGGTATTCTGGAAGGTACCACAAACTCCCCAACCATCTGGTCTTTGTGTGTTTTGCCTTTTTTTTTTTTTGAGGGGGAGGAAGTGACTGTCAGTTATGCTTCCTAGGGGCTGCTTGTTTATTATGATTTCTCCAAATACTAGTAGCTTGTTTTGTTGATGTCTGCTGCCTTTTCCATTCAGCAAAACTCTCGGTGGTGTAGTTTGTTATGGCCTTTTCATACGCCCAGATGGCTTGACATTTTTGTTTTATCATAGAATTCACTGGGTGAAAACTGTAAAAGAAGAAAAAGATCTAACTTGGGTATGTTTGGCAAATATCATTAAATCAGATGAATACAATTTCAAAGATTCTCAGTTAGTAGCATGGCAGTCCTGGTGCGAATTTTCCCCTGAGTTTATATCTGAGATAGGTTATTTCTAATTAAAATACCATTGGGACGAGAGAATTTTATTTCCCTTCCATTGCATAGGATGTAGATTTCGTTTTAATTGTTTCATAGAGAGTCAGTTAAATGGACAAATGAGATAGAAGTAAAAACAGATTAGAGACATTTGTTTTTGCCATGTGATCATTCTAAGCAATCCTGGGAATAAGCAGTCTTAAATCTATTTATTTTAGAATTAAATACAAACCTATATTGATATTTTATGTTTATTGCCTCATTCTAATTTCTGTGGTTATTTCTAAGAAACTGTACACAATTTATGATGAAATGAAATGCCGTGTGATTAATTTCTTTTAAGCCTAGTTTTGGGTATTGCCTCATGTACCCCAGTACTTCCTTACTACTGTTTTGTACTGGGAGTAGCGAAGGAGCTGGTTGATATAGAAATAATATTAGGATACATACCATGGTAGGCAATGGAACTCCTTTGCTTTGGGAACTTCTGTGTTTAAAAGTTTTGGAAGAACTGAGCAGGGGGTCCCCAAGTTCTGGCATGTGGATTTGGGGCCTCCATCATGAATGGAAACACGTGTTTCAATGACTGGCCTCCAAGGGGAAATCAGAACTGTCACAATTTCATTCGCCTGCAAGACAAGGTTGAGATTACGTGGCTTGTGACCAGTAAGATCCAACAGGAAAATCCCCATAGCCAGTATGCTTCTTGTGGAGGGTAACCACAGCTAATTAATACATCTGAAACCTAATTTTGCTCTTTGACTCAAAAAGCAGAAGCTGAAGTCAGGAGTGGGGGTAGACAGTGGCAGATGAGAACCTTGGGGCAGTCTGTGGGGTCCAGCTGGAAGGCAGTGCTCAGCCTCCCCCGCTCAGTGTGGACAGCGCAGGTCTCCTCCTCCCAGGAGGGATGTGGGAGCTGGTTGTGCTGGTATCTCTGATCATGAGGGACTCGGGTACTCGGCCTGTCACAGGGACGCTTTGGGAACTCAGCTGCAAGGAATTTCATGTTGGACTTTAGTCATTGTGGTTAAATAGAGTATGCATATATACGCAGCCGCTGAGTTTTGTTCGACTCTTGGTGACCCCATGGACAGTAGCCTGCCAGGCTCCTCTGTCCATGGGATTTCCCAGGCAAGAGTACTGGAGTGGGTTACCATTTTCTTCTCCGGGGGATCTTCCTGATCCAGAGACTGAACCTGCGTCTCTGCATTGGCAGGTCGGTTCTTTACCACTGAGCCAATGGGGAAGCTAAATAAAGAGCACCAGAAACGAAATGGCTCTGGCTCCTCTCACCTGACGGGCAGGGCATGAGGCATAAAAAGATGCCTGTGAAACCTTGATGGGGCCTTTCCTGTCTGTACTCTTACTGTGAACTTCTGATGGTCAATTTTAGGAATTAATCACGTGTGTTTTGGGACCACCATGTGGAATGAATATCCTCACTGTTTCTAAGGTGGAAGACATCCGTGGGCAAGGCTGGGATCTGGTCCATCGGAATGATTGGTCATAAGGAGCTAGGAACTCTGCTCGTTCTGAGTGGTCTCAGATGTAAGCGTCTATAACATGATTCCTCTTTGTAGGACACAGTTGGTTAGATTTTCAGTGACACCTGACAAGTGGCCCAACCAGAGCCCTTTCTCTGAGAATTTGGCCCTGCAGCCAAGAGACGCTTTTGCAGCTGAACCTGTTTCCTAAATGGAGGAGACTTCAAATCTTTTTGCTTGGGACTTCCCTAGTGGTCCTGTGGCTAAGACTCCAAGCTCCCAGTGCAGGGGGCCTGGGTTCAATCCCTGGGCAGGAAAGTGGATCCCACATGCCACAACTAAAGATCCTGAATGCTGCAACAAAGATCAAAGACCCCATGTACTGCAACTAAGATGCAGCACAGCCAAATAAATAAATAAACCTTATTGCCAAATTCAGACTTAAATTGAACAAAATAGGGAAAACCACTAGACCATTCAGGTAGGACCTAAACCAAATCCCTTACAATTATACAGTGGAAGTGAGAAATAGATTTAAAGGACTAGATCTGATAGACTGCCTGATGAACTATGGACAGAGGTTTGTGACATTGTACAGGAGACAGGGATCAAGACCACCCCAAGAAAAAGAAATGCAAAATGGCTGTCTGAGGAGGCCTTACAAATAACTGTGAAGAGAAGCAAAAGGCAAAGGAGAAAAGGAAAGATACACCCATTTGAATGCAGAGTTCCAAAGAATAGTAAGGAGAGATAAGAAAGCCTTCCTCAGCTATCAGTGTAAAGAAATAGAGGAAAATAATAGAAGGGGAAAGACTAGAGATCTCTTCAATAAAATTAGAGATAGCAAGGGAACATTTCATGCAAAGATGGGTCCAATAAAGGACAGAAATTATATTGACCTAACAGAAGCAGGAGATATTAAGAAAAGGTTGCAAGAATACACAGAAGAACTGTACAAAAAAGATCTTCATGACCCAGATAATCACAATGGTGTGATCACTCACCTAGAGCTAGGTATCCTGGAATGTGAAGTCAAGTGGGCCTTAGGAAGCATCACTACGAACAAAGCTAGTGGAAGTGATGGAATTCCAGTTGAACTATTTCAAATCCTAAAAGATGATGCTGTGAAAGTGCTGCACTCAATATGCCAGCAAATGTGGAAAATGCAGCAATGGTCAGAGGACTGGAAAAGGTCAGTTTTCATTCCAATCCCAAAGAAAGGCAATGCCAAAGAATGCTCAAACTACTACAAAATTGCACTCATCTCACACGCTAGTAAAGTAATGCTCAAAATTCTCCAAGCCAGGCTTCAACAGTATGTGAACCATGAACTTCCAGATGTTCAAGCTGGAACATCCAGAGATCAAATTGCCAACATCCGCTGGATCATGGAAAAAGCAAGAGAGTTCCAGAAAACATCTATTTCTCCTTTATTGACTATGCCAAAGCCTTTGACTGTGTGGATCACAATCAACTGTGGAAAATTCTGAAAGAGATGGGAATACCAGACCACCTGACCTGCCTCTTGAGAAGCCTGTATGCACGTCAGGAAGCAACAGATAGAACTGGACATGGACCAACAGACTGGTTCCAAATAGGAAAAAGAGTACGTCAAGGCTATATATTGTCACCCTGTTTATTTAACTTATATGCAGAGTACATCATGAGAAACGCTGGACTGGAAGAAACACAAGCTGGAATCAAGATTGCCGGGAGAAATATCAATAACCTCAGATATGCAGATGACACCACCCTTATGGCAGATAGTGAAGAGGAACTAAAGAGCCTCTTGATGAAAGTGAAAGTGGAGAGTGAAAAAGTTGGCTTAAAGTTCAACATTCAGAAAACTAAGATCTTGGCATCTGGTCCCATCACTTCATGGGAAATAGATGGGGAAACAGTGGAAACAGTGGCTGACTTTATTTTGGAGCTCCAAAATCACTGCAGATGGTGACTTCAGCCTGAAATTAAAAGACATTTACTCCTTGGAAGGAAAGTTATGACCAATCTAGATAACATATCATAAAGCAGAGACATTACTTTGTTTACAAAGGTCCTTCTAGTCAAGGCTATGGTTTTTCCAGTGGTCATGTATGGATGTGAGAGTTGGACTATAAAGAAAGCTGAGCACCAAAGAATTGATGCTTTTGAACTGTGGTGTTGGAGAAGACTCTTGAGAGTCCCTTGGACTGCAAGGAGATCCAACCAGTCCATCCTAAAGGAGATCAGTCCTGAGTATACATTGGAAAGACTGATGTTGAAGCTGAAACTGCAATACTTTGGCCACCTGATGTGAAGAGCTGACTCATTTGAAAAGACCCTGATGCTGGGGAAGATTAAAGGCAAGAGAAGGGGACGACAGAGGATTAGATGGTTGGATGGCCTCATCGACTCAATGGACATGAGTTTGGGTGAACTCCAGGAGTTGGTGATGGACAGGGAGGCCTGATGTGCTGCAGTCCATGGGGTTGCAAAGAGTTGGACATGACTGAGTGACTGAACTGAACTGAACTGAAAAAGAAAAACCATATCTTTGGGCTTTGTGTATGTTGGTGGTGGAGTGGGCGGGGGGCAGGTCTTCTGCATGTAGATGGAATTTTGGAGGAATCTGGTCAAGAAGAGGAATAAGAATGAAGCAACTGTTGGAGGAAACCATAGCGGGAAGCCAAGGTGAGTTGGCCCTTCTCTTCTGGAAACCCTCTACTTTCTCGACTTTTCTGTCATTAAACTTTCCTGGTTTTTCTCCCAGGTCTCTGGACACTCTTCTGGGTTCCCCTTGCCAGCTCAACTTCCTTCTTTAAATAACATCTAAATGCAGATTCTCTTCGTGTCTCAATCCTGGGAACCTACTCTTCTTTCTGCACAAACAATCCATTCAGACACACTCAGGACCGCTTGTCACTTTTTTCTCCCCCTTGTGGGCCATTCACCAACAACAGTTTCTGACAGCTTGCTTTATTCTCCCAATTTTTTTGTATTTTTGTGTTTTCTCCCAATATTTTTGTATGGAATCCTCGTCTGAGTCTGAGATGGTGCAGTGAAATTGAAGGGTCTGATCTTAGGGAGAATTTGTGACCTCCAGCATTCTCCTGCGACAGGGACTTGCAATAACCCTCTGGGGGGCTTATTTGACCCCATGATGACTGTATTCAGAGCAACTTGTTAACAAGTCTCCTCATGGAGAGACCTGTGGCCAGAAGGCTTACGTGCTAGGATTACCACGGACACAATTGTACAACAACTGTACTCAGTGATCAGGCTGGTTTCTCCAGCTGCCTAAGGCTTTCCCGGCTTCACGGGTGACTTGTCATGACATCGCTCATCTCAAAAGAGAATGTAGCCTCGTAACAGCATTGGGAGGCCTCTCTGCAGGACAATGACCTTGTTGAGGGAAGATTGGAGGGATAAAACTCACCTGCTCACAGGGCAGGCAGGTAACAAATGACAGAAATCCAGATGAAGAGGGCACTACCTGCGGAAAGTGGTCTCCAGTCCGCTCCAGCCCATCATCAGATATGATGAGGGATTCAGCTCAGTTACATCTTCAGCTGGAAATCTAAGTTTAATCTGAGACCCTTGATTTCTAAATGCTGTCAGTGTATCCCATTGGGTGTTCATTTTTTATGACTAGGCTTTAATCTGTACAGGCATGTTCCTGTGGTAGATTTCACAACTATTGAGTTAGAATAGCCCTGCAGGGAACCAGCGTACATGTGAGGCAGACCTGGAATGAAGCATTGCCTTCATCCCTTCTCCACTAGGTCTAGAAATAAGCCCCCAGGAAAACTGCTATGGTCATATCTAAGTCAGAGCTTGACTGCAGTCCCCTCCTGTATGACAGGATGAGGATGCTCCCTGGTGAGACTGCCAGAAAAACATATTTGAAAAAACACACACTTTAAAGTCCCCAGAAATGATTCTAAGGTCAAACAAAGAAATATTCATTCAAGAAATATTAGGAAATTCATCAGAAAGTTGAGAGTCTGATATTTGAACCAAGACTGCTTCCCCATCCTCCTCTCATTTCAGAGATGGAGGCTCCAGTCCAGATGGGCACAGCCAAGAACACAGAGTTCTCAGCCCCCAGTCCCCCAACCCCTACCTCCAGCCCCTCAGCCCTCAGCCCCCAAATCCTCAGCCCCTCAGCCTCCCAGTCCCTAAGCCCCTACCCACCAGCCCCTCAGTCACCAGTCCCCAAACCCCCAGTTTCCCAGCCCCTAACCCCTAGTCCCTCAGACATCAGTCCCCAAACCCCAGCCCTCAGCCTCCCAGTCCCCCAGTCCCCAGTCCCCCGGCCCCTACCCCCCAGCCGGTCAGCCCTCAGTCCCCAATCTCCCAGTCCCCCAGCCCCCAGCCTCCAGCGCCCTAGTCCCCAACCCCACAGCTTCCCAGCCTTCAAACCCTTAGCCCCCTGCAACCACACCTCCAGCTCGCAGCCCCTCAGCCCCCAGCCCTGAGCCTCCCCAGCACACAGACTGTGGACTTGCTTCCCAGGAGGAGCCACCTTCAGATTTCCCATCCCACTCCCCCCACCCACTCCCTGTTTCAGAGGCCAAGCCCCCACTTTAGAATCGCAGCTTTCCTTGGGGGCCCCACCACTGAGAATACTGGGGCCCTGATCGCCTTGCCCCAAATGTGAGTTGGTGCTTTCATACCAGGAGGGGCAAGCCCCAGGGGCTGCTGCTGTTTCCTCCTCATTCCATGGGTGCTCCATGGCCAAGGCAGGGTGGCCACACAGAGGGGAGGTTGCCCTCATCCCAGGGTTCATTTCCAGAGCTGAGGCTTCAGAGATGATGCCTAGGATAGGGCACTGAGGGGCCCAAAATCTCTTCTGAAAGGAACAGACTCATTTGCAACAGAGCATGGGGAAGGGGAAGCCCAAGGGTGCCCTGGAGAACTGGGGAGGTTGCAGTGAAAGGTGACCCCATAGAGGCTGGCAGCTGATGGAGAGACATACCCAGGCTGTAGGCTGGCTGCTTTGCTGGATAGCAGGTATGGGCTGCTTCTTAGAACAGGAGTGTCAGGGTGGGCTGGGGAGACCCCCCCTAGGGTGCCTGCTATAGGGGTCCACCTGGGTGAAGCTGTGAAGGGGCAGCATGGTGCCTGGTGCCCACATGTGTGCAGTGAGGATGTGGGATCTGGTAGGAGGGAAGGTCCTGGCTGGGAGGCAATGAGATGCCATCTCTTCAATGTCACGCCTTAGAAAGTGATTCTGGTTTCAGTTCCTCTGTGACCAAAGTTTTGGTGTCCTGGGCTGTCTAGGTGTTGGGTCTAAATGAGCTGCTGTTACTGCAGGTCTAGCTGAGTGAGGCCCAGCAAAACAGAGGCCCACGAAAGTGAAGTCGCTCAGTTGTGTCTGACTCTTTGCAACCCCATGGACTGTAGCCTACCAGGGTCCTCCATCCACGGAATTTTCCAGGCAAGAGTACTGGAGTGGGTTACCATTTCCTTCTCCAGGAGATCTTCCCAACCCAGGGATTGAACCCAGGTCTCCTGCTTTGCAGGCAGATGTGTTACCGTCTGAGCCACCAGGGAAGCCAAACAGAGGCCCAGGGTCTGTTTATACAGTGTAACCCTGGCTGCTCCTCCTGTGGGGGCTTCCCTGGGTTGCTCAGCAGTAGAATCTGCCTGCAATGCAGGAGACACAGGAGACATGGGTTCAGTCCCTGAGTTAGGAAGATCCCCTGGAGGAGGGCTTCTATGTTCTGGGGCAGAGATGTCCTGAGGGCAGTGGAATGGGGGCAGGACTGTCCAGTGGCCCACAAAGTGGATAATGGCTCTTCTATGTCCCAGTCAGGAAGCCTTTGCACTCCAGGCTCGGGGTCTACGGGGAGAAGCCCAGCCTGCTTTCAGCCCCTTGGACCTGGGCTCTAACCAGGGCTGTACCCGCAAAGGACTATTTGTGCTAATTCATCAGCCCAGCAGGGGGCGCCTATTACTTTCGCCCCAAATGGCCCCCGGTGGGCTGGAGGTGGCCCTGGCCCCTGCGCCCCAGCTCTGCTGTCCTTCTCCATCTTCCCCTGCATTGTCCACCCCATGATTGTATCACATGGCCCCTGTATGTCCCTGCTCTGTGCCCACCTAAGGGTCTACCAGCCCTAGGGGACCCCAGAGCCCGTGTTCTGAACAGGAGAGGGTGAGCCTGGGGTACTGTCAGGACCCTGGGCCATCCTGTGAAGCAGAACCCCTGCCCATCTATACTCCAGCCTGGCAGGATGGTGTCCCGGGTCCTGCCTCTTTCCCCCTCCGCAACTGTGGAGAACGACTTCCTCCCATCTGAGTCTTGAATTATGATATTTTTCCGAAATCAAATTACTTTGCCATAGGCACTTCACTTAAAAGCCAATTTCTCTAATTGCTCATTTTGGGATCTGATCTGGTACTCCTCCACTAAGGGCCTGCGGCTAAGGTGTTAGCAGAAATTAAATATCTGTGTCTGCAGATCCTGTCCCCTTCCCCAACACACACCCCAGGCGTCTGTGCTCCTCCTACCAAGGCGGCTGTCCCCATAGCTCATTAGTTTTCCGCTGTTAGGAACCTTTCACATTTTCCTCTTTCCTACCTTGGTTGAATGGGTCCACACCAGTCTGAGAAAGAAGGTTTCATCATGTTCAGGGCCATCTGGCTGATCCATGTCATGCTAATAACACAGAGAGTCACATACCATAAGGCAGGTGTGTGACAGAAGTGAGGAGCTCCCCATGGCTGATGGGGCTGGAGGAGGGCGGCTGCCATGGCCCCCAGATGATGATGGTCATACGGGTCCAGTGTTGCTTAATGTCCCAGCATGTTGAGAGCCCCTGGAAAACCACAAGACCCCCTGGTTCACACTGGGCTCTGCGCTGGTGTTTCTCCACCTGATTCCAGGGAGAAAGCAGTGAGCAGCAGCTTGACCCCAGATCTTAGTTCCCTGAATGGGGATCGAACCCTGGTCATGGCAGTGAGAGTGCCAAATCCTAACTGCTACACCATGAGGGCCAGTGGCAGGAGTCTGGGCCCTGGATTTCATCAGTTTAAAAGGGAATTTGACAAAGAGTTGGAAGGTAGAGGGAAAGTAAGTGTTTATTAGAAAAGCAGGATATATGTGCACAAATGCGCAGGTGAGCTCCGAGAGAGTTGGGTTTTTTGGAAAGTTTAAATCATTTATAAGGGCACAGTCTCACGGGTTTTTGTTCTCCTCTGGCCACTCATCTTGCTTTGACTCCACAGTTGATTTGTCCCTGGGCCCTCCCGTACGTGCCCTGCCCTAGCCAAGATGCATTTTGACACAAGGTCTTTGGGAAGCTAGCAATTCTTATTATGGGCTGGCATCCCCTCCCTTTATGATCCAGAGGAGACTTTCTGCACGTGTGCGGTTGAGGCCTCCCTGACCCCAAGGATGAGAAATATGTGACCTCTTGATCTTTCACCCAAGTAGGGCTCAGCTCTTCCCTGCCCCTGCCATGACTCTTATCTTAGTGTCCGCAGGAGACAAAGTCCAGCCATTTACTGTGTTCCTGTTATTTCCATCTCAAAGTTCAGTCGGGAGGCTGGTTGTAAATGTCTAGCCTAGAACGCATCTATCTCCTGCCTCACACCCACCACCCCCCACCCTTCTCTGACCTCTGCCCAGAGGTTCCTGTGGTGGCTCCTGTGACGGTAAGTACCTGATAGGGGTCAGACGTGCATGGGTGCTGACCGGTGACTGAAGCTGTGGATGTAACTGAGGCCCCTTGAGAGGGAGAGGTGAGGGGATGAGGGGACAGGCCCTGGCCACTGGGGACAGGAGCGTGGCTCTGCCCAGCTCACCCCCCAGGCCAGAGACTGCAGGTCCTCCAGGCCTGTGATCCGGATCACCTCTACCCAGCGACATGACACAGCTATGCACATGAAGGGGACAGCTGCCTTTGCTGCTCCTGCAGGTGAGGGAGCCATGGACACCTGAGCAGCACCTGAGGCCAGAACACGCAGCCACATGGAGCCTGGTCCTGAGGCCTGCCCGTCTTTGCCCTCTCTGGTCCTGGGTGCTGTCCCTCAGGTCCTTGCCACTTCAGGGGTGGCCAAGGCCCAACAGCATCATCACCCCGGGCTCTCTAGAATGCAGAGCCTTGGACCCCTAGCCCTGCTGGATCAGCATTTGCACTTTGAAAAGATTTCAGTGATTCACACACAAACTAGAGCCAGAGTAGCACTGCAGGAGCCCCTGTCCCCTCCTTAGACCTCGGTGTGGCCTTGAAGGGCCCCAGCCCCCGGTCTCTCAGGATGCAGTGGGGACTCCTGGCTAAAGGTGCAGATGCTGACCATGTCCTCCTGAGCACCCACTGGGAAGGTAGGAACAGGACCTGAAACGAGCATTAACCCGGCAGCCGGTGCAGGGGAGGACGTGATGGCAGGAAGCCCCTGGGAGAAGGCACTGACCGTCAGCTCTGTGAAGCCAGAACCCACGCTCGGGAGGTGGGAGGGGTCTTCCTGCCCCCAAAATCTGGCCAGATCATGAAGAAAGCCCCATGGGCTCTGACTTGAGGGGTTTCCCATGAAAATGGCCCAACAAATTCACATCACAAAGGCCACGCCTGAGAGCACGGAACTTGCCACTAGCTTCTCCCTCCTGCAACTGGAAATAAGAGCCCAACAGGCGGAGAAAAACGTGGAACATGAAAGCAGAGGCTAAAAATAAATGGGGGGGAAACATGGTATTTATGGAGAGAGAAGATAATTTCAAACTACAGCTATTAACTAACGTCCTCAGGGAGATAAAAGAAAGACACTACGCCCATATAATAAGAGTGGGATGCTATTAAAAACAGCATTCAAATGTGATTAAGAAGGAAAGAGTGGTAAAATGCTGGACTATGAAGTAAAGGAAGTGTTCGTGGAAGAGAGCAGAAAAGATGAGAGAGGAGCAGGAGAGAAGAGTGGGGCTGGAGGACCAGGGCGTGGTCCCAGCGTGCATCCTGAAGCACGAAACCCAGGGCTAGCGTCTCCCCCACCCTTGGCGTCATCCACGCAACCCCCCTCCTGGGTGTGGTGGGTCTGTCACAACGTGGGTTAGACCTGGGACTCATTGGTCCCATCAGGGAGCCACATTCACTGCCCCACCAGGACACGAAGGTGCTAACTTTCTATTTTCTGAGTATTTCATTCATCCTCAAGTTGGAAACCATCTTGTTTATGCATTTCCTTTATTGTCAGAAATTCAACCCCATGTTCTCCGTCAGCTGACCAAAATCTTGCCTACAGACATCCCATCCACCTACCCGCTGCTCTGCTGACCTCACCTCCCGAGGGGCTCCCATGGATCCTCTGTCCTGTCCTGTCTGGGCTGGGTTCCCTCCATGCCCACAGCCCAGTGGCCCTCCAGGCTGCCTTGCCCCCACCATCCTGGTCAGGCCCCTTCTCTCAGATCCTTGATGGCCCACTTAGATCATGGTGTTTCTGGAGCCCAGGGTCCTCAGGATGCCCTTTTCCATCACCTTGGGGACTCCCCTTGCCCTGCCTCTTGCTCCTGGAAGCCCTCCTCTCATGTCAGAACTATTGACACCCCAGGGCTCACACGCTGTGCATCTCAGGGACACACTGACACCCTAGACCCTCTACAGGTGCACTCCTTTGGAACAAGAAAGTGAAGCTGCCCTTGCTCTGCTTGCCAGACCCTGAGTGCTGAATCCATCTGCCAACAGTCCAAAGCTTGGAGTTCAGGGACAAGTGGTCTGGAAAGTGGAATATCCTTGGCGGGCCTCTCAGAGTCTCCTGGGAGAAGCTGCCTGGTGAAATCCCGTGGCCGGGGCTGTGGTCTGAGCCTGCGGGCTGAGCCAGGGGTGGGAACACAGCTCCTCTGAGGATTTCTGTGTGACAAATAAGTGCAGAAGAAAAAAATCCCTTAGTGTAATTTAATGGGAGAGCTCCAAGTTAGACATTGGATTTCAGTAAGATTCAAGTAATTGATGAGAAGAGTCTTCTAGCTCTTATGCTCAAAGTTGTCCTCAGAGAGGGGTCAACTGGGATTCAAATATAGGAACAGCAAAGAGAGAGAGACAGAGAGAAACAGAAAGAGACAGAGAGAGAGAGACAGAGAGAGGGAGAGACACACAGAGAGAAACACACACACAAGTGTTTTTGGTCTGTCTCCTCCACCCACACCTTCTGAATTCATCCTGATCTTATCTTCACACATTCATCCTCTCCTCAACCATCAAATAAGCAAATCCATTGACTATCAGGGTTTTAATGAAAATTGTTCTTTTCCTGGAGCATCTCCCTGGTAAGCAAATGAATGGAGCCAATAAAACCCTCTCTCTTCCTGGTAGTGATTGATGACTTCCTCCTACCCCCAGAGCCTGGAGAGAGCAGCACATTGACTGCACCAGCTCTTGCTCTAAAGCTCTTCATTAGGAGAAACTGTTTATCACCGACTAGTTGGCCCAGGCCCTGGCAGGTTTTCTGATGAGCCTCCGTGATGGGCGGGCAGGCAAGGGGGAAGGTGTCTTTCCCCTAGAATGGACTTTGCCCTCTGGTCCCTTTTTCCAACTGGAATGCTTGATTCAAACCAGCATTGTGTGGTGGGTCTGTTCACCTGACCCACCAGTTTCCCAATAGCATGGGGACAGAATGTACTCTATTCTTGCAGTTTGTTGGGTCCATGGATGGAATCCTGAACAGGTCATGTCCAGAGGACACAGGGCCTCATCCAAGGCCTTGGAACCAATAACTGCATCTCCCACTGACAGAGCTACCCAAAGCAAACTCAAAATTCCATCCTATTTCTTCCTTGCTTCCCCATTAGGGGAAGGGTACTGACACCCACTCCGTTGCTCCACACCAACTTCTAGGCATCCCTGGGATTCCAGCCCCACTGGGTGTCCTGGCCTCCCCAAGCCCCGAAGGACATAGACTCTTTCAGGACACAGTCCTGGCCCCTCGTTCACTGTGGTTCCTCATGCCTGGCCCAGGACTTGCACACAGCAGGTGCTCCATGTGTGTTTCCTGATGAGTGAATGAACCCTCTGGGTTACCAACTCACCTGCTTCCTCTTTGGAGTCCTGTAGGGAGGAGCTGCGGTTCAGTTTCGCTGGAGTCACACGGACAGGGGAGGGTGCTCCAGGCGCCCTGCTGCCGGGTCCTTCCCTCCAAAGCCTCCGATTTGCTGGGAGGTGAATGTTTGTGCTGCTATGAATATTTGATGGGCCCAGCTGTGCAGGAGAAACTCTAAGAGCCATCCATAATTCACCACAGGGGCAGCAGCCTTTGGCGCTCTGAGCAGCCTCCTGTGCAGAGAGCTGCCTCTGGAGGATGGAAAGGCCTCGGGGGTTCATTATGCATCACATGTTCAGGGCCTGGTGGCCTGAAAAGTGATTCAGTTGTGCAAATAGTGAGGCCTCGGAAGTTCTGGTGGCCACGCATTCTCAGAAGGAGTCACTCTCAGACCTCCTGCAGTCTGATCTGCTAGCATCACCACCTGGTCCTGACCCTCAGACTTCATCATCCCATCAGGTGACCCTTTGGGTCCCTGTGCCCTGTGGGGGCCCTGCAGACAGCCCATCTCCCCACTGGAGTGTGGATACCACGAGCACCCGCCTGGTCACCTTAGTCTCCCCAGCACTGATGAATGGACAGAGGAAGAAAGGAGGGAGCGAGGGAGAGGGAAAAGAAGGAAAGGGGAGCACTTCCCCTGCAAGGACCCCCGGCTCTTCCTACATCGCTGATCCTCACACATTAGAGACACGTGATTGACGAGGGAGTTTGTTAAAATGCAAATGTCCAGGTCTTTTCCACACACTCTGATCTAGAGTCTGGGCTGGACTCAGGCACCTGCATCATTCAAAAAGCTTCTAGAGGCTTCTAAATACTGTCAGGTGAGGTCCCCTCACAGGCAGCCTCTGGAGGAAAAGGCTCTTCCCCGGGAACAGAGTGGATGAAGCAGAGGAGCCGTGTCCCTGTGCTCCTCCAGGTTGGGCTCCTGTAACCACCCAAGCTGCTCTTGGCCCTCCTCCCCTGCTGCTCTCCCTCCATCCCCGGGGGTTCCAAATGAGGATGAGCCTCCGGGGTTCCTCTCCACACGGATGACGCTGGAGAGCAGATGAGATCGGGCAGACATCCCCAGGGAGAGGCTCTGTGGTTTCCAGTGGAGAAGGAGGTTTGTGTACTCCAGGCTGTTTCCTCAGCAGCGTGGGGGTCAGTGGGGAGGACTGGCCGCGAACCTGGGCCTCAGACCCTGACCCCCTGTGCTCGGGGCGCATTTAGTGCCGGTGTCTGTGCTGCTCCCACCTGGTGCCCGGGGAGGAGTGGTAGGAGCTGGGGCTGGAGGAGCTCAGTGGGAGGTGAGCTGGGTGGGTGAGGCCAGGGTGGATGAGGCCAGAGTGGGTGGAAGAGAGAACAGGGTGCTCAGGCCTGGCCTCTGCCTGCACTCTCCCGGCAGCAGGGGGTGCCCAGAGCTGACTCAGCTCCGCAGACGCAGACCAGTATGTGTGTACACACACACACACACACACACACACACACACACACACACACACACGTGCTGCATGCATCCACCACATGCACACACAAGCCCATACACAGACTCACACAAAAACAGACACATGCACTCATGCAAGCACACACGGGGCATACCCATGTGTGCACACACCCATGCACAGGCACACGTATAGCCGTGTGGACAGGAAGGCGCACAAACCACCCACACGCAAACATGTGCAGGCACACAGACACACGCAGTGCTGGAGACACCACCCCCACCTCACCCCGGCTTCTTCCGGTTTGTTGAAAGCGCTTTCCCATCTCCGAGTTGGCCCACATTGCTTATTCTGCAAACCTCAGAGAACCAGGCCCCTCTGGACCACGACCGTCTCTGTTTCCTCCAGAAGGAGCTGCCAGCAAATCTTGGAGCCTTAGAGCTCAGCGTCCTGAGACCCCCGCTGTCCTGTGCTGGGGAGGGCTCCAGGGACACTGGAGACCGTCAGGTCACATCTTTTAGGCATTCAGGAGCCAGCTTTCCCCCAGTTTGGAGGACGTACAGCCATAGGACACGTCCTCGACCATACCAGGAGACTGAGGGCTCAGGGAGATGTTCCAGAACCTTCTGTCAGGAGGAAGTGGGGGCTGCTGCTGCTGGTAATGGAGCTGGACAGGCCTGAGAGGAACAGGATGACCCGGAGAAGCTCTGGGGACCCTGGGCAGGTGGACAGCGTGCACCCCGATTTGCTGTCGCTGAAGGCCTGGCCTGCTCAGAGCAATTGACTGTTAGGCTGTCTGTCCCCAAGAAGGTCAATCTGTCCATCGATAGTCAATCGTCAATGGGAGCACAGACAGCCTGCAAAGACAGAAAGGTGGTGGAGGGCAGCCCTCCTGGACCCTGCCCGCAGTGCCTGCCCCCAGGGCTGGTCTGTAGGGGGTCCTGGGTGGAGGGGTCTGAGGCCCCAGTGGCTCCAGGTGTCTGCTGACTCCTGGGCTCCTGTGAGGACTGGGAAGGGGCCCCTCCTGTGGGGGCTGACACACACCTCGGGGTGTTGTTGCACTTGCAGGCTTGGCCTGAAACAGAAACCTCTCAATCTGAAGCCCAGGTGGAAGGGCAGCTGCCCACCCGGGACACTCAGGAGAAGCCATTCCTAGTGGGGCCCTGCCCTGTCCAGGCACCTGGTCCCCGAATCTCTAGTTACCATGTCTCCCCCTGTAGGTCAGCAGACCACAGACCCCGAGTCCCCCACAGCCCTGCGTCTGGAAGGGGCAGGGCGGGAGGGGCAGCTGTGGGGTCCTCTCACACACACCCCCACCCCGTCTGCTCCTCTCCTAGCTGGGGAAGGGCCCAGAGGTTCCTCGTGAGGAGGGGCTGCAGCTGGGCCTTCCGGGGAGGAGGGGCGACTCTGAAAGGCCCTCAGAGAGCCACACAAGGCGGCCTTGTTTGGGAGCCGCCTCCCCGGGCTCAGATCCCCTCCCTCCTGAGCAGGAAGGGGGCCCGGGACCGTGGTCAGGCACCCTGCCCTGTGAGGGGGTCACCGCGGGGCTATTTCTAGCTCAGCCTCTGACCCCGCAGACACAGGGGCCCTGACTGAAGAGATTTGCAGCTGGAAACATCCTGCCAGGGCCCTCCCAGCAGCTGTGACCTCTCTCGGGGCAGAGGTGACACAGCGCAGGGTGGGAGGGGCCCGCTGTGAGGGGGATGTGGTTGAAGCCTCTGCACTGGCCAAGAGGGCCCCCTGGGGACCCTGCGGCAGACCGACCTTCCTCTACAACCTTCCCTGGCTCCGTATTGCTGTGGGGGGAGCCCAGGCGCCTCCTTAGCCGGGCACCCCTGTCATAACCACCCTCGGGGTTCCCCTCCCCCAACTCCCCCATCTCTGGGAGGAGCCTCCCCAGGTGGGGTCAGGAGTGCCGCCCTCTGACCTCGGTGCCCAGGAGGAGACTCGGCAGAGACCACACTCTGCAAAGATGTGCCCGGGGGGCTGCACAGGGTGAGGTGATGGTGACCCCTGCCCAGGCATGTGGGGAGCACTGGGGTCACCCTGCCTGTAAATGCTCTGGTGCCTGGACCAGGGGAGTGGTGGGCAGCAGCCTGCCCTGAACCGTCCACTCAGGGCAGGGCCAGCAGGTGACTCTGCCTCCAGGGTCCCCCCAAGCCCCCTCCAAGTACCAGCTGCGGAGGGTCCACTTGGCCTCTCAGGACTTTGGTTTCCTCATCTGTAAAATGGGAGTGAAATCACAGCAAGGGAGCCCCACGGGGTTGCTTTGAGGATTAATGAGTGAACAGGTGGGAACGTTCGGCCCCATCTGGCAGGAAAAGCACCAAGCCCTCAGTCCAGGTCAGTGATGATAATGCAGACAGTCCCTTCTTCTCCCAGCGAGCAAACGGTGTCCGGGCCATAGAGGGAGGGAGAGAGGACAGGCCTGCTCTTGGGAAAATATCCCTCTAAACTCTACATCCCTGTTTATGGATTGAAATATAATAGGCCTCCAGGGAGTCTCTTCTCATCTTTTGTATCAAGGAGGAAGCCCTGGGACTTAGCCTGGAAAGAGCATCTCTGAGGCTCTACTCCTGGATGGTCCCTGCTTCATGTTAGTACTCTTGGAGGAGGTCGAGGAGCATGGAGTCCTGTCCACCCCCACTCCCTGCTCCTGTTCTCACCTGGGGTCCCAGGAGAGAACATTTGGGGATGGATGTGCACACAGACCACATGGGCAGAGTGGGGGTGGACCTCCAGGTGAACCAGAAGAAGGAAGGAGCCCAGGTCTCTCTGAGGTCCCTCCATGATTCCCGTGGAGCCGTCACCCTGGGCTTCAGAAATTCCTCCTGCAGAAGAGGTGGCCGCCCTCTCCCAGCACCCGAGATGCCCACCAGGCTTTTCTCTCCTCATGAGTCTTCAGGTCCTAGGGAAGCAATGCCTGAAACGGGGTGCATGGATGGACCCTGTGTGGGGAGGAGAGCCGGCCACCTTAGCCTCGTGTCTCCCACACCGCCCCACCACACCCTGGGCTGTCTCTGCATTAGAGTCGCAGGCCACCCTGGGCTGTTTTCTGAGGGACGGCTCCTCTCCCCACCAGCCTGGAGGAGAGACACAGCCCCAAGCTTGCTAATTAATGAGACTCAATGTAATGAGCTATTTAAAGGCAAACTCATAAGGCTACTAATGGGATTTCTAATTTGGGAGGAGGAAAAGGGTTAAATTGTGTTGAGAGTAATGGAAGTTTGGGAATCCAAGATGTTTTCTGTTTCTGGGTTTCGTCCTGGTAATTAATTGGATGGAAGTTGTTAAACTTTACGAGAAAGCAGAGATAATGCAGGTTCACTGACTCTCTGGAAGATTAAGTTCATTTATCTCCTCCTAAACCGCCAGGAGCCCCAGTGTTGATGCTGCTTCAGGAGAGAGGAGCAGAGCAGATCCAGCGGTGTCTGCTGGTTTTCCTCCAGCTTCACCAGTCCTGTGGTGGGGCGGTGTCTGCTCAGAGCAGGGGTCCCTGCTCAAACACTGGCGTGTGATCTGGCCAGGTCTGAGCCTCAGCTTCCTGGTCAGGAGGGTGGGGCTGAGGGCAGGCTTCTCTGTAGGGTCTCTGTGGGCATTTCCCGGAGAGATGCCCTCAGAGCAGGTGTCGGGAGGCCGGGCCCACCCAGTCCCCAGAATGTCCCCGGAAGTGACAAGTTCCTACTTGTGTGGCTGCAGTGTCTCCCCACAGCCCTTGCCATCATCCCCAATATTTATTGTGCTGTGGGAAGTTCCCCAAAAGACAGGCTACAGACAAGCTCCAACCACAAGTGGGAGGATTAAAACAAATAGGAAGAGAATTTGTGTTTGGGGTCCTAAAAGGTATCGAGTTGGCCAAAAATTTCGTTCAGGCTTGTCCATAAGATCTGAACAAAACTTTTGGCCAGCCTATAACGTCCAAGGGGAAATTAGAATTGTACTTAATTCTTTTTGTTGTTTCAGGATGTGGGGTTGTTTTCTTTCAGTCTCTTCCCCTTGGCACACTCGGCCCCTAGAAGCCTGCATCTGGTCTGTGGACCTTCCCACCCGACCCTGCGTCCCTGCCCTCCTTACACCTGTCTCAGCTCTGGATCCTCTCCTTCCTCCAGGGGCTGGGTCTCCCCTCTGGCTCCCACCAGCCCTTCCCTTTGCCTGGGACAACTGGAAAAGCCCCCTCCTCTCCCCCCAAACTCTTCCTGCTCATGGTTTAGGTCTTGGGTGTGGGGGAACCTGCCCCCTTTGCTGAGATACTTTCCCTGACAGCTTCCAGGCCAGTACCCTTCACATTGTTTTTTAAAACTACCTTCTCACACACTTTATCTCCTACCACATTGATATCCACTGTTTTTATTTAAAATGTGAATATACTGTTGCAAAAATGTAATTCCTCATGCTACAAATATCAACATTTATAATAAGACAGCCACATCATTCGTCTCAATGTATCTAGTTAGATACCGGACACCACAGTGATGTGTCATCTGCTGGAAATTACATCATCTTTTAGGGTGACAGGAAGAAAATTTATGTTGTTCTTTTTTCTCCTGAAACTCTTATTTCAGGGCATTCCATTTGTCCTACGCAGAGCTCTGATGCTTCAAAGTATGTTATTGACTGCTAGATTATATTTCTCTATGAAAATTATTATATATGTATACTTAAAGTTTAAATAAAATAAATTTTGTGTCTAAAAAGTGTCAAGTGTTAAAATATTCTTCTGGATTGAGTTTTAATTGCAATTTTAGTAGCAGACAATTCTTCTAAAAAGTATAAATATTTATAGAGTATGTTTATATAGATCATATTTGTATAATAAGTATATAACAGATATATTTTTATATAATACATACGTGTAATATATTTAGGTATTTAATTTATCAAATTATTATAATTATCACTTTTTTGAAAAAAAGATAATGTGCCTGTATGGAAATGGTTTGGATGAATTTTTCATCTGTAATGGAGGAATTTCCTGTCTCCTAGGGGGCTCCCCAGGTCAATGTACTAGGAGAGTGCACCTGAGGAAATTCAGGATGGGAGGTTTCTCCTGACGGGATCTCACTGTCACTGGATCTTCACACATGGCTGCCCCTAGCCTCCTTCCAGGAACCTCCACCTCTTCTTCCAGAGGAGCAAGGATGGGGTCTCAGATACCAGGTCTGGGAGCTCCGTGCTGCCCTGAGTGTGATGCCTGCACGCAGGGAGCCAGGAAACCCTGCAAACCCACCATCACAGGACCCCGTCCCCCCAGAACCACAGACACAGATAAGATGAAATAAATATTTACTGAAATTTCTCTCAAAACACCGACAGAGAGAACGTGCAGTTACAGAGGGGGTTACTCCATCCTTGCTTCTGGAACATCCACCTGCTCCCAAGCCCTTGTTCTGTTCCCTAACCGACCCTTCTTCCCTGTCTCCCTCCCTCCCTCCCTCCTTGACTGGACCCCTGGGGCAGCTTCTCCCCTCTCCCTCAGTTCTTTGCCAGATCAACCCACCTCTCTGGCATTTTCCTCTTCCTCCTTCTTGGATCCCACTTCCTCCATGACCCGGCACACAGGTCCTTAGAAGGGTGGGGTTGGGAGTGGGAAGGTTCACCCCATCTCACCCTCTCCACCCAATGCTCCCTGAGACCCAGGGAAGAAGCCTGCTGCCCTGGAGCCCACACCTCCTCCCACTCCACGTGTGATCAGAGAACTGGGCACTGGGAAAGGACACACCCACCTGCTCCTGGCTTCCTCTTCATCTCTGTCCCCAGTGAGGGGGTACCTGCCTGGACACCCACCTCTGGGCTCCCTTGGTTCCCAAACAGGCTTTGGCTGGGCCTCTTTAGAGCTTATCTGTCCCTGAGCTCTGCCCTGGACTGGTGCTGTTCTGGGTGATTCTCACCTGATCCCATCAGAGGGGTTGTTGTCTCTGAACTCCTAAAAATGGGGCGGCCTGCAGCCTGGGGGTTATGCCCCTTGATCCTCTAGTGGGGCCAGCATCTAACCTGGGGCTTCGAGCAGGGCCTGCTGTCCAGGACTGTCCAGGACCCCGGCAGCCTGAGAGGCCTCCGCAGTGGGGGTGCAGAATGGGGGGGGAGGGTGAAGAGTGAAGGGTGAAGGACGTGGAGGTGGAGTAAGGCTTTCAGGGCCAATCAGGGCTGCATTCAGGCTTCATTTTCCTTCTCTAGCCAAGGACACCATCCATTTAAATAAAGAATAAATAGGCTGAGACATTAGATGTCAGATGCAACCTGCCATACAGAAGTGAAATAAAACACGTTTATTTTGAGATGAGCCATACTCCATCATGCCACCTCTGAGCTATTATTTTACTAAGAACAGCTCACCCCTGTTCACGCACACCCCATCCCCACCCAGACATAATGGGGTGCTGCGCTGCTGGTGCTGCCTCGTGTGGCCGGAGGAGGTACTGCACCCATGGGAGATGGCCTCAAAGAGCACACCCTCAGCCTATGGGGGGCTCAGGGCTGGGGTGCTGCTGTGTGGGGACCCTCCCTGACCCCTACACCTGCTCCTCCACCCAGATGAGAGCACTATTCTACTTTCCTAGGTTTTCTCCTCTTCTTCCAGTTTCTCTCCAGTGGGTTATCAGGTAAAATACAGGTGCTTGGTTAAACTTGAATTTCAGATAAACACAAATAATTTTAGTGTAAGTGCGTCCCACATACTGCCTGGGTTATACTTATACTAAAACAATTATTTGGTGTTTATATGAAATTCACATTTAATGGGTGTCTTGCATGCTGATCTGCTGAATCCTAGACCCAGCTCACCAGGCAGGCCTGAGGCCCCAACACCATCTACTGACAACCTCAACTTTTGCCCCTGGCCTTGACACCCCGCCCCTTCTCTTCCGGATGGACCTATCTTTTTGACATGGACCCACCTTAGACATCTTGGAGGACGTCAGTTTCACATGCTTCCACCGAGCTCAGAATCTTACCCCAGTCCTTTCCTTTCCCAACGTCCCCACCCCTATCCTCCCAAATCCTACACCAGAAACCCTGGGGACATGGCAGCCACCTCTCCCCGCTCCACACCAGTCACCAGTGCTGCGGATCCTGCATCCCAGTACGGCTCAAACCACCCAACTTCCTCCTTCTCATTCATCACCTTCTTCATGCACCATCATCTCTTCCGAGCAGAAGCTTCCAGACTGACTCCTTTCCCTGTGCCCCTTCTCTAGCTCACAGGGGAAGGGCCAGGCAGACCCGGCTCTGGGTAAGTCTACTCTTGTGTGAGACCTTCAGAGGCTTCCCCCTGCATTTGGGAGACCCTATGACCTTCATCATGTGTCAGGGGCCCCACCTTCTTCCTCCCCCCACTCTCCCCCTCCTCCAAGTTCATCCAGGGCCTCCTCCCTATCCTGGTCCATACCAAGCTCTCCGGGCCCGTGGCCCAGGCACCTGGGCCCCAATTCCCCTCTTCCTCCTTGGATGCTCTGCTCTTGGAGCAGCTTCACTCTTCCAGAGGAGCCTCCCAACCCCAGACCAGGCAGATGTCCTACTGACTCCTGGAGGCTGTCCCGACAGTGGTCATTAATTCTTTTTGTTACAGAGAGAGAAATACAAACATGTCCCCTTAGGTTTGTTGATACTTGGAGTGGCTGAGAACTGAGAGCAATAACTCAGATAACAAGCTATGGGAGTGCCATCCAGGACACATTAGTCCATAAACACTGTAGGATTTTATGCAGCTGCTGCAAAGAGTCAGAGAAAGTTACTGACCTGGGAAAGGTGTCTCCAACTCATGGTTAAGTGACAGTACTGTAAAACAGATGGCAGAAAGCCCTCTGTACACCAGGCTGCTAATGGGGACCACTGGGTACTGAGCCTGGGCAAGGGGTGCAGGTGGTTGGAAGAGGAGAGTGTTTCTGTTGCAGGAATAAGAGAAAAGAGACTTTAGCAAAACATTATAGTGAAAAGAAAAAAAAAAAAAAGACTACAAATGTTTATTTATGGCAAGGCTGCAAACGTGTACAAATTCAAAATTCCTATGTATATACATCCGAGAAAGGAATAGGGACAAATGAAAATATGGATTTGGTCTCACAGGAAATTTTTCAATGTTAGCTGTCTGTTGCTATTTCCAGATAGCTTCTTCAATAAGAAGTTGATTTCAACCGGCCAGAGGGAGAGCGTGTGGTGCTTATCTGTCACCCCTATGTCATACTAACTCCAGGACCTCCTCTCTCCTGCTAAGGGCTTTATTCCCAGCTCTCAAAGAGTAAATATTTGTTGAACAGAGCAATGAATGAGTGAATGAATGAAGGTTGCTGAGAGGTCAGGGGATAACTGACCTACCATTGGAACCTTGGCTCTGGTGCCAAGCCTGCCATGATGGATTCACCCTGGGTGGTCCATCCTGCGGGCTCCTGTGTCCCACCATGGATGGGCTGGGTGCTCACATTCAGAGTCCTCTCCACTGGGCCTTCCTACACTCACTGCCCTGAACACTGGTGGCAGCTGGTCAATGCTTTCTTACTGACCTCTTTTGGTTTCTCTTTTATTTGGAATATATTGTGCCAGGCATCCATGACCAAAGGTAAGTTTGGCAAAGAATGGGCATTATCTCTGCAGGGCTTCCCAGGTGGTGCTAGTGGTAAAAAAAAGCCCACCTGCCAATGCAGGAGACATAAGAGAGGTGGGTTTGATCCCTGGGTATGGAAGATCCCCTAAAAGAGGAAATGGCAACCCACTCTAGTATTCCTGCTTGGAGAATCCCATAGACCGAGGGCCTGGCTGGCTACAGTCCATGGGGTCACAAAGAATTGGACACAACTGAAGTGACTTAGCACGTAAGCATGGGCGTTATCTCTGCAAGTGCCAGGCAAGGAGTCCCAGTGGCTGGATCCCTTTAGATGAACTTGATCTTAACCTCACTGTGGCCCTGAGGCAATTCTTTGGATGTCTGAGCTGAGAGTTCTTCCTGTGAGGTTGTCAAAGGACGACGGCTCTCCTTAGCTGCAGGGCTGGAAGTGGGAGCTGGGGATTTTGAACTCCATTTCTTTTTGAAGAGAGAATTTAGGTCAAAAGGGCTCTCTCTGAGGATAGGCCCCCCTCCTCCAGTTTCCTCCCAAGACACAACCACTGTTCTCAGCTTCTTATCATCCTTCCAGAGAATTCTCCCTATTTACAAGGAAGTGTGTACATCTATCTCTCGTTTCCACATAAATGGAAGGGTTCCAGCTACACTTTCCTGCATCACTGTTTCAAACACCACACACTGGAAAGTGTTTCCTCTCAGTACCTGGAGATGGGGCCCAGTTTTTTACCAGCTGAATAGCATATTGTACGGCTTGGATGTTCCAGAACTTATTCAACCCATTCCTTTCAGTAGATATTTCTCAGGTTTTCAATCTTTTGTGGTCATAAATATCCACGTACCTGTTGTTTTTCTGCACATGTGGGGGCCTCTGAGAGAAGCATTCCTAGCACACTGTTTGGTCAAAGAGTAAATGCATTTTATTATTTAAAAAAAATTTATTATTATTATTATTTTTTTTACTTTACAATATTGTATTTGTTTTGCCATATATCAAAATGCATCCGCCATCGGTGTACATGTGTTCCCCATCCTGAACCCCCCTCCCACCTCCCTCCCCATACCATCCCTCTGGGTCATCCCAGTGCACCAGCCCCAAGCTTCCTGTATCCTGCATCGAACCTGGACTGGCGATTCGTTTCTTATATGATATTATATATGTTTTAATGCCATTCTCCCAAATCATCCCCCTACCCTCCCACAGAGTCCAAAAGCTGTGGTACATATACACAATGGAGTATTACTCAGCCGTTAAAAAGAATACATTTGAATCAGTTCTAATGAGGTGGATGAAACTGGAGCCTATTATACAGAGTGAAGTAAGCCAGAAAGAAAAACACCAATACAGTATACTAATGCATATATATGGAATTTAGAAAGATGGTAATGACAACCCTGTATGCGAGACAGCAAAAGAGACACAGATGTATAGAGTAAATGCATTTTAAAATTTACCTTTTAATTGACATCAGCTCTTTTTACTATACAGCTCTCTATTGTTGTTGTTCAGCTGCTCAGTCATTTCCGACTCTTTACAACTCCGTGGACTGCAGCATGCCAGGCTTCCCTGTCCTTCACTATCTTTCAGAGTTTGCTCAAACTCATGTCCATTGAGTTGGTGATGCCATCCAGCCGTCTCTTCCTCTGTCATCCCCTCGTCCTCTTGCCTTCATTCTTTCCCAGGATCAGGGTCTTTTCCAATGAGTCCACTCTTCGCATCAGGTGGCCACAGTATTGAAGCTTCAGCTTCAGCATCAGTCCTTCAAATGAACACTCAGGGTTGATTTCCTTTAGGATTGACTGGTTTGATCTCTGTGTTTGAGCAAATGCATGGCGTTGGATAAGCCTCCCACCCTTTACGTACCAGCAGTTCCATCATCTCCCTAACGATCCCTTCAGACTTCTGGTGTTCACATCCTCCCTCCCTCACATCACACCCTCCCTCACAGAGCCCTAATACCCTGGCACTGCTGACCTGGGCTCATATACCCAGAACTCCATTCTATATGAAATCATACAGGATGGAGCCTTGGGAGTCCAGGTGCTTCTCTGAGCAGAACCGTCTGCGATTCTTCCCACACGGTCATGTGAAACAGTAGCTGGACCTTCTCACTGCGAGCAGTGTTCCCTGTGTGGGTGCCACATGGCTTGCTATCCATTTGCTGGTTGTGGGACTCTTGGGTTGTTCCCAGATTCTGCAATGACAAATAAAGTGGCTATGGACATTTGCGTTTAATTTGCATATAATATGCATACGTGTGTAAACATTGGTTTTCATTCCACTGGATCAAATGCCAGGGAGTAGATCTCTGGGTCTTCTGGTAAGTGTGTGCTTCACTGAGTAAGAAACTACCAAACCACTACCAAAATGAGCTCCTGCGGCTCCCCTTCCTCAAGAACACTTGGCTTTATCTGTTTTCTTTCTCTATTTAAAAAATTTCAGCCCTTCTGGTAGGTGTGTATTCTCTTTGTGGCTTTAATATGCATTTTTCTAATAATTCATTATGCTGACCATCTTTTCATGTGCTTATTTATTACGTGCATATTTTCTTTGATAAAATGTGTGACTCTTTTTCCAGTTTAAAAAATGAGTTCTTCAGTTTACTTCTCTATTATGCAGTTTGAGAAGTTATTTAGGTATTCCAGATACGAGTTCACTGTCAAGTATCTGAATTGCAAATGTTTTCTGCCAGTCTGTGACTGGCCTTATCGTTCTCACCATAATGTCTTTTGTAGAGAAAAAAATTTGACTTTGATGAAGTCAAATTTATCAATATTTCTATTATGAATTGAGCTTTTGGTATTGTCTAGCCCAGGGACAGGGGAGCCTGGTGGGCTTCCGTCTATGGGGTCGCACAGAGCTGGACACGACTGGAGTGACTTAGCAGCAGCAGCAGCAGCAACCCAAGGTCACAAGATTTTCTTCTAAGAAAATTATAATTTTATATTTTACATTTAAATCAGTGGTACATTTTAAAGTGATTTTTGAATAAAGTGTGAAGTACAGGTTGAAGTCATTTTTGTTGTTGTTTGCGTATGGATGTCCACTTGCTCTGTTGAAAAGACTATGCTTTTTCTGTTGAATTGCTTCTGCCAGTAAATGCATTTTAAACTTTAATAGATAATACAAAAGTTATCTCCAATTAATATGCATTTGTTGGATGAGTGAGTGAAAGAGTGAGTGAAGCCTAAAGGTTAGATAAAACTCTATCTTCTTTCAGGCCAGTAGCTGCTGAGGGATCGTTTGTCTGTGTTTGGGACTAATGTCTGTTTCTGGAAAGCAGTGAGGAGAGGGCAGAAGACCCCAGTAAGATGGTCATCAGCTCTGGCTTCACTTTGCTGAATCAGCTGCTGGTTAGGCTGCCAGCTGCCCACTGGAGGTCGGCTCCTGGGCTTCTGAGTTTGGGGAGGACACCCTCATTCCCAGGCAGCCCAGCTCTCCCAGCAGGGGCCCAGCCTAGCCAAGTAGCTATGTCCCAGTTCACTTTTACTTTAATGCCTGACCTCCCACTGTTAGCATGGTGGGTCTGAATCACCGGATTACTCCCTGGAGAGCCGTAATTAGCCTTCACTTGCAAGGAATTGATGAAATGACATTTCACAACGTGAATGAACTTTTACTGTCTTTCCAGAGGGGCTTAGTTTATTTAAAATGCAAATTGACATCAATAGAAAGTGTCTTCTCTGTGTCAAGCCCTGGAATGTGCTCGTTTTTGTGGAGGAAAGACAGCCTTCTGTTTCCCTGGGTAAGGAGATAGGGACTCAGACTTCCTGTGCTGAGGCTCCCTACTGCCCTCTGCAGGTGAGGGACACTCTGGCTGGCACCTGCATAGGGGGAAGGGGAAGGACAGGGTGACCAGGGTAACTCCTCCGGTCAGTCCTCGTGGCCTGAGTTATCCAAGTTCTTGAGTTCGTGGCACTTCTATTATCCACATAATGACCCCTTTCCTCTTCTCTCTAGACCAGTGTGGGCTCGTGATCACCCCCACCTCCACATTTACTGGGGCATCCACACCCCCGGTCAAGGTTGGCTGATCGCCTGGCCGATGCATCCATTACCTGAATGTTGGAATTGATCGGTGCAAATGGTTGAACCGGGAAGTGTGGAATTGCTGGGAAAGCAAGTGAGACTGAACTCGTAAACCTGTGTGTTTCATGTCAATTTTATTGCCCTAAGATTAAAAACCCCCAAATTGGCTCTCTGAAATGGGCACTTAGGAGTCTGATGTGATTCTGTAAGCTCAGCGGTGCCAGGAGAGAGCCAAGATGTTGGGTTTCTGGCAGACATCATTCCTGCTGTTTGAGGAAAATAGCAACATTTGCTAGGAATTGTTGTGTGAATGATTGGAGTACAAAGGACTCCACTCAAGAACTTGGACCACTCAGGCCACGTGGACTGGCTGGAAGGGTTACCTGGGTCACTCAAGTCCTCTCGCTCCTCCTTGTGCAGATGCTGGCCAGAGTGTCCCTCACCTGCAGAGGGTGGTAGGAAGCCTCACACAGGAGGTCTGAGTCCCTGCCCTTCACCCAAGGGAACAGAAGGCCCATGTATCCTCTACAGAAACTAGCACATCCCAGGACAGACATGCTCCCTGGAGTGCATGCCCTGTGAATCTATTCAATCAGACTGGATGGTGAGCTCTTTGCATATGCCACAACAAGACTTTAGGACCATCATCACTCCAAATTTTACAGATGAAGGAAAAGAGGCACGGAGAGGTACATGATTTTTCCTGAAGTCACACAGCACAGAGGAGGATCACACTTCACACCCAGGCAGTCTGCATCCTCTGTTGATGTCCACTACACTGTGCTGCCTCTGTAACAAGGTGATTTAGGGACCAGAGCTCCTTGCCCATTCGGTGTGTCAACCTCAGTGAGAGGCAGGTAGATGGACGGATGGCAAATCCTGGGGAATCGGGGCAAGGAGGGTCCCTGGAGAGGAATGGGGTCCTGCTTGCTACAAGGTGTTGAATTGAGAGAAGTGAAAAAGCAGACCATGACCCCTCTCCAGTTCTGGGCTCTGAAACCATGTGGGTCTTGAAACAGGCAGATGGGCTGTGTGTGTGGTGTTCAGCTCTTTGCAACCCTATGGACTGTAGCCTGCCAGGCTCCTATACAGATGGGAAAGCTTTAAATCAGATGTAAATAAGAAGCTTTAAAACTGTGTGGGCTGAGTTTGTTTTTATAGTCAAATAGCTTATTTAATAACAGAAAGTACCTAGAAAATGGTGGGTTCCATACAAGATGCGATTATGGGATCTGCAACACAGTAGAGAAGGAAAGTTTGTTAGAAGACAGGTCAAAGGAATGACTGGGCAAAAGCTCAATGGCAGCTAACAGATGGATTTAAATCACAGTGCTCTGAAGTATAAGGGTTACTCTCAGGAATCAGTAAAGACCCAGAATCCTTCTGTCTTTCTGTCTCATCATCTTTAGTGTGATGCCTCATGGTCCATGATGGCTGCTGGAGAGCCATTCCTCACATCCACATTCTGACAGCAGAGAGGAGAAAGCAGAAAAGAACAGAAGGGCATCTTCCCATCTGAGTCAGCCTCTTGAACAACCTCCTACACAAGATCCCCACACATATGGTCACAGTCAGCTGAAGCAGGTTGAAAATACCGTCTTTTATTTGGTGCTTCCATTTGTATTAAAATTCATGTTTATGGCTAAGGAGTTGGGAGAAGAGACATGGAGCAGCACGACAGTTCCTGCCATACCCGTGTGTGCTGAGACCCCTCTAGTGACAGGCTTCATGTTTCCTGGAGGCTCAAACCCTTTTTGTCTCAAGGGTCAGTTCCTCGGACTTCCCCCAAGCCCTCCCATCAGATAGGGTCACCCGACCCTCCAAGCCTGACATCTTTTCTTCATCTCTGCCTTGATCTCCTGCTTCTGTTGAACCCCCAACCCTGCTCTGTGTCTCCTGTCCTACTCCGTGATCTCACTCCACTGTGATGCCACAGTGCAGCCCTGAGTCCTGCCTGCCCAAGGGCTCTATGTCAGAAGCAGGTATGAGGGAGACAAGCCTTGAAGTTTGGGGTCGTCGTGGCTACACTGCCTGTCAGCCCCTTAGGGTGCTGAGTGCACCTTAGACATCCAGGTTCTCCCAGTGCTCAGCTGCTGTGTCCTCCTCGTACTCTTGCCACCTTCTCTGCCAGAAGCCCAGCCTGCAGTCCCTGTCCCTGTTCTTAGGAGGGGAAGCTCCCCATCCCCTTGTTTTCCTATGACTGACCAGGCCCATCCTGAGCCTAGCTTCCACCTGCAAAGCTCTGGGGTTGTGAAGCTAGAGTCCTCCAGGCAGCCCCCAGCACCCTATGCCTTCCCTCGGGGAGAACCTGAATCATGGCAGGGACAGCTCTGAGGCTTTATTTCCAGCTTTGCAGCATCATCTCTGAGAAGCAGAGGTGCCCCGGGCAGGGGAACCTGATGCTCCGTCCTTTGGGAGGACAGGGACACAGAAGTGACAGTGTCCTCTCAGCTGCTTCTTCCAAGGAGAAAAGAGGGACTCTGAGCTGCATCGGAGTCTAGGGTCATCTGCATTTCTCACTCCTGCTGGAGCTGCTTGGCCTGCAGGTGAAGGCGGAAGCACCATCAGAAAGCAGTACCTGTTCACCAGCTCCTGGTCCTTGTTTGAAGCAAAATGACTTTCAAACATGGGTGCCCTGGATTCATACCCAGTGCTGAGGGGAAGAGGGATAAAAGGAGGAGACAGAGAGCTCAGGGGCCTGCTGGCCTGATAGAAGGGGGCTGGAGTCAGGGAGTGGGGTCTGTGTACTCATTAATTCTCATATTCACTCATTCATTCATTCTCCCATCTACTCATTCATCACCCATCCAGTCATTCATCACCCATCCACTCATTCATTCACTCACTCACTCATTCACTGGCTCAATCCCTCCCTCATTCACTCATTCATTCATTCATACATTCACTCGCTCACTCACTCATTCATTAGTCACAGTCCTTCCTCTGGGCCAGGCCTCCTGAGCATTGACATTCCCAGGTGCCTTCTTAGGGACCCCACACCTCAGGGTCTTCCTTGGTTCTTCTCTTATCCTCCCCCACTGCATCCAACCTCACCTCACTTCCCATCATCCCACTCCCCAGAATGAACCCCAAATCCATCCACTTCTGCCCCCTGTCCTTATGCCTGATCCCAGTCCCCATTTCCCCAAGTGTCCTGCACATTCTCTCCTGCTTCATCATCCTTCTCCTCCTGACTGTCTAGTGATCTTTGAATAGGTCACTCGGTTCACTCTACACCCTTCCCCTATACAACGTCCTCAAGAGGTCCCTTTGCCATGGGGGAATTCATGATCCTGCCCCCCCCACCACCCCCCCCGCCCCCGCCCAGAACTACTAGGACTCATCGATGAATTTGGTAAAGTTGTAGGACACAAAATTAATACACAGAAATCTGTTGCATTTCTATATATTGACAATGAACTCTCAGAGAAATTAAGGAAACAATCCCACTAATAATTGTGTCAAAAAGAATAAAGTGCCTAAGAATAAATCTAACTAAGGGAGTAAAAAATCTGTACTTGGAAAACTATGACACTGATGAAAGAAATTGAAGACAGCACAAATAGATGGAAAGATACTATGCTCATGTATTGGAAGAATTAATATTGTTAAAATGTCCATATTCCCCAAAGCAATCTACAGATTCAGAGCAATGCCTATCAATATACCAATGACATTTTTCAAAGAACCAGAAAAAATAATTAAAAAATTTGTAAAGGAACACTAAAGATCCAGACTAGCTGAAGTGGTCTTGAGAAAGAAGAACAGAGCTAGAGGAATCATGTCTCTGACTTCAGACTATACTACAAAGCTACAATAATCAAAACAGTATGGTACTGGGACAAAAACAGACACATAGGTCAATGGAACAGAATAAAGAGCCCAGAAACAAACCTACACACTTATGGTCAATTAACCTAGAGCAAAAGAGAAAAGAATACGTGGTGGATAAAAAACAGTCTCTTCCATAAGTAGTGCTAGGAAAACTGGACAGCTGTATGTAAAAAAATGAAATCTTTTTTTTTCTCACATCATATACAAAAATAAATTCAAAATGGTCAAAGATATAAATGTAAGATAGAAACTATAAAACTTCAAGACAAAAACATAGGCAGACATAATTTGACATAAATTGTAGCAATATTATTTTTGGATCTGTCTCCTAAGGCAAAGGAAACAAAAGCAAAAATAAATGGTACCTAATTACTTTGCCAACAAAGGTCCGTCTGGTCAAGGCTATGGTTTTTTCAGTGGTCATGTATGGATGTGAAAGTTGGACTGTGAAGAAAGCTGAGCACCGAAAAATTGATGCTTTTGAACTGTGGTGTTGGAGAAAACTCTTGAGAGTCCCTTGGACTGCAAGGAGATCCAACCAGTCCTTTCTGAAGGAGATCAGTCCTGGGTGTTCTTTGAAAGGACTGATGCTAAAGCTGAAACTCCAGTACTTTGGCCACCTGATGCAAAGAGTTGACTCATTGGAAAAGACTCTGATGCTGGGAGGGATTGGGGGCAGGAGGAGAAGGGGACGACAGAGGATGAGATGGCTGGATGGCATCACTGACCCAATGGACAAGAGTTTGGGTGAACTCTGGGAGTTGGTGATGGACAGGGAGGCCTGACGTGCTGCAATTCATGGGGTCACAAAGAGTCAGACACGACTGAGTGACTGAACTGAGCTGAGCTGAATTAAACTTAAAAACTTTTGTACAGCAAAGGAAACCATTTACAAAATGAAAAGACAATCTTCTGAGTGTGACAAAATATTTGCAAACAATATGACTTATAAGAAGTTAATGTCCAAAATAGATAAATAGTGCGTATGACTCAACATCCAAAAGAAATCTGATTAAAAAATGAGTAGAAGACCTGAATAGACATTTTTTCCCAGAGCAGACATACAAATGACCAACAGGCACATGAAAAGCTGCTTAATCACTAATCATCAGAGAAATGCAAATCAAAGACACAATGAGGTATCTCACACCCGTCAGAAAAGCTATCATCAAAAGCCCACAAATAACAAATGTTTGTGAGGATGTGGAGAAAAGTGAACCCTCATACACTGTTGGGAATGTGAATTGGTGCAACCACTATGGAAAACAGTATAGAGGGGCCTCAAAAAACAAAGTCTCATAAGATCTGGGAAGTGAACTCCTGGGTTTCTACTGGAAAAAAAAATGAAAACACTAATTTAAAAAGTTACATGCCCCCCAATATTCATACCAACACTGTTCACAACAGCTAAGATACAGAAGCAACCTAAATGTCCATCAAGAGAAGAATGGATCAAGAAAATGTGATACACACACACACACACACACACATACACAATGGAATATTACTCGGCCATAAAAAGAATAAAATTTTGTCATTTGCAACAACATGGATGGACTTTGAGGTGTTATGCTTAGTGATATATATCAGACAGAGAAAGCCAAATACTGTATTAGTTCCGTTCAGTCACTCGGTTGTGTCCGACTCTTTGCAACTCCGTGGACTGCAGCACGCCAGGCTTCCCTGTCCATCACCAACTCCTGGAGCTTGCTCAAACTCATGTCCATCGAGTCAGTGATGCTATCTGACCATTTCATCCTCTGTCGTCCCCTTCTTCTCCTGGAGACTTCAATCTTTCCCAGCATCAGGGTCTTTTCTAATGAGTCAGTTCTTTACATCAGGGTGCCAAGTACTGTATACTATCACCTTTAGGTGGAATCTAAAAGTAACACAAAATAATGAATGTAACAAAACAGAGATTCAGAGAAACGGAGAATAAACTAGTGTACCTGTGGAGAGAAGGAAGGTAAGAGGAAGGGAATTAAAAGACACAAACTATTATGTATAAAATAAATAAGCTGCAAGAATATATTGCACAACATCAGAACTATAACCAATATTCTATTTTTTAAATTAGGTTCGATGCGTGAGACAGGGTGCTCAGGGCTGGTGCACTGGGATGACCCTGAGGGATGGGATGGGGAGGGAGGTGGGAGGGGCTTCAGGATGGGGAACACATATACACCCATGGCTGATTCATGTGAATGTATGGCAAAAACCACCACAGTATTATAAAGTAATTAGCCTCCAATTAAAATAAATAAAAAAGAAAAATAATAATAAAATAATTTAAAATTTATTTTTTCTTAGTGAATGTTTTATAGTACCATTAAATTGAGTATAATGTATAAAAATTTTGAGTCACTGTGTTGTATAGAACATTCTCCATGTAGCTCTCCTCTCCTCAGCTCATTCCCACCTGGTGCCCTTGGCACTTGGACACCCCCTGAGAGGCCTGTCCCTGGTGCTCCTGTGACTTCTGATTTGGGCATCAGTTTGGGTCACTCTACACACAATGAGGAGACAGAAATTGCACAGGGATCTAAGCCGTGGAAGCTTTACATATAGAAAGACCAAACCTTGATGGAAGACTGATTTCAGATACAAGAAAAATTCCCAGGACCCTCTGTGGCTGGGGGAGGTGCCCGTGACAGGACATACTTGATCCTCCTGCAGCGCCTGTTGTGGGAAAGCTTAACATCACAGCCACTGGAAAGAAGCAAAGCTTAAAACAACCTGTGTGTTAACACCCGGCATGGAGTCAGGGCAAATGTGAACTGAGCATCAGCACGTGACAAAGCACCGAGGTTAGGCACGACCCAGGGGCAAGTGCTCCGCATGCAGCCTCACCTGCCCCCATTCCAGCCCCCTGCACAGACATCCATCAGTGTCCCACACCCTTACTGGGGGTGGCTGTGCGTTTTATTGAGACCCTGAGCAGGTCAGCACTTCACTCAAACAGTATTCTAGTCCTGGAAGGGCAACCTGGCTGGACGAGAAGACATTTTCTATCAGGATCCAGGTCTTCTTTCTGTACTTTCCTATCCAAGCTTGGTCTTGTGTGTGTGAGAATGACACCATAAAGGCAACCTGACATCTGTGCTCTGGATCTGAGTAAAGAGGAAATCCCAAGCTCAGGCTGGTTGCTAGCCTTCCAGCCTCACAACATCGGCCACTGCTAAGTCTCTGGGGAGCTGTGGCTCCAATTCCATTATCCATCTATCTATATGAATTGAGCTCCTGCTATGCACAAGGAAATGCTACATTTTAGGGGTCCAGACAAGAGGAGAAGAAAAGAGGTGAATAAAGAACAAAAGAGTCAGAATAACACACACTATTCTCAGCGGTTTAAAAGCACAAAGCTCTGTCCTCGCTCCTGGTGCATGTCTATCTTGGGTCTGCAGGGAGGCAACGCTCATTGCAGATGGAGTGGCTATCATCTTGAATGCCGCCAGCTGGAACACTGGAGGAAAGAGTCTCCAAGAGTCTCCCCCTGGCCATTGAGTGCTTTGGTGTGGGTACAGCTTGTGTCATTGGCTAGAACCAGTAACGGGCCCCACCCAGCCACGAGGGACCAGGAGGATGTGCTGTGCTTCCCTGTGCCCAGGAGGATGAGACCCAGATGTCTCTGGTGACACTGTTGACCCCACCTGGGGAAGTTTGGCTCTAGCACCACAATTTATCCCCTGAGCTTTCTGAAGCAGGTACCTGGCTCAGACCTGAGGATGAAGGTCGGCGGGATCTTTCTTCGCCTATAGATCTGTTTGAGGGTCCTTTCTATGGAGAATGGGATCCACTAGGGCTACTTTCCTGTACCTGCAGTCCTGTAGGGACCAGATGGAAATCCTTATTGATGATCCACTCATGAGGCACCACTCACTCGTGGTGGAGACTTAGGCAGTGCTCCCCAGCCATATACCCCGCTGTGGGATAAGACCTCCGGGATGACTACAAGTGACCTGTTCTTCCTGGGGGAAGCGGGCAGGATGAGATGACGAGGACGAGCACACGGAAAGGTCTCCCAGTGACTGTGGGCTTTTTGTGAGGCAGGCAGCTGATTTGCAACAGCAGACTTGGATCTGTAAACCTGAAAATTCATTTTAGAAGTCTCGCTTTTTCTTTTTTTAATTGGAGCATAATTGCTTTACAATGTTCTGCTAGTTTCTGCTATTCAACAGCGTGAATCAGCTATACATGTTTACCTATATCCCCTCTCAATTTTTCTTTGATTCAAAACATAATTCTGGGTTTTCTGTTTCTCTCAAACACTGGTGAGAAATGTGTCACTTGAAAGGGGGGTACACGTGATTGAATATCACGGGGCCACCCTTTCTGTCCTAATTCTCTGCACCATGTTGGCGGAAGGTTTGGCTCCACAGGTTTGGTGTGGGGTCTCCTCCTGGCGGTGGGAGAGGGCAAGTACAGGAACTACTGAGCTCTTTATCTTGAAAAGATGTACATTTCCTCATGGCTAAACAGTGGTCTTGACCAGTCTTGTATGGGATGAAAATGGTGGGTTAAAAAACACCTACCAATCTTGTAAATTCTCTTTAGGGTTAATTACCGTGTTTTATTGGTCATATCCATCTATTTTACAGAAATCCTGTCAGTAATTCATACTTCTCACTTACCTTCCACAGTATGGTGGGAAGAACCATGGTCCAGACACATGTGGGTTCCATCTGCAAACCTCACTTGCTCTGAGTCTTGGTCAAACCAGCTAACACTTGCTGAGACTCAGGGACCTCCTCTGATCAATGACATCATGATGCTTAGCTCTTATCACGATAGGGAGGGTTAGAGAGGATGAGAGCTGGTAGGTGTTGAGTGAGCCCTAACCTAACCCATTTATCTTCCCCATGGCTCTGGCCTGAGAGTCATGGAGGCTGTGGGAGCCCAGAGCTAATCCAGGATCTCTCTTTGTCCGTTTCCTCAGCAGAAAAGACCACCTTGACCTGCCAGAGTCGGGAACCCAGCTGGGATTCTTGGGCAGCAGCTGGTTTTATTCCTACATGCTTTTCATCTGCCGAGGATTTGGGTGTATGACTTTTAAAACATTTTTGGACACTAAGCAGGAGTATTATATAGGACGCTGTGAACATGCAAAGTTCAAAGAACTGAGAGAAACCCATTTACTGTCAAGTCTTATGGTGAAATATCAGTGCTTTCCACTGAAGCGAGGAAACACATTAAAAGTGTCTGATATCTTTGACATGGATAGCTTTTGATTGAGGAGCTGGGTAATGTACAGGGCATGAAGAAGTGGTACAAATACTGCAAAGGAAGAGATGCAATCATTCGTATTTGTAGAATATATAATTGTCTGCATACAAAACCCAATAACCAACATCAGAGATCATAAGGAGATAAAGAAAAATTTTAAATGAAAAATCAAAGTTGTCCTAATTATCAGCAGTAGATGGTTAGAGGACTCAATAGAAAAGTAATTTTCCATTTACAATAGCGTGAGACTTTAATATATGTGAATGAGCCTAATTAACATGAAATCTTTACAAAGATGATGGCATAACATCCCTTCAAGATGCTGAAATGCCCTGACAAGAGGGAGCAGAGACTTGCCAAGTCCCTAAGCAGGAAGCTTCAGTGTTACATGGCTGTCTTTCTTCTATCTTAATCCACATGTTCAGTGCAACACCAATCAAAACTTCAGCACAGGTTTTTAGAGATACTGACACATGGAATCTAAAATTCACCTTGAAGAGAAATGGCAAGAACAGTAAAGATAACAAAGAAGAAGAAAAGGAAGGGGAGGGAGAAGGGGAGGGGGGAGGGGGAAGCAGTGATTCCCCGTGTTGTGCCCACAACAAATGTGTATAAAACAGGGGGGAGCCGACCTGAGTGGAGCTAATCGATCAATCAAACACATGAAAATGCCAGAAACAGAGGCACTCACATCTGTGAAATTAATATACAAGAAAGGAGGCATATTGAATCCACAGGGCACTAAATGGTGTTGAGACACTTGTCTACTGTTGTGGAAGAAAAATAAAATTAATCTTCAACTTCACACCGCTTCCCAGAGTAATTTCAGGTAAATTTCAGACACAAATTGAAACAAAACTATAAAAACATTGGACAAAAAAAATATAAGAAAATGTAAACTGGAGAGACAAAAGAAGGAGAAAATGCAAAAAGCTAAAATAAAGAACACACAAGCCTGTCTACCTCACAATTTAAAATTCCTATACGACTCAAGATACAGTTAAGAATGACCCACAGACTTGTAGAAAACACTCACACCGTACAAAACTAAGGATCACAGGTAGAATATGTCATTCCCTCCATATAGCAATATGAAAAAGATAAACAACTGGCAGGAATTCAGGCAAAGGATATAAGCCCACAGTTCATGGGAGAGAAATTACAAATGACCAACAAACATGAAAAATGGCTCAGTAGGAATGAAGGAAAAGCACATTAAAACAAGATACCCTTTCTCACCTATTTGATTGGCAAACAAGAATGACTGATAATTAGCAGAGATACATAGAAACAGGATTCCTACGTGCTGCTGGTGAGAATGTAGTTTGAATGGCCTTTTGTGGAGAGGAATCTGGGCACATCTGTTGACACAAAGACCTCACACACCCTGGCTTCTCCACCTCCCAGATCTAACCTGGAAAAACGCCCATGCATGGGCCAAGGAGGCAAGAGACAGAACATCCACCATGATGTTCCCTGAAGGCGTCAGAGCTCGGGGGAAAAATTAAATGCCTTTCAGTGGAGATTTGATTTAATGCAGAGGAATCTGGTGGTTACAGTTCACAGAGCCTCAGAGTCCTGGGGGAGAGGTTCCGGGCTGACCGCTTTGCTGTAAAAGGGTGTGTGGGACAGTGTGGTTGTCAGGGAGGGGCATGCAGCTGCCCAACCCCCCAGTGATGATGCAGTGAGGCTGGGTCAGGGGGTCTGAAGTCTCACAAGGTGGTCATCACTGCAGGACAGACAGCGAATCTCAGGGAAGTAGTGCCTGTCCTTCCCTGGCTCGGCCAGCCCAGCCCAGTGGGCAGCTCCCTGACTGTCAGTGTTTGCACCACGCTGGTCTCTGTGGAATTAGGTTTACAGGGCTCTGTCACCTTTCATGAGGATTAGCTGACACTGAGCCTCAGGGACGCAGAATGGAGGGTGTGGAGATGTGGATCCCAGGTCCCTGATGACAGTATGTCTGGACAACGGGGCACTGCAGCCCGGTTCAGCGTGGCCCAGACCCTCCCACATCATCTGCACATTGAAGACATGCCTTTCCAGCCAGGAGGTCACGGGGTGATGATGGTTATGGAGGTAATGGTGAAGACGATGGTGGTGGTCACAGGAGCACCACCGCAGTGACGATGATGGTGAAGATGGTGAAGATGGTGACTCTTGCCAGAGAAAGGAGGAGCTGTGATGAGATAGTGTCAGGGCTGTGAGCAGGCCAGGCTCACGGCAGGTCTCAATAAACTGTGCCTGCTGTTATTAATATCATACTTATTAATATCCTATGCTCTTGCTCCCTCCTGTCCTGGGCCCCTGGTTGTAAGACAGGAAATGAGCTCCCTTTAGAAACCTCTCTTCCCAGCTTGTCTTCAGCAGGAGTTCCCTACGGAAGGCATGAATATCCCCCAGGCAAGGAGGAGATGCATGTGGGTCCCCCAACCCTGTATTACTGGCCTCACTGAGCCTGGGGTCCTGGAAGGCTCACTGACATAGCAAACCCCGTTTCCTGCACAAGATCAGTGGTTCCCGTCATACGTGGCTGAGGGGAATCAGGAATGGACATCAGCAGCAGGTGCTGGGACACTATGCTAATGGGGTTGATGTGCCCACCTCCTGGGGAGTTTCCAGGGGATGCATCAGAGCCGCCCTGCAAGGAGGTGGGCTTGGGGTCCCCCGGCTGCTGTCTACACTCCAAAGCACATTAGCCTGGATCTGGAGGCAGAAGTGTCACAGACCTGCCTGAGCATCTTGCCTCGTGTTTAATTGCACTCTCCAGTCCTTCTCTGTGAATGCCTATTCCTAGCATCCGCCCACTTCTTTGTCAGGTTTTCTCTGCTTATTATTGATTGGTGGAAGCCCCTTAGATGGTTCTGTGCCAAACCTTTGTCTGTTAAACATGACAAATGTCCTTCCGCGTCTGCCCTGTGTCTTTGCCCTTGTGTGGGGGGTGGCGTTCTCCCTTGAGGGTCTACAGTTAATCACGAGCTCTGTGAAATGAGTTTTCTCACCTGCCCCTCCACTCTGCTCTCTCCAGCAACCAGTGGACGTTTCTCAACTAAATTGAATTCAGGGCAAGGCTTTGGAGAACTCGAGAGCCATCAGGAGGAAGAAAGTCTAATAACACAATTTTCCTGGCAGTTTCTGTTTTGACACATTTCCCCAGGAGATGGATTCAAGCTGGAGGCATTTGTGACCAGGCTGATCTTTGCCTGGAGACTGGGAGGCACCCCTCCCTGCAGGCATCCCTGGAGGCCCTCCCAGTGGAGGTGAAAGGCCAGAGGTGGAGCTTGGGGGAATCTTTGAAGACCCCCAGGAACACAGGTTCTGGGGTCAGAGCTGTGGCATTTAGGGGGAGCCCGCAGACCCCAGCTGTTTTCTGGGCCATGACCTCCCTGCTCCGGGCTGCCCCTCACTGAGCATCCTGCTGTCGGGGTCCAGGTCTGGAGGAGCGCCCCTGGACTTGTGGATCTGGGGCTGTCTCAGCCTTCAGGTCTCTCCTAAGGACTGGGAGAGCAGCCATCCTTCCCCTTCCTGCCTGGACCCCGTCTCTGTGGGATGATTAATGCATTTCTCTGAAGCCTGTGATGAATGGTGAGGGCAGAGCATTTGCCCTGGGCTGTGAGTGGATTTGCTCCTCTGCGTGCTCATGAGGGAACCTGACAGAGCTACGAGCTGGGCCTCCTGTGGGAGCTTGGGGTGGGTGCGGAGGGGAGAACCAGGAGCCCCAAGGTCTACACAGAGCAGGGGAGCGGGTGGCCATAGGAGCCAATGTGCGTGTCCCCTGAAGGCTGCCCTCGCCCCCAGGGGTCCCTGTGCCCCTGCACCTCTTGATTCCATGCCTGGGGGCCCCCTCCACCTCACCTGGGCTGGCCCCCCGAAGTCAGCTTCCCGGGGAGCCTCAGATATGACCTGTGCTACTCCAATGGTTTCCTGTATGACTTAAATGTTCATATTTGCATCTAAACTATCGTTATAAATATAAAAACAAGTGGTAAAATTTATGCTAACAACTTAGAATTTTAATTTTGCTTACACACAACATTAAATAGCAAATGGAAAAGCTCATGGCAAGCCTAGAGTGACCACGGTTGACAGAAAGAGCTCATATTTCAGTGCCAGTAAAAGCGCTTTATGCTGATTCTGGAACAACAGGCTCTGCAGTTCATCTTGGCCTGGGCCCACAAATCTTGCCCTCAGCTCCCCTCTAAGAGCCCCTGAAGGGTTGCCGTGTCCTCAGGCTCATTCTCACCCCCAGGCCCACACCAGGCTGTCTGAGCGAGGGGCAGCCAATCCATGCCTGAACTGTGTCCCTGGAGACCCCACTTCTCTAAGGCCAGCTCTGCTGGCTCTGGTGGGTTGGGAGATTATCCAGGTTGCTGGGGAAAGGTCTGCTGTTTGGGGCAGGTGTGACCTCCAAGGAGGCGGAAGCCTGAGGATGAGGTGACTGGGGGCTCCTAGAATGCAGCCTGGGGGGCGTCTCTGGGGCCCGTTCAGTCTTCACCCCTCATGTTGAGGCCTCTGTGGGGTTCCAGAACTGCAAGTCCCTGGAAAACAGGGGACTCTTGCAGGAGGTTGGGAAAGGCCTTAGGAGGCCCCTGACAGCCTGCCCCTGCCCCTGCTGAGGACACCCCTCTACCCGAGGGCTCTTTGAGCCAAGGCTAGCACTTAGCCCAGATCTATGGACATAGGTGAGCAGAGAAGCTGGGAGCATCCGTCCTGGGGTTCGTGCTGTCCTGTCCCCAGGATGGATGCTGAAGGACAAATTGGAATCATCACCCAGAGTTGTTCTCAGCAGGGAACACCCTCCCAAGCTGCTGCCAATCGCACATACTTTAGAAAGAAATTCATGAATTAAAACATTCGACAAGCTGTGAGTCACGCACGTGATGCCCAACGAATTGAAAAGAGAATCTTGAAAAATGCAGGCCTTACTTTATTCTGTGCCACAAAAACGAATGTGCTGCTCCAGGCTCATACATTTTGGGGAAGGGATTTTTGTCAAAGAATTGCCAGCTTCAGAAACATCCTCTGCTCTCACAGCTGTGATGCAAAATCTCAGCCTCCTCCAACCAAGAGAGACTCCCCTTGGTCCTTGGAGACGCCCAGGGACCACATGGGACCCTCAGCATTGAGAGCTTGCATGGTCCCAGAGCTGGGATGGATTGAATTTAAGAGGATCCCTGGAATTCCAGAATTCATAGACAAGCTTGTTGCTCATGGAGAAGCCAGAGATGAAACAGCAGGAAAATGGGGTGCCTACAGGTGACAGAGAGGTGTCACACAGGAGAGAATCAGGAGGGTGGGGGCTGCCCAGTCTTCCCTGCATGAGTCCTTCCCACTCCCATGTACAGCTGTCCCATGTGTCTATACATTTATTGTGAGGAATTGGAGCAGGTACTCATGGAAGCCTGTGCATCCAAAATCTGCAGGGTGGGCTGAAGACCCAGGAGAGCTGATGGTGAAGTCCCAGTCTGAAGGCCACCTGCTGCAGAATTTCCTGTTGACCTTGGGGAGGTCAGTCTTTTGTTCGCTTCAGGCCATCACCTGATTGGATGAGGCCCACCCATACTAGGGAGAGCAATCTGCTTTACTACTCAGCGTCCACTGATTGAAATGTCAATCTCGTCTAGAAACACCCTCACAGAACATGGACCAACTACCTGGGCACCGTAGCCCTGCCAGGTTGACACATAAAACAATCCCTCACAGCCCCTCTCTCACATGTGCCCAGGCCATCTGTGTCTGATGTCTCTACTGGGGAAACCATCCTGATGTGAACTCAGGACCAGGGTAGGAAGGATACAGAGTGGGGCAGGGAGGGTGGAGGGCAGGGCTGTTCGTGGCCTCAGGGTGTGGGCAAAGCAACATTATAGCAGAGCAGTGTCCTGCTGGGGGTCCATGGGAGGGTCAGAGGTGAACCAGGACAATGAAGAGGGCAGGGGCAGACAAGGGGTGGAGCTCACGGATGGGAGCCCTAGTGTACGTCGGCTCCTTTGGGCCCAGCAGAGGGCCCCCTTCCCAGGCGCAGTTCTCTGCCCTCCCCTTGGTTCATGGGGGATGTAATTCTTTGTGTCCACTCAACCCCTGAATGGTGAGGGCTCGTCTCCCTAGCACAAGGGCAGCTTCTGGAGCAGGCAGGAGACCCATCGGAGCCTGTCAGATTCAGGCCACATCCGTGTTAGAACCTGGGGAACCTGGAGAACTCTCGTGCCACCACCTGGGACCCTGGGCAGCTGTGGCTGGAGCTACGCCACCACCTCATCACCTTGGGTATTTTTCAAACTCATTAACAAGCTTTGGACAAGTAAATTGTGTGTTCTTTTGTAATGATGACAACCATGAGCTCTTTAAACCCTGTTATCAGAGTGGAATCAAGATAATATCCCATCGTGAAGGGGAAAAGATGACTGTTTAGACCTGTAATAACCAAGTGTATAAACAAATACCTTAATGATCTGAGAAGTGCACTGTGCTGAGAGCATCTCTTATTTCCAGCTGTGGCCCTTCCTGCTCCAAGGAGAACACCTCCCTACCTGTAACTGGCTGCTGAGACGACCTCTGTGGTCACTGCCTGAGAATTTACAAGGTCACTGTCACAAGCCGCTTGTCCACCTCGTGGTATAGATGGGGTGAGCGTGGAAGTGTTTATGCTGCTCTCAGAGTGACCTGCTAAGTGTCCATTAAATAGCATCAGCTCGCTCTGCATCACTTGCCTTGGAGTAATTTTAATAATGTGCTAAGTAGATAAAACAAGCGGAGATATGAGCTACTTCCTGCTCCCTCCCATCAATTGCCCCCACAGCAGCACTGAAGTCTTAATTAAATCCATAGCTCTGGAATGCACTGAGAATAAAATCCAAACTCCTCCCTGTGGCTGAGTCAGGACACGCCTTCTACCCCACCTCCCACATCTTCCTCCTCCCACCCCCTCCCAGCCACACTGGCCTCCTGTCCTTTAACCCCTGGGTCCCCGGCCTTAGGACCTTTGCACGTGCTCTTTCCTCTGCCTGGAGCACACTTTCTGCCAGTGGTCAGCTGGCTCCTCCTCACAGTGCAGTTCTCCCTCAGAGAAGCCTCAACCAGCCAGGATGGAGACACTCACCCTACTCCTCCCCAGCCCCCCACAGCATTGACATCTCTTCATTTCTCAGCCCTAACACTGGATTTACCTAATGTCTCCATGTGTCCATTTCCACACTGTCCTTCTATGTGTCCTGGGGTGGGAGCCCCAGCACAGAGCACTGCCTGGCACCTAGCAGGTGCTGCAACAAATGTGTGTTGAGTGAATGAACGTGGGCCTTGTTTAAGGTGATGGCAGGTTGTGGAGAGGTCAGTTACAAGGTCCAATTCAGACAGCAAGGCGAGCAGAGGAGGAGAGTCTAAGGTCATAGGTTCACAGTTAAACCCAGGAAGACTGTTTCAACTGACATTTACAGCATATCTCAACCAGAGCAAGATATTAATTATCACACTGTAGCAAATTCAATTTACCTTTCAGTTCAGTTCAGTCGCTCAGTCTTTTCTGACTCTTTGCGACCCCCATGGACCACAGCATGCCAGGCCTCTCTGTCCATCACTAACTTCCCAGAGGTTGGCTCCAAAATCACTGCAGATGGTGACTGCAGCCATGAAATTAAAAGACACATGCTCCTTGGAAGAAAAGTTATGACCAACCTAGATAGCATATAAAAAAACAGAGACATTACTTTGCCAACAGAAGTCCATCCAGTCAAGGCTATGGTTTTTCCAGTGGTCATGTATGGATGTGAGAGCTGGACTATAAAGAAGGCTGAGCGCCATAGAATTGATGCTTTTGAACTGTGGTGTTGAAGACTCTTGAGAGTCCCTTGGACTGCAAGGAGATCCAACCAGTCCATCCTAAAGGAGATCAGTCCTGGGTGTTCACTGGAAGGACTGATACTAAAGCTGAAACTCCCAATACTTTAGCCACCTGATGTGAAGAGCTGACTCATTTGAAAAGACCCTGATGCTGGGGAAGATTGAGGGCAGGAGGAGAAGGGGACGACAGAGGATGAGATGGTTGGATGGCATCACCGACTCAATGGACATGGGTTTGGGTGGACTCCCGGAGTTGGTGATGGATAGGGAGGCCTGGTGTGCTGTGGTCGCAAAGAGTTGGATACAACTGAGCGACTGACCTAAACTGAACTGAGGTTGGTCATAATTTTCCTTCCAAGGAGTAAGCGTCTTTTAATTTCATGGCTGCAATCACCATCTGCAGTGATTTTGGAGCCCAGAAAAATAAAGTCAGCCACTGTTTCCATTGTTTCCCCATCTATTTGCCATGAAGTGATGGGACCGGATGCCATGATCTTAGTTTTCTGAATGTTGAGCTTTAAGCCAAATTTTTCACTCTCCTCTTTCACTTTCATCAAGAGACTCTTTAGTTCTTCTTGACTTTCTGCCATTAGGGTGGTGTCATTTACCTTTAGGCAAAGCCAGAAATCAGGCTTAGCCACCATCTGTCCTTCTGTAAATTGCATTTTCTGGACAGCTCCCATGACAGCAAGTGAAAGCTCCATTCCCCCATCATGTTCGCATTGCTCTGAACTCCACCCCCAGTTCTGAGCTCATGCTTCAGTCCACTCAGGATCTGAGCATTGCACACGGGATTGCAGGTGGGAGCAGGACTTATCAGACACAGAGGTGCGCCTGCCCACCTGAACTCATGAGAACCATTCCTGCCGCATCACGGTTACCACTCCAGAGCTCTGGCGTGAAAACCCTGCGGGAACCAGACAGCCTTTCTGGGTTCATGGTCGCTGTCTTTATTTGACTCTCCTTTCTTGTCGCAGCCTCCAGAGCAGTTGTGCAGACTCAGGGCCCCTGCACCTCTGAGCTATCCTGCCTCTCCCAGGGGTACACTCGGGGTGCAGGGTGGAGTAGCCCCTGGGCAGGTAAGCGTGGCTGATGCAGGTTTGCCTGTGGAACAGGAAGCCTGACCTTAAGAGGGGTGATGCTCTTCTGTTCTCCATAGTCCCCCCCTCTCCCTATGACTCACCTCCAGGCACCCGCACTCCTCACATTTCTGTATGTGCCCTGAGGATGTTTGGTTCTGATTCTGTAACACTAAGGACTGTAGCCCTCCAGGCTCCTCTGTTCATTGGATTCCCCAGGCAAGAATACTACACCTTGCCTTAAATCTGTGTAGGGTGCTGCAGGTAGGAGCTGGGTGTGAAGGCTGTGCTGCTTGGAAGTGAGAGCTCCAAACTCTGTGTCATCTGCTAGGAACCCCCTTCTCCCAGGGCCGTGAGCCCAGGAGATGGTTTTGGGTAAATTAGAAACAGATCCTTCCTCAGACACATTACTGCCATCTACTGGAAAACTGTCCCAGTGGATGTGTAACTCCAGCATGGCTGTGATATGAGCTGTGCTGTTAGAGTTGAACAGTGCACAACCTTGGCAACAGCACATGGCACTCTGCCTCCTTCTTCTTTCCACAGCAAAGCTGACATTGTATATTTATCTAATAAACGTCCTTTTTATACACTCCCTAAGGGCTGGAAGAAGTTTGGTTTGTTTATTCAGGATTGTGTTTCCAGTGCATAAAACTAACACAAAGCAGGAGCTCAATAAATATGTCTTGAAAAATGAATGAACGAATTAATGCAGGAATGAGTTCTCCTTCCTTCTGTCCCCTCTGCACCCTCTGGTGTCAGCAGCAGAGCCCGTGAGAAGAGATCACTGAGTTATGCGCTGCCTTGACCAGTCTCAGGGGCCTCGGGCTTGGTCCAGGGGAGATTTTCAGAGCAAATTTGGGGCTAATTCCTCTGTTTATAGCAGTTGTATCTGGGCACAGCTGCCTGGGGCTCAGTTATACTTTTATGTGAAGCCAATGAAGATGAGATAAGTTAGGTTATCAGGTAACTCTTTGAACGACTGCACAGCTGCCGAGAAGCCACCAGTGAAAAGTCAAGCTTTGACAGAAGTTTTTGTATAATTAAATATTTGCATTGAATATTAAATTCCTGAGCAGTGGAGGCAGGCTGGGGGTGGTGGTGTCTAAGGAGGGAGATCATTTCCTAATTAGATAGAGAGAGGCTGATTCTGTCTCGTGGGTTCTTATTCTGATAACTTAACTTCCACCCCATGACCTGGCGACACTGAACCCCCGGAGAAAGCAGCAGTTTATCTTCATTGTTTTAAAGATGATAAAATGTGTAAAACATCCCACTTCTGCTTCTTCAGTGAAGGGTCAGTGAGCTCAGGGGTCTGTCATCTCCTCCCAGGTTTATCCTAAGGTTTTTTCACACATGGGTTGGGGCGTGTTAACCCGGCCGTCATCAGCACTCATTGAGTTGTTGAGGGACAGTCACACCCAAATCTACTTTAGCCCCAGACGTGCTGGTCATGTGACTGAAGCTGCAGGGGCCGGCGCAGTCCAGCTTCCAGTCAGCAGGTCCTGGGGTTCAAGGGACGTCATTCACTGGTCTCTGCATCAGACACTTTCTCTGTCTCCTGTGAGTTCTCATCCAGAGAGCCTGTCCCCTCCTGGAGCACAATGTCCACTCCCAGCTCAGGACTCGTGCTCTCTGCTGACCCTCCTTCCCATCTTTCCAGACCTTGGGGTCCCGCCTCACATGCCCGACCTGGATGGTGTCTCTCATCCTTGTGACCTGGGTCCTGGGTCTGCTCTGGAGCCCGGCAGCAGTCATGCGGGTACAGTGCCACCCCCAGGTCCACATGCCAGACGGGAGGGGAACTGCCTCCAGGGATGCTGGGAGTGGATGGTGCTCACAAATCAGGAGACGCCAGCACCACCCCAGCCGCAAGGTGAGCAAACAGGGCTCCCAACAGCTGACTGAGCAGCTGGACCACACGGCTGGTAGAAAGCGGAGTCAGGGGGTCCCAGGGCCTTCTATCTTTCTGTCTGTCTGCCTGCAGGGCCCTGTCCTCACTCTCCAGGCTGACTGTGCAGTGGCTGCTCTCTCTTGAGCATCTCTCCTGCTCCCTTAGTTGGAGGTAAGGTGCCAGGTGGACATTCTGTGTGTATGTGAAGGGAAATGATGACAGGGACTCAGGAGCCGGGCAGTCTGCTCCTCAGAGATGATGGAACGACTTGTGGCCACAGAGTGAAACAGATACACGGCTCCTGGGTCAGTGCAGGGACCTGCTGACCTGAAGCCCTTTGTCCCAGATGGACTTGCCCCCCACCCCCAGTCTCCTGGGGTGCAAGGCTCCGATGGGTACATCTTTCTGGTAGAGAAATGGCAGCTCCTGATTGACTGCTGTGCAGGCAGAGAGGGAAGTGGAAGGCACAGCAGGGACTTGGAAACAAATTCAATAAAAATGCTGATTATAAAGGCGGGAGACAGCTGAGAGTGGGGGGAGGGCACCCTGAGTTTGGCCACAGAGGAAACTATTGCCACAAGAGGGCTGGAAAGTGGTTATTGAGAGGGGTGAGCAGACCAGGGGCTGGGTCTCCATCAAGTCCAAGGGTCAGGCACAGGCGTCCAGAATCCCCTCCCCGAGCAGCCACCCAGGATGCTCTTCCTCCCCAGCAGGTCATGCCAGCGCCTGTGACATGGTGTCACCATGGAAGTTCGTCAGAGACTTGCTGCACTGGGGGCTGGCCCAGTAGCCACCCTCTGCCTGGCATGTCCTCAAATCCCAGACCCGGGAGAGAAGCAGATGCATAGCATCAACCATGCTGTCTGCACAGTGGTTTAGATGGGGGGACTGGAGTGGGGGAAGAAAATAAAGTCTGTCCCTGCTTTCATTGTTTCCCCATCTATTTGCCATGAAGTGATGGGACCAGATGCCGCGATCTTAGCGTTTTGAATGTTGACTTTTAAGCCAGCTTTTTTCACTCTTCTCTTTTACCCTCATCAAGAGGTTCTTTAGTTCCTCTTCACTTTCTGCCATTAGAGTGATACCATCTACATATCTGAGGTTGTTGATATTTCTCCCAGCAATCTTGATTGCAACCTGTGCTTCATCCAACCCTGCATTTCTCATGATGTACTCTGCATATAAGCAGGGTGACAAATATACAGCCTTGTTGTACTTCTTTCCCTATTTTGAGCCAGTCTGTTGCTCCATGTCAGGTTCTAAATGTTGCTTCTTTTTTTTCACATCTGCCTTTTAAACTGTTGCTTCTTGCTCTGCATACAGGTTTCTCAGAATACAAGTAAATTGGCTGATATTCCCATCTCTTTAAGAATTTTCCAGTTTGTGTGATCCACACAAAGGCTTTAGTGTCATCAATGAAGTAAAAATAGGAGTCTTTATGATACAACTAATATTGGCAATTTGATTTCTGATTCCTCTGCCTTGCTGAAACTCAGCCTGTACATTTGGAAGTTCTTGGTTCTTGTACCGCTGAAGCCTAACTTGAAGGATTTTGAGCATAATCTTAAGGATCATGTGAAATGAGGGCAACTGTATGGTAATTTGAACATTCTTTGGCATTGCTCTTCTTTGGGATTGGAATGAAAACTGACCTTTTCCAGTCCTGTGGCCATTGCTAAGTTTTCTGAATTTGCTGACATATTGAATGGGCTTCCCTGGTAGCTCAGACAGTAAAGAATCTGCCTGCAGTGCAGGAGACCTGGGTTCAGTCCCTGGGTCAGGAAGATCCCCTGGAGAAGGAAATGGCAACCCACTCCAATATTCTTGCCTGGAGAGTCCTATGGACAGAAGAGCCTGATCCATGGGGTTGCAAAGAGTCAGACATGACTGAGCGACTCACACTTTCCTTCACTTTTGAATGCAGCACTTTAACAGCATCATCTTTCAGGATTTTAGATAGGTGAGCTGGAATCCCATCACCTCCACTAGTTTTGTTCATAGTAATGCTTTCTAGGGCTCACTTGGCTTCACACTCCAAGATGTTTGGCTCTAGTGTAGTCACTATACAAAAAAAGAACTTTTTTGTATGATTCTTCTGTGTATTCTTGTTGCCTGTTCTTAATCTCTTCTGCTTCTGTTCAGTCTTTACTCTTTCTTTCCTTTATGATGCCCATCGTTGCATGAAGTGTTCCCTTGATAACTCCAATTTTCTTGAGGACATCTCTAGCGTTTCCATTCTATCATTTTCCTCTATTTCTTTGCATTTTTCACCACTAGACACATCCACAACTGAGTGTAATTTCTGCTTTGGCCCAGCCACTTCATTCTTCCTGGAGCTATTCGTAATTGCCCTCTGCTGTCCCCCAGTAGCATGTTGGATACCTTCCGACCTGTGGGGGGCTCATCTTCCGATGTCACATCTTTTTGCCTTTCCTACTGTTTATGTTTTTCTCACAGCAAGAATACACAAGTGGTTTCCCATTCCTTTCTCCAGTGGACCACGATTCATCAGAGCTCTTTGCTACGAGATGTCCATCTTGTTTGGCCCTACATCATAAGACTTATTTTTCACTGAGTTATGCAAACCCCTTTACCATGACAAGGCTGTGATCCATGAAGTGATATTAAAGGCTAGTCCAGAAATAAAATAGAGAATAGAAAAATGAAACTAAAGTTATTTTTTTAAGGATCAATAAAATTTACAAGCCCTTAGTTAAAAGAAAAAAGGGAAAAGACTAAAAAATCAGAAATGAAACAGGAGACATTAGAACTGATACCACGGAAATACAAGCAATCATAAGAGATTCCTTGAACAATCACACCCACTAAGTGGAAAACTGAGAAAAATCTGGATAAATTCCTAGAAACACACAAACTACCAAGACTGAATCATGAAGAAACAGAGAATCAGACCTACTGAGTAAGGAGGTTGATTCATTAATCAAAATGCCCAACAGAGAAAAGCCCGGGACCAGGTGTCTTCACTGGTGAACTCTCTCAAACAGCTCTGAATTAGCACCAATCCTTCTCAAACTCTTCCAGAAAGTTCAAGAGGAGAGAACACTTCCAAACTTATTCCATGAGGTCCGTGTTACCCTGTTACCCAAATGCAGACAGAGATAATACAGAAAACTAGACCAATATCCCCGATAAATATTGATGCAGAAATCCCAGCAGGCCCTCCAGCCCCTCTAGACTCCCTGGAAAGAAGCTGAAAGTGAGATTACTGGGACCAGCCACCAGGAGGCCTTGATCTCATCTCCTTCCCTTCTACCTCACTTTCCTGGCCTCACAGGACCCCAGTGCCCCTCTTGTCTGGACAAGAGGCCAGCAGCACCTGAAGCTGATCATGCTGCTATGAAGGGCATAGCATCAGGGCAATCATGGTGCTCTGAAGACTCTGATGGAGCTGATGAAGGGCTGGGTGGGTGTGGGGGCACCTCCCTCCTCATTAACAGGCTTAACGAGTCTGCACCCCATGGATCCCATCTCAATGAATTATCAGCTGATAATCAAAGGGACAATTGCCAAGACCACCCCACTGCATTGTGGAATGGAAGGAGAGAGTGGGAGCCTCTACCCCACCCCAGCTACCAGGGATGTGATTAAGTAAACGTCCTGAAACAGTCAGAGATGAGTGTCCTCTTCCCATTCTGACTACAGAGCCTAGAGGGGCTGGCAGAAGTGCCTGAGTCCACTGGTGCTGGGTTTGGTAGGAAAAGGCATGAACTGGGGGAGGGGTGGCTTTTAGAGAAAAAGGGATCATGTCACTTCCTTGCTCCAAGCCTGCCAGTGGTTTCCCAACATTCCAGCACAAATCCAGGTTGGAGCCTGGTCTTCAAAGTCAAACAAAGGCCTCTCTGACACCCCTGGTTTACTTCCCCATGCCCCTCCCTTCTCTCTATGCAGCCCCCACCTCAGGGCCTCGCACCTACCATGCCCACTCCCAAGACAGCCCTTCTCCCATCCTTACCTGACTCTCTCCCTCTCTTCTCCCAGGCATCTGCCAAAAGCCATCATCCCTCAGGGGCTCTGTCCTGACCCAGGCTCTGCCCTGCACAGCCACCACTCAGTCACCCTGCTTCCCCTCCCCATGTATTTCTGTTCACTTTCATGCCTGTGTATCATTCTGTCTGCTCACTGGTCGGGGCAGCCCCATCTCTGATGTTCTCTCAGGGACTTCCCTGGTGGCTCAGATGGGAAGGAATCTGCCTGCAATGCAGGAGACCAGGGTTTGATGGTTTGATCCCTGGGTCAAGAGGATCCTCTGGAGAAGGGAATGGCAGCCCACTGCATGCCTGGAGAATTCCATGGACAGAGGAGACTGGCGGGCTACACTTCATGGGGTCACAAAGAGTTGGACATGACCAAGTAACTAACACAGGGTCTGTCAAGGTCACCCTTGGGAGCTCTCTTCCTGACCCTGGACCCAGGAGCCTTTCTTTCATCTCCTCCCATGCCAGCAAGGCTTTATCATCTCCCCTGCGGCCTGCCCCAGACCTTTCCCATCCCTCCTACAGGAGCCTGACTCACCTGGGCCCACCTGCAGGAGCTCCTTAGCCTCCCTTGCTCCCCTGGTCCAGGCCACAATCAGGTCTGAGCTGCCGGCTCTCCCTTCACTTGCTGGCCCCTCAACCTGGGGAGAGCACAGCTGGGGGACACACCCTCTGTCCACTGTCACTTGGAGACAGGCGAGCCCTCATACCTGGCTGGGGCTTTGTTCTTCCATTGCCAGGAGATTATACAGAGATGCTAGAAAGTCAGCAACCTGGAACTGGCCTGACCATTTAGACTAAGATGCATCGATGGTGTTTGATGTCCCTCAGTGGTTATCACGATGGTGTGATCACTCACCTAGAGCCAGATCCTGGAATGTGAAGTCAAGTGGGCCTTAGAAAGCATCTCTATGAACAAAGCTAGTGGAGGTGATGGAATTCCAATTCCAAATAGTTGAGCTATTTCAAATCCTGAAAGATGATGCTGTGAAAGTGCTGCACTCAATATGCCAGCAAATTTGGAAAACTCAGCAGTGGACACAGGACTGGAAAAGGTCAGTTTTCATTCCAATCCCAAAGAAAGGCAATGCCAAAGAATGCTCAATTGCACTCATCTCACACGCTAGAAAAGCAATGCTCAAAATTCTCCAAGCCAGGCTTAAGCAATATGTGAACCGTGAACTTCCAGATGTTCAAGCTGGTTTTAGAAAAGGCAGAGGAACCAGAGATCAAATGGCCAACATCTGCTGGATCATCAAAAAAGCAAGAAAGTTCCAGAAAAACATCTATTTCTGCTTTATTGACTATGCCAAAGCCTTTGACTATGTGGATCACAATAAACTGTGGAAAATTCTGAAAGAGATGGGAATATCAGACCACCTCACCTGCCTCTTGAGAAATTTGTACGCAGGTCAGGAAGAAACAGTTAGAACTGGACATGAAACAACAGACTGGTTCCAAATAGGAAAAGGAGTACGTCAAGGCTGTATATTGTCACCCTGTTTATTTAACTTCTATGCAGAGTACATCATGAGAAATGCTGGGCTGGAAGAAGCACAAGCTGGAATCAAGATTTCCAGGAGAAATATCAATAACCTCAGATATGCAGATGACACCACCCTTATGGCAGAAAGTGAAGAGGAACTCAAAAGCTTCTTGATGAAAATGAAAGAGGAGAGTGAAAAAGTTGGCTTAAAGCTCAACATTCAGAAAACAAAGATCATGGCATCTGGTCCCATCACTTCATGGGAAATAGATGGGGAAACGGTGGAAACAGTGTCACACTTTATTTTTTGGGCTCCAAAATCACTGAAGATGGTGATTGAACCATGAAATTAAAAGACGCTTACTCCTTGGAAGGAAAGTTATGACCAACCTAGATAGCATATTGAAAAGCAGAGACATTACTTTGTTTACAAAGGTCCGTCTAGTCAAGGCTATGGTTTTTCAAGTGGTCATGTATGGATGTGAGCGTTGGACTGTGAAGAAAGCTGAGCACCGAAGAATTGATGCTTTTGAACTGTGGTGTTGGAGAAGACTCTTGAGAGTCCCTTGGACTGCAAGGAGATCCAACCAGTCCATTCTGAAGGAGATCAGCCCTGGGATTTCTTTGGAAGGAATGATGCTAAAGCTGAAACTCCAGTACTTTGGCCACCTGATGCGAAGAGTTGACTCATTTTTTGGAAAAGACTCTGATGCTGGGAGGGATTGGTGGCAGGAGGAGAAGGGGATGACAGAGGATGAGATGGCTGGATGGCATCACTGACTCAATGGACGTGAGTCTGAGTGAACTCTGGGAGTTGGTGATGGACAGGGAGGCCTGGCGTGCTGCGATTCATGGGGTCGCAAAGAGTCGGACACGACTGAGCGACTGAACTGAACTGAATTGAATGGTTGTTTTAGCACAAGGGTCTGGGCAAGCCCATGTCCCCTTACAGCCAGGTCTTGGGTGGTCCAGTTGCACTAAGAGCCCAGATGGAGTCTGCTGTCCCAGGAAGGCTGTCACCAGGGCCTTAAAGAGCTGGAACCCTGCCCATCCTTCCCCAGGGGCAGCACAGCCACTGTGCCCTCACACCTGTAGGGGGCGCCATTCATACGTGCACCCCTCTCCCCTTCAGATTCTCCCTCTTTGATGGAGAAACTACCAGGTTGCAAGATCCCATCAGCACATGCCTCTGCTGCTCGTTCTTATACTCACTTTGAAATTAGAACACATATTTGTCTTGTGACCGTGTCCATTCTTGGTTTGCAAATCACTCTGCAGAAACTCCCCATCCAGTAGTTCCCCTGCCCTGCTTTTCCCTGGTAATTATCACCCACATTTAAGGAGCTATGTTGGAATAAAGTCATAAATAGCAGAGCTCGTGTAAGCAGGTCCTGGAGGAGTTGTTCCGTGAGTAGACGGAGCAGTCTCAGGGAAGAGCCCTCCATTCCTGGGCTCCCTCCATGGGGAGGCTCACCCCCTGGTGGATGAGCCATTTCTGAAACTTAAAATCCCCACGTGGGTACCCAAGGGGCTGCTTGTAGGGTGGTTCCGGGTGTGGGGACCTCCCCAGCCCCTCTGCCCTGGCCCACCTCCTCCCTGCCTCTGGCCTGTAGACCATGACTCAGGGACCAAGGACTGCGCCACAGGTGACCCCACAGCTCCTGGCACCCAGCCAGCTCATGGGAGCAGAGAGAGCCCATAGGAAGGCTGGGCTCCGAGGCTGCTCCTGGCTGCACTCGCTCCCCCGGCTGACCTCCAGGAGACTCCTTGGACACCCCGTGACCCTCACTCGCTCTCAGGGGCCCAGGCCTGGCCACGTGCACATCTCATACCCTGGCCGCCACCTTCGGTTCAGAGCTGGACACAGGCCCTGAGTCAGAGGGGTGAGATGCTGTCCGTGGACGTCTGCTGGGACTCTGGTCATGTGGAGGGCCTGCTTTCTCCAGGGCTGGAAGCTGCCGAGATGCCTGTTCACGCTCAGTAACAGCACCCACTCAGGTCCGGGGAGACAGCCTGTATGCAGAGACGGGAGGGGCGGCCTCAGGCTGCTGTCCCGAGCTCGGTCACCCCGAGGACGCTCTGCCCAGGACCGTGTCAGTTACAGGAGACAGCGCTCGCTCTCTGAGCTCACCTAGTGTGTGATGAGATCCTGTGACTTGTGACCTCTGAAACCTCTGGACACTTGACCGTTGTTAACATTGAACAATAACACAGTTTTATCTGAGCTGGGAAGGAGGAGCTCAGGCCAAAGCAAGGAGGAAAAGCCCTCCCTGTCCCCACACCCCCGCAGGCCCCTCCCCTCTGATGTCACCCTTCCTGCAGGGACGGGGGGACAAGAGACGACTCTTCCTCCAGATCCTGTTCCCGTCACCCCTCAGCTAGCCCTGGAGTCAGGCCCTCCCCACCCCCTGGACACAGCAAGTCAGCCTTCTCACAGGTTTGCAAGCTCAGAGGAGGGACAGGCTCCCAGGGGGACCAGCTGTGGCCCCACCTGAGAGAGAGGCTCCAAACAAAGTGCCATTTGGGATGGGGTGGGGTGTGTTCCCTGCAGGGGCTCCTATAGACTGGTTATTAGTGTTATTGCTCAGACCCTGGTCCTGCATCCTTGGGGAGAAAACCACGTGTGTCCTTAAAAAAGACAACAGAAAGGTCAGGAAATCAGAGAGACCCCAGGAAAGGGGCATCTGACTCAGGAGGACTTGGTTGAAGCCAGTTCTGCTCCCTTTCAGTTTTGGCCCTTCCCGGCCCTGGCTGGTGGCTTTGGGAGATTCAGGAAAGTGAGATGGAGTCCACGTCATAGAGCAGGAACTGGGGCGGGGCAGAGGAGCAGAAGGCTTTTCCCATTCGCATCACCTAAGCCAGAGCCGCTTATGGGAGAACAGAATTCACTAGTCTCTTATGCGGTTAATCTGATAAGGCTTGGGCGTGTTTAACAGGTTCACTAAGTTTTTTTTTTTTTTTTTTTAATTGGAGGAAAATTGCTTTACAATGTTGTATTGGTTTCTGCCATACAACAGTGCGAGTCAGTCATAATTATGTATATATTTTCCCTCCCTCTTGAGCCTCCCTCCCCTCCCTCACTTTCTACCCCTCGAGGTTATTACAGAGCACCAGGCTGGGCTACTTTTGATATACAGCATGTTCCCTAAGTATTAAAAGAGAGCAGTCAGGGACTTCCCTGGCAATAAGCTGGTTAGGACTCTACGTTTCCACTGCAGGGGACACAATTTTGATCCCTGGTTGACCAAACAAAGCAAAGCCTAAAAGAGAGCAATCAAAGTTAATACAGTTTAAGTCAAAAAGAGCAAAGGAATTTGAAGGCTTATGTTTAAGGGCTTAGTCATGTCTTACTCTTTGCAATCCCATGGACTGTAGCCCACCAGGTTCCTCTGTCCATGGGATTCTTCAGGCAAGGATACTGAACTGAGTTGCCATTCCCTTTTCCAGGGATCTTCCCAACCCAGGGATCGAACCCAGGTCTTGTGCATTGCAGGCATTTTCTTTACCATCTGAGCCACCAGGGAAGCCCGCACAAATCAAAAAGAGCAAAGGAATTTGAAGGCTTATGTATAAGGGCAATTCATGGGGTGAAGGTACTGGGCACAGCTGGACCTGGAGTTTGCCCCTGCTATTAGGATCTCTGTCTGTCTGTCTGTCTGTCTTTCTGACTCTCCTGACATTACCAGGCAGCTACCATCTTTTCTGTGGTCACATAGGGGGGCTCCCAGTGCCTTCAGGCTTGTACATCCCAGACCCCACTTTCCTGAGGGTACCAGCAGACAACAGGACACCAAGATCCAGCTTCCCTATGGACCATGGGGTGTTTCCTGTGCCCAAGAAATGGACTGTCCCCAGTCACCAGGGCTTGAATGACACGCCTCCTGCTGAACGTAAAGATGGGCTCTGCCCCCCTTGAGTGAGTGGACTGAAAACACAGATGGGGTTCCTGAGGAGATGCTGGGCGGGTGCACATATACACACATGTACATACGTTTGTACATGCTCACAAATGCTGTGCACACATATGTACACACACACCTGTCCTAGAAGGAACAGAGAAAGCCCTGGTCTAGGAACCGAGAGCCCCTTTTCTGACAGGGAACCTCAGGCAGGCACTTTCTGGGGGATGCTCACTGCCCACCTGCTCATCGGGGTGCTCATCAAGTGTGGACCAGGTGGGCTCTAACCAAGCCTGACCTCCTGCATCCTGCAGTCCAGGTGAGGCTGAGAGTCCAGGATAAGACAGGTCAGGTGGAGAGTGAACGGTGAGTGGACAGTCCATTCCGGCCAAGCAGAAAGAGAGCAGAGGTGGGAACATGACCACATGGCTTCTAGGTCAGCATCCACCCACACTTCCCCATCCTCCCCCTGGTGAAGAGCCACACCAGCTTCCTGTCCAGGGAGGACTTGGAGGGAGGGGGCAGAGCCTCAGGGGGACAGAGGCAGGGGCTGTGGACACCGAGTGGACCAGGCTGCCTCAGGTGAGTGAGGCTCAGGAGGACTGGCGGGAAGCCATATGAGGTTTCCTCTGCTCTCTGCTCTCCCAGGGAAGCTCTCTGGGGTACTGGGGGCACACACAGCTTTCCTGTGTGGACAGAGATGGGAGTCCCCCAGGTAGGGTCCATGGAGAGGAGATGACTGAGACCCTGCAGTACACACCTAACCACATGGCCCTGGGCACAGGTAGAGACGAGGTCAGGGCCCTGGGTGTCCCCAGGAAGGGGGATCAGGGGACAGAGGTGAGGCAGAGGGTCACATTCCTCGGGCATCCTGCACAGCTGACTGATGCTGGGTACTCCCCTCCACAGACACACAGTTGATGTAGGTCACTGGGCACCTGGGTACCATGGTGACGGTGCCATAGCAACGCCCACCCCTGCAGTCTCCACGCCAGTGAAGGTGGGATTAATGAGTTTAGGTTCATTTAGTAATGTAATTGCCCCAGGGAATCAGAGTCTAAAGCCACTTTGAACGCAGGGCTCTGGCCATCCAGGACCCGTCATGAGAGGACCGAGAGGAGACGAGGTCACACGTGGGATCAGGAAGGAGCCAGAGCTCACGACTCCTGTCTGCCACCACCGCTGCCTCTGTGGCTGTGGGCAGGGGAAGAGGAAGGAGGGGCCGGGGCTGCAGGTGTGGGGTACGTTTACATGGTCCCTGTGGTCGGCAGCTCGCACTAAAAGCAGTTCACACATGGAGCATCATCAGGACCACAGCAGTCCCTCCGAGCCTCCCTCCCCCTTCCTCCCAGGGGCCATCTCCTCCATCCTGTCCCCACCTCCCATCTTGCATTTGTTTCTGCTTTAACCCCCTTCATGCATCCTTCACACACAGAGGTGACTGTGATCACTCAGCATATTCATAAACTGAAAATGTCCAGCCCTTGATCCCCTGTGGTTTTCTTGTTGTGTTCAACTTGAGCTTTTGAGCATCATCTGTGTGAAAGGGTCCCCTGGTAGCTCCTTCATTCACTTTCCTTGCTGGGCAGAACTCACACGTACTGGACTTTATCCACCCTAAACGGTTGTTCGCTTGCTTCTTTATTTTTTTGCAAACAATGCTTCTGAAACATGAAGTTTGTTGAAATGATTCAGTGAATCTATCATCTGTTGGCTCATCTATCCTAGAACAGAGTCTGGAAGGTAGTAAAATTTACCTACATGCGTGTTGTTATTATTACTGGTAGGATAAACAAAAACACTCAAATTGGGATATTCTGGCAACAATAGCAGGTGTGCACACACACACACACACACAGACACTGACACAAGTACACATGCTCCACGGGTGGATTCTATCAAAAGACGCTACAGAATGACTTGAGGAGTGAGGCCACACTTCCCACTTGTCTGGTCTCTGACCTGTGATGGCTGCACAGGGAAACCAGAGTCCAGATCAGCCCTGCCAGGCCCTCTGGGCCGACAGGTGCAGGGCTTGGGGTCCTGGGGAGGGGAGCCTGGGTAAAGGCTGCCAGGGGAGAGGGAGGTGAGCTTATCAGGTGCCAGGATGCTTGGACCCATGACATGAGTAACAGTGTCACAGACCCACCAGCCATGCCTTTTAGGGGAAGCCGAGGGTTCCTGGAGCCGCATGAGTCCCAACTAACACCCCACAGGGACTCAGGGTGAGCTTTGACCCTCAGATGGGAACCAAGGGCATTCATCTGAGAGTCATCTTATTCCAGTGGTCATCGTGACCAGTGGTCCTGGTCACCAACCTTCCACCTCCTCCCCAACTTCCTGATCTTCCTACCTGAACTTGTGGTCCTGGGTGCCCTGGGGGACATGGTTCAAGGGACAGTGTAAGTGGGGTGAATTCACAGATGGGCTTCAAGATAATGCAATAACAAACATATCATCTGCAACATTAATAACAGAAATTGTATTACTTCTTGCTGACAGAGTCTGCGGTGTGTCTGTGCTGCCTTAACGGGTTATCCATTATTCTCACAACTCAGTGACACCAACGGACTGTCCCCATTTCATAGGCATGCAAACTGAGAGTCTGAGCAGTGACGTCATTGCCCCATGTCCCGAGGCTGTGAGGTAGATGCTAGCTCAGGTCTGCCCAACCTCTCAGCCTGTGCTCTTCACATCCTCCTGCCCCAGAGGTGGAAGTTCTGCCAGCACCTCCTGGAATTCCCAGCATATGGAGACCACAGGGCCTCCTCTCCCGAATCCGAGGCTCTTCCCCACAACCTCTAGCTGAGATCCTGGCTTTTCTTTATGCCCCTACCCCTATCAGAGCACAGGCAAAGATCCAGGGCAGCAGTTCATGATGTCAGGGGAAAGCTGCCTTGGATGGCACCTGGTCAGGACCTTTCTGACTCAGTCTCTGCAGACTCTAAATCACCAACAGGAGATCAGCTTTAGTGGGAATCCTGGAGCAGTAAACTGCAGCAAGCTCACTACCAGGAAGTAAGGGCACAGCTACAGCTCTGGGAATGTGGTTCTGAAGGACAGAGCAGATGAAGCTTTATCAGGAGCCCAGCATCCTGAGTCATCCCTCCACAATCAAGTCCTTGTGGACTGAAAACTTAATTTGTCACTCAGGTGTAAAATAGGCAGTGTTTTAGCCTTTTTTCCACCCCTTGCACATGATGGATGTTCAAGTGCACAATAGACACCCTCCAGGGGCTTATCTAGAGTCTGACAAACCCAGAGAGGTTGTGCAGGAGAAGAGTGGGAGCCTTGCAGCAGCTCTGGAGCCTCAGATGATGAATGGCTCTTTGGTGCAGAGAGAAATGGCATCTGTGCCCATATACACAGAAATCACCCCTTCCCGCCCAGGGGCGCTTGGAGGTTCCTGATGACGATCCTGTTCACTGCAGACTCCTGGATGGGAGTGAGCTGGAGGTGAGAGCTGAGAGGATGGGGGTGAGCAGGCTGGTTCTGTCTGGTCCCTGCCCTCACCACTTCCTTGGGCTCCATGTGTTACTCTGCTGCTCTGATGAACGGACTGGTGCCACCTTGATCTTTGCATCTCTGCCTCCAGGATCCATCTCAGCCTGTAGAGTGAGAGAGATCAATGCCAAAGTGGAAGAGGAAATCCATTTGTGTCAAAACTTGTTAAGTCTCTCTCCGAAGAGAGCTGAAGTGGAGTGGACACTCCTGCCAGGGACTTGCTGCCTGTGAAAGCAGAGTGCCTCGACCCCCACATTCTAACACTCACATAAGGTGGGGGTGGGGAGAGCTCAGAATGTGGATGCTCCTGTCTGGCCAGGCTGACATGAAGGATGGTGGAGTAACACCTGTAATCACTGAACTCTCAGTGTCCAGCAACACTTAGCAGAGCCCAGCAGCCTGGCTCGGAATCCAGATTTGCTGTTAAGTCCTGAGGCCCGAGGGCTTCCCAGGTGGCTCAGTGGTAAAGAACCTGACTTCCAATGCAGGAGATGCGGGTTCGATCCCTGGGTCGGGAAGATCTCCTGGGGAGGGAAATGGTAAACCACTCTAGTATTCTTGCCTGGGAGTCTCATGGACAGAGGAGCCTGGTGGGCTATAGACTATGGGGTCACGAAGAGTCAGACATGACTTAACTACTAAATAACAGCAACCTGAGGCTCCAGGCTTGTGCCAGAAGCCTCTGTTTTCTCCTCTGTCAAGTGGGGATACAACCACAGTTCTCCAGTTGCTAGGGTAACATTGCAGGATGCCACCTGCCAATTCCAGTGTTAAGAATGGAAGTTTCTCACTCTACTGATGCCCAGTGCAGATGTGTCCCCAGGTGGGTGGCTTCCTCCACACTCAGCGTTTAATGTTCTGTGGTTGTCATCTTGAAATTCATAACAATTTTATATTTGTTAAAATATAACAAATTTTATATTGTTATATAAATATAACACTGCCCTAGCCTAACTGTCCCCTACCTCCTGGACTCTGGGGCCCTGGACCCCTGTCCAGCCTTCACCGCTTGCCCTGTGACTGCCACCCTCCGCCCAGGTAGTGATCAGGTCACTTGGGTGAGGGTCATGCTCCACCCCCTGTTTCCAGGAGGGGTCTGGGTATGAACATGGGGAGGGCTGAGGTTGGGCATGTGCCCTGCAGTATCAGGGTCTGTATCAGTGTCCGGGGCAACCTCAACAAATACCACAGAGCAGGCAGCTCTCATAGCAATTTATGGTCTCATAGTTCTGGAGATAAGGTGTCACAGGGCTGGTTCCCTCTGAGGCCTTTCTCCTTGGTGTATAGACGGCTATCTCCTCCCCGTGTTCCCCCGTGTTCACACGGTGATCCCTGTGTGTCTGTGTTCTCATCTCCTCTTCTTATAAGGACCCCAGTCCTATAGGGTCAGGCAGGCTACGGTCCATTTCAAGAGTTGAACAGGTCTTAGCAACTAAACCATGACTACAGCAATGACTTTGTTTTACCTTGATTTTTTTTTTTTTGATGTGGACCATTTTAGAAGTCTTTATTGAATTTGTTACAATATTGCTTCTGTTTTATGTTTTGTTTTTATGGCTGAGCTCAGTTCCCAGCCAGAGATTAAACTCTCCATAGTGGAAGGCAAGGTCTTAACACTGGACCACCTGGAAAGTCCCTTGACCTCATTTTACATCAATAACCTATTTAAAGGCGGCATCTCCCATACAGTCACAACCTGAGGACCTGGGGGTCAGGGATTCAGTGTGCAAATTTGAGGGGACACTGTTCCGCCCATGACAGGCTTTAACTGCCCCCCATACTGTGGACCTTGTACTGGCCCTGCATCTCTCATAACACACCCCCTCCCTCCCAGTTATTCCCGGTTACTCAGCACCAGGACTGGGACTGCTCTGCCTGTTACCTGGTCCAGTTCGTCATCCCCAACCAGAGGGAAAGGGTGGCCCCCACACAGCATGTGGGCAACAGGGCCCAGTCCCAGGTGTCTTGACTACGGATCTAAGCACCTCGGCTCACTCTGACCCCAGGAGCTCCTGCTGTTCCCTCAGGGTCCTGAGGGGCCCTGACTGCTGGGATCCAGACAGAGCCGTCCCTCCCAGGTCCCCTGGCTCTCCCTGTCCCTCAAAGCCATCAGAGTCCTCAGGAGCGAGGAGAGTCTGAGCAGCAGCTCAGCTGAAATAAACCCAAGGCGACACATGACTACATGTCATTTGGTCCCTGGACAGGATCCTGGGACAGAAAAGGACACTACGGGAAAATGAGGAAATGTGAGCAAAGTTGTAGTTTGTAATAATGTGTCAGCTGGTTAATTGTGACAAATGCGTTGTGGTCCTGTGAGAGATGAGCAGTGGGGGACGGGGATGGGGTTGGGCGGGGAGAAGGCTCTGTGTTATCATCACAAGTTTTCAGTAAACCTGGAGCTGCTCTGAAAGCAAAAGCTTCTTTAAAGGGTAGGATGTGGGTGGTGTCAGGGGTGTGTGGCTGGAGGAGCTTTTATCCCCTGAAATTGTTCCTTGTGTGGAGGTGATATGAACACAGAGGGGCACCTGGGCCGGGCTGAGCATTTCCAGCCACAGCTCAGACACAGTCATCCCATGGCAAAACGGTTGTATATTCAGCTGCCAGTTTTTCTTTTACTTTATATCTATTTTATATTTCTTATATTTTATATTTTATTTTATATATAAGATGTTTCCATGGGTTAAAAAGTGTAGAGAATAAAATGGGATCCAGTGGGGAGGAAAATTTTCTTCTTTTCTTACTTTGACCACACAATCTCCTGTTGGCCTCACCAAACGCAGCTGCTGTCATCCTGTTTCTAGGAATCTTTCCAGAGGTGGTTTGAACATGAGCAAGTGTACACATGTACATGTAGACATATACACACACACACACACACAGGCACACACACATATACATAAACACACACACACCTGGACACACTCACAAACACATGTACACACACACATAACACATAAACACACATACACATGTGCACACTTGCATATATATATATACATGTACACAAGTACACATACATGCACACATCCACAAAGCACACACACACACACACAAATATACACATATACCTATACACACTTCATAAACATATACAGGCACGCATACACGTGTACACACATACACACATGTACACACATATGTATGTACCTTAGCATAAACATATATATTTTTCAGTTCAGTTCAGTCGCTCAGTCGTGTCCAATTCTTTGCGACCCCATGAATCACAGCATGCCAGGCCTCCCTGTCCATCACCAACTCTCGGAGTTCACTCAAACTCATGTCCATCGAGTCGGTGATGCCATCCAGCCATCTCATCCTCTGTCTTCCCCTTCTTCTCCTGCCCCCAATCCCTCCCAGCATCAGAGTCTTTTCTAGTGAGTCAACTCTTCGCATGAGGTGGCCGAAGTACTGGAGTTTCAGCTTCAGCATCAGTCCTTCCAATGAACACCCAGGACTGATCTCCTTTAGGATGGACTGGTTGGATCTCCTTGCAGTCCAAGGGACTCTCAAGAGTCTTCTCCAACACCATAGTTCAAAAGCATCAATTCCTTGGCGATCAGCTTTCTTCACAGTTCAACTTTCACATCCATACATGACCACAGGAAAAACCATAGCCTTGACTAGATGGACCTTTGTTGGCAAAGTAATGTCTCTGCTTTTCAATATATTACCTAGGTTGGTCATAACTTTCCTTCCAAGGAGTAAGCATCTTTTAATTTCATGGCTTCAATCACCATCTGCAGTGATTTTGGAGCCCAGAAAAATAAAGTCTGACACTGTTTCCACTGTTTCCCCATCTATTTCCCATGAAGTGATGGGACCAGATGCCATGATCTTCGTTTTCTGAATGTTGAGCTTTAAACCAACTTTTTCACTCTCCTCTTTCACTCTCATCCAGAGGCTTTTTAGTTCCTCTTCACTTTCTGCCATAAGGGTGGTGTCATCTGCATATCTGAGGTTATTGATATTTCTCCCAGCAATCTTGATTCCTGCTTGTGCTTCTTCCAGCCCAGCGTTTCTCATGATGTACTTTGCATAGAAATTAAATAAACAGGGTGACAATATACAGCCTTGACGTACTCCTTTTCCTATTTGGAACCAGTGTGTTGCTCCATGTCCAGTTCTAACTGTTGCTTCCTGACCTGCATATAGGTTTCTCAAGAGGCAGGTGAGGTGGTCTGGTATTCCCATCTCTTCCAGAATTTTCCACAGTTTATTGTGATCCACACAGTCAAAGGCTTGGCATAGTCAATAAAGCAGAAATAGATGTTTTTCTGGAACTCTCTTGCTTTTTCCATGATCCAGCAGATGTTGGCAATTTGATCTCTGGTTCCTCTGCCTTTTCTAAAACCAGCTTGAACATCTGGAAGTTCACGGTTCACGTATTGCTGCAGCCTGGCTTGGAGAATTTTGAGCATTACTTTACTAGCATGTGAGATGAGTGCGATTGTGCAGTAGTTTGAGTATTCTTTGGCATTGCCTTTCTTTGGGATTGGAATGAAAACTGACCTTTTCCAGTCCTGTGGCCACTGCTGAGTTTTCCAAATTTGCTGGCATATTGATACAGCACTTTCATAGCTGCATATTTCAAATCATCTTTCAGGATTTGAAATAGCTCAACTGGAATTCCATCACCTCCACTAACTTTGTTTGTAGTGATGCTTTCTAAGGCCCACTTGACTTCACATTCCAGGATGTCTGGCTCTAGGTGAGTGATCACACCATCGTGATTATCTGCATCGTGAAGATCTTCTTTGTACAGTTCTTCTGTGTATTCTTGCTACCTCTTCTTAGTATCTTCTGCTTCTGTTAAGTCCATACCATTTCTGTCCTTTATCGAGCCCATCTTTGCATGAAATGTTCCCTTGGTATCTCTAATTTTCTTGAGGAGATCTCTAGTCTTTCCCATTCTGTTGTTTTCCTCTATTTCTTTGCATTGATCACTGAGGAAGGCTTTCTTATCTCTCCTTGCTATTCTTTGGAACTCGGCATTCACATGCTTATATCTTTCCTTTACTCCTTTGCTTTTCACTTCTCTTCTTTTCACAGCTATTTGTAAGGCCTCCCCAGACAACCATTTTGCCTTTTTGCATTTCTTTTCCATGGGGATGGTCTTGATCCCTGTCCCCTGTACAATGTCACCAACTTCCATCCATAGTTATCAGACACTCTATCAGATCTAGTCCCTTAAATCTATTTCTCACTTCCACTGTATAATCATAAGGGATTTGATTTAGGTCATATCTGAATGGTCTAGTGGTTTTCCCCACTTTCTTCAATTTAAGTCTGAATTTGGCAATAAGGAGTTCATGATCTGAGCCACAGTCAGCTCCCAGTCTTGTTTTTGCTGACTGTATAGAGCTTCTCCATCTTTGGCTGCAAAGAATATAATCAATCTGATTTCGGTGTTGACCGTCTGGTGATGTCCATGTGTAGAGCCTTCTCTTGTGTTGTTGGAAGAGAGTGTTTGTTATGACCAGTGCGTTCTCTTGGCAAAACTCTATTAGCCTTTGCCCTGCTTCATTCTGTACTCCAAGGCCAAATTTGCCTGTTACTCCAGGTGTTTCTTGACCTCCTACTTTTGCATTCCAGTCCCCTATAATGAAAAGGACATCTTTTTCGGGTGTTAGTTCTAAAAGGTCTTGTAGGTCTTCATAGCACCATTCTTTTCCTCAAATAAGTGCATTCACAGTGCTCATTATTTTTCATGGTTTCAGAGTGTCCTTTGAATAGATGCCCCATAATTTATTTAAGCAATTCTCTATCAACAGACATTTATCTCTGTCTTTTATCACAAATAGCAACATAATGAATGTTTTTGTTCAGATATCCTTGTGCACGTTACAGCATTATTTTAATCTTGGAACGCTATTAGAATAATGTACAACAATTTATATAATGCAGCCCCTATTTTAAACATTTAGATTCTCTCCAATGTTTCCACCATTATAAACATCACTACTGTGATCATAAATCTTGGCATACAAACATGGGATGAATTTCTAGAAGGAAGTGCTGGGCAAACACATTTTAACCCTAAAGCTGCTTCGAGTCCATTTCCCAAGGCCTGAGTCAGGGCTACCCTGCCAGGTGGTGTAGGTTGCACACTGCTCAAGGTCCTAGAAGGGGCAGGAGGGAGCTGTGGAGTATACTCCCCAGGTATCCAGGTGTGCCCTGGAGCAGGTAACTTTTCTGGTCTATATAAGGACACTGGAGGTGCTATCAGGGCCCTGCCTAAGTTATCAGAAGAAGAGTCTGAGGTCAGAGGGGCCCCGTGAAGCTTCAGACACATGTGGTGTGACCCACACTTCCCTCTGTAGGGTCAATGGTCCATTAGCACCGAACTTTGTCTTTTCTGAATCCTGACACTGTGTATCCTTCTCCAAACAGGCAATTCCTGAAGGACCTAGACTTCCTTTCCTTGATGCCGTCCAGGCCATGATGGATGATGAAACCAGGAGGTGTAGGCTGGAGGGCTGTGGAGCTCCCACACACAGAGAGGGGGCACCTGCCCAGAGGGATGCCTGCCTGTGGGGCCTGACCTTCTGAGTTTAAAGAGAAGCTAAAAGGCTGGAAACTGGCATTTTAACTTTAAATGCCCTGATTTCTCCAAGTTGGCTTCATGCAGACCAATTAAATCACACCCCAGGCCACCAGTCTGCAGTGCCTGCCTTAAATGTTTGATGTGTGACCACACCAGCAGAATCATGTTTTGGTAATGAGCCCTGGCAGGGGTTCCCTGGGGAGCTTGGTGCTTCTTAGATCCTGGAAATCCCAAGAGTCCCTGCAACCAGTCAGCCTGGCTGGGAGGAGGGCGCCCTTTGTAGGAATCCCCCAGGGCAGGGTGGGTCAAGGGAGGGAGAAGCTTCTCCCCTCCCACCGCTGCTCCCTTTTCTCATTGGTGGAGATGTGTGGTTGCACATTTAGGAGAAACTGTGGTGCATTGGAGAAGGAAATGGCAACCCACTCCAGTGTTCTTGCCTGGAGAATCCCAGGGACCGGGGAGCCTGGTGGGCTGCCATCTACGGGGTCGCACAGAGTCGGACACGACTGAAGCGACTTAGCAGCAACAGCAGCAGCAGTGGTGCAGGCTGTGCCCTGCTTAAGATGCCCAGAAGGGAGAGGGGATAGGAGGAGACAGGAGGAGGCACAAGGGACCAGAAGGAGGTGGGAGGGGGCAGGAGGCAAGAGGCTGCAGGAGGGAGATGTCCCCTAGAGCAAGTACCTTTTCCAGTCTGCACTGTGTTGCTAGTAGGGCCCTGGCTGAGTCGTCAGAGGAAGATTCTGGAGTCAGAGGATCCCCCATGAAGCTCAGACACCTGTGGTGCGTGGTTGTCTGGCAAAGTGGGAGGATGTTCCCTGCCTGACTCTCCTGTCCTCTGGCAGCCCTGATGGGCCCATTTTGGGTCATTTCACTCATAATATCTGCAAAGAGCGGGACATGACTGAGCAGCTGAGCACACACTTAAACGCGTCAGAGTGACATCAGAATCCCCCTCCCTTGGCTTCAGCTGTGGTGAAGGCAGAGCTGTTCTCAGAACATCATTGTAAGTATTTTCTTATAAAGAGCCCACTGCACATGCCCTTGTCGGTCTAAGCTTGTGGGTGAGAAAAATAATCCAGGGAGCATGCATGAATTTAGCAGAGAATCACACCTCCTCAGAAAACACTGATTTCATGGATGGTGACCAGACCTCCCACCAGGTATCCTGACTGAGAAGAGAAGGGGCTCTTGGACACACCTGGGAGATACAGGTGATGCATCCTGACCCCAGGCTGAGGTGAGTGTTAGTGGCTCTGTGCCATGTGGGGTCCTAGTTCCTTGACCAGGGATTGAACCTGTGTCCCCTGAATTTCAAGGCGGATTCTTAACCCCTGGACCACCAGAGAAGTCCCTGTTAGTCTTTTTTCTTAGCAGGTATCTCAGTGCTAAATCCCAGGTGTGTCTTAAACAGCACTTCCTTTAAAGTTTGACACATGAATTTAATTTCTATCTGCCCTCTATTCTCCCAATGGGGCACACTCCCAAATCTTAGCCTCTTTGGGACTCCCTGAGTCCCCAGGGAGAATTCTAGGGTTTATGGAGTGCCAGGGAGAAGGCAATGGCACCCCAATCCAGTACTCTTGCGTGGAAAATCCCATGGATGGAGGAGCCTGGTAGGCTGCAGTCCATGGAGTCGCTAAAAGTCGAGCATGACTGAGTGACTTCACCTTCACTTTTCACTTTCATGCATTGGAGAAGGAAATGGCAACCCACTCCAGTGTTCTTGCCTGGAGAGTCCCAGAGACGGGGGAGCCTGGTGGGCTGCAGTCTCTGGGGTTGCACAGAGTTGGACACAGCTGAAGCGACTTAGCAGCTGCAGCAGCAGCAGGGAGCTGGGGGTAAGGCAACCCTTAAGGCCAAGGCTATTTGTCTACAGAGGAAGGGAGGAAGCATGTGCCCTCCAAGGGTCCTCGGCATCCATGCCCTGGACTCAGCAAGCACAGGCCTGCGGGAGTGCTTGGTCATATTTTCAGGAAGTTTGTGACTCAACTGCTAGACACAGAGATTAGTAAAAATTAAGTTGTATAAACTTACAATTAAGTACAAAAAGGCAGAAGGAATGGTTACTCACAAAACGTTATTCCTAGTTCTTTTACTGCCATTTACTGTGATCCAGCTTGGGCCCACCGACAGTAGGAACCCTGAGCATGTCAGCCACTGAGTATCCCTTTCCAACTGGGCCTTTGGGACATTAAAATGGAAGTCGTCTTGCTCAGGCTTCAGAAGCGGGAGAGCCAGCTTCTGACTGACTTCTGACCCTGCCTGGACTACTTGCCTGCTTGCAAACACACCAGTTGTTACCAGCAAATCAAGCAGTACTTTAGATAAGACAGACAGTGGGTCTTGGATTTTCTTGAGCCCCTGAAGGCCTGGCCAGCCCCCCAGGGTCCAGAAAATCTTGTGACACACAGAGTGAAACAAACAGCATTGTAAAAGTTAAAGGAAAACCAGAGCTGCACTTTTGCATGCAAATTGATGATGATACCCATTTGTGGCCTGGAGTTATAAGTGGAAGCCCCCCAAAACTGCAATTTAAAGTCTTAGGTGGATGCACCGCCCAGGACACTTTCCTAATTGAGTCTCCAGATTGCTATTAACAAGGGACTTCCCAGCACTATTCAAGTCTGAATATTGGTTGGCCCAATTTGGTAAGATATGTGCTGTTACTTGGACTTCCCAGGTGGCATTAGTAGTTAAAAAACAAAACAAACCACCTGCCAATGCAGGAGACATAAGAGATGCAGTTCGATCCCTGGGTCAGGAAGGTCCCCTGGAGGAGGGTATGGCAACCCACTCCAGTATTCTTGCCGGGAGAAGCCAATGGACAGAGGAGCCTGGTGGGCTACAGTCCATAGAGTGGCAAAGACACAGCTGAAGCAACTTAACATGCACACATGTGCTGTTATTTTTCTCTATTGTTTCTATTTCTCTGTTTTTAATGACTGTATATTGAAATTAACTAATAATTAATTAATAATCTATATTAAATATTGAAACTGTTTATTGTGTGCAACAAGCAGTTTCTTTTGTTGAAGAATCCTTTGAACCTAAAATGAAAGTAAAACTTTTGGCAGAACACTATGACATCCTAGTGTACTTGGAAGCTGGCCATGGTGGGAGCATTTATATGGAAGACAGGCATGGGCCAGCCTCTCTGACCCCAGCCTCAGTCATCAGTCCAGGGAGGTTTCTCCAGGGTCACCCTTTGTCCTGCTCCTGGGACTCAGCTCTGGAGGTCCACTTGGAGTTTCAGTGCCCCTCTTGGGACACAGGGATGACTTGTGCTCAGTCTGGGGTAACTCTGCCCAACCCCTCGACTAAAGGATTCTGAGCATCCACTTTCTCCTTTGGGTCCACTGTGGAGTCCTCACAGCTCAGAGACCCTTCCAGCCACGTGAGACACCCACTCCCTCCTGTCTCCCTCCATGTCTTGTCCCAGGGAGCCAACACAGCTGTCTCCTTATCTTTCTGGGCACTGTTTTCCTGCTCTGTGTCCCCCATGCCTGGGTCCCAGCTGGACATGGAGGGGAGAATAGATCCATACCCTTGGGGAGGGAACTGCATGGCAGGTAATGGTATCTTGGAGTGGGAACAGTGATGCTGGTTGTGGGAGGACTGAGGCTCAGGGAATCAGGAATCTGGAACCACATCCATGGCGGCAAGAAGTGCCACTGCCAGGGCCATGCTCAGAGCAGCAGGAAGCAATCAGTATGTTGCAAGTCCTCTCTCCACTCAGTGCCCCTTAATGGCAGGACCTCACAGAGAGTGGCTGACCCTGCAGTACTGGGATTTGTGGGCTCAGGCCCAGGGTCATCTGACTGAGCAGAGAAGAACAGTCTGGAGCTGGGACATCACAGCTTAATGAGGGGCACACCCACCTAATGGATCCCATCTTCCTAAAGTGAGGTTAGGGGCTCCCTGACCCACCAGCCCTGCAGCAGACACATGCCCTGAGGCTTCTGATCACAAGGCAGAGAACGCAGGTGGATTATCTCCCAGCAGCCTCTGACAAGAAGCCAGACAGAGGATCCTGCACAAGTAGCTGTTTCCAAACTCCAATCCACATAATGAGGTCCCAAAGAGGAATCATGGAGGCTGCACCATGGAGGATGTAGCATGGGAGATGTACCATGGAGAATGCCCCATAGAGGATGTACTATAGAGAATGCTCCAAGGAGGCTGCACAATGGAGCGTGTACCATGAAGGATGCACCACGCAGGATGTAGCATAGAGGATGTACCATAGATACCATAGAGGATGTACCACAGAGGATGCTCCATGGAGGATGTACCATGGATGATGTATCAGGCAGGATGCAGCATAGAGGATGTACCATAGATACCATAGAGGATGTACCACGGAGGATGTACCATGGAGGATGTACCATGGATGATGTATCAGGCAGGATGCAGCATAGAGGATGTACCATAGATACCACAGAGGGTGCACCATAGAGGATGTACCATAGATGCCATAGAGGATGTACCATGGAGGATGTACCATGGAGGATGTATCAGGCAGGATGCAGCATAGAGGATGTACCATAGATACCACAGAGGGTGCACCATAGAGGATGTACCATAGATGCCACAGAGGATGTACCATGGAGGATGTATCAGGCAGGATGCAGCATAGAGGATGTACCATAGATACCACAGAGGGTGCACCATAGAGGATGTACCATAGATGCCATAGAGGATGTACCATGGAGGATGTACCATGGCTGATGCACCATGCAGGATGCAGCATAGAGGATGTACCATAGATACCACAGAGGATGTACCACGGAGGATGCTCCATGGAGGATGTACCATGGCGGATGCACCATGGAGGATGTGCCAGGCAGAAGGCACCATGGAGGATGTACCATGGAAGCTGCACCATGGAGTATGTATCATGGAGGATGCACCATGCAGGATGTACCACAGAGGATGCACCGTGGTGGATGTACCACGGAGAAAGCACCATGCAGGACCATAGAGGATGTACCATAGATACCACAGAGGATGCACCAGGGAGGCTGCATCATGGAGGCTGCACTGAGCCTTCCTGCTAGGGCTGTACCCACAGGCTGATCTAATACCCTCCCTGTAGTTCTATTAATATCCCTACTTTATATACAAGAAAACCAAGGCCTGTTATGGCTGAAGAGCTTATCATGCCCCATGGGTACAGAGAGGCAGAGCACACAGCAATAGATGAACACACTTTCCTCATGGAAAGACCAATCGTTACAGATCTGCCCAGTGTCCCTTGTGGTCACCATTCTCGCCCTTCTCCAGTTGATTCCCAGAGGTAATTGGTCTGAGCCGTTTGGTGTGTGGCATCTTGCATTGTTTTCTGTGCATTCACATGCATTTGTATGCCTGAAGGTAATATTTATAACCAACAGGTCATCAATCCCAGCCCAGCCCAGCCCAGCCCACCAGCAGCAGAATATGACCTCAGCGTCATGGGCTTTGGGGCCAGCCTGCTGGGCCATCACCATCCTCCTCAATCTTGCACTAGTAAGAGCACCAACTGGCCAGGTTGCTTTTGTTTTCAGTTAACAATGCACCTTGGAGAGGGGCCCCTGGTAATACACAAAGATCAACTGTATGTTTTAAAACCACTCCATATTGTTCCTCTGTGTGCCTTTGGGATTAATGATTAAAGATTAATTTTGCCTATTTCCTTCCTAACTAATGAATATTGCTGCCGTTCCGTATTTTTCCCTGCCGCAAGAATGGATGTAATGTATAATACATCTTAATACCTGTCTTTGTGTGTTTTTCTGTTTATTTCTCATCACAACAAAAACATAGACAAGCCTTCTGTCTTAATCATTCAGGCTGCTGTAGCAGAGTATCATAGACTGGGTGGCTTATAAACAACAGAAGTCTACTTCTCACTGCTACAGAGGCTGGAACTCTGAGATCAGGATGTCAGCAGGGTCAGGGTTGCAGACAGCTAGATTCTTGTCATCTCATGGGGAGGAGAGCAGAGGGAGGAAGCCGGTACTCCTGAGAGTCTTAAGGGCACTCAACCCAATCACAAGGGCGTCACCCTCTTGATCACATCAAATCCTGCTGCTGCTGCTGCAAAGTCGCTTCAGTCGTGTCCGACTCTGTGCAACCCCATAGATGGCAGCCCACCAGGCTCCTCCGTCCCTGGGATTCTCCAGGCAAGAACACTGGAGTGGGTTGCCATTTCCTTCTCCAGTGCATGAAAGTGAAAAATGAAAGTGAAGTCGCTCAGTCGTGTCCGACTCTTAGTGACCCCATGGACTGCAGCCTACCAGGCTCCTCCGTCCCTGGGATTTTCTTAGGCAAGAGTACTAGAGTGGGGTGCCATTGCCTTCTCCGAAACGAATCCTAGTCACCTCCTGAAGGCCCTGCCTCCTGATACGATCGCCTTGGTAAGCATGAATTTGAGGGACACAAGCATTCAGTCCACAGCAACCTCCAAGCCTGTGTGCACAGTGTGTCTGGTGACACTGAGGCACACTGCTCCTCATGTGAGGACTGGTCCCAGCTGCTGATGACCTCTCACAGCCTGGACAGCTCAGAGCTTCTGTGTGCATGTGGGCTGGGAGGTGCGGCTGGCTGCTCCTGGGAGAGAGCATTTCTCAGCTTTTCGATTCCAGAGAGAATGCAGCCTTCACTACTCAGCCAGCCCCACAGCAGCCTGTTGGTTTGGAACACAGCAGAAGGGATTGCTATGACTTTGTCTGAAATAAACACAAAAGCAATTGCTGTCTATGTACATGCAGGAAGTAGGAAAATGCCAAGGCAATATCTGTGTTTACTGATGGGCAGGAAGGACGTGTGCTCAGGGTGACAGCTCCAATGTGCAGCTGGGGGTGGGGGTGGGGTGAGGAGGTGCAAAAAGATGCCTGTGCCATGAACACGCCTCCCTGAGGCTTCTGGTTCTTCAGTACCACAGCCTTTCCTGTACCACAGACCAAAGATTTGGAAAAACCTACAAAAAAGGCTAAGTTGTGGGGCTGAAGAGGAGGAGCCAAGGAGAGTCATCGAGGGTCTGGCTCGAGGAGGGGTGGCCTGTGCCACACTGAGCACTCTCTCCTTGCTGTGATGAGGAATTTTTCTCAACGATGCCCCGATCTCATCCTCTGCATCTTGTATCCAAGGTGTCCAAACCCTGCCTCTTTCCATGTGTGCTGGAATTCATGGTCTGGGTGGGCTCCTTGACCCTCCCCACTTGGTTCTCTCTGATCTAGAGCCCTCCTTCACTCCAGGGCCATTCCCACCTGGGCAGACGTTCAAGACTCCGTCCTCCCCAGAATCCTGTTTGGCCACATAAAGTGCAGGAAACACAGTGAAATCCAATGCCCTGAGGAGAACAGCTCGGTCCACATGGACGTCTCCAGCCCTGCATGGTGATGCTGTGGGGAACAGGCTTCCTCCTTAGTGTCTACCAGCTGGGAAGGCCCATCAGCTGGGCTAGTGAGTGAGATGGGCTCTGCATGGAGGGACCACTTAGGGGGTAGACTGCATCTGGACAGGCTTGTCCTGGTCCCTGACTACACGTAGGGTCAGCATGCACCTTCCTGGGGGAGCTGCTGGAAGGAGGATCTGATGGAGTGACGATGACTCTCAGTCCAGGACAGTCCCCAGGGGCTCTGGGCAGCCTGCTGTGGCTTCTCCACACTGCTGCCCATGGAACATCCAGGAGGCAGGTGGGAACAGACTCTGGCCACCCAGAGTGTCTGACTCAGCAGGCCTGGGTAAACATTTCTAGCCAGCTCCAGGTAAGGACCTGGGGACTGGCTGGGGGACCCCTGTCCTGGTACCCTGGCACCAGGGGACTGTAGTACCCCATGACTGGTCTCTTCTCCCACCTGCCAATGCCCAGGAGAGTCCTCAGGATGTTCTGGTGCCAGTAGGGCTGTGAGTCCCATGCATTCGCCGCCATGGACAGATGGAGGAAGTTCCCTCTCCACCAGCGTCCACGGCTCCTTTCTTGGGCTCCCAGAATGCATGGAACTATGGGACCAGCTGAGACAGAATCACTGCAGAGCACAGGTCCTCAGCAGATCAGACAGAAGGAGAGGGTTCTGGGTTACTCCTCAGCCCCTCCAGAGCAGTCAGCTCCTGCATCAGCTCCTCAGACACTCATATTCCAGACATGTGGTCAGTGAGGTCAGACGGCAGATCCAGAGGTCAGGCATCTGGTAACAAGCCAGGGCTGAGCCCCACACTGGCCCCATCCCAGCCTCTTCCTGCTGTCTACTCCCATCAATAATGATGTCCTCCAACAGCTTCCTCTAAAGTAGCTCCCCATCTCTCCTTATCCACCAGCACCCTAACTCCAGCCCAAGACACCAACAGTCAACACTCATGGACTCATTGATTCAGGTTCATGACCCCGTTCCAGCCTTCTCATACCTGTCATGTCGGGTCTGCTACCCCATTTACAGTGAGGAAACTGAGCTGGCTGTGCAGAAGCAACTGTGGACCTGGGCAGTCAGATCCCAGACCTGCATCATCACTCATCTGTCCCCAACCACAAACCACAGGGGCCACAGGGGAGGGTGTTTCCATAGGAACTGAGGATAAAGGCATCCAGTCCTTGGCTGAGGTTTCAGAAGCTGTGGTCCATTATAAAACAGAAAGACTAGAAAAATTAATGATTCCGATTTCTACCTTCAGGACGGACAGTGGTAGCAGTAGTGTTAGTCTCTCAGTCGTGTCTGACTCTGCGACCCCATGGGCTGTGGCTCGCCAGGCTCCTCTGTCCATGGGATTCTCCAGGCAAGAATACTGGGTTGGGTTGCCATTTTCTTCTCTAGGGGATCTTCCCAATCCTGGAATCAAACACAGGTCTCCTGCATTGCGGGCAGATTCTTTACCATCTGAGCCACTAGGAAGGACAGAGAGGTGCTTAAATATTCAGGAGCCCAGCTAGCAGTGCGGGCCCCCTGCCCCTGCCTGGGCGAGACCACCCATCTGGAGCAATGGAGCTCCAGGGAGTGGGGTCAATGACAGCAGCTGGTCTTATTCAGGTGATCCTGCCCATCATCTGGGGTGAGGGGCAGTGAGATCTCCCTTCTATCAACAGCCCTGGGCCTGTTACCAGCAGCAGGCACGGAGTCCCCCGTTGGTCACCAGCTGAGTGATGCTTCCCTGGGTGCTGAGGGCTTGCCCAGTCCCCATAAATCACCCCACATGGACTGTCCATGTCCCGTGGTCCTGAGAGCCTGTGGACCCCAGAATGGAGGGCAGGGCCTGGGCAGCAGAGGGATGGTGTTGGGGGCAGTGGGGAAGTCCCTGCCCCTGACACGGGGGTTGGATGGATGGGGCTGGGGGTGCCACTGAGCTGTGAGGCCCCGGTCATGCCCAGCACAGGGTGAGGTGTCAGGGTGCAGACAGCAAGCTATAGAAGGGAAATCAGGGTAGTAGGGAGATGCAGACAGACACTGTTTTGTGAAAACCCAGTCCCCGGGCTGGGGAGCCACCTCTGCCTCCAGGGGCCTGCCAGGGGTCACCCAGCACCTCTGCCATGAGGGTGGGTGTCTCAGCTGAATTCTCCCAAAGTTGTCACAATTACACTTTCTGGTAAAATCCTGGCAGAGAGGCAGCCTCCATCTACAGAAATGACAATGGTCACCTAGGAGCAATAGAGCGGATCTAGGTGGGTGAAAATACACTAAGAGTAGCTCTCTCCTATGCACCCACTCCAGTACTCTTGCCTGGAAAATCCTATGGATGGAGGAGCCTGGTGGGCTGCAGTCCGTGGGGTCGCCAAGAGTTGGACATGACTGAGTGACTTCACTTTCATGTTTCACTTTCATGCATTGGAGAAGGAAATGGCAACCCACTCCAGTGTTCTTGCCTGGAGAATCCCAGGGACAGGGGAGCCTGGTGGGCTGCCATCCATGGGGTGGCACAGAGTCTGACACGACTGAAGCGACTTAGCAGCAGCAGCAGCAGCTCTCTCTTATGACGATGTTCCAGACAGAGGTTTGCCGGGTCTAAACCGAAGCGGCTCCTCCAGGCAACCCTGTGATAGGAGAGTCGGGACCATCTTCACTGCAGAGGCAGCAGCGGGGGTCCGGGAGCTTCCAGCCATCTTTGATTGCAGAGTTAATGCACTGACCTTGTGCGATTTCAAAACCCTGCTTGGTGCAAAAGCGGCTCTTCTGAGATGATGGGCTTTTAATGATCACCCTTGACCTTGTCAGCTCTATGAATAAATCTACAAGAAAGAAACAGAAAAACAGAGACAGAGAGACAGGGAGAAAGAGAGACACAGAAAGAAAAATCAGATAGAGAGGACAGAGAAGACAGAGAGAGAAAGAAAGAGAGAGGAAGAGGGTCAGAGACAAGGAGAGACACAGAGACAGAGAGATAAAAAGACAGAGAGAAGAAATGACATCAGGACTGTCTTCTGGGAGGTGCAAGGGGGCCCTGCCAGGACCCTACTCTCTAGTCCTGTGAGGGGTAGCAGGGAGATTTGGGGTTTTCCTTTCTCCTTCCTCTACAAAGAGACCAGAGCCAGAGGATGGGGGCAGAGGGAGCAGAAGAAGCGTCATGTGTCTGCTCTAGTGTCGGGAAGCGCTGAGCCCCATCGTGTGTCCCCCTGATGGTGTCAGACCCGCTCAGGGAGAGAGCAGGGCATCTGGGCAAGGACATAGTCAACTGCTGCCACCTCACTACTGTCCCCTCGCTGTGGCTTTGCACTCACAGTGGCCCTAACAGCTGTTATGTTGAATTACCTGAATGGGTCTAACCCTTGTAAACAGATCTTGCCCGTCTGCCCTGTTGTATTCAGTTGCCCATGGATGCCAGGCTTCCCTGTCCTTCACCATCTCCCGGAGCTTGCTCAAACTCATGTCCACTGAATCAATGATGCCATCCAACCATCTCATTCTCTATTGCTCCCTTCTCCTCCTGCCCTTAATCTTTTCCAGCATGAGGGTCTTTTCCAGTGAAACGGCTCTTCGCATCAGGTGGTCAAAGTATTGGAGCTTCGGCTTCAGCATCAGTCCTTCCAATGAATATTCAGGGCTGATTTCTTTTAGGATTGACTGGTTGGATCTCCTTGCTGTCCAAGGGACTCTCAAGAGTCTAGGCCCCTTGAAACTCACTTATTTGCCCTCGGGGACTACTGGAGGATAAGACTCTGGAGATTGGTGTCAAGCCCAGGGATGCAGGCTCACTGGGCTCTTGGTCATTCTCTGGCTGGCCTGGGTGGACAGGGGTATCCACAGAGATGCTCACACAGCACCCGGCCACCAGTCCTTGGGGAGCTAGAATCCAGTAGGGTGAGCAGGCTGCGGTGACCCAGAGACAAGGCTGCTGGACACGCCCCTACCTCCCAGGCCACACTCCCTGGGCTCAGGACACACCTTTGCAGTCTGTCATGCGTGCCCTAATCAACTCCCTTCAGCAGAGCCAAGGGAGGCCCTGGGGACCACAGCCAGCAGCCCCGTGGCCCCAGCTGCAAGTCCTCCCAGGAACAGAGCCACATTTCCTCTGAGTGTTGCCCGCACCTGATGTTCATGACCCAGGGCCCCTCCCACACCCAGGTCTGACTGACAGGTGCAGTTTCCCCTTCAAGGATGATGCCTACCAGCCCTGCAGGACGGTGGTCTCTGCCCCAGGGACCCCAGGTTCCAGACAGTCTGAAGCAGGGCTTAGATTCCGACTTCCAAGGGGCAGGCCTCCAGGCTGGGAGTGAGCACTTGCTGTGACCACGGCTCCTCCTGCTGGGCCATTTCCAGTGGAAAAAGGGGTGGATGCCTTCCCAAGGGTTCTCTTAATGGTCTCACTGCTCAGCTCTACAGGCAGGAAAATGAGCAGATGTGCCCTCCTGGCCGGTGGGAGGGAGGAAGCTTCCTACAAAGGGCGCCCTTCTCTCAGCCAGGCTGCCCAGTTGGAAGGAGCAGGCGCTCAGGCTTTTCCGGGGTCTGAGAAGCACCGAGCTCCCCAAAGCCCTCCTGCCAGGGCTCATTACTGAAACATGATTCTGCTAGTCCAGTCACACATCAAACATTTAAGGCAGGCGTTGCAGACTGGTGGCCTGGGGTGTGCTTTAATTGGTCTGCATGAAGCCAATTTGGAAACATGAGGACATTTAAAGTTAAAATGCCAGTTCATAGCCTCTTAACTTCTCTTTAAACTCAGAAGATCAAGTCCTGTGGGGCAGGCGCCCTCTGGGCAAAGACCAGCAGCCCCTCTCTCTCCGGGTGGGAGCTCCACAGTACCCCACTCTCCACTTCCTGGTCTTTTTTTTTTTCCTGGTCTTATCATCTGCTGTGGCCTGGATGGCACCAAGATTCAGAGGAAGGGAAGTCTAGGTCCTTCAGGAATCACCTGTTTGGAGAAGTATACACAGTGTCAGTGCCAGGGGCTCAGAAAGTAGAAGATTTGATGTTAATGGACCATTGACACTGCAGAGGGCAGGGTAGGTCACATCACATGTATCTGAAGGTTCAGGGGGCCTCTGACCCCAGACTCTTCCTCTGACAACTCAGCCAGGGCCCTGCTGGCACCTCCAGTGTCCTTATATAGAATATATAGACCAGAAAAGTTACCTGCTGCAGGGCACACCTGAGTATCTGGGAAGTAACCTGCACAGCTCTTCCTGCCCCTTCTGGGACCTCCGAGCAGTGTGCAACCTCCACCACCCAGCAGGGCAGCCCAGACCCAGGTCTTGGGAAATGGGCCGGAAGCAGCTTGAGGGTTAAAAACATGTTTACCCAGCACTTCCTTTTAGAAATTCATTGCAGGGAAACATTCAGGGGTGTGTGTCAAGATTTATGATTATAGCAGTATTGTTAATAATGGTGGAAAAATTGGAAACAATCTAAATATTTAAAAACAAGGAGGGATCCATTAAATAAATGATCGTGCAATATTCTCACAGCTCTCCGAGCAGGCATTAAAAATAGTGCTGTGATGCGCACAAGGGCGTCAGTGCCAGGATGATCACCGCAGGCTTGTCTGTTGTAACAAAAGACTGAGATAAACGTCTGCAGAGAGGGAACCACTTCAGTGAATCGTGGGCGTCTATACAGTGGATACCCTGAAGGCTTGGACCATAGTGATGGCCAGGTAGTTCCAACGATGTGGAAGAATTTGAGATTTTTGTTCATTGAAAGGTCATATAGTATAGACGTGTATACTTAGGCTACCATTTGTAGGATATGTGTGTGCGTGCATGCTAAGTCACTTCCATCCTGTCTGACTCTGCAACCCCATGGACTGTAGCCAGTCAGGCTCCTCTGTCCATGGGACTCTCCAGGCAAGAATACTGAAGTGGGTAGCCATGCCCTCCTCCAGGGGATCTTCCCGACCGAGGGATCGAATCTCTTATGCCTTCGGCATCGGCAGGCAGGTCCTTCACCACTAGGGCCGCCTGGGAAGCTCTCTATAGAATGTACATAAATATAAATACACATATCTGTTTATCTACTTCATGCTTATTCTATATTCTTGTTCACATTTGGAGCCTCTCTGGAAAAACTTTTAAAACAGGATGATGGCTGCCTCTTGAGGCTGACAGGGAAACTTTGTGTTCAAAGTCACAAACACTTCTTTTCTCTCCACTGGGTCCTGTTGCATACTCTACAGCTTTAAACAGGAGCATGGGCTTCCCTGGTGGCTCAGATGGTAAAGAGTATGCCTGCAATGCGATGGACCTGGGTTTGATCTCTGGGTCGGGAAGATCTCCTGGAGAAGGAGATGGTAACCCACTCTAGTATTCCTGCCTGGAGAATCCCATGGACAGAGGAGCCTGGTGGGCTACAGTCCACGGGATCGCAAAGAGGCTGACATGGCTGAGCGACTAACACTTTCACTTTTTAATGTCTTATTTGGGGGAGATAAAGGCAAACCAAAAACAAAAGTTCATGGAATTTGGCACATACCTCTTTCCAGGGTAACAGCATCTCAGCTGTCGTGGGGCTGCTCAGCCTGGCCCAGGTTCCCCTCTCGTGTTCACATCACCTCCTTGTGGGGAACAGTTTCAGGGGAATCACAGCTCTTCCTCTCTGATCAGGGACCCAAACTCTCACTCTGTATGTATGTATATATATATGCTGCTGCTGCTAAGTCGCTTCAGTTGTGTCCGACTCTGTGCGACCCCAGAAACGGCAGCCCATCAGGCTTCCCTGTCCCTGGGATTCTCCAGGCAAGAACACTGGAGTGGGTTGCCATTTCCTTCTCCAAATATATATATATATATATATATAAAGAAAGTGAAATTGAAAGTCGCTCCCTTGTGTCTGACTCTTTGCAACCCCATGGATTATATAATCCATGGAATTCTTTAGGCCAGAATACTGGAGTGGATAGCATTTCCCTTCTCCAGGGGATCTTCCCAACCCAGGGATTGAACCCAAGTCTCCCACACTGCAGGTGGATTCTTTACCAGCTGAGCCACAAAGGAGGCCCAAGAATACTGGAGTGGGGAGCCTGTCCCTTCTCCAGGGGATCTTCCTGACAAAGGGATCACATATATATACATTTGATCAAATGACATGACATATAAATGCATATATATTTGATCAAATATATATACATATATTTAAATGTTTATTTCTTTGGCTCAGTTGCGTCTTAGTTGCAGCTCACTGGTTTAGTCACTGTGGCCTGTGGGCTTAGTTGCTCCACTGCATGTAAGATTCTAGTTCCCCCAGGAATTGAACCCATGTCCCCTGCATTGAAAGGGGGGTTCTTATTCTTAATCATTGAACTACCAGGGAAAGCTTCATATTTATATTTCTAAAGAAGCTTGTTTTTGTAGAATAGTACGTACGTGCATGCTCAGTACTGTCCAACTCTTTGCAATCCTATGGACCAGGCTTCTCCATCCATGTGATTTTCCAGGCAAGAATACTGGAGTGGGTTACCATTTTCTTTTCCAGGGGATCTTCCCGACCCAGGGATTGAACTGGCATCTCCTTCATTGTCAGATGCATTCTTTAACCACGGAGCCACCTGGGAAGCCCAAGCGTTGGTTTTTCTGAAAATCTGTGAAGATAGAGTTCTCCTGTCGCTCACGGATGGCTTTCCCATCACTAACATCCTAGTCTATGGCACACTTTCAGTTACTGTTTGTGAGTTACTATTGATGCTGTTACTAACTAAAGTCCATACTTTATCCATTCTTTGTTAGTTCCTACTCAATATTTCTTGGAGTGTCTAGGGACACTGTCAACAAAAATAAGCACTGAACAACCAATGATAAAAATAGAGAAGAGTCTCAGTTGAGCCAAACCGAGGGCTAGCCTGGAAACCTGCTTCCCAGATGACTCTGAGAAGCTGCTCCAGAGAAGCAGGGTTTTCAGCACAGTTTTACACCTTATCAGAACAAACTACATTAAACAAGTTAGGCTTACCTTTCTTCAAGGTTTCAAAAAAAAGAACAGACCACCATGTACACAGCGAGTCAGTACGTATGACTTTGCCACATGGGAAGGGAGTCTTACCATTGAAGGAGGACCAGCACTGGCGTCCCAGGAAGGGAGGCAGTTACTCTACTTTTAACAAGGATATTTTTTACTTCTGGTTCATGTGCTCTTCTTTTTTTTTAATATTTAAAACAGATGGACAATGTGTGTTTGATAGGCCACAAATAGGCTATTGTACTTAGCATCAAATTCGAGTCAACTCGTGTGCAAGCCAGGATAACTTCCCTATATCTAAATATGTGAACATTTCTTTTATCACCTCCAAAGATGACAGGGAGATGGGCTCTTCCACTTTGCCCGTGGGAGCTCTTTCAGTTGAACAATGTTTCCTGTCCCGTCACTACGTGCACATGTGTGTGCGTGTGTGCTCACACTTTCCTTCGTCTCTGGCACCATCAGGGACTCCCCTCTCGCCCGTGTGTTTCCTGCTCCACCCCTGGAATCGGCCATTTCCCCAGGAGCCCTGGCCCCTTGTCCTCACGATGTTCAGTCCCTTCCTCCCTGCCCAGTGAGGGAAGTGGTGCATCAGTGACCTTAGGGTCAGAGAGTCTGAGACCAAGCCCACTCCATCCCTTGTGAGCTGTGGGCTTAAACTGCTGCTTTCTGGGGTGGATGTAAGATCTCCCCCCGCCAGCAGCCTGGCTGCAGGACTGAGAGCTGGGCATTATGGGCACTGCTGGGGGCCATCCAGCTGCAGGAGAGAACCTAGCACCAGAAACCTTGCTGTCTCATAGGCCTTATGCTCCTTGCTCCTCCTTCTGAAGCCCTGTACTTTTTTCTGTGATGGAATGAGTCACGGCCTTTCTCCTTCCTTCTGAGGGGTGGCACTCGGCACTTGGGGTGCCAGGTGCCGCACAGGAAGCCTTGTCACTCTCTCTTGTGGACGCGTCATGGGAACAACATGGATACATCCTTGTCTCCAGTCCCTGCCTTCCCAGGAGCATCCTGGTGTGTCCACCTTGCAAGCCCACATCAAATCACCATTAAGGGCTCCCGATGGTGCTGGAAACTAGGTCAGAGATCTAGCTGCACTCTGAGAGATGCTGGTTAATTGCAGGGGCTAATAAGAGGCTCCTGGCTTTAATCCCTGTCTCATCAGAGATGATCTGCAGTCACTCGAGCCAGTGCCATAGGGAGGGAGAGAGGTCATCAGCTATCCTGGGGCAGGAGAATTTGGAACCCTCAGGGTGATATCTGAATGGCTAGGCTCAGGGTAGGGACACGACATTTACACAGAACACAGGAATCTCACAAATCATGCATCTGACATCAAACAAAATGGCCCTCCATGGCCATAAGTAGCTCAGAGTGGGTCCTGAGCTCAGGCCTCTGCACTCCTGTCCAGCAGGCCCCTTACCCCTGGTTTCCATCTGCTCCTTTTCCCTCTCCACCCCTGGCCTCACCTCCCGCTTCTCATGCTTCCGTCCCTCTCCCTCCTTTGGGTTACTGGGCCCTTGAACAGTCAGTCAAGCCACCCAGGGGACCTACTAGTTCATGGTTCCTGGGAGAAGCCCAGAGTCCTGGACAGCACAGTGGAATTCCTTCAGGAGCATCTCTAAGCAGACAGGGAACATTTTGGAATTATCAGCTTGGGCACCATTAGGGACTGCTGGGAAAACACACAGAGCCCACTGTGCTTGAGGGAGGGCCAGGGCAGTTCTGACCAGCAGTCCTGGGTTGTTCTGTTCTGCTTTCTGAAGTGATGGAGATGGAAGAGATGCCAGGCATCCTCTCTTTGGGGGAACTTCAGGCCTTGACAGTCCAGATGGGGACACCTCCTCTGCAAAGAGCAGAGATGATTCACACAAGCAGATATCTGTATAATATATGCAATTTTCCCAAATGTCAATTGGAATATATTAAAAATACAAAGGTTTTTTCTGCACCAGTAGGAAGAGAAGAAGAGGGACAGGGAGGAGAGGGTGGGAGAGGGGGATGGAGGAGGAAAGGGGGATGGAGGAGGGCAGGGGATGGAGGAGGGTGGGGATGGAGGAAGGAGGGGGATGGAGGATGGAGGGGGATGGAGGAGGGAGGGGATGGAGGAGGATGGGGATGGAGGAGGGAGGGGATGGAGGAGGGTGGGGATGGAGGAGGGAGGGGGATAGAGGAGGGCAAGGGACATAGAGGAGGGAGGGAATGGAGGAGGAGGAAGGAGGGGAGAGAAAGGCATGGAGGAGGGAGGCGATGGAGGAGGGAGAGGCAGATGAGGAGAAAGGGGAAATGAAGAAAGTCAGTGTCTTGATGCACAGCTGTCTGCTCTGCACAGACTCATGCACACAAGGTCACACACATAAACAGAAACAGATGCGGACGCACGCGTGCGCGCGCGCGCACCCCCCCCCCCCCCCCCCCCCCGCATCCATCACCTTGGCCTCACTGGCCCCCTCTGCTGGCTGCTTTTGCCCTTGGTCCTTTCCTAATTGTGGACCATTCCAGGGCCCTGCTCTCCCAGCTCTCTGCACATTTGGGTTTTAAACCTGAGCTGTTGACACCCCCATAACTCAGGCTGGTTCTGTTACTAGTGACTTTCTCTGCATGTCCTAGGACAGGAAATGATTGCTGCTGCCCATCTGTGTGTCAGAGGAGAAATAAGATCGAAAATCATTATGTTATGCCTTCAGGGGAGTTGTTTGAGTCCTATGAAAAAATAAAGATGGATTATTCAGCAGCTGAAATCTCAGTCTTATTCTCATGTCTGGAAATGAACTGTAATATACATGCAAAGAAAGGAAGGTTACTTTTTTCCTACTTGATTTCTCTGAAGGATCATTTTTATTACTTTTAACAGAGATTACATGAAGATCATTGCTGTTTTCTGTTTTCTGAACTTCACATTTCCATGTTTCCTCAAATTGCAGAGGGGTCATCACACCTCTCAGTTTGGAAGGATGCTTTTGGACTCCGGCATCCCTTTCCACAGCCTGTACCTTATTCATATTTATGTGAGCATATACAGAGGCAGATGTTATGGAACAGAAAATCAATTACGGAACAGATTATCCCATGAATTTTCAGTGTGATGGTTGCATCAAATGCATATTGGCAGGAACAGTGACTTCCGAGAGATGAAGTTTTTCTGCTCAGTCCAAGCGCTGAGATATCCTGTCCTTTAACCAGGGGCATTTGGGCCACAGAAACACCCCAGATATTTCTCTTCAATGCCTTCCTTGACTTTGTCATGATTTCTTTCAGTCTACAGGCTGAGACTGGGTTCTGGAAGCAGAGGGGGAAAGATCAGGTGGCTTGTTCATCACTGCAGCAGAGAAGCTCGCGGAGCCCAAGGAAGTGTTGAGGGCGGGGACTAGACAGAACAGCCACGCTCAGTCCAATCTTGCTTATCTTTTACCTTCAGCTCACTCTCATCCAAGAATCCACCCAGAGGACAGGATCTTCATCGGGAACTCCGAGCAACCTTGGGAGGTGATTTCTGTGCAGATGGGCACAGATGCTGTTTTTCTCTGCACTGAAGAGCCATCCGTTGTCTAGGGCTCCAGAGCTGCCGTGTCCACTCAGCCCCTGCTCAACTTCTCTGGGTTTGTCAGACTCTAGAAAGCCTCAGGAGAGTGTCTGATGCACATTCGAACAGCATCCATCATGCACAGGTCATGAAAAAAGGCAGAAATCCCTGCCTGTTTTACACTTGAGTGATGAATTCAGTCTTTCGTGCATGAAAACTGGATTGTGGACTGATGACTCGGGGTGCTGGGCTCCTGATAAAGCTTCATCTACTCTATCATTCAGGATTGCATCCAGGAGCTGTAGCTGTGCCCTTACTTCCTGGCAGTGAGCTTGCTGCTATTTACTGCCCTAGGATTCCCACCAAAGTTGAACTCCTGTTAGTGAGTTAGAGTCTGCAGAGACTGAGTCAGAAAGGTCCTGACCAGGCACCTTCCAAGGTGGCTTTGCCCTGACATCATGAACTGCTGCCCCCGAGTCTGCACCTGTGCTCTCATGGGGAAGGGGGAAGAAAAGCCAGAACCTCAGCTTGAGCTCTTGGAGAAGAGCCTGGGATTAGGGAGAGGAGGCCCCATGGTCTCCATATGCCTGGGGCTCCAGGAGGTGATGGCAGGACAGCCGCCTCTGGGATAGGAGGATGTGAAGAGCACAGGCTGAGAGGTCAGGCAGATCTGAGCTAGAATCCACCTCGTAGCCTCAGGACGTGGGTCAATGATGTCACCACTCAGACTCTCAGTTTGCCCATCTGTGCAATGGGGACAGCCATCATGTTGGCATCACTGAGTTGTGGGGATTAACAGAGAATGCTGTTAAAGCAGTGCAGACACACCATGGTATCGGTCAGTGACAATGTAATTTTTGTTATTAATGCTGCAGATGATACATTTGTTGTTATATTATCTTGCAGCCCATCTGTGAATTCACCCCACCTACACTGTCCCCTGAATCATATCCCCCAGGGCACCCAGGACCACAGTTCATGTTGGAAGGTCGGGAATCCGAGAAGGAGGTGGAGGGTTGGTGACTAGGACATGCAACAACACAGCTCTCAGATAAATGTCCTTGTGCCCATCTGAGGGTCATAGCTCACCCTGGGTCCCTGTGGGGTGACAGCTGGGACCCAGGAGGCTCATGTGGCTCCAGGAGCCCTGGGTTTCCTGGAAGTCATGGTTGGTGGATCTGAGCACTGTCAGTCACACCCTGGGTCCAAGTGTTCTGGCCCCAGATAAGCAGACTTTATACGACCTCCCCTCCCTAGGACCCCACAGCCGACTCCGGTGCCCTGCACCTGTCCGCCCAGAGGGCCTGGCAGGCCTGGTCTGGACTCTGTCTCCCTGCGCTGTCATCACAAGGCAGAGACCAGACAGGTGGGAGGTGGGGCCTCACTCCTCAAGTCATCCTGTGGGGCCTTTTGATAAAATCCACCCAAGGAGCGTGTATGTTTGTATCAGTGTGTGTGTGCACACACCTGCTACTGTTGCTGGGATATCCCAGTTTGATTTTTGTTGATCCTACCAGTAATAATAGTAACAACACACGCTTAGGCAAACTTTACTGTCTTGCTGTGCTCAGTCATGTTGAACTCTTTGCACCCCCATAGCCTGCCAGACTCCTTGGTCCATGGAATTTTCCAGGCAAGAATACTGGAGCAAAGTATCATTTCCCTGACCCAAGGGTCGAACCCACGTCTCTCGCATAATTTGCATTAGCCGGCAGATTCTTTGCCACAGCACCACCAGGGAAACCCTTTTACTATGCGCTAGAACATACGTCAGGATAGATAAACAGATAGGTGAAAGACTCACTTAATTGTCTCAACAAGCTTCATGTTTACACAAGTATTGTTCACAAAAGAATAAACAAGCAAGCAAACAGCCATGTACCATGGATAAAGTCCAGTACATGTGGATTTGCTCAATGAGGAAAGTGAATGAAGGAGCTACCAACGAACCCTTTAACACAGATGATGTGCAAAAGCTCAAGCTGAACGCAATAAGCAAGTTACAGGGGATCACGGCCTAGACAATTACATCCTGCAAAAATGCGGTGACTACGGTCACCTCTTTTTCTGAAGGATGCATAAAGGGGGTTAAAAGAGAAACAAAAGCAAGGTGTGGGGGGCAGACAAGATTGAGGAGATGGTTCCTGGAGGAAGGAGGAGGAAGGCTGGGAGGGACTCGGGGTTACTGTGGTCCTGATGATGCTCCATGTGTGAACTGCTTTTAGTGCTAGCTGCCGACCACAGGGACCGTGCAAACATAACCCACACCTTCAGCCCCGGCCCCTCCTTCCTCTTCCCCTGCCCACAGCACAGAGGCAGCGGTGATGGCAGACAGGAGTCGTGAAGCTCCGGCTCCTTCCTGATCCCACCTGTGACCTCGTCTTTTCCCTGTCTTCCCAATGTCGGGTCCTGGATGGTCAGAGCCCTGCGTTCAAAGTGGCTTTAGACTCTGACTTCCCAGGGCAATTAAATTACTAAATGAACCTAAACTCATTAATTCCACCTGCACTGGTGTGGAGACTGCAGGGGTGGGGGTTGTTATGGCACCGTCACCATGGTACCCAGGTGCCCAGTGACCTACATCAACTGTGTGTCTGTGGAGGGGAGTACCCAGCATCAGTCAGCTGTGCAGGATGCCTGAGGAATATGACCCTCTGCCTCACCTCTGTCCCCTGATCCCCCTTCCTGGGGACACCCAGGGCCCCTGACCTCCTCTCTACATGTGCCCAGGGCTATACGGCCAGATGTGCACTGCAGGGTCTCACTCATCTCCTCTCCATGGACCCTACCTGGGGGGCTCCCATCTCTGTCTGTCCACACAGGAAAGCTGTGTGTGGACCCCAGAGAGCTTCCCTTGGGGAGCAGAGAGCAGAGGAAACCCCATGAGGCTTCCCCACCAGCCCTCCTGAGTGTAGCTCACCTGAGGCCAGCCTGGTCCACTTGGTGTCCACAGCCCCTGCCTCTGTCCTCCTGAGGCCCCATCCCCTCCCTCTTGTCTCCATGTTCCCCCTGGTTAGGAAGTTGGTGAGACTCTTCACCAGATAGGAGGATGGGGAAGGGCAGATGGATGCTGAGTCTAGAGGCCCTGTGGTCATGTTCCTGCCCCTGCTCCCTGTCTGCCTGGCCAGAATGGACCATCCACTTGTATTTTACCTTCTGCCTGGTCTGTCCTAGGCTCTTGACCCCACCTCGGCTGTGAGATGCAGGAGGTCAGACTTGGTCAGAGTCCACCGCTCCACCCTGACCCTCCCCAATGAGCAGGTGAACAGTGAGTCCCAGAGAAAGTGTCTGCCTGAGGTTCCCTGTCAGAAAGGGAGCTCTGGGCTCCAGGCTCTCCAGGCTGTCTCTGCTTCTTCTGGGACAGGTGTGTATGTGTGTACACACGTGCATGCACACTGGTGTGTGTACCCTAATTTGCGTGCACACACCAGCATGTGTACACAAGTGTGTACACACTTACCCATCATCTCTTTAGAGCCACATCCCCATTCTTGGTCCATTCATTTGAGCAGGACAGAGCCCACATCTGCACTCAGCAGGAGGCAGGTCAGTCAAGCCTGGTGACTGGGGACAGTCCATTTCTTGGGCCACAGTGAATGACTCCATGATGAGCACAAACTGGACCATAGGGCCCCTCATTTGCCGACTCTCTCAGGAAGGACGTGCTTTATCTCACATAAATCATGAGCTGTTTGAGCCACTTCTGCTGGCCTGCCACCTCTGGGAGCCCAGATGGGAGGAGGACAGTCTTCTCTGTCTATCTCAGAGCATTTAGCTAATCACATCTGAGACTTCCCGCAGTAGCTGAGGCTCCCACTCTGCCCCTCCCTCGCTGCAATGGGATGGTCTTGCCAGGTTGTCCCTTTGATTAGTAGCTGATAATTCATTAAAATGGAATCCATGGGCTGCAGTCACAGTAAGCCTGCTAATGAGAAGGGAGGTGGCCCCCCCTCCGCCCCTTCATCAGCTCCATCAGAGTCTTGGTAGCAGCATGATTGCCCCCATCAGCCTCAGAGGCAAACAGGAGGGGCCCTCGGGATCCTGTTGGGGAGGGCAGTCAACGGGGAGCGGGATGGAGTCAAGGGCTCCCACTGCCGACCTCTCTCAGGGGCCTGGGGAGCTGGGTGCATCTTTACACCCTGGGTTGAGAGTGATGGGGACCGACTCACCTTGGCTTAGTAATAGCTAGGGATATGTGGACTTACAGAACTAAAAAAGAATGTAAGTAACTGTATTTAGAAATTTATGTTATTTGTTGAAACCACACTATTTGGGCATATTGGGATAAATAAGACATTAATGAACTGAGTTTTGTTCTTTTTATTTTTAAATGTGGTTCATAAAAAGTTCAAATTCTGTTGATTAATGCATTTCCATTGGATGGGCCTGTCTCAAGCACCAGCCAGCACACAAGCTGCCCCAGGCCAGGGCAGGCCCTCCTCCCAGGGGGTCAAGCTGAAGTCCAGGTTGAAGGCCATTGGTCACTGTGGGTCGCGTTCCCATCTCTGACCTGCACCCGGTGGCCAGGCGGTGGAGGGGTGGACTCTCCTGATGGGTCAGGCCTTGGTGCTCCCCTCCCAGAGCACGTGGACCTAGGGAGGCTCCCAAGCAAAGGCAGGGATGGCGGGATCAGGATGGGGCAGCTGAGCGAGCTCCCCTGAAATGTCCCTGCCCTGAGGCCATCCCGACGTCCTCCTCCCGTAATCAGGGAGGGGTGCACTAGCTCCATGGCAGTCACACGGCAGGGGCCTGAGGGCTGCAGTCTGATGCCCACTCCCCAGCTGCTCAACCAGGGCCAACAGGAAGGGAGCCAGCATCCTCTTCCCCCTCCGGGCTGCCCTCCAGCCCCCATCCCTCCAGCATCCTCACCTCTCCACAGCTCCTGTGGTTTCAGGCTTGAACACCCTGGCTCTGCTCTTGAGAAGGGCAACCCCGGACATCCTGGCCCCTGGCCTCTTGGCACCTCCCAGCCCCTCTGGCCCTGGGGTGGCAGTGGCTGCTTTCTGTCCCCAGACTCCAGTGCCTCTCCCTCTGGCTTCCAGCTCTGTAACTACCCTCCCGTTTGTTTCCTTCCCTCACCTCCCTGGGAGGTCTACCTGGTTGTGTTCCTTTGGAGCCTCACACCCCAGGAGACAGGGAGGGGCAGGTGCTGCCAGAGTGGCCGGCCCCTGCACTGACCCAGGGCCGTGTGTCTATTTCACTCTGTGGCCACGTGTCGTTCCATCATCTCCGAGGAGCAGACCACACGGCTCCTCCTGAGTCTCTGTCATCATTTCCCTCTACACACACAGAATGTCCACATGGTGTCTTACCTCCAACTCAGGGAGCAGGACAGATGTTCAGGCAGGAGCAGCCACTGCACACACAGCCTGGGGGGTGAGGACAGGGCCCTGCAGGCAGACAGACAGAAAGATAGACTGACAGACAGACAGATGCCCAGGTGGGAGCCCCTGACTTCGCTTCCTACCCGTGTGACCCAGCAGCCCAGTCACCTGTTGTGACCCCTGTTTGCTTCCCTGGGGGCTGGGGTGATGCTGGTGGTGTCTCCTGGTTTGTGAGAACCATTCACTCCCACCATCCCTGGGGGCAGTGCCCCTCCAGTATGACACGTGGGCCGGGGGGGTGGGCACTGTACCCCTACTCCTAATGCTAGGCTCCAGAGCAGCCCCAGGGCCCAGGTCACAGGGAGGGGCTTGTGATGAAGGACACCATCCAGGTCAGGCATGTGAAGTGGGACCCTAGGGTCTGGGATGATTGGAGGTGGGGTCAGCAGAGAGCACGTGAGTCCTGAGCTGGGAGTGGACGTTGTGCTCCAGGAGGGGACAGGCTCCCTGGATGAAGACTCACAGGAGACAGAGAGAGTGTCTGATGCAGAGAGACCAGTGAATGACATCCCTTGAACCCCCAGGACCTGCCGACTGGAAGCTTGAGCCCACCCAACCCTGCAGCTTCAGTCATGTGAACAGCACTCCTGGGGCTAAAGTCAGATTGGATGTGATTGTCTCCCACAACTGTCTGAGTGCTGAGGACTGCAGGGTTAACACTCATCCCCATCACCAGCCCCCCTCACCCTGTGTGTATGTGTGTGTGTGTGTGTGTGTGTGTGTGTGTGTGCGCACGCGCGCAAAAGCCTTAAGATAAAACTGGCATTTAGTATGAGCTTATTAAATGACAATAAGCATTATTATCTTCTAAGTAATTTCTTGTTTTGAGATTTCCTTGCCTGAGGCAGGGATGGAGTGGGGAGGGGGAGGAGAAGGAGGGAGAAGAATGAAGAGCTGAATGAAGAGCTCTCACATCTTTGACCTGTGACAGAGTGAGTTTTCTGTGTCCACCAGAAACACCCCTTCCCTGGTGTGACGCTCCAGCTGGGAGAGGTTATGCCCAGGTGTGGTCCTTACAACACCTCACACATTGGGTGTGAGCGTCAGGGACAGTGCTGATGCCAGGCCAGGATCCTGCTGAACTAGTCAGGGAGGGGGCATCTCCACGCTCTTCTCCCATCAGAAGGATGCAGAGGACCCCAATGTCTGGGGATGGAGGAGCCACAATACAGAGGGAGCCTGGGCCCCTGAATCACCATGAAGGCCTCCCGGTAGGAACCACCTATGTTGAATTGCTACGTTAGCAAAAACAAACTGCTCTTGTGCTAATTCATTGAGATTTCTGTGTTTGTTTATATTTAAAGCATCTGGCATTTGGTGTTATCCAACCTAATTCAGAGGCTTCCCAGGTGGTGCTAGTGGTAAAGGACCTGCCTACAATGTGGGAGACATAAGAGAGGTGGGTTCAATCCCTGGGTTGAGAAGATCCTCTGGAGGAGGGCACGGCAACCCACTCCAGTATTCTTGCCTGGAGAAACCCATGGACAGAGGAGCTTGGTGGGCTATAATCCATGGGGTCGCAAAGAGTCGGACGCGACTGACTGAAGCAACTTAGTATGCACACATGCACACAACCTAATTCAATCCTTCTGGAAATCTCACAGTGCACCTCTAAGATAGATACTATATCCCCATCTGACAGCTTAGAGAACCAAGACCCACAGAGGTAAATTACCTCACTCAGTCAGAGCATAAGGGAAAGAACTGGGATTTCAAGGCAGGTCCCATTATATCGAGATGGCACCCACATCCCTAATGCTTGCTCTGGTCCAGCCCCCATCTGGGTGCAGCAAGCACAGGAAGGTGCTTAGAGACACATCTGAGAGCAGGAGGGTGACAGGTGGGGGAGGAAGAGGGACCCCAGGAAGGTGGGTTTCAGGCAGGATGTGAGATGAAAGATCCCTGAGCTTAGTGACCCTTTCCAGAGAGAGGCCCAAGTGGGGAAGCTGGGCTCCCAGTCACTGAGAAAGTATGAATGAGCAGAAATCAGTTAAGTGAGAAGAAAAGATATTTCAGGGTTACTGGAGAGACCTGAAGGCAAGAGAAGGGGTCAACAGAGGACGAGATGGTTAGATAGCATCACTAACTCAATAGACATGAGTTTGAGCAGGGAGATAGTGAAGGACAGGGAATCCTGGCATGCTGCGGTTCATAGGATTGCAAAGAGCTAGACATGACCTAGTAACTGAACAACACCCAGAGGGACCTGGGACTTACCTGGTAGCTCAGTAGTAAAGAATCCGCCTGCCAAGGCAGAAGCTGCAGGAGACTCAAGTTTGACCCCAGGGTCCAGATGATCCCTTGGAGGAGGGTATGGCAACCCACTCCAATATTCTTGCCTGGAGAATCTCGTGGGCAAGAAGAGCCTGGTGGGCTGCAGTCCATGGGGTTGCAGAGTTTGAATTGACTGAAGCAACAGCACACATGCAAGCAGAAGGACCTGAGGAGACATCACTCCTTGTCTCACCTCCCAGGAGTGATGCTGGTTCTGATAGAAATCCCAGCTCAGAAATGTGACCCCCCCAAGTGTCCCCAGGGGAATGAACAGTGAAATGGGCAGGTCCCCAACCCTGAACCATACTGTCCCACGTAGACAAGGTAGATAGGATGCTGCAACTCCAGGGAAATCCCAGGTGCTCCTAGGTCCTGATCGAACCTAGGGTCCCTCCAATAACTTCCCCCCTGCCCTAGACACCTTGCAGAGAAAAACTCTGTAGTGTCTGAGCAATCTGGGGGTAAGTGACCTGAGGCTTTTTCAAATATTCGATTTTGAAAAAAAGGATGATAAACTGCTTGCTTCCTCCAGGGGTTCACAGAATCACCAGGTTATGGGACGGAGGTTAAGTTATCAGGATCCAATTCCAAGAGATGGAATCAGCCTCCCTCCAATTAGAAAATGATCTCCCTCCTTAGACACCACTGCTCCCAGCCTACCTCCATTGCTCAGCAATTTAAAATTAAATGCAAACACTTAATTCTACAGAAGTCAAAACTTTTATCAAAGCTTGAATTTCCACTAGTGGCTACACAGTTGTTCAGTTACCTGATAACCTAACGGCTCATTTCTTTTGTCTTCACTTAACAACGTAAGCCCCTGGCAGCGGTGCCCAGATGCAGCTTCTAAAACAGAGGAATCAGCCCCAAATTTGCTCTGAGCATCTCCCCTGGACCAAGCCCAAAATCCCTGAGGTTGGTCAGGGAAGCACATAACTCAGTGAGCTCTGCTCATGGGCTCTGCTGGTGATACTGGAGGGTGCGTAGGGGAAAGAAGGGAGGAGAACTCATTCCTGCATTCATTCATTCATTTATTCAACAAGTGTTTGTTGAGTTTCCACTTTGTATTGGACCATTCTATGGACTGGAAACACAATCTTGAATAAAACAAGCCAAATTTGCAGCCCTTGTGGAGAATATATTCAGAGGACATGTGTTAGATAAAGTAGACAATGTCGCTGGTGACTGGAGCTCTGGGTAGGATGAAGGAGTGGGGTTTGCAGAGGAGGAGGGGGCAGGGTTACCAGGTATGGTTATCCAGGTTCTGCACTGCTCAACCCGGCGTGGATGCTCAGTCATGTCCAACTTTTTGTGTTTTCAGGAAAGAATACCAGAGCAGGTTGCCATTTTCTACTCCGAGGGGTCTTCCCAACCCAGGGATTGAACCTGTGATCCTGCATTGGCAGGTGGATTCTTTATCACTGCACCATCTGAGAAGCCCACTGGACCCTAGCAGCACAGCTCCTATCACAGTCTTGCTGGAGTTGGTTTCCCAGTAGAGGGCAGTCACGTGCCTGAGGAAGGGCCCAAAGCCATCTCCTGGGCTCACAGCCCTGGAGGAGGGGAGTCCTGACAGATGACACAAAGTGTAGGACCCTCACTGTCAGGCAGCTCAGCACCTCACAAAGCTCCTACCCACAGCTCCCCACAACGATTCAGGGCAAGGCCATGAACTCACGTGTCCTTGGGGCACAGACAGGAGTGTGAAGAGTGCAGGTGCCTGGAGGTAAGTCATAGCAGAGAACAGGAGAGCATCCACCCCTCCTAAGGGAAGGGGCTTTCTGTTCCACAGACAAACCTGTCCCGGGGCTACTCCAGTCCTGGCCACGAGTGCACCCCTGGGAGAGGCAAGATGGCTCACAGGTGCAGGGGCCCGAGTCTGCACAGCTGCTGTGGAGGGATGGGGTCTCAGCTTCAACATTCCTGCTGAGAAAAGTGAGGGCGTGGGCTGGTTCCAGGAGTGTGGAGTTTTCATGCCAGAGCTCCAGGGTGACGACCACGATGTGGCAGGAATGGTTCTCATGAGCCCAGGTGGGTGGGTGCACCTCTGTGTCTGAGAAGTCCTGGTCCCACCTGCAGCCCCGTGTGCTCTGCTCAGATCCTGGCTGGACTGAAGCACAAACTCAGAACCAGGGTGGAGGTTCAGAGCTACAGGAATGTGATGGGGGGATGCAGCTTTCCCTTGCTCTCTGGGGAGCTGTCTTGAAAATGCAATTTACAGAAGGACAGGTGGCTGCAAAGCCTGATTTCTCTGACTTTGCCCTAGGGTAAATTGAGTTTGATACACTTTGAAAATTAATATCCTGCTCTGTCTGTGATATGCTGTCAATGTCAACTGAAACAGTCTTTCTGAATTTAAGGTATAAATCAATAAGGTTATTGATTAACTCTTCCTCTGCTCACCCTGGTGTTGGAGTAAGGCATTGGGCTGTGTAATTGATGTTCTCCCCATAACCCACATTCACCTTGAATGAGGCCCACATTCATTCATTCAGCAAACATCTGTTGTAGCACCTGCCATACGGTGCTAGACGGCAGGTCTAGGCTCTGTGAATCCATCAGAGAGTAAAACAGACTCGGATCCCCGCGCATTCTAGGACCAGTGGAGAGACAATAAGTAGGCAAACACATTTAAAAATGAGTGTTTAAATTTATAAATCCCCAGTGTTAAGGACTATGAATGAAAAGATGAAAATGCTGTAGGGGGCTGGGCAGGGGCAGGGTGAGAGTTTCTATCCTGGCTGGTTTGAGGCTCCTCTGAGGGAGGCCTGCACTGTGAGGAGCAACCAGCTGACCACAGGCAGGAAGAGTGCTCCAGACAGAGGGAAGAGCACGTGCAAAGGCCCTGAGGCCAGAGACCCAGGGGTTCAGGGACAGGAGGCTGGTGTGGCTGGGAGGGGGTGGGAGGAGGAAGATGTGGGAGGTGGGGGAGGCGGTGTGTCCTGACTCACAGGCACAGGGAGGCGTTTGAATTTTATTCTCAGTGCATTCAGAGGGTATGGATTTAATTAAGACTTCAGTGCTGCTGTGAGGACAGTAGATGGGGGAGGGAGCAGGAAGGATCTCATTTCTCCTCTTGTTTTACCTACTTACTTGGGGGATAGGCAAAATTGGTGACCGACATTAAATGGCCGGCTGATGCAAACAGACGACTCATTGGAGAAGACCCTGTTGGTGCGAAAGATTGAAGGCAAAGGAGAAGTGGGCAGCTGAGGATGACACGGTTGGATGGCATCACCAACTCAGTGGACATGAACTTGGGCAAACTCTGGGAGATAGTGAAGGGCAGCACGGCCTGGTGTGCTGCAGTCCCTGGAGTTGTAAAGAGTCGGATATGGCTTAGTGACTGAACAAAAATAATCAAAAGGTACAAACTTCCCGTTATGAAATAAATAAGTCCTGAGGATGCAATGCCAGGGTAGTGGTGACAATTAATAATACTGTGTCGTGTACATGAAAGTTGTTGAGAACATAAATCTTCAGAAGACAGACTCTATTACTATGTATGGTGACAGATGTTGACTTATTAAGGTGATCATTTTGAAATATATACAAATATTGAATCATTATGTGGTGCACTTGAAACTAATATAATGTTACATGTCAATTATACTCCAATAAAAAATTCTAAATATCTTATGTTCACTTCTGGATATGAGGTTGCATCTGACATTAAATGCCTTTGTTTTTATTAGCAAAACACACCATTATGAAAGGGACGGTGTCCCCGTTGAGAGGATGGAGGTGAAGCCTGAATGCAGGGCTGGTTGGCCCAGAAGGCTTTCTCTGGTTCTGCTCACCATGGAGGCACCTCCCAGGCTCCTGGGGTCCTAGACACAGCCAGGCCCTGCGGGGAGCCCTGGGTCAGATGCTGGCCCCACTAGAGGATCCAGGGTGTCAACTTAAAAAAATACACAATATGAGAGGTATGAATTAAGTTTTATTTGGAGCAATATGCCTGGGAGACAGCACCTCAGAGAGCTCTGAGAATCTGTTCCAAAGAGGCAGGGGGTGGGGGGAAGGTCAGTCTATATGTGATTTTGGTGAAGCGGAAGTACATGCAATCAAACATGTTTATTTTTTAGAAAGTCTTTGCTGGTCTCGTGAAGCTTCTCTAGTTACAAGAAACAGTCGTCACCATGAAGGATTTTAGTGTTTTTCTAGATGTGAGGAGATACAAGAATTGGGCTCATAAAATCAGCTCCTGAGAATATCTATCTGAAGACCTGCTCTGCCAGTTTTCTGAGAGCACCGAGTACCTCAAGTCTGTTTGCCACCCTGAACTCCTTTCAGGCAGTGTTAAAGGTCAACAGTGCAGCAGCACGTGATTTTATCCTTGTCGAGGTAGATGGCAAGCACCCACGGTAAGTGCCAATTTGGGGCGTACCCTCCAGGCAACTCCCATTTGTAAAAGCACAGGCACAGCACCCCCCTGATGGAATCAGGTAAGAGTCTTCAAGAACAGCATCAGCCCAGGGTAAGGCTCAGGGACTGATTAAGGTGTGAGGAACCCCAGCCAAAGCCTCTTTGGGAACTGAGGGAGCCCACAAGTAGGGGACCCCGCAGTGCCCCCCTCTCTGGGGACAGAAGTGAAGAGGAGGCCGGGAGCAAGTGGTCTGTCCTTTCCCAGAACAGAGCTGGGGAGCCGGAGGAGCTGCCTCAGAGGTCTGGAGGGAGGGAGGGGGTCGATTAAGGGAGAGAAAGGAGAGGAGGGACGGTAAGTGAGGGGAGGGAGGGCTTGGGAGTTTGGTGCATGTAAAAGAAGAAAGGATGGAGTAGGAGTTTCAGTAAATGCTTTTTAATCGATTTTTTTTCATTATTTGTTTACTTTTGGCTGCCCTGGGTTTTTGTTGCTGCACACAGGCTTTCTCTGGCTGCAGCCAGTGGGGGCTGCTCTCTAGTTGTGGGGCACAGACTTCTCATTGCAGTGGTATCTCTTGTCGTGGAGCACAGGCTCTGGATGCATGGGCTTTAGAAACTGTGGCACACAGCCTCAGCTGCCCCTCAGCATGTGGGATTTTCCCAGACCAGGGATCGAACCCGTGTTCCCAACCAGTAGACCACCAGGGAAGCTCTTCAGTAAGTGTTCCCAACCACTAGACCACCAGGGAAGCCCTTCAGTAAGTATCTTATCTCACCTCATTTGTGGCTGTGAAAGGGAGGATGGGGTCCTGCAATGGAGGGTTTGCAGGCTCCTGGAAGAGCAGCCCCATGTATGCAGGCACCATGACTGGTGGAGGCAGGAGCTCCCAGGCCTGGTCCCCGCCCCGTGGAGATCAGACATGTAGGTGAGGGGCTGGGCATGGGGGCCTCAGTGAAGGTTCAGTTATAGCGACATTAGGTGGGAGACACGCCTCCCCATTCTGAATCCCCTCAGTGCATTGTGCCGGGCAGGGGGGAAGGAGACCCAGGGAGCCCCCAGGTGACAGGAAATTCCTTCAGTGGAGGCTTCGAAAATTCGTACTATCTACTTCCATAGCAAGGCATTTTCCATTTTATTTTTAAAATAAAATATCATAAAAATAATTTTTTAAATTAACCTATTTATCTTTAATAAACTGACTGCTACTAATAATGCAATTATAATTGAATTCAGAAGAACATCTCAACACTTGGAGCTTTTTAGTCATGGAATTATTTTGATACTTAAATTATTATATATATATATTTGTAGCAAAGTGTAATATGATAATGAATGAAGTATTTTCAAGCATCAAAGTACTATTTAATATGAAAATTCATAGGCAAAATGGAATGGAGCAAAATATGATTTAAAGGAGAAAAAGTGTAAATTTCCCTACTCTATTTTCAAACGGATGATGGCGAGAATCAAATCACTATGGTCTCAGCATCCAATGGGTATGCAAAAGAGAGATGAACTAGTTGATTTTTAAATGTCGATATCTGCAATGTAAGGAATTACATTATTGCAAAAGTGCATCCACATTTTAAAGAAAAACAGTGGATATTAATGAGTGAGGAGATGAAGTGTGTGAGGAGGTAGTTTTAACTGTGCGTGCTCCCAGCACACAACACCACCTAACGGGTGGACAAACAACAACATAAGCCACCCCTCCAGCATGACCCCTGGACACACTCAGGTAAAGAGAGGGCCTGGTGGGAGCCTGGAGGGAAGGTCTGCCCCCTGGAGGAAGGAGGGGGTGCTGCGGTAGAGACACAGGTGCAGGGAAGGGAGAGAAGCAGGGTGGGGGGAGGTGGGCAGGTCCCACAGGTCCTGTGCAGGCTTCTAGATGCCAAGTCTGAGATGATGGAGCCTGAAACAAAACAGTCCCACATCCTGAAATACAGAAAGGAATTAACTACAATTCTGATTTTCCCCTGGACATTATGCCTTTTAGGACCCCAAACACAAATTCTCGACTCCTATATTTTAATCCTCCCACTTGTGGTTGGAGCCTGTCTGTAGCCTGTCTTTTGGGGAACCTCCCAGCACAATAAATATTGGGGATGATGGCAAGGGCTGTGGGGAGACACTGCAGCCACACAAGTAGGAACTTGTCACTTCCGGGGACATTCTGGGGACTGGGTGCTCTAAGGGCATCTCTCCGGGAAATGCCCACAGAGACCCTACAGAGAAGCCTGCCCTCGGCTGCACTCTCCCGACCAGGAAGCTGAGGCTCAGACGTGGCCAGATCACACACCAGTGTTTGAGTGGGGACCCCTGCTCTGAGCAGACACCGCCCCACCACAGGACTGGTAGAGCTGGAGGAAAACCAGCAGACACTGCTGGATCTGCTCTGCTCCTCTCTCTTGAAGCGGCATCAACACTGGGGCTCCTGGCGGTTTGGAGGAGATAAAAGAACTTAATCTTCCAGAGAGTCAGTGAACCTTCATTATCTCTGCTTTCTCGTAAAGTTTAACAGCTTCCATCCAATTAATTACTGGGACAAAACACAAAAACAGAAAACATTTTGGATTCTCAAACTTTCCTTACTCTCAACACAATTTAACCCTTTTCTTCCTCCCAAATTAGAAATCCCGTTCGCAGCCTTACGAGTTTGCCTTTAAATAGCTCATTACACTGAGTCCCATTAGTTAGCAAGCTTGGGGCTGTGTCTCTCCTCCAGGCTGGTGGGGAGAGGAGCCGTCCCTCAGAAAATAGCCCAGGGTGACCTGTGATGCTGATGGAGAGACAGCCCAGGGTGCGGTGGGGCAGTGCGGGAGACGCGAGGCTAAGGCAGCTAGTTCTCCTCCCCACACAATGTCCATGGGGTCCATCCACGCACCCCGTTTCAGGCATTGCTTCCCTGGGACCCGAAGACTCATGAGGAGAGAAAAGCCAGGTGGGCATCTCGGGCGCTGGGAGGGGGCGGCCACCACTTCTGCAGGAGGAATTTCTAAAGCTCAGGGTGACGGCTCCACGGGAATTCTGGAGGGACCGCAGAGAGACCTGGGCTCCTTCCTTCTTCTGGTTCACCTGGGGGTCCACCCCCCCCACTCTGCCCATGTGGTCTGTGTGAGGCTGAATCCGTCCCTGGCCCGGGTGTGGTCACGTGACTCAGGCCTATGCAGCCTAGAACATCACATCCCTGTGGCCTGAGTGGTTGGTTCAGGGGTGGACAGTTGGCTGTACCTACTTGGACAAGAGGATTGGTCTCAGTGCCTGTAACCCCGAGGAGATGCTGGCCAGGAAGGTACATGGACAAGGAGACCTGAGCCACAGGATGAGTAGACCAGGCCCTAAAGTCAGCGTGTGAGCTGCTGGACCAAACTCTGCCTGAAACTAACTGATCCTCCTGGGTTTTTCATTGCACTTCCCTTGTGCCTGGGCCTCCTTGGGTACTTTCTCACAAAACCTGCTCCCCTTCAGGGTCCTCACCCCCAAAACCATCTCTGAGAGCCTCTGGAGTGTTTCTCATGACTCACTCATTCAGTCCTCCTGCTCTGAAGTGGATCTGTCTCGCCCCCTGCAGCCTGGCACTCTGCCCCCAACACTGTGCTGGGGCCTGAGCACCAAGAACATCCCAACCCCTTCCCCTGTTGCTTTGAGCCAAGGCCTCCCTCACCACTGGTCACCTCCCTGAGGGACGCAGCTTGCATCAGGGCATCAGCTTGTCCTCAGGGCACCCTGCAGCTCAGGATCTGCTCTGGGAGGGGGTGGGAGCGGAGGAGATCCCCTGTGAGGAGTAGCCACCCCAACGTCAGCCTCCTTGCTGGACATAGAGCTGTCCTTGTCAAGGTCTGTCCTGGGGGCCTTCTCACACCAGGAGAGTTGGGACACAGCCCTTTAGAACAGGTGACAGCTGGAGACAGAGCAAAGAAGGCTGGAACCCAGCCTTCCTGGGCATTGGGTCTGCTGGGAGCCCGAGGCCTCATGGGGACTCATCTGCACTGGCTCCTTCAGCCTCCACCCCCAGCTTTGGGAGCACCCAACTCCCTATCTTGACCCTTCTCTGACCTAACACCTCTGGGGAGCTTTGCACCCACCTGAACTGATGGAGGCAGCAGCAGGGATCGTGGTGACCACAGGGGTCTCAGGGCTGGGAGTCATCTCCGTCAGGAGCTGCAGAGGGCAGGGACCCCAGGAACCCACCATACCCTCCTTCCTTTCAGCCAGGGGGGATTCCCATGTAGCCCCAGGAGCAGGAGGGAGGACGCAAGGACAGAGCTGGCGACCTGTCCATCCCCCATGCTCTCCAGGGCACCTGAGTGAGTGTGGGGTTGTGGGGGTGTCTGTGCCCCTCTGCCTCCTCCTGGGGTACTAATTCCAGAGGGTTTCCAAGCAGGGACCGTCCAGGACTGGAGCCTCAGAGATCCTCTTTCCAGGCTAAGTCCCAGGGCTTCCTCCTCATTAAAAAAAAATGAGAAGAGACTCCCTGGAGGCCTATTACATTTCAGTCCATAAATAGGAATGTAGAGTTTAGAGGGACATTTTCCCAAGAGCAGGCCTGTCCTCTCTCCCTACCTCTATGGCCCAGAGACAGTTTGCTCGCTGGGAGGAGGAGGGACTGTCTGTATTGTCATCACTGACCTGGACTCAGGGCTCTGGGCACCACATGGTGCTTTTCCTGCCAGGCGGGGGCTAAACGTTCCCACCTGTTCACTCATTAATCCTCAAAGCAACCCCGTGGGGCACCCCTGCTGTGATTTCACTCCCATTTTACAGATGAGGAAACCAAAGTCCTGAGAGGCCAAGTGGACCCTCCGCAGCTGGTACTTGGAGGGGGTTCGGGGAGGCCCTGGAGGCAGAGTCACCTGCTGGGCCTGCCCTGAGTGGACGGTTCAGGGCCGGCCGCTGCCCACCGCTTCCCTGGTCCAGGCACCAAAGCATTTACAGGCAGGGTGACCCCAGTGCTCCCCACATGCCTGGGCAGGGGTCACCATCACCTCACTCTGTGCAGCCCCCCGGGCACATCTTTGCCGAGTGTGGTCTCTGCCGAGTCTCCTCCTGGGCACCGAGGTCAGAGGGCGGCACTCCTGACCCCACCTGGGGAGGCTCCTCCCAGAGATGGGGGAGTTGGGGGAGGGGAACCCCGAGGGTGGTTATGACAGGGGTGCCCGGCTAAGGAGGCGCCTGGGCTCCCCCCACAGCAATGCGGAGCCAGGGAAGGTTGTAGAGGAAGGTCGGTCTGCTGCGGGGTCCCCAGGGGGCCCTCTTGGCCAGTGCAGAGGCTTCAACCACATCCCCCTCACAGCGGGCCCCTCCCACCCTGCGTGGCGTCACCTCTGCCCCGAGAGAGGTCACAGCTGCTGGGAGGGCCCTGGCAGGATGTTTCCAGCTGCAAATCTCTTCAGTCAGGGCCCCTGTGTCTGCGGGGTCAGAGGCTGAGCTAGAAATAGCCCCGCGGTGACCCCCTCACAGGGCAGGGTGTCTGACCACGGTCCCGGGCCCCCTTCCTGCTCAGGAGGGAGGGGATCTGAGCCCGGGGAGGCGGCTCCCAAACAAGGCCGCCTTGTGTGGCTCTCTGAGGGCCTTTCAGAGTCGCCCCTCCTCCCCGGAAGGCCCAGCTGCAGCCCCTCCTCACGAGGAACCTCTGGGCCCTTCCCCAGCTAGGAGGGGAGCAGACGGGGTGGGGGTGTGTGTGAGAGGACCCCATAGCTGCCCCTCCCGCCCTGCCCCTTCCAGACGCAGGGCTGTGGGGGGACTCGGGGTCTGTGGTCTGCTGACCTACAGGGGAAGACATGGTAACTAGAGATTCGGGGACCAGGCGCCTGGACAGGGCGGGACCTCCACTAGGAACGGCTTCTCCTGAGTGTCCCGGGTGGGCAGCTGCCCTTCCACCTGGGGTTCAGATTGAGAGGTTTCTGTTTCAGGCCAAGCCTGCAGGTGCAACGACAGCCCGAGGTGTGTGTCAGCCCCCACAGGAGGGGCCCCTTCCCAGTCCTCACAGGAGCCCAGGAGTCAGCAGACACCTGGAGCCACTGGGGCCTCAGACCCCTCCACCCAGGACCCCCTACAGACCAGCCCTGGGGGCAGGCACTGCGGGCAGGGTCCAGGAGGGCTGCCCTCCACCACCTTCCCATCCTCACAGGACGGCTGTGCTCACATTGACGACTGACTATCAACGGACAGATTGACCTTCTAGGGGACAGACAGCCTCTGAGCAGGCCAGGCCTTCAGCGACAGCAAATCGGGGTGCACACTGTCCACCTGCCCCGGGTCCCCAGAGCTTCTCTGGGTCATCCTGTTCCTCTCAGGCCTGTCCAGCTCCATTACCAGCAGCAGCAGCCCCCACTTCCTCCTGACAGAAGGTTCTGGAACATCTCCCTGAGCCCTCAGTCTCCTGGCATGGTCGAGGACGTGTCTTGTGGCTGTACGTCCTCCAAACTGGGGGAAAGCTGGCTCCTGAATGTCTAAAAGATGTGACCTGACGGTCTCCAGTGTCCCTGGAGCCCTCCCCAGCAGGGGACAGCGGGGGTCTCGGGACGCTGAGCTCTAAGGCTCCAAGATTTGCTGGCAGCTCCTCCTGGAGGAAACAGAGACGGTCGTGGTCCAGAGGGGCCTGGTTCTCTGAGGTTTGCAGAATAAGCAATGTGGGCCAACTCGGAGATGGGAAAGCGCTTTCAACAAACCGGAAGAAGCCGGGGTGAGGTGGGGGTGGTGTCTCCAGCACTGCGTGTGTCTGTGTGCCTGCACATGTTTGCGTGTGGGTGGTTTGTGCGCCTTCCTGTCCACACGGCTATACGTGTGCCTGTGCATGGGTGTGTGCGCACGTGGGTATGCCCCTGTGTGTGCTTGCATGAGTGCATGTGTCTGTTTTTGTGTGAGTCTGTGTATGGGCTTGTGTGTGCATGTGGTGGATGCATGCAGCACGTGTGTGTGTGTGTGTGTGTGTGTGTGTGTACACACATACTGGTCTGCATCTGCGGAGCTGAGTCAGCTCTGGGCACCCCCTGTTGCCGCAGAGCGCGGGCAGAGGCCAGGCCTGAGCACCCTGTTCTCTCTTCCACCCACTCTGGCCTCATCCACCCATCTTACCTCCCACTGAGCTCCTCCAGCCCCAGCTCCTACTGCTCCTTCCCGGGCACCAGGCGGGAGCAGCACAGACACCGGCACTAAATGCACCCCGAGCCCGGGGTGGGGGGAGGGGTTCCAGGGTCCGAGGCCCAGGTTCACGGCCAGTCCTCCCCGCCGACCCCCATGCTGCTGAGGAAACAGCCTGGAGTACACAAACCTCCTTCTCCACCGGAAACCACGGAGCCTCTCTCTGGGGATGTACGCCTGATCTCATCTGCTCTCCAGCATCATCCGTGTGGAGAGGAAGCCTCGGGGGAGTTCCGGACAGAAGAACCCCAGGGGACCGAGGGAGAGCAGGGGTGGAGGAGGGCCGAGAGCAGCCCGGGTGGGCGGTGACAGGAGCCCAGCCTGGAGGAGCGCATGGACACGGCTCCTCTGCCTCACCCACACTGTTCCCGGGGAAGAGCCTTTTCCTCCAGAGGCTGCCTGTGAGGGGACCTCACCTGACAGTAGATTAGAAGCCTTGTGAATGATGCAGGTGCCTGGGTCCAGTCCAGACTCTAGGTCATAGTGTGGGGGAGAGACTTGGAAACTTGCGTTTCAACAAACTCTCTGGTCATTCATATATCTCTAATGTGTGAAGACCAGTGATGTAGGAAGAGCCGTGGGTCCTTGCAGGGGAAGTGGTCCTCCTTCCTCTCTCTTTCCCTCCCTCCATCCATTCATCAGTGCTGAGGAGACAGTGACTAAGGTGACCAGGTGGGTGCTCACGGCATCCACACTATAGTGGGGAGATGACAGAGTGTCAGCAGGGAAACAAGGACCCAAAGGGTCACCTGGTGGAATGATGCAGGCTGAGGGTCAGGAGGGAAGGCTGCAGGAGGTCTGAGAGTGACTCTGAGAATCTCTGGCCACCAGAAGCTTCTGCGGCCTCACTCTTAGCATAACTGAGTCGCTTTTCTGGCCACTGTCCCCTGAACACGTGACACATAACGAACCCCTGAGGCCTTTCCATTCTTTGGAGGCAGCTCTCTGCACAGGAGGCTGCTCTGAGAGCCAAAGGCTGCTGCCCCCGTGGTGAATTATGGATGGCTCTTAGAGTTTCTCCTGCACAGCTGGACCCATCAAATATTCATAGCAGCACAAGCATTTGCCTCCCAGCAAATTGGAGGCATTGGAGGGGAAGGACCCCCGTGGTGGTTGCACAGGAGAAGTTGGGCTCAGAAACACTTGGAGGGGGATCACTGCCACCCCCTCAACCCAACACACCCAGTGTTCCTGTGACTCTGTCGGTCCTGATACCTATGTCCCCGTGTCCTAGTCTGGGGGTGCACGGGGGAGTATGAGCTCTTCCCAAGCTTCAGGGTCCAGGAGCACGGGGTGGATGGCTCCCCGGGGAGCTGATGCTACACAGGACCTTAAGCTGAGCAGGCCAACAGCACAGCCCTCACCCGGTTCTCTACACAGTGAAGAGGAGGGCACACCTCCTGCAAAGCACCCCATGGACCTGATGCAGGTGCTCCCAGGACAAGAGCCCTGAGTCAGGCCTGAGCTGCTGCCCCTCCATGTGGTGACGTTACAGGATGTCAAGGCCACGAGGCTCTCAAGGGACCCGTCTCTCCCCACCAGCCACTTTCACTCCTGTGATATGTTCTGAGCTTTCACAGAAATAGGATCTGCCCTAAGTAATGCTGGGGCAGAGCCGCAGACAACTTCCACCCTGTCCTCTGACCACCATCACCACCACCGTGTTTTGACAAAGCTGGGACAGAGAGAAAATGGCAGCCGGCCAATCATGTGAGTAGCCCAGGGAGGTCACAGCCATGGGAACTCCACCGAGGGGACCTGTTACAAAGGTAGTGACAGAGCAAAAGCCTAATCAGGATTCAGGAAGGTGGCCAGGATCATCAGCAGCAGGAACTACGAGGGCTGGAGGGCTCCCAGGCTGGGCAAGGGGGTTCCTGGAGCCCAGCGGCTGGGGCCAGGTAGGCACTGAACCCTTAGGGGGAGGGACTCCCTGTGGAAGGTGGAGCCACAAAGATGCAGTCGCCCCTGGAAGTGTTGCCCAGGCAGAGACACAAGGGAGAAATGCCCCAGCTTCTCCCTCTTTCCAGTTCCCAGCTGTGCCTCTTGTTGGCTGAATGTAACCAGGGGCAAGCTGCAAAGGATCCTGGGAAATGTGGTTTTTAGGGCTCAGTTTTCCTGATACAGAGCAGAGCAAGGAAAGAGCAGAAGAGGGCAGAGGACAGAAGAGTAAAAGACCAGCACACAGGGCTGCTCTGCTCTACATGTGTATGCACATGTGTGCACACACACACATGTATACAGGGGTTTCCACAGGGCAAGAGCACTCTCACTTATCCCCAGGGGGTTAACTCTATGAGAGGAATGTCAAGGGGTGCTTCCTCTTGGCGTTTATAACTTCTTATCCCCAGTGACTGGCCATCTCATCTTGCTAAAACCGTAGTCCTGGCTGACTTCCAGCTCAGTAATGCTGGGACCAGCAATTCAAGGGAGAATTGCCTGTCTCTCGCTTATGGCCCTGTTGCTGAACATATCATCTTTCCTGGAGAGTGTGAGCTTCTTGAGGGCCAGGACTGAGTGCAGTGCCCTGAAGAGAAAAGCATCTGTAAGTGTTTTCTGGAAGGAGTGAATGAATGGATGGATGGATGGATGGATGTTTGGATGAATGGATGGGTGGGTGGTTAGAAGAATGAACAGATGGATGGGCGGGTGGGTGGGTGGATGGATAGATGGATGGATGGATGGGTGGATGGATAAATGGGTAGATGGTTGGATGAATGGATGGGTGGGTGGATAGATGGGTGGATGGTTGGAAGAATGGATGGAAGAGTGGATGGATGGGTAATTGGTTGAAATGGTGGATGGTTGGAAGGATGGATGGATGGATGAATGGATGGCTGAGACAGATAGCTGATGAAGTTAGTAATGGACCTAGGGCATATGATTAAAATAACACTAAACAACAGGCTCTCCCTACCATATTCAAGAAGAGACAGTTGAATTGGTAACCAGGGGATTCATTAATTCATCAAGAAACACTCACTGAGCACTTCCTGTGTGCAAGTCCCAGGCCAGGGGTGGAGGAACTCAGTAAATGAGGGCCAAAACTGTGTCCTGAAGGAGCCTGTGCTCTGGGCATGGGACCATTTGGGTGGAGTCCTGGGGACACTTAGAAGTGTGGAGTGGATGTGGGTCCCCCTCCCCTGGTGGGGAAGCTAGAAGGAAACTGGATGGAATTTTGAGTTTGCTTAAGGCAGGTTTGTTGATGGGAAATGCAGTTATTGGTCCCAAGGCCTTGGATGAGGCCCTGTGTCCTCTGGAAACGACCTGCTCAGGATTCCAGCCATGGACCCACCCAACAGTGCAAGGGTAGAGTACATTCTGTCCCCAGGTGAACAGACCCCCGTACAATGCCGGTTTGAATCAAGCATTCCAGTTGGAAAGAGGGACCAGAGGGCAGAATCCATTCCAGGGGAAAGACACCTTCCCCCCCTGCCTGCCCGCCCAGCACTGATGCTCATCGGAAGACCTGCCAGGGCCTGAGCCAACTAGTCAGTGACAAACAGTTTCTCCTAATGAAGAGCTTTAGAGCAAGAGCTGGTGCAGTCAATGTGCCGCTCTCTCCAGGCTCTGGGGGTGGGATGAAGTCATCTATAGCTACTAGGAAAAGCACAGTTATTTTTAGAACTTTTATATCAGTAGTTTCACTCATTTTCCAGGAAGCAAGATGTGGACTGAAAAAATAAGAAATCATGTATCTCTCTTTTTCTTCTGTTGTTGCTAGGTTTCAACTCTAATGATCCTCTGTCTGCAAATGACTTTGAGAATAAGAGCTGGTGGACATTTCATTTAATTTCCTTCAAGTGATTAACTCAGAAATTACATTAAGTTATATAAAGAAGTGTTTTTCCTGACGATCTTTGGTACACAAAAATTACAAAGCAGACCCCTTCCCCACTCCTGGTGCTAATTAGTTCAACTTGCACTCCTGTTACCTGAGCCTATTTTTTCTAAAAATAGAAACAAGAACATTAGATAAAATAATTACACAAATGGGACTTGTGTTGAACAGTTCTATGTATGTAGTTTGAGGAGAAGAGGATTTATAATTCATCTATTTCACTGAAGTTCTGCTCTGCTCTCTTCCTGGATCACAGTTGAATTTCCAAGATGACAACTTTATACTATTTCTGCTTCTTCCTGCACTGTTCCCTGGGCAAATAGAGTTTAAATTACCCCTTGGATAGACTCTGCTGTCTGAGTAACATCTGGTCATTTCAGATCTTCGAAGCATCTGGAAGTCTATAAGAGCTGGAGAATCTAATCTTGAAAATGCTAATGAAGATAAAACTTGGGTAAGACCAACACCATAAGCTGCCTCTCTACCTTAATTATTTATGAAACAGACTCATTCAATCTGTGGGTTGTCATGGTAATAGGTGGTAGGAACAACATTCTACAAAGTTTAGAGAAGAAAACTTTATAAATGAAGATTCTCAATTGCAAGTGACTGAAACCTGATTCTTACTGGATCAAGGGGGTAAGTGTTTTGTTTGTTTGGAGGGTGTGTGTTTGCATACCTTAAAATGCCATGGGAGTCCTGACATCTGGCATGCCTGCAATCAGGGCCCAGCATCCTCATCAGGACAACAATCTCTTCCTGGAGGGTCTCTGCCTTCTGCTACATTGCTGTCAACATCAGGCTCCAGGTGGCATCTCTTGAAAGCCCCAGCTCTGATCTTTAATACTAGCAATCCCAGAGTCTAAGCAAATAACCACCAGATGGCCACTTTTTTATAAATAGCACAAAAACAAACTACTGAAAAAAAAAAAAAGAATTTGATAACATCTGGGGGAATATAGGGAAGGTGTCCCTGAAGAAGTGACATTAATCCAAAAGCTCAAGGATAAGTATCAACTAAATGAAAAAGTGGTACAGGGAGAGCATCCCAGGTGGAGGGCGTTGCAGATGCTCAGGTTCCCATTCTGTTAATACCGGGACCCTCCGGAGAACTGACTCAGGGTCTGAAGTGGTAATATACTTGATGAGCTTGGGTTGTCTTGCATTTTCATAGATCAAGGAAGCTACCAAGTGTTACTAGAATTCTGTCAACAGGAAACAAGAGCCAGCCAAAGGGAACTCTCACTGGACAGGGGTGGGTTAAGTCAAACATCAAGTGTTTGCTAGCCATCTGTATGTCTTCTTTGGAGAAATGTCTATTTCTTTGGCCCATTTTTTGATTGGGTCATTTATTTTTCTGGAATTGAGCTGCAGGTGTTGCTTGTATATTTTTGATATTAGTTGTTTGTCAGTTGCTTCATTTGCTATTATTTTCTCCCATTCTGAAGGCTGTCTTTTCACCTTGCTTAGAGTTCCCTTTGTTGTGCAGAATCTTTTAAGTTTAATTAGGTCCCATTTGTTTATTTTTGCTTTTATTTCCAATATTCTGGGAGGTGGGTCATAGAGGATCCTGCTGTGATTTATGTCAGAGAGTGTTTTGCCTATGTTCTCCTCTAGGAGTTTTATAGTTTTTGGTCTTACATTTAGATCTTTAATCCATTTTGAGTTTGTTTTTGTGTATGGTGTTAGAAAGTGTTCTAGTTTCATTCTTTTACAAGTGGTTGACCAGATTTCCCAGCACCACTTGTTAAAGAGATTGTCTTTAATCCATTGTATATTCTTGCCTCCTTTGTCAAAGATAAGGTGTCCATAGGTGCGTGGATTTATCTCTGGGCTTTCTATTTTGTTCCATTGATCTATATTTCTGTCTTTGTGCCAGTACCATACTGTCTTGATGACTGGCTTTGTAGTAGAGCCTGAAGTCAAGCAGGTTGATTCCTCCAGTGCCATTCTTCTTTCTCAAGATTGCTTTGGCTATTCGAGGTTTTTTGTATTTCCATATAAATTGTGAAATTATTTGTTGTAGCTCTGTGAAAAATACTGTTGGTAGCTTGATAGGAACACGTGTATACCTGTGGTGGATTCATGTTGATGTATGGCAAAACCAATACAATATTGTAAAGTAATTAACCTCCAATTAAAATAAATAAATTTATATTAAAAAAAGTCAAACATCAAAAAGAATGACTGTGACCTGGAGAACAGACATGTGTGGTTGCCAAGAGGGAAGGGTTGGGGAGGGATGAACTGGGAGCTTGGAATTAGTAGATACAAACTGTTATACATAGAATGGATAAATAACAAGGTCCTACTGTAAACATGGGGAATGATATTCAATATGCTGTGATAAACCATAATGGAAAAGAATATAAAAAGAATGTATACATGTATATACATAAAGAAGAATATACATATATATACACACACGTATGTGTGAATGTGTAAAACTGAATCACTTTGTTGTATAGTAGAAATTAACACAACAGTGTAATTCAACTATATTTCAATAGAAAGCAATGGGTATAATATTTAAAGGACATTAAGCATATAAAAAACTTTGAGTAAACATCAGAAATGAAAGTAAGCATAATTATCTACCCACAGAAATGAAAGGACTACAGACAGTGTAAATGTTTGTATGTAAATGTAGAAACCAATGTAAATGGTTGTATGCCAACAAATTAGACACCCTAGAGCAATGAACAAACTCCAATAAGCAAATAAAGAATCAAAACCAACTCAAGAAAAAACTAGACACTTTGAACAGAACTATAACAAGTAAAGTGATTGCATCAGTAATCTAAAACCTCCCAAAGAAGCAAATTCAAGACAAGACAACTGCACTGGTGAACACTACCAAACATTTAAAAGAACTGACACCAAACCTTCTCAAACTCTTGTAAAAAGATGGAATAGGAGGAAACACTTTCTAACTCATTTTATGAGGCCAGCATTACCATTATATCAATGCCAGATAAAGACATCACAAGAAGAGAAAACTACACTCCAATATCCCTTCCCAGGTGGCTCAGCTGGTAAAGAATCCACCTGCAGTGCAGGAAACCCTGGTTCGATTCTTGGGTCAGGAAGTTCCCCTGGAGAAGGGAATAGCAACCCACTCCAGTATTCTTGCGTGGAGAGTCCCCATGGACAGAGGAGCCTGGTGGGCTATACAGTCCATGGGGTTGCAAAGAGTCTGACACGACTGAGCTACTAAGCACAGCACAACATCTCTTATGAATATTGATGCATAAATTATCAACAAAATACTAGAAAGCCTAATCTAGCAGCATATTAAAAACATTATTAAATTCCATGATCAAATGGGATTTATCTAAGAAATATAAAGATGGTTAAACATACAAAAACCATTCAATATAATATAGCACAAAATGAAGGGGAAAAATACGAACATCTCAATCAATACAGAGGAAATTTTTGATAAAACCCAGTAGCCTTTCATGACAAAAAATACATAGCTTTTTAGCTAAGCTGAGGAACAAAACAGAATGCTTACTTTGCCACTTCTATTCAATATTGTCATATTCTAACCAGAACAATCAGACAATAAAATGAAAGAAAAGGCACACAAATTGGAAATGAAGAAGTAAATCTCTACTCACAGATGACTTGATCTTCTATATAGAAAGTTCTAAATAATTCATACAGAAAAACTGTTAGAGTTAATAAAAGAATTCAGTAAAGGTGCAAGATGCAAATTCAACTCATAAAGACTAGTTGCATTTTTATACACTATCAATGAATGATTCAAAAGTGAAATTAAGAGAGCAGTTTCATATAAAATAGCAGCAAAATGAATAATATACTCAAAATTATCAAAGAGATGTAAGACACGTACCCTGGAAACTGATTAACTTCGAGACAACGTAAATAAAGGGAACTATGTCCTGTGTTCACAGATTGAAAGATTTAATATTATTAAGATGTCAAAACTCCCTAAAGCAACTCACAGCTAAAATGCAATCCCTATTAATACATCTATGACTTTTTCCCTTTTTAGATATAGTAAGGCAGATCTTAGAACCCATATGGAATTGCATCCTAAATAGTCAAAACAATATTGAAAAATAAGAACAAAGTTGGAGCACTCACATTTCTCTATTTCAAAACTAACACATAGCTACAATAATAAAAAGCACTGTGGTACTGTCAGAAAGATACACTTACAGACCAATGGAAAACAGTTGAGAGTCCAGAAATAAACTCATATTTCCATATTTCCATTGGTTTTTGACAAGATTGCCAAGACAATTCAATGGGAAAGAATAGTCTTTAAAAACAAGTGTGCTGGGAAAACTGGATTTCCATATTCAAGAGGATAAAATTAAACTCCTATTTCATCCCATATGCAAAAATTAACTCAAAATAGATCAAAGATCTAAATGTAAAAGTTAAAAGTACAATTCCATTAGAAGAAAACAGAGGAGTAAATACTTATGACTTTAGATTTGGCAAAAGATTCTTAGATATAACAACAAAAGGGAAAAATAAATTGAACTTCATCAAAATGAAATATTTTGTGCATCAAAGGAAACTATCAAGGAAATGAAAAAACAACCCACAGAATGAGAGAAAATATCTGCAAATCACATATATTCTTACAAATCAACATTAAAAAGACAGTCCATTTTTTTAAAAAATGGGCAAAGAACTTGAATAGATATTTCTCCAAAGAAGATGTACCAGTGGTCAACAAGCACATGAAAAGATGTTCAACATCTCCTTGAATTATCATGGCAAGGCAAATCAACTCGCAATGAGATACCACTCCCTTCTAAATAGAATGGAAGTTAATAATAATAGCAACAGTAGTGGAAAACAGGAAATGCGGAATGAAGTTCTGATAGGTAATACAACATGGTTGAACCTCCAAAACATTATTCTAGGTATAAGAAGACAGAAAAATGTATGTTGTATAATTTCATGTATAGTGAATGTCCTGAATCATCAAATTCATAGAAAGCAGATTCTTTTGGCTCCACTGGGTCTGCGCTGCTGCATGTGAGCTTTCTCTAGTTGCAGCAAGCAGGCGCTACTCTCTAGCTGTGGTGCACAGGCTTCTCACTGCAGCGCCTTCTCTTATTGCTGAGCAGTTTCCAGGTGCGTGGCCTTCAGCAGTTGTGGTGCACCAGCTTAGTTGCTCCAAGGTACGTGGGATCTTAGATCTCCCACCAGGGATTGAACCCTTGTCCCCTGCATTGGCAGGCGGATTCTTAACCATTGGACCACCAGGGAAGTCCCCAGAAAGCTGGTTAGCTAGTGGTTGCCATGGGCTGGAGATCCCCTTCAATAATAATAGCCCTGAGCAACAAAATGAGGATGGAGAAGAGGAAGAAGGTGATCGTGAAGAAGAAGACTGGGAAGAAAGGGACGAGGCCAAAGGAGAAGACGATGAAGATGATGCGGGAGGAAATGGGGGACTGGGGAGGCGGCTCACAGTCTCTGATGGACCCAACCTCCTACTCACTTCCCGACTCCTCCACCTTCTGTGTTCACCTCCTCCTTGAGGTCTCTCTTCTCTCCTTTACACCTGGGCTCTCCACTTACATTTGGAGAAACACCTTGAATGGAACATAGTGGGGAAAGAATCTGTATGCATTTCTGTTCCAAGTCCATTTTCTTATTTTCCTGCCTCATAAGAATGGTAGGGATTAGACTTCCCTGGTGGTCCTGTGGTTAAAAATCTGCCTGCCAATGCAGGGAACACGGGTTCGATCCTTGGTCTGGGAAGATTTCACATGCTGTGGAGCAACTAAGCCCATGCACCACAACTCTGGAGCCCAGGAGCCTCAGCTACCAAGCCCGTGTGCTGCAACTACTGAAGCCTTTGCACCCTAGAGCCTGTGCTCTGCAGCAAGAGAAGCCACTGCAATGAGAAGCCCTCATACCACAACGCAGAGTAGCCCCTCTTGTCTCAAGAGAAAGCCCACTCAAAGCAACAAAGACCCAGAGCAGCCATAAATTAACAACAAAAAATAAATAAATAAAATTATCACAAAAGGGTAGGGATCAACATATCATGTGAGAATGAAAGAAACCCTTCCCCCCTGTTGCTGGGCAAGTTGGAGGGTCCTGGGACTCCAGCAGCCCTGCAAGAACTGGAGCGCATCCTTTTCTCTCGTGTATGTGCGCTGGACTCAGAGATTCCAGGAGGTCCATGTGCATATGGGTGGCCAGAATTCACCAGCTTCTGCCTATGCACTTCCTCATGTTTAAAATAGGAAGAAGTAACCTCCACAGAGAGGTTCTAGACCAGCAAACAGTGAGCATGGCTTGTCTGGTGACCAAATGAACATCTGACAATGCAGCTTCTCCAGCTTGTTGGACTGTGATGTTGAGTAGATACCCTGGCATCTTAAAGGGACACCTTTAAGATGAAGTTCTATCCTAGTGATGAATCCTGTCTGTCAGTGGAAACTAGGCAGAACTGGTAGTATCTTATTTGAAAGCGACATTCTCTACAATTGTTTTGACCCTATTTATTTTAAAATTTTCTTTCTGTTTTCCTTGGAAAGCTGATGCTGAGTTTTAAGTGAATCTGAAAGTAACACACAGGGTTAAATTTGTAATTCACAAAGTAACTGGTGATTTAAACATATTATATCCAATAAAGCATGCAAACAAAATGAAACTAAGCATGCAAAAAAAAAAAAAAAGATCTCCCCACATTAAAATTAGCAGGATCCCCTGGGGGCTGGTTCCCATATTAGATTTACTTCACTCAGCAGCACACTGTGAGCCCAGACTTCCTGCTAATATTAGGGATCCAGGTTCTTTCTTACTCTGCTGGGGCTGTTGGATGTTAGGCAAGAATCTCCATTCCTTCCAGCCTCAGTTTCCTCATCCCTAATACTGGACAACAAAATCTCTCTGCGGGCATGGGGATTCAGTGTGACCATCTGCAAAAAGCATTTAAGGCTGTGCTTGCAAGTCCGAAGGGCACAGGAAGTACTAGCCAGCATAATTCTCTTTTCGAGTTACCTGCGGGAGAAAGCACACAGAGAACAGCAATGTTCCTATCAGTTAGGGCTCTCTTAGTCATAAGCAACAGAACCTGGTACAAACTGGCAAAAGCAAGAAAGAGACGGTGTTGACTGGCATATCTGGGCAGGTCTGAGAAAGGCTTGAATGCAGCTGATCCAGGGTTCACTGATAACTTTGGGATGACATGATTCCTCAGCCGCATACGGGGACATTCCTTCTCCCATAACAAAAGAGGAGGAGCTAGCAATGGGAATGCACAGGACTGTCTGGAGATGGAGAAAACCAAGAAAGCTTGCTTTGCTAAGGTCAGGAAGAGAGATGCCCCTCATCTCTGATTCTCCCAAACGTGGCTGCTTCATTATTTATTCCAGCAGGTTAGGCTTCTCAGGAGCTCCACCTGCTGTGTAGAAATGGTCCCTGGGCTCTTGTAGCTCTTCCAGATGGAATCTCCTGGCTCCAAGGCCATCTTCCCACAGAGATGTTTCCATTGCCCCACTCAGGCCAGATATCGGTGCAGACTGGTCAGCTAGGGCTAGAGGGAGGAGTCACATTGTGACCCAGTGTGGCACATCACCCAGGTCCTCCAAAATACCCACCCAATGGCCAGGGTCCCGTGGGTGACTTCTTACCATAGAAACCGAACACAGAGGGGAGATGCCTTTACTCTGCAATGCCATGATGCACACAGATGCATCAAGATTGCCCTCATATATGTGGACAGAAGGCTCATCCTGCAAAAATGTGATTAAATTGTCTTTTCCCCTCATGATCCCACTCCAGGTAGGCAACCTCAGCTCAGAATAGATTCTATCACACGGTGCTTACTTGAGGCAAATAGGACATGATCACAGGATTACATTTCACTACTGAGCCCCAGATTTCCTCTGGCAGACTCATCATCTGAGCCCTTCATGGTTACAGGCACCAGCCTGAGCAGAGCATCACCAGCTCCTCCCCTAGGTGACCTGTGCTGCCCCCATGGTGAGCCAGGGCAGGCGCTCAGGTCTGCCCTCCCACTGGACCCCCCGAGTGCTGCCGCAGCCCTCACTTGGACCTTTCCTGACTTCAATCTCTGTTTCTTTAGATTTAATCATCAGGTTGACAAGATTTGCTCAGAACAGACATTTACTGTTTCGGTTTTCCCATTGGTGCTCTCTGATCACAAGCTACCCAGTCTCCTCACTGTCCAGTGGGATTTCTTCCTGATTGAATGAGAACTGGCTCAGAGCCCGGCTTACCCTGAGGTCAGCCTTTGAAACATGCTTCTGTGTACTTGTAGTTTGGTCGCCAAGTCCTATCCACTTTGCAACCCCATGGATGGTAGCCCACCAGGCTCCTCTGTCCATGTGGTTTCCCAGGTAAGAATACTGGAGTGGGTTGCCATTTCCTTCTCCAGGGAATCTTCCCACCCCAGGGTTCAAGCTCACATCTCCTGCATTGGCAGGCAGATTCTTTACCAGGTCACTAGGGAAGCCCTGCAAAGACACAAAATCACGCATTAGCCAGATCAATCTGGGGGACACACTGTTCTATTCTCCAGAGTATTTAACGCAGAAGTTCTCAGTGTACAACTTCTTAGTGATATACTATGAAATGTGCTGTGAATGAGGCTTCTTCAGCCAACACATACCACACCCCAGAGATAAATATCACTAAAGGTGTACTTGGATAGATGCGGACACATCCAAACTGGACTCAAGCAAAACCCGTGCGATTTGCATTCAGCCTGAGTTCTGTAAGTGACCACAGGAATGGCAGGAGATGTGACCCAGGAAATTAATCCTGGATGCACAGCATCTGCCTCATTTCAGAGTGACAGTGGGGATGGCCGTTCAGCTCTTTATTCCCAGTGTTTCTGGAAAGGTTTGAATGGCACAAGCACATGCTTCCACACTGTTTTTATTTCTAACTGGTTTGCCCATTGGACTGATTCCTTGTGGAAAGGAAATAAAACAACATAATTAAAATAAAACCTCTATCCTAAGCTCCTGGAAGCCAAATGAAACACAGAGTCTTGTAAGTTAAAACGTGCCCCTCTCAGCTATGAATTCAGGGGTAAAAGTGCACTAAAACTGTAACACTTTCAATTATAGGCCTTCAACATTTGAAAATTCCTCAGGGATCCTCGTCAAGCAAACCTAATGATTTCCTCCTGTTACTGTTACCAACCCACTGAATTTGGTGGGGGTGAAAAATGAGCATATTGGGATCTAGGAAAGGCCATCATAAATTAGAGAGAGAGAGACTTGCAAGATGAAAAGAAATATTGCAACCAAGAAAAAATAAGAAAAACTGGTTGTTAGAGTCTGAAATTATGTCTCACACTAAATTCACATGTTGAAATCCTAATCCCAGTATGATGGGATTAGGAGGTGAAGACTTTGGGAGGTGATTAGGTTTTGAGGGTGGAGCCCTCAGGAATGGGCTTAGTGCCCGATAAGAGACCCCAGACCTCCTTCACCCCTTCTGCTATGTGAGGTCACAGTGAGCAGATGGTATCTATGAATCAGGAATCAAGTCCCCAGACACTAAGCCTGCCAGCAACTTGATCTTGGGCTTCCAGCCTCCATAATTGGAAATCAATCTCTGTTGTTTATAAACCACCCAGTCTCTGTTTTTTTGTTTGTTTGCTTGTTGTTGTTATTGTTTTTTATAGCAGACCAAGCAGACTAAGATACTTGTAGTTCACAGAGGCAGAACTTACAGTCAGCTCTCTCTTGCCTTTCCCCAAATAAAGGCATAAGAGTTGGAGGAGTCTTTGTTCAATATTGTAATCATTGCTGGAAGAACTCATGATGTGATGATAACTCGCCATTCACTGATGCTGGAAACACCAGCTTATCTTAAATAAGAGGGAACCATCTTGAAGAATCAGAGGATGAGAAGGGATTTGTGAAGGAGAAGATGAGTCCAAATGAGTCTTGAGACCATTCCCAAGGGTACCAAGACATTGCTGGCTGAGCTGTTTTATAATTAACATACTCATCAGACTCTGAAAGTGTTACCAAACACCTCAAGTGGTTGACTGTTTTTAATAGTATATTTATGTTCATTTTTGAGGCAAATGATAAATGCTCAGAGTAAATCACCAAAGTGTGCGAAGTTCCTGTGTCAGTCTCCTGTCTGGGACACAGACTCTTGCCTCTGTCTCCATGGATAGGCACTTTGACCAGATTCCCAGCCCCGAGATGAGGACCCAACCCACTTCTCCTGAGTACTTACTATCAGGATGTATGATGCTAGGGGCAGGGGTCAAAGACCACCATCACCTCAAGATCAAACAAGAGACTGTCCTAAAGCTTTGTTTTTAATTTTTGGCTGCACTGGGTCTTCACTGTTACACAAAGGCTTCTCTCTCTAGTTGTGCTGAGCAGAAATACTCACTAGTTACCGTGCCTGGGCTCCTCATCATGGTGGCTGGCTTCTCTTGTTGCAGAGCACAGGCTCTAGGGCACAGTGGCTTTGGTAGTTGCGGCTCCAGGACTCTAGAGCTCAGGTTCAGTAGCTGTGGGGCGCGGGTTTAGTTGTCCTGAGGCATGTGGAGTCGTCCCGGACCAGGGACTGAACCCGTGCCCCCTGCATTGGCAGGCAGACTGTTAACCACTGGACCCCCAGGGACGTCCAAGATGCCATCTTGATGGCTGCATCTCTTGAGTTTTCTTGTACCTTCATAATCATGAATTCCTCTACTCCACTCTACTTGCTCACACACATGTGTGATGCCAAGTAAAATCACAGAAACACAGACTTGTGGGAATCTCAGGGGACTGCTTCTCAGTAAGTCCACTCCTTCTGTGGACTTACCGGCCTGACTGTAGATGAGAGGTAAAATTGAAGTCTGTGATAATGGAGAGCACGAGACATGGTGATTAATCATCAGTGCATGGCACAGATAACCACTTCCCTCCCTCTTATCTCCCATGGAGCCCCTCAGGCTCAGGGCATGATCGATCTGTAATTCACCATGATGGTTCCATTGAGATTAACTAGCCCGAGGATGACACTGCAGACGTGCGAACATGTGGGGAGAAACAGAAAACAGAGCGAATCTAAGGGTGTTGAGTATTGCCCATGTGCGTGAGCAGAGGGACAGTCCGAGCCCATCCACCCAGGGCATCATTTTAGCAACACCCTCAGCAGATGGGAGAGAAATATGAAGGTATTTCCAAAGGTGCCTTCTTCCAGCAGGAAGTTATCATGAAAAATAGTTCAGACACATCCAATATGTAAGGGAAAGAGGAGGGTAAAAGTCTTAGGATAAAAGATACAGAAATATTTGATAAAAGACTCAGAAAAAAAAAAAAAGATGAAGAAGTCAGTTGTGATTTCCTATGGTTTCTTTGGAAACCAAAACATCCTGAGGTTGGGGAAAAGAGGAAACAAGTTTTATCCGTGTGGAGTTTGGGTTGTTATTTTTGGTGCACCTTGGCTTTCCTTGTTCTGAGGTTTCTTTCTTCTAGAAATTACATGATGAAGGAGGGAAAGAAAAGAGACACCTGTGTACCTCCTGGAGGGGCTATGGGGTCAGGAAAGAACAAAGGCTTTAGAAGGCAGTAACTACCCACAATCAGCTGGGGCAAAACTGGGGAGTTTATTCACTAGTCAATGGCCTCAGATTCACCTGAATCCTGGTGCTCAAACTATGTCATCAGAAGTATATGTCTCTTCCCTCTGCTTGGACTTCTCTTGTAGCTCAGCTGGTAAAGAATCTGCCTGCAATGCAGGAGACCTGGGTTCGATCCCTGGGTTGGGAAGATCCCCTGGAGAAGGGAAAGGCTACCCCCTCCAGTATTCTGGCCTGGAGAATTCCAGGGATTGTATAGTCCATGGGGTCGTGACTTTCACTGACTCCTTCTGCTTGTCTTCCTTCTGCGATAGCTCAGCCTATAGAACTTTCCTGGGCAGGCGGCCAAGTGGTGGCTGTAAAAGCTTGAGGCTTCCTTTCTGTCCACTGAGCACGCCCATCCTGGATACAGTCCCTGGTTCTGATTGCCCAGGCGGTGGGGCAGGCAGCCACCTCAACCACAGGAAATGACTGTGGAGGATGGTTCTCAAGAGGTGCTGAGGCGGGCTGCCAAGTAATGCTGATGCTGGGGAACCGGGCAATCCCAGGGTCTCCTTGCTGGGCTCTTCCTTCTCCTGTGGCAAAAGAGGGGAAAGTGAAGCAAAGAGGATAGAGGGGAGGAAATGAACAGAGGAGAGGGTGAGGGGACAGGAGAGGGGATGGGAAGGGGGAGGGGTGGGGAGCGGGGGAGGGGAGGAAATGAAAAGGGGAGGGGCGGGGGAGGAGGAGAAGGGGAGGAGAGGAGAGAGGGAAGAGGGAAGGAGATACGACACACTTCAAACCAGAGTTGTAAATACAGTGACATGTCTTCTAATTTAATATTAAGCAGTTTTGGGCTTTGAAAACACAAGGGCATGATGCAGTGTAACTGTGCTATTTACATGATTTTTAACAGACTAGTAAATACTTTCATTCACAAGTCTCTTTGGAAAGTGACGTCTCCTTAGTAACGGGAGGTTAGAAGGCAAGCAGATGGAGCCTCCCTTTAGTTCAGCCTGTGACTCCCTGGTGATGCCCCACAACCTCACTATCTCCTGTTGTAAATTCAGATTCTGAATTTGATGTCCTTGATTAAAGTCCAGCCCTGCCAACGGCCCTCTCTCCTCCCACCCCAAACAGGGCTTGAGGGAACTGAGGTACCAACTACACATCTTCATCCTAAGAATTAGCAGATTGGAGACTATTTTAATAGAACTTGGAGCATCCAGCAGAAATCATGCTGTTCCTAATGTTCCTTTCATTTTCCTTTCATTTTTCTTTTTCTTAAATTCCCTCCCTCCCTTCCATCTTTCCTTCTTCCTCTCTGGTTGTGTCACACTCTCGTCATCTCTTCTGAACACAGGCACAGGTGACAGGGCGATTCCCACACCCACAAGCCTCTCAGGAGCACAGGACCATCCACCTGCTCCAGGGCGAGGGGCAGGGACCACCACACCCCCCCTCCCCGTCCTCATCCAAGAGAAGCCAGCTGGGTCTCTGGGTCCTGAGATCCCATGTCCTCAGAGATGACTGAACTGGACCCGTCTGTCTGCTCATCAGCACAGTGTGGGTGGGGACTCTGACCCTCATGTCAGTGGCCCCTCTCAGCTCTGAACTGAAAGGAGTGCAGCGCTGGGACCACCGTAATAGACCAGGGTTCTGGCCAGGCCGTCAGCAATTGTTTCTGCCTCTCACCTCCGTTCCTCTTATGGGGACTGGATGGGACAGGTGGGGAGGGGGCTGTGCCTTCATCTCAAGTTCTTGTTGGCACCTCTGGAGGCAGGAGGGGAAGGGGACCTCACTGGACAATTGATGGCAAAGACGTCTTTGTTTTATTGGCTTTGTTCTTGTCCATCCTGAGGAGTCCTAGAGACTACAAGGGGCCCCCTTCCTGCCTCAGAGTGGGGCTGAGCAATTGACGCCAGGCACTCTCCCATTTGGGGTGAAGCCTCCAATATAGGAGCCCTGGGTTTGATCCCTGGGTCGGGAAGATCCCTTGGAGAAGGGAATGGCAACCCACTCCAGTATTCTTGCCTGAAGAATCCCATGGACAGAGGAGGGTCAGAAAGAGTCAGACATGACTGAGTGACTAACACTTTCACTTTTCACTCCCTGGTGCTGTCTGAGGTGTTGCATGTGGAGCTGACATGCGGGGATGGGGTCAGGACCTCCTCATCTTCCAGTATCATGCTGTCCTCTATAGCCACCGGCCTGGATGGATTCCTGATGGTCCCGAGACCCTGGCTCTCAGCTCAGTCCTGTGTCCTCGATGGCCACTGACTCCCAGTGCTACTTCCCCTGGACGGACAGACCCTGCCTCAGCTTCTGTCCGTCCCCCTCTCCCCTGGCATCCTTCACCCATCACTGTCCCTTCCCCCTCCCTCACCCCACAAGCACCACGAGCCTCAGTGGACCCAGTTGAACTGAGCTGGGAGACTTCGTGGGACTCACCCCACCCTGGTCTCTATGCTGAGGGGCACCCACTTCTCACAGCCCATAATTCAGGGTCACGAGACTCTGACCTGCCGGCTCTGTCCAGCCCATGTGATTTCGCCCACACAGTGTTTGAGGGGAAACTGGATTAGGTATCAATACTTAGCATCTGGTTTTCCTTGAGCTGCTGTAAGACCTGGCACTCTACAGAGCGCTGGGCCAGGATCTAGCAAGCCTGCAGCCTCCATCCGTCTTCCCATCACTTTTCCCTTAATTAATTTCATCAGAGGCTCTTGAGCTATGTCCTTAGTTCTGATGGGTTAGAATTGGCTCTGGGCCTAAGTACATTCAGTCTGCCAGCGGCTGGGCTGTCTACCTGCAGTTACTAATTAGGAAGGAACTGAAGGCTGGCCCAAGGCATGGGGAGGTCACACTGTAGGGAGAGGCTCTCCGGAAGTCCGGTTCCTTGCGTGTTTCCTCCCTGCCCTTACCATGACCCTCAGCGCACCTGAAGCTGGTGGCAGAGACGCCAGAGAACACCTTCCACTGACTGATCTTCAGATGTCAGGCCCAGTGCGAGCCAGTATGTGCTGGATGAAGGTGGATGAAAATACCTCCCATCTTCTGAAAAGTCCATGAGGAAGTCAGGAGAGGACAGCACTGATGAACACCCGAGAGTTTCAGTACCATCATACACGAACCTCAGCTCACACACTCCAGAACAGAAGAAATGTGTGTGCTTCATTTTCTTCTATGATGCTAGCTGATTCTTTCAGGAGCTCATGTTCAGCAGGAAGGTGGAGTTTAATCAGCCAGTTCTGGATCCCACCTTCCTCTGAGGCCATATCTGGGTTCCAGGAGGATGAGTTACATAGTATCCAGATACCAGAAATTGCACCAGTCAGGGCAGGCTGCTCTGTGCCACAATAACAAGTAATCGCCAAGATGTCAGTAGTTTCATTCATTTGGTTTTGGGTTTTTTTCCTTGCACATGCTTCATGCCTTTTATAGGAATCAGGAGGCCCCACCCATTAAAGTAAAAATCCTAGTGAAGAAAGCAGTCTGATCCCCTTGAAAAGTTTCTATTTTCAAGGATAGAGAAAGCTTGAACTGCAAAAAGTTTATTTCCGTAAATATGGGAGCAAAATACCCAAATTTTATGGACAATATCATTAAGTATCTCACTTTCAGAATATATGAATTAGTATCTTACTTCACACACATGTGGTCACATCTCATTTAATCTTACCACCTAATGAAGACGGTACCCACCACTAGTTTCCATAATGAGAATGTCGGCCCAGAGAGGTTCAGCCAGTTCACCGAGGCTGCACAGCTGTTCCGGATGATCCTGGGAAGGGAACCAGGTGTCGTTTGACTCCAAAGCCAGGATTTCCCCACTGGCTCTCCATCCCGTCTCCACGCTGCTTGTTCTACCGCCTGTGAAATTTCTCTTAACGACACACACTCACCCAGTCTCTGTGGCTCCTGCAGTTTTTTTCAGAGAAAGCAGAGGTTTGGCTCTGCCCTCTCCTCAGGCAGACCCTCTGCTTCCGGCCCCATGGGTCAGCCCCTGCTGTATGAAGACAGGAGGCAGGGGAAGACAAGGCAAAGGAGCTTCCAGAATTGTCTTTGGGATGTTAGGGAAAAGTGGCAGCTGTGAATTCAACTACAGATCCTCCCTGTCTTTGCTTTTTTTTTAACTGATGAGTGCTTGGCAAAGTTCTGCTTATTCTGCTGCCGCTGCCAAGGCAAAAGAGGATACCTTGTACCGAAGTTACCGTCACACGGGGGAGCCTCTCTGTAGGACAAATCCCTAGCACCACACCTGGCACTGAGTCAGTCCTTGATAAATACACATCGTTTGGGTGAGTTTGTCTAAGTCTAGCTGTGATTGCAGGCTCACACATGCAGTTACTTATTTTAGATGGGTCTGTTGCAGTCTACTTATTCTCATCCCTCATCTTCCCCATTCTCGCATCATCACAGCACAGCCCCATCATCATCACCATCATCACTAGCCTCACAGTTAACATCTGTTGGACACTGCGGTTTAATTGTGTGCACACTGGGCTGGGTTAGGAACTTGGCATGCATCATCTTATTAAATCTTCCCAATAGCTGCGTGTTGAATGAGAGAGCTCATTAACTCACTAATGATCAATAATGATCTTAAGACTTGGTTTTGAAAGGAATCTCTGAAAGTGAAAGTCACTCAGTTGTGTCTGTCTCTTTGCAACCCCTTGGACTATACAGCCCATGGAATTCTCCAGGCCAGAATACTGGAGTAGGTAACCTTTCCCTTCTCCAGGGAATCTTCCCAACCCAGGGATCGAACCCAGATCTCCCACATTGCAGGCAGATTCTTTACCAGCTGAGCCACAGGGGAAGCCCAAGAATACTGTCGTGGGTATACTAAGACTTGGCTTAATTATCTTAAATACTGTACATCTGATGATTCTTCCTCCTCCATCTTCTTCCCACTAGCATTCACTGAGTGCTTATTGTTTACCGAGAATGATAAACTACTTAATTCTTGCGGTGACATTTGTGGTAAAGACCGTTGTCATCCTCATTTTACAGATGAAGCAGCTGAGCCTCAGAGAGGTAAACTGACATGCCCAACGTCACTCAGCTCTGAATTAGCAGAGCCTGGTCCACACTTGGATAGGTAGGCCCATTTCATGGCCTCTCAGATATACAGGCCCTTGACGTCTGGACCTGGCCACTCATCCTGACACAGATTACCTTCCAAGTATCTGGAGACACAGATGGTAGGAGGGTAGTGGGGCAAATTCATGGTCATCAAATCCTATTATGGAAGAATTTTGCATTTGTTTGTGGTTAGAACAAGGGAAAATGTGTCTGGGTTGCAGACATACTCTGACTTGGCACAAAGCTGGCTGTTACTCAGACTAATCTATGAGGCATATTGCCAGAAAGCTCTGTTTTCCATTTCCCTTTCATTGCAATTTCAAAATTTTAATTAAGGTAGGACTTGTGATTGTCCTCACCACAAAGGATGGATGGTGTTCTAGATGGAGAGAACAGGAGAGATTGAATTCCAGGTGGAGATAAAATAAAGCTCCATGAGAGATGCTTGGCTAACCCTAAAATCATTCCCGTTTTTCAGTAGCTCTAGCAGAAGCCCGGAGAGCAGTTGCAGTTAGTGGTCCTGCCCCTCCCCAGCAGTCCTGATGACCTGATGCTCTGCAAATTCCTGGGCTTCATCACCCAGGGTCTCTACTCTGCAGGAGCCAAACAAGCTGGATCAGTGAACGCTCAATGTCAATACTCATGAAGAATGGAGGCCGGCTCCTCCTGGCTTCTCTGCTTTGCTCTAGAGATCTCAGCACTCTCAGGGCTTAGTCACAGTACTTCCAGAGCCTGTAGCTGGGTCGATGCTCACTGCACCCTGGGAGTGTCCACTTGATGGAGTCCTCGGGTTATGTTCCCCAGGAGCCGGGTCTTGGGAACATGAGCTTCTACATGGAGTAGACACCTGTGATCTCGGTTCTTTGCACACCCATCAGCCCTGCTCCTGGATCCGGTCTCTTCACACTGGATTCTGAGTGCAGATGCCTACTGGTTCTTCACCTAGTGCTGGGATTCCTGAGCTGCTCACTGGCTATCAGGTTGGAGAAGCTATTTATTAATGATTTCCTGAGACAGAGGGGCATCATTTCATTGACCAACAGGCTATTGTCAATCAAGCTGTTATTAAAATAACATAACACCAAAAATCCTTTTATGTTAAGTAATAGAACAGTGGGCAAACTCTAGAAACTGAAATTGAACCATAAAATACATGTGTACTGAAAAAAAGTACTGAGAGGCAATAGAAAAAATGACATTTTATTGTGCTATCCTCTTTGTATTTTGGATACCTTTCTCCTGACTTCCCCAGACTTCCTGTAAAGAGTTGTCCTGTCTTACATGTAAAGCAGGAGCCTTGCAGAGTCCGACCAGCTCCCCAGGAAGGTGATTAATTACAGCTGATAGTCAGGAAGGCCTGTGGAGCTGACTCTGTCACCAGAGTCCCTGGAGCCAGAAGCTTCCTTCCAGACTCCCTCTCCTCCCGCTCACCCCATTCCCTCTCTGCCCCTCTTCCCTCTCCTCCTCCCCCTCTCCCTCTCCTCCCCTCCCCCTTCCCTCCTCTCTCTCCTCCTCCCCCTGCCAGGAGACCAGCTGTGATTCCCCAGGCACATCATCTGGCAGAGAGGAGCCTTGGCCCCTGAGGCACAACTAACCCCAAGTACTGACTCAGGGGTTTCTTTGGTCTCCCTCATTCTTCCAGGGATGTGAGAGATGCTGTGTCCTGATCCAGACCCCTTCTTCTTGACCACCCTATGGAGGGGAGGGTCAGTGATTGGAAACGGACCCTTTGCTGACTCCTCTTCCCCTTTCCCTGCAGGGGAGCAGAGGGGAGGCTGTGCTCAGGGCACTGATCAGACCGGAGGCCCTGGGGATGCACCTGCCAATTTCCCAGCAGCCAGAATTGGGTTGTTTTCAGAAATAAGCCAGATTCTCAGTCAAGATCTTCAAAGTCCATGTGGGTGTACAGAAGGCTTGGGGGTGGAGGTGAGTTTCCGATGTGTGCTTTCCAAAACAAACTCCCCAGACAGCTGGAGCAGGAACACTGCCTCTCTGCCTCCCTGTCTGAGATTCACTTTAGCTCATAAAAGCCTCTGAGCTGCACAGCATCCTCTAGAAGAGAAAGAGGAAAGTTCCTTATGATCAGACCAGAGGTCTCAGAGCTGTTTTTGAATAGAGGGCCCTTTCTTTGTGGGATGACTGGAAGCTCTGGGAAATGCTGATCCATAGCAAGTTTTAAAAACTTTATTCTTGGTATGAGAGCTCTCTTCCAACTCCCAGTCCCCAGACTCTAACATGGAAGTGAAAAACACCAGGAAAACTTGATTTATTCAATCTCAAGTGACAGAAACACAGCTGAAGTAGATTCTGCAGAAGCAAGAATTTGTTGCCTCATATAACCAGTCCATTCTAAAGGAGATTGGTCCTGGGTGTTCTTTGGAAGGAATGATGCTAAAGCTGAAACTTCAGTACTCTGGCCACCTCATGCGAAGAGTTGACTCATTGGAAAAGACTCTGATACTGGGAGGGATTGGGGGCAAGAGGAGAAGGGGACAACAGAGGATGAGATGGCTGGATGGCATCACTGACTCGATGGACGTGAGTCTGAGTGAACTCCGGGAGTTGGTGGTGGACAGGGAGGCCTGGGGTGCTGCGATTCATGGGGTCACAAAGAGTCGGACATGACTGAGTGACTGAACTGAACTGATAACAGAAGCATCCAGAGTGATGGCTTCAGGAGCAGCTTGATCTAGGGGCTCAAGTGACAGTCTCAGGATCTTGTCTTCTTTTCTCCATCTCATGTATCAGATTTCTCCATGTATGCTTTGTCGTTTTGCATGTGGCACCAAGATAGCTGCCTGGGTCCCAGTCTCAGTAGCATCTGAGTCTTCTTAGAAGCTCAGCATTTTTCTTTCTCAACAGTTACACTGAACGATTGAAAACTGCATCCCACTGGTCCACTAACTGCTCCATGCCCATCCCTGGGGTGATCTCTGGCAGGGGAATTTGATGATATAGTTATCCATGCTTGGGTCACATCACCTTCTTAGATCAGGAGGGGCACAAGCCCCCTGACCACATGGAATGATGGAAGTGATGGTTCACCAAGGAAAATGCAGGTCAGTTCCTAGAAGGAGGTGGACCGTGTGTAGACCCAGCAACACCAACAAACACCCATCACCCCTCAAGCTCCAGTCTGGTCTGCTCCTTCCTGCCTCCTCAGGCCTCTTATGGGCTGGTCTCCCTCCTCCCCTCACTGCAGGGTCATCTGTACTGACTCGGGTGCATCACTTCATTATCCTCACGTGAGGCATGTATGGTACCTATGAGATTAGACTCTGAGCTCTGGGGAGGGCCATGTCTTATCTCACTATGCTCTGTGGCCCCAGCTCTTGGCACATTGTGTCTGCATCTGTCAAGTGTCAAGTCTGTGCTTCAAGAATGAAGCGAAGACTGACTGGAGAGAAACCTGAGTCAGTCAACATGCTTTTCTGCTCTGATGTTTTGTGGGTTCTCCTGTTGTGGTCTGTATCATATTTATGCCATCTGCCTGGGACAGCTGCAGAGAGGATGTGAGGTCAGACAAGAGGATTAAGCCTCTGAACTGTCACAACTGCCACGGGTGAAGTCAGCTCAGGGTCTGAGGGTTCATTGCCTTGGTCAGTGCATCGTTCCACATGGGGATGGGTGGGGAGTATTCAAGGCTGGTTTTGTTTTTGTTTTTAGTTTGTTTGCTTTTTACAAGCCCTGGGCAGTAAGGACCAGAAGGACTGAGAGACAATTCCAGCTCAGCTCCCCCAGGCACACACATCTGATCATACACAATTTTGGGACCCTGTCACTGATTCGGGGTTTGAGATGGTGCCTGGTTCGATAAAATAGAATTACAATTCTAAATTACAATTAAAAATTACAATTCCCACTGATTTTTTACAAGAGAGTATAGATTTATGTGGTCCAAGACCACTTGCTGCCACTTGGAAATTACAGATTGTGAATCCATAGTTGAACCAGAATGGGGATTTTGTTGTAGCTAGAAGCCTAAGATAGGTTTCCAAGTTCCAAAGAGATTATTTCCCTTCCTTACAAGAAACTAAAAAACGATTTACTTCAATGTCTTTAGGAAGCTACTCCTCCACTGCAACCAGGCTGAGGAGGCGCTGAGTGAAAATGTGAAAAGAAGACGTCATCAGGAGTGTCTAAGAAGAGAAAGGGAGTTGAACAATTGTTACCGCTTCAGCCTGAGATAATTTTTCAGCTGAATTGCTAAAATAGGAAGAATCTGGCCTTTTCTACTTTAGGAAAACAATGTTCTGGAGATGAAGCTTTTAAAGAAAATGCTATCTGAATGTGTATTGAAACAAGAATAATTAAGCAGCCGTTGTTCTGGCCCATTCCTTGCAAGTCTGGAAGGTTTCTGAAGTTGAGGCTCTAATTAAAAGAAGATTTTTCTTCTCAGATGCATCTCAGTGGTATTGTTCTGTTTTATCCCATGGGGAGCTTGCGAGTGCCAGGCCGCCCACAGCAAGGATGTCTGGACTCTGGGGTCTGTGTCTGATGCGAACCTGGAGCGAGGCAGCCCCAGCAAATGTCTGGAGGGTCACTGCGTGTCTGGTGGGGACAGAGGATCTGAGGACGCTCGTCCACTTCACACTGCACGACAACAGCGGAAAGCACGGGCTTCCTCCTGCAGAGTCGTCACCCTCTCAGGGAGCCTGGGTCAGAGCTGCCCCTCTGCAGAGGGACCAGCGGACTCGCTGTGTGTTTCCATGGGAGATGCCCCAACCTCAGACACGAGGCTCTTCTCCAGGGTGTGGGTTCCAGGCAGGAATGAGACTCTTACAGGCGCTGTCATGTGTCTGGGGGCATTTCGTGTCTCCTGGCCCAGGAGGTCTCAGGGGAGGACTGGGGCCAGAAAGGCAGGTGCAGGAGCGAGCGTGGACTTGAGTTCCCCTGACCCCCCTGGGCTCCTCCTCAGCTGGGTGGGTGTCATCACAGTGCCTGCCTCTGGGGGCGCTGTGGGGTTACAGGGGATGATGTGTCTCCTGGGTTTGCCGAGCTGTGAAGGGGGCTTTGCTCCGTGAGCAGATGTGAGGGAGTGACCAGGTGGCAACCGCGTCCCGAGTCAGTGAGGATGGGCTGTGCACCTGGTCAGATCCCGGCGGGTGTGCCAGGCCCCTGGGGCTGCCCCCGGATCCAGGGAGTGGACGTGCCCTAGGGACCCCCCAGGCTCTGGGTGGTTCTGTGGCTCTGGAGAGAAATGAGGTCGTAGAGGGCCTGGTGGTCCTGCCTGAGCCCCTGGACTCACGTCTCATAAGCTCTCGAAGGTCAAGGGCAATTTTGTTTCAGACCAAATCCTCCACCATCTTCCCTGTCCAGAATCCTCTTTAGCAGTCGGCCCAGCCACCTGCCTCAGGGAGCAACACATGTCCACCTCCTCCTGCAGTTTCCTCCAGCTGTGAGATGCGGAGGAGCTGCCAGCAGCCTGCGGACAGCCTCAGGGAATCGGGATCGTTGTGACTTGATGTGGGTGGATTCATTCATGGACAGGGATTCGGTTACTCTGGGTGCATGACTGCTTCTTCCAGAGAATCTGAGATGATGAGGGTCATGTGCTCTCACTCAAACCTCCCAGACTATGAGGAAGCCAGGTTCAGACCAAGCCCAACCCGCCGGTGGCCGTGTTTTACACACACTTACAGGGAGGCCAACACTGAAAGCACAGGTCAAGCCCTCCTGAAAGCCCGTGAGCACCCCCTGTCTCCTTGCTGGGACTTGATCCGGCTTCATCAGCAGGAAGGGTCTACCTGACATCCCAGAGGCAGGACCTTTACTTCCTACTTGGTACCAGCCCACAGCATCCTCTGATCCACAAGATGGATGGAGGACTGTGTAGGGACCCTGGAAAGAGACCACCTGGCCTGCTGGTCCCTTTACCTGGACCTATCATATTGGGGAAGGTGTCTCCAGAATACATTACCCAGGCCCCTGGGAACCAGCAAGAAGGTCATAAGGCCTGTGATGCTAGTTAACAAGCTAGACATTTCACCCAAACAAACCCATTTCTGGGTTCCCTGTGCTGAGAAAATAACACCCATGGTGTTGATCGGACATAACGCTGCAGTAGGCTCTTGTAGTAGCTACTTTGGATTGAGGGAATGGGTATAAACTCCCCAACCTGGGTGCAAATCTCCAAGACAGCAAGTGCAGACAGGCAACTGGTGGACTTCTGTTGGCCCATGTTCCCTGTTTTTTTTTTTTTTTTTAAATAGTTGTTTCAGAAATCTAAATCGTATTTTTTAAACTTATGATTTTGTGTTTGTTTTTAGCCAATTAAAAATGTTGTGATAGCTTCAGGTGGACAGCAAAGGGACTCAACCATACATATCCATATATCCATTCTTCCCCAAACCTCCCTCCCATCCAGGCTGCCACATAACATTGAGCAGAGTTCCCTGTGCTATACAGTGGGTCCTTGTTGATTATCCATTTTAAATATAGCAGTGTGGCAGGTTTTCTGTTGACCAGTCCCACAATGGTGGCTGATCTTTGACTCCCGTGCCCTGGCAGCTGTCCTTGGATGCTGAGCCGCTGTCTGGGGATGGACTGTGAACAAGGACCACTTCCTGGGGGGAGGAGTCTCAGACAAGCTGGAGGAGCCCAGGAGCCAAGCAGGGCAGAGCAGAGCATGCACATCTGCTCTATGAAGGAAGTCCCCTTCTAGGAAGGGCTGCCAGATCGGGGAAGGGACAGGACTGTGGTCTCTGCTGTCTGTCCTCTTCATGAACTCCGAGCTCTGTGCACAGGCTTGAGTTCTTCAGTTAATTGCTTCCAGCTGCAGGAGGTGGCACGTTACTGTGGTGACGTGTCCCTGAGCTTTCAGTCCAGGCTGTCACCTGTCCCAGGGTGGCGTGAGGCCTGTCTACAGTCACGTTACACCCAGCCTTTCACAGGATGAGACACCCCCGTGAGTGACCCAGCGGGCACCTTCCCCTCCTGCTCCTGGGGTCAGGGAGGACCCTTTACCTTGTCACCCAAATGGAGACACAGGCTCAGACAGACTCCAGTCTCCCCTGACAGTTAAAGCATGGACAGTGGGCAGGGGTGGAAGGGAAGTAGCTAAGTGTGTAAGTCCCCCATCCCTGCTCTCTTTGTGCGCTGACCTAACCCCTCAGCTCTGGAGGGGCCAGCAGCATTGCCCCCTCCCAGACGCTCCGGGTGATCTGAATGTTTCATCTGACTTTGGTCAGTGACAGCAGGGATCCGAGGCTGCCCCGCCTGGATCCCTCCTCCCCACCCACCTTAGGTCTGGTTGCAGCAGCATCCCAGGTCCTCCAGGATCACTGGAGCCCTGCTGGCCTTCCTGAGGGGGCGTTACCTCCAGTCCACCCCACCTGCTTACAAGGGGTTAGCACCATCCCCTGGGACCACCACCCTGGGCTCCTCTGCAGAGGGGTCAGCAGCTGATGGGCTCCCACCTCTAGAGGCATGTGTCGTCCTCATCCTGGGGTTCAGATACTGAGCAAAAGGTACCCTCTATAAACAGTGTATGGACCAATAACAAAAGGCACTGGTGTGCCCACCCCCCTCCCACATTTTACTCCTCCTGCAGAGACCCAGGGGCTGCATCCTCCAGAGTTTGCAATTTCTTCTTATTTTCCCTGTGTGCATGTGATGGTCTGATCCCCCAAGTACTGCTATAAATGCAGCTCACATCACTTGATATATCTTCTTTTTCACATGTGTGCTTATGATTCATACTTGTGTGTGTTTGCTATTATGTATGTGTGGATTCAATCTTCCTGAGACTTCCTCTTTGACTCATGGCTTGTTTAGAAATGTGTTGTTCAATTTCCAAATATTCAGGCATTTTTCCAGATATTGATTTCTAGTTTAATTCCATAATGGTTTAAGAATGTATTTTCGTGATTGACAGGCTCTAATTTTTACGGTCCGGATGCGGTCTAACTCAGTAAACGTTCTGCGTGTGCCTGGGAATGACTGTGCCCTGCAGTCCCTGTGCAGAGTGTTCTAGACAGTCTGTTGGGTTGAGTTTCTTGGTAGTGCTGTTTGAGTCATCAGTAGCCTTACTGATTTCCTGTCTCCTTGCTTTACGGTGGCTGGGAGTGGAGTGATGAAGTCTCCTCCTCTAACTGTGGATTTGTCACGTTTTGCTTTCAGTTCTATTGGTTTTCACTTGGTGTGATTGGAGGTTGTGTTGTTAGGCGCACAGCTGTTTAGAACTGTTTTGTCTTCTTGGATGAGCACTCCCTTTTATCATCCTATAACAGCCCGCTCATTTCTGGACATCCTCCTTGTCCTGAAGTCCACTTTGCCTGAAATCAGGATATTTACTCCAGCTTTCTTTTATTTGCCATTTGCATGGTATACCTTCATCTTTCCTCTTACTCCTAATGTAACCAAAAGTGAGGTCTGGCTTCTTGCTGCTCAAAGACCAATGAAGAGGCAAGGTTGGTGGAGAGACAATTTCGCTCTATTTGGATGCAGGCAACTCCTGTTCAAAGGCCAACTTCCTCCCACCCCACCACACACACATCACTGACAATAGGTGGGCAAGAGCTTTTATAGTCTTAGGGAGGAGGCAACATGTAGAACCAGCACAGTCAGCTCTGACAGTCATCTTGAAGTTGGTCATCGGTGGTCTGACCAGAGCCATCTTGATTGTCTTAAGTACAGTTAGTCTTCAGTTCCAGGGTCAGCTTGTTCCCATTTCCTTGAGGCCAGTTCTCGGAATTGTGGCAGCTTATGTCATGGCTACAGTCTGGTCATCCTGTAATTAACTCCTTCCACCTGGTGGGGGTTTTAGTATCTATAAGGCAACTTACAGGATATGGCTCAGAGTGTTATCTATAGCCCTCAAGAAGGAATTGGGCTTCCCTGGTGACTCAGACAGTAAAGTGTCTGGCTGCAATGCGGAAGACCTGGGTTCGATCCCTGGGTCAGGGAGATCCCCTGGAGAAGGCAATGGCACCCCACTCCAGTACTCTTGCCTGGAGAATCCCATGGACGGAGGAGCCTGGTAGGCTACAGTCTGTGGGGTCACAAAAAGTCAGACACGACTGAGTGACTTCACTTTCAAGGAGGAGCTAAAGGTCCTTGACTATGCTTAATGACTTAACCATTAATGTTTTGACTGCTTTCCTTTGCTTTTGCATTTTCTTACTTCTCTGATTAAGCTTATTCTTCCACTAAAGTTCTTCCACAGACACAAGGCAGGCCGAGGACATGGTGGGGAGAAGTAAGAAAATGGGTCTTGTTTTTATGTTTAAAGTGGGTTTTGTGCTGACCATTTAGGGATGGTTCTTGCTTATTTTTATCCAAACTGAAATTTGTGTTAGCTGCTCAGTTTTGACTACTCACATGAAAATGATCATTGATGAAGTGCGATTCACATTTGCCACCTTGATAGTTGTTTTCTGTCTGTTCCCTTTATTCTGTATTTCTCTTTTACTGGTTTTCTGCTTTCTCTGAGTTATAATCTGTTTATTATTTCCTTTTATCACCTAACAATTGACTTATTGTTTATACCTCATTTAAAAACATTTTTGGTGGTTGAAGTATGGTTTGCAATATTCATTGTTAAATAATCTGTGTCCACCATCAAATAGTATAACTCTGCCCCCGCTGCCACATGAGGTCTTTACCACCCTCTGCCCCAACTTCTCTCTGCCATCCCTGGTCCATTATCCTCCTGTGTTCCAACTTTTCATGAATAAACATACAACTCAGCATCACCATTTTCCCTTCAAACAATCATTGCTCTTTAAGAGCAGTTAACATAAGAAATAAACAGACAGTATCTATTTTCACTTGGTCCATTTCTAGACTGGTCATCCCCGTTCTGTTAATACACCCATGCTCCTGACCCGAATGGTGTTAACTCTGCCTAGTGTGAGTCGCTCAGTCGTGTCCAACTCTTTGCAACCCCATGGACTGTAGCCTACCAGGCTCCTCGGTTCATGGGATTTTCCAGGCAAGCATACTGGAGTGGGTTGCCATTTCCTTCTCCAGGGGATCTTCCTGACCCAGGGATCGAACCCAGGTCTCCCACACTGCAGCAGACGCTTTACCGTCTGAGCCACCAGGGAAGCCAGGGTCAAATAAGTAAGTATTCCTTTAGTCAAGTGAACTGAAGAACAAATGCAAGAATGAATGAATGAAATTTTCTCCCCCTCCATCTTTTTCTGTTTGTCCCTAGGACTTATTTAACACTGTGTAATTTTTACTTATTGTCTCTATCTACTGCTGGAATATAAGCACCGTGAGAGAGGGAGCTTTGGTTTACTTCACTAATGCCTCCCAAGTGCTACAATAGTGTCTTGATTATCTTGTTTTAAATACTGCCAAGGGGAGAATTTCTGAACGTTTACTTGATAACCTCTCCAAAGTCACCTTATGACAGGCCTCCTTAAAATTAACTGAATTCTTGAGACATACACCTACTATTGATTATTCTGGATCAACCAGAGAATATTTAGTCATAATCCTCATAAGAGGGTTTAGCAACTATTTACTGATCATTCTTTTTCTTTATGAGTGTGTCTGCTAGCTTTTCTTCGTGGGGAGAGAAAAACCAGCGAGTCAGTGGCAACCTGCCAGTATGCCTATTTTTGGTAGTAAGCTGCTGCTACTCCACCCCGATGCAGCCAATCTCCTCAAATCTCTGGCCCATAGGAGTGAACAGATTCTTGATTCTTTGCCTCCCATAATGCATCCAAGGGACAGCCAAGTTAATCCCCCACTGCTGGACAAAGTTGATGGGACTAGAAATGGGTTTGAAGCCCAAGGAAATGAATCCTAAGGTCATCCAGAGTACTTTCCTGATATCCTGATGAGAGATTAAGATGCCAGTCATGTACATCCCTGGACATTCAGTTCTAGAAAGGCCTTCAACACTCCCTTCTGTGATTTTCCTGAATAAAATGATACGTTTCCGTTATACCAAAGGCTGGTTCCTAGAACATTTTTTTTTCTGTGTTTACAGCATCTGGTACATTTTCTTTTGTCTAATAAAAATAAAATGTTTAACTTCATTTATGAAGACAAATTCAATATGTTTAAAACATTTAAATTGCAAACAGTTCATATGGTCAGTTCAATGGAAGCTCGGACAGGCAAAGTACAATAAACAGAATGAAATATCACACACATGTCTCTGTATAATCAACATGAAAGGATATCTAAGATATTTCAAATGGAAAAAGCAAGTTACAAAATAAAAAGCACAATGAGAATTCTCTGTTAAACATTTCCCCCAAACTATTTATTTAGATGGTATTATTAATTTTTTGATTTAGGTCATACCTGAATGGTCTAGTGGTTTTCCCTACTTTCTTCAATTTAAGTCTGAATTTGGCAATAAGGAGTTCATGGTCTGAGCCACAGTCAGCTCCTGGTCTTGTTTTTGCTGACTGTATAGAGCTTCTCCATCTTTGGCTGCAAAGAATATAATCAATCTGATTTCGGTGTTGCCCATCTGGTGATGTCCATGTATAGAGTCTTCTCTTGTGTTGTTGGAAGAGGGTGTTTGCTATGACCAGTGCATTTTCTTGGCAAAACTCTATTAGTCTTTGCCCTGCTTCATTCCGTATTCCAAGGCCAAATTTGCCTGTTACTCCAGGTGTTTCTTGACTTCCTACTTTTGCATTCCAGTCCCCTATAATGAAAAGGACATCTTTTTGGGGTGTTAGTTCTAAAAGGTCTTGTAGGTCTTCATAGAACCATTCAACTTCAGCTTCTTCAGCATTACTGGTTGGGGCATAGACTTGGATTACTGTGATATTGAATGGTTTGCCTTGGAAACAAACAGAGATCATTCTGTCATTTTTGAGATTGCACCCAAGTACTGCATTTCGGACTCTTTTGTTGACCGTGATGGCTACTCCATTTCTTCTGAGGGATTCCTGCCCACAGTAGTAGATATAATGGTCATCTGAGTTAAATTCACCCATTCCAGTCCATTTTAGTTTGCTGATTCCTAGAATGTCGACGTTCACTCTTGCCATCTCTTGTCTAAGCACTTCCAATTTGCCTTGATTCATGGGCCTGACATTCCAGGTTCCTATGCAATATTGCTCTTTATAGCATCGGACTTTGCTTCTATCACCAGTCACATCCACAGCTGGGTATTATTTTTGCTTTGGCTCCATCCCTTCATTCTTTCTGGAGTTATTTCTCCACTGATCTCCAGTAGCATATTGGGCACCTACTGACCTGGGGAGTTTCTCTTTCAGTATCCTATCATTTTGCCTTTTCATACTGTTCATGGGGTTCTCAAGGCAAGAATACTGAAGTGGTTTGCCATTCCCTTCTCCAGTGGACCACATTCTGTCAGATCTCTCCACCATGACCTGCCCATCTTGGGTTGCCCCATGGGCATGGCTTAATTTCACTGAGTTAGACAAGGCTGTGGTCCTAGTGTGATTAGATTGACTAGTTTTCTGTGAGTATGGTTTCAGTGTGTCTGCCCTCCTATGCCCTCTTGCAACACCTACCGTCTTACTTGGGTTTCTCTTACCTTGGGCGTGGGGTATCTCTTTACGGCTGCTCCAGCAAAGCGCAGCCAATGCTCCTTACCTTGGATGAGGGGTATCTCCTCACCGCCGCCCTTCCTGACCTTCAACGTGGGAGAGCTCCTCTAGGCCCTCCTGTGCCCGCGCAGCCACGGCTTGGGGTTGCTCCTCCCGGCCGCCCCCCCCCCGGACCTCAGACATGGGGCAGCTCCTCTCGGGGGTTCCTGCGCCCTCGCAGTCTGGCACTCTCGGCCACTGCCCCTGACCTCGGACGTGGGCTAACTCCTCTTGGCCGCCGCCCTTTGGGCATGGGGTCCTCCCGGTTTCTGCCTCTGACTTTGGACCTGGGGTAGCTCCTCTCTGCCGTGCTTAGCGCGCCCGTCGCAGCCGCCTGCGCTTTAGCGCGCCCATATACAGTGGAAGTGAGAAATAGATTTAAGGGCCTAGATCTGATAGATAGAGTGCCTGATGAGCTATGGAATTGAGGTTCATGACATTGTACAGGAGACAGGGATCAAGACCATCCCCATGGAAAAGAAATGCAAAAAAGCAAAATGGCTGTCTGGGGAGGCCTTACAAATAGCTGTGAAAAGAAGAGAAGTGAAAAGCAAAGGAGAAAAGGAAAGATATAAACATCCGAATGCAGAGTTCCAAAGAATAGCAAGAAGAGATAAGAAAGCCTTCTTCAGCGATCAATGCAAAAAAATAGAGGAAAACAACAGAATGGGAAAGAATAGAGATCTCTTCAAGAAAATCAGAGATACCAAAGGAACATTTCATGCAAAGATGGGCTCGATAAAGGACAGAAATGGTATGGACCTAACAGAAGCAGAAGATATTAAGAAGAGATGGCAAGAATACACAGAAGAACTGTACAAAAAAGATATTCATGACCCAGATAATCACGATGGTATGATCACTCACCTAGAGCCAGACATCCTGGAATGTGAAGTCAAGTGGGCCTTAGAAAGCATCACTACAAACAAAGTTAGTGGAGGTGATGGAATTCCAGTTGAGCTATTTCAAATCCTGAAAGATGATTTGAAATATGCAGCTATGAAAGTGCTGTATCAATATGCCAGCAAATTTGGAAAACTCAGCAGTGGCCACAGGATTGGAAAAGGTCAGTTTTCATTCCAATCTCAAAGAAAGGCAATGCCAAAGAATGCTCAAACTACCGCACAATCGCACTCATCTCACACGCTAGTAAAGTAATGCTCAAAATTCTCCAAGCCAGGCTTCAGCAATATGTGAACTGTGAACTTCCAGATGTTCAAGCTGGTTTTAGAAAAGGCAGAGGAACCAGAGATCAAATTGCCAACATCCGCTGGATCATCGAAAAAGCAAGAGAGTTCCAGAAAAAACATCTATTTCTGCTTTATTGACTATGCCAAAGCCTTTGACTGTGTGGATCACAATAAACTGTGGAAAATTCTGAAAGAGATGGGAATACCAGACCACCTGATCTGCCTCTTGAGAAATTTGTATGCAGGTCAGGAAGCAACAGTTAGAACTGGACATGGAACAACAGACTGGTTCCAAATAGGAAAATGAGTACATCAAGGTTGTATATTGTCACCCTGTTTATTTAACTTCTATGCAGAGTACATCATGAAAGACGCTGGACTGGAAGAAACACAAGCTGGAATCAAGATTTCCAGGAGAAATATCAATAACCTCAGATATGCAGATGACACCACCCTTATGGCAGAAAGTGAAGAGGAACTAAAAAGCCTCTTGATGAAGGTGAAAGTGGAGAGTGAAAAAGTTGGCTTAAAGCTCAACATTCAGAAAACGAAGATCATGGCATCCAGTCCCATTACTTCATGGGAAATAGATGGGGAAACAGTGGAAACAGTGTCAGGCTTTATTTTTCTGGGCTCCAAAATCACTGCAGATGGTGACTGCAGCCATGAAATTAAAAGACGCTTACTCCTTGGAAGGAAAGTTATGACCAACCTAGATAGCATATTCAAAAACAGAGACATTACTTTTCCCACAAAGGTTTGTCTAGTCAAGGCTATGGTTTTTCCTGTGGTCATGTATGGATGTGAGAGTTGGACTGTGAAGAAGGCTGAACGCCAAAGAATTGATGCTTTTGAACTGTGGTGCTGGAGAAGACTCTTGAGAGTCCCTTGGACTGCAAGGAGATCCAACCAGTCCATCCTAAAGGAGATCAGTCCTGGGATTTCTGTGGAAGGAATGATGCTGAAGCTGAAACTCCAGTCCTTTGGCCACCTCATGCGAAGAGTTGACTCATTGGAAAAGACTCTGATGTTGGGAGGGATTGGGGGCAAGAGGAGAAGGGGATGACAGAGGATGAGATGGCTGGATGGCATCACTGACTCGATGGACGTGAGTCTGAGTGAACTCCGGGAGTTGGTGATGGGCAGGGAGGCCTGGCGTGCTTTGATTCATGGGGTTGCAAAGAGTCGGACACGACTGAGTGACTGATCTGATCTCATCTGATTATTTTTTTACATTGTTTATCACAATTTTTCCTTAAATGTTTCATTTGTTGAAATTATATGACACAAATCAACCTCAAAGTGATTTAGAAAATACATATGTTTGAAATTATCATTAAGTTTGCTGTTTTTATATTACAAAAACAAGATATATGCAAAAAATAAATAAATAATCTCTGTCTAGAGAACTTCCTTTAACATTTCTCATAGAGCTGATGCAACAGCTGTTTATCAGGGGTGTCTTCATTTACCCTTCATATGTGTGGGATGTATTCAATGGGCATGGAGTCCTGAGACTACTGTTTTCTCCCTCAGCACTTAAAGATGTGGCTTCTTGTGTTTCTGTTGCCAGAATGTCTTCGGGAGGGATTCCATAACCTGTCTCTCTGGCCCTCTCTGGGAAACACCCCCACCCCTTGACGCTCTTTGAGTTTCTCTTTGCTTTGACTTCCAGCAGTTTTACCTGACAAGTCAGGAGGTGGTTGCTGTCTTTGTTTATCCTTCTTAGCGTCCTTTAAGTTTCTTCGATTTGTGACTTGTCTATTGCTGATTTTGGAAAAATTCTGTGATTATCCTTCAAATATTTCTTTCAGCCCACTCTCTTCTTCCTCTCCATATGGGATTCCAAGTATGAGTGTTTTATTGATTTTGTTCCACTTGTTGGAAGCTCTATACTGCAGGGGTGTGTTTTTAAAAATCCATTCCTATTTTTTTTTCTCTCTTTTTTGCCTGTGTTTCAGTTTGGGAAATTTCCACTGACTTATCTGAGCAGTCATTGGCTCTTTAAGTGACTCTGTCAAATTTACTTATGTGCCCTTTGAAGGATTTCTTTATTTCTGTTACTGTCATTTTGATTTCTAGCATCAAAATGCTATTTTATTCTTTCTTCTAGTTTCCCTCTCTGTTGAAATTACCTATCAAGCAGTGCCTTCCCTATCTTTTCCATTAGAACCTGTATCACACCTTTAAAAAGAATGTAATTTCCTGTCTGATACGTCTGGAACACGGAATTGAAGTGTGGCCCGAGAAGCACATTGTCTCTTCAGACCGTGTTACATCTCACCTCTTTGAGTGTCCCGCGGTTTTTGTTAAAAGCAGGCTATGTTGTATCCGGCAGCAGAGTTTGAAGTGTGCATTGTTTGCGCTTAGAGATGAGCACATCTTTCCTTCTGATCGGTCTGCAGGGTGAGGGGCTGTGCTGATCTTCTTGGGAGATGAGATGGGCTGGAAGCTCTTGTTGCTTGGAGCAAAAGGCTCCACCTAAGGTTTCCAACACCTGTAATGTTCCCTTGTTTTTGTTGTCCTTCAGCTCTGGGTCCCCCCTTCTGCTGGTCCACGGAGAGAGAGCAGCTGTGTTCCACTGCTGATTTTATTTCAGGGTTCTTAGCAGGCTGTCGGGCTTCCCTGATGGCTCAGTGGATAAAGAATCTGCCTGCAGTACTGGTGATGCATAAGACGCAGGTTCCATCCTTGGGCTGGGAAGATGCCCTGGAGAAGGAAATGGCAACCCACTCCAGTACTCTTGCTTGAAAAATCCCATGGACAGAGGAGCCTGGCTGCTACAGTCCAAAGGGTCACAGAGTCAGACACTACTGAGTGACTAAACACACACACCCAGCAAGGTGCTGGGGTGTGGGGTGATGTTCTGGTCAGGCTGCTGTCTCGGGTGGGCACTGAGTCTGGGGTGTCTGGTCAACGTGGATGTCCCTGCCCCTCCCCCAGAGAAGAGCTTCTGTTCCCTTCCCCTACCGGAGATGTGATCCCGCCCCCAGGATGCCTTGTGGTCCTTCCTCTTCTGCCTGGGAGCTGGAGGAGCCTGTGGGTCTGACTGGTGCTTCAGTGATGGTCTCTGTCCTGCCCTCCTCACCAAGAGCTCCCCGCTCAGGGTCCTCCCCAAGCTTTCCTGTGGGTTTCCTGGAGGAAAAGTCTGAATCAACCCAGGAGCGGAGTCTGTGTCTGGGGCCAACCTACCTCAGACTCTTCCCTACCCCAGGCTTGGCTTTTAGAAATTTGCTAACATATCTAGTTTAGTCTTCTTCTTTGACACCTTCTGTCCCAAGTAACCTAATGTTCAGGTCCTATTTGTACAGACAGCAGATTCTTGAGATTTCAGGGGAGCTGTTATCTCTGCAAGCCCAGGTGTCTAACAGGTTCAAAAAAAAAAAATACTATTGACTTATGGCTGTCTGGCTTTTTCCCATGTTGTCTAGGTGAGAGTTACACTCTTTCCTGCTTTCTACTTCTCTCCACTGAAACCACAGACCAGATGGTTGAAAAATACTTTTTGATGAGATAAGAAAACCAAACAAAGAACCAAGAGTCCCCTCCGGCTGAAGGAACCAGATCAGAGGCAACGAGTCACATTGTATTCATGTCTCAGCCTCCCAAGCAGGGGGTCCTTCATTTCCATCTAGGACTGAACCATTACCACTGAATCAAGCCATGTCTTTCACATGTGCCAGGAGCAGCTTGTCTGTTCTAATGGGAAGACGGCTACTCCGTGAAATACCTGTGATATTCACAGCCTCATCCAGGGCTTTTCTGATGGGCAGTAGAACAGGGAGGCAGCCCCAGCTAGAATACCAGGAGCAGGACACATGAGACAGAGTGAGAGGGGTAGGAGGCTTACTGTTTTGAATTTTCCTGAAACACTAGGTTTGTTTCACTGGCAGCCACTGTCCCCTTAATTGCACACTGAAGTCAGGGCAGCTGAGCCTCGTCTCACAATATCATAGCTAATGTGATTGTCCCATCACAGTGAGGAGGTGTGCACGCCAAGGGAAACCAGACAGACCCAGCAAGTGGGAGCAACACACAGAAATACAACACCGCAGAATCTCCGGATAAATTGGCATGATGATTAACTGTAACAGCCAGTAATGCAAGCAGCCTGTTACTGAACTGCTTCCTCTGGGTCCTAAGTACAGAGGCCAAGAATCAGCACAAGGTCTGCAGTCTCTTATTAATAAAATTGGTGTTTGTGACACACTTCACTATAATTCGTTATCCCTTTCAGGGCCTGTCGCAGACACAGGCCTCAACTCTGAGGTCTTGGCAGCCACGTCCCTGCTGTTTGGGTGCCCCTCCTCTTCTGCCCTGACAGTCCTGCCTGGACAGGTGCACATGGCCTCTGTTGACCTGGCCTCCCCATGGCCGGCTGGAGGTCCATGTCTGCCCTGTTGTTCCAGGAGATCCCTGTGCCTTGGAGACCAGGGGCATGGATCTCTGGATCAGAAACAAGCCCCAGTGAGTGACAGAGGAGAGAGACCCAGGCTGGGCCTCAAGCTGCAGGGAGTGAACACTGGCCTACTGGCTGAGGTGGGACTGCCTGGCCTTTGGAGCCTGTGGTCAGGCGGGGAAGACGGTTCTTACATCAACAGATGCATGCATGCATGTTAGGTCGCTTCAGTCATATCCGACTCTTTGCCACCCTATGGACTGTAGCCCACCAGGCTTCTTTGTCCATGGGATTCTCCAGGGAAGAATACTGGAATGGGTTGCCATGCCTTTCTCTAGGGGATCTTACTGACCCAGGGGTCAAACCCACATGTCTTATGTCCCCTGCACTGGCAGGCAGGTTCTTTACCACTAGGGCCACCTGGGAAGGCCAAGTCAACAGCTAAGCCTCTGTAAATGGGTACAGGAGTGAGGCAGCAAGGCTTAGGGTTACCATGAAAGAATATGGCCCGAGGGCCCCCAGTATATTCCTGGGGTGTCGGTCAGGAAAGGCTCCTGGACCAGATATGCCATTTATGCTGAGACCTGAGGTGTGAGATGAGATGGGCTCCCCAGGCCAAGGAGGGTGAGTGCAGTACCCTGTGGTTCCAGCTCAAATGGAGGTGCTTGGGCCTGGAGCAGAGTGATGGGGGAAGGGGATCAGAGCCACATCCTGGGAGGTGATGGGTGAGAACCCCAGTCCCTACCACACCAGCCTCCTGGACTCACTCCTGCCAGAGGAAAATCCTGCGTTTCCCTCACCTGCACATCTCCCCAGACACCTGACCTCCAAGCTCCTAAATGCAGCCTAGAGGCACCTGGATCTGTCTTCTATCCACAGTGGGAACAGGCACGAGGGGAAGAGTGCATGCTCAGTTCTCTGCTATCCCACAGGTCAGACTTTTGTTAGCATCACCGGAACCAGTGTTGAAAGGGTAGAAACTGGTGGAGGGGGCAGGGAGGTGAACAAGGGGAGCTTACCCCTCCATGATCCCCATTTAACTGGGAGAGAGGTGCCAGGAATAACTTCATAGGGTAATAATCCTCATGTATCCCCCTCAATCCTGAGTCCCTGACAATCAAGACAGAAAATTATGTTGAATCTGACCTTTGTGTTACCGGCAAAAAGGGTTTACCTGGCAACACGGCAGCTCAGCCTACTCTAAGAGAATAACCACCTTCCTCATCACAGACACTGGCTTCTAATGACTGCAATTAAATGTATTGCTGCAGATTCCCTGTATTCATTAAAGCAACGAAACCATTAGTTATGTAAGTTCTGGGCACTGCTCTCGGAGGTGAGAGCGATGAACCTGCACTTTGCAAACAATATTTTCCCGCCTGTGCTGGCTCCCAGCCATGACCTGGTCGAGTGTGGCTTCCTGGTGATTATTACACAATGAGCTGGTGCACAGGGCAGGGCGCTGCTGTTCTGAACACATTCTGTGCAGACGCCCTCTGGGTGTTATATCCGGGACCTCGTCTCCCTCTCCCCAGAGCCAGGGAAAGAGTAGTGTCCTACTGTACAGATAGGAAATGGAGGCAAACAAAGTGGTTTAGATTTTTCAAATGACTTCAGAGTTTTCAAGAAGAAAGAAAGAGGCCCCTGATCACAGCACAGTTCCTGAATCCAGCTGTGGACCCTAGAAGGAAGGACATGATGGGGGTCACTTCAGCTGCTGTCACCTACCTGGTCAGGCTCCCATTCAGGACCCTGGAGAGCTGCTTATAGGAGGAGACAGGATGTGCCGGAGCTTGTGCTGGAGACCCTGGGAGCCCCCCCTCTCCTGCCCTTGGCGCACAGACCCCAAGCCCCAAGGGGAACATCCCAGCAGGTTCCCAGAAAGGAGGGAGAGTCGAACAGATGATACTGTGATCTATATGGATCACACAGCCCTAGACCTGGGGTAGGGACAGGAAGTGAGAGGCTGTAGTGTGCTAGGTAAGCATGCACAGGAGTGCACGTGTGTGTGTATGCACACACACACACACACACACACACACTTTAGTCCTTAACCCTTTCAACAACCAGGGTGGAACTTCCTGACCTGCTCTGGACTCTGTCCATCCACAGATCAGGGTTTCTGGGAGGCATTCCATCCTGGCCCCACTCACTGCCTTCTGGGCTTTTCTGACCCTGCACAGTGAGGGCTCTGCTGATTGCAAGTGACAGAAAACCCAACACAAACTGGTTAAAGCAAAAGGGATAGTCAAAGCTATGTTTTTTCCAGTAGTTATGTACGGATGTAAGAGTTGGACGATAAGGAAGGTTGAGCACAGAAGAACTGATGTTTTTAAATTGTGGTGCTGGAGAAGACTCTTGAGAGTCCCTTGGACTGCAAGGAGATCAAACCAGTCAATCCTAAAAGAATCAACTCTGAATATTCATTGGAAGGACTGATGGAAGGACTGATTTATTGACACAGACAACCATAAAGCCCAGACCTTAGAATGACTTTGTACAGTGATGACTTCATGGTAATATCACCAGGACCCAGTTCCTGCTTCACATCTTTCAGCCCTACATCCATTGTGTGGACTTCAGCCCCCACCCTGCCTCCTGGTGACATGGGAAGACCCTCTCCTCCCACCTCCCCAGACAGAAGTCCTGAGTCTGGAGGCTGAGACTCAGGCTGGACCACCAGCCTGTTCCTGAACCAGTCACAGCAGATAAAAGTCAACAGTCAACCCTGGGCCTGAGTCACATGGTCCATCCTGGTGCAGTCAGCATCCCCAAACCACAGGACCAGAAAGTGGAGAGAAGTGTGTCCACAGGAAATGTGGGGCTGTTCTGAGTATTTAGGGTATGGGCTTTGGTGCATGACAAGTAAATGGACATAACATCTGGGATGAGGCCTTTCCTTCCAGAACAAGAGGGACGTGTGGGCAAACCTGCCCTGGAGCCAGTAGGTGGAGCACACGGAGCACCATCGTCCCGGGGCTGGAGCTGGCGCAGAGGCAGAGAGGGGCCTGACATGGTGACAGAGTGTGACTTCCTGGGACACTGGCCCCATTGCACTGAAATGTTGTCATGGAAGGTCATTTCCTTTTTGCAAAACTAAAAAATATTTAAAGTGCCAGCAGCTTTCAAATTTCCAAGGCACTTGCACAATTAAAGTTACTTTATCTATACTATAACTCTTCCAATCTGAAAAGAAAAACAGTAAATATATCTACAGCAAATCAATAAGACAATTATTCTGTAATGAATTCCAAACACTGTAAATTAGCCTGACAGGTGGCTCTGGCTTCTTGGACTTTTTCAGCCCCTGGAAACCTTGGAGATGCTCCTGGGTCAGGGTCACTTCCCCTCCTCTTCCATTAGCCGGAACAGGCAGCGCTGCCGGGTGAGGCGGCCTGTCCCCAGTCAAAGGGCCTGGCCAGGAAGGAGTTCAAACCTCCAAACCTCAGTCCCCAGAGCCTTCCCTCCAAAGACAGGGCCCCAGTCTGTCTCCAGCACAGACTCCTGCTGCCCCGTCTGACCTGGCACCCAGGGGACCACTGGCCTAGCTGTGCCCAGAGCAGCCTGGAAACACCCAACCCCCACTCCCAACCCTCTCGTTCCCGCCCCCCATCTCTGCTCCCTGCCCCCTCTTCATGCATTGCGGCCCAGGAGGCAGCTGAGCCAATGACCTGCCTGCTCTTCACGGGACCCGGTCCCCAGAGGAGGCTGACAGGGAGACAATGGGGTGTTTCTGCCTCTCTGAGGAACCATGGCTGGGGTGCTGCCTCTGTGCCCTCCCGTGTCCTGTGTCCTTCAGGTGACACAACGGCCCTGGTCCAACCACCTGGAGAGAGTCCAGTTGGCCTCTCTGGACAGACCCCTGACTCTGATGTCACCCAGCACTGACTCTTCTTCACATGGCCGAGCCGGACCTGGGTAGCTCTCTCACTCCCTTCTTAGTGTCATTAGGATGACCGTCCCCTCCCTGGGCTGGTGAAGCAGGAGCCCCGGAAGCTGGGCGGGAAGATGCAACACAGCCTCCTTGGGACACTTCCTGCTCCTCGTCTCTTGGATTCAATCTAGGCCTCTCCTTTCTGCCCAACAGCTCAATGCTCAGTGACTAATGGGATCAGATGCTTCCTCGGGAGCCCTAATGGGCTGCCTTCCATCTGCTTTCTCATCTCTATTGGTCATGATTTCAGACTCCCCAGAAAGCAGCAGAGAACATTCAGTTTTCCCAGTAAGATCAGGGACTGGGGGTGTGGAGGGAGGTGTGATCCACGTGGAGCCCTCTGTGGTTAGAGGGCGCAGGAGGTGGAGCCCACGCAGGCCCTGCCCCTGGGGGAAGCGGGTTGGGGCGGGGCATCAAGGAGTCACGTGCTTGCGTGCGTGGTGCATGCCTGCGTATAGACAGCGTCGCCCTGCCCAGGCTTCCTGCGCTGCAGGTACCCCGCCCCTTCCACCTTTGACGAGGAGACCCGGCAGCTTGGTTAACGAGTCCTTAGAGTCCCTACTAAAGGAGTTTCTTCCAAGATTTCATCCTTTATTGCTCTATTTTTTAAAGTAAAAATGAACCATCCCTTTAAAAGTAGCACATTTGATACCGATTTGTTGGTGGTTGCTGTTAAGTCACTTCAGTCGTGTCTGACTCTCTGCGACCCCATAAACGGCAGCCCACCAGGCTCCCTTGTCCCTGGGATTCTCCAGGCAAAAACACTGGAGTGGGTTGCCATTTCCTTCTCCAATGCATGGAAGTGAAAACTGAAAGTGAAGTTGCTCAGTCGTGTCCGACTCTTAGCGACCCCATGGACTGCAGCCTACCAGGCTCCTCTGTCCATGGGGTTTTCCAGGCAAGAGTACTGGAGTGGGGTACCATTGCCTTCTCCATGTTGGTGGTTGCTCCTTTCAATTACAGATTTTCCAGGATCTAAAAGGTTGAACCTAAATCATTCATGAAATTTTATTTCCCAGATTCAGGTGTTTTAACGGTATTAATATTATGAAAACGCGGCGGCAGCTTCCCTGAGAGCTGATGTGCGGGAACAGCCCTTGGTTTCTTGGGGATTTGCTGCCAGGAGGTGTCAGTGCCGGGAGCTCGGCCTTCTGACCTGGAATTTCCTTGGTGTTGTTACGCCGCCTCCCGGAAGGGGCTGGATCCATGTGCCCCAGGTCTGCAGGCTCATCCATGTGCTCGTCCTTCATCCATTCAGTGACCACTTCTTGAGAGCCCGCAGGTCCTGGCGCCTTGCTGCCCTTTAGGGCTGCGGAGATGCAGACGAAGTCCATCCTCCAGAGAACTCACCCTCCAGTAAGCGAGACCGTGTCAGCCACTGCGCTGAAGGATGAGGAGTAGACTGAGGCATGACCAGGTGCTTTGGGGATGTGAAGGACCCAGTGGCAGAGGTCACCTGTGGGAGGGAGGAAGAGCTCACAGGGGAAGGGAATCTCGAGTGACAAAGATGGTGTGGTCAGGAATCCCAGAGGACACTGACCCACAGGGTAACTGTGATTGACTCAGGAGGGGCTGCCTTCAGCCTCCTCCTGATACCCACTGGGGATGTCTGTCATCTTGATTGCAGAGGGGGAGGCAGATGGTGAGTCCCGTGATCCATGAAGTTGTGGCCTTTGTCACCTCTGATGCTCCTTTCTCTGTTATCATGTCACCATGACCCCACCTCCTCCCATCCCCACCCTTCCAAGGTGAGTGCCACCATGACCCCCCCTCCTCCATCCGTGTTTGCTCCTCAGGATGGCTGCCACCACACTCAGCCATGCAGCTCCTTCCACAGGAGCCCCCTGCAAGGAGACATACCTCTGGACAGCAGGAGGCAGGTGCAATGTCCCCATGGGAGGGGCAGGCACTCGGGGGTGGGGGGCACTCCTGACCACCGCACATGAAACTCCAGCCTGGCTCTTAGACCTAAGAGATAAAGAAAGACATGGGATGTGACAAAACCATGTCATGTTGTTAATGCAAATTTGAGAGAGTCTATACGTCTTGAGTAGGCCCCAGGCCAGGCTCTCTGAAACCATCTGCCATCTTGAGACCCGCCCCTTTAAGATGTGAAATGAAACCCCAGAGCAGAAGGAGAACAGGGTGGTTAATAAATGAAACAAGAGGGAACCTTAATTAAGGCAAGAGCAGGGCTGACTTAAGCACCACTGCTTCCTGCCTAGCGGTCCAGAGTGAGTCCCAAGGGCATTGGAGGGAGGGCTAGGCCTGTAAGCATCAGGCTTGGGAGGCTTCACCCCACCCCTGCATGCTCCCCACATTCCAGTGCTAGCGTTTTACCTTTTAAAACTTCTTTTGCAGTCTCTAACCATGTGGAGGGGTGGTCACCTCTGAGGAATGGTAATTGCAGGGGTAGGGAGGAGGTGAAGGGAGGTTTGCCGTACAACCCTGGGTAAACCCATGATGACCAAATGGCTTGGGCCCTGTGCTTCAGGCAGGTAAGTCTGGGCCAGTGGGAGGCCCAGGGTGGGAGAGAGACATTCACCAGAGCAGTTCTGACCACAGGGTACCCAGGGCTGCATCTCCCAGGAGCCCTGGGGTTTTCACTTCATGCCCAGCTCAGGTCAGTGAGCAGCCCTGGAGGGCCTGCTCTTTGGGTCTGACCTCTTTGGGGAGGTCAGAACCCTGGGTCCTGTGCCATCTTGGAATGTGGCTCCTCTCGCATTCAATTCTGTGGTTCTCAGAGTGAGGCCACTGGACCAGCAGCATCAGCATCACCTGGGAAGAAATATTTACATGTGGAGGACTACGGGAGTCATCCTGGCTTATGCATGAGTTAACTTGAATATTATGCTAACTAAAGTAGCTGGTTTATGGCCTATCAAACACACATTGTACATCTGCTTTAATTATTAAAGAAAAGGGTGCATTGCCCAGAAGTAAAGAGTGTCCATGTTAAAAATAAAGATTAAATTCCTTCCTTTCTGGGGCACCAATGTTGATCCTCCTTTAATAATGACTCCCTTCCCAGGTGCCAAGGCTTTGTTGACTTGCTGATCTGGTTAGTTTTTTTGAAATCTTGAAGGAATGTTATCTCTGACTTGTTTGAGGTTCTGTTTCTCTGACAAGACATAAAACTGTGCTGAAACCATACATCTAGGGAGCAGTTCCTTAGAATTGTCTGAACAGCTGTCTTTTGAGCTAGAGTTCTCAGTTGGGCTCAAATAAAACAGTTTTCTATTCCTATTATAGATATTTTATTATTTTCATGGACATTAGAAATGTAGACTCTTGGTCCTGCCCTCCAAACCTGCTCAAGCAGAAGCTCTAGGGGTGGAGCTTGGTAATCTAGGTTTTAACAAGACCTCCAGGTTATGCCTGGCCTTCCCAGGTGGCACTAATGGTAAAGAACCCACCTGCCAATGCAGGAGACATAAGAGATGCGGGTTTGATCCCTAGGTCAGGAAGATCCCCCGGAGGAGGGCATGGCAACTCACACCAGTATTCTTGCCTGGAGAATCCCGTGGACAGAGGAGCCTGGTGGGCTACAGTCCATGGGATAACAAAGGGTTGGATATGATTGAAGAGACTTAGCATGCATACATGCCAGGTGATGCTCATGCTGACATCTGGGAATCTGTGGAGTAATAAGTCCTGGAAGATGTCTTCACACTAAACTGTCCCCATTAGAATGGGTTTATCCTGATAGAATTTTGGTCTCCCCAGAGACAGGGAGTTGAGCGCTCTGAGATAGGGCTCTGGCCTCTCCTACCACAGATGGAGCCTCAGGGCTCTCCTCAGAGGCCATCAATGAGCAGAGAGAGCAGAAGGGCAATGGAGTGTTTGCCCTTATCTTCGAAACAATTTAATTCGGCTTTCAGTAAGCAATCACCACTAGAATGAGGAGATCAGCATTAGACTAAGTAGATTTCCTTGGTTGTGATACACGGGCTCCACTCGGCTAAAAATGCCTTTATCCTCTGGGTGCAGTTCTGAGCCACTCATTTCTTTGATGAGGGGGTCACAGCCATCAGTACTAACTATCGGGAGAATTTATCCCCCATCATCCAACCCCCAGTATGCACGGATGTGGAAGCTATTGACCGAGTGAGGGGCCGGGTAATGAATCTGAAGGTCGGCTTGGTTTTTAAATTCTGCATCATGATTACTTCTTAGCTGTAGAAGGTCTTCTACCAAAAGTGATATATCACAGTGGCAGGGGCGTGAACTCAGCCATCTGCCAGGTAGGAGGTGGGTGATTAACTGCTGAGATGCTCCAGTTTGTTTCTTGTATAGATCAGGGCGCCTCCAGTGGAGGCATGGCATCTTTTGACCTCAGATGGCTGTTTCCTGCGTGTGGAACTCCTGGATGCTTTGGTTTGGGGCATATCATTTGCATGTACTCAGTGGCCAACTGGCTAAGAAATGACAGCAACCTTTTTCTTAAATTTTTAAAAATTTTATTTATTTATTTGACTGCACCACATCTTGGTTGTGGCACACAGATCTTCGATCTTCCTTCTGGCATGTGGAATTTTTAGTTGTGGCATGCAGACTCTTAATCGCAGCATGTGGGCTCTAGTTTCCTGACCAGGAATCGAACCCAGGCCCCCTGAATTGGGAGTGCAGAGTCCTAGCCACTGAACCACCAGAAAGTCTTGACAGTGACTTTTGATATACTGCCCCCGTCAACCACACCACCTCAACACGGGATTTGTTTTGGGCATTTACAAATCCCAAGACAGGACCTTTATTGCCCACTTGTCTCTTATCAGAGAACAGTGTTCAGTAGCTAGAGATAGCTCTACTTTTCAGCAAGTTGAGACTCAATCTAGTAGGATTCTAGTTGTTTCGATGCCACCAAATATCATCGGTGACATTTGTTTTGTCTGGGTACAGATCCAAGAAACCCTGTTTGTCTTGGATTGGATGTGGGTCAGGAATGCATTTTGAAGAGTCAAAGAAAGAATTGGTATTTGGGATCTGGGTGTTGGGGGGATGGGTCTGCCATCAAGGTGGCGAGAGCTTGTGTTGGGAGGTCAGATGATCAGATACACCCTGAACGTGTACAGAACATCACTTGGCAGGATTGCAGTGGAGACGGAATTTGGAGGAGTGGGGCTAGAGATGCAGAGGTGGGAGTTATTCACGTGATCCTCGGACCACAGGGGTATCTGGAATTCTGAGAGAGTTTACAGTGAGAAGGTGGCCAATAATTGAACCTTGGAGGAATGCTTGCATTCAGGGGTCATGTGAAGAGAGACAATGATGGAGGCAGATAAGGAATCAGACAGGCAGGAAGAAAACTGAAAGTACAGTACCAGAGAAATCAGTTGGTCTCTTGCAGAAATTGGTAAGTCATCTAAAATGTTTCAGAGAGAATGAAGATGAAACCAAAGATAAGCCACCATCAGAGAGACTGTTTGCAAGAATACTGGCTCCTCACTTAGGTCAGAGCCTGTGGGTAAAGTCAGCTCCTAGCAAGGGGAAGGGGTGGGGAGGAAGATGGGCTGTTAGGATGCACTGGTCCTGGGAGGCACTGCTTGCTGCCCTGATATCTCCCCTGGACGTATGTGATTATGTCCCTCCACCCCCTACCCCATGCACTCACCAGGCATCCTTAGAGGAGATTTAATCAAGAAGAATAATGGACCTTATGGAGTTTGTCCAGATAAATGAGCTAATGGCCTGACTGCTGCATCCTGTGTAGTCTGCTCACATAATTGTGTATTCTGGAGCCTCCTCTGATTCTATTAGCTTAACAAGTGGTGTTTGTCAATTACATTGCAAACAGATCTGTCCCTTTGTTCTATTCCTAGTTTTACAGATTCCCTGGGGGTGAGAGAGCCTTCCTAAGTGTGTTGACTTTCTCCCTTCTCTCCCTGCTGTGTCCTATAGATGGACATTGAGCAGGCTCTTTCCCCATGGGGTAGGGAGCATGGGGCACACAGAATGCTCACACCTGGCCCTGCTGGGAGTTATTCTGATTTTCCTAGCACTCATCCCAGGACACAGGCTGTAGCTGTTGTGGCTTTGTGTGAAGCTTGTCCCAAAGCTTGGAGATGCTGAAGAAGGTCAGGAGAGTAGAGTCAGATAAGGCAGTGGAGAATGTCGATGTAAGGGCTGGAGCTCAAGCAGCCGTTTTGGAGCATGAGGAGGAATCAGCCATTGAGGAATTCCTAGAAGCAAAATAGAGGAGCCTCCTTTTCTTATGACCATGAACAATGATGCTAGCCCTGGACCACATTTCTCTACACTCGGGTTTTGTGAGAGAGAGTAGCTTCTGCCTTGTGTGAGCTCCTGTGGATTGTGGTTTACAGTTGCTCATGACTGACTTACCCCACCTGATGGAGCCACAACAGGTGCATTTCTTCCTCCTGTGCTGTGCTGACTGGACAGAACAGCTGCCTTTCAACTCCTCAGAGAACAATGTACTCATGAGTCCCCTGGGGCTGCTGACACAGAAGATGCTGATTCCTGAGCTGGGGCTGGGGCCGGGAGCCTGGGATTCTGCATTTCCAGCCTCCCAGGGGATAACATGTGTATGCAGCTCCCTGACCACACGTGGGGAAGCAGGGGCTTAGAACTCATCTGTCTTGGGCCCCCAGTACAGGTGTTCTCACTGCCCCATGGGGAAAGAGCCTGCTCAATGTCCATCTATAGGACACAGCAGGGAGAGAAGGGAGAAAGTCAACACAGGGCAGCTCCTGCCCATTGTCCCTCCACCCACGGCTGCAAGAGTAATTGCCAGAGAAAAGCAATCCACAGAGAGGATTTTCATGTGGCAGGCCTGGTGGGAAGTGAGGGCTCCCCCACACATCACCTCTCTTTATCTGGCTTCCCCTGTGAGCTTCATTCCACAGCAATCTTGCACCTATAAGACAGGAAGTTGGGGCATCAGTGAGTGATGCATATCAGCAGCCCAGGAAGGATCCAGCAGACACATTAATAGTCTGGAAAGTGCGTTTTTCACATTGTTGGTTTGAGTTGCTTTCTTTGTGTTTTCTGATGCTTGGTTACAAGCTGGAGGCTGCAGGCAGGGAGCCTAACTGACCCCACTCACAGCTGAGGATGCTGGGATCAGAAGGTGTCTCTCCACCTGCTTCAGTGCTCCCTGGGGCCCCACAGTCCTTGTTACCACCCTGTTCTGCCGGGAGCAGGCAAGTTCTGGGATCCATCCTCTGATGTTTCTGCCTGTCCCTCTGTACTCTTCCCAGCCAGATAAAGATTTCTGCTGCTTGCTGAGCAAAACAGTCCCACACATGATTTATTTTTTTTGAAATATGGATCAAACTTTATGTCAACAGCACAATTTATCCTTCTTGGTTTAAAATTTTTCTCAAATAGTTGCTTGAGCAGTTTTACAACCAGCCTGTGAACATCAAACTCCTGTTCAGTATACTTCTTTAAACTCATTTCCAATTCGCATCTATTGTCATGGCTTTAATCAGGGAATAAAATCAAGTTTTGGGTCCCACTCTTTTTCTGCTTGGTTTGTACATCCCCTGGTATCCAGTTGCCAACCAGTGTGTTTGGAAGGTAATCTGGTACTTTTCAGAGTAACTATTGCAAGATACATATTGTAGAAAGATTTTAAGTGATATATATCAATAAAGCTCTTTTAAAAAATAGAAGGAGGGAGGACTTCCCTGCTGGCACAGTGGAAAGGAATCTGTCTGCCAGTGCAGGGATCAGGTGTTCAATCCCTGGTCCAGGAAGATTCCGCATGCAGAGAAGCAACTAAGCCCAGGTGCCACAACTTCTGAGCTCATGCTGTAGAGCCTGTGAACTGCAACTACTGAATCCATGTGCCTAGAGCCTGTGCTCTGTAAGAAGAGAAGACACTGCAGTGAGAAGCCCGGGCACCACAACTAGAGAAAGCTCGAGAAAGAAACGAAGACACAGAGCAACCAAAAATAAATAAAAACAAAAGGAAAGAAAAAAATCAATAATCATATCATCCGGAGAGAACCACTGGAGCTATTTTGATGGAGAGTGTGCCTGTGTGTGCCTATATTACTACATACACAGATAGTTCAGTCTTTTAAATGAAAATAGGCTGACTCTCAGCACTTTATTGTAACTGTTTTTGTTCAGTAATATGATGTGACTTTGCCTTCACTTTTGCCTTTCATTTAATACCCCCTCTAGCGAAGATGGTCTCTTCTGGTGAAAATCACAATCAGCAGGGAGCTTTTAACAATGAATGGATCCCTTGGCTCCTCCCTGCAGACTCTCGCTGGGTGTGGCATGTAGGATCAATAGCATCTTATATCCATGTCTAGGTGTTCGGTACCACGTTGTTGAAAATGGAGGCTATTTTGGCTATAATAGGCTATTTTCCTATTATAAATTAACTTGCTTCCAGGTGACTAACAGTCCTGTGCTTCTCACACTTCAGTGGGATTGTACTCAGAAGAGAACAGCACAGAGTGGGTGCCCAGAGAGTGCAGTTGGCTGTTAGTGGATCACCAGCGATGGAGCATGTGATGTATAAGAGCCTCTGTGGGCCAGGCTGTCACTTTATTCACTGACACAGGTGACCTCTGCTGCGGCGGGTGGTTTTTAGAACCCCTTCCTCACCTGGAGGGTGCGTTACTTGTCATGGGTTTCAGGAGAACCGCCTGTATCATGACACCCCTCCAAGTGTCTGATCAGACCATCATTGAACACCTACTGTGTACGTTCATAATATCAGGTAATTACTGAGCATCTGCTGCATAGATCCAGAGGGCTAGACCATCACTAAGTGCTTACTGTGTACATCTGTGTCACTGCTGAGTACCTACAGTCCTATGTCATTGCTGAGAACATACTGCATGCATTCACGGTGCCAAGTCATTGCTGAACACTTAATGTGTACCTTTGTATTCCAAAAATCAGGGCACAGGGCTAATGGGACTGACTCTCACTGACATGTCCTGGCTTTTCTTCTCCATCCACCCATTAGCTGCTCAGGGAGAGCAACCTGGTGTTCTCATCAGTAGCAGGAGCACATTTTCAAGAATCCCCTTCCTATTCACCTGATATGCAGCAGATTCAAATTTTGAGCCCTACAAAAATGAAGCTTTTTGTAAGCATCCAGATTAATCTCTATTTGTACCTCCAAAATTGCTAATTGTATCATGCCCAATCTAAGTCAGTTCAGTTCAGTAGCTCAGTCCTGTGCAACTCTTTGCGATCCCATGAATAGCAGCACGCCAGGCCTCCCTGTCCATCACCAACTCCCGGGGTTCACTCAGACTCACGTCCATCGAGTCAGTGATGCCATCCAGCCATCTCATTCTCTGTTGTCCCCTTCTCCTCCTGCCCCTAATCCCTCCCAGCATCAGAGTTTTTCCCAATGAGTCAACTCTTTGCATGAGGTGACCAAAGTACTGGAGTTTCAGCTTTAGCATCATTCCTTCCAAAGAAATCCCAGGGCGGATATCCTTCAGAATGGACTGGTTGGATCTCCTTGCAGTCCAAGGGACTCTCAAGAGTCTTCTCCAGCACCACAGTTCAAAAGCATCAATTCTTCGACGCTCAGCTTTCTTCACAGTCCAACTCTCACATCCATACATGACCACTGGAAAAACCATAGCCTTGACTAGACAGACCTTTGTTGGCAAAGTAATGTCTCTGCTTTTCAGTATGCTATCTAGGTTGGTCATAACTTTCCTTCAAGGAGTAACCGTCTTTTAATTTCATGGCTGCAGTCACCATCTGCAGTGATTTTGGAGCCCAGAAAAATAAAGTGACACTGTTTCCACTGTTTCCCCATCTATTTCCCATGAAGTGATGGGACCAGATGCAATGATCTTCGTTTTCTGAATGTTGAGTTTTATGCCAACTTTTTCACTCTCCTCTTTCACCTTCATCAAGAGGCTTTTTAGTTCCTCTTCACTTTCTGCCGTAAGGGTGGTGTCATCTGCATATCTGAGGTTATTGATATTTCTCCCGGCAATCTATATTCCAGCTTGTGCTTCTTCCAGCCCAGCGTTTCTCATGATGTACTCTGCATAGAAGTTAAATAAGCAAGGTGACAATATACAGCCTTGACGTACTCCTTTTCCTATTTGGAACCAGTGTGTTGTTCCATGTCCAGTTCTAACTGTTGCTTCCTGACCTGCTATGGGTTTCTCAAGAGGCAGGTGAGGTGGTCTGGTATTCCCATCTCTCAGAATTTTCCACAGTTGATTGTGATCCACACAGTCAAAGGCTTTGGCATAGTCAATAAAGCAGAAATAGATGTTTTTTCTGGAACTCTCTTGCTTTTTCAATGACCCAGCGGATGTTGGCAATTTGGTCTCTGGTTCCTTTGCCTTTTCTAAAACCAGCTTGAACATCAGGAAGTTCACAGTTCACATATTGCTGAAGCCTGGCTTGGAGAATTTTGAGCATTACTTTACTAGCGTGTGAGATGAGTGCAAGTGTGCGGTAGTTTGAGCATTCTTTGGCATTGCCTTTCTTTGGGATTGGAATGAAAACTGACCTTTTCCAGTCCTGTGGCCACTGCTGAGTTTTCCAAATTTGCTGGCATATTGAGTGCAGCACTTTCACAGCATCATCTTTCAGGATTAGAAATAGCTCAACTGGAATTCCATCACCTCCACTAGCTTTGTTCGTAGTGATGCTTTCTAAGGCCCACTTGACTTCACATTCCAGGATACCTGGCTCTAGGTGAGTGATCACACTATCATGATTATCTGGGTCGTGAAGCTCTTTTTTGTACAGTTCTTCTGTGTATTCTTGCCACCTCTTCTTAATATCTTCTGCTTCTGTTAGGTCCCTACCATTTCTGTCCTTTATCGAGCACATCTTTGCATAAGATGTTCCCTTGGTATGTCTAATTTTCTTGAAGAGATCTCTAGTCTTTCCCATTCTGTCGTTTTCCTCTATTTCTTTGCATTGATCGCTGAGGAAGGCTTTCTTATCACGCCTTGCTATTGTTAGGAACTCAGCATTCAGAAGCTTATATCTTTCCTTTTCTCCTTTGCTTTTTGCTTCTCTTCTTTCACGGCTATTTGTAAGGCCTCCCCAGACAGCCATTTTGCTTTTTTGCATTTCTTTTCCATGGGGATAGTCTTGATCCCTGTCCCCTGTACAATGTCATGAACCTCAGTCCATAGTTCATCAGGCACTCTATCAGATCTAGTCCCTTAAATCTATTTCTCACTTCCACTGTATAATCATAAGGGATTTGATTTAGGTCATACCTGAATGGTCTAGTGGTTTTCCCTACTTTCTTCAATTTCAGTCTGAATTTGGCAATAAGGGGTTCATGATCCGAGCCACAGTTAGCTCCTGGTTTGTTTTTGCTGACTGTATAGAGCTTCTCCATCTTTGGCTGCAAAGAATATAATCAATCTGATTTCGGTGTTGACCATCTGGTGATGTACATGTGTAGAGTCTTCTCTTGTGTTGTTGGAAGAGGGTTTTGCTATGACCAGTCCGTTCTCTTGGCAAAACTCTATTAGTCTTTGCCCTGCTTCATTCCGTATTCCAAGGCCAAATTTGCCTGTTACTCCAGGTGTTTCTTGACTTCCTACTTTTGCATTCCAGTCCCCTATAATGAAAAGGACGTCTTTTTTGGGGTGTTAGTTCTAAAAGGTCTTGTAGGTCTTCAAAGAAACATTCAACTTCATCTTCTTCAGTGTTACTGGTTGGGGCATAGACTTGGATTACTGTGATATTGAATGGTTTGCCTTGGAAACGAACAGAGATCATTCTGTCATTTTTGAGATTGCATCCAAGTACTGCATTTCAAACTCTTTTGTTGACCATGAGGGCTACTCCATTTCTTCTGAGGGATTCCTGCCCGCAGTAGTAGATATAGTGGTCATCTGAGTTAAATTCACCCATTCCAGTCCATTTTAGTTTGCTGATTCCTAGAATGTCGACATTCACTCTTGCCATCTCTTGTTTGACCACTTCCAATTTGCCTTGATTCATGGGCCTGACATTCCAGGTTCCTATGCAATATTGCTCTTTAGACCTTGCTTCTATCACCAGTCACATCCACAGCTCGGTATTCTTTTTGCTTTGGCTCCATCCCTTCATTCTTTCTGGAGTTATTTCTCCACTGATCTCCAGTAGCATATTGGGCACCTACTGACCTGGGGAGTTCCTCTTTCAGTATCCTATCATTTTGCCTTTTCATACTGTTCATGGGGTTCTCAAGGCAAGAATACTGAAGTGGTTTGCCATTCCCTTCTCCAGTGGACCACATTCCATCAATCTAAGTCAGTTCTAAGTAAATGTGGTCCTGTCACAGTCAGGATGTGCCTCCCTCCATCCTTTCCTGGGGGCTGTGGGTCTGGATGCCTCTGGACCCTGGACCATTAGCTCCCTTCCCACAGACAACCTGAAGTAGCATCCAGTCATAAGCTGGTCCCTGTGGGTAGATGGATGAAGAGGATGGGAGTAAACATCCTTGACCAATTGCACCAAATACATTTGGGACTATGTGTGTATTCAGTTGTGTCTGAATCTCTGCCACCCCATGGACTGTAGCCTGTCAGGCTCCTCTGTCCATGGGCTTTTTCAGGCAAGAAACCCTGGAACAGATTGTGATTTCCTACTCCAGGGAATATTCCTGAACCAGGGATCAAAACTGCATCTCACCTGCATCTCCTGAATTGGCAGGCAGATTCTTTACCACTGTGCCACCTGGGAACCCCTCTTGGGAATATCCCAGAGGCTATTTCTCTGACCACCTCTCTCAGTCATTGACCATCCAGGGCTTACCTCGCCCCAACAGTAGTGTCACTGCCACCCAGAAAATCTTGAACAAATCAGCAGAGCAAAAGAAAAAAGGCACTGTTCAGGTCACATACTGATTTCTTCCCAGGATGCTCTGAAGAAGCCCCAGGGAAGATATGAAAAATCAACAGAAAGCTAAGTAGGTGGTAAAACCAACAGTTTTCTTACAAAATACATTAAAACAGGGTGGGATCCTTGAATGGTGTTTGGGGCATGAAGATACTATCTGAGCTTGTGGAAGACCACGTGGATCAGTCTCAGTTGCATGAAGGAGTCACCAGGATAGATGTACAATTCTGACTTCTAGGCTGTTCCCCAAGTCAACTTCAGCAGGGCGTCTGAAGGTGGGAGCCAGGATCCTGCCATTCAAAAGCCTCCCTGGTGATTTTAATGTGTAGCCGCTTTGAAAGTCCCCACTGTAAAACCCCTCCCCAGCTTGGGCTCTGGGGCTTAAACCTGAGCACACGGTGGGTGGAGAGCTGTTGGGGTAACTCACAGCCCTCCTACCTCTAGAGCTGGCGGGTTCTCAGAACCACCCTCTGACCTTCCTCTCCAGAGCCAGAGGCTCAGCGAACACATCCTGATCTTCGGGCTGAGCCCCCCTCCCTCTGGGCTTTCCAGGTGGCACTAAGTGGTAAAGAACCTGCCTGCTGATGCAGGAGACATAAGAGAAGCAAGTTCGATCCCTGGGTCAGGAAGATACCCTGGAGGAGGGCATGGCAACTCACTCCAGTGTTCTTGTTTGGAGAATCCCATGGACAGAGGAGCCTGGTGGACTAAGTCCATAGGGTCGCAAAGAGTCAGACATGACTGAAGCGACTTAGCATGCATGCACGTCCTCCCTTTAGTTGGAGGAGGTCATGGAGAGGATGTGACCACGGGTTAACCTGCCAGCTGGCCCCTGGACAACTGGAGGCTCCTATCCCTGTCCTGTCTTTGGAAGGTACTCTCTGCCCTCGTTCCCACAGTTGCAGCCATTTTCAAGGAAGCAGCCATGAGAGGGAAGGTGTGGCTGAGACCATCTGGGCATGATCATGACTTGACTTAACCCTGTTATGTCCTCTGTATAAACTTACAAGATTCTGGCAGGTGGATGAGAAGATATACTCATCTTACAACCACTTAAGACAGCCATGTGTAGGTCCCCTTGCTTGTTAAATCCACCACCTACCAGTCCCACAAACTATGGAAAATTCTTAAAGAGATGGGAATGCCAGACCACCTGATCTGCCACCTGAGAAATCTGTATGGAGGTCAAGAAACAACAGTTAGAACTGGACATGGAACAACAGACTGGTTTCAAATCAGAAAAGGAGTACGTTAAGGCTGTATATTGTCACCCTGCTTATTTAACTTATATGCAGAGTACATCATGCAAAATGCTAGGATGGATGAAGCACAAGCTGGAATCAAGATTGCTGGGAAATATCAATAACCTCAGATATGCAGAGGACACCATCCTTATGGAAGAAAGCAAAGAGGAACTGAAGAGCCTCTTGATGAAAGTGAAAGAGGAGAGTGAAAAAGTTGGCTTCAAACTCAACATTCAAAAAACTAAGATCATGGCATCTGGTCCCAATCACTTTCCCATAATGGCAAATAGATGGGGAAACAATGGAAACAGTGAGAGACTTTATTTTCTTGGGCTCCAAAATCACTGCAGATGGTGATTGCAGCCATGAAATTAAAAGATGCTTGCTCTTGGGAAGAAAAGCTATGACCAACCCAGATAGCATATTAAAAAGCAGAGACATTACTTTGCCAACAAAGGTCAATCTAGTCAAACTATGGTTTTTCCAGTAGTCATGTGTGGATGTGAGAGTTCGACTATAAAGAAAGCTGAGTGCCAAAGAATTGATGCTTTTGAACTGTAGTGTTGGAGAAGACTCTTGAGAGTCCCTTGGACTGCAAGGAGATCCAACCAGTAAATCCTGAAGGAAATCAGTCCTGAATATTCACTGGAAGGACTGATGCTGAAGCGAAACTCCAATACTTTGGCCACTTGATGTGAAGAACTGACTCATTTGAAAAGACCCTGATTCTGGGAAAGATTGAAGGCAGGAGGAGAAGGGGATGAGAGAGGATGAGATGGTTGGATGGCATCACTGACTTGATGCACATGAGTTTGAACAAGCTCTGGGAGTTGGTGATAGACAGGATGTGTTGCAGTCCATGGGGTCACAAAGAGTTGAACTTGACCGGGCAACTGAACTGACTAAGCTACCAGTCTGGAGTGGTCTGTGTCTTCCTTCAGTCTCTCCTTGCCTCCACATATGGGGGCCCCTTCTGTGAACCAACACCTGTCTGAATGGCCTGAGAGTGACACTGGTTTGTTGTGTGCCTAGCCTCCCTTTCTCTCTTTCCTGTCTTGGTCTCCGTTCACCCCTGGAGCATCTCCCTATTGCCCAGGACCCCAGATGTGGGCTCTGTGGGTTGGGTAACGCCTTCCAGGCCCAGGCCAATTAGAGCTTCCATCTGAACCACAGTGATTGATTCAGGAAAGGTCATGTGACTCAAGCCAGCACTCTCCAGCCTATACAGAAGAAACCCTGGTCTTCAGCTTGAATAGCGGTGACAAAATGGTTAGCTTTTTGAGTCTTTTGAATCATGAATCAGGAGGAGGTTTGAGTTTCTGGACAGAGCCAGCCACAGGGAAGGAGAGGAAAGAATGGACCCTGGTGATTTCATGGCAGTCCGTGGATCAAACCAGGCCTGACATCCACCCTAGACTCCCCAGTTAAGTGCACCAATGAAGTGTCTTTTCATGTAAGTTGGTTTGGTTTAGGTTTGGTGTTGCTCATGATAGAAAGTATCCTGAGATACGATGGCCTGCTGGTCTTCCTCTGGCTTTGGTCCTGCCTACACCCAGTCCCTGCACATTTTGTTCATCTCCACTTAGAGCTCAATCTACTTTGAGAGATCTTCCAGTTCAGCACCAGGAGCCAGATGGCCTGGTTCAGACAGTGGCCCAGCCACTTGTGAGCTGTATAAACACAGGCAAGTTACTTACCCTTAGCACCTCATCTACAGCATAGACCTGATATTAATGGCTCATTAAGTTTTCTTGACTCTGCAGGCTGGATGAAGATCCAATGAGGAGGTGTGTTTAAAGCAGCAAGCGCTGTGCAGACAGTTGGCCCCATGTCAGTGTCAGGTTTGGGTACAGTGACTTTTGTATCTAGATGGTCAGCATTCTCTCGCCTCAGGACCTTTTCACCTGCTGTTCTCTCTGCTTGGAATGACCTGTCCTTTGGCTGCACATCCTCCAGATGTCAGCTCCCTGAACTTGCTTGTTATATATTCCCAAACCCTCCATCATCTTCTGTCCCATTATACATTACAGTCTGCCATTCTGCATTTTTAGATGAGTGACTCCTTTTCTGTATCCCTTTCTAGTCTGTGAGTTTGAGGGCAGAGGACGTGTCTGTTTTGCTGTGATTTGTGTGGACAGAGGAGACTGGTGGGCTATAGTCGGTAGGCCTATATAGAGTTGAACACAATGCAATGCACGTATCTTCAATACCAAGGTCAGAGTCTGGGTCCTCAGAGAATGCATAATAAATGAATGAATGGAATGCTGTGACCACTCATGGGCAGCTTGTTCCCTGGGAATAAAAGGCTTGTGACTCTGGCCAACATCACAGAGATCACAGGAAAGAGACACACCCTGGTACACAGACTGTGAGGTGCTGCCCCAGGCTTCTTGAGTGACCATCAGGGCTTCAGCAGGAAGGGCTACAGACACTCTGTGACCTCACACTGGTCTTAAGGATGTAGACAGTCTTGATGACCTGATCGAGAGTGCACTTGTTCTTGGATCCACTCAGCACCTGCAGTGGGCAACAAATCTCTAGCAAGGTCCACGGTGGGCACGTGGCTGAGATGTGCACCACCTGGGGTGTAGTACATGGGCTATAACATGAACATAATTATCCTCAAAGGGCGACCGTGTCCCTTTCCCCTCTAAATGCACTTGAACATTACGAGCTTTTAATTAAAACTAAGGCAGCTGTCACTCTGTGCTAAGATCATGCATAAGAAATGAGAAGATGGAGAGGATGCTAAGAGGGACTAAGTGCTGATATTATAACACAAGGTAATTGCAATGATGTTCCATGAAATGTGTTTTGTTCTTGAAACTGGAATTGACTTTGATGCTTTCAAAGCCTTGCTGCATTTTTAATCCATGCAGGTACTCCCTTTTCCGTTCTCCAGGCTCTGCCAGGATCACTGGGGACCGGTGACATACTGGGAGCTGGAAAGAGCATGAACTTGAACAGAACTGTGGTAAGGACGGTCCAGCTCCCAAGCCTGTCCCATGCTGGGCAGCACTGGATCGTCTGGAGTCAGAGTGCAGAGGCCGAGGGTCCCAGTTCCATCACGGCTGAACAGAAGTGTTAGTGATGTCCCAAGTAAGCTGAGTCCAAGGCTATTCTCTGCTCATGGGTCACAGTCTCCACCAGGGGACAGGTCAAGATTCTCTAGGTCCAAGCTACAGACCCGGACTCTGGCCAATGCCAAGCACCAGAAAACTTGGGGACACTTAGAAATTTAATGGATTTTCATCCAGAGCTTAAAAATTTCCTTTGCTCTCCTACTACTCTGTGTGTGCTGCATGAAGCAAAGGGAGGGGGGAGCTTGGAGTGACCTCCCAGCAACATGTGTGAAACAGCCTCCTCACCCCACCTGGGGTGAGAGCTTCCCTCAGGGACCCAACAGATGACTCCACCTCCCAGGGTTACCTTCCTCCATCGGCCCCAGCCTGGAAAGTTATCCACAGCTTTGTGGGTGCTGACCTACAGCAGGGAGAACCTTTCCAGGTTGCTGCATAAAAATGCTCCCCGGATAGAAAGTCCAAGTGCAGCATCACTCCCCATCTTTCATCAACAACCTCTTCATGAGGGTCCCTGGCTTTGTCTTTTCTCTGAGCTGTCAGGTTGGATGCAGGAAACACCAGTGTTCCTTCATGGAACACCAGCACATCCCAATTCCTGGGGACGCCCAGGGCCTCCTACCACCTGAGGGCTCTCCACATTGTGGTTCAGCAGTCACAACATCCCAGTTAAGCCCACTTCCGATAATTGGGCTTCCTTGGTGGCTCAGGTGGTAAAGAATCCACCTGCAGTGTGGGAGACCTAGGTTCAATCCCTGGATTGAGAAGATCCTCTGGATAAGGGAATGGCTACCCACTCCAGTTTTCTGGCCTGGAGAATTCCATGGCTTGGCAGTCATTGGGGTCAAAAAGAGTTGGACATGACTGAGTGACTCACTTTCTGATAACTGGGGGGCACCTGCACAGGCCTTGGCAGCAAAGTATCACCGGGAAAGATTTATTAAGTAAGTGCAGGAGGAAATCCACATAAGCTCTTTTTTTTTTTTTTTTTTTTTTTAAAGGAAGAGATAAAGGTTTCACCGAAAAAAAGTATTTACTGCACCCAGGAAGTTGAAAGAGAAATCAACTCACAAAAGTTGTTTGATTTAAACATATTCATTGTCTTGTCTGTGGAAGATCAAAGGATTATGATTTAGAATTATGACATGTTATACAAAGGGCTTCCCTGGTGGATCAGTGGCAAAGAATCTGCCTGCAATGCAGGAGCCACAGGAGACACAGGTTCAATCCCTGGGTTGGGAAGATCCCCTGGAGAAGGGCATGGAAACTCACTCCAGCATTCTTGCCTGGAGAATTCCCATGGACAGAGGATCCTGGTGGGCTGCAGTCCATAGCATTGCAAAGAGTCAGACACAACGGAGCACACATGCATATCAAGGAGACACAGACTATATCCATCTCTCATGACCAGACACTGCAGCTGAGCTGCTGGCTCTTCTCTGCCCCCACCCCTGTTTTCCAAACATAGTGTGTCTCCCCAACATCTGACTGTCAGGTGGTCAAGAAATATTGGGCCCATATCTGGCCCTTTCCCAACCTTTGTGTCTGATTCCAGGGCTGGAGTCAGCTTGAGTACATGTCACATATGTGCTGCCCAGGTGGGTAACCAGCAGGTGTGTGTCCTGGGAGTGTGAGAATGGAATACTTCCATCCATATTAGTAAACAAGGATGTCACAGTCATCAGTGATTGTAGCCCTTCAGTATGAACTGGTGAGTCCTGAGGAATTCAGGAAGAAAGAGAATACCTGCCATCTAGCAGCCATCAGACTGCAGCCACTCCTGATGGTGAGCCCTGAGGAAAGGAAGCTCAGGATGTGAAAACACAAGATAACTGGCCCCAGATAGCTGAGGTGCATACAAAAGGAATGAGTTCAGTGAGCCCAGACCCTTGCATTTTCCCCATACATAGAGAACACTAAATTCCTTAACTTGGGATATTTGGTTTTCTTTAATTAACAAAAATCTTTTAATGTTCAGACTACCTGCCCTTTGTTGCAAAACTTCTATATAACCTGGCTCCTCCCCTTGCCTCCTCAGAGTAGTTCTCTCAGGATTACTTGAGATGTTGCCTCCTAGGCTTAAATCCTAAAAATTTCTGCTGAATAAAACATAACTCTCAAACTTTCAGGTTGTGTGCAATTTTCCTGTCGAAAGCGTTACCTGTGGGAACTGCCTGCATTGTCTCATTCCAATGTGAATTTCCCATGGGTGTTAAGGGCTGCTGATGTGTGTTACCTAAGCTCGCCCTGCATGTCTAACGTTGTTTGTCACCTGTGTGTGCCATTATGTGGGCCTTTTGCTTGTGATCTCTGTGCTCCTTGTGTATGTTCTGTGTGAGTATCTTATCTGTGGGTGTTTCTTGTACCCTGTTATCCAGATGTCATCTTTGTATGTACTACCTGTGAGCTACATTTAAGCTGCTCTGTTGCAACCATGTTACCTGATTCTATGTTCCCTTCTTGCTACTGTGAAAGTTCGACTGTGAAGAAAGCTGAGTGCTGAAGAATTGATGCTTTTGAACTGTGGTGTTGGAGAAGACTCTTGAGAGTCCCTTGGACTGCAAGGAGATCCAACCAGTCCATTCTGAAGGAGATCAGCCTGGGTGTTCTTTGGAAGGAATGATGCTAAAGCTGAAACTCCAGTCCTTTGGCAACCTCATGTGAAGAGTTGACTCATTGGAAAAGACTCTGATGCTGGGCGGCAGGAGGAGAAGGGGACGACAGAGGATGAGATGGCTGGATGGCATCACTGACTCGATGGACATGAGTCTGAGTGAACTCCAGGAGTTGGTGATGGACAGGGAGGCCTGGCATGCTGCGATTCATGGGGTCGCAGAGAGTCAGACACGACTGAGCGACTGAACTGAACTGAACTCTATACCTCCTGTGTGTGTGTGCTGTCTCTATGTGTGTGCTACCTGGGTGAGACTCTTTAGTATTTTCTCATGTGGTACATGTGCTACTTGTGTGTCACCTGTTTGGGGTGCAGTCTACACGTGTACTCAGTTGGGTGATGGGTGTGTTGCCTATGTATGTTACTGTTACACCGTGGACTGATTGTGTATGTTGTCTGTGATACCGGAATCCAGCTTTCTATGTGTTACCTGAACATTTCCATCTTGTGTTATGTGTATATGTCATGTGTGTGTTGCTGCCTATGTGTCACTGTGTGAGTGTTCTCTTTGCCCTGTTCATGTGTGTCCTGCCAGCCTGGAGCAAAGCCTAATGCTCACTCTGATTGGATAAGCTGAGGCCATGTGACCAGCTCTGGACCAATCACTGAAATCAGGGCAGGGCTTTACTTGACCTGACCTGGAGCCAAGGGTGCTCTGCCTGGATCACAGCTCTGAGCTTGGGAGGCTAATTCCCTGGTGAAACTTGAGGCATTTTGAGAAGGAGAGGTGGATGCCGGGATATGTCCTCCACAGAATCTATGTTAGTGCCCTGGAGGCTGCCTGCTACCCTGGCATGGGGACCCTGAAGGCAGGAGAAGAGGGGATTGCACCTGGGGCCTTTCCTTCTCACTTCTGGTCCTGGACATGCATCTTTGAGACCTGATGACCTCAGCCAGAGCCTGTGACCCACTGGGACTACAGCAGCCTATACAGTTCTGGCCAGAACTCGGCCACCCTGCCTCTTGTCCTGCCCTTTCTCTGGTCCTGAAGATTCCCTACCAGGCTCCTCACAGCCCTGTCATGGACCAATGCTTCTCTGAGCCTACCTGTAGTGTGCTCCTTAAAATGGTACTTTCATATTTTAAGGTTTAGACCTGAGTGTATCAGTATGAAGATTCAAGGCTTTGTGCATTGACCTACTATAAATTATACTGAGCTCTGGACGGTCTTGAGGCTCTAATGAAATTCGAAATTTTAATGTGATTCATGAACTTGGAAGCTGATGAATCATCCACAGACGCCCAAGGTATCAGCGGCCTGCAGACTATGGCCATGTGTATGGAAGCGAAACCCCAGTCCTGGGATTCTCCACTCATTATATAAAGCAGAAATGCAGTCTAATGAGATGCAAACTCAGAAAGCTCTAGAATCACAATGAGAAATTCAGTTGGGAACGGCTCCCAGAAGTACGGTCTAAGCGGGGCTACAATAGCCCTGGTCCTAGCTAGGTGAGCACACCCCCGCGGTGGCAGATATGTCCTCAGGTGGAGAAAATGCCCAGGCTGGCCGCCCTGCATCTGCCTTCAGTGCTGCTGGGGAGACTCCACATCAGCAGCTAAGGAGCAGGAAGCCCAAAAGACAAGAGCTGAGTCCCACAGAGCGCTCAGACCTCTGCCCACCTCCAGAAATGTCTGAGGTTCAGCCTTTTATGACCCACTCTTCATGGGCGTGGCTGCCTCTCCTGAGGGCTTCCCCCCTCCCAGGAAGCTCCTCCAGACCCCTGTCTGCTCCTGACGCTCCCTCCTCTGAGCCCCCACAGCACAGGACAGAGCCCCATAGAAGAGCACTCATCTCATTCCCATGTCTTGGAGTTGGTCTCACCCACCTGGAATAACAGGATTGCTTTTATCCCATTATTGCTGTTATGGAGGTCATGAGTTCCTTCTAACCCAGAGCATCTGACATCCTTGTCGAGCTCCTCCAGCTTCTGACATGGTGACTGGCAGCAGCAGCCTGGGTCTTGTGGTGACTGTGGTGAGCAAAGTACCCCTGTCAGTCCCTGATTGACACAAAGCTTGGGTGAGAAATGGACTGTTATTTTTAGCACTGAGACATGGGGGTTCTATGTGACTGCTGCAAACCTCTGTGTGCATCCATCGAAAGCAAATTTTATAATAGACTGGGAGTCTTGGGCAGCAGGCAAATTTTCCTTCACAACCATATTTAGCTATCACCCTGTTATCTTCTGTCCCAGGGCTAAGTACTGGAACCCATGTTTCTTAGAACATCCTCTTCTGCAAGGATTAGGGTTTGTTTCTTATTTGCTTCAGGTACATCTGTTTTTATTAGTTCTGATGTGTTTACCTTTTACATCAATTCCAATCAGTCTTTTTCAAAAGTATTCATTTATTTATTTGTGTTTCAGTGTTCTTCCTCTGTTTCAGAGATGGGGAATTTCATTCTGATCTTGGCATCCATTTAATCTCTCCTCTGGGCTCTCAGACACTTTTCTTCTATGGTTTTTCACAGCTAATGAACATGGTTTAGAGGGTTTCTGTTAAGTGGGCTCACCTCTAAGTGGAGAGCTCACTATTTGTAAACAAGGTGCTTGAAATTGTGTTGCTAAGCACTCAAGTCAGTAAGATGTGGGGAGGTGTATGCAACTGCTCAAGTGACATGCTCAGAAACACATACATATTGACATATTTATGCGGTTGTTGACATTATAAATTTAAGAGAAGATATACATGTTTAAGCAAACTCTGGGAGATAGTGAAGGACAGAGAAGCCTGGTGTGCTGCAGTCGATGGGGTGGCAAAGAGTCAAACAGGACTGAGCAACTGAACAACAACAAATACATATTTAAAGAGATACACTGTAGAAATCAGTTTAGAAAAGGTTAAGTAGAATAAATATTCATATTTGCATTCAGACAGAACCGCTCCACATCTGCCACTGGTCAGTGTCCAGGTTTACAAATTAATACAAGTGTTTTCCATGACCACTTGGAATGGGGCACATGCCCCACCTGGAGTGATCATGCACAAATTCACCCTGCAGACCCTGGGAGCAGGCTAGAGGTTGGTATGTGGGAATAAGCAGCATTGGTAAGAGCTGGCTGGGTGTCAGGACCACCAGGAGCTCACATGTGTGACCTTCATCTTCATACCGGCATATGAGACAGGTATGGTGTCATCCTTCATCTCTGTGAGGAAACTGAGTTCAAGAATTGGCCCTGGTCTTGTATTTAATGGGGCGGCTAGGACAGGTCTGTACTAACACACATCACAAGGGACTGTGATCAGTGTGATATGTGCAGAATTGGAGGAGGGGGAGACAGAAGGGGCCCACAAGGTAGGGACACTGAGGATGGTGTTCAGTGGGTGTGACACAGCCCCCACCCAGGGGATGGGGTCACTGCTACAACTTCAACCTTGCTGACGACAAAACCTCCTCCATCACCCAACAAATGTGCATCGAGTACCTCCCACACGGTAAGGAAGGTTTCAGAAGCTGTGAAGGAGACATTGAACAGGTCACATAAGTTCTTGCCCTGTTGGAGTTGATAGTCTAGAGGTGGGAGGAGCCCCGCAGTGATCATGGGACACAATCATGGATTTGTGACTCCAGGTGTTGATGTGTGTGCTGAGGACAATGATGCAGGAGTGATGTGATAGATAGATGTGTGTCTGTGTGTGCACGTGCATGTATAGGTGTGTGTGCACATGTATATAAGTGTGGAGGCGTGTGTGGAGGTGTAGATGTGCAGGTGTGTTATGGTATGTGTGGGTGGAGGTGTTAGTGAACATATCTATAAGTGTGTGTGTGCATGCACACTTTCTAATTTAGAGTGAGCAGTCAGAAAAAAAGCCCCTCTGAAAGTTGATAGCTGAGATTGATCTTGGGGAAAAGTGATCCAGAAAAGAAGGAACAGAAAGAGCAGAGGAGCTGGGTGGGGACTGGGGCAGGCCAGGAGAGAGAGAGGAGCAGCTTCTTGGGAGGAGGTGTGGGAGACAAAGTGGGCGAGGCCACCTATATGGAGTTTCAGGCAAAAGGAAGGAGTTTGGATTTTTAATTTAATTCTTGTAAGAAGTCCTTGGAACTTTTATAAAAAGCTTTGTTGAGAAAAAATGGACATACAACAATCTGCTCACATTTAAAATGTGCACTTTGATGAGTTTTGATGTACCTGTATCCCGGTGAAAACATCATCATGATCAAGATAGTGAATATGTTCCATTCTTCCCCAAAGTGTCCTTCAGGCATATCCCCTAATGCTCACTGTCTGCTGGTAGACAGAGCGTGTCCGCAAGCACAGCCCCCAGCTGATGAATGACAAGATTCAGTGTATCAGCATCCCTACTCCTTTGCCCCTTAGGAGGGGGAGGAACTACAGGAGTGTCCACACTGAATGTGATTCCCCCATGGGACCAAGCTCTAATTGCACACAGAGGTAACTGACTTCATAACAGACCCTCTATGACCTTGTTCCCCCGTCTCCCTATAGTGTTTGCTGAGATCCCTTCCCAAACACACAACGTGACCTTGAATCTGTGCTCCAGGCCAGCTTTTAGGGGGAAATAAACTAAGTCACTATGCATTTGAGGTCAACCCTCCAGGATTTATAAGATACTTGATGTGGGATGAAGCAAAGGGGGAAATCATGGATGAAGCCCGAACCTCTGCCCTGAACATGAAGGCAGCTATACTGTCGAGAAGTGGGTTATGTGAAAGAGAAAAGTCCCAGGTGGGAGACGTGCCAATAAAATCCTGATGGTCACATGGTCTGGACATTTCATCAGCAGCCCCAGGATACAGGGCTGTGAATATTTCTGGAATTTCCATAGCCCCAAGCTCCAGATCCCCAGTGGGTCTCTTCAAGTCTGCCTGAGAGCTTTAGAGAATTCCTCTTTTTATCATCTACTAGCAATGGATTGTTCAAGTAGCTACCAGTGAGCACTCTTCATTTCTGTGTAATATGTCCAGACACTCCTGGAGATTATTTCATTAGTGGCCTCATTTTCAGCCACAAGTGGCTTTATTAAGGTTCCTCCTAGGAATTAAATTCCCATGCTTGGTCTGTATTTCATTTCAAGGTTTAGTTAAATTTATTTTTTAGTCTTTTGTAAGGTAATGAAATGTGTGTGTGCATCTAACCGGCAAATGGATTTTGTAAACTTCAGGTTTGTCGATGGTATTCTGGTTGGGAAACTTTTTTAAACTGAAGTATATTTGATTTACAATACTACAATAGATTCAGGCTACAGCAGAGTGATTCAGTATTTGTACAGATTATACTCCATTAAAAGTTATCACAAGGGAATGGCTGTATTGGGGCTTCCCAGGTGGCACTACTGGTAAAGAACCTGCCTACCAATTCAAGAGAAGCAAGAGGTGCAGGTTCGATCCCTGGGTGGGGAAGATCCCCTGGAGGAGGGCATGGCAACCCATTCCAGTACTCTTGCCCAGAGAACCCCCATGGACAGAGGAGCCTGGCAGGCTGCAGTCCATAGCATTGCACAGAGTAGGACATGACTGAAGCCACTTAGCACAATGGCTGTGATTACCTGTGCTGAACATCTTTGTTGATTGTCTATTTTATAAATAATAGTTTTTATCCCTTAATCCTATACTCCTATCTTGCCCTTCCCTCCTTCCCTTGCCCCACTGGTAAACAATTTTTTTTAATATTTATTTATTTACTTATTTTTGGCTGCTGGGTCTTCATTGCTGTGCATGGGCTTTCTCTAATGTGGAGAGCAGGGGACACTCTCTAGTTGCATTGCATAGGCTTCTCATTGTGGTGGCTTCTCTTGTGGAGAGTGGGCTCTAAGACACATTGACTTCAGTAATTGTGACAAATGGGCTCATTAATTGTGGCACACAGGCTTAGTTGCCCTGAGGCATATGGGATCTTTCCGGACCAGGTATCAAACCAATGTCCCCTGCATTGCAAGGTGGATTCTTAACCACTCTACCACTGGAAAGCCTTGAACAAATTTTCTTTTTAAAAAACTTTAACATTTTTCCCCCAAATGCATGTGCCATAGGAAACAAGAGGTCAAAACTTATTCTTTGGGCAAAACCTTGTTCTTTGGAGATCTTGTCCGATAGATTATTACTCAAAGTTCATGTATTGTTCTTACACATCCAAGGCACTTGAAGGTTACACCACTCCACTGAGGCAGCCCTATATCCTGTAAGATTTTTGTTTGTTTTATAAAGAAAAAATTGTTAAGATATTTTTTCCTTTATTATCATACATTCCTACAGTCATCTAATGTTTACCAAGAAACTATTGTGCATCTGGACTTGTGCTAGTGCTACTGAAAGAAAGATAACTACACAGCCATTCCCTTCTAAACTTGTAGTCTGATGGAAAGACTAAAATGTAGGCTCTAATATGTGTTCTCCCTCTAATTTCCCTAGTCTAGTATCTAATAATCTCCCCTGAGCTGGAGACTGCATTCCCCAGGCTCCTTTGCAGTGAGTTGTGGTCATGTGATTAAGTGCTGGCCAATGACATGTCGGCAGGTGTGATGCTCTCACCTACTTATAAGGAAGCTGACCGCCCTCTGCTTCCTGTACGTTTCCCCTCCTGCAAGCTGAGTTGCAGATATGAGGATGGGGTCCCAAACGTGGACTAGGGTGATGTCTCAGGGAAAGCAGAACCGTGAGACAGAAGGGACTTTGGGCCCTCTGCCAGCCCTAACTTTCCTTTGGGATGGAGGGCTGACCTCTGATCTTGCTCTGACAAGCCTATGGAGCCTCAGGTGAAGCAGCCGCATGAATAGCAGGCCCCTGAATAGACATTGGAATACTGTGATCCTTACTCTAAAAAGTGTGACAGATGTGATGAGAGCTTAAGAAGCATCAGAGTCAGTGTACAAGAGATCGGAAGGTTGGAAACTGGAATCAGCCTACAGACCCTCCCCTCCCTCCGTACCCTTCACTCTTGGTCTCTGCACTGTTTCCCCAGGTAAATGTGCTGGTCCACTGCACTGAACACCTGCCACCACTTCCTCTCACTTGGTTCCCTCCAGGCTGGCATCACTGTCTCTGTGAGGCTGAGCCTGGTGAGCCTGCCCAAGGCTGCATCCTCAGGACCTAGAAGGGATATGGCAGGTGATAAATAAATATGTCTTGGCCACCTCTCTGGGCAGTTACTGTGCATGGTGATACATCTCTTATGGGGAACATGATGGCCCAGAGAAGGTGCTCCAAATCCTCTGGTGAAGCCAAGGAAGGTTTCCTGGAGGAGGGAGCTCCTTGAAGGGTGATTTTCCAGGCTGATGAGGGGAGAGGACATTGGGAAGCATGGGGACCAGGGCTCAGAGAGTGAACACAGTGAGTGACTGAGGACCACTCTAGGGCAGCAGGAGGTGGAAGGAAGGGCTGGGGCAGCAGATGAGACTCAGAGGAGACAAGGGAGAGCCTCTGAAGGGTGTGGCATGAGTGGCCAACACCAGATCTGATGTTAAAAATATCATCTGGAGGCCTGGTTGGGGGTCTCTGCGCTGATATGTCAAGCAGGAAATTTCCCAGAGCAGAGGTTGTAAAGCATGGAGGTCACACAGGCTAGGTGACCTCCAAGTGCTTAACCTGGTCAGTGCTGGAACAATTTGAGTTAGTGTCCAGTGCTTAAATATTAAGAACTTTTGCCTAAAATGGGCATTTCTGTATGTTGCTGAGGAGTCAGGGCTCAGATCCTGTGTAGCAGATCTCCGAGCCCCATGCCACATGGCAGCTGTGGCTGGTGCCAAGCAGTGGACCCCCAGCCCAGTGGGCGCACACTCACCACTGCCCCAGCCCCACCTGGTCCACAGTTTCCTGTCACCACCTGCCTGAGGGTATCCTGAGGGCTCACCTTTGCATCAGCTCATATTCACTGAATGGACTCTTGGAAATTTGAGACCCTTCTTGAACTTGAGAAGGTTTGACCCTCAAGTCAGAGGATGGGGACAGATAAGCAGTTCATCACATCACAACACAGCATCACATTGGGGAAACGGAGCTTGAATCAAGGAGAACCTTGACTCAAGTCCATGATGGTGTGACTGGGAGGATAATGGCCCCAAAGGTGTCCACACCCTGATCCCCAGGATCTGTGACTGTGTTAACTTACATAAGAAAGGGGGTCTTGCAGATATGTTTAGGGATTCAGATCTTGAAATACAGTGTACATTCTGGGTTAGCCAGATGGGCCCAATATAATCCATCGATTCTTAAAATATGACGTCTCATTGGTATTAATCCCAGAACATCCTCTATGACTTGTAACAGGATTACTGCCCTCTTAAGAACACAACTAGTTCTTAGGATGATGCTAAGCCTGTGTCCTAGACATGGACATAACCAGGACGTGGACGGTACACCCAGGACCTTGGCCCCTCCCCAACTTCCCTGACGTTCTTCTACTGGCACTGCTGACTGTGTATTGTGGACCAGGTCCTCCCTGGGTGCTGGGTGTGAGCAGCACAGCAAAGATCAAGTCCGGCAGATGAACCCATGGGTCAGAGATTCCGGGAGGTGGAGACAAGGAAAGGCAGAGGGAAGAAGTCTGCACCATGTGGACTCCAGGAGGGAGGTCACTGTGACTTCACCCCAGACATTATCAGTAGGATTCCCAGGAGACTGGCTGAGTTCTCATCAATGTGACAAACCTCTGCTGTGTCCTGTAGCCGCGGGCCTCACCCCAGCCTCTCCCTGAGTCTGGGAGAAGCAGCAGCACTGTCCTGTGTGCTGGAGGGGATGGACCTTCCTGAGAGATCTGGGATCTCAGGGAGCAGGGCATCCTGGATGGTGGGAGGGGAGAGAGTAGAGGGTGAAGTGCACCCAGAAACTGGGGAAGGGGAGATGCCCTGCAGTAAGGCCAGAGGATTCCTAGAGGGATGGCCCACTGCATCTGGGGTCGGTTACGTAGTTTGCTTCATGTGAGTGACAATAGGAGGGAGAAATAAGAGAGAGAGAGAGACAGAGAGAGGAGAGAGAGAAGGGGAGAGGTGATTCTGGCTGACAAGGATGTAGAGGGCACTCTGACAAGGTTGAGTATCATCAGCCCTCCCTTGGGTATAAATTAAAACTCATATCAAGTGAGTGGACTCAACTCAGGGAGACTCTCTCCTTCCAGATGACAGACAGGAGGAACGAGATGGGAAGAAATGAAAGGCATGTTCTGACTCAATGTTAATAGCCCACAGGCATGTGTGAAAGGAGAGATTAGAGGGAATCAGAAAATCAATTTTAATCTAAGAGGGAAAAAAATACAGTTGTCTTATGTTTATATTATTATTCTTTTGCTATGCCCAGTTCCTGTTAGCTTTCTAAGTCTGGGCTGATGCGTTAGGACTGAGGGGATAAGAAATATGGGTCAAGGGAGTCAGGTGAGGAACAAAAATACACATTGAATGTGCAATTTTTAATTCAGTCCAGGGTGCTATTTCTGAGAAAATTGGGAAAGGATGTGGAAAAAGCCCTGAAACATAGTGTGACAAATTTTCTCTGCACCTTTTGTTGCAAAGTCCATCTTGTGAGTGTGAAGTTACCAACCACTGAATTTGCAGAGTATCTCCTGAGTGGCATACCTTGTGCTAAGGGGCTTAGATGTATCAGCTCATTGCATCCTCTCCCGGTAAGGTATATTCTTCTATCATCCGCCCTTACCAATGAGGAAGCTGAGTCACAGAGAGCTTCCACACATGTACTCCAAGCTGGGCTGTGCGCACCTGGGACAGAGCTTGGTGTTGGGGAGCCGGACCATACACAGGGGCCATGCAAGTATTGGGTTGGCCAAAAAGTTCATTCAGGTTTTTCTGTAAGGTATTACCAAAAACTTGAATGAACTTTTTGGCCAACACAGTAATATTAAATACTTAATAATAAGTATTAAATAATATTGTATTCAGTTCCTTAAATATCACTTAAATTGCCCATCGCGGACAGAGATCACTTTTTTTTTTCAATTTATTTTTAACTGAAGTACAGTTGATTTACATTGTTGTGTCAGTTTTTTCTTTTTCGTTTGATGTACAGCAAAAGTGACTCAGTTAAACACATATATACCTTCTTTTTTAATATTCTTTGTAAACCATCATGGAAGACATGGCTGTTTTTGTTTTGGTTATCTGTCGAGCATCAGGTGAAGTCCATGCCTTCTTTGTGAGGCTATGCTGAAAGAAAAACCTTGAAGTTTTAAACCCTGGGCTCACCTGGAGGTGATGAGATGTTTACCCAAGGGGGGACAGAGGAGGGACAGCAGGTTCTCGTATCCCATCCCCTCTGCATCTGAGGCATCAACTCCTAGACCCAAACTGACCCCGATGGTTTAAATGTTGGTCTTTCATCCCGCACCCCTCCAGTTCCCTTGCTGAGTGTATACATTTGGTGTTAATAGCCAGAAGAGCATGTGCAGGAATCTCACTGTGTGCCCCAGAGCTTACTAGAGGGTTCTTTGATCAATGGAGTGAACCCCACATTGGCCTCCCCCTCCTGCACCCCTGGACTAGTGCAGGGCACACGTGCCAGGACAGCCCTTCTCAGGCTCCTGCCCTGGACAATGCTGGCCGAACAGGAGTCTGTGTGTCTGATCCCAAACCTGCCAACTCCAGACCCGTACTTGGATTCAGTTGCTTCAATAAACCCTCTTAAGCCAGTGGATCATTGTTACTTTTGCAAAACTTAAATCCAAAGCCTTAGAATCCTTTTAATGAAATAGAAGAAAGCCTGGCATTTGGGAACTGAGATTTATGCTTTGATGTCCAGCTTCCTCAAGCTCAACCCTGGGTGACCTCTAACTCTTATATCACCCGACAGCTCTGCCCTCCCTCCTGCTCCTCCTTCCATCCTCCACGGCCACATTAAACCTCCCAAGTGAGGGAGCAAGTGGACGGATACAGGTGTGTAGGTGGGACCCCAGATGTTCCCAGAGCCCAGGGCCCGCGGGCAAACCTTTGTCCTCTCTCCATGCTCCACCTCCATCCTTTCATCCCACACAAGGGAGGGTGTAGGCTCCACACCCACTGGACCATCCCACTAGAGCCTTGGGGTCCTTTCTGGAGACAACCCAGCTCAATTGGGGTGATTCACTCAGCAGACTCAGGAGGGTAACTCTCTTATTCCTGGGAGTGGCCGCAGGCTGGCCTTCCATCTGCCAGCTGGAACTCTACAAGCCTCTCAGACCACAGTCTACTCCCTGCTTCTGCTCTGCAGAGCTGAGCTCAGACCTGGAGGCTGGGGAGATGAGTCCTGTGAAAATGCAGAGTAATATTTCCCTCACAATCCTGTAACCCTTTCTCCAGGGTTCATCCAAAAATAGCCCCATCTTGTAACTTGAGAAACAGACAGACAGATAGACAGATTTGAACCCTGGGGCATCCTCCTGATGCCTGCATCACCTCCAGAATCCTTACTGACTGAGGGTCAGGCCCTGGAAAGATGCCAGGTATGTGAAAGTTCAGTGTTAATCCATCATGTGTGCATGAGTGCTAAGTTACTTCAGTTGTGTCCGACTCTTTTCGACCCCATAGACTCTAGCCCTCCAGGCTCCTCTGTCCATGGAATTCTCCAGGCAAGAATATTGGAGTAGGTTGTCCTCTAGGGGATCTTCCCAACCCAGGGATCAAACCCAGGTCTCCCTCATTGCAGGCAGATTCTTTATCATCCAAACCACCAGGGAAGCCCAAGAATACTGGAGTGGGTCACCTATCCCTTCTCCAGGGGAACTTGGAGCTCCCCTGAGCTTTCAGCTGAAGTTGAACATCCTTAAGCCATAGTATCCAGTTTCGGAGATGGGGCCCTGTAATGAGCCCTCCCAGCTCTGGGCCAGATGAGATGCCCGTGGTCCTGCCTCCATCACAGAGGATCACTCAGCTCAGCTCCCCATGGCTGCACATCAGTACAGACCAAATGCTCTGTGGCTGGGCAGGTGGGGCCAGCATTGAATCCCAGGCAGTGTGTGCTGGCAGTGGGCACATTTGCCCTTCACAGGGTCAGCCACGGGTGGTTACTCTGGGTTGGTGGTATGTATCATTTGTGCATCAGCAGGGTGTTCTTACTCCAGTATTCTTGCCTGGAGAATTCCATGGACAGAGGAGCCTGGTGGGCTGTAGTCCATGGTGTTATAAGAGTCAGACACAATTTAACAACTACACCACCACCACCACTACCAGGGTGCTCTGACGTAGACATTGAGGACATCAGCTTCTGCCCATGATCAGCAGTGAATACTATTTATCCCCAGTCCAAGTCCATCCCACCTATCAATTACAAGGGAAGAAAATCACATTTGAGAGAGGCACAGTGCTGTATGTTGTACTTAAAATTATAATGCTATGAAATCTCAGTATGTCTAGACATAAAGAAATTGAATTTGATTATTTAACTACATTTCTTGTTGCTCGTAGGGGGAATGCTGTTTTCTAAAGACCATCTGGCTCATTCACTGAGAATACTGTTTTCAGAGCAGCACCCTCAGGAGTCCCTAGGAGTCCCTGGGAGTCTCAGAGTTTGCCCTGAAGGATCCTCCGGGATGGATATTATGCTCATCCTGACCTGTTTGCTCTCAGATCCCTATTTTCCCCCAGATTCTCTGTGTCCTGGGTCAAAGCCCTGGAGTAGGCTGATCTCTGCCTGGATTAACCCAGGAGAGGCAATGGTGGAGGGTGGGGGAAGGTAGCCCAGAGGATGGCACCGCTCCCTCTGGACTTGTCTCTGCAGTGGGTCCAGCCCCGTCTGTGGGCCGAGCTCTGCGGTCTCTCTGTCACTCTAACCCCAGGGTGCTTGCAGGTTGCTCTACAGGCAGACCCTTGTCTTAGAACCTCTGTTGCTTCTCCACTTTCCTGGGTTAACACTTCCTGGGTTGGAGCACCCATGGTGATCCCTGTTCCCCTGGGTGGACCCTGTGCAGACATGCTTCTCGCCAGGACTCAGGCCTCTACCCTGTCCCCACTCATCGTTCATCCCTATGTCCCCTCTACTCCAGCACCTGCAGGCTCCCTGCCATCCTCCACACCAGCCCCAAGGCCATTGCTGGCACTGCCTGCTTGTCTGGAGTCCTGAGCACAGACCCAACCCGTCTTTGAATTCCCAACTCCAGTGTCATCCCCTCAGGTCACCATCCTGAGCCTCCCACCTGCAGTGATGGGCTCTGCTGGGTCCTCCCAGAGCCCTTCTCTGTCACCTCTGGGGTGCTTGGCGAGAACCCACCATGGGATTGTCACACATGTTCAGTTTCATTCATTCTTTTATTCACCAGTTACTCACCAAGTGTTCATTGATGCCAGTGAGGTATTAACCATTATATAAGTGCAGGACCATCAGGACTTTCTCACTTATACGTGACAGAGATTGCAAGTCATTCTGGCTTAAGTAAGGAAGGAAGATTGTTGACTCACATAAGATAGCAATCCCTAGGTATGTTAGTTTCAGGTATGGCTGGATCTAGGTGACCAACTTACATCCTCAGAATGCTGTCTCTTTACCCCTCTTGGCTCTACTGTCCTCTGTGTGCGTACTGGAGATACAACAGTGCAATGAGAATTTATGTTCGGTCATAAGTGACAGAAACTTTAGTTATCATTGCCTTAAACACCAGACTATTTGTTGATGCACATAACCATCTGTGGGTAATTAGCTTCAGGCATAGCTGGATCTAGGGAACCTTCAGGATCTTCTCTCTTCACACAGTCCTCTGCTTTCCTGTGTTATCTGCATTCGTAGACAGCCATCCCTCGTGTGGAGTCAAAGCATCTTCTAAACTCATGACACTCTCATCTTAGGCTCTTGGGAATGCCAGAGAAAGTACTTGATATTTTCCACTCAGTTCAGTCACTCGGTCATGTCCAACTGTTTGCGACCCCATGGACTGCAGCATGTCAGGCTTCCCTGTTTATCACCAACTCCCAGAGCCTACTCAAACTCATTTCCATTGTGTTGGTGATCCCATTCAACTGAGAGAGTCAATTCCTAGGCAGGTTGATAAGAAGTCTGGGGTCCCCGAGGAGGAGAAAGGGGTCTGGGACTCTCAAGGAGGAGGGAAGGACAAACATCTTTTTTTTTTCTCTACATTCCTTAGTCTTAGTCACATAAAACACATTTTTTCTTTAAGCCCAGAACTGATGATTACACGACAAAAAACTCAGTTTAAACTCTGTACTAAGGATTATATAACAACAATGTAACCTGCTTGAGGACAGTTTCTCCTTCCTGAAAACCTTCTGGCTAATCCTGTTAAGTTAAAATATAAATTATGGGAGTGGGTCTAGTAAGATCTTTACAACCTCCAGACATTCGTTTGATTTATTGTAATAACTAATTAAAAAGTATATAACTTCCTTGCTAACACTAGCGAGGGGGGCACTCTCCATCCCCCTTCTGATGTCAGAAGCTTTCTCTGCCCCTTTTCATACTTTAATAAAACTCTACTACACAAAAGCTCTTGAGTGATCAAGCCTCCCTGGTCCCGAAGTTAAATCTTCTTCAGAGATCACGAATCCGACACCATTCACCATAAGCTATCACAACCATCTCATCCTCTGTCATCCCCTTCTCCTCCCGCCTTCAATCTTTTCCAGCATCAGGGTCTTTTCAAATGAGTTGGTTCTTCACATCAGGTGACCAAAGTATTGGAGTTTCAGCTTCAGCATCAGTCCTTCCAATGAATATTCAGGGCTGATCTCCTTTGGGATGGACTGGTTGGATCTCCTTGCAGTCCAAGGGGCTCTCAAGAGTCTTCTCCAACACCACAGTTCAAAAGCATCAATTCTTCGACACTCAGCTTTCTTTATAGCCCAACTCTCACATCCATATGTGACTACTGGAAAAACCATAGCCTTGACTAGATGGACTTTTGTGGGTAAAGTAATGTCTCTGCTTTTTAATATACTGTCTATGTTGGTCATATCTTTTCTTCCAAGGAGCAAGCATCTTTTAATTTCATGGCTGCAGTCACCATCTGCAGTGATTTTGGAGCCCAGGAAAATAAAGTCAGCCACTGTTTCCCCTGTTTCCCTATCTATTTGCCATGAAGTGATGGAACCAGATGCCATGATTTTAGTTTTCTGAATGTTGAGTTTTAAGCCAACTTTTTTACTCTCCTCTTTCACTTTCATCAAGAGGCTCTTCACCTCCTCTTTGCCTTCTGCCACAAGGGTGGTGTCCTCTGCAATCTGAGGTTATTGATATTTCTTCCAGAAATCTTGATTCCAGCTTGTGCTTCATCCAGCCCAGGATTTCACATTATGTACCATACAGCCTTGACGTACTCCTTTTCTGATTTGGAACCAGTCTGTTGTTCCATGTCCAGTTCTAACTGTTGCTTCTTGACCTGCATACAGATTTCTCAGGAGGCAGGTCAGGTCGTCTGGCATTCCCATCTCTTGAAGAATGTTCCATGGTTTGTTGTGATCCACACAGTCAAAGGTTTTGGGTGGAGGAATAAGATAGGGAGGCCACTTTCTCCCCCACAGATTCAGCAAAAGAGTATTTGAATGCTGAGCAACTTCCACAAAACAACTACTGAACACTGGCAGAGGACACCAGGCACCCAGAAAGGCAGCCCGTTCTCTTCAAAAGGAGGAAGGACAAAATATAAAAGACAAAAAGAGAGACAAAAGAGCTAGGGACAGAGACCTGTCCTGGGGAGGGAGCTGTGAAGGAGGAGAAGTTTCCACACAGTAGGAAACCCTCTCACAGGCGGGTCTGTGGGGTGTTTTGGAATCTCAGAAGGCACCACAACCGGGAGAAAAAAAAAAGAAAACTCCACAGAATACATGCCTAACCGCAACTGCAGAAAAGAGAATTTTCCCGTGAAAGGCTCTAACCTAACAACCTAATGTGCAGCCTGGCCCACTCACAGAACAAAGGATTGAGTGAATACCAAAGGAGAGCTAGCTGGCTGTGGACCGGCCCCTCCCCGCCTGGAGGCAGAGAGGCAGGCAGGCTTGTGACAGCCAGAGCCGGAAGGCAAGGGACCGTGGCAATCTCAGCCCCAGAGATGGCATCTTCAACCAAAATGTGAGCAGGCTCCCAGCTGCTAACCACGTCTTCCTGAGATCCTGGATGGTTGACATCCACCGGGAATGCCGCAGCCTGAGATCAGCTCTCCAGAGGACATATATGGCAAAACCTGAGACGGTACTCTCAACCAAGTGGCTGGGACCAGGGGAAGTGATTAAGACACACGGCCCACCTGGGACAGTGCACTCGCCAAGCACCTGATCACCTGAGCTGCTCAAACCTGGAAAGGGCACAAAATGCATGCCCAACCCACAGAGACTGAGCCAGAACTGTGTCTGAGTGTCTCCTGCAGAGGTGCGGTTCAGCAGTGGCCTGCTGCAAGGGCAGGAGCTCTGGGTGCAGCAGACCTGGGTGTAGCATAAGCCCTTTTTGAGGAGGTTGCCATTAACCCCACCACAGAGCCACCAGAACTTACACAGGACTGGAGAAAGAGACTCTTGGAGGGCACAAACAAAACCCTGTGCTCACCAGGACTAGGAGAAAGGGGCAGTGATCCCAAAATAAACTGACCAATACTTGCCCATGAGTGTCCAGGAGTCTCCAGCAGAGGCATGGGTCGGTGGTGGCCTGCTGCAATGTTGGCAGCACTGAATGCAGCAGTGCATGCACGGGACCTTTTGAAAGAGGTTGCCATTATCTTCATTACCTCCACCATAGGTTGGCTTCAGATCAAGCAATAGGGAGGGAACACAGCCCCGCCCATCAGCAGAAAATTGGATTAAGGATTTACTGAGCATGGCCCCACCCATCAGAACAAGACCCAGTTTCCCCCTCAATCAGTCTCTCTCATCAGGAAGCTTCCATAAGCCTCTTATCCTTATCCCTCAGAGGACAGACAGAATGAAAAGCACAGTCACAGAAAACTAACCCAACTGATCACAAGGACTACAGCCTTGTCCAGCTCAGTGAAACTATGAGCCATGCTGCCGTGTAGGCCCACCCAAGATGGACGGGTCAGGGCGGAGAGTTCTGATAAAATGTGGCCCACCGGAGAAGGGAATGGCAAACCACTTCAGTATTCTTGCCTTGAGAACCCCATGAACAGTATGAAAAGCCAAAAAGGTATGACATTTCCACTACTTCCAATGAAAGCTTCAAAGTTCAATTTCCTTGTCTCCTGGTGGGCGGGCTTGAGCTGCATGTCCTTATACGAGCCAAATACCATCACCAGGGTGGGTGTGACATTCTGAATGTTCCAGAGACACGGGCTTAGAGAGACAAGGCACACATCTGAGGCAACAACGAAAGAGTCCATACACATATGTTTAATGAAACTGTCTATTCTAAGACAACTGTAGGGTCACTTGCTGTTGTGATACAGAGAAGGACTGTGCACCCACTACCCGGTTCCGAGGGGTACCATCTGAGGAAACCACCACACAGCATCACAACCAGGGAGCTGACACAGAGGCCTCTGAGGTGGGCAAAGTGATGGTGGTCCTGGACCAACACTTCTGGGAGACTGACCCCAGCTGTGGAACTGGCACGTGCTGTGTGCATGTGTGTGTGTGTGTGAGAGAGAGAGCATAGCACAGGTCAGCAAGGCCTTCCCAGAGGGTTACTGAGGTCCTTTGAGGATCGGGTTGATGGGGGAGGGGTCAAAGCCATGTTAGTAAGGTATCCACTTACTTTATAAGAAGGTATCCACATGCGGCTGTGTAACTAAAAACTAATGTATAGATTCCCGGCATACCTACCCCAAGAGGGTGGGTTAGGAAAGAGTTATTGCATCACTTACACATTAGAACTCATTTTTTAACATGGAAGCAAAGTGATGTAGTCTGCATTTATCTGAAGGCAGAATGTGTCTCATGTATTGTGATGTTTGCTATGTGACTGGCAGGAAGTATGTGACCTTCTCTCTCCTCTCTCCATCACTGAAATACAACTCAATAGAACACAACACAACACGACATCCTGCCTGACCCTCCAGTCCACAAAAGTAGTGTGCATTGACTGAGGGTCTGCATCAGGGCATTTCTGTGTCTTGATTGCCCCTCATGGGGACCCAATAAATACTTGGTGACTGATGGATGCCAGTCACCTGTCCATATCACTCTCCTGTGTATCTGGTCTCTGGGGTGGTTTTCTTCTCCATTAAAGTCTTTCTGGCTGCTTGCCCTCCTGGCTCCAGTCTAAAGCACCCAGCAGGACTCCAGGCACTGGTCGGGAGCAGGTGATAAGATCCAGCTCACCCTGCTGAACCGTGGAAATGAGTTTGGTTCCCATCAGTTCTCCTTGAGAGTTTGAGGTTTGATGAGATCTCCCCTGGATGAAGTCGCTAAAAGCCTGCCTTCAACCAACACAGGAAGGAAACAAATGCCCGTCACCAGTTTTCAAATTGTGTTTTCCTTTACAAAATTCTGGGGACAATAGGGAGGGAACTGGTTGCTAGAATGCTCCTGAAGTCAGAAAGAGTCAGGACTCCAATTTAGCTTTTGTTCAGCTGCGGACTCATTCGGAGCTCCAACTGAGCAGGAGGCATCATCCCTCACAGACTGGCCTCTCCTCACTCCCCAGGATGCAGTCCCTGCAGAGGAAGGACGTGTTATCCTTGGAGCTTCCTACACTCAGCCTGCAGGTGTCTCCTGCTGCAGCCTGGTCCATTCCCGTCTGCTCTCCTCCTCCATGGGGTCTTCATTTCTAGAAGTCAGTTCAGTAAATATATTTGTGTGTATGTTTATATATATGTTTATTTATATATATGTTTATATATATATATATATATAAAACATTCAGTGGAATGTTTTTTGTAAATGTTTAAGACCAACAACCACAGAGGTGTGTGTGGACTGGGGCAGGTTAAAAGCCATGTGTTCATCTGTTCACAGGACCCTGTGTGGCTCTTTTTAAGAAATGAGGCACCTCCATGCCTGGTACCTGGGGGAAGGGAGATGCTCCAGGCTTGGGCAATGGGGTGCTTGCTCCAGGACCCAGGGCTGGAGTGAGGGAGGCAGAGTTGGCGAGGTCACATGGGGGTCAGTGGGGAATACCAGCTGGGGTGCCTGGGTGACTTCTGTTGGGTCCCTGTTGCCTGGTCTCTGGGGAAAGCCTTGTTTTCTGGGTCCCCAGCAGTTCTGTGAACCCCAAGAGTGGAGGATGACTTTCCTTTGTCCTTCACACGGAGTGGGTTCTATGGTGTCACGGAAACCCTGGACACCGGAGTAGGCTCTGGACCCTTGACCCTGAAGGGCAAGGTTGTACAGGTACTTCCCTGCCTCTGCCCCTCTCACCTGTCCTGGTTCCCAGGTCACCTCCTGCAGGGCAGACTGGCTGCAGGCTGACTGCATGGAACCCCGCTCTGTTCAGGTGCTGGTCTCAGATGGGGCAATAGGATGGCAGTGGTGCAGGGACACACACGGCTGGAGCCCTGGCTGACTCCGGGCTCTCACTGGGCATAAAGATGGGAATCACACCATGCTGTCTCTTGTAGGAAGAAGTGCAGGTGGAAGCACTAAACCCACACAGAGGAGTCTGAGGGTAGGTGGATGCATGGTCACGGGGCACCTCCCTCTAGGCCAGGCTTGCTCCAGGGCCCTCATGGGGCCCTTGCTCCCAGTTCCCCCAGGGCTGGGCCAGGGAAGTGGGTGTTGAGAAGGCTGGTTCCTGCTGAGGGGAGCCTCTGTCAGGGGGGAGGCAGTGGATGAATTGCTCTGTGGGGTTAACCCTCTGTATGTTACAATAGACTGCAGTGAAGATGTGGAGAAAATGGACCCCTCATGCACTGTTGTTGGGAATGTTAAGTAGGTGCAGCCACTATGGAAAACAGTATAGAGGTTCCTCAAAATACTAAAAATCGAACTACCATGCGACCCACTTCTAGGTATATATTCCCCCTCCTGGGAATACATCTGAAGAAAACAAAAACACTAGTTTGTAAAGATAATTGCACCTTAACATTCATAGCAGCATTATTTATAATAGCCAATATATGGAAGCGACCTAAGTGTCCATAAACACTTGAATGGATAAAGAAGATGTGGTATATACGCATATACACACAATGGAATATCAGTCATAAAAGAATGAAATTTTGCCATTTATAGCAACATGGGTAGACTTGGAGGGAATTATGCTAATTGAAATGTCAGACAGAGACAGACAAATACTGTATGATATCACTTATATATGGAATTTGTGATCTAATACAACAAACTAACGAATAAAACAAGAAACACAGTCACAGATACAGAGTACAAACTAGTGGTTACCAGTGGGAAAGAGGGGAGGGGAAATACAGGAGTGGGAGAATGGAAGGTACAAACTATTGGTATAAACTAAGCTATAAGGATATATTGCACAATACAGGGAATATAGTCAAATTTTATAATAACTATAGATGGTGCATAACCTTTAAAATTGTGAATCATCACTGTAACTTACATAATATTGTACATTAACTCTAATGCTCCTGCTCACTTGCATCCAGCATCCAACTCTTAGCAACCTGATGAACTGTAGCTCACCAGGCTCCTCTGTCCATGGAATTTTCCAGACAAAAATACTGGAGTGGGTTGCCATTTTCTCCTCCAAGGGATCTTTCTGACTCAGGGATCGAACCTGCATCTCCTGCATCTCCCACATTGGCAGGCAGATTCTTTACCACAGAGACATATGGGAACTAGACTTAAATTTTAAAAAACTAAATAAAATTTCAAATATTAATACAAAAAGCCAGAAAACAACATCAACTAGCTATAAACCACACCTGCCATGTCTGCACACGTTAGTGTGGTAGATTTGCTGCTCTTTCTGCTTTGGGAAAAGCAAAGGCTCAGGAGAAGCTTGACAAGCAGACTTTAGCAGGGGAGACTCCACACAACTAACCGGAGGCCTCTCTGCTGTGTGTTGGGTGTCTCACAGTTTTACACCAACTGCTGCGTCCCTGTCAGCACCAGTGGAGGAAGGAGTCGGCTCACGGGGATGGGAGGAGCAGCTTGGCTGGAAGGAGGGTGAAGTCAGGTGCTGACAAGGTGACACCGTGATGACTCTTCCTGCTGAGGCCACCTGACACCTCACAGGTGTGAGACTGAGGCCCAGCTCTCCCCACCTCCTCCGTCCCCAGGACCGGCATCCGCCTGTGCTCAGGACCCAGCAGTGACAGCACTCGGTATGTCATCATGTCCCTCTCACACCTGAGCAGGTTCTTCCTAACCCACACCTGGATGTGTCTACACCAGCTTCTGGATCTTCATCCCATCTGCAGCCCAGATCCTCTTGTGCCCAGGAAGATATGACAAATATTTAAAACTTGATACAGAAGGAGCACCAGCCTAAAAGGATGAGCAGGCCCATTGCAGCCTATGCTGGCCCTGTCGCTTCCTCTGTTAGACGCGTGGCTCTGCCCTGCAGGGCAGAGGCCCCACTCCATCCATCACTTTAGGTAGACCTAAGTGACCCCCACCTTAGAGGAATCTCTTGCCTAAGCCTGTTTCTCTCTTGTGTTCTCTATTTCTCCTCCAATCTTATCTAAACATTTCACTACTGCAGAGTTTTAAAATTAAATTAATTTTCACCAAGAAGACTCCGCTATGACTTTAAATGCCTGTAGGTCTTCTGACAACTACCACGTAGCCATGAATTTTCAAGTTCCCCTCTCCAGTGGCAAGTCTGCTTTGTGTGAAGTTTCCAGAGACATTTTCAACACACGCAGAAACATGCAAGTGTGTGTGTATGTGCTTCAAAAAATTCTAGTACCTTGTGATCTTTTACTCTTGAGAATTTTCTCCATCATTTTCTTCTCCTAGTAGTTTTGAGAAAGATAAAGTAGGATAATCAAATAGTTTAGAAATCTTACTGGGAGATTAGAGATAGAGAATTTTAAGAGAGTTTGGGTGGCTATTGCAAGCTAATGACCATTCAAGAAAATAATCCAGTAACCAAGCAATAATCTACACATGTAGATAAAGTACAAGGCAAGAGGTATGTGGTCAACATCTTGTTACAAGAAGTCAGGGAGTTAATGGTCCTTGAAGAAGAACATTTCTCCATGTCGTCAAGGCAGGAATATAGGTGAAAGGGAAAAGAAACTAGAAGAAAGGGCACATTCTACTGAAAGCTAAGAAGAATTTCCATATTTCAGTATATGTCACCGCTCTTCTGCTGATATGCACATGATTTAAATGGCCCCATGACAGTCCCAGTTAGACCATATAGAGCCAAAGGAAGAACTAATGATATAAACCTCGATATCTACCCAAGAATGAGGAAGAAGGTGGTCTTCTCACTTCCCCCACTTTTTCTTTGACTATAAAAATGTAGCAGTCTTTGTTCTCAGGGCTGCACTCCCTTGCCTGCCCGCTTGTATCTCTCACAAGTGCCCTGTCGTGCCCTGCCTCTCACTGAATTCTTTCTGCACCAAGAAAAAAGAGCCTGAGTCTCCATAAGTCCTGACACCAGTTGAGCAATTTCAATCAGAAGACGGGGGTTACAGTCCCCGCCTAAGTCAGGGATGTTGGGTTCAGATCCCAGCTGAAGGGGGCTGGGTTTCAGTCCCAGAAGCACAGCTTCAGCTGGTAAGAAGATATGCATTCTGTGTCTGTTCTTTTAGGTGTTGCCTACACTTTTAACTTGTGTATTTCATTTACTAACTCCAATTAGTTAGTATTCCTACTTCCTTTACAGTAATTAGGGCTTCTCTGGTGGCTCAGATGGTAAAGAACCTGCCTGCAATGCAGAGGATCCAGGTTCAATTTGTGAGTTGGGAAGATCTCCTGGAGAAGGGAATGGCTCCTCACTCCAGTATTCTTGCCTGGAGAATTCCCTGGAGAGAGAAGCCTGGCAGGCTACAGTCCATGGGGTCACAAACAGTCAGACACGACTGAGTGACTAATACTTTCACCTCTTTATAAATTGATAATTAATAACCTCCTTTATTAATTATTTTTAATCATTACCATATTGCTGTAGGCTATTAATACACATCCTTTTTGCTGTATTTGATTTTGTGTTTCCTCTTTGGATGTTATCATTGTTATACAGTAGTTATTCAGCCTTGTAACAAATGCATAACTTTCTGTATTCATTGTCACTTCTTGTATTTCAACATTTGTTTCTCAGCACATCACTTTTCTTCTTCACATATACACTTAGAACTTCCAGGAGTGAGGAGCCCCTGGTGTTAATCTCTCTCTTTTAATATCTGTTTAAACAATTCCTGGGAGTTCTTATCTGGAATCCCTGTGAATATCATCAACTTCTCATTTCTCTATTTTTGATCAGACCTTTAACACAAGAGTATGGTTGGCCCTGGGTTGGGGAGTGGTCTTCCTGACCATTATGCTGCAGTCATACCTGCTTCCTCACCTTTGAGACCAGGGTTGGCTCTGTGCATTTCTTCCTCATGTGCAAGATGACTGAGCCATGGCCCTAGTTCCTTACCCCTCCCTGCAGGGCCCCCACACTTTGACTTTTGGGTTTTAGCCTGTGACTGGCTCTAATCAGTTGAATTGGGAGGGAGTGGTGCTGACCACTAGGTCTTCCAGCTTACAAGTCCCTGGCTCCTCACTGCGCTGAGAATCTTGAAAGCAGAAGGAATGGATGTGTTCTCTATTGCATTCTCTGAAAATGCCAGGCATCTACAGGCTCTCATGCTTTTATACACTTAACAGATAATTTACAACTCATATATAACAAACACAGAATTACTACTTATGGATGTTTTATGACTCCAATATGAAAAAATATATCTCTGATCAGAGGATTCTAAGAAAGAAAAATTGTCCTTCCATAAACTCCTCCTGAACAGTAATTTGTGATGCATTTACTCACAAGGAGCGATCAGACTGTATGTAATAAGCTTTTACATTCAGAGCACAGGCACATCTGTAAAACCGTCCTCAGTGGGATGGTCTGATTATGCCAGCAAATCATCAGAAATGTGAGAAGTAATCCCATTCCTGGTGAAGAGATTTCTAATCATGTAAAGCAGCCCTGAACCTGGATATTTGGGGGCCCCTGAGGCGGCAGAGTCTGCAGCACATTGTTAGCAACTGACAAACATTCTTTAAGCTTATTTTGGTCACCACAGAAGGCAGAGACAAGACCACATGAATCAGGAATCACCACACACCTGCTCGCAGAGTGCGCAGTGGGGGCTGTAACATCTCCATCCTGCTGAGGACACAGCAGGTCTGGGCTGTGAGTGGAGCAGAGGACAGCTCTGGCTCCACACATTGCTGTGTCTGGAGATTAGATGGCTTTTCAGAAATACTGTTTCCCTTCTGTCCCGAGCTTCATGGGTGGAGTATCTGTGCCCTTGTACTTTGGACTTGGCCATCTAAGGTGTTTAGCCAATGAAGTGTTCACAGATAGATGTTACCATGGGCTTGAAATGGCTTGTACAATTGGACTTGCTCCCTGTACCTCTGCCGTCAGGAGGAGAAGGGGGTGACAGAGGATGAGATGGTTGGATGGCATCATTGACTAGATGGATATGAGTTTAAGCAAACTCTGGGAGATGGTGAAGGACAGGGAAGGCTGGTGTGCTACAGTCCATGAGGTTGCAAAGAGTCGGACACAATTGAGAAACTGAACAACAAACAACAATGTCTGCTCTCAGGAGGATGGGAGATGTGTAGCAGAGCTGACCACAGATGGGCAGGCAGAAGAGCAGCTCACCAGCTGAGCCTTCACCAGATTAGCGAGCTTGCAGCCTCTTGGACCGCAGCACATGGGGCATCCCCCAAGGAGCTTCCAGGCCAGGTGAGAGCATCACTGGTTCCCGGGGCTGCAGTGAGATGTGCACCTGCCTGGGCTGAGGATGCAATGATGCAAAGTGGAGCCTGTTCTCTGCTGGCCCTTCTGAGGCTAAATGACTGTGTTCTCACCAAATCCAGATTTAATTCATAAGAATTCAAATGTATGCATTTTTCCAATAAAAAAAGAGAAATAATTCAAAATGAGCTGTAAAATTAAATTTACACGTGTACTATTTATGGTACGCTGTTCATTTCACTGTCTTTTGCATTCTGAATGCATTTGCATCTATTCTGTATGCACTTTGCAAAGCCATGGGCACTGGGTCTCATGGATGATTCCAGAGATTTGTGAAGGCAGTTTTGCCCAAGCACTCTCTGTACCAGGATGCAGCCCACGTGGTGCATGAATCCACCATGTAAGGGAGGAGACATTCGTGTCTCCATAGGAGCATGAAGATACACACAAGACTCCCAAGCAGCTCTCCCTCCCTCACCCTGGGGGGCAGCATCCCTACCAGCTCCTGATTCCCCAACATGTGCCTGCATCTTAGTTTCTTCCCAAATGCACGTGTCTGAACTCACATGACTTGACGTGGGTGTGTGATGGTCTCATGCTACACAGCGAGGCCTCTGAAGTTGTCCAGGTGGGAGAGGGCGGCTGCCTGGACCAGGTGGCAGAGGGGCACCTGGTGACCAGGCTGGGGTGGCTCAGACCTCCTAATGGGATGGGGAGGTGGAAAAGGGTGAGGGGACGACCCCTCCAGGCCCATCACTCCCCCCGCTGTCCAGGACTGAAGGAGCATAACCTATGGATAACTCCCTCCATCCTCTGTCTTCTGTGGACCACACACTTCCTGCCATCAGCTCCATGTCCCCCACTTCCCCAGCAGCCCCCAGGCTCTTCAGCAAGAGAAGTGTCCACTTTCACACTCACCAGGACGGAGTCCCCCTCGAGCTGCTGGCCCCAAGTGCAGTGCGGGGTTCCTTACAGTATGAGCACCTCTGTAGTGTTGCTCTGGCTTTGGCCCCTAATTGCTTCCTGGCCCCCTGAGCTGGCCCAGCCCCTCTGTCTATTCCTTTCTCACTCACAAGCGCCTCTCTGTGTAGCCAGGGCTGGCTCCCTGCAGGAACCTCTCAGAGTGGCACAAGGGCTGTGTGGATGGTCCAGCCAGACCCAGATCCTCTCCCAGCTCTAAGATCCCACTAACTCACTACCCGGTCCAGCCAGACCCAGATCCTCTCCCAGCTCTAAGATCCCACTAACTCACTACCCGGTCCAGCCAGACTCAGATCCTCTCCCAGCTCTAAGATCCCACTAACCCACTACCCAGTCCCCTAACAAGTATTTAATGAGCACCTACTGTGTGCAAGGCAGCAGGGAAGGGTGGTCCCTGAGCACGAGGACCTGAGTCTAGAGGGCAGAGTATTGACCAGAGGTCACCTTGTCAGCTGTGCTGGGTATGATGGAGGAGGGGACAGCCCAGGAAATGTGACCCCAGGGACACAGGGCAGGGAGCACTTCCCTGGGGAGGGAGGCTGGAGCTGAGTGGGGGAGAGGTGAGGAGGGCTGACCAGAGCAGTAGGGCAGCCTTGAGGGCAGAGGGGCAGGAGGTCAGGGCCCAAGGGGGAGAGACAGGGTGACCTGGGGACAGACAAGGTCCAGGGAGGCCAGACCACAGCCTGTGCTGGAGAGGGTGCGGAGGTACATCCCAGAGTAGGGGATGTACTCTGGTGCGGGCAGCTTCAAGGGCCCTGGCAGCCTTAGTATGGAGGTCTTCTGCTGACAAAGACCCTTGCCCATCCTGCCCTGATCTGTAAAGCGGCCTGGGGTCTGTGAACACGCTCCCCTGAGCAGCACCCTGCCAGCTCCTGACCACAGATGCTCTGGTGGGGATCCGAGGTGGGAAGGGCCTTTGAAAGAAGAGATGTCCCTCCAGCTAACCTTGCTGTCTGCAGAGCCCCCTCTTCAGTGGTCCAGACCCTGGCTGGTAACCCTCCCCCATGGTCCTATGGTTCCCCAAGGGGTCCTTCCAAAGTGGGAGAACAGTATGCTCCTGGACCCTGCTCCCCACTCTTCCCTTGCCCTGGGAGGTGTGCAGAGCTGGTCCTGAAGTGGCTATCATCTGCCATCACCCACAGTCTGCATGACCCACAGACTCCAGCCTGAGTCATCTCCTCTGTCCTCTCAGCTCTGCCACCCAAGGTGTGACCCAGTCTCCACTTTTCTGTCTAGATGCTGCCTTTACCGCATTTGAGGTTTGGTGCGATGGGAAACCACTGAAGGGATTAAGTGAGGAGATGACTTTATTCATTTCAGTCTTTAAAAGATGACTCTAGCCACCGAGCAGAGAATGGGGTAGGAAGGGGGCAGTTAGGAGATCACAGGTAACCTGACAAAGACTGCCCTGGTGGTGGATGGTAAAGAATCCACCTGAAATGAAGAAGATTTGGGTTCACTCCCTGGGTCAGGAAGATCCCCTGGAGAAGGGAATGGCACCCACTCCAGTATTCTTGCCTGGACAATTCCATGGACAGGGGAGCCTGGCAGGCTTCAGTCCAAGGGGTTGCAAAGAGTTGGACACGACTGAGTGACTAACAGTTTCACTTTCACTTGGACGAATGTGACATGTGTTGGGAGGGTAGCAGGGCAGAAGGATGAAGTGGACACATTCCACAGAGGTTAGGATATGACACCCAGAGCCCTGGGAGATGAATCCCGTCAGGCCAGTGGTACAAAAGGAGAGCCTGAGGTTCAGAGACACCATCACTCCCTCAGCATCGCCCACCCCGGAAACCCAGAGACTGAAGCAGGCTCCAGTCCACACCTGGGGCCTGCACACCTTCTCTCAAGGACACCTCTGCAGATGGTGACTCATTATTCTGAGGCTAAACTCTTACTATTTGAGGCAAAATTGAAACAAAATGAGAAATGCAGAAAATTGCTGACACCACTGGCCTGGCGTCAACCATCATCCATCATTTTTAGTTTCCACATAAACGTCTCTGTGTATAGAATGCCGATGCTCGGGATGTTGGGGAAGGTCTGAGCAGGGGTGGGGGGTTGGGGAGGGAACTCTGGGGACCCCGATCCATGTAGGTGTCTCCCCAGGACGGTGGACAGGAGGACCTTGCTCTTGCTGGGGTTCCATACGTGTGGGCGGGAGACAGGACAGCCGGGGAAGTGGAAAGGGGGCAAACGCCCAGGGTCCCAGAGCTGCGCACCGCCCACCTCCGCAGGGTCTAAGTTTGCACCAGGGACGGGGCTTGGTCCCCGGCTCAGACCTGTGCTGACTGGGGGCTGTGGGAGCTCTGGACTGCAGCCCACTGAGGAAAAGCCATCACACCCACTGCCAGACCATTTGCACTCAAGGCAGCTGTGCTGTGGGCAAAGCGGGGAAGGCCCAGGTGGGAAAATGGGGGAGGGGCCAGGCCGGAGGGGCGGGGCCCCCAGTGTTCTCCTGTGTTGACAGGGTTAGACAGAATGATATCCACTTCCAAGGGCCTCCATGGGTCTAACAGCTCCTCTTTCACCACTTCCATCTTCACCCTCTTTCTTGGACTACAAGACAAATGGGTTGAACTAATCACACTGCACAGATTCTGTGTCATTTGTCTGCACGTGGCTTCCATCTGGTTTTATTATTTCTCTATTCCCCTTTAGTCCATTCCTCTCCCGCTCTTGCTGCTGCTGTGTGCTCAGTTGTGTCTGACTCTTTGAAACCCGGTGGACTGTGGCCCGCCAGGCTCCTCTGTCCATGGGATTCTGCAGGCAAGAACACTGGAGTGGGTAGCCATACCTTCCTCCAGTGGATCTTCCCCACCCAGGAATCGAATCCGTGTCATTTGTGTTTCCTGCATTGCTGGCGGATTCTTTACCACTGAGCCGCCTGAGAAAACCCTTCTGCTCTTAGGAAATCACAAAATTGTGTTTACTAGTATTTAATTTTTATTGAATTTTTATGTTATTTATATGAGTGTGCTTATTGAGGTTCTTTCTTTCTTAAGATTTCCTTCTTAGGGAATCCTTGAGCTGTATTTAATGACTACCTTTTTATAGTGCATAACGGGTTCTTGTAAAATGTCCACTGGTGTTTTGTGGAAATATATGTTAAATATAAACTGATGGCCTTCTGTTATATATTTCATTTTGTTTACACCACTTTTTATTCTTACAAATAATTATGTTTTGAGCAGATGCTCATGTTGCTAAGTGACAGTGACTCCATTGTTTTTCTCAGCTACATCGTGCTCGGGGGTGTGGGGGACCCACATTTCCTTCCATGTTCCCAGGAAGCCTCAGACTCCTGGCTGCTACACACAAGCTCAGAGAACATCCTCTTATGTGTCCTTCATGGGCCCACGCCAGCATCTCCCCAGGAACATGCTGGAGGACAGAGGACAGCACGCCCTCTGCATCACCTCGTCTCCCCACAGACCACAGCGTTCCCCACACCTGCCAACCAGAGACCCTGGTGGGAAGCGATAGTTCACATCACAGGAACCTCTTCTATAAAGACACATGCAGGTCAGGGTCCCAAGTGCACGTCTAAACATGCATTGTCAGCTTCAGACGGGCAGGACAGGGACACAGCCAAGTCATTCCAGATAGAATTGTCACATTTCACAAATAAATGGATGCCAGTTAAATGTCAGTTTCAGATAAATAACCGGTAATGTTTATTTTCAGTTTGGGGGTGTGATCTAAACACAATGGAGGGTCTAGTAGGAGGATGGGCACATGGATGGGGCACCCCTTATGAAACTCCCCTGAGCTCCTGAACACAACCCACCTGGGTGGGTGGGGTGACCACAGTGACAGGAACACTGGAAGGAAAAGCACCTTAGATGCTCTATGAAAACCTCCTGCTGCACATGTTTCCCTGGAAGCTTCCCTGTGAGTGGAGAATGCAGCGTGGCCAGTAGTTAAGGGGTGGGTGTGGCAGAGAAATGATGTTTTCAGTGTGGATGAATGGTTCTCGGGGACATGTTTGTGCAGACGAGAAGCCAGCAGAAGGGAAGCAGGTGGAGGTGAGGAAGTGCAGGTCTCTGCAGGGCAGGAGGGAGCGGGTGGGAGGGCTGAGCAGTTGGTCCACAGTCAACCGTGGGAACCTGTCACCTCATCAGACTCACGATGAGCTTTGGGCATTAGATGGAGACACAGACAAACTCCCTAAATCCCACTCTCCCACCCCACATGAGTTTCTCTGGCTCCCTTTTCTTGGGAATGAATGAAGAAAACACTGTGTTTTCATAATATCTCAAGTCTCCCTTCTTTCAACCAAGATCAAGAATGAAGGAGGAAGGGGAGCCATGGGCTGAAGATTGGACAAGTTTAATGAAAGTCTTAAGTTCCAGCTCAGAGGGAACCATACCCCGATATCCCAGCTGCCCAGACTTCAAGGAGAAACAGCCCCAAGCCCTGTGGATCAGAATCATCCTTCAGATGAGAAGAAACCTACACTTGGCAGTATTCACTCACTTGACAGGCTCCTCTCCTGAATTCTTGTCTTGGAAATAAAGTGGGAACCTTTTGTGTCCTTGGTGATGGAATTACCTGGGTTGCTTTCAGTAGTGCTGAAAACAGTGTGGCATAAGGAACTTCTAGAACCTTCCAGCTCTGCCCAGCCACTCACTGGATTCAGCTGAGGGAGTGACCCCAGTCAAGGCAACATGGGGCAGAAGAACCAGCAGCCAGGCCCTGCCTGAAATGCAACCACAGAACTGTGGGAGATAACAAATCAGTGATGCTCTAAGTGATGCTCAAATGGTCTGTTATACAAGAGAAAACTGAGGGAGAGAGAGTGGCACAGACTGGGAGATGCCCGGAGCTTAACCAGCTAGGAGGAGCTCCCAAAACAGCCGTCTGTGCTTCCCCAGACCCAGATCCCCTCCTGTCAACTGAAGTTTTTAAGTTACAGCTCAAGTTGATGCAATGAGATCCTGGGCACTGCCACTTTGTCGTGAGGGTCTTTATTCCCCTCCTGGCAGGTCACCCTTTGATTCCTATTCAGCCTTAATGAGTCCTCCTAACAGTGGGTGGTGACATGACAGAATTAATTCCTGACCTGACACTGATGGTTTCCATCTTTGATTCCTTGTATCCCCAGGACACCTCCAGGGATGTTGCTGTCTTAATTCATCTCCGGTGGTTTAACAAAAGGATCACCCAGTGTGGGGACAGATCCATGTCACATGTCCTGCAGCACAAGCCTCATTGGGCCAGGCAGGACCAGAGTTCAGAGCGGCTTTCTAAGGGGCCATCATCAGGGCCTTTCTGTCTTGGGCTGTCTCTCCTCTCAGGTAGAAGCTGAGCAGCAGGTGTATTCCTGAAGCCCCACCTTCCAGCTCAGAGCTGTGGGTCACCTGTCCGTCTGTCCCCTTTCTTACCTGGGCCAGGTGCTCTCAGCACGTGGTTCTGAGCAATCTGTGGCTCATCAGCCTGAGAGAGCTCTGAAAATGTCCTCAGTATTTCCATGGAGCTCTGAGTCAAATGCACCCAGATGCAGACTGTCATGTGTTCACAGGGCTCCCAGTCCTGCTTGGGAGAGACCAGTGGAAACAGACAGAATGGACAAAGGTTTTTGTGGCCCTGTGAAGTGAGAATGTGTTAATGGCCTCATGGGGGAATAACTTCGCTCCTGTGAGCACTCCATCCCCACCTGCTCAACTGTGTCTGCTCATCTCCCATCTCTCTCACAATTGGTTCCCCCATCTCCTCACTGAGAACCCCCAGTAGGGCCCCACCCCACAGTCCTTGTCCAGGATTCCCAGCTGTTTGTACCTGGATAGGGGTCCGATTGGGTGTGAGACACTTGGAGGGAGCGTACAGGTGGGGGCTCTTCGAGGTGACCAAGGAACCTCCAGCAAAGCAGTGCCACCACCTGCTATAGGGTCTGCCCATCAGTCTGGAGACCCATGAACGTTTGAATGGCCTGGTGATATTCCCACAATGCCCTCAACTGCATAAAGAATGATGGACTTCACCCACTGTTTATTCAGTGCTGGGACTATTTGGTTGCACAAGACACCAGTTGCAAAGACGATCCTGGGACTGGTGAGCTGATGCTGCCCATGAGAATGACACACTGCCACCCCTGACCCCCAGTTCAGCTCTGAGGGCTCAAGGGCAGGGGGAACACAAGACCCTGGTGTGTGTCCAGGGCCCCCACACTGAGTAAGAGGCTGATTTCCTCAGTGAGTCATTCTTGCTGAGGAGGTCAAGTGCAGCTCGTTAATGTCAGTGATATGAAGAGGGTTCATAAAAAGCAAAACAATTTCAACTCCATTGCCCTCTCCTTAGCAGGCTTTCTCAGGGTTCCTTATCCCAGGGCTCTGTATGTGTCATCGGCCTTGGTTTCATAACTGAATTTATATTATGACATTTTTTGAGGATTCAAGTAGCAACAGACATTCACACACTGTCCTTGCGTATAATCCTAACACTATTGGAATGTCAGCTTCACAAAGCTTGTTTCTTGAGAAACGTCGAAATGCAAGCTCTTCTTCAATTTACATTTTTACCCTTTTAAAAATTTTCTTTCTTGTTATATACAGGAACTTTATCTTTCAAGTAAGGTTGACATGGAAAGATATGTCACCATTTTGGTGTTTTTTTTTTTTTTTTTTAATCATTGGCAGCATCAGATGATGTGTTTTTTTCTCTGTTCTCCTCTCTTTCAGCCCATCATAGGTCCTAAAAGCCTTCATAGATTTCAGATCTGCTGTGTTCTTTTTGTACAATCCCCTTCAGCCTCCTTGGATTCTCCTTTAAAATAACTCCATTCCCTGGAAGGGATTGTCATATGGTGAGGTGTGCAGAGCCTGGAATCAACCAGGGTGGAGCCCTGTCCCCACCCTCAACCAACTGCACAGCCTTGATAAAGTCACTTAATCTCTCAGCTTCAATCTTCTCATCTGTCAACCTGGAATTATGATAGGATACAACACAGAAAAAGATGTCAATATATAGACTAAGTTTAGCACTGAGTCTGAAAGATTATAAGCACCCAATACATGCTAGTTGTCATTATTATTACTCTTTTAATTGCTAAACTTTCCTCTTTTATAGTATCTTTGTTCTCTCAGGAAGCGTTGTTCTTCTAGAAGATTTCTGTATCAGCCATTGGTTATCTATAAAGATCTAAAACAGTTGAAAGTTAGAGTTGAAAGAAATGGAGAGAGACATGGAGAATTCTTGCTGAAAAATAATAATCACCATGTATCAGGCCCCTACTATGTGCCAAACAACTGCTAAGGTACAATTATGATCAGATATATCATCATCACAATATACCCGGAGAAGGCAATGGCAATCTGCTTCAGTACTCTTGCCTGGAAAATCTCATGGGTGGAGGAGCCTGGTAGGCTGCAGCCCGGAGTCGCTAAGAGTCGGACTCGACTGAGTGACTTCACTTTCATTCTTCACTTTCATGCATTGGAAATGGCAACCCACTCCAGGGTTCTTGCCTGGAGAATCCCAGAGACGGGGGAGCCTGGTGAGCTGCCATCTATGGGGTTGCTCAGAGTCGGACACTATTGAAGCGACTTAGCAGCAGCAGCAGCAGCAGCAGCACAATATCCCAATGAGATATGTGCTGCCATCTCCATTTTATAGATGAAGAAAACAAGGCTCAGAGAGGTTTAGTTACTTACCCATGGTCTGCCGCTAAGAAGCTGTAGAGTCACCTCTTGCATAAATGACATTATTCTCCATCTCAACACTGTCCTTATTCCTGTCGTGGCAGCTGTCACTATCTAAAATCGTCTTGGCTTTCTTCTCATTTTATTGTTCACTGTCTGTTTCCTAAGAGGGCAGGGACCTTGTCAACCTCAACCACCATTATCTGCAGTGTCAAGGACGTAGTGGATGAAACTCCTGAGTGCGTGAAGGAACTAATGGATGAAAACACCTTTCAAGAGTCTGATGGAGAAGCTCTGGTGCATTTTCCTCCTGCAATAGGAAGCTTCCTCCCTCCTCACAGGGCTAAGAGGAGGCAGCTGCCCCCAAGTCTGCCCCCAAGTCAGGAGGCTGAGGAATGGGTCAGGACCTCACCTGTGATTTCCCCAACCCAACGCCTCTCCTCCCAGTCCAGCTGCCTCTCTTCCTCCTCGTCTCTCCTGTGCTTCTCCTCCTGTCCTGTGCTTCTCCCATCTTCTCCCAGCTCAGCTACTCCCAGGACTCGGGTAAGCAGCCCCTTGGCCCACCTGAAGTGATTGAACATCTCACCTGAACCCACTTTCCAGACTCAAAATGGTTTCAGACCCAGAACAATCTCCTCAGCCCTAGGAAAACCCTATTTCTTGGTTAAGGAAAAAGTTTTTGTTCCTCTAGGGCTCTTAAGCAAATCTGACATTTGTTACACTGCACATAACCATTTTTCCCAAAGCACGCTCAGATGGCACAAATTTCTAAGCTATGAACTCAAGTGTGTAAAATAACTTGATTCTTTTATAGCTAAATATAGTTTGTCTCTGGAGCCCTCTCTCTGCCAAATGGTAAAACACAATAGATTTCCTTCCAAGAGAAAGGCATCAATTCAGAATTGTAGACACTTTTCCTAGACAACTGAGGATTTTCTCCCTTCCACCCTGGGTGCCTCTCAGTTATTGCTTCACATGTGGTCGGAGTGGAACCCTCAACTGTCACCTCTCATGCTTCTGACCGAGCACATCTATTATTGAACTCAGGTTTTGCTGCTCATACCTCAATACTGAGAGACTAAAGACTGAGCGACTGAACTGAACTGAACTGAAGGTTTGGTAAAAGGCTTTACTGAGGAAGCTGGCAATTCTGAGACAAGGTGGACTCATGTTCCAAAGAACCAATTTACCACCTTAGTTTCTGCTCAGGAATTATTCAAGGGAAAAAGGAAAGCGCTATGTGTGGGAAAGAGACTTAAATTTCTATTTTCAGAGATAATGGTCTCCATCACATGGTTCCAAGTAGCATCATGTCTCACTTATGATTGGAACATTATCTGAGCCATAAATCTCTGGTTAGTTAGCCTTTCAGCTTTCAACTGGTCTGGGTCTTTGCGCATGTGGGCAGTAGACAGTTAATTTCTCCCACTGGGTGGGGGTTTCAGTATCTGCAAAACAGCTCAAAGGATGTGCTCAGAGTATTATCTATAGTCCTTGAGTTTGTTTACTGCCTAAACTATTATTATTATGAATTTGTCTTGCTCATTTTCCTTTTGTTCTGCATTTTCTCACTTCTTTAACTAAATTTATTCTACAGACAAGAGGCAGGTGGAGGACATGGTGGGGCAGGTGGGGTCTGTCCTTGGAAGGGCCCATAGCCTCCTGCTCAGTTAACTTCCTCATTCGGAATCTGTTCCTACAATGCTCAGTGTGCCTGGTGTCACATTCTCTGATGCAGCACAGCTCTCTCGGTGCCCTGTCCCTTCCTCTGCTGTAGGTCTTTGTATTCTATGGGATGTGGGTGCACCATGTTCTCTGCATGTTGGGATGTGACAACCCAAATGGTCTCTCCTGGGTCCCCTCTGCCCTGAGACCCCACCAGCCACCTCCTCTCTCCATGCCCTCACTCTGATTGTGTGGAGTCCCATGAGGTGACTGCTTCCAGAATCCCAGGCAGGAAGCAAACCCAAGTCACATCTGTGTTCAGACCCCAAATTTAACAGGGGTGCCTGTCACTCTCCATTTCACAACCAACTTTGTAGAGGTGTTGGGTACAAGGCTCCTTCTCGTGTCTCTCATCTTTCTTCTGGATTATTCTCTTCCCCAACCCAGAGATAATCTTGACACATTTGAGGCTGAGAAGCAACTGACTCTGAAGGTATTGTGCCAAGTTTCTCTGCAGTACAACAGTATGATGTTCTTGAGAAAAACCTCTTAAATACAGTAATATTATTCCTTTGTTCTCTATTTCTCCCATAGGACTTCCCCTGGAGCAGAAGCCTCCAGGGCAATGACCCCATGTGGGGGCTGGGGAGTGGTTGGGAGTGGAGTGGGGGAGGTTAAGGGAGAAGGCCAAGGCAAAAAATACATCAGTCATTTCTTCACAGTATTATGCTACCACTGGGATACCAGTGACCTTCCCCTTGTGGAATTACCAGCCCTGGAGACTGCTTTGGTGTGACCCAACACCTGACCTGAGTCTGAGTTGCCCACCCCCTCAGACCCCATCTCAGAGGGTACCTAGATGTGCAGTAGATGAGAAACTGCCTGGGAGCATCCAGAGTCTGGTCACAGGGTCCCCAGGCCTCCTCATACTACCCAAGGCAGTCTATAGATTTAATGCCAACCCTATCAAAATACCAAGGGCAGTTTCCATAGATCTGGAATGAATAATTTTTAAATTCATATGGAAACACAGAAAGTCCCCTGAGAGCCAAGATAATCTTAAGGAAGAAGAATAGAGCTAGGGGAATCATGCTCCCTGACTTCAGACTATACTAAAAAGCTACAGTAATCAAAAAGTATCAGATCAGATCAGTCGCTCAGTCATGTCTGACTCTTTGCGACCCCATGAATTGCAGCAGGCCAGGCCTCCCTGTCCATCACCAACTCCCGGAGTTCACTCAGACTCACGTCTATCGAGTCAGTGATGCTATCCAGCCATCTCATCCTCTGTCATCCCCTTCTCCTCCTGCCCCCAATCCCTCCCAGCATCAGAGTCTTTTCCAATAAGTAACTCTTCACATGAGGTGGCCAAAGGACTGGAGTTTCAGCTTTAGCATCATTCCTTCCAAAATAATCCCAGGGCTGATATCCTTCAGAATGGACTGGTTGGATCTCCTTGCAGTCCAAGGGACTCTCAAGAGTCTTCTCCAACACCACAGTTCAAAAGCATCAATTCTTCAGTGCTCAGCCTTCTTCACAGTCCAACTCTTACATCCATACATGACCACAGGAAAAACCATAGCCTTGACTAGACAGACCTTTGTTGGCAAAGTAATGTCTCTGCTTTTGAATATGCTATCTAGGTTGGTCATAACTTTCCTTCCAAGGAGTAAGCGTCTTTTAATTTCATGGCTGCAGTCACCATCTGCAGTGATTTTGGAACCCAAAAAAATAAAGCCTGACACTGTTTCCACTGTTTCCCCATCTATTTCCCATGAAGTAATGGGACTGGATGCCATGGTCTTCGTTTTCTGAATGTTGAGCTTTAAGCCAACTTTTTCACTCTCCACTTTCACTTTCATCAAGAGGCTTTTGAGTTCCTCTTCACTTTCTGCCATAAGGGTGGTGTCATCTGCATATCTGAGGTTATTGATATTTCTCCCGGCAATCTTGATTCTAGTTTGTGTTTCTTCCAGTCCAGCGTTTCTCATGATGTACTCTGCATAGAAGCTAAATAAGCAGGGTGACAATATACAGCCTTGACGTACTCCTTTTCCTATTTGGAACCAGTCTGTTGTTCCATGTCCAGTTCTAACTGTTGCTTCCTGACCTGCATACATATTTCTCAAGAGGCAGATCAGGTGGTCTGGTATTCCCATCTCTTTCAGCATTTTCCACAGTTTACTGTGATGCACATAGTCAATAAAGCAGAAATAGATGTTTTTCTGGAACTCTCTTGCTTTTTCGATGATCCAGCAGATGTTGGCAATTTGATCTCTGGTTCCTCTGCCTTTTCTAAAACCAGCTTGAACATCAGGAAGTTCACGGTTAACATATTGCTGAAGCCTGGCTTGGAGAATTTCGAGCATTACTTTACTAGCGTGTGAGATGAGTGCAATTGTGCGGTAGTTTGAGCATTCTTTGGCATTGCCTTTCTTTGGGATTGGTATGAAAACTGACCTTTTCCAGTCCTGTGTCTACTGCTGAGTTTTCCAAATTTGCTGGCATATTGAGTGCAGCACTTTCACAGCATCATCTTTCAGGATTAGTAATGGCCAAAACAAACAGACACATAGGTCACTGGAACAGAGCAGAGAGCCCAGAAATAAACCCATAAACTGGCAATTAATCTATGACAAATGAGGCAAGACTATGCAATGGAGAAATAGTCTTTTTGATAAGTGGTACTAGGAAAAAAGAACAGCTACATGTAAATGAAATTAATCATTCTCTAACATCATATACAAAAATAAACTCAAAGTGGATTAAGAATCTAAATGTAAGACTGGAAATCATAAAATTCCTAGAAGAAAGTATGGACATAAAGTGCAGCAATATTGTTTCAGATCTGTCTTCTAAGGCAAAGGAAACAAAAGCAAAAATAAACAAGTGAGACCCAATTAAACTTAAAAACAAAGGAAGCCATTGACAAAATGAAAAGACAACCTACTAAATGGGAGAAAATAATTGAAAATGATATGACCAATAAGGAATCAGTACCCAAAATATATATACATGACTCAATATCTAAAAACCAAACAGCCCAGTTAAAAATGGGCAGACACCAGGACAGATATTTTTCTAAAGAAGACATACAGATGGCCAACAGGCACGTGAAAAAATGCTCAACAACCCTAGTCATCAGAGAAATGTAAATCAAAACCACAACGAAATATCACCTCATATCTGTCAAATGACTATCATCAAAAACAACACAAGTGACGAATGTTGGCAAGGATGTGGGAAAAGGGAACCCTTGCACACTGTTGGTGGGAATGTAAACTGGCACAGCCACTGTGGAGAGCAGCACGGAGGGCCCTTGGAAAACTGAAAATAGAACTACCATATGATCCAGCAATTCCACTCCTGGGCATACACCCAAGGAAAATGAAGACATTAATTTGAAAGGATACATGCACCCCCAAGGCTCTTGGCAGCACTGTTTACCATAGCCAAGATACCAAAGCAATCTAACTGTCCAACAACAGATGAATGGATAAAAAGTTGATTATAAAGTGATATGTATGCAAATGTATGTATATATATGTACACATACGTATACATATATATATATTATATATATATAAAATGGAAAAATACTCAGCCATAAACAGAATTCCTTTTGCCACTTGCAGCAACACGGATGGACTTGGAAGGTATTACGCCTAGGGAAATAAGTCAGAGGATGACAATGATGTTGTTGTTTTAGTTGCTAAGTCATGCCCGACTCTTGTGTGATCCCACGGACTGCAGCCCGTCAGGCTCCTCTGTCCATGGGATTTCCCAGGCAAGAATATTGGAGTGGGTTGCCATTTCCTCCTCCAGGAATCTTCCCATCCCAGGGATTGAATCTGTGTCTCCTGCATTGCAGGTGGATTCTTTACTGCTGAGCCAACAAGGGAGCAGGACAAACGCTGTATGTTATCATAAAAGAAACAGACTTACAAGTATAGAGAACAAATTACTGGGTACTAGGAGGGAATGGGGGAGGGTAAAATAGGGATGGGGATTAAGAGATACAAACTACTATGTACAAATAAATAGTTAGAAGGATATAGGAAGAGCACAGGGAATGTTTTATAACTATAAATGGAGTATAATTTTTAAAAATTGTGAATCAATTTTTAATTGATTGTCCTGGTCCTCCAGGTTAGAATGGTCATGCTGTATACCTGAAACAAATAATATTGTAAATACAGTATAGCTGAAACATATAATGTAAATCAACTATAATTCAACAAAAATTTTTAAAGTAAAATTAAAAATAAATTAACATAATAAATGGCGAGGCTAAAGAAATACATAAAAATGAATGAAGGAGAACTTGAGTGATTTCAGCTGGGTGATCACAGACAAGGTTAGGAAGAAAACTCAGACAGATAACAGAATTTTAGATCCATGAGAACCATAAGTAATTTGATGATACAGATTGAAAATTTTAAGACAAAGAGATGACAGCCAGTTCCATATAGAAGCAAATTGCTTTTTAAAACATTTATGCCACGGCAGCCAGGAGAGTCCACAAGGAATGTTTGATGATATTTTAAGTAGTTTTGGGGATGCTGGATTCTCCTTAACAGTCATTACTTTTATTATTTGTCACAATCACAAGCCATTTAATGCTTTTCACAAGATCCATGTGTCAACTGTCCTTTCTCTCAATGTAAATCCAAGCACACTGTTCCCTTGAACAGTCTTTCCCTTCCATGAACTCTGACACCACCTGGTGAAGCTTCCTGTGGGGCAGACAGGATTCTGTGTCTAAATACTCACAGAGTTCTAATCCTCCAGACATGGGACCCCTCTTCTTAACATGCACCAGACCCAGGCTCATCCAGGAAAGTTGACATTGGAAAGGAGTATTGCAATGCAGAACTAGTCTGACTCTTTCCCTGCTGAGACATTTAAAAATGAGCATTCCCTGTATCTGCACACTCACAAGTCAATGCTCACTACTATGGAAGGTCAGATCTCTATTTGTGGGTGATTTATGGGCACAATAGCCTCTAGCTTGCTTTTCACTTCTAGAAACAATTGTCCATCTACGTGTCAGATAAAACTGTTGCAATTGTCCATCTATGTGTCTGATAAAACTGTCGCAATGGTACAGCCCAGGAATACAATAACGTTTTTTCACACTCAGGCTTCTGCTTCATCTTTCTGAAGAAGCGTCAGCATTTATGCTGCAGACATCTGAGCCCATCCTTGAGAGGCAGCTCCTGAAAAGGCCCCATGAAGCTCAGATACATAGCCATGCCTGCATGCTAAGTTGCTTCAGTTGTGTCCGACTCCATGACCCTATGGACTATAGCCCACCAGGTTCCTCTGTTTATGGGATTCTCCAGGCAAGAAAACTGGAATGGGTTTCCATGCTCTCCTCCAGGGGATCTTCCCAACCCAGGGACTGAACACGCGTCTTTTATGTCTCTTACATTAGCGAGCGGGTTCTTTACTACTAGCGATACACAGACACCTGTGCCCAAATCAGGGATGATGATCCAGAAAGTAAACACCCAGGCTCACTTCTAATTGTGCATTTCAGGAATACCACTCATGTAGTACATCACTCTACCATTTGAAGGAAAAAGAGAAATTGCAGCCTGAGAGCCAGTAACTTCCGGTCTTTTCTTTGGAAAGAAAAGAATAGAGAGAAGCAGAAGTGTCAGGCTGGCTCACACATCACTGACAAGCACTCAGTGATCTCCCAGGAGCCACAGCTTCTGGGCCCAGGATGAAGGCACTTCAGACTGGACCACCTGAGCTTTCTGGGGTGCAGACCTCCAGGGAGGGTCCAAGGACCACCAGGATGGGGCAGATCAGTTCAGGTGGTGGTTTTTCTGTCTCTCTGCAGTAAGGAAGATGCTAGAAGACTCCAGACAAGGTCTCTCTTCCTGCATCTGGGTCCCCTGGGTGCGCCACATGACAATTGTTGCTTCCACAAGCTCCAGGATGCAGTGAGTCCTGGGGTGACCTGTAGCTCTGCAGCCATTTCTGACAGAAGCACAGAGTGTCTCATGGGGCAGATGTAGGGGCACCTCCCCTTGGGCAGGTCCTGCAGCGTTGAGTTAACATGGAATTCATTTCTCCAGGGCTTCCTAGAACAGCATGTGATTTCCCACCTGTCAAACTCTCCAAGTTGAAGGCTCCTAGCAGAGGTGGTGAACCAAGTGGTATACCACATGGGTGGTATCATCAAAGGACCCTTTGTCTCTCTTTAAGGGATCCTGGGGGCTTCTCTGGTGGCTCAGATGGTTAAGAATCTGCCTGCCATGCAAGAGACCTGGGTACAATCCCTGGGTTGGGAAGATCCCCTGGAGGAGGGCAAGGCTACCCACTCCAGTATTCTTTCCTAGAGAATCCCATGGACAGAGAAGCCTGGTGGGCTACACTCCATGGGGTTGCAAAGAGTCAGACACAACTAAGCAACCAAGCACAGCACAGCACCAGGAATCTTGGAGACTGGTACCACCTCCATGCAGGTGTGCATTCCCTGGGATCTGGAACTTACTCAAAGCAAGCAGGTGACCCAGGAGCAGATTCAGGAAGGTCCAAAGCCCTCCTGATACCACCCGAGGAGCCTGCTCTCCTGGGGTCAGCTCCTCCTGGTCCCTGTGTCCCAGCCAGCATAGCTCAGCTGCCCTGTGCCCTGTTTAAAGGACTCAGGGCTCTGCACAGACAGTCACGTTCCTGTGATCCAGACTCCCCACAAGTCACTTAGTCAGGGTCCACTCCCAACTACTGTCTAGGCCAGGTCCTCAGGGGTTCAGGACAGGAGTATCCATACCCTATTTCAGGAACCTCTGGTTCCCAGGGAAAGGATCTACCTGGACTGGGGTACACCTCACAGTGTCCCCAGACCAGGTAGTGCAGCAGCCAGCTGACCCAGAGGCTCTCTCTGTGGAATCCTAGGAGGCTGGAACGAGGATGCTCAGCACCATCTCATCTGTCACCATCATCTGCTTCTCTGTGCCCAATGACTCACCCCAAATCTTACCTCTAATAAGTGTCAGAGCCCAGAGTGGTGCTCAGGCAGGCAGGGTGAGGGGTCCCTTCATTAAACATCTCTTGGGCACCCACTCAGTGCCTGGCACTGGGGATACAAAGGTGGCAGTGGCATGGTTCTTGCCCTTGAGGAGCTCCCAATTAACATGTTCTATGAGCATCTCACAGTGGACACACGAGCCCACCCTCATGTCCATGTTTTTATCCATATGTGGTCACCTGACTGAGGCCAAGCCAGTTGGACTCTTTCCCACTGATTTTCCAATTTGAGATCATCGCCAGGGGCTGAGGCTCCCTGACAAGAGACCCTAGGAGTGTGCACCCTGTGTTTCCTGACACCTGGAGAAGTTGATTCCCTGTGAAAGAAAAAGGTCAGTGCAGGAGTGAAGGGACCCAGTGACGTTCAATCATCTGGTTCCTGCTGCTCTCGAAGGTCACACCATCTGCCTCCTGCAGTGTTGTTGGCACACCTGAGTCAGGTAGGGTCCACATGGGGCCAAATGATACACCCGGTGTGGATGACTGAACAACGCTTTGTCTAGGGTTGTCCTCAGAGGTGCGGGTAGCTGAAGGGGATCCACAGGGATGCTGAAGAACCCCAGGGACTAGCAAGAGTAGGAAGTCTATCCCTGGGATTGTTTGAATGACAAAGTGAGGAAGCAAGATTTCTGGAAGCCAGGGGGAGCTGTTTTCAAGGGAAATTGTCCATGGGCAGGGTCTGTTTCCTTAGAGAAGTTCAGCCTCTGCAAGGGCCACAGGCCAGCAGGACCGAAGCAGGAAAAATATCCCAACTACTCTCTCCCCCTAATCTCAACCAGAAATTGAGGAAGTGCTTTGAGGCAGAGTTAGGACCAGCTTCCCCAACAGATCAGGGCAGGGAAGGGTGAAGGGTGGAACTTGGGGGCCACACAGAGCAACTAACTCAGAACCCTTCCTTGTTGTCCTTGACCAGCAAGTACCCCCTTGACCTCTGGCATTTAGAATTGTGTTTCTGTTGCCTTAAACTAGAAGTTGTGACAATTCACTCTATTTCCATCACTGTCTCTCTATTAAACTAGTCTTCTCAAGGCCATACCTAGCCCAGGATCTGGTATACAGTAGGTACTCAACAGCATCTATTGAATGGCTAGTGGGATGGGCACTAAAACCTAAGGCAATGGCTACAGTATCCTCACTGATGCTATCCTCATAGTTACTACAGGAAGATGCTACTCTGATAACCATTTGCCTGGTTGCATCACCAGTCCTTAGATGAAAAAGCATCATTTGATCTTTCTAAGTTTTGTTACAACAGAGCTAGGAAGAAGTTGAGGAAGCCATCACAGAGCTTCTTTTATAGAGGCTACTGCCTAGCAGTATACTGGGCTCTGTGTCATTCAATTGATGCCTTAAAGGAAGGAATAAAAGGGCATGAGTGACTTCCTCAAGCCAATGGGAAACCATATGTCCCTCCCAGAATTACCACCAAGCTATGACTTCAGAAGGGCAGTGGGTCACCCCACACAGCTCCGTTTTTCTTCAGGAGCATCATGATCCAGAGTCATCTCACCCCATGGTCCCTCTCCGACACTAACCAGGCTAGATCTCTAGGTGTGAGCCAACCTCAGGCCCTGGACCTCAGCCACATACTTGGATGGAGGACAAACCTACCCACTTGAAAACGGGCCAGCTGCTCCTAATGCTGCTGGGTTTCATGCCTGTGCCACTCGGGAACACTGCTATGGAGCTGGAAATGGAGAGACCAACCTGTGCAGCTTCAGGGTAAAAGCTGGGAGAAATGCCAAGAGCCCATGAACAGTGGCCCTGATGCTCAGGAGAGTTGACAGCTCTGTCACCAAGGGAGAATTGATTGCTCTCAAGTAGAGTCTCAGCTCATCGGGGTGTCTGGAGATCCCAGCCTAATCCTCTCAGGCAATTCCCCTAATAGTAATTGTGTTTGCCGTGGAAGACTCTCCAAGCTTGGACAGCCTGTGACCCAGTCTCACACACCCCCTTGCAGGGTCAGCAATACCTTCTAATGCATGCTCTGACTCACGAGTATGTTTCTGAAGAGAAACAAACATGATTGAGCCCCAGCAGATTTCAGTGGGAACCCGCATGTGTTCCTGTTTTTGTGCATTAAGCAAGATGGTTTTCGCTCATCACAAGATGCAAAGCTGAGCTGAGCTCAGGAATGATTCCAAGAGCTGCTGAGTGTTGGGCTTCTCCTTGTAAAGGCATGTGATTAACATAACAATGGTCCCAGAGCCACAGACACTGGGACTGCATCCCCGCATCAGGCTTTCCTCTGGACTGCAACCTGCCGCAGGCAGCGGTGGCCCCAGAGGAGAAAATGTGTATGGGCTCCATCCCAGGATGGCTTTGTGCCTTCAAAGATAAAAGCTGCTTTTCCAGGACTGAGAGAGAAACAGAAAGGGAGAGAGAATGAATAAATGAATGAATAGAGAGTCTGTGAACACAGCCAAGCCTCTAGTTTTCAAATATGTGCCTGCTAAGTCACTTCAGTCAAGTGGGACTCTTTGTGACCCTAGGGACTGTAGCCTGCCAGGCTCCTCTGTCCATGGGGTCTCCAAGCAAGAATATTGGAGTGGGTTGCCATGCCCTCCTCCAGGGGATCTTTCCCACCTAGGATTGAACCAGCCTCTCTTAAAATTCCTGCATTGGCAGGTGGGTTCTTTACCACTAGCGCTACCTGGGAAGCCCCCACTTTTCAAATACATTGGAATATAAATCATTTTTCATTCTGACCAAATTTCCCTATGCTCTGTCTCCCTCAGAAAGCATTCCATGAGTACACTATCAGAGAGCCCAGCATCTGGGTTTCACCCTTGCCAGGGTGGTCCTAGGGATCCACATCTCTGGCCTCAGTTTCCCCATGTCTTCCTAAGGGACAGAGGCCTGGCCATCACTCTCCCCAGGGAAGCACCAGGAAAGGTGATGTTGGATGTCCATCAGCCCAGACATGGATGCACCCCGAGCTTTGTCTGGGAACTGAAACATGGAGTCCTTTTGTGTTCCTAGGAACACATCTCTGGGTCCTGTTTCTCCATTTGGCCAATAACAGGGTGGAGATCCCTCTCTTTTCAAGGACCAAAATGTCTTGAGGTTCCTGTACCCACCAAAAAGTAGCATTTCTTACTCAACTGGTAAGGCTGTTGGGAACCCAGTAAGCAAGGTACCCATGTTATTTTTCCAAAGGGATTTGTGGGTCTGTAGAGTCCACCTTTGTTCTTTAAAGCTGTCTGGCAGATGAAAGGATAAAGAAGTTGTGGTGCATATATACAATGAAGTATATATATTTCAGCCATAAAAAGGAATGAATTTGAGAGAATAAGATAGCAGAGGAGTAGGTGGACAGGGAGTACATCTCTCTTCATGGATACATCAGGAATACACCTTCAGACACTTCAGAAGTGCATGCAGAACACTAGCTGAGAGCAGACAGGAGCACCTGACCAGCGGAAAAGAATATATAGACCCACGCAAAACTCGGTAGGATGAAGGAACTGGGGGGGCGGGGAGCGGGAAGAGGAGTGTTATTAGGACTGGACCTGCCTTGGCGGGTAGGGGAATGGAAGCAGGGGTCTGATCCCCACATCAGGGCAATTGTCTGAGTCAGAGGAGAAACGTTTAAGGCTGAGAGTGAAACAGCTGATCTGTGGCAGCCTAAATGGAATGAGAATCAGACAGTGCTTGCCGCAGCCATACATACCCCAGACAGGGATGCAGGTCCCCTGGAAGGTGCAGCGGCTGGAAGCTGGATCTTAGGGATTGTGGAGCAATCCCAGGGCGAGGGCTGCTGTTGACTGTGGAGAGACACATCAAGGGGATGTGAGGTAGGAGACTGTGGTGGGAAATGTTCGTGGAGGAAAGCTGGACAGCCATGGAAGCAAACAGTACTGCTGAGTCACACGTAGAGGGTGAAGCCATCACCATAGCCTCTTCCTACATGACAGCATCAGCAGCTGAACAATAGAGAGGCTGGCCCATCAAATGCCTGACTCACTGAACTACAGAGTAGGACTCCAGCCAGGGGGGACCACCAGGGTGCCCCTCTATGTGCCTGATGCACTTAACAATGGAGAAGGACCCCAGGCCAGGGAGCCCTCTAAGTGCCTGAATGGGCAGAACTATGGAGAAAGATTGGCTAAAGAGACCTTCTGATCACCAGCTACAAGAGGCTCGAAAAAAGACTCTGATAGGGCCATAACTCCCGCCATGGAGGCAGTCCGTGTCCCTGCACACTTGGTGCTGCCAGGGTACCCGCAAGTCAAGCAGCTGTGCCACCTTTGTGCTCAACTCTCACTGGGGCAGAGCTGCCACAGGCAAAAAAGTCTTGCCTCTATGCGTGCAGGGTCACTTTGGTAGTGTCTGACTCTTTGCATACCTGTTAGACTGTGGCCTGCCAGGCTTCTCTGTCAGAGAGGGGGGTTCTTCAGTTTAGAATACTTGTGTGTATTGGCCAATACTGGTTGCCGTACCCTTCTAGAGCACTGTATTTCCTGCTGCCCTAGCCCAAAAGAGATGGGAATACCAGAGCACCTGACCTGCCTCTTGAGAAACGTATATGCAGGTCAGGAAGCAACAGTTAGAACTGGACATGGAACAACAGACTGGGTCCAAATAGGAAAAGGAGTATGTCAAGGCTGTGTATTGTCACCCAGCTTATTTAACTTCTATGCAGAGTACATCATGAGAAACGCTGGGCTGGAAGAAGCACACGCTGGAATCAAGATTGCCGGGAGAAATATCAATAACCTCAGATATGCAGATGACACCACCCTTATGGCAGAAAGTGAAAAGGAACTCAAAAGCCTCTTGATGAAAGTGAAAGTGGAGAGTGAAAAGTTGGCTTAAAGCTCAACATTCAGAAAACGAAGATCATGGCATCTGGTCCCATCAGTTCATGGGAAATAGATGGGGGAACAGTGGAAACAGTGTCAGACTTTATTTTGGGGGGCTCCAAAATCACTGCAGATGGTGATTGCAGCTATGAAATTAAAAGATACTTACTCCTTGGAAGAAAATTTGTGACCAACCTAGATAGCATATTGAAAAGCAGAGACATTACTTTGCCAACAAAGGTCCGTCTAGTCAAGGCTACAGTTTTTCCTGTGGTCATGTATGGATATGAGAGTTACTGTGAAGAAAGCTGAGCGCCAAAGAATTGATGCTTTTGAACTGTGGTGTTGGAGAAGACTCTTGAGAGTCCCTTGGACTGCAAGGAGATCCAACCAGTCCATTCTGAAGGAGATCAGCCCTGGGATTTCTTTGGAGGGAATGATGCTAAAGCTGAAACTCCAGTACTTTGGCCACCTCATGCGAAGAGTTGACTCATTGGAAAAGACTCTGATGCTGGAAGGGATTGGGGGCAGAAGGGGAAAGGGATGACAGAGGATGAGATGGCTGGATGGCATCACTGACTCGATGGACGTGAGTCTGAATGAGCTCCGGGAGATGGTAATAGACAGGGAGGCCTGGCGTGCTGGGATTCATGGAGTCGCAAAGAGTCGGACACAACTGAGCGACTGAACTGAACTGAACTGAACTAGCCACCAACTCCCCGGAGTACCTGGTGCTTCCAGAACCCCTGTGACCCAAGCAGCTGCACCACTTCCACAGCTGGCTCTCACTGGGGCAAACCCAAGCCCTCCAGGGCAGCCTCAGGAGCAAACCCCAGTGGACAACCCACATGCCGAGGTGGAAATAAAACCACAATTGAAACCCAGGAGCAGTGTGACTAAGGAAGAAGACCCAAAACCTGCCTATCAGCTGTGCAAGCTGCAGATTAAATCCACATGATCAACTAAGCAGACTCTGTGTCTGTGGAATATATAAAATGTCTTTGAGAGCTCCCATAAAAGGAAATGCACTAGTTCTGATAGCTGTGGATATTGGAGCCAAGAACACAGAGAAGTAGGACCAGATTAGAATCTGAGCTGCCTGCATAACAGGTCCAGAGATGAGCACAGTGTTGGAGGTCATACTAGGGAGGTGAGGTGGACTGTGACTCCCAGCAAGGGAAAGAACTCTGACAGCAGTGACTCAAAACAAAAACAAAAACAAAAACATTTATTATTCTTATGTTTTGATTTGTTATGTAGATTCTTTTGGATCTCCACCCCGCCCCCCCATTGTATTTTGGCACTGTTTTCGTTTTATTGGCACTAATTAACCTTTTGAGCCTTTTTTTTTTTTTTTGCCTTTTTTTCCCCCTCAGTCATATTTTTTATTATTGTTATAAACCCCTGCCTCTACATTGGGCTTTTGCAGTTTCAGAGAGATTTCCTTTTTTTCTCTCTCTCTTTTGTTATTTTTAATTTAAAAAATTTTAAACCTATTATTATTTTTTCTACATTTATTCCTTTGTTTGCTTTTCCTACTGTTGTTTCCTCCTTGCAGTTAATCTTTAATGTATATAAATCTTCTTTATCTATCTCTATTTAACTTTGCATGTCTATTCTTTCTTTCTTTCCTTTCCTCTCAACATATTTGTTAGTTTTATTTTCATTGCTTTATTCCCCAGTTGACACCTTGATTTAGTTTTGTTTTCCAGTTTTTGCCTTAGTTTTGTGGTTTCCTTTGTTCACTGGGTGACTCTATTGTACTTTATTTTTGTTGGACTGTTTTGATTTTGCTTATGGTTGTATATGTGTATATTCAGTCACACTTTTTATTGTTGTTATAAATCTTTCATCTACATTGGGCTTTTGCAGTTCTGTGGGGTTTTCCTTTTTTCTTTCTTCTTCCTTTTTTCCCCTCTTTTTTATAATTTTAACTTTTAATTTTTTAATCTATTATATTTTTTCTACATTTATTCCTTTGTTTGCCTTTCTTACTGTTGTTTTCCTCTTGCAGTTGATCTTTAATATATATATCTTCTTCATCTACCTCTACTTAACTTTGCATATCTGTTCTTTCCTTCTTTCCTTTCCTCTCAACATATTTGTTAGTTTTGTTTTCATTGCTTTATTCTCCACTTGGCACCTTGCTTTAGTTTTGTTTTCTAGTTTGTGTTTTAGTTACTTCTGTTTTTAACTGGTAAATAACATTTTTTTGTTTACTTTGCTTGCTGGGTCAATCTACTGTACTTTATTTTTGTTGGACTGCTTTGACTTTGTTCATGGGTATATATATATATCTGTGTATTCCATTATTTTAATTATTATTTGCCTGATTTTGTAACTGCAGTTTGTCTGGGGTTCATCTTTGGTTTCTCTTTTTTGGATATTTGTTTTAATCTCACTTAATACCATAACAAACCACTTGTGGAATCTTTGTTCCTGACCAGAGATCAGGACCTGAGTCTTTGGAGTGGGGGCATGGACTCCAAGATCCTAGACTATGAGAGAACTAACCTTAGGGGGTATCAAATAGTGAGAACTCAAACAGAGGAAACCACTGCAATACAAGACCCTGCATCACCCAACCACGAGTAGCACCCTGTGCAAGAAGCCTCATCTAAACAACAAACAAAAACACAAACCTAATCATCAGCAGACAGGATTACCACCTCACTCAGCCTTGCCATCAGAGGAAAAACAAACAAACAAAGACTCAGCACAAGTCTCACCCTATATGTAGCTTACACAAACCACTGGACTAACCTTAGGAGAGCAGAAACCAGAAGGAAAAAATAATTCAACCTTAAAGCCTTGGAAAAGGAGACCTCAAACACAATAAGTCAAAAAAATAATAATAAAAAGGCAGAGAAATAATACACAAATGAAGGAACAAACTAGAAACACAGAAGTCCAAATAAATGAAGAGGAAATAGGCAAACTACCTGAAAAAGAATTCAGAATAATAATAGTAAAGATGGTCAAAAACCTTGAAAACAAAATGGAGAAAATGCAAGAATCAATTAACAAAGATCTAGAAGAATTAAAGGATAAACACAGAGACAAGCAACACAATTACTGAAATTAAAAACACTCTCCATGAAGTTGCTCAGTCGTGTCCAACTCTGCAACCCCATGGACTGTAGCCCACCAGGCTCCCCCATCCGTGGGATTTTCTAGGCAAGAATACTGGAGTGGGTTGCCATTTCCTTCTCCAGGGGATCTTCCCGACCCAGGGATCGAACCCAGGTCTTCCACATTGTGGGCAGATGCTTTACCGTCTGAGCCACCAAAAACACTCTAGAAGGAATCAATAGCAGAATATCTGAAGCAGAAGAACGAATCAGTGAGCTGGAAGATAAAATGATGGAAATAACTTCTGAAGAGCAGAATAAAGTAAAAAGAATGAAAAGAACGGAGGATGGTCTCAGAGACCTCTGGGACAATATCAGATGCACCAACATTTGAATTATAGGGATCCCAGAAGATAAAGGGGCTTCCCTAGTGGCTTAGAGGGTAAATCGTCCACCTGCAATGCAGGAGACCTGGGTTCAATCCGTGAGTCAGGAAGATCCCCTGGAGAAGGAAATGGCAACCCACTCCAGTACTCTTGCCTGGAAAATCCCATGGACGGAGGAGCCTGGGAGGCTGCAGTCCATGGGGTCGTGAAGAGTTAGACATGACTGAGTGAATTTAGTTCACTTCAGAAGAAGAAGAGAAAAAGAAATGGTATGAGAAATTTCTTGAAGAGATTATAGTTTAAAATTTCACCAACAGGGAAAAGGAAATAGTCAAGTCCAAGAGGCACAAAGAGACCCATACAGTATAAACCCAAGGAGACACATGCCAAGACACATACTAATCAAACTAACAAAGACTAAACACAAAGTAAGAATATTAAAAGCAGCAAGGGAGAAGCAACAAGTAGCATACAAGGGAAACCCCATACGCTTAACAGCTGATCTTTCAGCAGAAGCTCTGCAGGCCAGAAGGGAATGGCAGGATATACTTAAAATATTGAAAGGGAAAAATCTACAACGAAGATTACAGTACTTGGCAAGGATCTCATTCAAAATTGATGGAAAAGTAAAAAACTTTTTGGACAAGCAAAAGTTAAGAGAATTCAGGACCACCAAACCAGCTTTCGGAGAAGGCAATGGCACCCCACTCCAGTACTTCTGCCTGGAAAATCCCATGGATGGAGGAGCCTGGAAGGCTGCAGTCCATGGGGTCTCTGAGAGTCGGACACGACTGAGCAACTTCACTTTCACTTTTCACTTTCATGCATTGGAGAAGGAAATGGCAAGCCACTCCAGTGTTCTTGCCTGGAGAATCCCAGGGATGGGGGAGCCTGGTGGGCTGCCGTCTATGGGGTCACACAGAGTCGGACACGACTGAAGCGACTTAGCAGCAGCAGCAGCAAACCAGTTTTACAACAAATGTTAAAGGGACTTATACAGTCAAGAAATACAGGAGAAGAAAAAAAAATCTATAAAATCAACCCCAACCAATTAAGAAAATGGCAATAGGAACATATATATCAATAGTCACTTTAAATGTAAATGGATTAAATGCTCCAACCAAAAGACACAGGCTGGCTGAGTGGATAAAAAAACAGGACCCATATATATGCTGTCTACAAGAAACCCACTTCAGACCTAAAGATGCATATAGACTGAAAGTGAGAGGATGGAAAAATATATTCCATGCAAATGGGAAGCAAATAAAGCTGGAGCAGCAATCCTCATATCAAATAAATTGGCCTTAAAGAAGATTACAAGAGATAAGGAAGGACACTACATAATGATCAAGGGATTGAACCAAGGGGAAGACATAGCAATTGTAAATATCTATGCACCCAACATAGAAGCACCACAATACATAAGACAAACACCTTCAGACAAAAAAGGAGAAATTGACAGTAACAATAATAGTAGGAGACTTTAACACCTCACTCACACCAATGGACAGATCAGCAAAACAGAAAATTAATAAGGAAACACAAGTCTTAAATGATACATTAGATGAGATGGATCTCATTGATATCTTCAGGACATTCCACCCAAATGCAGAAGAATACACCTTCTTCTCAAGTGCACATGGAACATTCTCCAGGACAGATCATATCTTGGGTCACAAATCAAACCTCAGTAAATTTAAGAAAATGAAATTGTATCAAGCATCTTCTCCAACCACAACACTATGAGGCTAGATATCAATCACAAGAAAAAAACTGTAAGAAACACATGTAACAACACATGCAGATTAAACAACACGCTTCTAAATAACCAACAGGTTACTGAAGAAATCAAAAGGGAAATAAAAAAATTTCTAGAAACAAATGACAATGAAAATACAACTCAAAACCTATGGGATGCAGCAAAAGCAGTTCTAAGAGGGAAATTTATAGCAATACAATTCTACCTCAAAAAAAAAAAAACAAGAAAAACATCAAATAGACAACCTAACTTTACACCTAAAACAACTGGAAAATGAAGAACAAAAAATCCCCAAAATTAGTAGAAGGAAAGAAATCATAAAGATCCAAGCAGAAATAATTGAAAAAGAAATGAAAGAAACAATAGTAAAGATTAATAAAACTAAAAGCTGGTTCTTTGAGAAGATAAGCAAAATCGACAAACTCTTAGCCAGACTCATCAAGAAAAAAGGAGAGAAGAATCAAATCAACAAAATTAGAAATGAGAAAGGAGAGGTTACAATAGACAAGGCAGAAATACAAAGGATTATAAGAGACTATTATGAACAACTATAGGGCAATAAAATGGATAACCTGGGAGAAACGGACAGATTCTTAGAAAAGTTCAATCTCCAAGACTGAACCAGGGAGAAATATAAATTGTGAACAACCCAATTACAAGCATTGAAATTGAAGCTGTGATCAAAAATCTTCCAAAAAACAAAAGCCCAGGACCAGATGGCTTCACAAGAGAATTCTATCAAACATTTAGAGAAGAGTTACTACCTATCCGTCTAAAATTATTTCCAAAAATTGCAGAGGAAGGAACACTTCCAAACTCATTCTATGAGGCCACCATCACCCTAATACCAAAACCAGCCAAAGACAACACAATAAAAGAAAACTACAGGCCAATATCACTGATGACCATAGATGCAAAAACCTTTGACAAAATCTTAGCAAGGAGAACTTAGCAATACATCAAAAAGCTCATACACCATGATCAAGTTGTGTTTATTCTAGGAATGCAAGGATTCTTCAATATAAACAAATCAATCAATGTGATACACCATATTAACAAATTGAAAGACAAAAACCATATGATCATCTCAATAGATGTAGAAAAAGCCTTTGACAAAATTCAGCACCCACTTATGATTAAAACTCTTCAAAAAAAGGGCATAGAAGGAATTTAGCTCAACACGGTGGCTCAGACAGTAAAGCGCCTGTCTACAATGCGGGAGACCTGGGTTCAATCCCTGGGTCGGGAAGATCCCCTGGAGAAGGAAATGGCAATCCACTCCAGTACTATTGCCTGGAAAATCCCATGGACAGAAGAGCCTGGTAGGCTACAGTCCATGTGGTCGAAAAGAGTCGGACACAACTGAGTGACTTCACTTCACCTCAACATAGTAAAGGCCATATATGATAAGCTCACAGCAAACATTATTCTCAATGGTGAAAAACTGAAAGCATTCCCCCTAAGATCAGGAACAAGACAAGGGTGTCCACATTCCCCACTATTATTCATCATAGTTCTGGAAGGCCTAGCTACAGCAATCAGAGAAGAAAAAGAAGTAAAAGGAATCCAGATTGGAAAAGAAGAAGTAAAGCTCTCACTGTTTGCAGATGACATGATTCTGTACACTGCAGTCCACCAGGCTCCTCCATCCATGGGATTTTCCAGGCAAGAGTACTGGAGTGGGGTGCCATTGCCTTCTCCGATACTGTACACAGAAAACCCTAAAGATAGTATCAGAAAATTACTAGAGCTAATCAGTGAACTTAGCAAAGTTGCAGGATACAAAATCAATACACAGAAATCACTTGCATTTCTATATACTAACAATGAAAAATCAGAAAGAGAAGTTAAGGAATCAATTCAGTTCACCACTGCAACAAAAAGAATTAAATATCTAGGAATGAACTTATGTAATGAGACAAAAGAACTGTACACAGAAAATTATAAGACACTGATGAAAGAAATCAAAACAGACATAACATGAAGAGATATTCCATGTTCCTGGGTAGGAAGAATCAATATTGTGAAAATGACCATACTACCAAATGCAATCTACAGATTCAATGTGATCCCTATCAAATTACCAATGGCATTTTTCACAGAACTGGAACAAAAAATTTCACAATTCATATGGAAACACAAAAGACCCTGAACAGCCAAAGCAGTCTTGAGAAAGAAGAATGGAGCTCGAGAAGTCAACCTTCCTGGCTACAGATTATGCTACAAAGCTACAGTCGTCAAGACAGTATGGTACTGGCACAAAAACAGAAATATAGACCAATGGAACAAGAAAGAAAGCCCAGAAATAAACCCATGCACCTATGGGTACATTATTTTTGAAAAAGGAGCAAGAATATACAATGGGGCAAAGACAGCCTCTTCAATAAATGGTTCCAGGAAAACTGGACAGCTATAAAAGAATGAAATTAAAACACTTCCTAACACCATGCACAAAGATAAACTCAAAATGGATTAAAGACCTAAATGTAAGACCAGAAAGTATAAAACTCTTGGAGAAAAACATAAGCAGAACACTCAATGACATAAATCAAAGCAACATCCTCTATGACTCACCTCCTAGAGTAATGGAAATAAAAACAAAAGTAAACAAGTGGGACCTAATTAAACTTAAAAGCTTTTGTACAGCAAAGGAAACTCTAAGTAAGGTGAAAAGACAACCCTCACAGTGGGAGAAAATAATAACAAATGAAACAACTGACAAAGGATTAATTTCCAAAATATACAAGCAGCTCATACAACTCAATGCCAGAAAAACAAACAACCCAATCAAAGAGTGGGGAAAAGACCTAAACAGACATTTCTCCAAAGAAGACATACAGATGGCTAACAAACTCATGAAAAGATGCTCAACATCACTTATTATTAGAGAATGCAAATCAAAACCACAATGAGATATCACTTCACACTGGTCAGAATGGCCATCATCAAAAAGTCTACAAACAATAAATGCTGGAGAGGGTGTGAAGAAAAGGGAACGCTCTTGCACTGTTGGTGGGAGTGTAAACTGATACAGCCACTATGGAAGACAGTATGGAGATTCTTTTAAAAACTAGGAATAAAACCACTTTATGACCCAGCAAGCCCACTCCTAGGCATATACCCTGAAGAAACCAAAATTGGAAAAAACACATGTACCCCATTGTTCACTGAAGCACTATTTACAATAGCTAGAACATGGAAGCAATGTAGATGTCCATCAACAGATGAACGGATAAAGAAGTTGTGGTACATATACACAATGGAATATTACTCAGCCATAAAATGAAACTCATTTGAGTCGGTTCTGATGAGGTGGATGAACCCAGAACCTATCATACAGAGTGAAGTGAGTCAGAAAGAAAAGACAAATGTCATATTCTAACACATATATACGAAATCTAGAAAAATGGTACTGAAGAATTTATTTACAGGGCAGCAATGGAGAAACAGACATAGAGAATAGACTTATAGACATGGGGAGAGGGGAGGGGAGGCTGAGATGTACGGAAAGAGTAACATGGAAACTTACATTACCATATGTAAAATAGGTAGCCAACAGGAATTTGCCATGTGGCTCAGGAAACTCAAACAAGGTCTCTGTATCAACCTAGAGGGGTAGGAATGGGGAGGGAAATGGGATGGGGGTTCAAAAGGGAGGGGTTATATGTATACCTATGACTGATGCATGTTGAAGTTTGACAGAAAACAACAAAATTCTGTGAAGTAATTATCCTTCAATAAAAAAAATTTTTTTTTAAATGAATTTGAGTCAGTTACAGTGAGGTGGATGAACCTAGAGCCTGTGAAACAGTGAAGTAAGTCAGAAAGAGAAAAACAAATATAGTATATTAACACATGTATATGAAACCTAAAAAAAAATGGTACTGATGAACCTATTTGTGGGGCAGGAATAGAGATATAGACATAGAGAAGAGACTTGTGGACACAGGGTGGGTAGGAGAGGGTGGAGAGAATTGAGAGCGTATCATTGAAACGTGTCCATTACCATATGTAAAATAAAGAGCTAGAGGGAAGTTGTTGCATAGAACCGGAAGCTCAATCTGGTGCTTGGTGAACCTAGAGGGGTGAGAGGGAGGTTCAAGAAGGAGGGGACATATGTGTACTCATGATTCATGTTGTTGTATGGCAGAAACCAACACAACATTGTAAAGCAATTATCCTCCAGTTAAAAATAAAAAACAAGCAAAAATCTCTCTGGTCATATTTGATTTTATGTATTTTTGCACATACGGTATTTCAGTCAAACTGTGGTAATATAATTGATATTTCCAATTGTGTTCTGTTATAGAGAGAACAGATTCTTATTGAACTCAAGCAAATAACCACATTGCCATGAAAATAAGAATACTCACTAAGAGTTCTGGAGGGATCAGGTAGAGAGAAAAGATAAATGTTTTAATTCTGCTTACAAAGATAAATCTTACCAAGTTACTGTAAGTCATAATTAGCTTAAGGGGAAAGGTTTCCTTGTATCTGAAAAACAAAAATTAATAGCCACTCTGGAGAAGGAAATGGCAACCCACTCTAGTATTCTTGCCTGCAGAATTCCATGGACAGAGGAGCCTGGTAGGTTGCAGTCCATGGGATCACAAAGAGTCAGACACGACTGAGTGACTAACACTTGTCACATATCTAAAGAACAGACTTTGAACATGGCACTATTCATAGAGAAGAGCAGTTATCCGACATTCTTTAGCTTTTACATATTTATGTAAATTTTGCTAATTAATCTTAACACCCAAACACAATATATATGTGCTAGCAGTACCATATCTGAAATACTTACAAAACAAGGGTCATTCTTCACAAATGGCCATAAAGTAAAAGCCTAACAATTAAAAATGATAACAGATATAAACTAGATAAAGATTATCTTTTCAATATATTTCAAACCTATAACAACCAAGAATACTAAAAACTGTGTTTCTGTACTGATATATCTTTGTTGAAACTGGTTTAATTAAATGGGCAGAAAAAACTTTTACTCCTTTCATTCTTTCTCTTAGGCTTTACTAAATAAAATTTATCATTAAAATATGGTTGAATTCACAGAACACAATATTTTTCCTTTTAATAGATTCTATATTACCTACTTGGAGTTTTTTAAAATAAAAGTGTCATTTTATCTAAAACTAAAAAAAAAAAATTAATAGCCAGCAATGTTTTAGACAAAAAGTCATAAAGTGATAATCATATTCATCCATTTATTTAACCCCATGTAATTAATTCTTATTGTGCTGGAGTCCAGTTTTTCCATTAGTTCTGTTGACCTTGCTTGGTGATTGAGGGTGATGGTGACCATGATAATTTCAAAAGGTTCACAGGGTTTTTGCTAAGGCTCTTATGATTTTCCCAGTAAAGTGGGTGCCTTGATTACTGGAGATTGCCGAAGTCATATCCCAAGTGGAGAACACATTTTCTAACAGCTTCTTTGTCATTCTGAGGGCATTGGTCTTGCAGCAAGGGATGACATTAACCCTTCAAACAAAAATGAGGTTTGCCAGAGAGCCCAGAAGAAGCAGCCAGCTGTCTTAGTTTTCCCATGGTCCACAGTTTTCTTGCTTGAGTTTCTTTTTCTTTTATTGGTAACAAACTGGGGTTGGTTTATTTCAAATTTTCATATTCAAAAACCATACTTCAAAAAGCTCTCTCTATTTTTGTTTTTCTTAATTTGTGTAAAGTTTATTTAATACATGTATTATTTTATTCATGGCATCTACATCATAATACAAATTATGCTTTTTCTGTTTTCTTGTTTAAAACACAAATACTACTATTAGTCATACTTAAATCCAAACGACCCCAGGAAACATGAAAGAGTTAACAGAGTGTTCAGACAGCAATGGAGACCCTCAAATTGGTTCTGTTGGCATCTTCTTTCTGCAAGATGAGGTTGCATGTGCTCAGTCACGTCCGACTCTTTGCAACCCCATGAACTGTAGCCCGCTGGGCTCCTCTGTCCGTGGGATTTCCCAAGCAAGAATCCCGGAGTGGGTTGCCATTTCCTTCTCCAGGGGATCTTCCAAGAAGATCCAGGGGATCTTCCCCACCCGGGATCGAACCAGGATCTTCTGTGTCTCCTGAATTGGCGGACAGATTCTTTCCCACTGAGCCACCCGGGAAGCCCAGGATGGAGTTACAGACTTAATATTTGAATATATTTGGTTACACAGTCACGCCTATCTTGATATAAACCAAAGTTTTCATTCAAGAGCTTGGCTCAGCTTCTGAAAAATAGTCTTGCTTGAGTTTTAAAAGGCCTCTTTTCCTTAATTTTGTTCAGCTTTAGTTTCTACTAATTGAGCCAAGGCAGTAGTCCCAAGTGATGTGGGCTGTGTTTATATTTCAAGGACAGGATAAGCGTTATAATTTTTGTATTTCTCCTAGGAGTACTTTTGTTGCCTCGGGTCAGTAGTTTAAAAAGATGTTTTATCAAGCTAGCTTTCTCTAACTGTGTTTGTAAAAACCACTTTTGGAAGGTCAAAAGAGCCCCAACCTGGCCAACTTACCTGGCATCAGTACTTTCAAATAATGGCTTCCTGTCAAATGTGCATGAGGCCAACTGGAGTTCCGGTGGATGGCTGACCTTTCCGAAGGCTTGGTAGGCTTTAGAAGCACAATTTAGTTTTCTTTCAGTTTCAATTTACTGCAAAGTACAAAGACTTAAAATTGTAATCCAGATTTTTAAAAAGACATCAGCCAAACCAGTTCACGCCAAAGTTCCTTGCAAGGCTTCCTTGCCTAGGAATTCACCCTAGGTCTCTGCCTAAAAGATCACAGTAGAATCTTCTAGGCTTTTCCTGCTTAAAATTACCACCCCCGCCTCAGTCCTCTTTACCTAGGAAATGTGCCAGTCCTCCTTAAGACTCCAAGTCTTAGGAGTCATAGGAATATCAACTTAAGGAAATTCAGATTATAGGAAGAACTCACCAAAGCACCTGAAGGATGTTCTGAAGCCAGTGGGCAGGGGTGGGGGTGCCCACAGGCGCTAAAGGGGCTCGTTCATTCTTGGAAAAGGACCAGTTCAAAGTAGCCTCCAGGAGACTCTATGGGTTCTTCTGATATCTTGCCAACTACACCAAGTGATATTGATGCACATAATCAATAAGAAAATTATCACAGAAACAGATAAGAGTTTTATTTAAACCAAATTGATGACTATAGCCTAGGAGATTTAAGAAGTACTTGAATTTTATTCCTCCTGACTACAATATGAGGGAGTCTTATAGAGGCAAAAAAAAAAAAAAAGCCTCACAAAATTATATAAATTGTTTGCCAAGAAATAGGGTTGCAATTGGCAAGAAGTAAATGCAATAAAGCTTTTGTTTATTTAGCAAGGATAGGTTGGGGTCTGAAATGGTCATTTAGTTACAAGGGGAGGCCCTGAGACCATAAGGCTGCTGGCAGCGGCTCACGGATACTGTTTTGAGAATGGCTGGTGGTGTCATTGAGTCTGATAGAGTTCAGAAAATTCACCCTTTCAGTAATACATGAATGTGTCTAAAACCATATCCACAATGGCCACCCAGCTCCACTTTTGAATGCCTGAACCACAGTTACTCTATTTTGAGTTGTTTTATTTTTTTTAATGCATTCTACCTTTTATTGGCTGAAGCATATGTACAACGCATGTTTAATAAGCCACGTGTTCTAGTTAGCATAAAGTTCAGGTTAAATCATGTGTAAGCTTGAATGACTTCCCTGCACCTTGTATGTGAACATATCTTCCACCAGATACTATGTGAACAAACCATACTTACACAGTTTTATAAATGTCTGCTTAACCAGGAAATCAGTCCTGAATGTTCATTGGATGGACTGATGCTGAAGCTGAAACTCCAATACTTGCATCAGAAAGTCTAAGAAACAGAAAGTAAGTAGAGAGACCAGAATTGGCTTGGCCAACTGATGCAAAGAACTGACTCATTGGAACAGACCCTGGCACTGGAAAAGATTGAAGGGGGGAGGAGAAGGGGACGACAGAGGATGAGATGGTTGGATGGCATCACCGACTCGATGGACATGAGTTTGAGCAAGCTTTGGAAGTTGGTGATGGACAGGGAAGCCTGGTGTGTTGCAGTCCATGGGGTCGCAAAGAGTCAGACATGACTGAGTGACTGAACTGAACTGACTGACCAGGAATGCAGAACAGTACCACTTGGTGTCCATGGTGATTCAATCCAGGACCTCAGCAGAGACCAAAATCTGTGATTGCTCAAGTCCCCTATATAAATGGTGGAGTAGGGTATATGATATGGATATGATATGATATCCATATCAAGGATATGAAGCCAGCCTATATATGCAGTCAGACAATCCCCAAAGGCCAAGCCAGCACTGGTTTCTCTACTTACTTTCTGTTTTTTAACCTTTCTAAACAAAACCAGAGAAGCAACCCCAGCCAGTCATGCCCTATTTCCACACTGCTGCTTCTAACATTCTGCAAAACTCCATCTTGCCCCAAATTCCTCAGAAAGAGTGCTGCACTGCCTGTGAGGCACTTAGCCCCCAATCCGTGTGGTGTTTCTTTGAATAAAGGACCAGCTCATTACTACGTTATTTAATTTTTGTCTTTTGCTAAAAGGGATGTCACAATCATCACCCCATCTTAAATATTTGCCATAGAATTTTGCAAAGTTGTGTCAAATGTGCCACTGTTTTCACACCAGCATCTCATGGTGGAAACTTCTAGGTGGCGGGACAGCAGACATCACAGTCATGTTCTAACCGTGCCTCATTAGCTGGAGTGTTCATAGCCTTGTCACAGTCTGAGCTCTCATTAGGGAGGACAGTGTCATTTCTACAAGAAGGCTTCAGAGTCAAGGCAGAACAGGAACCCCTGGTGAAGGGTCCTGTGCTCTGTTATGAATCGCCTGGCCTGACTGCATGCTTGTGCTCTGACTACCAAACTCAGATGTGCTGGTGGAAGACCTCAAGCTTCAGTTTAGTTCCTGTAAACTTGGGGGTCACAGAGGACACCCCAGAAACCTGGCACAGAAATTCACTTGGGCAAATGCTGGAGGAGGAGGAAAGGGAGCACCCTTCCCAGGGCTGGTGAGGGAAGGAGCATCACAGAGTGGCAAGCCAGCTCCCCAGGCTGACTGAGGGATACAGGGTCACAGTCCCCAGAGCAGTTGAGGCTCTGATTCCTGAATGAGAATCCCTGAAGGACGCCGATTCAAGCCAAGTTGCTGGGAAGGCTGTTCAGCCCAAGCCTGGGTCTTGCTGACTGAGCACGTGCTTAGGAACCTGGTCGACAGGTGTCATCTGCTCCAGGTGACTGTCCCAGGATAAGCATCCACTCACTGGGTGAAAATGACAAAGGCAACCCATGCTGGGTAACTGAAGTATTGGGCCTGTGTTCCCCTTCCCAGATCCAGATTTCAGGGACAAACTCAAAGGCAGAGCTCCCAGGTCAGTCCAGAACCCTTTCCTGTGAATGTGAGCCCATTTCAGGCAAAATCTCTTATATCACCGAAGAACAGTAGCATAAACCACCCCCAATATCCTCTGTTGGTGCATTGATTATTTAGAGCTGTTGGCACAGGAGAAACAGCAAATGCAGGAGAGGCTTTCTCTGAACCCCCTTATCTGCTTAACGTCAGATCCTCCCAGGAACTCAGCTGTCACAGATCCCCTCCTGGAAGGTTCACCAATGGGGATGGTTGACTCACAGGAGAGGAGACACTCCATCCAGACAAAGCTTGTCACAAACTATCCTACCTCCCATCTATTCTTCCAAGGTCTATGTCAGCTTTCCTAAAATCCCTTCACCCTTTCCTGAGAGAGTGGGGCCTACACCTACCACCCCTTTCTGTACTAACATATAGTCTCAGACACAACCCTCTCTTAACTTCAGGCTGCAGCCAGGAAAGGTTCAGCTTCTTCTGACAATCAAGGCCTCTGAGGATCCCCAGGTTAGGACTCCCAGGTACAGGACACTCCCATGAGGACTCTCTAGATGAGGACCCCCAAGGTAAGAACCCTTCCAAGTGAAGACCCAGAAAAGTTGCTCCAGGGATCTGAGTCCAAGGACTTGATGGGTGCAACAGCCTTGGGCCATGGGTCAGTAGACTGGGAAAAGGATAGGGCCCCTGCTCTCTTCCTCAGACCATTTCTCTGCCTGTGGGATAGAGCTGACATGTCTCCAGAGAAAGAAGTTGGACCTGCTCCTGCACCCACAGTCAGAGGACCCTGGGTCCCCACAGCTCCCTGTCCTCTGTTCCCCCAGGTACACTCAGGGCCGGTTGTGGGGCAGGAAGCAGGTTTCAACCACTGTTCACACCTGTGTGAATCACCAGGTGAGTGGTTTTGTGGGAAATGCAGCCCTGAGGGAAGGTCTGAGCCTCCCAGGGGCCCTTCAAACCGTACTTACTCTGGGTGTCACCTGAGCTGCACCCAGGGATGAAGGGCAGGTGAGTTTCCTGCTCTGTGGCAGTCATTGCAGATTTGAGCGGAAGAAGGGGCAGTTTGAATTCCAGGCAGGAATAAAGAAGCTCCTTTGTCAAGATGGGCTCAGAGGTTTTCAGAGTGCAGAGCAGGCCTCCTGCCTCCAGCCCAGCCTGAGGTTGGAACCACAAGGTGACTGGCTCCCTAAACCCCAGCACCCATGGGCTCCACATCAAGGATCAGTAGAGGCCAGACTGCAGGTGAAGATTCAGTCCTTTCCTGCAACATAAATGTTGATGCAGCTGTTGGAGGCTGGGAGCATGCAAAACGCAAACACAGCATTTGGCAGAATCTTCTTTCCCCTCTAATCCCCATCTGAGTTGTCAAAGGGGCCCTGACACCTGAATTGAGGGGGCTTGGGACCCCCAGCATAGCCCTCCAGTCCCTCCAGGCAGATCCATCTACCCAGGGAGGGACATTGTGCTGGATCCCCCAGATTCCCACAGGAAGTGATCCCAGATCACGCTCTCTGCTGGGCATAGTGATGTTGGCACAGAAAGGGGCAGGTGTCCTCTGCCTCATTAGCCTGGCTGTTGTCAGTCCATAAACTGAGTCTTTTGACTGGGAGTCAACTCTATGGAGTGAGTGATCCATAAGGCCGGCTGCTGCATCTTCTGAAAACACTAGTTTCTAGTGTGTACACACCAGAATGCAGTTCCATGTATTTCTTTTAATCTTTTTGATACATCCCACTAGTCCTACCCTGTCCTCCAGGAGGAATATGGCAGGCCCGCACAGCCAGGCAGCCATATAATACTTGCAAAGTCATTTCAAATCCTTCATTTCATCCTAGCCTCATTCCTGGAGTGGAGGTGAGGAAAAGAGGTTCTGACGCTTAGAGAGGTTAGGTGTTTGTCCTTGGTTGGAGGTGAGTGAGTGGCAAGGCGAGTCGAGAGTGCCCTCTTCCTCACCATGAGGTTGGAGAGAATAATTTTCTCTGCAGCATCACACCTGGTCATGACCCATCACCCCACCCTCTGACCCTGACCAAGGTCAGAGAAATCAGCTGGGTAGGACCGGGGTTCCCTGAGCCCATCTCTTTACCCTTCAGTTATCCTCCTGTGAGTGACTACACCATCACCTTGCCGTGCATTTAGCTTCATTTACTTCATTATTTTTAAAGGGCTTTGGCTTTTGATTTTTATTACAGTGTACCAAGATGAAAGTAATAACCCATCTAGAGACATAGGGCTCCCTCAGTCTCTCTTTCTCCTATTATTAGTGTCTAATGATGTCCCAGTTGCTCCTTTTAAACAATGTAAACATAATTAACAATACTATATTTAACAAAAGTTCTGGGAGCTCACTTTGTGGAAATATTTATTTTCCCTCTTTCTGATTTAGAGCCACAAAGAAGGACATTCTTCAGCTCAACTGTGCATTCTGGTGGGTGTGTGGGTGTTTCTTGTCATTTTCTATTGCAGATACAGACATGCCTCATTTTACTGCACTTCACAGGTACTGTGGGGTTTTTTTAACCAGTTGAAGTTTTGTGACAACCCTGCATATAGCAAGTCTATGGGTGTCATTACTCCAACAGAATTTGCTCACTGCAAGTCTCTGGGTTACATTTTGGTAATTATGTATCACATAAATTTAGTTGATAAAGCAGCAGCAGGGTTTGAGAGGAATAATTCCAATTTTGAAAGACGTTCCACCAGTGGGTAAAATGCCATCAAACAGCACTGCATGCTACAGAGAAATCATTCGTGGCAGGAAGAGTCAACCAATGTGGCCAACTTCATCATTGTCCTATTTAAGAGACTGTCACAGCAACCTCAACCTTCAGCAACCCCCTCTCTAATCAGTCAGCAGCCATCAACACTGAGGCAAGGGAGGTGGTCCTAAGATGGTGGAGGAATAGGACGGGGAGACCACTTTCTTCCCAACAAATTCATCAAAAGAACATTTAAACGCTGAGTAAATTCCACAAAACAACTTCTGAATGCCAGCAGAGGACATCAGGCACCCAGAAAAGCAGCCCATTGTCTTTGAAAGGAGGTAGGAAAAAATATAAAACACAAAAAGAGAGACAAAAGAGGTTGGGACGGAGAAGGGAGTCTTAAAAAGAGAGAAGTTTCCAAACACCAGGAAACACTCTCACTGCCGAGTCCGTGGCGAGCCTTGGAACCACAGAAGGCAACATAACTGAGAGGAAAAATAAATAAATAATTAAACCTGACAGATTACGAGCCCAGCGGTAACTCCCCCAGTGGAGAAGCAGCGCAGACGCCTGCATCCACCACTAGCAAGCGGGGGCTGGGCAGGGAGGCGCAGGCTGCATTGCTTAGAGTAAGGACCCTGCCTGAATGCCCCGAGGGCAATCTGAGGCAACTAACTTGAGATAGCAAACCAGACTATGGGATAGCTACCATGCGAAAAGCCCTAACCTAAGACACCGTGCTGCAGCCATGAAATTAAAAGATGCTTACTCCTTGGAAGAAAAGTTATGACCAACCTAGATAACATATTGAAAAGCAGAGACATTACTTTGCCAACAAAGGTCCGGCTAGTCAAGGCTATGGTTTTTCCTGTGGTCATGTATGGATGTAAGAGTTGGACTGTGAAGAAGGCTGAGTGCCGAAGAATTGATGCTTTTGAACTGTGGTGTTGGACAAGACTCTTGAGAGTCCCTTGGACTGCAAGGAGATCCAACAGTCCATTCTGAAGGAGTTCAGCCCTGGGACTTCTTTGGAAGGAATGATGCTAAAGCTGAAACTTCAGTACTTTGGCCACCTCATGCGAAGAGTTGACTCATTGGAAAAGACTCTGATGCTGGGAGGGATTGGGGGCAGGAGGAGAAGGGGACAGCGGAGGATGAGATGGCTGGATGGCATCAATGACTCGATGGACATGAGTCTGAGTGAACTCCGGGAGTTGGTGATGGACAGGGAGGCCTGGCGTGCTGCGATTCATGGGGTCGCAAAGAGTTGGACATGACTGAGCGACTGAACTAAACTGAAGACACCGCCAGTCCTGCTCATAGAACAAAGGACTTTTTGCTGCTGCTACTGCTACTAAGTCATTTCAGTTGTGTCTGACTCTGTGTGACCCCATAGATGGCAGCCCACCAGGCTCCCCCATCCCTGGGATTCTCCAGGCAAGAACACTGGAATGGATTGCCATTTCCTTCTCCAATGCATGAAAGTGAAAAGTGAAAGTGAAGTTGCTCAGTCGTGTCCTACTAGAGCTACGCAAAAAGCCCTCACCAAAACACCATCAGGCCTGCTCACAGAACAAAGGACTGAACAGAGCTAGCCGGCTGCAGACCATCCCTCACTGGTGACAGGCAGCCAGAGCTGGAAGTGGGCAATCGCGGCCCCAGAGAGGCATTATCTACCAAACTGCAAGCAGACTTCGTCACTAACTAAGACTTCCTGGGGTTCTGGACGGTCAACATCCACCTAAGAAGGTGCGCCGGTTGTACACGCAGAAAACCGAGCGGCAGGGATGGGGGAGGTGATAAATCGTAGTAACCGAGCTCGCCAAACACCTCATCACCTGAGCTGCTCGGACCTGGTAAGGGCACAAAATGCAGGCCCAACCGAGTCTGCGCCTCTGAGGACTACCCAAGTACCTGAACCTGAGTGGCTTAGACCTGGGAGGTGCATGCAGCCCAGGGCCAGCCTCAGACAGTTCCCGGCAGAGCAACCTAGAGCCTAAGCAGTGTAGACAGGGAAAGCACACACGTCGTGAGCAGGGGGCAAACCCAGTGTGGCCGAGACACTGCAAGCACACGCCAGTGTTATTTGTTTGCAGCTTCCCTCCCTCCCCATAGCACGACTGAACAACTGAGCCTAAAAAAGTGTCCACCACCGCCCCCTTGTGTCAGGGTGTAAATTAGACACTGAGGAGACCAGCAAACAGAAGAAGCTAAAACAGAGAGAAGCGCCTTGGAAGTGACAAGTGCAATAGATTAAAACCCTGTAGTTAGCACCAACTACATAGGAAGGAACCTATAGATCTTAAGAAGTATAAGCCGGATCAAGGAACTATCCGAAAATGAACTGACCCCATGCTGCCCACAACAACACCAGAGAAAGTCCTAGATATATTTTTACTATGTTTATTATCGTTCTTTATTTTTTTAATTTTTAAGTTCTCTATTACTCCTTTAATTTTCATTTTTATAACCTACTGCTGCTAAGTCACTTCAGTCGTGTCTGACTCTGTGCAACCCCATAGACGGCAGCCCACCAGGCTCCCCTGTCCCTGGGATTCTCCAGGCAAGAACACTGGAGTAGGTTGCCATTTCCTTCTCCAATGCATGAAAGTGAAAAGTGAAAGTGAAGTTGCTCAGTTGTATCCAATTCTTAGGGATCTCATGGACTGCAGCCTACCAGGCTCCTCCATCCATGGGATTTTCCAGGCAAGAGTACTGGAGTGGGGTGCCATTGCCTTCTCTGTTATAACCTACTATTACTTTGCAAAAAAAAAAAAAAAGAGAGAGAGAGAGAGAGACCCTATTTTTTAAAGCAAACTTCATATATATATATATTTTTTTTTTTTTTTATAATTTTGTGACTTTTTTTTCTTTTCTTTAATTTTGTAGTTTTGAAAATCCAACCTCTACTCTAGATTTTTAATCTTTGCTTTTTGGTATTTGTTATCAATTTTGTGAAGAGTTGACTCATTGGAAAAGACTCTGATGCTGGGAGGGATTGCGGGCAGGAGGAGAAGGGGATGACAGAGGATGAGATGGCTGGATGGCATCACTGATTCAATGGACGTGAGTCTCAGTGAACTCTGGGAGTTGGTGATGGACAGGGAGGCCTGGCATGCTGGGATTCATGAGGTCGCAAAGAGTCGGACACGACTGAGCAACTGATCTGATCTGATCTGATCTGATCAATTTTGTACCTTTAAGAACCCAATCTTCAGTACCCATTTTTACCTGGGAGCAAGATTACTGGCTTGACTGCTCTCTCCCCCTTTGGACTCTCCTTTTTCTCCACCAGGTCGCCTCTATCTCCTCCCTCCCCCTTCTCTACTCTACCCAACTCTGTGAATCTCTTTGTGTGTTCCGGACAGTGGAGAACACTTAGGGAACTGATTACTGGCTGGATCTGTCTCTTTCCTTTTGATTCCCCCTTTTATCCTCCTGTTCACCTCTGTCTTCTTCCTCCCTCTTCTCTTCTCTGTATAACTCCGTGAACATCTCTGGTTTCTGGACCACACATAAGGAAGTGATTACTGGCTAGCTTGCTCTCTCCTCTTTCGATTCCACCTCATCTCATTTGGGTCACCTCTATCTCCTTCCTCCCTCTTCTCCATGTAACTCTGTGAACCTCTTTCGGTGTCCCTCACTTTGGAGAAACTTTTCATCTTTAACCTAGATGTTTTATCAATGGTCCTGTATAGATGGAGAAGTCTTGAGGCCACTGTAAAAATAAAACTGAAAACCAAAAGCAGGAGGCTTAAGTCCAAAACCTGAGAACACCAGAGAACTCCTGACTCCAGGGAACATTAATTGATAGGAGCTCATCAAACGCCTCCATACCTACACTGAAACCAAGCATCACCCAAGGGCCAACAAGTTCCAGAGCAAGACATACCATGCAAATTTTCCAGCAACACAGGAACACAGCCCTGAGCTTCAATATACAGGCTGCCCAAAGTCACTGCAAAACCATTAACATTTCATAACTCATTACTGGACACTTCATTGCACTCCAGAGAGAAGAAATCCAGCTCCACCCACCAGAACACCGACACAAGCTTCCCTAACCAGGAAACCTTGACAAGCCACCCGTCCAACCCCACCAACAGTGAGGAAACTCCATAATAAAGAGAACTCCACAATCTGCCAGAATACAGAAAGGTCACCCCAAAAACAGTAATATAAAAAAGATGAAAGGACAGAGGAATACCCAGCAGGTAAAGGAACAGGATAAATGCCCACCAAACCAAACAAAAGAGGAAGAGGTAGGGAATCCACCTGATAAAGAATTCTGAATAATGATAGTGAAAATGATCCAGAATCTTGAAAACAAAATGGAATCACAGATAAATAGCCTGGAGACAAGGATTAAGAAGATGCAAGAAAGGTTTAACAAGGACCTAGAAGAAATAAAAAAGAGTCAATATATAATGAATACTGCAATAAATGAGATCAAAAACACTCTGGAGGGAACAAATAGTAGAATAACAGAGGCAGAAGATAGGATAAGTGAGGTAGAAAATAGGATGGTAGAAATAAATGCAACAGAGAGGAAAAAAGAAAAATGAATTAAAAGAAATGAGGACAATCTCAGAGACCTCTGGGACAATGTTAAATGCCCCAACATTCGAATCATAGGAGTCCCAGAAGAAGAAGACAAAAAGAAAGACCATGAGAAAATACTTGAGGAGATAATAGTTGAAAACTTCCCTAAAATGGGGAAGGAAATAATCACCCAAGTCCAAGAAACACAGAGAGTCCAAAACAGGATAAACCCAAGGCGAAACACCCCAATACACATATTAATCAAATTAACAAAGATCAAACACAAAGAACAAATATTAAAAGCAGCAAGGGAAAAACAACAAATAACACACAAGGGGATTTCCATAAGGATAACAGCTGATCTTTCAATAGAAACTCTTCAGGCCAGGAGGGAATGGCAGGACATACTTAAAGTGATGAAAGAAAATAACCTACAGCCCAGATTAATGTACCCAGCAAGGATCTCATTCAAATATGAAGGACAAATCAAAAGCTTTACAGACAAGCAAAAGCTGAGAGAATTCAGGACCACCAAACCAGCTCTCCAACAAATGCTAAAGTATCTTCTCTAGACAGGAAACACAGAAAGGGTGTATAAATTCAAACCCAAAACAACAAAGTAAATGGCAACAGGATCATACTTATCAATAATTACCTTAAATGTAAATGGGTTGAATGCCCCAAACAAAAGACAAAGACTGGCTGAATGGATAGAAAAACAAGACCCTTATATATGTTGTCTACAAGAGACCCACCTCGAAACAAGGGACACATACAGACTGAAAGTGAAGGGCTGGAAAAAGATATTCCAGGCAAATAGAGACCAAAAGAAAGCAGGAGTAGCAATACTCATATCAGATAAAATAGACTTTGAAATAAAGGCTGTGAAAAGAGACAAAGGACACTATATAATGATCAAAGGATCAATCCAAGAAGAAGATATAACAATCATAAATATATGCACCAAATATAGGAGCACCACAATATGTAAGACAAGTGCTGCTGCTGCTAAGTCGCTTCAGTCGTGTCTGACTCTGTGCGGCCCCATGGACTGCAGCCTACAAGGCTTCTCTGTCCATGGGATTCTCCAGGCAAGAACACTGGAGTGGGTTGCCATTTCCTTCTCCAATGCATGAAAGTGGAAAGTGAAAGTGAAGTCGCTCAGTTGTGTCCGACTCTTAGCAACCCCATGGACTGCAGCCTACCAGGCTCCTCCAGCCACGGGATTTTCTGGGCAACAGTACTGGAGTGGGGTGCCACTGCCTTCTCCAGACAAATGCTAACAAGTATGAAAAGGGAAATTAACAATAACACAATAATAGTGGGTGACTTTAATACCCCACTCACACCTATGGATAGATCAACTAAACAGAAAATTAACAAGGAAACACAAACTTTAAATGATACAATAGACCAGTTAGATCTAGTTGATATCTATAGGACATTTCACCCCAAAACAATGAATTTCACCTTTTTCTCAAGCACACACAGAACCTTCTCCAGGATAGATCACATCCTGGGCCATAAATCTAGCCTTGGTAAATTCAAAAAAATTGAAGTCATTCCAAGCATCTTTTCTGACCACAATGCAGTAAGATTAGATCTCAATTACAGGAGAAAAACTATTAAAAATTCCAACATATGGAGGCTGAACAACACGCTGCTGAATAACCAACAAATCACAGAAAAAATCAAAAAAGAAATCAAAATATGCATAGAAATGAATGAAAATGAAAATACAACAACCCAAAACCTGTGGGACACTGTAAAAGCAGTGCTAAGGGGAATGTTCATAACAAAACAGGCATACCTCAAGAAATAAGAAAAAAGTCAAATAAATAACCTAACTCTACACCTAAAGCAACTAGAAAAGAAAAGGAAGAAATGAAGAACCCCAGGGTTAGTAGAAGGAAAGAAATCTTAAAAATTAGGGCAGAAATAAATGCAAAAGAAACAAAAAGAGACCATAGCAAAAATCAACAAAGCCAAAAGCTGGTTCTTTGAGAGGATAAATAAAATTGTCAAACCATTAGCCAGACTCATCAAGAAACAAAGGGGGAAAAATCAAATCAATAAAATTAGAAATGAAAATGGAGAGATCACAACAGACAACACAGAAATACAAAGGATCATAAGAGACTACTATCAGCAATTATATGCCAATAAAATGCACAACTTGGAAGAAATGGACAAATTCTTAGAAAAGTACAACTTTCCAAAACTGAATCAGGAAGAAATAAAAAATCTTAACAGACCCATCACAAATATGGAAATTGAAACTGTAATCAGAAATCTTCCAGCAAACAAAAGCCCAGGTCCAGATGGCTTCACAGCTGAATTCCACCAAAAATTTAGGGAAGAGCTAACACCTATCCTACTCAAACTCTTCCAGAAAAATTGCAGAGGAAGGCAAACTTCCAAACTCATTCCATAAGCCACCATCACCCTAATACCAAAACCTGACAAAGATGCCACAAAAAAATAAAACTACAGGCCAATATCACTGATGAACATAGATGCAAAAATCCTTAACAAAATTCTAGCAATCAGAATCCAACAACACATTAAAAAGATCATACATCATGGCCAAGTGGGCTTTATCCCAGGGATGCAAGGATTCTTCAATATCCGCAAACCAATCAATGTAATACACCACATTAACAAATTGAAAAATAAAAGCTGTATGATTATCTCAATAGATGCAGAGAAATCCTTTGACAAAATTCAACTTCCATTTATGATAAAAAAAAAAACCTCCAGAAATCAGGAATAGAAGGAACATACCTCAACATAATAAAAGTTATATATGACAAACCCACAGCAAACATTATCCTCAATAGTGAAAAATTGAAAGCATTTCCCCTAAAGTCAGGAACAAGACAAGGGTCCCCACTCTCACCACTACTATTCAGCATAGTTTTGGAAGTGTTAGCCACAGCAATCAGACCAGAAAAAGAAATAAAAGAAATCCAAATCGGAAAAGAAGAAGTAAAACTCTTACTGTTTGCAGATGACCTGATCCTCTACATAGAAAACCCTAAAGACTCCGCCAGAAAATTAGTAGAACTAATCAATGAATATAGTAAAGTTGCAGGATATAAAATCAACACACAGAAATCCCTTGCATTCCTATACACTAATAATGAGAAAATAGAAAGAGAAATTAAGGAAACAATCCCATTTACCATTGCAACGAAAAGAATAAAATACTAAAGAATATATTTACCTAAAGAAACAAAAAACCTATATATAGAAAACTATAAAACACTGGTGAAAGAAATCAAAGAGGACACTAATAGATGGAGAAATATTCCATGTTCATGGATTGGAAGAATCAACATAGTGAAAATGAGTATACTACCCAAAGCAATCTATAGATTCAATGCAATCCCTGTCAAGCTACCAATGGTATTTTTCACAGAGCTAGAACAAATAATTTCACAATTCGTATGGAAATACAAAAAACCTCGAATAGCCAAAGCAATCTTGAGAAAGAAGAGTGGAACTGGAGGAATCAACCTGCCTGACTTCAGGCTCTACTACAAAGCCACAGTCATCAAGACAGTATGGTACTGGCACAAAGACAGAAATATAGATCAATGGAACAAAATACAAAGCCCAGAGATAAATCCATGCACCTATGGACACCTTATCTTTGACAAAGGAGGCAAGAATATCCAATAGATTAAAGACAATTTCTTTAACAAGTGGTGCTGGGAAAACTGGTCAACCACTTGTGAAAGAATGAAACTAGAACACTTTCTAACACCATACACAAAAATAAACTCAAAATGGATTAAAGATCTCAATGTAAGACCAGAAACTATAAAACTCCTAGAGGAGAACACAGGCAAAACACTCTCTGACATAAATCACAGCAGGATTCTCTACGACCCACCTCCCAGAGTATTGGAAACAAAAGCAAAAATAAACAAATGGGACCTAATTAAAATTGAAAGCTTCTGCACAACAAAGGAATCTATAAGCAAGGTGAAAAGACAGCCTTCAGAATGGGAGAAAATAACAGCAAATGAAGCAACTGAAAAAGAATTAATCTCAAAAATATACAAGCAACTCCTGCAGCTCAATTGCAGAAAAATAAGTGACCCAATCAAAAAATGGGCCAAAGAACTAAATAGACATTTCTCCAAAGAAGACATACAGATGGCTAACAAACACATGAAAAGATGCTCAACATCACTCATTATCAGAGAAATGTAAATCAAAACCACAATGAGGTACCATTTCATGCCAGTCAGAATGGCTGCGATCCAAAAGTCTATAAGCAATAAATGCTGGAGAGGGTGTGGAGAAAAGGAAACCCTCTCACACTGTTGGTGGGAATGCAAATTAGTACAGCCACTATGGAGAACAGCGTGGAGATTCCTTAAAAAACTGGAAATAGAACTGCCATATAACCCAGCAATCCCACTACTGGGCATACACACCAAGGGAACCAGAATTGAAAGAGACACGTGTACCCCAATGTTCATTGCAGCACTGTTTATAATAGCCAGAACATGGAAGCAACCTAGATGTCCATCAGCAGACGAACGGATAAGAAAGCTGTGGTACATATACACAATGGAGTATTACTCAGCCATTAAAAAGAATACATTTGAATCAGTTCTAATGAGGTGGATGAAACTGGAGCCTATTATACAGAGTGAAGTAAGCCAGAAAGAAAAACACCAATACAGTATACTAATGCATATATATGGAATTTAGAAAGATGATAACGGTAACCCTGTATGCAAGACAGCAAAAGAGACACAGATATATAGAACAGTCTTTTGGACTCTGTGGGAGAGGGCAAGGGTGGGAAGATTTGGGAGAATGGCATTGAAACTCAATGCATGATACAGGATGCTTGGGGCTGGTGCACTGAGATGACCCAGAGGGATGGTATGGGGAGGGAGGTGGGAGGGAGGGTCAGGATGGGGAACACGTGTACACCCATAGCAGATTCATGTTGATGTATGGCAAAACCAATACAATATTGTAAAGTAATTAGCCTCCAATTAAATAAATTTATATTAAAAAATAAATAAAAGTTAAACACACACACACAAAAACATACATTGAATAAGATTAACAATAATTACTGAAGAAATAAAGCAGTGAATTTGAAAAAAAAAAAAGAACACTGGGGCAAGATCCTTCACCAGCAAAAAGATTATGACTCACTGAAGGCTCAAATGATGGGTAGCATATTTGAGCAATAAAAATTTTTTAATTAAGGTGTGTATATTGGGTTTTTAGACATAATGCTGTTGCACATGTAACAGACTGAAGTATAATGCAAACATAACTTTTTAATTAATTTTTTTGGCTATGCTGAGAAACATGTGGGATCTTCATTCCCCAACCAGGGATCAAACCCACACGCCCTGCATTGGAAGCACAGAGTCTTAACCACTGGACCACCAGGGAAGTCCCTAAACATACTTTTGTGGGCACTGGGATACCAACATATTGTATGATTTGTTGTATTGCTATGTTCACTTTACTGTGGGGGTCTGGAACCTCCGAGGTGTAGGTGCCATGCACATACATATTTTCCTATTTTAACCTATAAAGTTGAGAAAGTTAAAGCTTAGGCAGGTTGATAAGGAGTCCAAGGCCCCTTTAAGGAGGAGATGAACTTTCTTGCTCACATTCTTTTGCCTTAGTCACATAGGCTGCACAAGCAACAATGTATTTTGCTCATGCTTTCCTTAAGCTCTGTGATAATATTGCAGTAATATATTTTGCCTGCTGCTGCTGCTGCTGCTAAGTCGCTGCAGTCATGTCCAACTCTGTGCGACCCCATAGACAGCAGCCCACCAGGCTCCCCCGTCCCTGGGATTCTCCAGGCAAGAATACTGGAGTGGGTTGCCATTTCCTTCTCCAATGCATGAAGGTGAAAAGTGAAGGTGAAGTCACTCAGTCGTGTCCGACTCTGAGCGACCCCATGGACTGCAGCCTACAGGGCTCCTCCATCCATGGGATTTTCCAGGCAAGAGTACTGGAGTGGGGTGCCATCGCCTTGGCTTTTCTTTAGGTCCAGAGCTAATGATTACTCGTGGGTATGCTTTTCTTAGGCTCTAAGTTAATGATTGTAATTGCAACAAATCTTGCTTGGGAACCTGTTTCTCAGCAACAGTATGTCTCGCCCAGAGACACATTGTCCAGAACCATTCCTTCTGACTAATCTTGTACTGAAGTTATCTCAGGATGGTGGAACTGTGGGTCTGGTGGAACTTTTACAACCTTGAGGTATTCTTTTTATCTATTTCAGCAGCCAGCTGAAAAATATATAATGCCATGCTCAAACTAGCAAAGTTGGTACTCTTTTTACCCCCTTAGGATGTCTATGCCAGAAGCTTTCTCCATCACTTTTACTTTAATAAAAATCTTTGCTGCACAAAGCTCTGAGTGACTGAGACTACATCTTTGGTCCTGGAGTGAAATCTTCTCCTTTGGAGACCACAAACCCAACACCAACTACTGTAAGCTATCAAAAGCAGCCACCAGCATCCCCACCCCCAAGGGTGGGGGTCCAGAATTTTCTCAGCTTGGGGTATAGCCTCAGAGGAGAGGCTGCTCAGATAGCAAATCCCTGGGGCAAACAGGGGAAGACAGGCTTTTCTATGGCTGCTGGGTGTGAGTGGAACCTCAGGACCTCCAGAGATGATGTTAGTTGGAGGAAGGAAGTGTCTGGATTCTGTTGATTAGGTTAGTTTCACTCCTGCTTGTGATTAGTCCCATTGTGGGTGGGAAGCAGGCCTCAGGGAGCCTGAGAAAGGGGCTCTATCTCAAGTGAGGTTTCCAGACCACCCTGGACACCTGGTGGAGCCCCAGGTAGCTGTGACTTGGACCTTCAAGGTGCTTTTGGTCTTGAAGCTCTGAGAAACTCACTCTTCAGGGAGTGCAAAGTATTTCCCACCTGCCTCCTGCCCAGCACTGCCCTTGACAGCCTCTGCCTGAGAAAGGACTGGCTTGCAGTTTGCAGATAGAATCCAAGCTAACTGTTCTGACCCCTTTAGTGTAACAGGGAAGAGCTAAAACTGGACTCCATGTTTGATCTGTTTCTTTGACTTTAATCTTTGTGTTTCATTTGCTTTTATTATTATAATCATACATTATAGCCTGTCTCAGAAACCCTGCCCCTGAATGTTAATCTGAAGTGCCTTTCTTCAGCTCACAGGGAGGTGATCTGACCTTGCCCACCTGTTATCCAGGAGATTTTCTTGTAAGACTGATGGCCCTTTTTTACTTTACTTCCTCACCTCTTCTCTCTCTGATTCTATAAAAGAATCTGGTGTCCAGACCCCAATAAGATAGTTATTTTGAGACATTAGTATACCATCTTCTCAGTCTGATGGTTTTCTGAATAAAGTTGTATTCCTTGCCTTGACACTTTGTCTCCAATGTACCCCGTCATGCAGCGAGCAGAGTGAGCTTGGACTTAGTAACATCAGGAACCCAGGATTCAGCTCCAAAACACCTCCTACTGGTATTCTGGTAAAATTCCCCAAGGGCACAAACCCACAGAGAAACTCACATAGGCTGGGCCCACTTGGAGTTCCATGGACCCTTCCAGTTGGGAATGAACTGGTTGTGATTCTGCCCTCTAATGTTAGAAATGGTGATTTATGTCAGAACTTTGCTGAATCATTAAAAAGTTTCTTTAAAATATGACTTTCTTAGAGTTTACTGAACTTTCATTAAATTCACGTATTTTGCATAAAAGGTTAATATTTTGCGTAGAAAGGATGCTAGAATTGTTAAAATTAAGACTAAGAACTGAGTAAAGTTAACTTAAATAATTCAGTAGGAACTATGGAAGTCAAGTTGGAGGTATTTCTACTTAAAGACAACACATTTAGAAACTTAAAGGTTATTTATTTGTTTAATTTGCACTCAAATGCAACCATACATTCACATTATTAGATTTTTAATGAATATTAATTTCTAAAAGAAAATTTGTGGTGTTTCTTGTTTTCCATTGAAAGGGAAAGGAGGAAAGGAGACTGTATTTCTCAGGCTCTGAGGGCCCTGACTTCTGCAGCAGATCCTGGGCATTCAGGAGCCCCATGCAGGAGGACCTGCTGTGGGGTTTTCAGACAAAGAGGCAGCTGTCACCCAACTGGAGTGAGCTGGAGACAGGAAGCAGGCAGAGATGAGGGGAGAGATGGCCTGAGTGTCAAGCCTGGTTTCATGCAGCAGGTTTGCTTCAGCAAAGGGTCTGGCTTTGAGGCATTTGGGGTGCAGCAGGCTGGATGCAAGAGGAAAGAGGGGCAGAGACACCCCATTCTGTCTGCCCTGGATTCTTCATTCTTCCCTTCATTCATCTTCCACGTCCCCTCTGCCCTGCCCTGTCTGAGAGGCTAACCACTGACTTCCATCGGCAGCATCCCCAGGCTCCCCCTCCTCTGGCCTCTGCAGGGTTTGGATATCATGGGCACCAGCAGGAGAACAGAGGGAATGAGGAGGGGGAGGCAGATGTTTTCTCTGGCCCCTTGCTGCTCAGGGCTCTGGGATCAGGCAGGTTACCCCTCCCCCTGACACACATACCTGCTGCCTTCATGCAGCCAGGCTCTGCTAAAGTGAAGTCCAGGAGCCTGGGAACTTAGGAAGTCTGACATGCTCCACAAAAAAATACTGGGTGAGGAAGGGTGACTGAGAGGTGACAGAGGGTCAGGGGGTCCCCCCGAGGAGGGGACATTTGTGATGAGAACCCAAGTGTTGGGAAACAGACATCCAAGTTGATGTCCAGAAGGTGCAGGAATGAGCCCGGCCAGTCTGAGGGACAGTGCAAGGCCTGACAGGTGCACAGCAGGAAGATGGGGCCTAGGATGAAATAAGGTGAGCCCCCCAGCTCCATCCTCCTCCAGCTGGGTGCAGAAGTACAGTCTCCATCATAAACCACAGCTGTAATTCCCCATCCTTAACTGCAAAATTTCCTGGAGCATCTTTTATTTCACCCCATTATCTAATCTGGAGAACAAAGGTGAGTCCTTAGTCTTCTCATTCCTGAAATCAAGTCCCCCTAAGACTGAACTCCCTTGCAGAGTTTATGATTTACTTCTGTATCCAAAACTTTATTCCATTTCTTGTTACACCCCTGTTCCTCTCAGGATTGAGGAGTATCAAGGAAAAGGGGGTACTGAAACCAAGCAGGACCCTGCAAGGGCTTCCTGGGTACAAAAGACCCACTGTGTTCCCTGTTGCTTGTTTGTAGAAAAAGGCTTCAGCCTCCTAGGCTTCCCCTGTGTTCTAAAGAGCAGACTCAAGCAGTTACTAATTAGAGAAGTGAGGGAACAATAAACAAAGAAAAGCAGTCAAGCAAGAAAAGTAATGATGGCTTAAACACTAGTTCAGTGATAAAGCAGAGTCTTAGTTCTTTCTGAAGGGACACACAGAATAAACTCATGCATATATTAGAGTTGTTCTGCAGAAACTAACCCTCCCATCCAGTGGAGGATGGTGATTACATGCTGACCCAAGCATGTGGACCCCAGACTGGTTGAAACCAGAAAGTTGATGATTAAGATTCCTGAAACATCACCCTGTTACCATCAACCACCTAGAAGAAAGTCATACACCGTGCTGCCCTCACTTCAAACGTTGTCTTTAAAACAGCTTCCCTGAAAGCCATCAGGGAGATCAGGTCTTTTGAACACAAGTTGCCCATTCTCCTTGCTGGGTACCCTGCAAATAAACACTGTATTTTTCTTCACCACAACCTGATATCAATAGCTTGGCTTTTCTACATAGCTGGTGAACAGACCTGAGTTTGGACTGGTAACATTCCCTTAATTATCAGCATCTGAGAGATGAGAACAGGGGGAGCTAGCTGTGGGGTCCTAGCAAGGAGATTGCTAGATTCCATGGGAGGCAAACACATGTGTACTCCCTGGTCTTTATCTCTCAGATGCTAATAATTAAGGGAATGTTACCAGTCCAAACTCAGGTCTGTTCACCAGCTACACAGCAAAGCCAAGCTACTGACATCAGGTTGTGGTGAAGAAAAATACAGTGTTTATTTGCAGGGTACCCAGCAAGGAGAATGGGCAACTTGTGTTCGAAAGACCTGATCTCCCTGATGGCTTCAGGGAAGCTGTTTTAAAGACAACGTTTGAAGTGAGGGCAGCACGGTGTATGACTTTCTTTCTTCTGGTTGATGGTAACAGGGTGATGTTTCAGAACTCTTAATCATCAACTTTCTGGTTTCAACCAGTCTGGGGTCCACATGCTTGTGGTCAGCATGTAATCACCATTCTTAAAAAATGAAACTTGAAAAAATGCACAACATGAGAGTGTGAATCAAGTTTTATTTGGGGCAAAATGAGGACTATAGCCTGGGAGACAGCACCTCAGGTAGCTCTGAGAAACTGCTCCATAGAGGTAGGGAGGAATGTCAGTATATATGCAATTTTGGTGAAAGGAGAGTACCTGCAATCAAGCACATATTTTTTTGCAGGTTTCTGCTAGTCACGAGGAATAGTCATCACTGTGAAGGATTTTATTGCTTTTCTAGATACGAAGAGATGCAAGAATTGGGCTCATAAAATTGGCTCTTAAAAATAACTATCTGAAGACCTGTTCTACCAGTTTTCCCCAAAGCACTGAGTGTCTCATTTCTGCTTTCCACCCCGAACTCCTTTCAGTGGATGTTGAAAATCAGTAGCCTCAGCAGCATATGATTTAATCCTTGGAGAGGTAGGTGGCAAGCACCAATGGAAGTGCCAATTTGTGGCTGACAGAGTCTACTGAGCACTGCCCCATTCCTGATACCAATTTTTGCTTTTTGAGGCAACACAGTGCAGAGGAATTAATCAGACATACTCACTCCGCTCAAAAACGATGTTTATTGTCCTGGCAGGAGGGCAGTCCTGAGCCTCCACCAGCTCAGTGTGGGAAGGAAGGAGATGGTGATGCAAATATGTGTGATCCTGAGAGGTTCAGACAATAGGTCCATGATTGGTTAACCTAGGGTGACTTAGTAGTCAAATGTAACTATGTTCTGCTGGCATGAACTGAAGAGCAATGTGAAAGATTCAGTTTTAATTTGAGGTTGCCTTGCTGGAGGGGAAAATTCTGTGACATTGTCTATAGCCTGAGGCCTGAATTTCTGAAAGCTAGTTGCATAAGTTAATGGCCTGCCTTGTAGAATTGCAACAGTGAATGGACTTTTCCACTGCACCAAGGCCCTAAAAATAAAGGAAACCCGCTGGTAAAATTTGGGGGAAGGTGGCCATTAGAAAGGGTGTGGCTGGGCCCTGAGGATACAATCAGTGGCGGACTTTCTGCCATGTGCCCACAGTTTGATCCCACCCTCCTGGGCACAGCTGAACCACCTGACGAGAGCCAGTCTAACCAGGGCCCATTCTTGCCCCAAGCATTTGGCCTTGGAGCCAAGAGATTCTCATCTCAGGCTGAGCCCATCTCTTCAATGAAGAACATGTCAAGTCTGGGGACTGAGAGTGTCTCCTCTTCCTTAGAGATGGAGTTACAAAGAGATTTCATCATATTCAGAGGAATGATGAAATTACGTTGTGCAGAGGGGTGAGCTGGTCCCTCTCTTATGGAAATCCTCCCATTGCTTGATTCCCATCATTAAGTTTTCCTAGCTTTCCTCCCATCCCTGGACACTCCCTCTGAACTGCCCCTTAACAGCATTTAAGTGCTCCGTCTAAATACTGAAGCTCCTTGAGTCCTAGACTTGCCCCTCTTTTCTCCATTGTACATTATAGCTCAGAACTATAATCCAGCTATTGGTAAACTTTCTTTATAAAGGGCTAGATAGTGACTATTTTAGGTTGTGCAGGCAATACAATCTCTGTTGTGATTATTCATCTCTGCCTTTGTAGAATGAAAGCAGCCATAGGTGGTACATAAATAAATAGGCATGACTGTGTGTCAATAAAACTTTATTTACATTAGACAGCCAGCCAGATTTACCTACTCGGGCTTAGTTTGCCACCCCTGATGCACTCCCATGGCCTCAAATACCAGTATATCACAAACTGCTACATCTCCACCTTAATGCCTTATGATTGTGTATCCAGTGGACTACTTGACGTCTCCTCCAGGAAAGCTCCCTTGAACATGATGACATTATTGATCACTAACTGAGCCATAAGCATATTGCATAAATTATCTCATTTAATTCTCTGATACTCAGAGTATACACTTTATCCACTGTTATGTACCACCTCTCCAATTCATCAGATTGAAACCTTACCTCTATCCTTTTCCACTTCTGGTTCCTCCAAAGCCTTCTCAGGATTATGCACTGACCCCCAAGTTTCTGGTGCCTGAAATCTGGGGGTCATCCTTGAGTCTTCTCACTGTCCAACATTAAATGCTGCCAAATCAACTTTCAGAACGTTTCCTGTATCGTTCCTATATGCTTTCTATCTCCCCTTCACGCCTTTACTCAAGCCACCATCACCTCTCACTTAGATGGCTGTGACAGCCTCCTGATATTTTTCTCTAGCTCATAGTTCACATAGAAGTCAACAGGCAGGCATCATCGTGCAAAATGGGATGGTTAATAAAGTGTCTCAGGTTAGCAAAAATTTGCAGATTGTCAAGGGAGTAGGGGGAGAGGTACAATCATCCTCAGTGAAGTTGATGGACTAATTTTTTTTTTGGTTTGGCAATGAATATTATATTTTAAATATACATCTGTTTCTATGCAATGATTCTACCAGCAGTTACTTACTAGAAAATTTCTCACAAGTAACAAAACCATAGTTAATACTTAGTGAGCATTTACTATGAAGCAGGCAGTGTTGTAAAACGCCTTATGGATGCTGATAATTTAATCTCACATTACCCTCATTATGTAACACTATTTCCAACCATCCCCCATAGGAGATGGAAATCTGAGACACAGAGAGGTTAAGCATTGTGTGCGTGGGCCCAGAGCTAATAAGTTTGTGAGTCAGAGTTTGAACCCATGCATCTAATTCCCGAGCCTGCTGTCAACTAGTACTGGATAGCATCTCTCTTAGAGCTACACAAATGAGTATTTTTAGAATTATTCATGGCAGAACTGTAAGAGAAATGAAATTGGAAAAAAAGTAAGAGCAAGCAATTCTACCAATAGGAATTCTGTGAAATAAATTACAGTAAAATTATGCCATGAAATATTGAGCAGTAGTTACTGAAAGTAGTGAGGCCATCCCAGTGCACTGAAAGATTATACATGCATACATGTTACATATGTACACACATATACACAGATCACACACCTTCTTATGTTCTGTTTGATGTAAATATAGAATAACTGAAAAACTATGCATCGATCTGTTTTTTTCATTTTTTTAATGTAGTAAAATATATATAATATAAAATTACTATCTTACCTGTTTTAAGTGTACAGTTCCGTGGTATTAAGTACCTTCATATTATTTTGCAACCATCATTACCACCCATCGCCAGAACTCTTTTCATCTTGCAAATTTAAGCTCTGCCCATTAAACAATAACTCCCCACGACTACCTCCCCCCAGCCTCTGGCACCTACCATGCTACCTCTGTTATTAGAAGTACTGCTTTTTAAAAATAATAACAGAAGTGAGATTATGTAATTTTGACTTTCTGTGTCTGGCTTATTTCACTTAGCATAATGTCCTCTAGGTTCATTCGTGTTGTTGTAAATGGCAAGATTTCTTTCTTTTTAAATGCTAACATTTCACTATATATAGTATATAGTAAAATTTATAAATTTTCTTTATCCATTCATCTGTGGACAGACATGTAAGTTGTTTCCATATCTCAGCTATTGTGGATACTGCTGCTATGAACATAGGGGTGCAAATATCTCTTCTTGCAGACAATAGTGATTTTATTATCTTTGGATATATACTCAGAAATGATATCGGTGGATTTTGGTGGATCAAATGGTATCTCTATGTTTAATTTTTTGAGGAACCTCCATGCTGTTTCCACAGTGGCTGCACTAATTTCCATTTCCACCAACAATTCACAAGGGTTCCCTTTTCTCCAGTACTCACCAACACTTGTAATCTTTTGACTTTTGATAACAGCCATTCTGACAAGTATAAGGTGTTAGTTTACTGTGGTTTTCATTTGCAATTCCCTGAGGATTAATGGTGTTGAGCATCTTTTCCTGTGCCTGTTGGCTTTTTGTATGTTTTCTAATAGTGCTTACCTCTGGGAGCTGGATTAATTGATGCCTTTCATTTCTATTAGCAATCCTCAATCTTGCAACTTTCAGACAATTAATTTTTTTTTTAAGTGGAGTAAAACACTGAAAACAGAAGAGAAAAAATCAGTGAGAGAAAGGATCAATGCCGTCTGGTGAGCTGGGAGACTAATTTCAGGACTAATTATAGACTAATTTCAGGGGCTAGTGTTGCAGCTCAACAAAGGCTGTGAGTGGAATTTCAGAAAGAATATTACTCATTTTGAACAGTCAAGTATGTTTCAGCTCCTTGCTAGTTTCTCTATTGTTCCAGTAACTGAGCTCCTGCAAGTAACTTGGAAAAGGGTTTCCAGGACAGAGTCCTTGCTCATCCGGTGCCCCAGGGGCACCACTGGCAAATGATGCACAGGAGAAAGGTGATGCTCTGACCTGGCCCCCTGCAGCAGCACAGCCCCCAGGTCTTATGGACCTGCTGTGATGTTACCTGTTATCACAGTCCCAGGAAACTGATGATATGTCCTCTTGTCTCTGAGGACATTCAGCACCATCTAAGGGCAGTCTTCTAAAGCATCTTCCCCAGTTTTCTGCACAATCAGAATGGGGGACACACTTTTTTAAAATACAGGCTCCTGAGGTCTTCCCAGATGTCCTGAATCTGTATCTCCAAGGGTAGGGATGCAGAGTCTGCACATTTCAGAACAGTTCCAGGTACATCAGGCAGGTTGGGGAATGCAAATCTGAAGCAATTGCCCTGAAATGTCAGTGTGGCGGTCACCTGGAGGCTTGTTACCATGCAGACCCTAGGATCCTACCCATGGTGTCTGACTCAGGAGAGGTGCTGCCCTGGAGATCCACATTTTAAAAGTATCAAGGTGATCTGAATGAGGTTAGAGATCAGTGGAATGACCTTTGAGAAACAGTATTCTGAAGCCACAGGAAAGTCTGCTCACTTTGCGAAGACCACAGAGATATATGAGTGTGCGGGTCATTCAGTTTTGCCCACAGACCTGTTATTCCATGACTCTTCTCTCCTTTGTTTCCCAGGGATGAAATGTCCCTGGCCACCTTGTCCTGCACTTCCAGGTAGCTTGGCCAGTGGGACAAATTGCCTGGATACAGGAAGATGGGAAAGGGAGAAGCCAGAATGCCAGCCTCTCTCTGTTTTGCCACCTCAGCAAGTTTGGCTGGCTTCCCTGCCAGCATCTTTGTCTTTCCTAAGGTCCCAGCTTTCCCTGCATCTTTCTTTCTGCATTCCAAGATAGTGACAAGTGGTTATGACTTACTGTAATCACTAAACTCTGGCTTGTCTTACTCTCTCTTACTTGTTTTCTAAGTCTGCCCACCACCAGATGCAATCCACTTGGACTGCATTTCCTTCATTTGAAATATCTTGAGTCAGCTTCGTGACTCCAACTGGCCCATGCCTGGTGGACTTTTTGTCTTGTCCACCGTGGAGGTTCAGCCAAGACAAAATACTGGTTCTGTGAGGCTAGAAGCACCAATGATCATGGTGCAAAGCCAGACAAGAGGTTTTACTACCACCTTTTCTAAATGCAGTGGAACAGCCTCTGTACCACAGTGATTTCTTTTCCTCCTTCGGTAGCTTGATTATCTTTTACACCATCGTGATTCAGGACCTGAGGTCCGTAGGAGGTGCCTAGTCCACCCAACCCTGACACTGATGCTGTGGGCACTAATTGCACATCACTAAGTGTCTCCCCACATTCCTCCAGGGAGCACAGTCTTCTCTCTCACCCTCAGAATCCCCTTCGAATTTCATGCCCAGCTCTGTCTTAATCATGGGATTATGGCCCACGATGATGTTCATTCATTGGGTGCAAAAACTCCTTACCTCCCCAGATGTCTCTGCTATGACTGGAGTGTGCTCAGCTGTTCAGTTTTATCGGGCTCTTTGAGACCCCATGGACTGTAGCCCTCCAGGCTCCTCTGTCCATGGAATTTTCCAGGCAAGAATACTGGAGTGGGTTGCTATTTCCTACTCCAGGCTATGAGCTAGGATGTCTCTCTATATCCTTGAGAGTGTCTATTCTAACCTGATTTCTGTTTAAATAACCCAGGTCTGTCTACTCTGACCCAGGATGTCTTCCCAAATACCCAGTTGTGTCAACTCTGACCAATGATGTTTTAGTAATAGTCTAAATAATAATCCAGTTGTTTCTAACCTGACCTGTGGTATCTCCTTTACTTCCTAGATGTGAGTATTCTGACCTGAAGTGTTCCACTAGTTTTTCAGGTATGTCTGTACTCATGTCAGATGTTCCTAACTCCCCTTGTGTGTCTACACTGACACTGGTTGCTTCTGAAACACCTGAGTGCCTGAATATCTACCACTGACCTGGATGTCTCAGTTTCCCAGATGTGTCTACCCTGACCTTGAATATCTCCTTAATTCCCAAGATGCATATACACCAACATGGGATATTTCCATAATTACTGAGTTGTGTTTACCCTAACAGGAGATGCCACCCTAATTCCCAGGTGTGTCTACACTGATCTTGGCTGTCTCCCTGTTCAAGTATATGAATTCTGCCCTATGCTGCTGCTGCTGCTGCTAAGTCACTTCAGTTGTGTCCGACTCTGTGCGACCCCATAGATGGGGGCCCACCAGACTCCCCCATCCCTGGGACTCTCCAGGCAAGAATACTGGAGTGGGTTGCTATTTCCTTCTCCAATGCATGAAAGTGAAAAGTCAAAGTGAAGTCGCTCAGTTGTATCGAGACCCCATGGACCGCAGCCTACCAGGCTCCTCCGACCACAGGAGTTTCCAGGCAAGAGTACTGGAGTGGGGTGCCATTGCCTTCTCTGTCTGCCCTATGATGTATCCCTACTTCCCAGATGTGTCTACCCTGAACTTGAGAGACTTCCTCACTCCTGAGTGTTTCCAACCTGACAGGGGACATGTCCCTAGTTCCCTAGTTATGTTTACTCTTCCCTGGGATAACACCTAACTCCTATTGTATCTGCCCTGATCTCAGATCCCTAGTACCCCAAGTTTGTCTACTCTGATCTAGTTTCTTCTTTCTTCCCCAGGTGTGTCATCACTGACCCAAGTATTCTTCCTAATTCCTAGGTGTGTTTACCCTTAACCAGTATATTTCCTTAATTCTCCACCTGTGTCTAGATTTTCTTGGGATGCCCCCTTATTTCCTCAAACGTGTCTACACTGACTTGGAAAGTCTCCCTGATTCCCCAGGTGGGTCTCCATTGACCCAGGATGTCACCCTATATCACTGCATGTGTGTCTACTCTGACATGATATTAACTGACAAGTGGTCTCTTTCTAATATCTCAGTTGCATCCATCCTGTCTTCGGATATCTTCTAATACCATGTTTGTGTGTACACTGTCCTGGGATATTCCCCACATGCCCAGCTGTGTCTACTGCTACTGTGAATGGGATAGTTCTGTTTCTTTTTCAGATGTTTTGTCATTAGCATATAAAGACACAGTTGACTTCTGCATCTGATTTTGTATCCTGAAACTTTACTGAATTCATTGATTAGTTCTAACAGTTTGGGGGTTGAATATTAAGGATGTTCTATATATAAGGTTACAGCATCTACAAATAATGACAATTTTACTTATTCCTTTGTGACTTGGATGCCTTTTATTTCATTGTCTTGCCTAATTGCTCTAGCCAGGACTTCTAGTACTTCGTTGAATAAGAACTGTCTAGTCATTTTCCCGATCCTAGAGGAAACACTTTCAGTCTTTCAGCATTGAGTATGCTGTTAGCTGTGGATTTGTTATATACAGGCTTTATTATGTTGAGATATGTTACTTCTATATAATTGTTCTGTAGTATCATGTATTTCTCTAGTATCAGCTGTTTCCTCTGTATAATTGTTCTATCAGATCAGATCAGATCAGATCAGTCGCTCAGTCGTGTCTGACTCTTTGCGACCCCATGAATCGCAGCACGCCAGGCCTCCCTGTCCATCACCAACTCCCAGAGTTCACTCAGACTCACGTCCATCGAGTCAGTGATGCCATCCAGCCATCTCATCCTCTGTCGTCCTCTTCTCCTCTTGCCCCCAATCCCTCCCAGCATCAGAGTCTTTTCCAATGAGTCAGCTTTTTGCATGAGGTGGCCAAAGTACTGGAGTTTCAGCTTTAGCATGATTCCTTCCAAAGAAATCCCAGGGCTGATCTTCAGAATGGACTGGTTGGATCTCCTTGCAGTCCATGGGACTCCCAAGAGTCGTCTCCAACACCACAGTTCAAAAGCATCAATTCTGCAGCGCTCAGCCTTCTTCACAGTCCAACTCTCACATCCATACATGTCCACAGGAAAAACCACAGCCTTGACTAGACGGACCTTTGTATTTCTATAATATCAGCTGTAAAATCATAGAATTAAAAAATTTATGATTTTATATTTTGAATCTTCTTTTTTCTTAGTCTAGCTATAGCTTTGTCAGTTTTATTTAAAAAAAAAACAGTTCTTAGGTCTCTGCTTTTTTCTGATCTCTGATTTGTTTATTTCCATTCTATGTTAGTTGTTTCCTTCTTTCTGCTAACTCTGTGCTTAGTAGTGTGTTTTATTTTTCTCATTCCTTGAGATGTAAAGCTGGTTTGCTTGAGGTCTTTTTTTGAACATATGAATTTGTGGCTATAAACTTCTGTCAGACTTTCCATTTTCATTTATTTTAATACATATTTTTGTTTTCTCTCTCTTTTTTTTTCTTTTAACATTTTTAATATTTTATTCCACTCTCTTCTGGCCTGTAGGGTTTTTCTGAAAAATCTGATGATTGCCCATTGAGGGTTCCTTTATAGGTTACAATCATTTTCTTCTGGTTGCTTTTAGATGTCCTCTTTATAATAAAACTGTCAAAAATTAAAGGTAATATGTCTTAAAGAAGGTCTTTTGGCATTGAGATAATAGGATGGTGAAGCTAACAGTCTCTCCCTGAATTTGGGAAGCTTCAGCTATTATTTCTTAAAATACATTTTCTGCCTCTTCTCCTACTCTTGCTATTCTGACTGCAATTTTTCTAATATTTGTTGGAGTCCTATAGATCATATAGACCTTCTTCACTCTTTTTCATTCTTTTTTCTCCTCTGATTGGGTTATTTCAAATTTTTTATCCTCTAGCTCACCAGTTCTTTCTATCTTTCATTTTATCTACTATGTTGTAGACACTTTTTATTGCATTTTTCATTTCACGTGTTGAATTCTTCAGTTCCAGGATTTGTTTCTTTTATAATTTCTCTTTGCTAAATTTCTCATTTTGTTTGTGTATTGTTTTTCTGATATTGTTGAATTGTCTTTCTGTGTTTTCTGGTAGAACACTGACATTCTCAAAATAGCATTTGTTGTTGAAGGATTATTGTTACTTTTTAATGATGACATGTTTCCTTGATTCTTCATGTTAATTGTATTTTTGTGCTACTTCTCTCACATCTGGAATAGCAGATACTTCTTCAAACCTTTTCTAGTTACCACCCAGTCGAAAACACTTAATCACACCTGAAGTTCTGGGCAAATCTGGGGTTTTCCTCCCACCATGAGTGTGTGGATATACTTACTCCACTCTTCTTATTCCCTCTTGTGTCTGAATTCTTAAGCTTTTACGGCTTTTCTTAAGCTTTTATGCTGGGTTGAATGAAGCAAAGCTGAAATAAAGATTGCCAGGAGAAATATCAATAACCTCAGATATACAGATGACACACCCTCATGGCAGAAAGGAAAGAAGAACTAAAGAGCCTATTGATGAAGGTCAAAAGGAGAGTGAAAAAGTTGGCTTAAAACTCAACATTCAAAAAATGAAGATCATGGCATCCAGTCCCATCACTTCATGGCAAACATATGGGGAAACAATGGAAACTGTGAAAGAATTTATTTTCTTGGGCTCCAAAATCACTGCAATGACTGCAGCCATGAAATTAAAAGATGCTTGCTCCTTAGAAGAAATGTTATAACAAAGCTAGACAATGTATTAAAAAACAGAGATATTACTTTGACCACAAAGGTCAGTCTAGTCAAAGCTATGGTTTTTCCAGTAGTCATGTATGGATGTGAGAGTTGGACTATAAAGAAAGCTGAACTCTGAAGAATTGATGCTTTTGAACTGTGGTGTTGGAGAAGACTCTTGAGAGTCCCTTGGTCTGCAAGGAGATCCAACTAGTCAATCCTAAAGGAAATCAGTCCTGAATATTCATTGGAAGGACTGAAGCTGAAACTCCAATACTTTGGCCACCTGATGCGAAGAACTGACTCATTTGAAAAGACCCTGATGCTGGGAAAGATTGAAGGCTGGAGGAGAAGGGGACAACAGAGGATGAGATGGTTGGATGGCATCACCGACTCAATGGACATGAGTTTGAGCAAGCTCTGCGAGATAGGGAAGAACAGGGAAGCCTGGCGTGCTGCAGTCCATGGGGTCACAAAGAGTCGGACATGACTGAGCTACTAAACAACTCACCAGACTGGTCCCTGGAAGCCTCTTTCGTTTCCCAGAAGGTGGAGCTAAAGCTCACATTTGTGATTTTCCCTTGCCTTCAAACCCTGGTCTTTTTTCTCAAAGCACTCAGTTTACTGGAGCTTGTTCTTGCTGCCACACTTGGGAACATGCGTAAGGAGCCAGTGGCAGAAGTGGGGCAAATGTGTGTGTGCACTCAGTACTCAAGGTGTTGGGGGATCCTCAAGTGAGGTTCTTCCAGAGACTGGAGACTGGAGGTTGGAATTGCTGAGTGCAGTCAGCAGGAACTGCATCCTTTTAATGCCTTTTGATATGCTTATCTGCCTCTCCCAGATCTCCTTCTGTCCTCAGTCACAAGATCTTGCCTCAGTACTCTGGGTGCTACTGGAGAGAAACAAATTTCTCCAGCAGCATCAGGCAGCAGCTAGAAGCCTATCGCTTGCTCACAGATTTCCCTGTCCCGGTGGAAGACATCACCGCCAACTAGTTTATCCCTAACATGTCATTTTAGGAGAGGAAGTGCTGGCAAAGTTCCTCTTATCCTTTTCGGTGCATCCAAACTTGTATTTTTCCCCAAAGACATTCTGGAATATCCCCTCAGGGTAGATTTCTACAAAGTCTCCCTTGTCTGTGGGTTTCTGCCCAAGTTGATGCTCTCTAGGTTTTCCCAAACAGGAGCTGAGACAACTTGGACAGGTTAGCTAGCTCCTGCTGATTTTACAGCGCATACCTGATGCACAGTTGGGTGACACTCCTCCTGGATCCTTTGGTATATGATGCTGTATCCCACACCTCCTAGAAGCACTTTTGTTTATGATGGTTGCCTGATTAGTTGTTTTAAAAGAGAGACAAAAAGGATCGATATCTTATGCTGCCAAGATGCTCTGAATAACTTTCTAAGATTTCAGGTATGTCTAAAATAACCCGGGATATTTCCCTAGCTCCCCTCTGGTGTGTGCTCTTGGTTTGTTATGCTTACCTAACACCTCATGTGTGTCCACTCTGACCTGACATGCCTTCCTATTTCTAGAGGTGTGCCCACCTTCATCTTACATGTCTTCCTAACTACTGAGGTCTGTCTGTTCATAACTGCACAGATGTGTCTACACTGAACAGGGATGTCCTCCTAGAACCCCAGGTATGTATAACCTGACCTTGGATGTGTTCATAATTTTGCAGGTGTATTCACATTGACTTGTGATGTCTAATTCCCCATGTGTGTTTTCCCAGAGTTGGGATGTCTCCCGGGTTCCGCAGGTATGTCTATCTTGACCTTGTATGTCCACATAAAACCCCAGTACAAGGAAATCTCCCTTAATTCACATGCCTCTAATCTGACCTTATATGTCACACTAATTCCCCAAGTATGTGCATGCTAAGTCACTTCAGTCACGTCTGACTCTTTGCAACCCAATGGACTGTAGGCCGCCAGGCTCCTCTGTCCATGGACTCTCCAGGCAAGAATACTGGAAGGGATTATCCTGCCCTCCTCCAGGGGATCTTTCCAAACCAGGGATCGAACTCAAGTATCCTGCAGCTCCTGCATTGCAGGCAGATTCTGTACACTGAGTCACCAGGGAAGCCCCACCTTGAATTATTATGTCTCTTTAACTGCCCAGGTGTGTCTAACACTGACTGTGATGTCTCTAACACCAACTGTGATGTCTGTAACACCAACTGTGACATCTCTAACTCCAAATGTGACGTCTCTAATACCAACTGTGACGTCTCTAACTCCAACTGTGACATCTCTCTAATTACCCAGGCGTTTCTACCCTGAGTTGAGATATCTCACTAGTCACCCAAGTGTGTCTACCTGACATGGAATATCTCCCTGATTTCCCAGGTATAGATAGCTACACTAAACTGAGTTGGCTCTAAACCGCAAAGTGTGCCTACTTTGACTTGAGGTGTTTTCATCTTTCACCAGCAATGTCTACCCTAATCTCTCTGTTGTCATTCACTTGGGCAGAAACCCACAGACAAGGGAGACTTTGTAGAAGTCTAGCCTTCCTGAGTGGAGAAGGCGATGGCACCCTACTCCAGTACTCTTGCCTGGAGAATCCCATGGATGGAAGAGCCTGGTAGGCTGCAGTCCATGAGGTTTCTAAGAGTCAGACATGACTGAGAAACTTCACTTTCACTTTTCACTTTCATGCATTGGAGAAGGAAATGGCAACCCCCTCCAGTGTTCTTGCCTGGAGAATCCCAGGGATGGGGGAGCCAGGTGGGAGGCCATCTATGGGGTCACACAGAGTCAGACACGACTGAAGCGACTTTAGCAGCAGCAGCAGCAGCAGCAGCCTTCCTGAGGGAAGATTTCAGAATACCTTTGGGGGAAAATACACATTTGGATGCACTGAAATGGATCACAGGAACTTTGCCAGCATTTCCCTTCCCCTACAGGCCAGGGGTGCCTCTACAGTTTCATGGGGAATCTAATGCAAACTGAAAATACCACTGCTTTGAAATACCCAGTATTTCATTTCTACTTTGACTCCCCGGTTCCCTAGGAGTGTCTACTCTGACATAGGATGTCTCCCTTGAGTTTGTTTGTTTGTTTATCACAACCTGAGATGTATTATTTATCCTTCACTTTCATCTACTGTGAATTTGGATGTCTCCCTAAAACCCTCGGTGTGTACCACCTGACACATGACCACTCTTTCCCCAGGGGAAGCTACCATGACCCAGTATGTCATGACCTTAGGAATGAAGCTACCATGACCTTCGTTCCTCGAGTATTTCTACACTGACCTGAAGTCTCTATGTTTCTTTAAGTATGTCTACTCTTTCTTTAGTTGTTTGATGTATATTTATTATAACTATTTAAACATTGAATTATTTATATTACAGGAGCATGAGCCCTCAGATTGCTTGTAAATTTCAGGACTTCTGGAACTACACTCACAGACAGATGGAGGACCATCTTCACCACCAGCTCTACCAGCATCACCTTGACCCAAAAGAATTGCCCTCCTCCTCAAAATTCATTACCATTTTATGCTTTTCTTTCGGTACAATTTCAATAATTGAAAATTCCACAGAGAATATAAAATTTACCTGCTGGTCTTGGAGAGTCTTCTAAAAAACTAGAACAGCTGTGGCTCATCCTGGAGACATAGACACTGGGGGCAGACACATTGGGGAACATTCTACCATATGAATACTGCTAATGTATACTTTAAACATGAATATCTCCCTAATTCCCCAGCTGTCTCTGCTCTGCTCAAGGACTGCCATTCAGTTGCTAAGTAGTGCCCAGCTCTTTGTGACACCATGGACTGAAGCATGCCAGGTTCTTCTGTCCTCCACTATCTCCTGGAGTTTGCTCAAACTCATGTCCATGAGTCAGTGATGCTATCTAACCATCTCATTCTCTGCCACCCCTTTCTCCCTTTGCCTTCAATCTTTCCCAATATCAGAGTCTTTTCCAATGAGTCAGCTCTTCACATCAGGTGGCCAAAGTACTGGAGCTTCAGCATTAGTCCTTCCAATGAATATTCAGGATTGATTTCTTTTAGGAGTGACTGGTTTGATCTCCTTGCTGTCCAAGGGACTCTCAAGAGTCTTCTCCAGCACCACAGTTCAAAAGCATCAATTCTTCAGCTCTCAGCCTTCTTTATACTCCAACTCTCACATTCATACATGACTACTGGAAAAACCATACCTTTGATTATACAAACCTTGTCAGTAAAGTGATGTCTCTGATTTTTAATACTCTGTCTAGGTTTGTCACAACTTTCCTTCCAAGGAGCAAGTGTCTTTTAATCTCCTGGCTGCAGTCACCATCTGAAGTGATTTTGGAGCCAAAGAAAATAAAAGCTGTCACTTTTCCCCCTTGTATTTGCCGTTAAGTGATGGGACCAGATGCCATAATCTTAGTTTTTTGAATGTTGAGTTTCAAGCAGTTTTTTCACTCTTTTTCACCCTCATCAAGAGGCTCTTTAGTTCCTCTTCATTTTCTGCCACTAGAGTGGTATCATCAGCATATCTGAGGTTGTTGATATTTCTCCCAGCAATCTTGATTCCAGCTTTTACTTCATCCAGCCCGGCATTTTGCATGATGTACTCTGCATAGAAATTAAATAGACAGCATGGCAGTATACAGTCTTCTTGTATTTCTTTCCCAGTTTTGAACCAGTTCAGTTGTTCCATGTCTGGTTCTGACTGTTGCTTCTCAACGTGCATACCCGTTTCTCAAGGGGCAGGTAAGGTGGTCTGGAATTCCCATCTCTTTAAGAATTTTCCATAGTTTGCTGTGATCCATATAGTCGAAGGCTTTAGCAAAGTCAATGAAGCAGAAGTAGGTGTTTTTCTGGAATTCTTTTGCTTTCTCTATGATCTAATGAATGCTGGAAATTTGATCTCTGGTTCCTCTGCCTTGTCTAAATCCAGCTTGTACATCTGGAATTTCTGGGTTCATGTACTGCTGAAGCCCCTTGAAGGGTTTTGAGCATAACCTTGCTTGCATGTGAAATGAGCTCAACTGTATGGTAGTTTGAACATTTTTTGGCATTGCCTTTCTTTGAGATTGGAATGAAAACTAACCTTTTCCAGTCCTGTGGCCACTACTAAGTTTTCCAAATTTGTTGACATACTTAGTGCAGCACTTTAACAGCATCTTATTTTAGGATTTGAAATAGCTTAGCTGGAATTCCATCACCTCCACTAGCTTTATCCATAGTAATGCTTCCTAAGGCCCACTTGACTTTATATTCTAGGATATCTGGCTCTAGGTGAGTGCCCACACCATTGTGGTTATCCAGGTTATTAAGACTATTTTTGTATAGCTCTTCTGTATATTGTTGCCACTTCTTCTTAATCTCTTCTGCTTCTGTTAGGTCCTTACCATTTCTGTCCTTTATTGTGCCCATCCTTGCATGAAATACTCCTTTGATATCTCCAATTTTCTTGAAGAGATCTCTAATCTTTTACAGTCTATTATTTGCCTTCATTTCTTTGCATTGTTCATTTAAGAAGGCCTTCTTATCTCTCCTTGCTATTCTCTGCATTCAGTTTGACATATCATCAAGGATGCCTCCCTACTTATCAGGTTCAGATTACAAGCACCAAGGTATCCTGCTTAATAACTCAGGTGTGTGTACACTTACCTGAAATGTCTGTCTTTTTCCCAAGTGTGACAACTATTACCTGGGTGTCACTTCAGTTCTACAGATTTGTCTACACTTAATGGAGATTTCCCAGTTATGTCTACATTCACTTTGGATGTCTCCATAGTTCCCAAGGTTTATTATGACCTAGGATTATCCCTGGAGAAGGCAATGGCACCCTACTCCAGTACTCTTGCCTGGAAAATCCCATGGACAGAGGAGCCTGGTAGGCTGCAGTCCATGAGGTTGCTAAGAGTCGGACACGACTGAGCGACTTCACTTTCACGCATTGGAGAAGGAAATGGCAACCCACTCCAGTGTTCTTTCCTGGAGAATCCCAGGGACAGGGGAGCCTGGTGGGCTGCCGTCTATGGGGTCGCACAGAGTCGGACACGACTGAAGCGACTTAGCAGCAGCAGCAGCATAATTATCCCTACATCCCAATTACGTCCACCCTGACTTATAATTCTCTCTAAACTCCAAACATCGCTATTCCGACATGGGAGGTATACCTTGTCCCCCAGTGTGTCTGCCCTGACATAGTATGTCTGCCTAATTCATCAAATGTGTCTAGTCTGATCTGAGATCTTGACCTAGTTGCCCAGGAGGCCTACCTTTGCAGGCTGCTGCTGCTACTGCTAAGTCACTGCAGTCGTGTCCGACTCTTAGCAACCCCATGGACTTCAGCCTACCAGGCTCCTCCGTCTATGAGATCTTCCAGGCAAGAGTACTGGAGTGGGGTGCCATTGCCTTCTCCACCTTTACAGGTTACGTCTCCAAAATTCCCCAGGGCTGTCCAATTGACACTCGTTATCTTATCTAACAGACCTTATCTATAGCAGAATCCCTATAATTACAACAAGAATCTATGAGCTCTTTAGCCAGAGTTATATTAGACACTGGCATGCATGCTCAGTCACTCAGTCATGTCACTCAGTCACTCTTTGTGACCCCATGGATAGGAGCCTGCCAGACTTCTCTGTCCATGGGATGTTCCAGGCAAGAATACTGGAGTGGGTTACCATTAGACTATTTATTAGCTGAACAAGAAGAAATATACATTATTACTAATATTAATACAATATGTCTTGCTTATATAAATGACTCAGAAAGAAAATTGAAACCCAGTTAAACATTATGCAAATAATGTAGGTTGGCTTGTAAAAGCAAAAACTGAATCTGATCATAACCCATTTGATCTTTTTAATTGGTTAAATTTGGGCAAATGGGCACCTTGGTTTGGGGATTTTTTCAAACACTTGATATTATCCTCCTATTAATCATATTAAAAATGTCCTTTATGTATTGTATTTTCTCATGCATCTTTAGTGGTTTTCAGCAGCCATTGACTAATCAAATGATCTCTGTGTGAATTGAGCAACAATAGCTATATGAGCAAGTATTATCAGAAGATTGTTATACACTTGAAATTAACACAACATTGGCAATCGACTATACTCCAATATAAAATAATTTTTTAATTAAAAAAGAGAATCATCAGAAAAACCTACTGAGATTCTGATTCATGGTCTTCAGATGTCCACAGAAAAAGGAACAAGTGGTGGCCAAGAATAATGCTAAATAGTTGGCCGATCTTGGTTCAATGAAGAGAATGATCAAAAGCAGTGGTGGGGTGGGGGAGTTGTTTTAAAAAAAGAAAGAAAGGAAAGAGGGAAAGAAAAAATAGAGGATGCAGTTTGAATATACCCCAAGACCAAAGACTCGTAATCACCTAACCAAAACTTAAAAGTGTCCTAATTAACAAAATGCTGACTCTGATTTTAAACAAAACATAAGCTTCTTCATGTCAGCATGCCATTACAGCTTTCAAGCTAATCAGCTACAGTCAAATGACTTCCTGTAATGAAAAGGAATGTGAGCTTCTAATGTGCGCATGCTCAATTGCTCAGTCAGATCTGACTTTTTGTGACCCCATGGATTGCAGCCCACCAGGCTCTTCTGTCCATTGAATTTCCCAGGCAAGAATACTGGAGTGGGTTGCCATTTCATCCTCCAGGGGATCTTCCCCACCCAGGGACTGAAGCTGTGTCTTTTCAGTCTCCTCCACTGACTGGTGGGTTCTTTACCATTGTGGCACCTGAGAAGCCAACCTGAGTTCCCAGTAACCAAGCACAACAGAAAACAGTACTTGCATGTTCATGCCTTATGGACTGGGCTGTTCTGCTGAGAGCCAGGAGTCTTAGCTACTTTCAGTTTGGAAGTTTTCCTGTTCCTCTGAGTTTGTTTCTCACTCAATAAAATATTCATGTCAAATAAAGCTCTATGAATTTTCTTTTGATAATAGACACTCATACAGTATTAGAGAGACATTCAGTGAAACAGGGTGTCACTATCGGTCAGAAAAGACTCACATGGGAAACTAAGGAGACAATAAAGAATCCTACAATAAAGAAGGCAGGCCTGGGAAACTAAAGAGAAATCAAAGGTGAAGCAGACAAGCCTGTGGCATTAGAGAGATATCCAAGGACACAGTAGTCACACCTAAGGAATTAGAGCAACAACTCAGATCAGAGTAGACGTAACTGGGGAATTAGGGTGATACTCCAAGGCAGAGTTGGAAAGCCTTAAGAAATAGAAAGGTTAGGGTAGAAACTCATGGAGAATAAGTGTGACATTCCACATCAGTGTAGACAAGCTTGGGAACCAGGGAGATATACCAGTTCAGTATAGATAAACCTAAGGAATGAAGGAATATCTCGAGTTAGTATAGACCCACCTAGGGACTAGGGTGACATCCCTGAGCAGAATAGACACACCTAAGGAATTAGGATGAGACATCAGTAGTGATGCAACTGGGGAATGAGGGTTACCTCCCAGGCCAGGATAGACACACTTGGGGATTTAGAGAGACATCCGAAGTTAGAATAGAGACATGGGAAAATAAGGAGAACTGCCAGGAAAAGATAGATATACCTTGTGAAACAGGGAGAGAATGCAGCTCAGAGTAGGTACACCTGGAGAATTAAGTTGGCATCCCTGGTCATGGGTGATGTCTCAGGGGAGCACAGGAAACGTTCTTTATCAGGGAGGACACACTTGGGGAACTGGTGAGATAGCACAGCCACAGATGACATACCCTGGAAAAAATAGATTCCAGAGATCAGGGTGGGCACACAAGGGAATTGAAGAAACATTCTGGATCAAGGTAGACATTCCTGAGAATAAGTGTGACGTCCCAAGTCAAGGTGTATGCCTTAGCATACAAGGTGTAGACATAGCAAGTCAGCATAGATACGTCTAGAGAATTAGGAGACACCCTAGATACAAATAGGTACGCCTTGGGAATGAGGGATATCAGTATAGACAGAGCTGGTAAATTAGAGAAAGCTGTCATGTCAGTGTAAACAATGTAATTAAGGAGACCTCCCAAGTAAGAGTAGAAAAACATGTGGAGTTATAAGGATGGCCCAGGTCAAGGAAGACTCACATGGGGAATTAGACATCTCAAGTAAGTGTAGAAATACACTTGAATTATGAAGGGTGAATTATGAAGGCACCTGAAGTAAGAGCGGACACTTCAGGAAAGATAGGGACCTTCCAAGTCAGAATGGACAACTAGATTCTTAGGGAGACATACCAGGTCAAGGTAGATACAACTGGGGAATTGGGAATCCATCCTAACTCGTATGAAACAAGATGGGAATTAGGGAGATATTTCATGTTAGTACAAACACACTTTAGGTATTAAGGAGCTGTCCCAGGTCTATTCTACATACCTGGGGAAGAGAAAAGACCATCCAAGTCAGAGAAGATACACTTTGGGAATCCGAGAGATGTCCCAGGTGACTGTGGACATACTTGCTGAACTGGGGTGAATCCCTTTGTCAAAATGCACATGTTGGGAATTAGGAAGATATTCTAGGTCAGTAGACAGCCGTCTATGGGGTCGCACAGAGTCGGACACGACCGAAGCGACTTAGCAGCAGCAGCAGCAGCAGCAGCAGCAGACATACCTGTTCAGGGTAGACAAACATTAGAATTTAGGCAGAAATCTCAGGTCAGGATAGACAAGCCTAGGAAGTGAGAGAGACATCCTCATTTGGGAATTAGGGCACACATGGGAATTAGGGACAGATTAGAAGAGTTTAGACGCACCTGTGCTAAAAGAGACACTCAGGTCAGGATGGACAAATCTGAGGAATTATGGAGACATTCCAAGTTTGTGAAGACTCACCTGGGAATCGGGGTGATATTCCAGGTAAGAGAAAATGCCTGAGGAATTAGAGTCATCTCCTGTCATAGTAGACACACTTCAGATATTAGAGAAACACTCTCTAAATGGACACAACTAGGGAAGAAGAGGGACATACGAGTTCAGAACAGAAGCACTTGTTTAAGATGGTGTCAATCAACTTAGAACGTACACGTGAGATACTGGGTAGTCATCTACATTGTGAGAAGACACATCGGAAAAATGAGGGAAAAAAATTACCCATCCGGGTAGACCCACACAGGAAATTCACATAGCAAGTGAACTGAAGGAAGATAATTAAAGAAAATATGAGAATATGATAAACAACAAGTTTATGCCTTATATACTGAGTGTATTCAAATCAATAAGAGGAAGATTTCTGTGAGAAAAGAGAGAGCATAAAAACGATATCAAAAATAAGATACACATATAAACAATCCAGCTGCAAAAAAAAAAAAAACCCTGCATCTCTCTTTATCAAAGTTACACAAGTGAAAGAAAATACTTTGTGTTCACTGGGTTTAGCAAAGAGTAAAGTCACTATAATAACTTTCGCTAACAAGGATCCAGAGAATGTCACCCTCCGGTCTCCCCCAGGTTGGGGAAGGGTCAGATGTAGAGCTCTTCTCTGTGGCAATTTGATGATAGGTATCAAGTCTTCAACTTGGCAAATGAATAAGTTCCCACAAGGACCAGCTCACAGGACAAGTGTACAGGAGTTTCCACTAACAACATTTATGCTGGATGCACGTGGACCACAAATAAAGCTCCGGTAAGAGAAACATGGGTTTTACACGAAGAGATGCACCCACCCAGTGAAATGTTATACTTCCTCTTTTTTTTTAAACTGGAAGTATAATTGCTTTACAGTGTTGTGTAAGTTTCTGCTATACGAGGAAGTGAATCAGCTATATGTATGCATACATCCCCCGCCTCTTGGACTTCCCTCCTATCCCCCACAATCCCACCCATCTAGGTCATCACAGAACACTGATCTGGAGACAAGAATATACACTAGAGAAAAGACAGTCTCTTCAATAAGTGGTTCTGGAAAACTGGATTCAGTTCAGTTCAGTTCAGTCGCTCAGTCGTGTCTGACTCTTTGCGACCCCATGAATCACAGCACATCAGGCCTCCCTGTCCATCACCAACTCCCGGAGTTCACTCAAACTCATGTCCATTGAGTCGGTGATGCCATCCAGCCATCTTATCCTCTGTCATCCCCTTCTCCTCCTGCCCTCAATCCCTCCCAGCATCAGGGTCTTTTCCAATGAGTCAACTCTTCGCATGAGGTAGCCAAAGTACTGCAGTTTCAGCTTTAGCATCAGTCCTTCCAAAGAAATCCCAGGGCTGATCTCCTTTAGGATGGACTGGTTGGATCTCCTTGCAGTCCAAGGGTAGCTTGGTAGCTACATGTAAAAGAGTGAAGTTAGAACACCACCTAACACCATACACAAAAATAAACTCAAAATGGATTAAAGACCTAAATGTGAGACCAGACACTCTAAAATTCTTAGAGGATAACATAGGAAAAACACTCTTTGACAGAAACCATAGTAAGATCTTTTTGACCCACCTGCTAGAGTAATGAAAACAAACAAACATAAATGAATGGGAACTAATTATACTTACAAACTTTTTCACAGCAAAAGGAAACCATAAACAAGATGTATTTCCCTTTTAAAAGATGCTATCGACCTTTGCTCACTGGGATAAAGCCCATGTCAGAATATGAAATTAAAATAAGAATTTTTGCTACAGTGTGACCCAATTTCTTTCAAAATATATGAATGACATTAATATATTAAACTTTTTAAAATCTGGAAAAATATCAACAGGGTGCTTACTGGTTGGGGGCTAAAGGGACGCTTTGACTTCCTCCTCCATGTGCTTCCTATTTCATTCAATGTACTTTTCCATTGTTTCTTTTTTTTTTTTTTTTCTCAACAAATCTCTTTGACAAGCTGCAAGGTGATGCATCGGTTCCAAGTGGGGAAGGAGCACCACCCCCCTCCTTCTGGACCACAGGCCCTTCTCTTAGCTGAGAGCGAGGCTACTGGAGCCACCTGGGGACAAGAACATGCCTGGGAGGTAACTGCCAGCTCACCATCCACTAGTCAGGGGACACATGGCCCCTGCAGAGCCAGGAGAAGCCTGTGCTTTTGCCAGCATGAATGAGAGCCACAGGTGGCAGCTGGCCAGCCCGTGTGTTGGGGAAGCAACCCCACCAAATAGCTGCTTCTTCCCAGCTCTGAGGTTCACAGCCAGGCTGGGAGCTCCCCTTTCAAGGAAGAGGCTGCCCCTGCAGGAGCCTCCATCCTTTGGAGAACAGACGTCCTTTCTCGACATGGATTCTCTACTGACCTGCTGATCTCTCTACACTGTTCCGAGGACCCACCTGTCCCAGGAATTCCTGCCCCAGACTCCCCAGCCCTCCCCTCTGTACCTCTCCTGCCTTCAGCTGCCCACTGCCAGCCAGCCTGCAGGAAGGGCCGGGTTCTAGGGCCGTGTCGTGGCCGCAGTGGATTGAGAGGTGGGCAGTGTCTGATCTTGTGCTCTGGTCCCAAATGTTAGTCCAAGGGCAAAGTCAGACACAGACGTGGGGATTCTTTGCTTGTTCTAATTAAGGGGTGGTTGATATTTTGTCAGATGAGGGAGGGGATCAAACACTTGTATTTTCTTGTTGTTTATTAGTAATTTAAGGCTCTGTCAGCCTGAGTTCTGGCAGGAAGAGAATTCCTCTCAAGTGTGGAGGAGGAAATTAAAAAGCAGGAACTCTGTATAGAGAAGCAAACTGAGAAGCTGGGACACTTGGAGAGGAACAACAGTGGGAGGTTGTGTCCACCCCCTCCCGAAGGGCAGGAGGGGACGACATAGGGAAGATGGTCACAGGGAGAGGGGCTGCGGGCTGAGGATCACAGGTCCTGCCAGCAGTGCAGCCCCCAGCAGGGAGACGTGGGTGCCAAATGCCCCACCCTCTCTCTCCACCCACCCTCAGATCTCCCGGGAGCCTCCCACTGTGGGGGCCAGAACAGAAGGCAGGAGGCAAGGCAGCCTGGGTGATCTGGCCCCCAGGTCATCTCGTCGGGGTGCAGTGGGTGACAGAGGGTGGAGTGTGGCTCTGGAGGACAGAGGGGTCACAACGGGCACACGCACTCCAGTTCCCGGAGCCCCCACCGGGTGCCCTCATGGTTGTCCCCTGAAAGCCCTCCACCAACTGAGTCTGGACTCGGGGCCAGACTCTGCTATGAGCACAGTGTTGATGAGCCTCATGGCAGAGCTGGAAAGTCAGAATCTCTCTCCCCTCAAACTGCACTGGTTCCCCCAAGACCAGCAATAAAGAGGAAAAGCAAAAATAAACCTGCCAGCAGAAAACTAATAAGAAACGAGATTTGGTGCCTTTGGCAAAAAGAGCACAGAAATGCAATATTTTCTTTTAACATCATATCCATAGGCTCTTGTGAAGGAACTACCTTATCAGATCCCAAAATGAGCAACTACGAGAGACTGCTGTTTGAGTGAGACACCTCTCGCAGAGGAAGTTAATTTTGGAAAGTGCTCTATCTCCTGACCTGGGACATGGTTGCTTTCCAGGGGCGGGAGGCTGGTCCGCAAGGGAAAGACAGCCTCATGGGAGGGGGCCCTGCTGCGGCGTTGACCCCCTGGCGCAGACGTGAGGTCCAGAGAGCACCGCAAGCTTGCCCCATCAAGGTTCAGGGGCATTTGGTGATGGGGTGTCCCATGGGGCTGGGGTGATGTTGGGGGAGACATCGGGGGTTTTGCCATCCGCTCTTATGAATTGTCTTGCCTTGAACACTGAGTTTATATCCAATTCCTAGGAACAGAGTTACGGAATCATATGGTAATTCTTTTTTGTTTTTATTTTTTTAAATTTTTTAATTGAAGGATAATTGTTTTACAGAATTTTGTGGTTTTCTGTCACACAACAAGAATCAGCCATAGGTACACCATGTCCCCTCCCTCCCGGACCTCCCTCCCATATCCCTCCCCACCCCACCCTCCAGCCTGTCACAGAGCCCCTGTTTGAGTTCACTGAGTCATACAGAAAATTCCCATTGCCTATCTGTTTTACATGCGGTATTGTAAATTTCTGTTACTCTCTCCATACATCTCCCCTTCTCCCTCCTCTCCTCCTGCCATGTCCATAGGTCTGTTTGTGTCTGTTTATACACTACTGCCCTGAAAATTCTTTAATTCTTTCAGTAACTTCCATACTACTTGCGCAGTGGATACACCATCGTACGTTCCATCAGTAATGCACACAGGTTCCAATTTCTCTATCTCCCTGCCAACAATGGATATTTTTCATTTTTTTATAGTAGCAGTCCTAATGTCTGTGAACTGTTTGGTATATTGTAATATTCATATACATTTACCTGATGATTTGTGATGTCGAATATCTTTTTATGTGCTTCTTGGCCATTTGTGTATCTTCTTTGAAGACATGTCTACTCAAGCCCTTTGTCCATTTATTTGAAAGTAGGAAGAAAATTGCTTCTGTTGTCCTTGGGCATCTCAAGTAAGAGGTTATTTTACAGGGCCTTGATACATGTATCAGTCAGGGTTTCCAGAGAAGCAGAACAAACAGGGTATGTGGGAGGGGTGTATATTTGTATGCATGTGTATGTTTATTTTTATTTTTTATTGAGGTGCAGTTGCTTTACAATGTTGTATTGGTTTCTGCTATACAACAAAGTGAATCAGCCATATGTATACATATATACGGACTTCCCTGGTGGCTCAGATGGTTAAGTGTCTGCCTGCAATGCAGGAGACCTGGGTTCGATCCCTGGGTCAGGAAGATCCCCTGGAGAAGGAAAAGGCAACCCACTCCAGTATTCTTGCCTGGAAAATTCCATGGACAGAGGGGCCTGGTAGGCTACAGACCATGGGGTTACAAAGAGTTGGACACAACTGAGTGACTTCACTTTTTCATACATATATATGCTCCGTCTTGGACCTCCCTCCCACCCTGCTATCCCACCCATCTAGGTCATCACAGAGCACTGGACTGAGCTCCCTGTTCTATACAGTATGTTCCCACTAGCTATCTATTTTATACATGGTAAAGTAGATAGTGTGTTTACGTCAACCACATTCTCCCAATTCATCTCACACCCACCTTCTCCCCCCATGCCCAAACATCTGTTTTCTACATCTGAGTCTGTAATTGGGTTCTTTTTTGTTGTTGTAGAATTGTAAGAATCCTTTGTATACTCTGGATATTATTCTATCAGATATATGACACAAAGATATCTCTCCCAATTTGTGGGTTGTTTTTTACTTCCTTAAAAGAATCCTTTGATGCCCAAAGGTTTTTGATTTGTTGAAGTCCAACTTTTTTTTTTTCCAGCTCCCTCTGCTTTAGCTGTTGCACCAATAAATCACTGATAAATGCAATATCATGAACCTTCTCCTAAGTTTTCTTCTAAGAGTTGTACAGTCTTACTTATTACATTTAGGTACTTGATCCAGTTTTGGTTAGTTTTTGAATATTGTGAAATATAAGGGTTCAACTTCATTCTTTTGCATGTGTATATCCAGTTTTCCCAACACCATTTGTTGAAAAGACTGTCTTTCCCCCATGAATGGTCTTGCCACTCTCGTCAAAAATAATTTGATCATGTATGTGAGGGTGTATTAACGAGTCTCTTCTATTCTATTGGTCTGTACTTCTGTCTTATGCCAGTACCATGCAATTTTGATTATTGTGTTTTTTTCAGTAAGTTTTGAAATAAAGAAGTGTGAGTCCTCCAAATCTGTTCTTTCTTTTCAACATTGTTTTGGCTATGCTGGGAGCCTTGTAAGTGTGTGTGAAATATAGGACTTTTTTTTTTCTTTCTACAAAAAAAAAGGTCTTTGGGATTTGATAGTGATTGTATTGAATTTGCAGGTAACTTTTAATAATATTGACATCCAAGCAACATTGTTATCCAGACCATGAACACAGACATCTTTCCATTTATTAATGCTTTATTTTCTTTCAGCAACATTTTGTAGTTTTCAGTGTATAGGTCTTTTGGCTCCTTGGTTAAGTTTATTCCTTAATATTTTATTCTTTTGATGCTATTTTAAATGTAACTGTTTTCTTAATTTCCTTGTTGGATTGCTTACTGTTAGTGTATCAAAACACAAGTGATTTTTGCATTTTGATTTTATATCCTGCAACTTTCCTGAGTTTGTTTGTTACAATAGTTGTTTTTGGTTTTGGAGACTTTAGAGTTTTCTATATATTAGATCATGTTGCCTGTGAATAGAGGCAACATTACTTCTTCCTTTCCAATTACAATGCCTGTTATTTCTTTTCTAATTTCTCTGGCTGTACCCTGCAATATTATATTTAATAGAAATAGCTAAAGCAGGTGATTTATCTTGTTCCTGATCTTAGAGGAAAGCTTTCACTCTTTCACTGTTGAGTTTGATGTTAGCTGTGGATTTTCATGTATAGTCTATATTATATTGAGGAAGTTTTCTTTTGTTCCAAGTTCCTTAAATGTTTTTGTCATGAAAGTGTGTTGTGTTTTGCCAAATGCTTTTTCTGCACCAGTTGAGATTATCATGTATTACTTCACCCTTTTGTTCTGTTAATGTGATGTGTTACACTGATTTTTATATATTGAACTTTCCTTGCCTCCTGGGATAAATCCCACTTAATCATGCTGTGTGATCCTTTTAATGTGTTCTTGAATTTCATTTGCTGATTTTAAGTTTTTTGTGTCTATGTTTATCAAGGATATTGGCTTGTGATTTTCCTTTTTTGTGGTATCTTTGTCTGGCTATCAGGGTGATGCTGGCTTCACAGAAAGAATTTGGAAGTATTCCTTCCTCTGCACTTTGTTAATTTTAGGTAGGTCATTTTGTAGTTCCTTTTTGTTTTTTTCTGCTTTTTCTCCCCTCTATTTCCCTGTGAATTCATGACTATCTTAGTTTTATGTTTGAACTCCTTTTTTTTTATGTGTATCTGTTATTGATTTTTGGTTTGTGGTTACCACAAGGTTTACTTACAACAACCTATATACGTTTGTGACTATTTTAAGTTGATAATCTCTTCAGTTCAAATGCATTCTAACAAACCTGCATTTTTACTGCCTCCTTCATGGTTAACATTTTTTACTTCATATTTTACGTATTTTTCTTTTGTGTATTTTTAAGTGGATATGGGTGACTTTACTACTTCTGTCTTTTAATTTTTATGATAGCTTAATAATTTGCTGATCTACTATTTTTACTACATATCTGCCTTTACCAATGAGATTTTTCCTTTTACAATTTTCATATTTCTTGTTGTGGACTTTTACAGTTAAAGAAGCCCCTTTAACATTTCTTGTAAAGCTGAATCAATAGTACTGAACTCTTAGTTTGCTTATCTGTAAAACTCTTTCTCTCTCCTTCAAATCTGATGATAGCCTTGCTGGTAGAATATTCTTACTAGTAGAGTTTTTTTCCTTCTTTTCATCACTTTATATATATCGTGCCACTCTCTTCTGGTCTGCAACATTTCTGCAGCCTTATGGAAGTTTCCTTGCATAGTTGCTTTTTTTGCTGCTTCTAAGATTCTCCCTCTATCCTTAATTTTCACCATTTTAGTTATAGTGTGTCTTGGTATGGATCTTGTTGGGTTATCTTGTTTGAGACTCTCTGTACTTCCTGAATTGGATGTAATTTTCCTTTCCTATGTTAGGAAAGTTTTCAGCTATTATTTCTTGCAACTAGATCTCTGCCCCTTCCTCTTTTTCTTCACCTTTTGGGACCCCTGTAATGAAAATGTTAGTATACTTGATGTTGTCACAGAGGTGTCTTGCTGCTGCTGCTAAGTTGCTTTAGTCATGTCCAACTCTGTGCGACCCCATAGATGGCGGCCCACCAGACTTCCCCGCCCCTGGGATTCTCCAGGCAAGAACACTGGAGTGGGTTGCCATTTCCTTCTCCAATGCATGAAAGTGAAGAGTGAAAAGTGAAAAGTGAAAGTGAAGTCGCTCAGTCGTGACTGACTCTTAGTGACCCCATGGACTGCAGGCTAGCAGGCTCCTCTGTCCATGGATTTTCCAGGCAAGAGTACTGGAGTGGGATGCCATTGCCTTCTCCGAGAGGTGTCTTAAACTATCCTTATTTTTAAATATTCTTTTTTCTGTTCAGCTTAGGTAGTTTTCATTACTCTCCCTTCCAGTTTATTGATCTTTTCCTTCATATTATTTAATCTACTGTTGATTGCCTCTAGTGTACTTTTAATTTCAGTTATTACATTTTTTGGTTCTGTTTTGTTCTTCTTTATGTTTTTTAACTCTTTGTTAAACTTTTCACAGTGTCCATGCTTTCTTATCCTGAGTTGATTGAGCATCTTTATGATTATTACCTTGAACTCTTTATCAGGTAAATTGCTTATCTACACTTTACTTATTTCTTTTCTTAGGGTCTTATCATGTTCCTTCCTTTGAAACACATTCTTCTCTCACCTCATCTTGTCTAATTCTCTGTTTTCATTTCTGTGTATTAGGTAGGTTGGGTACACTTCCCAGTCCTGGAGAAATGGCCTTACGTGGGAGATATCCTACAAGAACCAGCAGCATACTCCCCTCTAGAACTAGAACTGTGTGCTCTAAGACAGCCCTTTGTGTGGTCTGTGTGAGCCCTTCTGTTTGGCAGAGCTGACTGCTGTGGGCACACTGATAGGTGGAACTGGTCCTGACTCAGTTGACTGCCAGGCTCTGCCTTGTGTGGAATCTGACAGCCCATTGGTGGGCAGGGTCATGTCCTGGCATGGTTGTCTGCCCAGCACTGGGAGTTCTTGGGATGACACAGTGACCCACTGATGGTCAGGGCTGAATCCCAGAGTGTCTGGCTGTGGGATGCAGTGATTTCTGAGTCTAGGGCTGGTTCACCAGTGTCCAAGGCTGGTGCCTGGGCTGGCAGGCTGCATGGCCTGAGGTGATGTCCCAGGACTGGCCTACTGAAGACAGGGCTGTGTTTAGGGAGGCTTGGAAGATCCCTGAGCTGATGCTACTCCACTAGGAAGTGGGGCTGGGTCCCCCCAGGTCCAGAGTCTCCTATTAATTGTGCCAACTGACTGGCAGGCTAGTAGACTAGAGAGAGGACCCCAAAATGTCTCTTGCCAGCACCAGTGTCCTTCTGGTAAAACAAACTCCCGCAAATAGCTGACACCAGCAAATGTGTCTCCAGTGGGAGTTCCAGTTGCTTCTTGCCTCTCCGGGAGGTTCTTCAAGATCAGCAGGTGGGTCTGATCCAGGGTCCTTTCAAATTACTGCCTCTGTTCTGAAATTCAGGACATGTAAGCCTTTGTGCGAGCTCTTTAAGAGTGTTTCCTATAGCCCTATGCTATGCTATGAAGTCACTTCAGTTGTGTCCGACTCCATGCGACCCCATAGATGGCAGCCGACCAGGCTCCCCCATCCCTGGGATTCTCCAGGCAAGAACACTGGACTGGGTTGCCATTTCCTTCTCCAATGCATGAAAGTGAAAAGTGAAAGGGAAGTCTCTCAGTCGTGTCCGACTCTTAGCGACCCCATGGATTGCAGCCTAACAGGCTCCTCTGTCCATGGGATTTTCTAAGCAAGAGTACTGGAGTGGGGTGCCATTGCCTTCTCCGTCCTATAGCCCTGATGGCCTTCAAAAGCCAGATGTTGTGGTGTCTCATGGTCCCAGTGCAGGACCCCTGGGCTGGAAAGCACCCAGGTCGGACTCCTCACTTCATAAAGAGAACATTTGCAATTGTGAATATCTTCCTATTTGTTGGTTACCCACCTGGGGGTATGGGTCTTTACTATGCTGTGGTTCTCCGCTCCCACCTGTATTGTGGTGGTTCCTTCTTTTGTCTTTAGTTGTGGAAAATAGTTTCTTCTAGTTCTCAGGTTGTTCTCATCAATAGTTACTCTGCAAAGAGTTGTAATTTTGGTGCTTATGGGAAGAGGTGACCTCAGGGTCTCCCTGCTCTATTGTCTTGACCACCTGACAATCATTTTTAATGCAGAAGGGTTTGGATTGGAATCCACACCATCCAACCCTGAACTCACAGCTCCGTCCCTTTAAAGGAGCTCTAATACATGTGAAATCATGTCTCCGTGTCTCCATTTCCTTACCTGAGACTCTTTGAACACAGGCCCTACGCCTGGTACTGGTGCCCTCACTAGTTGAGCTGTGGTCACCTTTCCAGTTGCCACTAACATAAAGGTCAGATATAATGAAAATACAAAAGAGCCTTACAGAAATCATTTTATCACAGATGAAATGAGCGTGGGAAGTACCTGAGTCATCTCTGTTCTTTTTTTTTTAAATTTAATTTTATTTTTAAACTTTACAATATTGTATTAGTTTTGCCAAACATCGAAATGAATCCGCCACAGGTATACCCGTGCTCCCCATCCTGAACCCTCTTCCCTCCTCCCTCCCCATACCCTCCCTCTGGGTCATCCCAGTGCACCAGCCCCAAGCATCCAGTATCGTGCATCGAACCAGGACTGGCGACTCATTTCATACATGATATTATACATGTTTCAATGCCATTCTCCCAAATCTCCCCACCCTCTCCCTCTCCCACAGAGTCCATAAGACTGATCTATACATCAGTGTCTCTTTTGCTGTCTCGTACACAGGGTTATTGTTACCATCTTTCTAAATTCCATATATATGTGTTAGTATACTGTATTGGTGTTTTTCTTTCTGGCTTACTTCACTCTGTATAATAGGTTCCAGTTTCATCCACCTCATTAGAACTGATTCAAATGTATGCTTTTTAATGGCTGAGTAATACTCCATTGTGTATATGTACCACAGCTTTCTTATCCATTCATCTGCTGATGGGCATCTAGGTTGCTTCCATGTCCTGGCTATTATAAAGAGTGCTGCGATGAACATTGGGGTACACGTGTCTCTTTCCCTTCTGGTTTCCTCAGTGTGTATGCCCAGCAGTGGGATTGCTGGATCATAAGGCAGTTCTATTTCCAGTTTTTTAAGGAATCTCCACACTGTTCTCCATAGTGGCTGTACTAGTTTGCATTCCCACCAACAGTGTAAGAGAGTTCCCTTTTCTCCACACCCTCTCCAGCATTTATTGCTTGTAGACTTTTGGATCGCAGCCATTCTGACTGGCGTGAAATGGTACCTCATAGTGGTTTTAATTTGCATTTCTCTGATAATGAGTGATGTTGAGCATCTTTTCATGTGTTTGTTAGCCATCTGTATGTCTTCTTTGGAGAAATGTCTATTTGGTTCTTTGGCCCATTTTTTGATTGGGTCACTTATTTTTCTGCAATTGAGCTGCAGGAGTTGCTTGTATATTTTTGAGATTAGTTGTTTGTCAGTTGCTTCACTTGCTATTATTTTCTCCCATTCTGAAGGCTGCCTTTTCACCTTGCTAATAGTTTCCTTTGTTGTGCAGAAGCTTTTAAGTTTAATTAGGTCCCATTTGTTTATTTTTTCTTTTATTTCCAATATTCTGGGAGGTGGGTCATAGAGGATCCTGCTGTGATGTATGTCGGAGAGTGTTTTGCCTATGTTCTCCTCTAGGAGTTTTATAACAGATGGAGAAATATACCATGTTCATGGATTGGAAGAATCAATATAGTGAAAATGAGTATACTACCCAAAGCAATTTATAGATTCAATGCAATCCCCATCAAGCTACCAACAGTATTCTTCACAGAGCTAGAACAAATAATTTCACAATTTGTATGGAAATACAAAAAACCTCGAATAGCCAAAGCTATCTTGAGAAAGAAGAATGGAACTGGAGGAATCAACCTACCTGACTTCAGGCTCTATTACAAAGCCACAGTTATCAAGACAGTATGGTACTGGCACAAAGACAGAAATATTGATCAATGGAACAAAATACAAAGCCCAGAGATAAATCCACGCACATATGGACACGTTATCTTTGACAAAGAAGGCAAGAATATACAATGGATTAAAGACAATCTCTTTAACAAGTGGTGCTGGGAAAACTGGTCAACCACTTGTAAAAGAATGAAACTAGAACACTTTCTAACACCATACACAAAAATAAACTCAAAATGGATTAAAGATCTCAACGTAAGACCAGAAACATCTCTGTTCTTATAATGTGCCCAGACAGTTTCTCTGGGGCTGGTTTCAGCACGTCTTCCTTTACCAGAACCCAAAGATGAAAACTCAAGTTGGAGGCTGGACTGGATGATCTTTCCTATGGCCCACCTTGGCAAAGTGTGGGAATAGATTCAATTACAGGTCAAATGTTAACATAAAAGGAAGTTTTAAGAAATTTTTACAGAAATGCCTGGGTATCAGCCCTGAAGAATGTTCATACAGAGACATGGTAGATGAGAGGGTGGGCAGGGATCCCCAGGATGAGACAGGAGAGAGACTATTGGGAACTATTCTGGGCTCAGACGCCTCCTTAGCTGTGAGCAGTGGGAGAACTGGGGATGCAGAGCTGAGGCAGATGTGGGCACAGGGTCCAGGATGCCTCTGGGAGGGTGTGACTCATCTAACAGGAACAGAGCTATAAGCATGGGGCACACACCTCCAGGGGCAGCTGAGTGGGCCAACCCAGAGTCCCAGAGGTAGATGCGGGAAGAGGGATCCTGTCTAAGGGAGCTAATTCCTAGAAAGGGACCTTCACTGAGACTTAGAATCCAATAACCTTTCACTCTTAATCCTCTGGGGAGAAGTCTCTATTTTGACAGGCCAAGGTGACCAGCTGGTTTGATCTCATTTAAATCAATAACCTGGAGTTCTGCTCCTATTAGCAGATGCATAGTGGTCAAGTCACAGATTCTGGAGACGGACGCTGGATTCTACACTCACTCTGTTGTCGATAAACTAGGAGGCAGCAAGGAAGTTGCTTAATCTCTCTGTGTCTCTGTGTCCTTATCTGCAGAGCAGGCTTCTGTGTGGATTTAATTTGAACAGTGCTGGCCCGTAGTAAATGCTCTGTGTTAGTTATAACATGCCTTTTCATCCTCAAATATGGAGCTAATAGAAGTCTTCTTTACAAATGTGTCAACCATTTCTGCCAAGACATTCTTCCTGTTCCTAATCACTTGGCCTGAGGCTCCAGTTCTGACCCTAGAATTATAGAGGGTTCCCTCAGGCAGTTGGTCCCTTTAGAAAAACTTTACACTTTTTTTTAATGGAATAGGTGAGTCATACCTTTTTCAGAAGTTAAGTTCTAAAGTCAGTACATGGAATATAATCATGAATAATCAAAGTTGCCCTTGACATCATACCTTAGGGAGCCACTGCACTGCAATATGAGGACCCAGCATCTCTCATGCACCCACCATGGACAGTCTTCCTGCAATGATGGACCAGATCCATGTTTCTCCAGCTGGGCAACGGGTAAGGGAGACAGCTTGCGTTTAAGAGCCATGTTGTATGAAAGACATGGGTCTCTATATGCTACAAGCCTACTCAGAAAAGCCACATATCCACACTGAGTGACTCATAGAACTGGACACTGATGACCAAGGCAGAGCAGCTTCATGTCTGTATCTCACACAATTTGCTACCAGTCACCCAGAGCTTCCCAGTGACAGATCCACCGTTTGAATCTCTCGTAATCACAGATGTCACTGCAATCAGCTCCTTCCCTGTGGTGAACTGTGCTGCTACCAAGACCCCACAGCTAGCTAGCCCCCTGTTTTCATAGATTCTACTGAGTATTGCCTCACTCCTGATAGTTTCTACTTTTTGAGGCAACAGGGGTATTATCTAATTATCTAATTGTATCACTTGGCTGAAAAGCAGAGTTGATGGTTTGGATTTTTCTTTTCAATCTCTGATCATAAGCTGTCTGAGCTCACCACTGTCCATTGGAATTCAGGTCTGTTCTTGCTGGTTGAATGAGAACTGGGACAGATGCTGAATTCCCCTGGAGGCAGGCCATTGAAAAGTCTGCTTCTATTTACTGTAAAGATACAAAACCGGGCGCCAGAAGGAATCTTGGGACACATTGTTCTGTTCCCCAAAGATACAGTGCAGATGCCCCTAAAGCAAAACTTCTGTTTCCTTACCCCGAAACTTGCTTAAAATGATGCTGCATTAGCCACTGCATGCCATACATCAGAGACAAACCTTACTGAAGAAGTACTCAGATGTTAGTGGAAGTATCCAGAGCTGGGCATAAAAGTACATAAACCATGAAGAGTGGTGCTTTTAGCGTAAATGTTGCATGTTTCCATAGAAACAACACAAAATATGACCAAGGAAATGAACACTGAATGTAAAGTATTTGTTTAATTTTAATGTAAGTAGGTTTTAAGCTGCTTGTTCCCATTGCTATAGAAATGTTCACATGGTAACAGTAAATGCCTTTCATCTCTTTTAGTTTTTAATTGTTTTTTCTGGTGGATTGATTCCTTATGAATAAAGGGGGGACATGAAGCAATGAAAACAGAGCCAGAATCATAGACAATGAAAGGCCAAATGAAAACAGAGTCCAGTGGGATTTGTAATTAGAACCAACGCATCTCAGGCACAGATCCAGAAGACCCTTCTATTCCAGAGCCACAGTTCTATCAACACAGGTCCTTTCATATTTCTAACTTGTTGCTTTTAATTATATTTTTCAGACACACTGAATAGTGGTTTCTCTGATTACAGTTGCCATCTGCTGGATTCCAGAGCAAAGCAAGTCCTGAATGGGAGGGGACGGGAGGGGTCTTCTACTCCAGGCTGTTTTCTGAGCTGAGTGCAGGTCATCCAGGTATGCTCACCCAGATGGAAATCTACTGGGCTGTGCACTTGTGATTTGTAATTGAATTTCAATAAAAGGAAAAATAAGCCATTCCCTGAGGTAATCAAAGACACTCTATTTTAAGAAACAGACGCCACTGTTTTTATTAGCTTCTCATACCTGGGAAAGGACCACGTATTCCCTGCTCAACTCAGAAGTGCTCAAGCATCACCTTGCTTCAGCCAAATAAATGTGAAGGAAATGTAGTGTCACTTCTGTCCAAAGGCTTTGAGTCCCTCTCTCCCCCTGCATTTCTGTCCCTTCTCCCCTCCCTTCGCTCTCTTCCCCTCCCCCACTTGCCAGTCCTTTGGTTCATGGTGCCTTTGACTTGTTGCCAATAAATATCATCCTATGGGAAAGGCAAAGGGGGAAAACCTTTGTGGGGAAAGACAGTAGCAATGGGACCTGTTAAAGAGAGTCTGGGATAGCAGGGAAAGGGAGAAAGAAGAAAGGAGGAGAGAAGTAAGGAGGAGAATGAGGAGGAAGAGGGCACCAGGGAGATGGAGGAAGGGAGGAGGTAGGGAGCCAGAGCCTACACAATGGAGTTGTGGCTCCTGCTAGGAGGAAGAGTCTGTGAGTGAGATAGTCAAGAGGAAAGGTAGGTTTGTGTAGTGATGAAATAATTAGGGGTGTGATGACCACGTGGATGTGTCTAGCACACTTGACAATTGGCTGGGGTCTGGGATAAGAAGATCACATCTCCATCTTCCTCAAAGTTAGACCAACCCTCACTTTCTGCATACCATATCTATATGATTGCCTTTGCTAATACTTTTTTACTTTTCATAAAATGACCCACTTTTAACAGGTGGAATTTGATACACAATACCATTTACTTTAGCATACCCCAAATTGAGCACTTAGGTATAAATCTAACAAAACATAACAAGATATACATGAGCAAAGCTAAAATTATCTGATGAATATCAGAGAACTAAATAAATGGAAAGATATTCATTCCATCTTCATAAAGAGGGAGATTCAATATTGTCAAGATGTTAGTTCTTTTTTCCCCAAATTGATCTATAGATTAAATTCAATCTCATGGAAAATTCAAGCAAATTATTTTATCATTATTGACAAACTGATTCTAAGATTTACATGGAGAAGCAAAAGAACCCACATGATATTGAAGAACAGAGTTAGAGGATTGATGTTACCCAATTTCAAGACTTGATATAAATTAGAGTAAGTCCCATACATATGAACAAACTCCATCTCAAGAGCACATTCATAAGCCCAATGTGTTCATGAGTTCAACAAAGATAGCCTAGGTACCCAACTAACACAATCGGCTATATAGTACTTTACTGTAATAGGTTTACACACAATAATACCTAAAAAGCAAAAAAACACAAAAAATAAAGAAAGCATTTTTAATATTACAGGAAAGACCTTGAAAAATACAGTAGTACAGTACAGCAAGCAGCTGGCATACAAGCACTGGCATTGAGTGAACAGCAAGAAAAGTTACTGATTGGAGGAAGGAGAGGAGGTGGGAGAAGGTAGAGCTGAAGGACCGTCAGCGATAGGAGGTGGAGGGCAAGCTGCAATTTCGCTCACACCTGACATTGGGGGCACAGGTTCTGGTTCTTTGCTGGATTCAGTTCTATTTACCCTCTTGAAGAAACAATCCAGGGACGTCTGGGTCGTAGCTCTTTTTTTCTTATTACAGATGACATGGTAACACTGAATGGTATTCTGGAAGGCTGCTGCAACCTTTGTGTGTGGTTCTACATTTGAATCTTTTGCCTTCAAAATTAATCATGCCTCCTCAAATAAAGAAAATCCCCTTGCAGTGTCCTTCATCATGAATCTCTTTGGTGTGAAAGCACAACAAAAGCTCACAGCTTAAAGGTTTGTATGTAGGGGACTTATTGTATTAGGACAGTGTGATATTGGTAAAAAAAAACAGACAAATGGATCAGTGGAAAAAACAGCCCAGAAACAGATTCACACAAATAGAGTCAACCTACCTTTGACAAGGAGCAGAGGCACTACAATGGAGCAAAGAAAGTCTTCAACAAACGGCACTAGAACAGCTGGACATCTATATGAAAAACGAACTGAGTTTAGACATAGATCTTACGCATGTCACAAAAGTTTACTCAAAGTGGAGCATAAGCCAAAATACAAACTGTAAAGCTACAAAACTCCCAGAAGATAACTTAGGAAAAAACCGAAATACCCTTAAGTATGATGATGACATTTTAGATATGATATTAAAGACATGATTCATGGATGAAATAACTGACAAACTTTAAAACATCTGCTCTGTAAAAGATACTATCAAATGATTTTAAAGATAAGCCACATCTGATAGAGGACCATTATCCAAAATATACAAAGAACTATTAAAACTCAATAATAAGAAGATAAGAAACTCAATTAAAAAATGGTCTAGGGACCCAGACTTGTATGTCCCACCAAAGAAGATATACAGGTGGCAAATAAGCATATAAAAATGCTCCATGTCATATGTCATCAGATAAATGGAAGCTAAAACAATGAGGTACCACTACATGCCTATTTGGAATGGCCAAAGTCCAGAACAGTGACAATAGCAGAGAGGATGTGGAGCAACAGGAATTCTTGTACATTGCTGGTGGGAATGCAAAGTAGTACAGCCACTTTGGAAGACAGTTTGGTGTATTTTTTTTACAAAACTAAACATATTCTTGCCATATGATCAATCAATGGAACTCCTTAGTATTTACCCAAAGGAGATGAAAACTTATCTCCACACAAAAACCTGCACAAAGATATTTATAGCAGCTTTATTAATAATTGCCAAAACCAGGAAGCAACAAAAATGCTCTTCAGTAGGTGAATTGATAAGTAAACTGTGGTAAATACAGAAAATGGAATGGTATTCAGTGGTAAAGAGAAATGAGCTAAAGGTTGATGTCCACATTCCAATGGCATAAGATATCCATCTATTTTGTCCTTTTCCAGCAATAAAAATTAACAGAGATAAATAAAATTGACAAAAGTAATTAGATTAAGAAAAAAAAGAGATCTCAAACAAATAAAATCAGAAGTGAAAGAGGAGACATTACCAAAGATACCAAAGAAATACAAAAGATTGTATGAATAATCAAAGACCAATAAATTGGATAACCTAAGAAAAAATAAACAAATTCCTAGAAATACACAACCTACTGAGATTGAATCAGAAAGAATAAGAAAATCTGAATAAACCAATAATGGGTAAGAAAATTCAATCAGTAATCAAGAACCTCCCCAAACACAATAAGTTAGAACCAGATGGATTCACTGGTGAGTTCTACAAGCATTTAGATAATAATTAGTGACAATCTTTCTTAAATCCATCCAAAAAATAGAAGAGAGAGAAGCATCCCTGAACTCTTTTTACAAGACCAAGATTACCCTGATATTAAAGCCAAATAAGGACACCACAAGAAAACTCTAGACCAGTATCCCTGATGGATTTAGATGTAAAATTGTCATAAAAATATTAGTAAATTTAATTCAATAGTGCAGTTAAAAGGATTGTACATCATGATCAACTGTGATTCATCCCTGGAATGCAAGGATGGTTCAACATATAAAAATCAGTAAATGTGATACATTGCATTAACAGAATGGAAGATGAAATTCATATGATCATCTCAATATATGCAGAACACACATTTGGCGAAATACAGTATCCTTTCCTGATTTTAAAAAAACCTTCAATGAATTGGACATAGATGTGCCTCAACTAATAAAGTTTATATATGGCAAGCCCACAGCTAATATCATACTTAGTGGTGAAAGGTCAAAAGCTTCTCCTCTAAGATCAAGAACAAGACAAGGGTGCACACTCTCACCACTCTTATTCAATCTATTACTGGAAATCCTAACCAAAGCAATCAGGTAATAAAAAGAAATAAAGACATCCAAATCACAGAAGAAGAAGTAAGATTTCTGTTTGTAAATGATATGATTTTATGTGTAGAAAGTCTGAAAGACTCCAACAAAAACTATTTAGAACTAATCAAAGAATTCTAGTAAGGTTGCAGGATACAAAATCAACACACAGAAATCAGTTGTGTTTCTATACACTAAAAATGAAATATCTTTAAAGGAAATAAATTATTCCATTCACAATACTATCAAAAATAGCAAAATAACTTTAAGCAAGGAGGTGAAAACACAGTAAAAATGACAAGAATTTGGTGAAAGAAATTTAAGAAGACACAAACAGATGGAAAAAATACCTTGTGTTCATGGATTAGAAGAATTAATATTGTCAAGATGTCCATTCTATAGCTAAAATGATCATATATTATCTATAGATTCAACTCAACCCCTATCAAAATTCCAATGGCATTTTTCATGGAAATAAAAAAAACCTAAAATTTGTACAGAGCTGTGAAAAACATCAAATAGCCAAAGCAATACCAAGAAAAGAACAAAGCTGGAGGCAACAGACTTCCTATTTCAAGCCGTAATAGAAAGCTACAGTAATCAAAGCTTCATGATGCTGGCATAAAATTAAATGTATCAACCAATGAAACAAAATTTAGAGCTCAGAAATAAACCCTTGCATATACAGGTCAGCTGATCTTTGACATGGGAGCCAGGATTACTCAGTGGGGAAAGGATTGTCTCTAATAAACAGCATTGTGAAAACTGGGTAACTACACGCAAAAGAGTGAAATTAGAGCCCTAACCTACACTACCCACAAATGTAGCTTGGAACTGATTAGGTGGGATGATCTGAGAGAACAGCATTGAAACATGTATATTATCATATGTGAAATAGATTGCCAGTCCACGTTCGATGCATGAGGGTGATCAGGGCTGGTGAACTGGGATGACCCTGAGGGGTGGGATGGGGAGGGAGGGGGGAGGGGTGTTCAGGAGGGGGGACACATGTACATCTGTGGCTGATTCATGTGAATGTATGGCAAAAACCACCACAATATTGTAAAGTAATTAGCCTCCAATTAAAATAAATTTAAAAATAAATAAATAAATTTTTAAAAAAGAAAAAAAAAAGACTTAAGCATAGTGCCTGAAATTATAAAACTCCTAGAAGAAAACATAGGGAAGAAGTTTCTTGACATTGGTCTTGTCAACAATGCTTTGGATATTACATTAAAATCACAAGCAACAAAAGCAAAAATTAATAAGTGTAACTAAGTCAAACTAAAAAGGTTCAGCAGAGCAAAAGAAAAAATCAACAAAATGAAAAGGCAATCTATAGAATGGGAGAAAATATTTACAAACATACATCTGATAAGGGGTTAATATACAAAATGTATCAAGAACTCACACAACGCAAGAACAGATATATATATGTATTCAACTTAAAAACAGGCGTGGAACTGAATAAACAGTTTTAAAAGAAGACATCTAAATGGCCAACAGGTACATGAAAAGTTGCTCAACATCACTAATCATAAGGGAACTGCAAATAAAACTACAATGAGATATCACCTCACACCTGTTTGGATCAGATCAGATTAGTCAGTTCAGTCACTCAGTCGTATCCAACTCTTTGCGACCCCATGAATTGCAGCACGCCAGGCCTCCGTGTCTATCACCAACTCCCGGAGTTCACACAAACTCACGTCCATCGAGGCTGCCGTCCATGGGGTCGCACAGAGTCGGACACTACTGAAGCAACTTAGCAGCAGCAGCAGCAGCATATGAATATTAATCAGGCATGAGAGAAGAGGAAATCCTGTCATTTGCAACAACATGAATGGACCTTGAGGGAATTACTCAAAATGATGAGACAGAGCCATCTCATCCTCTGTCGTCCCCTTCTCCTCCTGCCCCCAATCCCTCCCAGCATCAGAGTCTTTTCCAATGAGTCAACTCTTCGCATGAGGTGGCCAAAGTACTGGAGTTTCAGCTTTAGCATCATTCCTTCCAAAGAAATTCCAGGGCTGATCTCCTTCAGAATGAACTGGTTGGATATCCTTGCAATCCAAGGGACTCTCAAGAGTCTTCTCCAACACCACAGTTCAAAAACATCGTAGCCATTATCAAAAAGACTAGAGATATCAAGTGTCAGTGAGGACTTAGAGAAAAGGGAGCCACGGTGGCCTATTGGTAGGAATGTAAATTGGTACAACCATTATGGAAAACAGCTTGGAGTTTCCACAAAAAATTCAAAATAGAAATTTCATGTGATCGAGTAATTCCACTTCTGGGAATATGTCCAAAGGAAATGAAAACAGGATTTCAGAGCGATATCTGCATTCCTATGTGCTTTGCAGCAGCTTTCACAGTAACCAAGACATGGAAACAATCTTAGGGTCCATCGGTGGATGAATGGATAAAGAAGATTAGATAGATAGATAGGCGTGTGCTAAGTCACTTTAGTTGTGTCTGACTCTTCGAGACACTATAAACCGTAGCCCACCAGGCTCCTCTGTCCATGGATTCTCTAGGCAAGAACACTGGAGTGGGTTGCCATGCCCTCCTTCAAGGGATCTTCCTGAGCCAGGGATCGAACCCGAGTCTTTTACATCTCCTGCACTGGCAGGCGGGATTTTATTTTTTACCACTAGCACCACCTGGGAAGCCCAAATATCTATCTATTTATATCTATCTATCTATCTATCTATCTATATATGAATATTCCGAGAAGGCAATGGCACCCACTCCAGTACTCTTGCCTGGAAAATCCCATGGATGGAGGTGCCTGGTGGGCTACAGTCCATGGGGTCACTAAGAGTAGGACACGACTGAGAGACTTCCCTTTCACTTTTCACTTTCATGCATTGGAGGAGGAAATGGCAACCCACTCCAGTGTTCTGGCCTGGAGAATCCCAGGGACGGGGGAGCCTGGTGGGCTGCCGTCCATGGGGTCGCACAGAGTCAGACACGACTGAAGCAACTTAGCAGCAGCAGCAGCAGCAGCAGCAGCAGCAGCAGCATATGAATATTATTCAGGCATGAGAGAAGAGGAAATCCTGTCATTTGCAACAACATGAATGGACCTTGAGGGAATTACTCAAAATGAAAAAATTCAGATAGAGAAAGACGAATATTGTATGATATCACTTATACATGGACTCGAGAAAAACAAAAATCATAAAAGCAGACAGTAGAATGGTGACTACTAGGGGTTCAGGGATGGGGAGATATTGGTGAGAGGATACAAACTGCTAGTTATAAGACCAATTCGTTCTGGGGACCTAATGTAAAGTAAGCATGTCTTATAGTTAATAACACTGTATTATATACTTGAAATTTGCTAAGAAAGTAAATCTTAAATGCTCTCACCTCAAAAAAAGAAATGGTAATTATGTGATGTGATAGAAGTTTTAGCTTTTGCAATATAGAGGTGTTTTAAATAAACACGTTGTAAGTACACCTTAGAAAACGTAAAACCCACAACATTCATGCACACATGTGTGCTAAGTCACTTCAGTTGTGCCTGACTCTTTGCAGCCCCATGGACTATATGGACTGTAGCCTGTCAGGCTCCTCTGTCCGTGGATTCTCCAGGCAAGATTGCTGGAGTGGGTTGCCATTTCCTTCTCCAGGGGATCTTCCCGACCTAGGGATGGAACCTGCGTCTCTTAAGTCTCCTGCACTGGCAGGCAGGTTCTTTACCACTAGCGCCATCTCAGAAGCCCCAGTATATACCCTGTGCTGGGTTGTGCTCAGTCACTGAGCTGCGTCCGACTCTTTGCAACCCCATGGACTGTAGCCCACCAGGCTCCTCTGCCATGGGGACTCTCCAGGCAAGAATACCAAGTACACCTTAAACCTACACAAATTAAAATGTTGATTATATCTCATTAAAGCTGGAAAAAATAAATGAGCTATCAAGCCCAGAGATGGAAGAACCTTAACTGCACTTTCCTAAGTGAAAGAAGTCATCTGCAAATGCTGCCTATTGTATGATTCCAACTATATGACATTCTGGAAGAGGCAAAACTGTGGCAAGACTAAAAATATCAGTCATTGCCAGGGGTTGAGGTGGGAGGAAGGGAGAAACAAGCCAAGTGCAAGGGTTCCCAGGGTAGAGCTCTGTAAGATGCTCTAATGATGTACACGTTTCATTACACTTGCCCAAACCCACAGAATGTACAGTAGCAAGAATGAAATGTAATATAAACTATGGACTCTGGTAGGGGGGGTTTTGCTACAGGGGGCGGCTATGTTTGAGAGGTGGGGGGTACATGGGAAATCTCTGTACCTTCCCCTCAATTTTGCTGTGGACCTAAAACTATACTTAAAAAATAAAGTATTTTAAAATAATGACTCACATTTTTCTTAGATAATGCATGGACTTGCTCACAGATAGCCCTTGCGATTAAATAATACAAGATACAGCAGCTGACCAAGGGCTCTGAGACTCCAAGGCAGAGGCTGCCATGGGCAACCCCAGGCAGGAAGCAGGTTGGAAACACTTTGCACTCCTGGAGAGGGAGTTCCCAGAACATCGAGCCCGATATGTCAATACACACTGCATGAGAGAGCCAGAGCTGTTCCAACCACCAGGATGGAGACCTGCCTTCCTGGAACCCTGTCTGCATAAGGCAGGGTCCAAGGCCAGTTCCAGGAACTGGAACTTGATTCCAGGCCAGGAATCAAGACTCTCAGACCTGAGAGGATCTGCAGAGGCAAGGGGGTCCTCAGGCCCCATCCTAAACCCTGAGTCAGACTCTGCAAGGAGGAGCCAAACAGTAAAATACTAAAGCTTCCTAAACTTTCCAAGATTGATCATCAGTGAACCTGATGGAACACAACCTTTTTAGTCCAACTTCCCCCCAAGGACTGAGCTACAGATCAGTCCCTCCATCTCTGCTTGTATGCTCCCAATGATGGGGAGCTCACCACCCATGAAGCAGTCCCTTCACGGGATTGTGAGAAACAACTTCCCTGTGGGCCCCAGTCAGCCATCCTCATCTCTCATCCTAGCCCATCTCTGCAGGCGGCTCTGCTCCATCCTCTACCCCCAGGTCCCTGCCTATCCTGAATCTTGGCCCCCAGCAGAGCCCCTGCACATCACCTCCCAGCTGTCCCCATTCAACAGGGAGGTATCCTAGGACTCCTGGTTCAGCTGCTGCCTCTCCCTGCGGACCTCGCCCTACTTCCCTCTGGCACCCTCAGGGGCAAAGTAAACACCCCACCGCCCCCTCAAGTCAGGTGTCAGGGTCCCTTTGACAGCTCAAATGGGGATGAGAGGGGAAAGAAGATTCTGCCAGATGCTGTGTTTGCATTTTGCGTGCTCCCAGCCTCCAACTGCTACATCGACATTTATGTTGCAGGAAAGGGCTGAATCTTCACCTGCAGTCTGGGCTCTACTGATCCTTGATGTGGAGCCCACAGGCGCTGGGGTTTAGGGACCCAGTCACCTTGTGGTTCCAACCTCAGGTTGGGCGGAGGCAGGAGGTCTGCTCTGCATTCTGGAAATCTCTGAGCCCCTCTCTACAAAGGAGCTCCATTATTCCTCTCTGGAGTTCAAACTCCCCCTTCTGTAGCTCAAATCTGCAGTGACAGCCACAGAGCAGGAAACTCACCTGCCCTTCATCCCTGGGCGCAGCTCACGTGGCACATGGAGTAGGGTTTGAAGGGCCCCTGGGAGGCTCAGACCCACTCTCTGGGCTGCGTTTCCTGCAAAGCCACTCACCTGGTGACTCACGCAGGTGTGAACAGTGGATGAAACCTGCTTCCTGCCCCACAACCAGCCCTGAGTGTACCTGGGGGAACAGAGGACAGGGAGCTGCAGGGACCCAGGGTCTTCTGACTGTGGGTGCAGGAACAGGTCCAACTTCATTCTCTAGAGACACATCAGCTCCATCCCACAGGCAGAGAAATGGCCTGAGGGAGAGAGAATGGGCCCCGTCCACCTGTCAGCTGGCCCGTGACTCATGGCTGCTGCACCTGTCAAGCCCTTGGGCTCAGATCCCAAGGACTGCTCTTCTGGGTCTTCACCTGCAGAGTCCTCCACTAGGGGTTCCTTACATGAGACTCCTCACCTGAGAGGGGTGCCCCCGGAAGCCTTGACTGTCAGAAGTTGTCTGAAGCCAAAGGGTGTGTCTTAGACTTGGGCAGGACTTTCACTGTGACCACTAACCCCCACTCACTCCTCTTCAATTAGAGTTTGTTATCTGGAATTCTCATCTGGATTGGGCACTGAAGTTTCTACCCAGAGAAAGGGGACTCAGTCTTTAGATTCTAGGAAGAGGAGCTGTGTCTTCTCCCACAGCAACAGTGCCTCCAACATGTGAAAGCAAGTGAAAATGGAGTTGGTGTTGCTGAGAGCTGAGAGGCCATTAAGGAAGCGTGACTTACGCGCATCTCAGCCTGGGTAGAATCTGCCGTTTTGACCACTACTGTCTTAATGCGCATGTGTGCTCAGTTGCTCAGTCATGTTCAACCCTTCGTGACCCCATAGACTGTAGCCCTCCAGGCTCCTCCGTCCATGGAATCTTCCATGGCAAGAATACTGGAGCTGGTTGCCACTTCCTATTCCAGGGTATCTTCCCCATCCAGGGATCGAATCCACATCTCTTGTCTTAATGCAGGCATCCAAAATCAATCTTCCAGAAACTCAAGATACTCTCAGACCCTTACCTTAAAGTAACTACCTACGTAATTGGATTCTTTCCCTAAAGTAACTTGTGACAACATATTCTTTAAAGACAGTATTTCCTTTATTGCACTAGAATCAATCATAATTCCTGAACAACATTGTGGCTTTTGCTTTTATAAGCCTCTGACTCTTTCTCGTCTCTGGAACACTCTTTCTGTTTATCTAGATTTGTGTCTCCCAAACTGCAAATCTTATTATTCTTTATAGCTTTGATACCAATTAACTTTCAGCATTACATGGTGTCACAAGGGGGATCCAGACCTGTACCTCCAACACCACCATGAAATGAGTAAGGCACCTATGAAAGGTCCTTATCATCGTTTAGTCATCTCCTCGGTAGCCCTGGGTCTTGGGAGTAAGTCCTCTCGGATTTCTAACTTCCCATTTTGGTCAAGATTCTGAGTTACTGGGGTTTATCTGGTGTTAGCTTAATCTGGGAAGGAAATCCTTCACTTTGTGAGCACTGTTCAATTTCTAAGGGCTGACGGACAGTCATCATCCAGAACTCCAGCTCATTTGAAAACTTCCTCTTGTATATTTCTCAGATGTTGGACTAAAAGTACCCACAACAACTTGAAACTCTTTTGGTTTACTCGGGGCTCATTTGAGATTCCTAAATTAGTCTATTTGCATGCTCAATTGGGGGAAAAAAAAAAAACCTATAGGATAAGACTAGCATGGGAAGCGTATTGCAACTGATATTTTGAGGCCCCCAAATGAATTGACTATTGCTTCCCTCAAAGAAACTAACTTACTATTATCTCAAAGGATTTCCCAGTTGGAAAAATTCTGTGAGGTTTCTGAGAACTCTGTCTCTGGCTCCCTCTGCTCCTTCCTGTTCCTCTAACTATCCCCACAAGGCTCTCCTTGCAATTCATCTCTCTCTCTGACCTTTTTTGTTCTAACACTGAGCTTGAGCCCTTGCAGAAGACTAGCCATACTGCCCACCCCCTGTTAAAGACTGTCCCTTTTAAATCAGGTATAATGTAGTCGGATGGGTGGATCAATGTATTTATCATTTAGGTTATACCTTATAAATCTTTGCAAAACTAGACATGCAGTTCAAGGCAGTTAAAATCCACAGATTCTTTTGCAACAACCCCCAAATCTCCCCTATTTGTCTCAAAAGCTTTGTAACCTCTCTGGGAACTCTTATTTAGACCACCTCCAACTCCCAAGGTTAGAAGAAAAAAGAAAAGGAGCAAGGTGTTTTTATATACAAACTGTTAGAAGGCCTCTCTTGCTCAAATAGCCTTTTTAAAATTCTTTGTCAAGCACAAATACGGATCTTAAAGTCTTCTCCACACATAATGAAAGACTTTAGCCATCTGAGCAGGTGGACTTACTTATTTCAACTGTTATTTATAAACTAATGAGTTTTGTATTGTACCTGATTCATGACTAAGCTTTTAAAGTGAAAACTATGAGATTTCTGTGTATACCTGTATGTACGTATGTCTATGCATGTATGTCATAAAAATGGTGTCTTTATACCTCCAAAATGGTATTGCCAAAATTAATTTTTAAAAGAGCTCTATTTAATTAGGTTAAACCAACAAGCACTTATATAAACTTCTCAGAAATATATAAACAAAGCAACCCAAATGAGTTTTGGGTTCACTTGATCTGGGAAAATATTCAATATTATAGTTAGTTATAGTTAGTTTAAGTCTGTTGGTTTAATAAATATAAACATTTCTTCAGAGTTAGCAACATTAAGTATAACACTTTTATTGTATCTAGGTTTACTAAAAGTCAAGTAATATTATGTTATCTCTATTATGAAATTTGTACAGAAAAATACTTTAATAAGTTGTTGTTGTTGTTCAGCTCCTCAGTCGTGTCCAACTCTTTGTGACCCTATGGACTGCAGCACACCAGGCTTCCCTGTTGACATCTCACCATTTCCCAGAATTTGCCCACATTCATGTCTGTTGAATTAGTGATGCCATCCGACCATCTCACCCTCTGTTGCCCTCTTCTCCTTCTGTCTTCAATCTTTCCCAGCATCAGGGTCTTTTCCAGTGAGTCAGTTCTTTGCATCACGTGGCCAGAGTATTGGAGCTTCAGCATCAGTCCTTCCAATGAATATTCAGGGTTGATTTCCTTCAGGATTGACTAGTTTGATCTTCTTGCTGTCCAAGGGACTCTCAAGAGTCTTCTTCTCCAGCACCACTGTTTGAAAATATTAATTCTTCAGCGCTCTGCCTTCTTCATAGTCCAACTCTTACATCTGTACATGACTACAGGAAAGACCATGGCCTTGACTATACAGACCTTTATTGGCAAAGTGGTGTCTCTGCCTTTTAATACACTGGCTAGGTTTGTCATAGCTTTCCTTCCAAGAAGCAATCATCTTGTCATTTCATAGCTGCAGTGGCCACATGACTGTAAAAGATCGATCTTCATTCTAGTTCCCAAGAAGGGCTATACTAAAGAATGTTCAGACTACTGGACAATTGCACTCACTTCCCATGTTAGTAAGGTTATGCTCAGCATCCTTCAAGATAGGCTTCAGCAGTACTTGAGTTGAGAACTTCCAGATGTACAAACTGTTTACAGGGTTTAGAAAAGGCAGAGGAACCAGAGATCAAATCGCCAACATTTGCTGGATCATAGAGAAAGCAAGGGAATTCCAGAAAAACATCTACTTTTGTTTCATAAGAATGTAAATTAACATAAATTGAATAAGAGTTTTAGGTGAACGCTTTAAGAATAATTATGTTTTGTGATATATCAACTTAAAATAGCTTCCCAAATCTCTTTGGTAACTTCATCCTTAGCATTTTGCTAAATTAAGTTAAATAATGAGTTAAGTTAAAGTCATTCAATATGTAGCTCATTCCTAAATAATATGTGATACCAAAACATTAATTACTGAACACAGGCAGATAAACATAGGCAGTTTTTCAGAGAAACAAAAGGTATTTGGGGCAATTAGTAACATGTTTAGTGCCACAGTGAAATTTTTCTATGAGAAAACATATTTCTAGAAATCATAAAACATATAAACTTGCCAACCTACAGAATACTAACATAAAAGAAAATTGCTTCCCTTTTAGTTCTCACTGGAAATCAAAAGTTTCTTGGGGTTTAAAATTTCTAATATATGTGATTAAAGTTATATATATAGCGAGAGGCATGGAGAGAGGGGGGAGGAAGGAAAGGAACATCTACATAAGCAAGGAAAGTAGAATGTGTGTTTTAGGTAAAAGAAGGTTTATTAAAAAGAAATCTTTGGAAGAGAATTTCGTGTGCGGTCAGAACTGGTTGAGATTGGAATGAACTTAATTGAGTAAATGACTCAATATCAAAAGCTAGTATCAAAATATATTTTTTTTCTCTCTGTTTAAAGAACAAAGTGTTTCAGATTATTGGTCTAGTCTTAATGGGAAACTGTGGGCAAAGGTTTTACTTTTGATGTAATCTGTATAGAAAAACAAAGATTCTATAACTCGTAGGCAAGACTCTTTACAACTCTTTAATTTTCTATATTTGCCTGTGGCATCTTTGTCACTTTGAGTAAATGGATAACTAAATATTGTTTTTCAGTGACCTAAGATCTTACTTGATCAAATGTTTGTAAAACTTTCGATATTTTTAATAAGCTCCCCACAAATCACATTCTAACTGAAGTCTTATTAAATTGGAAATAACTTTGAGATTTTCCAGAAGGGTCCCTGGAATACCTCAAAAGATTTATTTTCTCTGTTTATAAAAGAGACATTAAACTAATCAAGCTTATTTGGTAGGCTAAATTACAAGAAAAGCATTGTCAAATAAAGGACGATAAATCTTCTTAGGTTGTACTGTATGGATAAATGTTATTAACATAAATGTTCTAGAAATTACAGGAAACTCCCAAAATTTGGATATGTCCTCGTATGTTATCAGTCATAATTCTTTTTATTACGTTAAGACTCTGTGTGTCATGAAATAATCCATTTTCATTGTCAATTCTGTTCTAATGAATCAGATCTTTAATGTAAAAATAAATTTTGAATCATGTATATGAATTAACTCATTAGAAATAGTGATAAAATGGGGAAAGCAATGTTATTGGAGGCCCAAAGAAAGCCTCCTGAATTCATCAGAGATGTCAAAATTGTCCTAACTATAACCTAGGAAAACCTGTTTATGCATCTGTCGGACATTTTCCTCTCCTCCCAGGAAACACAGCAAATAGACTCGGTCCCTCCAAGGTGGATAGGATGTTGTACCACAGGACTTCCCTGAACTGAAGTGCATAGTCACACAACTCTCAACACAACCTCTGAAAATTATTCCTTTAAAAAGCAGGATGGGCTAGGTTTGCCATTTGCCATATTTTTTTTCCCTCACTGGAACTTGAAGATGTCATTACTCACATACAAGCTTTAACCAAATTTCCCCAACAAGTTATAAATCTTTAAAATTCTGAAATATCTTTAATAATAAAGACAGTCTTACAAAACAGAATGGTTCTTGACATTATTATAGCATCTCAAGATGGTTGTCATTTTATTCGCTAAGTCATCTCTGACTCTTTGCAACCCCGTGGACTGTAGCTCACCTCTGTCCATGAGATTTCCCGGGCAAGGATACTCGAGTGGGTTACCATTTCCTCCTCCAGGGAAGCTTCCTGACTCAGGGGCCAAAGCTGCGCCTCTTATGTCTCCTGCATTGGCAGGTGGGTTCTTTACCACTGTTGCCACCTGGGAAGCCCAGTGAAGATCCATGAACTTCTATTTTGAATGCCATTTACAGCTCACTTTCTAAATGGATCCCTGTTGCTTAAATGTAGCCATAAACTCTCCAAAAGCATAACTCTCACATACTCACCTGTTTCCCTATACCGTGGCAAGTAACTTTCTAAGAGAGCTCCCTAAAATGGAGCTGGGAGGTCATTAAGGAAGCATGATTTATGTATGTTTCAGCCCAGATGGAATCTGATCTTTTGACCACTTACTGCCTTTTAAATCTTTCTTCCTTATTTTGTAAGTTATTAAAAATGATCACACATTTACAGGAGACCTGGAAAATACAGAACAAAGTTACATATAGTTCCACTATATACTACAACTGTTTAAGTAGGTAAATTACGATTTTTTAGTTGACATTTCAATATTGAATTCTCAGAAATTAATAGGATGAATATACAGAGGAGTAGAAGAATGTAATAGACCTGAAAAGTATTATGAACCAGTTTGACATAATTAAGGTTTATTTGATCACTTACTGTCTTAATGCAGGCATCCATAATATGTGCCAGAAACTCAAGATATTTATCAGGCCATTACCCTAAAATAACTCCTGACAGCCTATCCCTTAGGGCACAAATATTTCCTTTCTTGAATCACAGTGAATCACAATTCTTGAGCAACCTCGTGGCTTTGGCTTTTATAAGCTCATGACTCTTTCTCTTTCCTGGAACTCTGTTTGGTTTTACCTGAATCTGCAACTCCCAAATAAAGCTCTTTGCTCTTTGCAGCCTCAATACTAATTACTGTTGCACAACCATCAGCGAAGGGAGCCTTGCCCTTAATCAACAAGTTTAATTGAAAACAAAAGCGTCAGCATCAGCTAGGAGAGCTCCATGTGAGAAAGGGCTAGCTTGTTAAGCTTGCTGATGTAAAGAGGACAAATATTTTCCCTCTACCCTCCTGTGTTCTCCTTGACTGAGAATCCTATAATGAAAGACAAGAGAAAATCAAACAGAACTTTATTAACATATGCACCTCAACATGCACAGTAGACAACCAGGAAAATGAGTAATTCTCCCAATCTGACTTGAATAAAGACTAAAAATGATCTTAGTAAGGAAAGGGGAAGGAGTTGTAGGCCTCTCAGGGGAGAGTGAGGGGTACTTTAGGAAAGATGGCAGGAAACTTGGAAGAACAGATGCGAGGTAGGATAGCTTGTGACAAGCTTTGTCTGGATGCAGTGTCTCCTCTCCTGTGACAAGAGTCAACCGTCCCCATTTGTGAGCCTTCCAGGAGGGGATCTGTGACAACTGAGTTCCTGGAAAGATCTGACTTTAGGCACATTAAGGGGGTTCAGCAAATGCCTTCCCTGCATTTGCTGTTTCTTCCATGCAGACAGTGCTAAATAATCAATGCACCGGTGGACACACCCCAGGTGGTACATGCTACTGTCCAGTCATGTAAGAGATTTTGCCTGAAACGGGCTCACAGTTGCAGGAAAGGGTCCTGGACTGACCCGGGAGACCTACCTTTGAATCTGTCTCTGAAATCTGGGTCTGGGAAGGGGAACACAGGCCCAATGCTTCAGTTACCCAGCGTGGGTTGCCTTTGTCATTTTCACCTGGTGAGTGGATGCTTATCCTGGGACCGTCACCTGGAGCAGATGACACCTGTCAACCAGGTTCCTAAGCACGTGCTCAGTCAGCAAGACCCAGGCTCGGGCTAAACAGCCTTCCCAGAAACTTAGCTTGAATGGGCGTCCTGCAGGGATCCTTGCTTCAGGAATAAGAGCCTCAAGTCCCCTGGGGACTGCACCCTATACCCCACAGTCAGCCTGGGAAGCCAGCTTCCCGTTCTACAATGCTCCTTCCCTCACCAGCCCCAGGAAGGGTGCGCCCTCTCCTCCTCTAGCATCTGCCCATGTGAATTTCTACGCCAAGTTTCTGGGGTAATCTCTGTGTCCCCCGAGTTTACAGGAACTAGCCTGGAGCCCAAGGTCTCCCACCAGCACATCTGAATTTGGTAGTCAGAGCATGGCCATGCTGTCGGGCCAGGTGATTCATAACAGAGCACAGGAACCTTCACCAGGGGATCTGGTTCTGCCCTGACTCTGAAGCCTTCTTGTAGGAATGACACCGTCCTCCCTAACGAGAGCTCTGAGTGTGACAAGGCTATGAACACCCCAGCTAATGGGACACTGTGAGGAAAATGACTGATGTCTGCTGTCCCGCCACCTAGAAGTTCCCACCATGAGGTGCTGATGTGAAAACGGTGGCACATTTGTGACACAACTTTGCAAAATTCTATGGAAAACATTTAAGATGGGGTGATGATTGTGACATCCCTTTAAGCAAAAGACAAAAATAAAATAACATAGTAATGAGCTTGTCCTTTATTCAAGGAAACAACTCATGGTTTTGGGGTTAATTGCCTTACAAGCAGCGTAGCAGTTTCTGAGGGATACGGGGCGAGATGTAGGCCAGGTTAAGCATCTGGGAGTCTCCCAGCCTGTGGTCCTGCACGTTACCATCACTGCCCTGGGAAATTTCCTATTTAACAAACTCGCCAGCGGCTCCCTCCCAGGCCTCCAGAGGGACATCTCTAAGATCAGATCTGATGTGGCCCATTCATATCGCACACCTCAGAGGATCCAGTCCTGGGGCGGACAGCTCCCTCCACCTCCTCTCAGTCTGACCTGCTGCCCCACCCCTCCTTTGACTTCCCAGGACCCACAGCAGTCTTCACTCAGCCCCTACTACGTCCACACCCCGAGCCCCTGTGTTTCCCAGCAGTACAATGTCCCCTCCCTGGTCCCTGTGGTGTGCATGTTTGGAGAGAAAAGTCCACGTTTCCAGGGGAATGCCTTCAACAGTTCCCAGGAGTGTACAAAGGTCACGTTGTGAAAAACTGCCTGTGGTTAGATGCGCACAATCTGCAACCTCACCAGGCTCTGCAGCAAAGCTAAACTCTGCAGTGGAGTCACCGTCAGGTGGAGAGGAGACATGACATTTTAATTCCTGAGAGAAAACTTGATAAAGTCATGTGAGGCTGAGAACGAGGCCACTAATGAAATAATTTCTGGGGAGTGTCTGGACCTATTACACAGAAATGAAGAGTGCCCATTGGAAGCTATGTGAATAATCCATCGCTGGTAGATGATAAAAAGAATTCTCTGAAGCTCTCAGGCAGACTTGAAAAGACCCACTGGGGATCTGGATCTTGGGGCTATTGAAATTCTAGAAATATTCACAGCCCTTTATCCTGGGGCTGCTGAGGAAGTGTCCGACCATGTGACCATCAGGATTTTGCTGGCATGTACCCCATCCTGGGATGTTTTTCTTTCATGTGATCCCCATCTCGACAGCAAAGCTGCCTTCATGTTTAGGGCAGAGGTTTGGGCTTCATCCATGGTTTCCTGGTTAGCATCACATCCCACACCCTGAATTTTATAAGTCCTGGAGAGTTGATCCCTAGTACGTGTCTTCGTTGACGTCCCCCCGGTTCCATACGTGACCTTGCCCCGCCCACCTTGTCTCCTGCATCTTGTCCTCTGAGACTTCACCTGCTCCCGCTCAGCTCCTCTCAACTTCCTGTTCCTTCTTCCACCGTTTTCCCAAAAACTTCACCTTAACTGTCAATCCTCAGAAAAGCTTTCACTGACCCCTGTTCTACCTTAGAATTAGTGTGTGTAGACGTATGCTGTGTGCTAAGTTGTTTCAGTCGTGTCCAACTCTTTGTAACCCTATGGACTGTAGCCTGCCAGGCTCCTCTGTCCATGGGATTTTCCAGGCAAGAATACTGGAGAGGGTTGCCATGCCCTCCTCCAAAGGATCTTGTCAACCCAGAATGGATCCTGGGTCTCTTAATTCCCCTGCATTCCCAGGCACATTCTTTACCACCAGCGCCACCTGGGAAGCCCAAAACATACTCATACATATAAACACACCTGTATTATGTTTACACACTTACCCATATATGCACACTTTCATACATAGAGATATATATGCACCCCTGCACACTCACACATACTCACTCACATCCACACATACCCCACCCACTTACAAATCCACACAAACTCCATTTACACACACACTCCTACAGATCACACACACACACACACACAATCCATCACATTGCCCTGCATCTTGGTCCTCAGAACACACATCACCACCTGGTGTCACCATGTCCATGGTTCCAACACTTGATCACCATTGGCCTTGTCCACCAGGACATCATCTCTAACAGGACAGGAGCTTGGTCTGACCTGTTCAGTGTCTCCTCCTCAACTTCTAGAACTTTCCCTACCATGTGGCAGGTACTCAATGAACATGTATTGGATGATGAGAGAGGCTTCATCCTCAATAAGGTCCAGAGGCTGTAGCAATGACCCCAGACCCCTGGGCAGGGGCTGTGCCATACCCACTGATCACTATCCTTCCCCCATCCCCAATTCTGCACCCACCACACTGATCACTGCCCTTAGAGGTGTAAGCACAGACCTGCCCCATCCTCCCCAGGTCTTGGGCTGTTTCTTCACAGAGATAAGGGGTGGAGTCCCACCTGCCTCATGCACCAGGGTAAGGATCTGGTGCTCCTGACACCCAGCCAGCTCTCACCTGGGCTGAGCCTTCCCACACGCCAACCTCCAGCCAGTTCCCAGAGTCTGCAGGATGGTTTGTGTGGGTTCTCTCCAGCCAGGGGGTGTGCGTCATCCCCGTGGAAACCAATGGAAACCACCGTGTTAACTTATAAACCTGCAGACTGACCCATCAGTGGCAGACATGGAATAGTTGTATGTAAAGTTCGAATGTGATTCTGAAACATTTTTTTTTTAATTCAGTCTTTCCTAAATGTATCACTGCAGTGTATGTCTTTAAACATGCAAGTCCTCTCTTAGGTTTATATAGTGGCAACAAATGGTTTATTTTTTGAGTATTTAACTTAATCAAATAATGGTATATTCCTCCTTCCAGTCTTATTGACCTAATTTTAAGTATAACAGTGGTTTGTGGCACCTCTTTGAGCTTCAAGCCCCTGTTTATAAATGGTGAATGCTCCACTCAGAAGTGAGAACACTGAGTAAAAACACTCTTGAACCATGTGTATTGGCTTTGAAAACCATTTGAGGACCCAGAGGTGAAATTAATGGGCAAAAAACTACAATAAGATTCTAATTCTATGACTTGAGGAGAGAACATTGAAGCAAAAATAAGATACAAATAAAGCTTTAAATAAGATTAAGCACATTAGAACTAATAAAACAGATGTACCAGAGTCAAATAAATAAATCCTAATCCATGCAGGAAGAGTATGCTATATAGGAAATTTGGGTTCCAGCTCTGAGCCCTGGAATGCAAGATAACCAGGAACAGCTAAGCCCTTGCAACAGATAAGCTAAACGTGGTTGTGAAGCAACCTTCGTCTGCTGTCTGAGACTCCCAGTCGATTGTAAGAGATGCTTTTGAGGGCCGCACACAGCCAGTCATTGTCCTAAGAAAGGAGCTCGACAAAGGGGTCACGAAAGACTGAGCCTCAGACGTTTCTGGAGGTGGGTGGAAGTCTGAGCGCTGTGTGGGCTCAGCCACTGTCTTTGGGGCTTCCTGCTCTGTAACTTGGAGAAGGAAATGGCACCCCACTCCACTCTTGCTTGGAAAATCCCATGGACGGAGGAGCCTGGTAGTCTGCAGTCCATGGGGTCGCACAAAGTCAGACACGACTGAAGCAGTAGCAGCAGCTCTGTAACTGATGACATGGATTCTCCCAGGCAGCACGGAGGGTGGATGCAGGCCATCAGTCTGGGCACTTTCTCCACCTGAGGAGAGACCCATCACCACAGGAGTACCTAGCCCACTTCATTAGGACACAATGCCATGGGGGTGTCTGTATCCCCATCTTAGATCTTACTTCTAGGAGTTGTTCCCACCAGGAACAACTCTCATCTTTCCCAGGCTGGCTAAGCTGTGGGCAGATGGCTCAGTCCTTCCTGCCACACAGGGTCTCTGGGTCTCTTCTCTCCGAAGCGTGAGTGACAAGTTGGTACGTGATAGAGGGTGGAAACTTTTGACCCAGTGATCCAACTTCCAGAATTTATCCACGATAACTGATGTATGCAAAGGTACATCTACAGATATTTCACAATGGCAATTATCTCTCGTATAGACTTATAACGGCAAAAATATCCTAAGACTCCAACAGCATGTAATTGATTAAATATAAGAACCTGGTTATCCCTAAGATAAAACAGCAGGCACCACCACCATCAGAGCCTCCAGGGAGAACCCAGGAGTCCAGTTACTTTTAAAGACTCCTTGGGGGACTCTGTGAGCCAGAGGACAATTCCTGCTGCAGGAGAATGATTTGATGTTATTAAAAAGCTACACTCTATTGATACATTTAATTGTTAGGGAAAAGCGGGTACAAAAAAGTGTGTGCAATCAGAATTCATTGTCATTGAGATAGATGCACACACAGGTATGTGTGTACACACTCAAACTCATACAAACACCTGAAAAACCACAGGATATTTGTCACTGTTGTCTCACTGGCAGCATCATATTAATAGGTGATTCTTTTCCTTCCTTTTGCTCATCAGTAATTAACACACTTTCTACAATGATTATGCATTTTATAAGAAAAAAGAAAACATTTTAAAATGCTTCTTATCATCCAAACAGAGTTGCTAGCTCTTGGATGCTTGGGGATGGATATAAAAGGCAACAATGATGATGATATAGCAGAACCCCAAAAAAACTATTTTAGCACTGATTACAGCTATGGAAATTGATGAGAGTTGGAAATTAATTTAAATATATTAGTGTACCTGGAGTCTAATATTCACTGGCTAATTTTCTCCCCATAATCCCTGATCTTGAAACTTCTGACTCAAGAAGATACTCTTTAAAAATTCATAAATGCAAACAAATAAATAGATGAGCTCCCTAAAGCTTGATTCATTGCTCAAAAAAAAAAAGAAAAGTGATATGGAGATTTCACACACAAAGCAGCAGAAATCTTTCAGCTGGCCAGGAAGACTGCACAAGTATGAGTGGGAGGTCTGAGGATTCACCATAGGAGCTGGTGAAGCCCAGACCCATTCCCTGTGGAGCAGTGTGGTAATGAGAGAAGGCGCTGAGGACCGTGGGCCCCGGCGAGAGGTTGTGACCGTCCCTGCAGCCCCGCTCTCTTGTCCAGGCGCTGCGCTTTCCCCAGCAGTGCTTACAGTGAGGGTTTGTGCAGAGGCCACAGGGAGGGTGGGAGGGGCTGGAGGGAGTGACCTTCTGAGTCCAGGCTGACCAGCAGTTGGGAGGGGACTGAGCATCTTTGGATGCGAATGGATGGAATGATAATCAGGGATCCTAGGCTGCAGCCTTCAATTTCTAACCAACCTTTGGAAGGTAGAAGGCAAACCACTCTGAAAACCCAGAAAAGGCTCAGAAAACCTGCTTCAAATATTAACTCATCCTCTGGACCCATTCTGGGCCTCTCATATCATGATGGCCCAGTTTCCTGCTGTGGAATGAAGCTTGCAGGAGCAGCCAGGTGAGGGGAGGTGATGGGTTTCCTCCAGGACCCACATCACTGAAGAGCCCCTGTTCCCCACTGACCCATCACATGAAAATCCTCTCTGTTGATTGCTCTTCTCCAGCAGCTGCTCTTGTGGGCAGAGCCGGGCAGGAGCTACCCTGGCTGGGACGGTGAGAACACCTGGGTTGAGACTTGAGGTAGAGGAGTTCTAGGCCCCAAGTGTGGTCAGGGAGTTGCATATACCTGGCATCCCCTGGGAGGTCAGAAATGCAGAATCCCAGGCCCCGGCATCAGTATCTGCAGTGTCAGCAGCCCCAGGGGACTTGCGAGCACGTTGTTCTCTGAGGAGCTGGACAGCAGCTGCTCTGTCCAGTCAGCACAGCACGGAAGGAAGAAATGCACCCACTGTGGCTGCATAGGGTTGGGCAAGACAGCTCTGAGTAACTACAAACCACAGTCCACAGGTGCTCACACAGGACAGAAGCTACTCTCCCTCACAAAACCCAAGCCTAGAGAAGTGTGGCCAGTGCTGGCAATATTGTTCATGGTCATAGGGAAGGAAGCTCCTCTATCCTGTGTCTAGGAATTCCCCAATAGCTGATTCTTCCTCATGTTCCAAGATGGCTGCTTGAGCTCCAGCCCCCACATCTACATTCTGGCTAAAGCCACTGTCCTTACCTGACTCTAGTCTCCCAACCTTCTCAGCCACCTCCAAATTTGGGGACCAGCTTCACACAAAACCATGGCACCCACAGCCTGTCTCCTGGGATGAGTGCTGGGAAAGTCAGAGGAACTCTTCTAGCAGGGCCAGGTGTGAGCATTCTCTGTGTCCCGTGTTCCCTATCCCATGTGGAAAGAACCTGCCCAGTATCCATCTATAGGGCTTCCCTGGTGGCTCAGTTGGTAAAGAATCCGCTTGCAATGTGGGAGACCTGGGTTTGATCCCTGGGTTGAGAAGATCCCCTGGGGGAGGGCATGGCAACCCACTCCAGTATTCTTGCCTGGAGAGCCCATGGACAGAGGAGGTTGGTAGGCTACAGTCCACGGGGTCACAGAGTCGGACACAACTGAGCGACTAAACACAGCAGAGCATCCATCTATAGGATCCAGCAGGGAGAGAAGGGAGAAAGTCAATACACTTAGGAAAGCTCTCTCACCCCAGGGAATGTGTAAAACCAGGAATAGAACCTGGGGCCAGGGATGCTTGCTGTTTAATCGACAAACACAGCTTGAAGCAGAGGAAGCTCCAGAATATCCAATTAAGTGAACAAGCTACACAGATGCAGCTGTCAGGCCATTAACTCGTTTATCTGGACAGACTCCATTTGGTCCATTACTCTTCGTGGTGAAGTCTCCCCCAGGAATGGCTGCAAGGATGGAGGAATGGGCTTGGGGAGACGACAGGGCAGTCTCTGAGTGGTGTCCCCACCCCGTGGGCTGCAACTCCCTTCAGCCGTCCCTCCCTCAGCCCCAAGCAGGAGGCACACAGGGCCCGTCCTGCTGCTTGGGGACATGGAGGGGAGCCCAGCTGTGAGCAACAGGGAACTCTGCTGGTGTCTCTCCTGGCTGCACCTCCAGGACCATCCACAAAGCCAGCCTGCCTGCAGACAGGAGCCCCGGTCCTCTCCATCTTCTCCACACCTATCCTCGGGGGTCAGCTGTGGCCTGGCCACCTGCCCTCTGTCACACCATGGCTCCAGGTTTCCTGGGCAGACATCAGTGTCCCCTCACACATCATCCTGTGCCTTTGAGCAAACCAATCTCTGGGAAGGAGAATGGGACCACAAAGGTCATTTTTAAAATATCTTTAATTTTTTATTATTTATTTATTGGCAGCACCGCACACATGCGGGATTTTAGTTCCCCTACCAGGGATTGAACCCACAACCCCTGCATTGGAAGCAGGGAATCTTAACCACTGGACCACCTGGCCATGTGAACCAACGACCCACCTAGGCCATTTAGACCCATCAGGATGTGCCCCTGCATTGGGGCTGGGTTACCCTTCCCTGAGACACCCAGGAGATTCAGAGTTCTCTCAACAAAGAACAAGGGGTCTTGGAATGCAGACCCCGTGTCTGCTGCACCTGCTCCTGCTGTTCAGAGGATGGAGTTCGAGCTGCTGCAGCTTGAACTCAAAAGTCACACTGACTTGAAGAAACTGATCTCTCTGTTTCAGATTCCACTCTGCCTGAGTGGGAACTTAACCTTGGGGGATTTGAGGATTCTGTACCCACTTTCTGTCTTGTTTCCAGCGTTGAGTCCACGTCCCAGGGGGGTTATGCAACACCAAAGTATCCAGGAGGGAAGATCAGAGCCCTGGGAACTGCAGTCGAGACCCTGCATGCTGGCTTCTTTGTTCTAAGGTCTCTGAGTCTCCAGGGAGGCGATAAAGAGGTCAGGGGGTTGGAGGAGAGAAAGTATCTTCACCGCAGCCAATGTGCACTTGGCTAAGTGACAGAAAAAAAATGGCAGCCAGAAAACAAGGAGTCATAGCTCCCTCCCATCATTTTATCAACAACTACCCTACTTTTCGCAGGAAGTGCTTTATCAAAGCCTTTTTCTGTCTGAGGGGAAGGGCATTCCTGACTTCCTAGCCCCCTCTGGGCTTCCTGTCTCCCCAGAGAGGGAAGAAACACTAGAGCAACAGTTCTGAGAGGCACCTCCCTAGACACAGACTCTCTAAAAGATGGAGATTTATTATAATATTACGGAACATTTCTCCTACCTCACGTATTAACATCACAGCAAAAAAGAGCCAGTATATTAATACATTAGGTCGAAAGTGCTGTAAGATGCAGGCTCTATGACGAGTACAGTCCATAGGGAGAGTTCAAAGTCAAGAGCAAAGAAGGAATTGAAGCTCAGGCACCTACGGCTATAGAGAACATTCAACACAGCTCAGCTTCTAGTCAGATTAACATAAATCCTTACGCTAAAGACCTATTTACCTCAGTTTCTAATACCCAGTACAAATATGTTTAGCTTTCAATAACAAGAAAAAAATTGTAAGGCGATCAAAACAACAAAAGGCAAGTAAAACAATAAAACAAGTATCAGAACTAGACCACATACTATTACACAGTTGTTGACAGGAAATGTAAAATAACCATTATTAATATGTTAAGAGGGCTTCCCTGATGGCTCAGATGGCAAAGAATCTACCCACAATGCAGGACACCCGGGTTTGATCCCAGGGTTGGGAATATCCCCTGGTAAAGGAAATGGCTACTCACTCCAGTATTCTTGTCTGGTGAATTCCATGGACAGAGGAGCCTGGTGGGCTACAACCCATGGGGTTGCAAAGAGTCGGACACAACTGAGTGACTGAGCACAGCACACAGAGTAACAGTGTATTAGATGATTATACCATAAGGAAATGAATGACAACAAAGTCATGAGGAATGGAAGGGAGGAATAAGATTGCAGTGTTAAAGGTGGCTGAAGTATCAGTGGTACACTCTTATTTGGAGATGGATTTAGACTAGTTGAAATCTGTTTTGCAGACTTTAGAGCAATCGCTTTTTAAAAACATAGTATAAAAATATTTTGGAACCCAAAAGTCAGTCAGTCTGAATTCTACCAAGCATTTAAAGATGTTATACCAATTCTAAAGATCTAAATAAATAAAGAGATACTCCATATTCATGGATTGAAAGATTCAATAATGTTAAGAAATCAACTGTTCAAGATGGGTTTTTATAGACTGACTGTAATCCCCATCAATACCTCAGCAACCTACTTTAGATATATTGATAAATTGATTCTAAAAATTATATGAATATAATTCTAGGCAAAATACCAAGAATAGCCAACACAATACTGAAGGAGAAGAACAAAGAAGAACAAAGTCTGGGGACTCACACCACTTCCTGATTTCAAGACTTCCTATAAAGCTGTAAAAAGATGTAGTAATCAAGACAGTGTGGTATTGGTAGGAAAAAAACAGACACATGGACAATGGAACAGACAAGAGATCCCAGAATGAAAACCACACACATACAGTCAACTGATATTTGACAAAGGAGCAAAGACAATTCAAGGGCGAAAGGACAGAGCCTCAGATGAAGGAGACTGGCCCAACTGGATGTCCACAAGAATACTGATGGGCAAAAGAATGAGTCTTGACTCAAACTCCAAACCTTATACAAAATTTAATCTTAAAAGGATTGTATACTTAAAATTTTAAACTAAAACATGTCTACTTTCTCCAAAGGAGACATACAAATGGCCAATAGGCACATGAAAAATGCTCAACATCACTAATTACTAGAGAAATGTAAATCAAGAGGTATCCATCCATCCACACCAGTCAGAACGACCATCATCAAAAAGTCTACAAATAACAAACGCTGAAGAGGGCATGGAGAAAAGGGAACTCTCCTACACTGTTCGTGGGAATGTAAATTGGTGCAGCCACTATGGAAAACAGTATGGAGGCTCTTTAAAAAACTAAAAATAGAGCTACCATACGATCCACCAATCCCACTTCTGGGTAAATATCCAGATAAAACTGTAATCTGAAAAGACACATTCACCCCTATGTTCATAGCAGCACTATTCACAATAGCCAACACACAGAAGCAACCTAGATGCTCATTGACAGATGAGTGGATAAACCTAGATGCCCACTGACAGATAAGTGGATAAAGAATATGTGGTACATATATACAATGGAATATTACTCAGCCATAAAAAAGAAAAACAATTAAAATGAATAGACTATATTTAATATCTTGTGACAAATCATAATGGAAAAGAATATGTTTATGTATATGTACATATACATATAACTGAGTCACTTTGCTGTACAGAAGAAATCAATACAATACAGTAAATCAAATATACTTCAATAAAATAAAAAAATCTATAGCATGCCTAGAAGAAAATATAGGAGGAAATCTTTTTAAACTAAGATTTGTTAAGTATTTCTTAGACATAATACCAAAAGTATAATTGACAAAAGATAAAACTAATACATTTCACTTTATCAAAATGAAGCATTTGCTCTGGAGTGACATCATCATGGCAGACAAAGAGTTTTCTACCATCTTACTGCCAAAGATCATCCTTTAGACAACAACCGACAGAGGAAAAAGCCTTGTGGAAATCCAGAAGTCCCGTGGAGAAGTTCCAGGTACTGTCAGAGCAAAACAATCTGAAATTGGACGCTCTAAAAATGCAGAAGAGCAGTTTCATTTTACCCACATTACTCATTCCCTGCACGACTTGGGGCCAAGAGAGAGCTTCCTGGACTCTGATTTCTCCCACAGGGTAAAACGAGACAGTATGAGTGAGCACCTGGCTTCCCCAACTGTTCACGTTGCCAAAGCCTCACATCTCTTTCATCCCATGCAAAATGCTAGAATGTGCTGCCTTACCAGGGGCAGGGAGCAGGCTGGGAGAACAGCAGACAGGGCTCTTGCATGAAAAAGACACAGACCCCAACACATTACAGACTCCATCAGGAGGCTGGACCTTAATCCCCAAGCTGGCCCACAGGAACCCTCAGTGCTCCATGAGTCACACACACACACAGAGACACACACAGATATACACAGATACACACATACACACACACAGATACACACACAGACACACACCCAGACACAAACATACACGGACACACACACACACAGAGACACACACACACAGAGACACACACAGACACACATACACAGACACACACACACAGACACACACACACAGACACACACACACACACAACCACCATGTGGCAGGTCCCTGTGCATACTGCCAACTGCCCCAAGAGGAGGCTTTTGAAAGAGGACTGTGAGCATATGCAGAAATTTGGCCTGACTATGTGAGCCTGGGAGAAACCCCACAAATCTGAGCAATCAGCACCACCCTTGGGACAGCAAAAGGAAGCTCAGTACTCAGCCCAGAGCTTTGCAGGATGGAGAGAAGGTGTGTGAGCTTAAGAATTCTATCACAAGAGGGAATAAGATGTATGGAGTAGGTGTGTCCACAGAACAGCCTGAGAAGGCCTCAGACACTTAGAGCTGAGAGACGGTATCACACACGCACACATAGAGGACTCAAACAAAACTGGAAATTAAAGAGGGCATATTACAAGTAATACCACAGAAATACTAGAATTGTAAGAGTGTACTATGAACAATTATATGCCAACAAATTGGAAAACCTAGAAGAATGAATAAATTCCTAGAGAGATACAACCTACCAACACTGAATCATGAAAGTACAAAAAATCCAACTAATATAAAGTAATGAGGTTGAATCAATAATCAAAAACCTTCCAAAAAAGAAAAGCCCAAGACCAGATGGTTCACGGGTGAATTCTACCAAGAATGTAAAGAAAAACTAACACCATCCTTCTCAAACTCTTCTAACAAATTGAAAAGGAGAGAACACTTTCAAACTCATTGTACAAGGCCAGTATTACCAAGATATCAAACCCAGGCTAGGACACTACAAGAAAACCACAGGCCAATATCTCTGATAAATGCAGATGGAAAATTTTTCAACAAAATGCTAGCAAACTGAATTCAACAGAATCTTAAAAAAAAAAAAAATAATACACCATGATTTATCCCTGGGATGCAAGGATGGTTCAACATATTCAATCAATAATGGGATAAACCATATTAATAGAATAAAAGATAAAATCATATTAGCATCTCAATAGACACAGAAAAGTCTTTGGCAAAATACAATATTCATTCATGGTTAAAAACTCAACATAATAAAGGCCATACTTGACAAGCCCACAAATAACATATTCAATAATGAAAGGTTGAAAGCTTTCCTTCTAAGATGAGAAACAAGACAAGGATGCCCACTCCTACCACTCTTATTCAACACAGGAGTTAAATAATACTGGAAATCCTAGCCAGAAAATTAAGGCAAGAAAAAGAAATAAAAATCATCCAAATCATAAAGGGAAAAATGAAATTAGCATTTTTAGAAAACCCTAAATATTCCACCAAAAACTGTTGGAACTAACAAATGAATTCCATAAAGTTGCAGGATACAGAATCAATGTCAAGGAATGAATGGATAAATAAATGTGGCATATATATATAGATACATGTGAATATATATTACACACTGAATATTACTCAGCTGAAGGAAACCCTGCAGTTTGAGACAACATGAATGTCCTCAAAGGGCATTTTTCCATGTGAAATAAGTCAGGCAGAGAAAGATAAGAACTGTATGATCTCACTTACCGGAAGAATCTACAAAAGCCAAACTCATTGAAACAGGGAGTATATTGATAGTGCCAGAGACAGGGATGGGGCGGTAGGGTAGGGTGTTGGGGGTAGGTGAAATGGATGAAGGGAATTAAAAAGATACAAAGTTCCAGTTATAAAATAAGTAAGTCCTGGGGACATAACATACAACATGGTAACTGTAGTCAATAATGTTTTATTTGCATATTTGAAAGTTTTTGAGAATAGGTCTTAAAAGTTCTCATCACAAGAAAAGAAATTCTGTAGCAACATACTATGATAGATATTAATCAGACTTGTGGTGATCTTGCAATGTATACAAATGTCAAGTCATTATGTTGTGCACCCAACAATATTATAATGTTGTATGTCAACTGTACCTCAATTAAAAATAATAATAAAGTTAGAAAAAAAGACAGGAAGCAGGAAACTAGCCAATAATGAGAACAGAGCACCACCTCTACCCACCGCGCCCCCCACCCATGCCATACAGCCCAGGACTCACACCCAAACTCCCCAAACACGGTGAAAAAAGAGTTTAAAGGCCAATTGCAGCCCAGAAAAACAGTCCTCCGTGTCTGGACTCCAAGTTCTGAGGAATCTCTGCAGGAAAGACGGCCTGAGAACACTGCTGTGAAAGGCAGGTCTGTGGGCTCTGGCGGAAGGCACGCAGGGACCCAGAGGGCATCCGAACCCCTCTAGAACTACGATGCGGCTCCACCTTGAGGCAACCTTTCTGGGGGCGCCCTGCCCCAGCCACTACACTCAGGGCTCGCGGCTGATGGAGGAGGAAATCTGCGGCAGGAGAGGCAGCCACGGCACCCAACCCGGCCTGCACCCGCCTCCTCCAACACCAAGAGAGAGCCGGAATGATGCCCTGAGCGCTGACCCGTCTCCAAGATGGACCTAAACCGCGAGCAGGAGGCTCTGGTTCATGCTTTCACAGTACAGCTGGTGTGGGGGCATCATCTAACTCCGACCCTCAACAAGCCCCCTTCACCTCAGCCGTAAGAGCATCTGACTGAGATGCTCTCAGAGCACAGCGAGGAAGTACACAAAGAAGGGAAACGTTTCCCCTGTAGAGTCAGTGCGTTCATCCCCCGCTTCCACGAGAAAGAGGAAAAAGCAAGCCCACAAGTGCAAAATACCCCAGCCCCAGGAGTGAGCAGAGAAATGCAAATCATGACATTTCACACATACTAAGTTGGTGATAAAAACACTGATAATGCTCTTTGCTGGTAAAACATTTGGAAACCGAGAATATTAATAAGTTATCATTGGCAGTGAGAAATTACTTTCAATATTTTGGCAAAATGTTTCAAGAGTGATGGAATTATTTACTCTTTTTGATGCAAAAATCCAATTTTGAAATTTTAACCTGGATAGTAATCAATATACGAAAAAAAGTCATAAGCAGAAAAACCTCAAAGATACCAATACCCATCAATCTATGTAAAATAGATATAAAATACATTAAATGCATATAATATGAATATAACTACTTATTATATATGTTGTATATAATATAGAGGGCTTCCTTGGTGGTTCAGCTGGTAAAGAATCTATCTGCAATGCAGGAGACCTGGGTTTGAGCCCTTGATTGGAAAGATCCCCTGGAGAAGAGAATGGCTACCCAGCCCAGAATTTTTGCCTGGAGAATTCCATGGTAGAGGAGCCTGGAGGGCTATAGAAGCATAGCAATCATTACATTGTAAAATAGTGCCAAGTTTTGATAAAATATATGTAATTAAATGTTTATGTATATACATTATAATTATGAATAATACCTAATAATATGGAAAACAGTTTAAGAGAGTACATCAACTTAATTTTTGTTATATTATTTATTTATTTGGCTGTTTGGTCTTAGCTGCAGCACGTGGGCTCTTCCGTTGCAGCACATGGACTCTCTAGTGGTGGCACACAGGCTCCAGGGTGCACAGGCTCAGTAGTTGCATCACGAGGGACTGGCTGCTCCACAGCATGTGGTATCTTAGTTCCCTGACCAGGGATCAAACCCACTTCCCCTGCATTGCAAAGTGAATTCTCAAGCACTGGACCACCAGGGAAGTCCCCACAGTATGTCAGTACATCAAGTTTAAAAACAGATGTCTGCACAGCAGACAAGATGTAGAACCAAGTAGATCACGTGTAAAAGGAACCAAGAGAAACATGACAAAGCAAATGAATAACTATAGCTGGGAGGATCTTTGAACCTCCCATGAAGAATCACCAGTGTATGTGTGTGTGTGTGTGTGTGTGTGTGTGTGTGTGTGTGTGTGTGTGTAACCTACAAAAATACAACAAACTATGCCATACTTGCATGCTCAGTCGTGTCCAATTCTATGTGATCCCGTGGACTGTACCCCGCCAGGCTCCTCTGTCCATGGGATTTTCCAGGCAAGACTACTGGAGTGGGTTGCCATGCCCTTCTCCAGGGGATCTTCCCAACCCAGGGGTTGAACCCAGGTCTCCTGCATTGCAGGCAGACTCTTTACTGCCTGAGACACTAGGGGTTCACAATGAACTAGTGACTATAACAAAAGAGAAGCAGACTCACAGATACAGAGAAGAAACTAGTGGCCACAGTGGTGGTGGGGCGGTACAGGGGTGGGGAGTGGGAGGTACAAACCATTGGGTGTAAGATAAACTACAGAGCTGTACTGTACAACACGGGGAATACAGCCAATATTTTGTAATAACTGTAAATGGAGTATTAACTTTAAAAACTGTACAAAATTTTTTAATAAAAAATAATAAACCATATTTAAAGACTTGGTATATAAAAAGAATATAAAATAGCTTGATAATTCTTTAATATTGTGTTGAAATATTTTTGATATATTAGCTAAAATATGTTAAGTTAAAAAAAAAAAAAGAAGCAGCACCAATATTCCATGCAATACATTAACCTGAGGAACACAGGGCTGCAAAAACCCCACTGTCTGTCATTCTTCCCTACCCAGGGAGGCACCCAGGGAGGCTCCTGGGTAGGGTGGGGCATCGTCTATGGCAGAGTCCCCAGAGCCAGAATGTGCTGAGGACATAGAAAGCACTGAGTAGAAGTCTGTCGAGTGAATCCCAGGATAGGATTTTACCCATGTGCGTTTCCCAATAGATTTTTGTCAAGAGACACACAGTCTTGCTTGCCTTTCACCAGCAAAAGATGCTAAGGACCACATTTTACTTAAAGGACATTAAGAGTTTATTTCATAAAAGTCACAACATATATTCACTACATAGTTGCATTCATCACCTTTCCTGTGCTATAAACTACTTTAAACACACAATTCTTTCCAATTGCTTATCTTCGGCCAAATTATGTGTAGATAATAGAGTGCCGCAGAAGCCAAAATATATAGCCTATAAATAAAGTGCACTACTCTCATTTTTAGAAATAAAAAGTTGTTCATTACTTCTCCTGATATATATTAGCTGTGTAGAGTGAATATGCAGAGTTAAAAAAACAAAGAATTCTATGTAAAATAAAGACAGTTCCTTATTTGATTTGCTTCACCAGAAACTAAATAAGAAAAAAAAAATCCAAGTGTAAATCTTAGGAATACAGTGTTCTCACTTCTAGGTGCTCTTGGGCACAAGGATATAATGCCAAGTTACAGGTGACCTGGCTTCTGGAATCACAAGACACTTAGAGCGGGGGCCAGCCATACTTTTCACCAAACACTGGGGTCTTTGCCTGCATCAGGCAGGTTCACCCCCCAGGGGCACTGTCACCACACAGGGCCCTGTCACAGGTGCCGAGGCTGGTACATCTGAAGACCCCTCCTCCCTGTGGAGGGACAGAGGTTAACCCCTCCATCAACATGCCACTGTGTCCCACCCTCAACACAGCAGGAGATGCTTGAAGATGACTGTTAACACTCATCGTCATCAGGGCAGTTCCTTTATGAAGGTGCAGAGGAAGATGGGAGGTCTACAAAACCACAGAGAAACTCACCAGGAGACAAAGCAGAGGTGAGGGGACAGGGCGGGACGGTCGTGGGGGGCGGGGCTTTAATGCTATCGCCGTCACAGTTTTCAAGGAAGATTTTCCAGTATCAAAAACAGGTTGGAATTTCTTACCCACACATTTCACAAGCACTCTTAGTGCTGTCATCACAGTGCAACCTTTCGCAGTCTTGCTTCCCAACAACTCCATGGTGTTTTGGTTCACATCTAGGATCGCAAACCCTAGCGTTCCACGGGATCTCGCCCAAACATGGGGTCGTAAGGATCATTCCGTTTCCTGGGGGGCTGAGTCCAGGTCTAGGCCTATAAATAAACATCAACTCAGAAGACACAGCCAGTGCCACCCCCCACCTCCCTAGGTCCGTCAGGACGGGGTTCTTGATTCTCCCCCGCACTCAAGAGCAGCCTGCCACGTGGCTCTGTCAAGGCACCTTTGCAGCAATGTGCAGTCACGTACTGTACCGTGCTACTCTCCACTGTAATCCACTCTTTGGAAAACTGGAAAAGTATTTGCAAGTGATGAGGAAGAAATCCTAGGGATGTTATGCCTTGGAAAACGGTGGCTCTTCTGGCCCATCATGAACACAGAGAAGGCTCAGGTGCCAGGAAAGGAGGAGGGGGTGGATTTTAAGGCTGACTTTGAATCTGAAGAGCAAAAACTCATGAGGAAGGGGCTGAGATGCTTTCGGAGCAGAAGACTCCACCCTCGGTGGAGCTCTTTGCCTTAGCGAGATCCCCATGCACAGACAGGGGCTGGGCAGCCAGCGTCTCCCCCCCACAGCCCTGGGCATCAGCAGAAGCCCAGCGCAGCCATGCGAGCAGACGTGGGGCTGGCCCAGGCTGACACCACCCTGCAGAAAGAATCACTCTTTGGCAGGTGCCTGGCATTGGGGACCCTGTTGTTAGGTGGAGTCGGCAGGTAGAAAACATGCTCATGGGCAGCTGCCTCAGCCCGACCCTCCCCTGCATACAGCAGGACTTTGGTCCAAAGTCCCCATCACAAGGCAGAGGTTAAACTTCTCACCGGTGCTATGGCCCCTGTGCGCCCAGTGTGGAGGGTCCTGTGCTGTGTGTGCGCTGGCAGGGATGAAATGGAAGTGTGTGCCCCAGGGTCCCACCCTCTCCTCTGTGTATCAGGCTGCAGGCAGACTGGCAGACTCTGTCACACGGGCAGATCACAGGTGAGAACAGCTCTCTCGGGGCTGTGACCCCCGGGTCCAGACGGTAACGAGGAGAGGGTCCCAGTGGCGACAGCAGAGCGTTGCTTGCGTTCTGTTTGCAGCAGGTAGAGGGGTTCTGAGCAGCAGGCCGGCCGGGTCTTCAGCCTCTCTGCTCACACGGCAGACAGGTCCACGCGGTGTCCGGAGTGACTGCTCTTGTCCCAAGGGCTGAGCCTGGTGGAGCCCGTAGCAAGCCGGGTCCCATTCATCTGCAAACCACAAAGGAGTGAGGAGTGAAGACTCTGCTCCCAGACAAGAAACCCATGGTGCCCTGGGAGTGTGGAGAGCAAAGCCTAGGGCCAGAAAGCTGCCTGAGAATCCTCCCTAGTTTGAGGAAGGGGCACTGCTCCCCAGAAAAATGAGCACTTTTCCCCACCTTCTTGGCAAGCATTTGCCTGCCTCATAGCCCCCAGTTTCTGGGGTGCACTCAACCCTGCAGTCATTTACTCATCGATCTGTCCTTCCTTCCTTCCTTCATTCATTCGCACATGTATTCATTCATTTGCAAATCTATTCGTCCATCTGCTTATGCAGTCATTCCCTCTGTGTTGATTTATGGAGCAGGCAATGCACCAGGGACCGAGGTAGGCTCTGAGGTCACTCCAGTGAGCCAAGCTGATCGGACTTTAGTTCTCGTGGAGCTTGCATTCTGATGGGAGAGGCGGACAATGGCCATCAAGCAAATGAATAAACTGAACAATTCCCGGGAGTGGCAGGCAGGTATATGATGCTGGAATAGGGAGGGAGCACCTTTGTTCAGTGCTGTCCGGGGAAGACTTCCTGAGATGGGATCCCTGAGCAAGGACCTGACAGGTAGGAAGCTGCATTGCAGTGAGAACGAAGGACACTGCTTGCTCCAGGCTGCCTCGGGACCCTGCTCAGGGGTCTGCAGGGCAGAGAACAAGGAACCACACATCCAAGCCCAGCACTGAAAAGTGCGTGGCTTGTTCAGACCCCTGATCACTCATGATCAATTTTTCAGGCATCTGTAGGGGGAGGAGCCCTGATGTAAAGGCCGGGCTGTGCCAGCAGACTTCTGTGCCTCTGTGGGTCACCAGTGTGTCCAATGTCTGCGTCTTGGTCAACTGACCTTCCATCCCCCTGAGTCAACATAAGAAGTTCTGATCCTGGAAAGTGCAGGAGAGAGGTTCAGGTGACTTCATGAGGAGGGGACCTTGTTGGGGTGTGACATCAGCTTGTGCCACCAGCAGGCCTATGTCAGGTGTGAAAGGGTCAACTGACAAGCACCAGCACCTGAGCCGAGCCTCCATCACCTCGACCTGGGCAGCCATTTGCCCCGACACAGATGGTGCGGATAAAGGAGCTTAGGGAAGGAGGAAGCAGAGGGGCCGGGGCTCAGGACTCGAAAGACACAGGCTCGGGACCCCTTGGTCCTCAGCAAGGTGGGAGCTGTGTGCAGCTCAGTGAAGCTGGAGCAAGTCCCCGGCCGGCAGGGACTGGCTTTGCAGGCAATAAGGACAAGGAACAAGAGCCCTGGGTCAAGGTGGGCCAAGGATGGAAGGCACTTGGAGAAGGATGGGCCGGCACAGGAGGGGTGCAGACAAGACACCACACGCACTCACAATGTCCGAGCTGAAGGGCTTCACGTTGGCCTGGCGGCTGGAACTGCTCGTGAGGGACCATACCTTGGTTTTATGCTTGAAAGCCGCTCTCACCTTCAAAAGCAGAATGGAAGGCTCAATGGAAGCAATTTCAGAAGTGGAAAAAGCAACAATAAGAGGTCATTCTAAAAGGTCCTGAGGAATTTTTGCTGATGCCAGGCCCAGAACACTGCACATGGGGTGAGACAGGATTCGGAGGTATTGGGTCCAGTCAGTGGTTCCAGAGCTGTGCTGTGTGTCATTGATTCGTTTGGCAGATACAGACTGTGCCCATCCCCCGCACCAACTCCCGCCATACCCAACCCTGCACGGGGAGAAAGCTGGATCTCCTGGTCTTTGCTGACCTCACAGCTCTGGGTGAAGAGACAGGACATGCTCAACAATGAACAGCATGAGGGCAGGGCATGTGACTGGCACAGACATCACCCAGAGCAGTAAATGAACAAATGCACGAGTGGGGCAGGCTGTGTGTGGTTCTGAGGCTGCTCCCCTTTCTGCTCCCTCTGCCACGTGGATCAGTCTCAGCCTCTGCTAGGGCTGCTCTCTGGTCTTTGCAATCATGTGACCTCCCTCTTCCATTGGCTTCCATCGTCCTGGGCAACTCACCCTGCGTGTTCCACCCCACATCTCCTTCCTCTCTGCCTGACCTCTCCTGTGCAAATGGACAGAATCTCCTGAAAGAGCACAGAGTGGGTGTTCCCACCCTGTTCTCAATCATCATTCCAGAGGCATTTCCCCATAATCCCAGCCTGTTGTGTGTGTGTGTGTGTGTGTGTGTGTGTGTGTGTGTTGAGTCACTTCAATCATGACCAACTCTGCGACCCCATGGACTGTATGTAGCCCACCAGGTTCCTCTGTCCATGGGATTCTCCAGGCAAGAATGTTGGACTGGGTTGCCATACCCTGCTCTAGGTGATCTTCCCGACCCTGGGATTGAACCCCTGTCTCATGTCTCCTGCAGTGGCAGGTGGGCTCTTTACCACTAGTGCCACCTGGCGCAAATACCGAGAAACATGGTACCAAACCCACAATGTAAGGGTAAAACTTTTCCTATGGATTACTGGTCCTCAGAGATGGGATCCAGAGCAGCCTGCACCATCCCGTGGCCAAGTACAGGGCAGGGGCAATGGCCCAGATTGCACCAAGAGGAATGAGCCCACTCCAAGTGCCCCAGTGCCCTTGGAAGCCGCATCACAAAAGCCCCGTCTCTAATCCCTGTAGTCAAGAGTCTTCCTTACACCCCAGGTCAGCTTCCTGTATGCCTTGGGGGAGGGTTTGCTGGGAGCCCATCTGCATCTCACTCTCCCTAATACACCTGATGCCAAGCAAGGTCCTGAGTCTCCAACTGAGTTACTCTACACTGTCTCCATCTCCCCTGGTCCTCCATGCAGCCAGCAGCCCCTGGGTGACATCAGTGAGGGAGGATTTGTGTATGTTGCTTAGCAACCGGGATGAGGGAGGAGGGACTGATGTGAAGCAGCCGCCTGCACACAACCTGTTACAGAAACCAAGGCTCATTCAGGGTTACAGTCCCAGAAACCAGCCAGATGAGGCCACACCTTTCCTGCTCTCTGTGCCCTTGCAGAAATGAAAAACCAGCTTCATGTTGGCAGGAAGTGGAGCAGACATACCTCTGAATTCAGAAGACAGTGAAAGAGGAAGATGAAAAATCCCTGGGAAGGAAAGGGAAGAAAACGCAGAATTAGAGCCTCTTGCATTTTTGTTACAAACACTTTCTGAGGGTTCCTTCCAATGTCACCCATGGACTCTAGAGTGGCATCAGCATGGCTTGTTGTTGGAGACGATGTGAGCAGGCTGTGATGCTTCACCATGAAACCATGCGGATGGAAGGGTGTCCTGTAACCTAACCTAGATGCAGGCAGACACCATGGCCAAGATACAGAGACAGGTACATGCCCAGATTGGCTTAACCTGGAAGAGGAGCAAACTTGCTGGGGAGGACAGGTGGGAGGGCACGAGCCTACCAGCTAAACAGCCCTTGTGTCCTCACCGGCAGACCAAGTATGATGATGACAACGAAAACAGATCCAAGACGAGGATGTCCCCAAACATCTAGAGACTTCTCCTCTGTGTCAGCACTAGGCAAACACTTCATCTCATTGAGTGCTAAAAGCAGCCCCATGAAGTGGGTCTTATTACTGTTCCCGTTTTATGGAAGCGGAGACCAGGACACAGAGGATAAATGAGGAACCCAGGACCTATGGTGTGTAAGGGCTGCTGCCACGACAACCTATCCCCTGTCACCATAACAACCAGAAGAAAGCTGTGTATAGGGGCTTATTACAGATTAAAAGTGCAACACAGCTGCTGGTCGTGAAGACCCAGAGGCAGCAAGGACATCACGGTAAGGGCTGAGCTGGGCCGCAGTGACATTGGCTGGGATTCAGCCCGCAGCTCGGCTGTGTAGGCTATGGATGGCAATGAGCATTCGCCTCTGTCCTTCCAGCAGGGGCTTGTGGGTCTGGGGACTCGGACTCTGGGCATCTCAGATCTCCGGTTTTCAGGCCGTTACCTTTTCTGTCCTTCCATGTAGAGGGCAGATGAGAACTCAGAACCTGAGGTACCTCCCTCTTCACCACCCCTCCATGCCCGGCTCCCTTTTAGGAGCCACCCACATGCTGATCATCTTCCATTCAAGCTGGATGTATCTCCCACAGGTACTTCCCTGAAAGATGAGGCAACCCTGTTGTAAATGGGGTCCTCCAGGCCCTGTTTGCTCAGAGACCCCAGTGTGTGCCCCATCCATGCCTCTGTCCTCTGGGATGCTCCCACCCTACGGGCTCAAAAGGTGAACCCCTGTGGAGGGAACAGATCAGAGTGTCTCCTTCCTGTTCATCTCCTTCCTACTCATCTATTCACAAAGCTGACAGCTCCCAGGCTGACAATCCCATTGGGCCCTCACCTGTAAGGAGTTGAGTATGGCAAACATGTACTGGAAGACCATGGCCTGGTTGTTGACAGCAAGCACGCCAAAGACCCACGAGGTTCCCAGGATGGGCAGCAGCACGGCCACAGCTTTTGCGGTCAACCTGCCAGAGAAACAGGGATGGGCACTCTGGTGATGGGCAGACAGGGAGGGTCCAGATGCAAGGCTTCTGGCTGGGAGCAGACAGAGCCGCTGCTAGAAGTGAGACCTGGCTCCTGCCTTCAGGAGACCTTGGGTGAGGCGCTGACCACCCCAGATGTATAAGACAAGGTCGCTGCCAGGCCAGCCCTGGGCCAAGCTGATCCAGGGCTTGTTCTGCTCCGGTTGGACTGCAGCCCGTTCTGGGCATCTGGGAGCCAGCACATCCACTGGGCAAACTTGGGATGGCCACCCTGACTCAGCCGGTGGTGATGCTGACGCAAATGCTGATCCCAGGTGTCACAGAGGGAAGCAGAGCTGTGGGGCTGGGTAGAGTGGGAGACACACCCAGTGCTGGGGCACCTGCAGCATCAGCCCTGAGGCTCCCCCTCGGAATGTGAGTTCCTCGAGAAGAAGGATCTCGATTCCCCAGTGTCTGGAAAGCCCAGATAGAGCTGGTGTTGAGGCAGTGCCCATGAGGTTGTCTGAATCCTGGTTGTTTCTGATATGCCCTGCAAATCACATGCTAACTGAAGCCCAGGCTACCTGACTCCTGCAACAGCTCAGCTTTCCATGGGGATGAGGGTGGAGGGAGGCTCTGCATGTGAGCTTTAGAGAAAAGTCTGGAGGCTGATGGGAGCCGTGCTGCCCAGGTCAGCAACCGGCACACCCCTCGTCCTTCAGCGCAGTGGCTGACACAGTCTCGCTCACTGGAGGGTGAGTTGTCTGGAGGCTGGACTTTGCATCTCCACAGCCCCAAAGCGCAGCAAGGCGCCAGAACCTGCAGGCTCTCAGGAAGTGGTCACTGAACGGATGAAGGAAGAGCTCACAGATGAGCCTGCAGACGTGGGGGACATGGATCCAACCCTTTCCGGAAGGTGGTGTAACAGCCCCAAGGCACTTCCGGGTCAGAAAGCCAAGCTCCCGGCACTGACAGCTCCTGGCGGCAAATTCCTGAGAAACCAAAGGTTGTTCCCGCATGTCAGCTCTCAGGGAAGCTGCCGCCGTGTGTTATCATAATGTTAACACCGTTAAAACACCCGAATCTGGGAAATAAAATATCGTGAATGATTTAGGTTCAAACTTTAGATCCTGGAAAAATCTGTAATTGAAAGGAGCAGCCGCCGACAAATCGGTATCAAATGTGCTACTTTAAAGGGATGGTTCATTTTTACTTTAAAAAAGAGAGCAATAAATAAGAATCTTGGGAGAAACTCCTCTAGTTGAGGCTCTCTGTGGGCTTGTTAACCAAGCTGCCAGGTCTTGTCAAAGGTGGAAGGAGCGGGGTCCCTGAACAGTCGAAGGCCCGGGAGGGGGACGCTGTCCACATGCACGTATGCATGACGCATGTACGCACCACGCACGCACGCAAGCAAGCATGTGACTCCTTGATGCCCCGCCCCAACTCGCTCCCCCCAGGGGCGGGGCCTGCGTGGGGCTCCACCTCCTGCATCCTCTAACCACCCAAGGCTCCATGTGGTTCACACCTCCCTCCCCATCCCCAGGTCCCTGATCTCACTGGGAAAACTCAATGTTCTCTGCTGCTTTCTGGGGAGTCTGAAGTCATGACCAATAAATAAGAGATGAGAAAGCAGGTGGAAGGCAGCCCATTAGGGCTCCAGAGGAAGCATCTGATCCCGTTAGTCACTGAGCATTGATTGAGCTGATGGGCAGGAAGGAGAGGCTTAGACTGAATCCAAGAGACGAGGAGCTGGAAGTGTCCCAAGGAGGCTGTGTTGCATCTTCCAGCCCAGCTTCCAGGGCTCCTGCTTCACCAGCCCAGGGAGGGGGTGGTCACTCTAATGACACTAAGAAGGGAGTGAGAGAGCTACTCAGGGTCCAGCTGCACCACGTGAAGAGGAGTCAGTGCTGGGTGACATCAGAGTCAGGGTCTGTCCAGAGAGACCAGCTGGACTCTCTTCAGGAGGTCGGCCCAGGGCCGTTGTGTCACTTGAAGGACACAGGACACGGGAGGGCACAGTGGCATTGCCCCAGTCATGGTTCCTCAGAGAGGCAGAAACACCCTCCAGATCACAGCCCCATCTCCCATGTGTCAGCCTCCACTCCGAGACCAGGTCCCCGTGGAGAGCAGGCAGGTCATGGGCTCAGCCGCCTCCTGGGCCATGATGCATAAAGAGGGGACAGGGGCCAGAGAGAAGGGGTGGGTGTGAGTTGAGACCTAGGCTGCTCTGGGCACAGCCAGGCCAGTGGTCCCCTGGGTGCCAGGTCAGAGGGGCAGCAAGAGCCTGTGCTGGAGACAGACCAGGGCCCTGTCCGTGGAGGGGAGGGCCTACAGACTGAGGTTGGGGTGAGGGAGGGTCGGGCTCCTCCCTGGCCAGGCCCCTTGGCTGGGGACAGGCTGCCTCATGGAGCAGCGCTGCCTGTTCTCGCTGATGAAAGAGGAAAGCAAGTGATCCTGACCCAGGAGCATCTCCAAGGTTTCCAGGGGCTGAAAAAGTCCAAGAAGCCAGAGCCACCTGTCAGGTTAATTTATAGTGTTTGGAATTCATTACAGAATAATTGTCTTATCGATTTGCCGCAGATATATTTACTCTTTTCCCTTTCAGATCAGAAGAGATGTAGTGTAGCTAAAGTAACTTACAGAATGCTAGCTGCCTAGTAACTGTGCCGTGTTTATAAGTCACTTCAGTCATGTCCAACTCTTTGTGACCCCATGGACTGTAGCCTGCCAGGCTCTTCTGTCCATGGGATTCTCAGGCAAGAACACTGGAGTGAGTTGCCTTTTCCTTCTCCAGAGGATCTTCCTTACCAAGGGATCAAACTCGCATGTATTACTTCTCTGGCATTGACAGACGGGTTCTTTACCACTAGCACCACCTGGGAATCCCGGTCTCTTTGTGTAACCCCCTAAATTCCCTGCAAGGAGCCACCTCTCCCACTTCCTGGCCCTGTGGTTTAGAGGTGCTGCCTGCACCCCAGAGCCAGGATGGACCATGTGACTCAGGCCTGAGTTAACTGCTGACTTCCATCCACTGTAACTGATTCATGAATGGGCATATGGCCTGGTCTGAGTCTGCTTGCAGGCTCAGGACCTCTGTCTGATTTTGAGGGAAAGAGACACACTTTCCCATGGACTTGAACCTTCTTTGGCAGCCATTTTGTCACCAGGAGGCACAGTTCATCTCAGGGTGAAGCCAACAGATGATGTGGGGCAGAGAAATGCAGGCAGACTGGGTCCTGGACTAAGCCATTCTAGACTCACTCCTAGACTCATGGTTGCCTTTTGCTTGAATCAGCTTGTGTTGGGTTTTCTGACACTTGCAAGCGGCAGATCCCCAATAATGGGGCGAGGAAACCCCAGAAGGCAGCAAATGTGAGTGTGGAGACACCTGCTCCTTCTGTGGATGGATCAGCCCCAGCACAGGTCAGGCCAACCTTTGAGATGGCAGCTATCACCCCTACCACACAGATCAGCAAAGCAGGGTGCTATGGGATTGAACAGCCCATGAGGTCTCAGCAGATGGTAAGGGCTGAGCCACAACCGACGCAGCAGGACAGTCAGGCTTGAGTACCTCTGTACCCCACCACAAGCTCCTCTAACTCTAGGGGTGAAGCTGTCTCTGGAGGATCATCCAATAAACCCCCTCTTTTACGGATGGGGCAGCGAGCTTGGAAAGGGGGCTGCTCCTGGTTGAGACAGATGAGGGCATGAGCTCTGTGCTCCCTGTGATGTCAAGTGGACACAGAGCTAGCCCAAGAGTGTGACCCGCCTTCCTGCCACCCCCACAGCATCAGTGGCGGGGTGGGGCATGGCTGACAGCCCCGGGTCCAGCTTACTTGAAGGCACTGGGATCTCCATGTATCTTGTAGTTCTCGGCGCTGATCTGTGAAATGACCCTGGTCACCGCGATGAGGATGCCAATGTTGACCTGCACGAGGAGCACAGGAGACAAGGTAAGGGCTGGAGCGCACCTGCAGGACATCTGAGTCCACCTGGGGGCACCCACTCCCCAGCCGGGCTTCTCGAGCAAACAGGTGGCATCTCTGGGAGAAATCTAACAGTGTCTTTGAACTTTCACCTACACAGATCCCCTGCAAGACTGCTTCCAGGAGCACACATCTATGCTAGAGAAAAGACAGCCCAACATCCCAGGGCTAGTCCCCAGAAGCACATCAAAGAAAGCACCTCTCAGGCCTCCCTGGTGATCCAGTAGTTGGGAATCTGCCTTGCAACGTGGGGGACACGAGTTTGGTCCCTGGTCCAGGAGGATCCCACATGCCATGGGGCAATGAAGCCCGTGGACTGCAACTAATGAGACTATGCTCTGGAGCCTGCAAGCCACACTACTGAGCCCACGCACCAGTAAAGCCTGCACACCCTGGAGCCCATGCTCCACGACAGGAGAGGCCACTGCAGTGAAAAGACCACGCATTGCAACAAAGAGTAGCCACCTGCTCGCTGCAACTGGAGAAAGCCTGCGTGCAGCGATGAAGACCCAATGCAGCCAAAAATTTATAAATAAATATTAAAAGAAAGAAAGCAAGCACCGCTCCACTCAGCATTGAGGTAAGGAGGTTGTGAACTTCAGCATCAGACAGAACTGGTTCCAATTTCCTTTCACCATGTACTCCCTGGGTGTGACACTGAAGTCCTCTGAACCTCAGTTTTTCCACCTAATAAGTATTAACACCCACAGTGCAGTCTGAGTGTTGGAAAGATAGGAAATCACATCTCCAAAGCCCCAGTACAGCCTGACTCTCATCTCCTGCCCCTACTCCAGGCTCCCAGCTGTGGGATCCACAGAGGCCATGGTAGAGGATTCTTCATCTTCTGCCGAGTGCTTGCTCCTGCTAGGCAAGGTCCTCTTGGAGTCTGAGGGGCTGGGAGGCTCCTCTTGGGGACTGAGGGCTAGGGGCGGGGGGCTGCAAGGGTCGGTGGCAGTGGCTCCAGCACAACCCATCCTCTCCCATGGGCAGCTCTCCAGGGTCCTGAACAGGAGTCCGACCAGGCAGATGACAGCAGAAGCATCCCCTCCCTCTAGATTTCTTTCCGCTACAGGATCCATGCCAGCTGGAATCCAGGGTCATGCTGTGGCCAGGGACTTCTTTGTATTTGAAAAGCTCAGAGGTCATTTACAGAATCACTGAGGAGTCCGGCTCCTGGCCATGTGTGAACTTCCAGGCCCGACCACAGGTAAGAACAAAGACTTTCCCTGGCAAGCCTCCTAGGGAAAGTGGCCCTCCCCATCCCAGACCTGTGGTACAGCAGAGCATCCTAAGGTCTGAAGGAAGTTGCAGGCAGGCACTCAGGCCCCTCCCACCCTGACCGGCCATGCCACACATATATCTGCATTCCTGGCCTGAATACCTGCATTCCTGGCTTTCTTAGGGGGTCCAACCTGGGGCCTTTCCAAAGCACCTCTGCTGATACCCCTTATCCCAGGAGTCTTGCAGACATGTCTCCCCACTCTGCCTCAGTGACCCGCACCTTCTCCACTCCCAGTCCTCCTCCTACCTCCTCCTCCCTGGCTCCCTGGTCCAGGACTCAGCAGCAGCCTCTCCATCAGTGAGCATCCCTGCCTGCACTGTTCTTTGGGATGGAGCACCAGGAAGCTGGCCCTTGTGCCCATTCAGCCCCTTGCTCACACCATCACAGTAAGTGAATAACGGTTTATTAGTTTTTATGCATGTGTGTGTGTCTATCGTACATTTGTGTCTGACTCTTTGCGACCCCATGGACTGTAGCCTACCAGGCTCCTCTGTCCATGGAAGTCTCCAGGCAAGAATACTGGAGTGGGTTGCCATTTCCTCCTCCAGGGGATCTTCCCCACCCAGGAATCAAACCCACATCTCATGTCTCCTGCATTGGCAGGCAGATTCTTTACCACTGAACCACCTGAGAAGCCCCATTAGCCTTTATAGCAAATAACAAACAGATGCTGTCAGTGGGACCCCAGTCTTCACTGACCACCTCCACACGGGGCAGCTTGGCTCCAGATAGTCAGGCCCCCTCATTCACTCCCATTCTCTCACCTGTAAAGTGAGGTTAAAGGTGGACATCTCCCGAGGTCAGGGAGAATGGAAGAAGCTGGCAAACAGGAATAACCAGCCACGCCAGTGCCCTCCCCACTCCACACTGGGCAACACCCACAGGAGAGCCACACTCAGCAGATGAGAGAGAGGTGGGCCAGCACGGATGTGAAAAACGTGGGGAGCAGCCCATTCAAGTGGGACTGTGACCAGAGAGTGAGGGAACTAACTGGTAGCCACTTTAAGAATGGGAATTTTAGGGACTTCCCTGGTGGGCCAATGGTTAAGAATCTACTTTCCAAGGCAGGGGGCACGAGTCTGATCCCTGGTTGGGACCTAAGATCCCATATCATAGGCAATGCACTTGTGCACCTGAGGTGCATAAGCCTGTGCACCTCAACTAGAGAGAAGCCCACGTGCAGCAACAAAGACCCAATGCAGCCAAAAATAACCATTAAAAAACAGAAAAGAATGTGAATTTTAATTCCAGACACTGAGGTTCAGGGAGGTCTGCAAACAGCATCTTCTGAGGGCAGGTGGACACTGCACAGTCGTCTCCGGAGGCGACAAGCTGTGTCGTGGAGTTGAGACTATCAGCTGGAGTGGTGAATCAAAAGCACAGACCCTGCTTATCTCACCAAGACTCATGATTTTCGTGATTAAACACTTTTCAGTTTCTATGCCTTTGGTTGATTTTCTAGAGTTCTGATACATCTGGGTTTCTCCCCCCTATACTTCCTCCAGTAAATTCCTTGCATTCCAGGGGAAGAATGCTTAGCGTGGTCCTCTCCTGCCTCTCTCACTTTGGGAATTTATATTCTGGGTTCCTCACATACTGGCCAAAGCTGAAGCCTTGTAAGAAAAGACTGGAAACAACCTGAATTGTTTCCGACAAGGAGCAGGTTGGGGGCTACCATGGGCAGCATGCTCCCTGGATGTATTATGAACCAAGGCAGCACTTTCTGTGCAGAAAATGCACACAAGGTGAATGCATATTTATATTCACCTATATCTGCGCAGCACTCCTAGGATACACAAGAAGTTAGTACCAGGGGCATCTGTTTGGGGAGGTGGGTGGAAACCAGAGAGCTGAGAGAGAGACGCGGGCAGAGACTATTCATATATATTGTTAAGCTTTGCTTTCAAATTTTTAGCCATGTGTGTTAATGTTCAAAAGTCAAATTACTTAAATTATAAAAGGGGACTAACATAAATCCCTTTTCCTGTGACTGTTTCAGTGATGTCCTTGGTCTCAGGAGGAAAATAGGCTTAACCATGAAGTGTCCCGATAATTTGGGGGAGAGGATGGAGAAGCCACAAAGCCCAGAACCTGGGAGAGGGACGCCAGGGGAGGAGCCTGAACACCCCACGTGGCCCCAGAGGTCACAACACAACCGCCCCCTCCCTCTGCGGGCTTGAAGGCTGAACTGGGACCCTGCCCCAGACTTCTCAGGTGTGAAGCCAGACGATTCAGGCTACAGTTCACAGACTCCGTGATGTGGTCGCTAAATGCATGATCAGATTACTGCAAATCGTTTAACAGACATAGAAATGCTACAAGTGACTGATCTAATTTCAGATCTTGTGTTATTTCCTGGTCTCTGTATTTAAGACCCGGAAGAAAGCGTTTCAATAATGGTTAAGCTGCCGCATGATTGGATGTTATAATTCATCTCTCCAAAGCTTCTGCTGGGGTTTATTTCCCCTCTCTCTTTCAGCATGGGCCTGTCTGATTTCATCTGGCGTGCACGCTTCCTCTGAGTTGGTAAGACAGTCACGTCCACCACGGCAATACGAGAGAAGGTGCAGAGAACCTGTGATCCCGCATCAACGCACAGTTAAGTGGGAGATGGTGGCTGTGGGTGAAACAAATCTTTGTATTTTCATGAAAATACAAAGCAGAAGCGGACCCAGCTCCCCACTGCATTTCACTCACCCTGGCTTGTGCCTAGCTGCAAACTGGGAAAGGCTCTGCAGTGAGGCATCTGTAACGTGAATATCATGTATCTCATCAACTAAGTGTCTCTGCATTCGAATAGCCAACAAGCTACTTACGACAGAACGTCAAACCAATAATTCACAAGCTCATTTCAGCAGGAAAAAAAGGCGGGGGGGAGGATATACACTCAAGACCATGGGGACCTCTGCTGGGAGGAGGGAACATCGTGGCAGGGCTTCTGGGGTTCAGACCATGCTGTGTTTCTTGACCTGACTCCGGGCTACTCAGGTATTCATGAAAAATCACTGGGATGTGGCCACGATTTCCCAATGAAAGTATAGAGACACATATAGACATAGTAAATGCTGCAGTTTGTATCTTTACTTGTTTCTATGTCCCTATAGGCATTTATGGAGAAGGCAATGGCACCCCATTCCAGTACTCTTGCCTGGAAAATCCCATGGATGGAGGAGCCTGGTAGGCTGCAGTCCATGGGGTTGCTAAGAGTCGGACACAACTGATCGACTTCCCTTTCACTTTTCACTTTCACGCACTGGAGAAGGAAATGGCAACCCACTCCAGTGTCCTTGCCTGCAGAATCCCAGGGACAGGGGAGCCTGGTGGGCTTCCGTCTATGGGGTCGCACAGAGTCAGACACGACTGAAGTGACTTAGCAGCATAGGCATTTATGACTCTGTATTTATATGTCTGTAACTGTAATTGTGTCCATTTCTGTATCTGTATTTAGGAATTGGTAACTGTATCCATGGGGCTTCCCTGGTGGCTCAGTGGTATAGAATCTGCCTGCCAATATAGGAGACGTGGGTTCAATCCCTGGGTTGGGAAGATCCCCTGGAGAAAGAAATGGCAACCCACTCCAGTATTCTTGCCCAGAGAAGACTGGCAGGCTAGAGTCCACAGAGTCACAAAGAGTCGGATATGACTTAGTGACTAGACAACAACTATATCCGTATCTATGTATCTTTATACAATGAGTTGACTCATTGGAAAAGACCCTGATGCTGGGAGGGATTGGGGGCAGGAGGAGAAGGGGACGACAGAGGATGAGATGGCTGGATGGCATCACTGACTTGATGGATGTGAGTCTGAGTGAACTCCGGGAGTTGGTGATGGACAGAGAGGCCTGGCGTGCTGTGATTCATGGGGTCGCAGAGTCGGACACGACTGAGCAACTGAACTGAACTGAACTGACTGATGTATTTTTATGCGCCTGTATTTGTAGAGTCACACAACCACTCTGGCTTCTTCCTAGGTGAGAAGTGGTTGTTGTTCAGTTGCTCAGTTGTGTCCAACTCTTTTCAACCCCATGGACTGCAGCACACCAGGCTTCCCTGTCCTTTTCCCGGAGTTTCCTCAAACTCATGTCCATTGAGTCAGTGACGCCATCCAACCATCTCATCCTCTATCACCCTCTTCTCCTGCCCTCAATCTTTCCCAGCATCAGGGTCTTTTCCAATGAGTCAGTTCTTAACGTTAGGTGCCCAAAGTACTGGAACTTCAGCTTCAGCATCAGTCCTTCTAATGAATATTCAGTGTTGATTTCTTTTAGGATTGACTGGTTTGATCTGCAGTCCAGGGGACTCTCAAGAGTCTTCTTCAGCACCACAGTTTGAAGGCATTTATTCTTTGGCTCTCAGCCTTCTTTATGGTCCAACTCTCACATCCATACATGACTACTGGAAAAACCACAGCTTTGACTATACAAAACTTTGTCAGCAAAGTGATGTCTGCTTTTTAATACACTGTCTAGGCTTGTCATAGCTTTTCTTCCAAGGAGCAAGCATCTTTTAATTTCATGGCTACAGTCACCGTCCACAGTGATTTTTGGAACCCAAGAAGATATTACCTGCCACTGTTTCCACTTTTTCCCCATCTATTTACCATGAAGTGACGGGACCAGATGCCATGACCTTAGTTTTTTGAATGTTGAGTTTTCAGCCAGCCTTTTCACTCTCTTCTTTCACCTTCATCAAGAGGCTTTTTAGTTCTTCTTCACTTTCTGCCTTAAGGATGGTATCATCTGTTTATCTGAGGTTACTGATTCCAGCTTGTGCCTCATGCAGCCTGACATTTCACCTAGTGTACTCTGCATATAAGTTAAATAAGCAGGGTGACAATATACAGCCTTGACATACTCCTTTCCCAGTTTTGAACCAGTCCATTGTTTCATGTGAGAGAAGGACTTTAAAGCTCCAGACTTTTCTCTTCCCTGGCTTGGAGGCTCTCTCCCCAGTGGGGCTGGCATGGAACAAGCCCTTTAGGGGGCTCAGGTTGTGTCCCTGCTTCTGTAAGACCTGCTGGCCCCATAGGTACATCTGCACTCAGGCTCACTGAAGTCACCCAGGGAATGACACCCGTGTCCCTTCATAATCAGGTAGGATGGTTTGTGAAGGGACAGTTGGGAGGGGGGTCGGTATCTGACAGTGGGATGAAGGGTGAGCTGTTCCCAGAAGGGGCTTGGATCTGCCCTTCCCTGGCCTCTGCCAATGGGCCCAGCAGGCATCACCATGACAATCTCTGTCCCCCTGGTTCCTGCCCCTCCAAGACCAACCTCACCAGGACACACAGAAACCACATGTCCCAACATGAACCTGCACCTTGCTAAAGTGTTTTACTTTAAAATTGCCGGGTGTTTTTTAAATGCATGGGATATGCAAACAGGTAGCTCCCAGACACGAATCCCTCTGGAGGGAACCCTATCCCATTGCATCCGTCTAGACATTTCTTTCCCACAGACATACTCCTGTGAACCTGCACCCAGACAGAGCTGTGCACACTTTACACAATGGGGCCAGGCCCTACCTGGGTCCTGAAAACTGCTGTCTTCAGGGGGCCCCTCTGAACAATGGGGAACAACTCAACACGCACAACCCAGGGTCCTCAGAGGAGACAAGGAACATGAGACACACCCAACCACAGCCAGCGTGAGCCCTGAGGCTCAGAGAGGCTGGGTCTCTGGACCCTTCCACTGCGTCCCCCAGCCCAGGGTCTGCATGATTTTTCTCTCAAGGTCCAAGTAGCAAATACTTTTGGCTTTCTAGGCCTCACAGTCTCTACTGAAACAACTCAACTCAATGGCTGCAGCATGACAGCCACTGCAGACGACTTGTAAGTAATCACCTGTGCTGCTGCACAGGCTTTACCACATGGGCCACAGCCCGCTGACCCTGCACTCGATTGTGAAGTCGCTGAACAGTTCTAGGCCTACACCTCCCTCCTCATCATCCAGGGCTCCCTGACTTCCCCTGACCCTCCTCAGACCTCAAGCTGGCTCCACGGTGGGATCCCCTGGAGCTCTGAAAGGTCCTGGAGCCCACATCCAGTAAATCTAGAACCTCTAAGGTGGGAACTGCTCCCACGCTCCCCAGTAACTCCCTTACTAACAAGTTTGAGAACTGCAGTCCTCAGGTGTTGATGGCTGATGTCAAGGAGAGGGGCTGGAGGTAACGCTCCCCCAGGAAGGACAGTGGGGCTCCAGTGATCCTGGAGGACTCAAGGTGTGGGGACCTTGCTGCAGCCGGACCCCATGCTGCATGGGTGGGGGGTAAGGATACAGGCAGGGCAGCCTTGGATCCCCTGCTGTCACTGACTGAAGTCAGATGAAACACTCAGATCACCCAGGGAGTCTGGGAGGGGGCGATGCTGCCGAGCCCTCCAGACCGGGTGGGTTAGGTCAGCACACAGACAGAACAGGGGACTTACACATTCAACTACTTCCCTTCCACCCCTGCCCGCCATCCATGCTCTGACCAGGAGGGTTTAATTGTCGGGGGAACTGGAGTCAGTCTGAGCCTGTGTCTCCATTTGGGTGACAAAGTGAAGGGTCTTCCCTGACCCCAGGAGCAGGAGGCGAGAGTGCCCGCCGGGTCGCTCACGGGGGCCTCTGTCATCCTGTGAAAGGCTGGGTGTAACATGACTGTAGACAGTCTTCACACAGCCCTGGGACAGGGGACAGCCTGGACTGAAAGCTCAGGGACACGTCACCACAGTAACGTGCCCCCTCCTGCAGCTGAAAGCAATTAACTGAAGAACCCAGGTCTGTGCTCAGAGCCCAGAGTTCACGCAGAGGAGGGACACCTGAGCTGACAGTCCCACCCCTTCCCCAACCTGGCAGCCCTTCCTGGAAGGAGCCCTCCTTCACAGAGCAGGTGTGCATCGCCCTGGCCTTGAAGAGACAGCTGTGCCCCCTTCCATCATGGCGGTGACCCAGCTACGTGATTCTGACTACCCATGACAAACAAAGAAAGAAAACACCCAAGCACCACAAGGGAGCCAGCAATTGGAGATGGAGTGCCTGGGACATTGGCTCCTGCGAGACAGAGGAGCTGAGGGCAGAGGGACAGTGTTGGGCCCCAGGGAGTCTGTGGCCAAGGCTGCACTACCGCTGCAGACAGGAGTGTGGCCTGTGGGGGATGGAGCAGCCCCTGCCACCCACTGTCCTGCTTGAGGGAATTGGGGATGCACTCCTGGGCCCTCCTCTTCTGAGTCTCGTCCACATCCATACAGGGCAGAAGGGGCACAGTATCAGGAGGGGCACTTGGTTGATGCCCACCCCTTCCACCAGGGCTCCACGTGGATCCTACAGAGAGCCCAGGGGCCCTGAAGCCCCACAGAGCTGGGAGTGCAGCCCTGCCTCACCGCTGGCACAGATGCTTGAGGGCTGGGACCACTGGGGATCCAGGAGGCTTGCAGCACCTCCCACCAACTCCCCATCTCCTGCTTGTACCTGTGGACACCCCAGAGCCCACATCACCTGGAAGGAGATGGGCATGGAGGGCAGCAAGTCAGTGCAGCCAGAACGAGGGGATCGTGTGCGGGGCTGGCACCACCCACCCTCCCTCCGGTCCCAAACAGACAAGGACACCACAATGAGGTCCCCTCTCTCCCTTCCAGAAATCCTTTACCAAGAAGATGCTGCTGCACTTTGTGTGGCATGAGGATGCCTGAGTGGAATTTTAATTAAGAAGCAGGAAGCCACATCTTCAGGCATCTTCCCTTGGACACATTTCTAATTAACCACCAGGGCCCACAGCTTCAGTCAGTGCCAGTGAATATGCAACAAAGTCAAAAAGAAGATTTCAAATCAGCAGCTGGGGAAGAGAGCAGGGGGTGAGAGAAAGGAGGGCTGGGTTCACAATATTTAGGAAATATCCCCATGGGGGAGGGGAGCAGGGTGGTGGCTTCAGTGCCATCCACAGACCCTCTCTAAGTCCATCGTCTCACCACCATCTCTGGTGACATGGGACATTGGGCTTGTCATTGGGAGTGGGAGGCGATGAATAAGGACACCAAAGGCACAAGTGTGTCCGGCTGGAGTCCCCTCCCATGCCTTCAGTATCAGGGTCGCCCAGGGGTGCTTCAAAGACAGCACCCTTTGGAGAGGTAATAAACACAGCCTGGATCCCACCCTGGGGGTGTGTGGAGAGCATGCTCTGGAGTCCCAGCCCAGAGTGTGAAGAGTGTGTTCTGTGGATGCTCAGGGTGGGCAGGAGGGATGTGGGGGAGGTTCCCCGGTGTCAGCCCCCAACACCTGAGAGGAGAGATGTTCAGACTGGGACAGCATGGGGATGCCTCAGCCCTAACCAGACCCCAGATACTGAGCAGGGTGCAAGGATGCTGTTCCCCCTCCCCAAAGCCTCCTCCCCACAGGGCTTCCTGAGAACCCCCACCTCCAGACCCTGGAGTTCAGGGGGGTGACCCCCGGGCAGTCATGTGGTTCAGGTCGAACAATCATCTGTCTCCAGCTCAGCCTCGGTTATTGGCTCTGGGACAGGCACCTGACCCACAGGAGCCAATCAGAATCTGCCCTGGGACTTCTGCTAGGACTGCTGGGAGCAGTGCCTCCCTCCCCACCCTGAGCTGCAGAGCTGGAGGATGTTGTCAGGGTGCCAGTTCCATCACTTCCTCCCCAGGAAAGCCTGATCCAGATGGAGCCAGCAAGGAGGCAGTGGGGCCAAGAGCTAAGTAGGAGATACCAGCTGACAGCACTGAGTGCCCAGAGCCAGCCAAATCTGATTCCCCCTGCGCTTCCCAGGACTGAGCCGTTTCTGCTCAAGAGAGCTCAAGCTGGTTTACTAGCACCTGAGAAGAAGGAAGAGGAGAGATACCAAGAGGAAGACGGCAAGGAGAAGGGGAGGAGGAGAGGAAGGGCACATCTATAGCAATACAGCTGCAATCACTGGCCAGGAGTTTATCATTCAATCTGCTCCTCTATAAAACAGAAATCACCATCTCTTCAAGTAGCTATTTTAAGGGCAAGGAAAAGAGACATTTAATGTAAAAACATCTTTTTTAAAAGATCTCTATAAATTTGAGCCTTTATCATTAATGTTAAATAACTTCACTGGAAACCAAGTATAAGGACCCAGGGTTAGAACTGTGACCTGCTGCTGCTGCTGCTAAGTCGCTTCAGTCGTGTCCGACTCTGTGCGACCCCATAGACGGAAGCCCACCAGGCTCCTCTGTCCATGGGATTCTCCAGGCAAGAACGCTGGAGTGGGTTGCCATTTCCTCCTCCAATGCATGAAAGTGAAAAGTCAAAGTGAAGTCGCTCAGTCGTGTCCGACTCTTAGTGACCCCATGGACTGCAGCCTACCAGGCTCCTCAGTCCATGGGATTTTCCAGGCAAGAGTACTGGAGTGGGGTGCCATTGCCTTCTCTGAGAACTGTGACCTAGGCCGAGTCAATCAGAGCATTTCAGAACTTTGGCCAATCAGAGCATTTCATTCCTCTGGGAGGGATGACCAATCAGGACAGTCTATTCCTCTGGCCAATCAGAACATTCTGCTTCCACTGGCCTCAGTGAAGGCTGGCCAATCAGAACAGTCCATTCTTCTGGCCAATCAGAGCATTTTGCTCCTCTGACCTCAGTGAGGGGGTCCATGGCAGGCAGGGTTCCAAGTCAAGCCCATTAGAAATGATGAGAATCGATCCTAGGATTTTGTGGGACATGTCAGCAGAACAATAACAAGAAGAGCAAAGGAGTTTTTTTCCCCTAAGACGGATAATGGAATTTTATATGGTCCTAAAAGTTTCTTACCAGCATCTGGGGCAGCCTAAAAATGGAGCCAACTCATAGGAAAACAGAACTGAGATATGAGAAGCTAGAAACACGTGGAGATGGCCACTTCTGAATCTTGAACCCAGCAGCCACAGCAAGCATTCCTGACTATGCGTTTATAAATCCCGATTTCTGTCAACCTCTCTGAGTAGGTCCTTCATAATCACAGGAGTTCTCTTCCCTGTGGTTCCCAGGGAGCTTTGACTAAAGCTTCCTAACGCAGCCTTGGATCCTGCATCTCCTTGACCATGGAGATGTGCATATGAGGAAATTATGAAAGAACGGTGAGGAGGAGAAGAACCAGCTGGGTCTGCACTGCCCCCCTGGGTGCACATCCATACCGGTTGCTTTGGCGGGAAAAGCACCAAGGGCCTTAATCCAGTCTGCATTAAATCTGAAAACATGGCCGACCTTGCCAAGTTCTCTTGGAGTAATGAGGCTCTGGGTCACAGGCCACAAGAGGGGCTGTAACAGGACTGATGCTGCCACAGCCTTGGACATTACTCCCAGGGATCCCAGCCCCATCTCCACACAGCCCAGTGCTCCCTCTACTCCACTACCCCCAGCCCCGCCCAGCTCCGTGCCCACAGGACAGAGAACATACCACGATGATGAACAGGGCAGGGGCCACGAAGGCCCAGATGGCGCCATTCCCGAGTGATAGCCAGCAACTGCAGAGAGAGACAGACGGTTACTTCAGTGCATCACCCCACCCACTCCAGCGCAGGGGCCCTGCATCCAGAACAGGACAGGGACAATGTGGGCATGGTGACAATAATGCCGTTAATCCCAACAGACGTGCCCGTATCCTGCTCACAATTTCAAGAGTATTCCACTCTTGGGAAGAACGTTCTGGGTCTGCAGACCGGCTCAGGCAAAAGAAGGCTTTTACAGGTCACCTAGTTAGTGAAAAACTTCACCATCTCTGAAGAGTCTAGCCAAAATCCAACAAAGGCTTTAATTTTATTATGATAAATAGGCTTTTGTCTATTGGAGGAGTGAGGAGGCATTACATGGCACAGGACTGACCATCCTCATCAGCTCATCAGCTATCTGTCAGTGCCCCTCCTGGCGGTGCCCCCTCAGCTGAGAGGAATGGTTCCCCAGTGGATCCCAGCCAGGGCTCTGACTTCCAGAGAAGCCTTGTCTGGGATGTAGGGTCCAGTTTTAAGGTTGTGAAATTCCTCCTGGATTCCGAGATGTGATTCCAGGGGCTCAGGCAGGACCGCCAGCCATTCTACTACCTCATTTCTCTCCAAAGCCTCAGAATTGCCAAGAGCCTGGGTGTCCCTTAGACACATCCCTCCCTGGATCTGGGCGCAGCCCCAGGGGCCTGGCACACCCTCTGGGATCTGGCCAGGCCCACGACACATCCTCACTGACTCAGGACGTGAATGTCACCTGGTCACTCACTCACAGCTACTCAAGGAGCCTGGCCCCTGCCCCCAGCTTTGCAAACCTAGAGACACATCATCCCCTGAAACTCCATTGCGCACCCCAAGGCAAGCGCTGTGATGACGTTCGCCCTGCAGAGGAGGAGGCTGAGGCCCAGGGAGGTTAGGGGACCCAAGTCCATGCTCCTGCACCTGCCTTTCTGGCCCCAGTCCTCCCCCAACCTGAGACCTCCTGGATCAGGAGACATGAAGTGCCCCAGACACGTGACAGTGCCTGTAAGAGGCTTGTTCCTGTCTGGAACCCAGACCCTGGAGAAAGAGCCTCTTGTCTGAGGATGCGGCATCTCCCATGGAAACACACAGCGAGTACAGTGGTCTCCAACCCAGGCTCCCTGAGAGGGTGATGACTCTGCAGGAGGAAGCCCATGCTTTCCACTGTTGTCATGCAGAGTGCTAAGTGGACGAGCATCCTCAGATCCCCCGTCCCCATCAGCCACTCAGTGACCCTCTGAACATTTGCCAAGGATGCCTTGCTCTCAGGCACGTGAGTGGATGAGAGGCTTGTATCAGACTCAGACCCTGGAGCTGAGCCACATGCTGTGGGCGGCCAGCATCTGCACTCCCAGATGGAAAGACACTGAACAAATGCCAACGAGATGTGTTTGAGATGAAGTTTCTTCTTTTAATTTGCACCTTGACTTCGGATACCACGCAGGCTTGCAAGGAATGAGCCAGAACAGTGGTTGTTTAATTATTCTTATTTCAGTATGCACTCAGACAGCACTTTCTTTAAAAGCCTCATCTCCAGGAAATTGTTGCCCTAAAGTGGAATAAGCCAGATTCCTCCCAGTTTAGTGACTCAGTTGAGAAATTATCTCAGGCTGAAGCTATGACCAAGTTTAACTCCCTCTCTCTTCTTAAACTCTCTCCATGGTGTTTTCTCTCAGTGGCTCAAGGGGGCAGCCTCCTAAAGACGGTTGAGCTAAAGCCTTTTTCTCTTTGGGAGGAAAGGAAATCAACTTTCTAGAACCTGAACACCTGGCCTGGCTGCACAGCACCAACCCAGCCTCTTCTTGATTCAACTCTGGACCCACCAGCTGCAGTTTCAAAACGGTGGCATGAGGTCTAGAACATACAGGGTCCCATCTGCTGCCGCCCCTGCGAGGAGAACCTTGGGGCCCACTGCTGGCGCGCACCGGTCTACACGCACACAGTCTTATGTTCACTGGGCTGTAACTGAATGAGACTTCTTATGAACTAGGCACTTGCTGACCAACCAAGGAAAGGACTCGACACAAAACTGGGCTCCACAGGGGACCAGACAGCATGTCTAGGAAAACTGCATGGATGGAAAGTTCCCATTAGAAACCTGTACCAGCCACCCAGTCCTGGAGGCACTAGAACACCCTCATTGCTAGTTTCAAGGTGGGAGAAAGCCCAAAACACTTTTTAAAAAAAACTGTCAGGGCTGGAAGATGCCAGCCTTGGACAGACCCCTCCCCCAGAAGAACACAGGAAGACAACGAGCCGGGGCCATGGGGACCCTCCCTACGGGAGTCCTGCCAACACAGGAATCACCGTTTCACTTACTTCTTACTTGTTCCATAACTGTCCATGGCAAAGACTATTGAAATGATACAGATCAGAAGAGGAAAACCTGCAGAAAATGAGAGCAGAGTATTGTATTAGCCACTCTCTTTTGATGCATTTATTCATTTTATACCTGACGGATACAAAAAACTGTGTGCTGAGTGCTGAGGGCACAGAACAGCCTCTAGGCTCCAAGGACTTAGAGTCTAAACAAAGAGATAACACACAGGTGCATTTTAGGGCAGATCCGTTATTAATCTATTCTTTATCTGAAAACAACCATTTCTGGCTGCTCAGAAAGCAGCCGTGCATCCTCCGGGCCTCTGACTGATCAGTGCCATGAGCACAGTGTCTCCCTCTGCTCCCCTGCAAGGAAGGGATGGAGGGGGGTGCGGAGACAGCAAGGGGTCCCTTCTACCCACTGACCCTCCCCTCCAGGAGAAAGGGCTCCTGACCAGGAAACTGCACTTGGCAGATTCCAAAGAAAAAAGGGTGGGGGGATACATTACAACAAGTGGGTCTCTGTCGCCCGCCCCTGAGCTGAGTCTGTCCCGCCCATGGGAGACCAGCTCCAGGACCCAGAGGGAAGCCTGCTCCTCTCCCCCACTACCCTCACTCACTCCAGGCCTGGGCACCTCAAGGCCACAGCCCTCCTGGGATGTCTGGTGGCTCAGTCAGCAGACAGCACACCTGCCCTTCTGAGGATCAATTTTAAATTATCTTGAAAAGGAGTTTCTGGAGAAACATCCCATCTCTGAAATACTTTGATTTGATGTCAAAATAGTCTGCATCACAGGATGTCTGCACAAGACATCGCAGGGCTCTCACAGGAGAAGAGCAGCCTCTGGGGAGAGGTGCCGGGGCCAGGAGGAGTTGCGCCTCTCACCACTGACCCGCTACCACACTGGGTTCTCTACCCGCGTGCACAACTTCATAGGAGCCAGAGCCTTTCCAGGTGTTGGAGCCACTGGCTGCCTCCTGCCTCGATGGACCCAGAGTCACAGGAGATAAGCGGAGACCTGGAACCAGGCCCCCACCCTGCTGCTCACTCACTGAGAGCCTCAGTTTCCTCAGATGTCACAGAGAACCCCCACTGCCTGGCTCACTTGGGGTGGGAGGAATACACGGGACCTGAGATGGTGAGGGACCTTGGGGGCATGGCACACCAAGGTCCCCCCACTCCCATCTTCCCGAGGAAGCCCAAGCCTCAGGGTGCAGGAGAAGCAGGTGCTGCAGGAGCACTGGGTCCACAGGACAGCCTGGCAGGTGCACATGGGGCCCTGCAGAGTCCCCAGGGCCCCGTTCAGGTGGGTTCTGAAAGGTGCAGGAAGAACTAGAGGTGCCAGAGAGGATAGATTTTCAAACTCAGTGGCTGAGGCTTCACTTGGAGCTGCCACACCTCTCTCCGCTGATCGTGGCAATGGTGGGGGCCCAAGTCAGAGGCTGTCATCCCTTTACTGCCCAGAGTTAAATGGAAGAGTAGAAGCTTCTTTTTCTGCCTTCACAACTGCGGTGTGATGTGTTTCTCCCACGATCCCCAAAGCAACACTGACAGTCCTTGGTCACAGCTTCTCCTGCACCATCCTCTGTGTCCTGCAGAGGACAGGGCATGGAAAGGTGACCAGAAGGGTCTGAGAAGAGGGCAAGCTCCACTCTGCTTTCTCTGAAACATGCTGCAGGAGCCACAGGGATCGGGTGAGCGCGTTGTTAAGAAGGAAAATTCACAGGCAGCAGGAGGATGAGCGTGGGAACAGGATGCAGACATCAGCCAGCAGGAAGAGCCTGGGCTTTGGAGCCAAATGACACGTGGTTCTAGCCCCAGGGCCAACCTGGACCAGCTGTGAAGCCTCAAGGGCTCGGCTGAACCTCTCTGGGTCACCAGGTTCTCACTCTGTAAATGGAGGTGACATCAGGCTACTTACTGTAAGGACCACACAAGCTGAGCTATGGACGTGATCCAGGAGGCACTGATGTACAAAGTCCATCTCTGTACAATAACCTCCACTATTACTAACAAACTCAGATGTCTTTTCCACTGTTGCTGTCATCTGAAATTCACACCTCAACAACCCATGCAGACATGTGACCTGCTTCCTGCAAACAACTTGAAGTCCCTCTGGCCCTGTCCAAGGATGTTGACCTTATGGAGCTCAAGAAGTGCTCTCTTTAGGCTTCCCTGGTGGCTCAGTGGTAAAGAATCCACCTACCAATGCAGGAGACATGGGTTCGATCTCTGGTCCAGGAAGAGCCCATATGCCATGGTGCAACGAAGCCCATCCACCACAACTGTTGAGCCTGTGCTCTGGAGCCTGGGAGCTACAGCTACTGAGCCTATGTGCCCTGGAGCCCGTGCTCTGAAACAGAAGCCACCGCAATAAGAAGCCCGTGCATCGGAAGTAGAGAGTAGTTCCCACTCTCTGCAACTAGAGAAAAGCCCACGCAGCAGAAAAGACCCAGTACAGCCAAAAATAAGCAAATAAATAAATCTTTTAAAGAAAGCAGTGTTCTCTTTGGAATGTGGTGACCTTTCAGAGGAACCACACTGGTTGTTGCCTCCTAAGACCCAGGGAAGTGGGGAGGGGTGATGTAAGGAGTGACCAGAAGGAGCATTGCTATGAAATATTAACCTGGACACACAGAGCAACGCATGGAGAGGATGGATAATGTGAAATCCAACACAGGGGCAGGGAGGTCTCAGCAGAAAGGGGCAGAGAGATAACAATGCCAGAAGACAAGTGGTCCACCCTCTGGTAGAAGTCACTGAGGCCGTATTCTGGATGCCTCGCTCTGGGCACATGAGAGGTTTGCACTTCCTTATCCAAGGCTGTTGGATCACTGACTCCTTCTGGCCAGTGAGTTGTGAACAGAAGGGACACATGCCTCTATCAGTTAAGTGTTTAATTTCCAGGGTGATATATACCCAAACCATCTTCTCTCTCACAGCAACCAGCTATGGCTCAAGGCAGCATCTTCCCCATCACCCTGGGCTGCTGAGGGACTGCCCTGAGCAGAGCCCCTCTGCGGCCACCAGCCCACTGAGGATACACAGTGTACACAGGAGACAAACGTTGCTGTTTTCAACTGATGTGAGTTGGAAGCTGCTTGTTATGGCAGCGTGACCTAGGCTGTCCTGAATGACACACCTCCCAAGATCTCGGTACTATGTCACTTCCCTGGGACACCAGCACGATTTCAGAGAAAGGCAGGGTCCAGAATGAACTACGATGAAGTTTTCAACCCTAGGTGAGTGAAAGTGAAAGTGTTAGTCACTCAGTCGTGTCCCACTCTTTGCCACCCTATGGACTGTAACCCACCAGGCTCCTCTGTCCATGGGGATTCTCCAGGCAAGAATACTGGAGTGGGTTGCCATGCCCTCCTCCAGGGGACCTTCCCAACCCAGGGATCAAACCTGGGATCTCTTGCATTGCAGGCAGATTCTTTACCATCTGAATCACCAGGGAAGCCTAGATGAGTGGATGCTCACAAAAGAAATGAAGTCATAACAGAGAAAAGTGAAGCAAGCTGCCTTTCTTTCACTTCTGAGTTTATGATCGTTTCTCTGACCACTTGGGAATTTGTGGTCAGAGATTCACATCTGCTGCACCAACATGTAAACAAACACTCAACTGTTTATCACTCACCTCCTCTCCCGGTTCCCAGGTGGACTCCTTGAGGACAGAGATTACATTTCACCCACCTTACAAGTTCAAGCACAGGGCCTGACATACAGAAAAACCTTGGGTAGGTTGTTCATGGGACACCTCCAATTCCAAGTCAGCTAAAACCACAATCCTTGAGTTTCAAAAAATGATACCGTTTGAAGGCTGCTGTAAGAGCAGGCTGAAAATCCCTAGGGAAGTGGCCTTTCTCTGGAGGATCCTTCCTATAGGTGACCTCCTAGGGCCTTGGATCAGCCTCCAGCTTCCTCCTAGTTAATAACTGCAGGTAGAGAGAGTCCAGCCATCTGCAGACTGTCTGTACTCAGGCCCAGAGCTAAGAAGGAGGGATGCAGTTCTGAGCCCTGATGAAATCAGTTAAGGGGACGCAGACTGGAGACAGAGGTGGCAGGCCTGCTGGCACCCATCCCAGCCCTCTGTTTGCAGGGAGTCTCTGATGGAGGCTGTGGAGGCCTAAGAACACCCACAGGGAAGACACTGGGACCAGAAACCACGCAGTCACAGCCACTGCTGTCAAGTAGGAATGGAAACTCAGAGTTTCCAGATCTCCTCGTTTTTCAAAAGAACCCCATAATTTTATGTAAACCTTCTCCATTTTTATATATTGGCAAATATTTCATTGTTTTTCCTCTAATACATTTCAGGCTAAAGAAGCTATCCTTCAAGGCTGGATTGGATTGTGACCCTCACCTCTACCCTGAACCAGCATAGATGGCTCCTGTCACTGCAGAAACAAATTCCGCACTTAATTCATTTCAACCGTCCTTGCTGTGGCTATGGGGTGTGTGTGTGCGCACGTGCACATGTGTGCATGCGCATGCACACACAAATCTAAACTGCATGGCCATTTCCATAAAGAAACTAGTCATCACAGGCGGTTGATCACACATCATCCTGTAAATGCTCACTAAATGAAGCATTTAGTAAGCTTACTAAATGCTTACTAAATGAAGAAGTCAGAGGCAGGAGCAACCCGCCTCTTTCAGGAAGTCACATCAGGATGGAAGGAGACAATTATGCTTGCGTGGGGCCCGTGAGTCTCCTCTCTCCCCATTCCGTTAGCCAGGTCAAAGCACAGAATAAAATGTTTGTTTGCTCCCTGCACCATGAAGTGAAGTGAAGTGAAGTTGCTCAGTCGTGTCCGACTCTTTGCGACCCCACGGACTGTAGCCTACCAGGCTTCTCAGTCCATGGGATTTTCCAGGCAATAGTAATGGAGTGGATTGCCATTTCCTTCTCCAGGGGATCTTCCTGACCAGGGATCAAACCCGGGTCTCCCACATTGTAGACAGATGCTTAAGACTGTGAAAATTAAATCTATTGCAAGAAAACTAGAAAGGAGTAGCAGGTCCCTGATGATGGACTAATGCTTTATAGCAAATGCAAGAATTCCAGGTGTCCATTACTCTGGCAGGAAGCAGGGTCTCCTGTGCTCTGGTGCTCCACCACAAGATGGGCAAGGAGGAAGTTCAACAAACGAGTCACGACAATGGGGAGGTAACTCCCAAGATAAAGGACTACCATAACTGATGAAAGTTAGCTTTTAAAAAAACATAAGCATATAAAGTCTCTGTAAATTTTCCTAAGGGCTTGCTGCAAATTAAGAATTTATTCAAGAAAACCTACTAAAAATAGAGAGGAAAACAGAGAGACTAGGACACCTGGGCTACAATCTGCTCCACTCCAGGCAGGCATGGCTAACAAGACAGACGCCCTCCCCCGAGGCCCAATCCAAAGCCACAATATCTCCCTGGGGCAGACTGCCTGCATATCTCATTCTCCCTAGCACCACGGTGCAGAAACTCTATTCCAGGTAAGTGCAACCAAGAGATCGGAATTCCTTTCCGCCTCCAACCACAACCCACAGTCTACAGAGTCCACCCACCGTGTGACTGGCTGGGAACACAGGGCCCCGACTGCCCTCCCCCCAGGGCACCCATATACTGTGGTATTAGAGGCTACCTTCCCCGCCCAGCACCCCACATTAAAGCTGGGTGTCAATCCAAGAGAAGCTGGCCACTGTTCCCGTACTGGCTCAGGAACATGCCTCTGAGATCTTTTCTAGACAGAAGGGAAGCCAACCATTAGAACAGAACACTCCAAAGCACTCCCCATGGGAACTGACAGTACCTGGCCTCTTCAAGGTGTTTCACATGAAGATGAAATCGCAACCCACCGCTGCCCCCGGCCCCATGCCATCCCCACCTCCCCATCCCATCCCCACCTACCCCATCCTATCCCATAGTAGTAGCGGTGCTTGCTATCTTCTGATCCAAAGACCTTGATCACCATGCTGTACAGATGCAAGCCTTCTACCAGCATCCACGCAAAGGCGCTCAGGAAGAAGTAGTGCAGGAGCATGGCCAGCACCTGGCACGGGGCCTAGGATCAACGCAACGCATAGAAAATAAGCTCTTTCAGGGTGTGAGCAGTGCGTGTTTGCTGTTGTCTCAACCTCCCTCCACAGATTTTCTGGGGGTGCCTTATGGTCATGTGGCTTCATTTCTTTCTGGAGAGTCATGTTTTGCTTTTCCCGGGGGGAAGTGATTTGAGTGGAGCACGTGACTCAAGCAGTAGCCAATCAGAACCCCTCCCAGGTATAGTGATTGGTTCATGACAGGGCAGGGAATCGGCCCAACAAATCGGCATAAATATCCCCATCCCTGCCACAGGATTGGTTCAGGGGCGGGCATGTGACTGGCCAGGTGGATGGCCTGAGCTCCAGAGGGGGCGGAGCCATCAGCAAGCGGGTTTCCCTCATAGCTCCAGACCTAAGGACCCTAGGAGCTTATGAAGTAACCTTGGCTCTGCAGTTGGGAGGTGCTGCAGAGCAAAGTGTATGAGGGGAATGGAATTGAGGGGAAGAGACAAATCAGCATGTGACGTGTCTGTTTTAGTTCTCTACTTCAAGGTGTTGGTTATTTACCTGGAGCTGAACAGCCTGAGTGACACGGCCGCTTCTCTGGAGTTTACTCTCAATGGTGTGTAATAAACAAGAGATGTACAAACTATCTGTAATGTCTGCTTTTCTTGGCTGTTCGGGGCACTGATATCCAGAAGGCCCACCTGCCTTCTCTCTGACTAGATGAGGAGGGCAGCTGTGCTCCTCTCTGTTCAGAGCATCACGGGGCATCTGGTCCCTCCTGCTCCTAGTGTCATGGCCACAGCTTCAGGCTCAGCCATGTGGCCTCAGATTCTCCCGGGACCTCGATCAGAAATTTCAACCCCTCTCCCCCGGGGCCACTATGCTCTCTGTAAGTCCACAGCCACCCATCCCTAAGCTCAGATCAAAGGGCCAGGGAACCAGGAGTCAGGGAGGAAAACAAAGATGAAAACCAAGAACAACCATCTCTGTGGGGGCTCTATATCCTGTCCTCCCAAGGCCCCCTGGACAGTTAATTCTTTGGGGAAGAAAAAGGAACAAGTTGCTAAAATGCTGTGTTTCTTGTCACCAGGCTCTGTTAAAGTTAGATATAAATATGGGATACATCTACTATTTTTGTGGTCCCAGTATTCATGGCTCTGGGTCTTTTAGGACCAGTTTCCCCTTTGGTGTGGGGAGCACCTTACCCCCCTACACACACAGAGGCCTGGATGAGACCAGCCACCACAGTCACCTTTCCTGTCTGTCACAGAGGTCATCCAATGGGTGGATCACTCAAGCAGATCCACCCACTGGAGCCCTGCCTGGGATTTCAGACACCTGGGCTCTGAGAGGGAGAATACTCCCGGGTCCCTGAGATCATCATCTGGACAGTGGATGCCTGGACCACTTCCCCTCCTGCTGCCATCACACCGTGGGAGCTCACTCCTCTCAGTGTGGCCTGGGTCAGCAGCATCAGCCAGATACTGGATGGAAACAGAACTCCAGATCCTGCTGAACCTGAATCTACATTTTAAGAAAATCCCATGTGATGATCCACAGTGGAGTTTGAAAAGCATCCTGTAGGAGAGAATGAGGCTGGTGCAGGTTCTTCTGTCCAAGGCACAGCCAAGAACTTCTTAGATGCTTGGTTGAACCCCTAAACCTGCGAGCAGAGGAGAGTGGATCTCTCCTTAGGCAGCAGCCCCAGGACAGGCAGGTGGGCTGAGGACACTGCTGGGCATAAGGATAAGAGGCTCTGCTGACCCTCACGTAGGGGGATAAAGAGTTCATCTTCCTTTAGCCAAATGTGATTGTATCCCAGGACTGATTCATACCGCTCGGGTCTCTTTCTGTCCTAATTTAGAGCAAGCCCATCTCTGCTTCTCCTTCCCATCAACCAGGCTTATAACCCACATCACCCAAGCCTGGGTCATTCTGGTCTCAGCATTTGACTTACTGTGAGATCTAAGACTTCCGAAGCTCCCCAGAGAATTCCCTGCCTGATTCAAAGGGTACAGAAATGTGGGTCTAGGTTTCACAGTCTGTTTGTGGAGAGCACCTGCCCTGGGTAGTCAGAGGAGGGGTGTGGCTGTGTGCAGTCAGAGCAGAAATGGAGAGCAGTGTCTGCAGCAAGACTGCACGAGGTCAGATTTTGGTCGGCACTTACCTGGGCGAGTCACTATAACCCTCTGTGCCTCAGTCCTGCCTCTGTGGCATCACTTCCTGGGCTTGATATGAGGATTAACTGAGTGGATCTATGTAAGCCCTTAGCACAGCGTCCAGCATGCAGTCAGGGCCATACCTGTCTTCACTACCAAGACTGATGTGAGCAGGGAGGCCAGTTCATGCCGGTCATCTTCCCTGTCTCTCCCAGAGGAACCACAGCCTGGCTATCTAGTGGTCTGAACTTGGAGTTGAAATCAGCAGGTGCCACCCCTGCTGATGCCTCCCTGGTGATGGGAGGAGGGGATGGGAGGGAGGCCCACTGTGGACACATCAGGACCCAGGAGACCCACTCACCGTGCCCGGCTCGAAGCGGAAGCTGATAAGCAGCAGGACCTGGGCCACCAGGACAGCGCAGGACAGGTTGGCGTGGATGTGGTAACGCTGGTTCCGGATGGTGCTGACCGAGCTGGGGGCAGAGAGGCACTGGCTAAGCTGTGGCTTCCCCCTACTGCTCCTCCAAGAATCACCAAAGAGGTCTTGATAAGCCTGCCTGGGTGCTGCCACTTCTGGTTATGAACCATCAGTGCCTCCCTATTACTCCTGGAAATGACCCAGCTCATTCCACAGGCCCTGCAGGACCTGACCCTTGCCCATCACTCCGACTCAGCTCTTTCCTTCCTCTGGTCACAGACCCCTTTTTCTGGTTCTCCAAGATCCCCAGCCCGCTCCATCCTTGAGGTCTCTGCACCAGCTATTACTCTGCAGTAAAGTCCCTCCCCGGGTCTCCCCTTAGAGAGAACTTCCTGAGCCTGAGGGAGCCCACTTCCTCTCTAAACTGCCCTCAGGGCTCAGACGGCTGTGGAGATGTGTGTTCAGGCCTTCGCATCCTCACTTGTCATCTGCCTCCCCACCCCCACCCCCAATCAGGCATGCTTTTACTGTCTGGGGTGCAACTGCATCCTCAGAGGTGACTATAGGCCTGGGTGGGTTGGAGTGGGGGTGGTGATGGGTTTGGACTTGCTGAGCAAATAGCTGGGGAACAAGGGAATCAAAGCAGGAACATCCTGAGCATAACACTGAGGCCCCTCCAAACCCGCCTCCATCTCCTCTTACCTGGCTCAGATCCTACCAGAAGCTCCTGTGTACAGTGGGAACCCCCGCTCCACCCCTCAGAGTGCCCAGGTCCCTGGTGGGCTGCAGCAGGGGCCCAGGGAAGCTAACAGCTTCCCCTGCCATTGTGGCAGATCCCGGACCAACCAAACCAGGGACCCCCCTAGACAGACAGTCACCCAGGTGGCCAGTGTCCTCAGGGAACAGGGCAGGTGAGGAGGGGTGCCAACTTCCAGGAGGAACCCCGTGAGCAGAGGAAGCACCTGAGCACCCCTTGAGACTGAGGCCCATCCAGGTGTGAGTAACACGCCCTTCTTAGAAGTCCAACAGCTCTGAGGGGAGTGTGCAAACCTATCTTCCCGGCTGACTGCCCAGACTCTCGGCTCTGATCTTGTTTTTCTGTCCCAGTCCTGAAAGAGCCATGGGCAGACTTAGCTGCCAGTATCCACTTGGTGGCGGGGGTTGGAGGTATCCCCTCAAGCTCTGACCAGACTGATGTGACTTCAGTGGGCGGAAGGGGCCCTCCAGGGATCTTACCCCTGCGGCTTCCAGCAGCCCAGCCCCACAAGGATCTGGCTGCTTTGATAACATTTTGGGTGGGGGGGTGGGGGGCGGGAGGTCCTTTGTTCTGGCACTCACCTGGTCAAAAGCCAGAAAGTCCTGTGGGCTGGGGAACTTTTCAGAACTTTCCAGCTTAGCTCAAGCCAGGTGCCTTCCAATTCGACAGCCCTTCCTCTCTCCTCCGTCTTTTCCAGAACCCCACAGGCTCCCCACACCCCAGATCTCAAAACAAAAGGTACTTGAGGAACAACCATCCACCTGTCACACACTGTGTGTGCAGAATCTAAACAGAGGCCAGCATTTGCCATCCCATCCACACCCCCAGCCCAGTACAAGTGCCAGAAGGGAAATCGAGGTGGGCAGGGGTGGCACTGACATTCGCACGAAGCTGCCAACCTCCTGGCCCCCAGGGGAGAACAGAAGATGACTCACGAGAGCACGGCGAAGGTGACCAGCGTGATGGCCAGGCAGAGCACGGACAGAGAGCAGCCGATGTAGCTGATGGACGAGAGCGCCACCTGGTGTCCGCGTGTGAGCTGTGCGGGAAGCAGAGCGGAGGTGGTCAGCCATCTGGTCCAGGTCCTACAGGGGGACTTGCCCAGTGGTTAGTGCCACCCGAGCCTGACTGAGGGGAGGGAAGGTAGAGTTCAGGTTGGAAAGGGTCCCGGGCTAATGCACAGCTGAGCACCAGGTAGTCATCGGGCCGTTCTGAGTTGGTGGTGACTGACAGTCCCTGCCTCTGCCAGATACCCTGCTGTTGCCATCAAGAGGGCAAGGCCTTTGATGTTGGCCCTTGGTTCTGTACATTTCAGATGCTCCAAAAGGCTCCACCAATCTCTCAGATTCCTCCACCCACCAGTCTCTGTGAGCCTACTGCCTACCCCTCCCCCACCCATCCCCAAGCAGCCTGCCTGCTCCTTGCCTCCCTGTCTAGAATGTGACATCCACAGCTACCCAGGAGATGTAGTGTTTGCTTAAGAGCCTGATCCATAGGCCTTGGTTCAAGTCACAACATGCCCTTGTCCCCAGCCAATGACCTAGGAATGAATTTACACATGTAAAATGCTCAGAGCGACATAAGAGTTTGCTATTATCCCTGATGTCAAATACAGCATAAACAAACTCAGTGGGTTAAGTGGATGCAAAGTCACAAAGGATGGTGACAGAAACCACAGCTCACTTAAGAGACCAATCCAAGACTCCAGGAGCTAGCATCTCAAGGTCATACACATTTGAACCTGGGATCCAAGAAACTCCGTGCTCCCTAAGCCACACAACTAGAAGACCAGCTTCCGGCAGAGGTCACTGCAGTACACTTCCTGCTGGGGCTCATGGCTCCTCCCCCAGCATGAAAGACCCAGCCTGGAGTTCATTCTGCATCTGTGTCCAGCCCTGGACATCAAGGACCCTCCAGCCTTGTCCAGGACACCCAGAACCTTGACCTCCAGCTAAACCACCTTCTTCCCTGTTCATTGGGACCTGAGCATGCATGCTAAGTCACTTCAGTTACATCTGACTCTTTGTGACCCCATGGGCTGTAGCCAGCCAGGCTCCTCTGTCCATGGGGATTCTCCAGGCAAGAATACTGGACTGGGTTGCCATGTCCTCCTCCAGGGGATCTTTCCAACCCAGGGAATGAACCTGCATCTCCTGCATTGGCAGGCAGGTTCTTTACCACTGAGCCACCTGGGACCTAACCAGGAACAAAAGGAGGAAACACTGAGATCTGTAAAAGGGCTGTTGGCCAGGATAAGGGAAATGCTACAGGCACAGGAGGCCCCACCAGGAAACGTAAGTGGATCGCAAGGAACAATTTGGGAGCCAGCAGCTCTGGGCCTGAGGACTCATCACTTAATGGGGTCTACTTCCTTAAGATCTGAGTCACTCAACTCATCCCCAGGGGTCAGGAAACATTTCAGATCTCTGGCTGAAGGGAGGTGGGGAGGCTGAAGCCTGGACCCAGCAGCCCTAGACGTCAAGGCAGGGCCCTTGTGAGTAACTCCTATCTTTGCAGCACAGCAAGCTTCCTAGGCGGGTGGGGCCACTAGTGGACTCCTCCAGCAGCCTTCCTTCTCAGCAACATCACAAGATCTTGGATCCTAAACTTCCCCATCTGCAGATGGAACACACGGTGCTCCGAGTCATCAGATCCCTTAGGAAGACAAACGGAAATATATTCCTGGAGCCACGCTCCCACACGGTATCACTCAACACTCTAATTCCTGTGAGATGTTGTCACTGGTCTTCTGTGAAATGACGTTTCTGGTTTTAGATAAGTTTCAGAGAAGTTGCACTCTCTATCTGCCTTTAAAGATGTTTTGGTGAATATAAGCAATATAAGGCTTCTGAGAAATCCTACAGGTGAATATACATATATATATATATATAGAGAGAGAGAGCTGTGTTAAACTTGGCATTTCTCAAACTCTTTGGGGGAGGGGAATAGAGTACATCTTTGGAAGTGCTGTTACTTCAAGTGATGCTTTTGAGAAACGGAAATGAAAACCCAAAGAGGAAACACTAACATTATACTGACTATGTCATCTTTCCTTGCTGTCTCATAAGACAATAGAAGTGTCTTGTCACAGTTACAATGATCCTTGCCAACAAGAGAAGGTTTGAAGTGTTGGTTACCAGAGTTTATAGACATCAGCAGGCCATCAACAGTTCTTGGAAACTGAGATTGACCTCGGCAGCACTCACTAAATTGAAATTAACTTAAATGACCAATGGAAATGCCAGCAAATGAAATATAGCCCCATGTCTGTATCAACAAGGTAGGCTGGCTCTGGTGACATGCTCACCCCGTTGCCACTGGGAAGTCCCCTCCCTAGTCTGGCCCTGAAGCGCAAGTTCTGTGCATGGAGTCCTCTGCACCCTGAGGTCTCAGCTCATCCCCCTCCCTGTTCATCGCTCTACTGCCCAAACATCTCACATCCCCTCAGTGTGAGCATCCCACTCTCTGACACCAGTCACATTTCATGGGGGGAGTCTTCTCTCTCCCAGAGAGATGGGGGGCTCTTTGAGGACAGAGATCACGTTCCTGAAATTTCCACTGCCTGATCACCCACAGCTCTGAGACCAGCAGGTACTACTGAGAATGAGGGTTCATTTGCTGAAGGTTTCAGGGTAGAAAGAGCCCTGGAGTCTATTCCCGACTCCCCCACTGATTCACCATAAAAGATGAATTTAATGTACACCATTTTGTGTATACCTCTTAGAAAAATAATGAAACTTTACCTCCTCCATTCACAGAGCTCTAGTGAGCTTCCTGTGGGCTCATGTGAGGTTCACTGCACAGCATAAAAGCTTCCAGATGTGAGGGCTATACCTGGCCAGCCACACTCACTGAAATCTTTGCCTGCTTTCTGCACACAGGCTCTGCCTAGTGCTTCTGAAAAATGAGAGTCCAGCCCTAGCCTCATACCCACAGCTACCCAGTACTCTACCATATGCCCCGCAGCCCCACTGTCAACCAACCTGCGGAAAACTGAAAGTGTTAGTTGCTCAGTCTGATATTTGCAACCCGATGCAAAGAATTCTTTGTAACCAGGCTCTTCTGTCCATGGAATTCTCCAGGCAATAATCATGGAGTGGGTAGCCATTCCCTTCTCCAGGGGATCTTCCTGACCCAGGGATCAAACCTGGGTCTCCTGGATTGCAATAAGATTTTTTACCATCTGAGTTACCACAGAAGCCCTCAACCAACCCTATTATCAACCAACTCAACCATCAACCCACACCACCATCAGCCAACCTCACCATCAACAACTTTATTATCAACCAATTCTACACCAGCACCCAACCCCACATCATCTGTCAATCTCACCAGCAACCAACCCCACCATCAGCTAATCTCACCATCAACCAACCCCACTGTCAATCAACCCCACCATCAGCCAACCCTATTATCAACCAACTCAACCCATCAACCAACCTTACCATTAATCAAAACTCACCATCAACCTATTTTTCATCACAGCTTTTACCAACCCCACCAAAGCCAGCCTTAAGCCAACCACAATAGGGAACACTTTAAAAATGAGATAAGGCCCCTTCCTCGAGCAGAACTATTATCCTGGTTGCTGCTGCTGCTGCTAAGTCACTTCAGTCGTGTCCAACTCTGTGCGACCCCATAGATGGCAGCCCACCAGGCTCCCCTATCCCTGCGATTCTCTAGGCAAGCATACTGGAGTGGATTGCCATTTCCTTCTCCAATGCATGAAAGTGAAAAGTCAAAGTGAAGTTGCTCAGTCGTGTCCGACTCTTAGCGACCCATGGACTGCAGCCTACCCGGCTCCTCAGTCCATGGGATTTTCCAGGTAAGAGTACTAGAGTGGGGTGCCATTGCCTTCTTAGCCAGTCTCAAAATGCTCATACAGAGCAGAAGGCAAGCTATTAATATATCGGAAGGTCATACTTTACACGGCACTTGCATGATAAAGCAAGCCTATGAGGGGAAAATGAGAGGTGATCAGAAGGACCTTTGAAAACCTCTCAGGTCCCCTACAAACCATGGTCTGTGCAGGTAACCTCATACATCATTCTTCAGCACAGTGGTCCAAGTAGCACTGAGGCAGACCACAGGAGGAACCTGCCTGCAGAAGTTAGAGTCTTCAAATTTTTCTTGTTTAAAACAGCTGTCAAATCCACAGAGCAGAACAGTGTGTGTGTTGGTGTTGGGATAATCTGAGAGACTCTGCTTGCCTGAAGGGTTTACTCCCCCTCTCTTTTTATATAAGAGCTTGATAACTTTAACGCATGTTCAGCCCACTGGTTTGCCAGTGTGTTAAGTGAACTTGTGTTAAACATGGCTCCACTGTAAGCAGCCAACAGCCTGTGCCTTGTGAAGTTGGATAGGAGGGAAAGTGGACTTCACACTGGCCCCAGCATGCAACCGGAAGCAGACAGAGAGGACAGGAGAGGACCTCCTGGACCAGAAGCAGGGTGCACTCTAGTGGTGAGGTCCATGGAGACAAGGGTTGTCTGTCTTGCTCCTGTCCAGATCCCCAGCGTCTGACAAGGACTGGCAAACTCTAGATGTTCGAGAGATGAACCAAAGATCAGATTCACCTGCATTCACTGCAGACTGGATGGTTAAGATGGGGAGAACAGAAGTGCCTTTATTGGGCATCTACTGTATACAGGCACCAAACCAGCAAAGGAGGCTGTGAGTGGGGATCGTGGTTCTCATGTTGAAGAAACATGACTGCTCATCACTGCACAGCTGGCGAGGAAGTACTGGACTGACCCCAGATGGCCTGGACCCCCATCGGCAGCAAGCATGTATTAAGCACCCACTGAGTGCCAAGCCTGGGGCTTAACTTGCAGGAGAGAAAGCAGATAATGAACAAAGCACAAACAGATACTGATAAATACATGAGTGAATAAATAAGGTCACTAGTTCTGAGCTTGATCAGGCTTAGATAATCAAAGGCCTTGCTGGAGGTTACTGTCGGGGACAGGAGGGGGTACCTAGACGTGAGAGTCATTCCAGGTCCTCTCTCTCCCCTCAGAGCTCATCCCCACCCAGTCCTGTTGGCTCCTCTGCTAACATGCAGGCATACATCTCTCCTTATCCTCAGTTTCCAGAGCCTCTATCTTAACCTCCTCTACTTCTTGGACTGCCTCGCTGCTCCCCGACTGCACCCCATCTTCAGCCAAGTCTCCACTTGGCTGAGCAGACATGGGTCTGACATGGGTCTGAGCTCACCCACCTCCTGGGCACCCTTGCACCCAGAATGAAATCCTTGTTCCTGCCCGGGTCTGCAAGGCCCCCAGTGCTCAGTCCCGCCAGCATCTCTGCCTCACCACCTTACTCACTTACTCTTTCAGGAGGGTCCACACAGGAAAGGAAGGCCTTCCCAGGAATTCAGCAGAGGGGACTGAACATAGGAAGTGGGGGACAAAGTCTGGGAACCCTCGGAAAAGGAGATGATGGTGACAGTCCCCAGAGAACAGCCACAGCAAGAACTTCTACCCTTGTAGGGTGGGAAGGACAACAGGAGGGGGTGATGTGAGCAGAGCCAGGACCACTGGAGAGCTGGAAACACAACAGGCCTGTCCCCTGAGCTGGGGTCCTGGGGGGAGGGCGGTACAGCGGGAGCAGGGACCACGGAGGGGCCATGGGCGGCATAGGAGCATCTGAGCAGAGAGCAGACCGGTGTCACTTCATGCCTGCCTCTCATTGGCTGGGCTCGGCAGGAAGCCAGTTGTCAAGGGAACCTGTGGCTGAGCAGAGTGAAGGACAAGTGGGGACAATCTGAGAGCGTGCAGCCCACCCGCTGGGTCAGCCCAGATGTAGATGCTCTCAGCCCCTCACTGCTCCTGGACCCTGCGTTCCATCAATTTCCCCTGCCTCCACCACCCCACCCCTGGCTCTTTGCAAGGCCTGCTCCGTCCTGCCTTCTGGTCTACCTTCTGCTGGGACCCAGGCTCTGCTGGAGCCTGCCCCTCCCCTGGTCCCCTCTGACCCTGGCTAAACCACGTGCCTTCCTTCAGCCCTGGACAGGAGGGGTATGTGGCTCACTGGGCAGCCGAGGTTTGACAACAGTCTCCGGGCTTAATCATCTGTGGGTTTCACTAGCAACACCCTCTGCACGCAGTCCAGACTGCAGGTGACTTTCACTATGTTCCAGTGATGGAAATGAGACCAGAGCTCCAAGCTTCTCGGCTGCTTGAAGGGCACCATCGTGAACTACAGGGGTGCACTGGTGGGGGAGAAACCCCACCAGATGCACGAAGACTGGGGTCCATGTCTTTAAAAAGGTGTCATCGACCTGCCTTCCTCAGGCTAGTCACCTCATCAGCAGAGTCAGCTGGGGGCTAGAACTGAGCCATTTCACTCCCTGGTTACCCAGACCAGGCCCCTCGGGCTGTCTTAACCATCTCCACTCAGTCATACAGCTGTGTACCAGTCTGAGGCTGACTGGGAAGACTACTTCAGTCTTTTAAAAAAAAATGAGAAATTTAATTCAGGGCAATGTTTGCAAAGGGGAACAGAGATGCCACAGGAATGATGGTGTTACCCAGGTATTAATTAAATCACAGCCGGAAGCCACCTGCCTTGGTCAAAGGTCACCTGGGGAAGCCAGGGCCACGGGCTGGAGGAGCTGCCAGAAGGAGGCTGCAGAGACAAGGCCATTGCCAGGAAAGCTGCCTGAGGCTCAGGGAGAGAGGATGGCACTTGGCTTCACCCTTCCCATCTTCTGCCAGAGCCCCAAAGGGCAGCCAGCACTGGTCAGCCCTAGGATGCTGAGTCCAGCAGGGGGAGGGGTGAGTCTGAGAGCAAAGGCCCAGGATCCAGACATGCCTAGGGTCCTGGGGATTGGATCCCTCCTGCATCCAGCCCTGGGCAGCTGGGCCGTGGGTGTCAGGGAGCCCGTGCCTCTGCCCCTGAGCCTGCCAACATGGCTGGGAGGCTGCCAGCTCCCAAGATGCTAACTGGAAGCTGTGTGATATCCGGCTTTACACGTGGGGGTGGGGATCAGGGGGAACTCGGCTTTATACGTGGGGGTGAGGATCAGGGGGAACTCAAGACGGAGATTGCAAAGCACACAGAGCAACTGTTGTGGGAGGCATATGGACGATGGGGTGACATGGAGCCAACACACCAGCCACCCCAACACTCTCTGCACAGAGGCAGGGCTGGAGCAGACCTCCCCATAAATGGTGGCTTCAAGCACCTAGCTACGAGAAGTTCAAACCTTGGGCTGTTCTACCCAGCAAGTCTACTGCGGTGATTTGTCCTACAGACGCACTTGCAGTGACGGGAAGGGTGTCTGCTCACAGATATTTATTGTTTGCAGCAGCCAAAGACTGTTGTCACCTGACATGGATCCACAGAGGCTTAGAGAAATCCCGGGGTTGAGGGTGGGGGAAGGGGGGTACCCAGTGGTGAAAATGAATGAGGCAGGTCCGCGTAGACAGAGATGAAGCAGTCGCCAGGATGTACTGATACGTCTCTCAAAAGCACAGAATGGTTTTTACAGCACACAACTCTGTGTTTAAGGAGCAGAGGGTGACACGGAGACTGTCTCTGAGGTGAGAGAGTCAGCCCTGCTCTGGGCAGGGGGCTGGGAGACACGAGAAGGGATGGGGCCCACGTGTTCAGCTCCACCTTCTGTGTTATTTACTGCATTTTCCCAAGTAGCGCAGCATCTTTACAGCAAGCATAGCCTGAGAAATTGGCCCTGGCGTTGTCTCAGTCCTGCAAGGAGCCCTCGGGCTCCTGCAGGGCCCCTCACCCCTGACATGGGGGGAGGTAACTTCTCCAAGAGGGTCCCCTTTCCCATCACCATGTGGTGATCCATCATGTTTATGACAAAAAATGCAGAGTGCACCCAATCTGGGTCAGAATGCACTTCAGTCCCCAGCTCAGTCCTCCAGCCCAGAGCTAACCACCTTGAATGGCTACAGAACCCTTGGGCTCTCTGCCCTGCGTTCTGTCTCTCCCTCCTGTTGGCCTCCTTCTGGCAGGTGGGCTGCACAGCAGTCTTTTTACCTCCAGATGGAGATGCCCCTGGCTCCACCCTGACTCCACCCCTGCATCCTCCCTCCTGGCAGCTACCCTCACCGCCTTCCCCGCAGGAAGCAAGCTCTCCCTCCTGAAGGGGGTTCAGAGACAGGAGCCCTTGGGATCCCACCGTCAGCTCCCCCTGAGCAGAGGTTTCTCAGAAGAGTCTAGGATAAATAAAGCAATAGCTGCTTTTCCTCTAAGGTAGTAGCCTGGGTCTGGTTGAAGGACAGGAGGATAATTAAATTTGCCAGGAGGGGATGCTGAGCCCACAGCAAGGCACTGTCCCTAGGACAGCAGGGTCAGGTTCATGGACAAGCTGAGCTCCCCAAACATCTGATTCCTCCTCCTGCAACTCTTTCCCAGGTGGGCCCAGTGCCTGCATGCCTGGGGTTCTAGCGGGGAGAGAAGGATGACAGGCAGTGGCCCAGCCCCAGAGCTCAGCCAACGTGCCCACCAGAGAGGCAGCAAGGAAAGGGCCCTGGGAGCCCTGGAGGGAGGCAGGAGGGAGAGAAATGGGAGGGGGAGAGGACGAGAAGGGAGAGAGATGGGAGAGGCAGGGGAGGGGGAAGGGAGGAGGGAGAAGGGAGGCACTCTCTGCAGTCCCCAGTGCCCAGCTCAGCACCATCACAGGCTCTCAGGCTCCATGGAGGTGCAGGGTCAGAAGAGGAAGTTCCTGGTCCACACACAGCCTGAAGGCCTTGGCTGGTGAATCAGCAAAAGGGAGAGAGCAGGTGGGCTTCCCTGGTGGTGCAGATGGTCAAGAATCTGCCTGCAATGCAGGAGACCTGGGTTCGATCCTCGGTTTGGAAGATGCCCCAGAGAAGGGAATGGCGATCCACTCCAGTATTCTTGCCCAGAGAATCCCAAGAACAGAGGAGCCTGGTGGGCTACAGTTCATGGGGTTTCAAAGACTCGGACACAACCGAGCAAATAACACACACGCACAGAGGGCAGGTGTGCAAGTCAGAGCCCAGAGGACGAGCCAGGACCCAGTGGGAGCCTGTCAGCTCCCCCTTTTGCTACATAACAGACCAGGGAACTGAGGAGTGATGTAGGGAGACTTTCTGGATCCATAAGAGAAAGGCATTTAGGACAGCCCCCTTCTGTGGAAACCCACAGGGTGAGGCATTACACCCTGGGAGAGAAAAGGGCAAAACAAGAGACTTTTCAGCTCCCTCCTCCCACAGGACTCCCATTAACAGGGAAATAGTAGTCCCGACTCTGCCCAGAGCACAGGACCCTACTGTCCTTTCAAAGAATGAAAGGAGAAGGACGACGCTGGGACACATGCTCTGACACTGCCATGTAGGGAGGTCTGGGGTCCCCAGGCTCAGGGGACCCCAGTCCCCTGCCTACTCCTGTCTGACATGGCTCCACTGGCCACATCCCAGGTGGGTGCCGCTGCTGACATCACTGCAGTCTCGGTCAGCCTGAGTGCCTGGGGCTGGGTGTTCATAGCTCAGTACTCATGACTCAGTGCTTGGAGCTCAGTACTTGGGCTGGGTGCTCTAACTCAGTACTAACAACTGGGTGCTTGGAGTTCAGTTCTCAGGGCTGAGATGCATCTGACTCCCTACTACAACTCCACAAGGAGAGGGTCCCCACTCATGTCACAGGCAGGTAAGCTGAGGTTCAGAGAAGGCACTTGCCCAAAGCCATGCAGAGTGTTAGGGGATGGACCAAGCATTCAACTGACCAAGAGACAGAATGGGGCCACTGCTTAGGGATAGAGCTGTACACAGTAGGTACTCATCAGAGTAAGTGATGTGCACCCTTGGAGACATCATCCTGATGGTGAACTGAGCCCTCTGCCAGCACCAACTAAATCCTGGCCCAGTCTGTCTCTGATACACCCACCAGGACCACAAATACAGCTCAGAGAGGGGCCAGTTCACTAGCCCCAGGGCTGCCTTGTAATTAGGTTCCACCCCACACCCACCCTGTGCCCTCCCTGGCAGCCAGAGCTGGGGGCATAGCCTCAGGTGGCTGCAGCCCAGGCGATCCTCTAACCACTGGCCCCGAGTGGACATGGGCCCTGAGAGGTCGGGGGAGGGGCTCTGGTGAAAGCAGGTGCCCCCCCCACCACTGCAGCTCCAGGCTCAGGAAGGCGTGGTGTGCCCCAGCCATGGCCTTCCTTTCCCACCAGTGGCTAGATTTAGAAATGCCCAGAAAAACCTGGAGTTTGCTTCAGGACATGGACTCCTCTGAGTCAGAGACCACAAACACCATTGCCCTCAGAGAGGCAGCTTATATAAATTCATGAGGCCATCTGGGAGCTTGCATACATAATAAACAAGCAAGACTATTCTTCCAAAAAGAAACATCTTTATCTGCATTTCTTTTCCCAAAGTTCCTCTTAGTGGATATGTCATTTCTCTTCCCTAGAAAAGAATAAGCAGCATTTTGCTGCCTTCCTAAAAACACAATGCGAACATGATGATGAATGGCCCCTCGTGAGGAAGGCAATAGGGAGTGGTGGGGGCTGTGGAGAACTGCAGTGCAGACCCCTGCCTGCAGGGGCCATGGCTGCTTGCTCAGGAGTGGAAGCTCTCTATGGTCAGATCTTTTTTTCCTTTTTTTAAAAAAGAAAACCAGAAATCCAAAATTTTAGATAACAGCTGAATTTTGAAGTATCGACAAATGACAAAAAGGCCATCATTAAAAAGTCTACAAATAACAAATGCTGGAGAGGATGTGGAGAAAAAGGAACCCTCCTACAGTGTTTTTGGGAATGTAAATTGGTAGAGCCATTATGAAGAACAGTATGAAGATTACTCAAAACACAAAAAATAGAGCTACCATACGATCTAGTGATCCCACTCTTGGGCATATATCTGGAGAAAACTATAATTCAAAAAGGTACATGCACCCCTAAGTTCACTGCAGCGCTATTTCCAACAGCCAAGACAAATCAGTTCAGCTCAGTTCACTCAGTTGTGTCCAACTCTTTGCGACCCTGTGAACCGCAGCATGCCAGGCCTGCCTGTCCATCACCAACTCCCGGAGTTCACCCAAACTCACGTCTGTTGAGCCATCCAACCATCTCATCCTCTGTCATCCCCTTCTCCTCCTGCCCTCAATCTTTCCCAGCATCAGGGTCTTTCAGACAAAGACAAATATCATGTGATATCACTTATATGAGGAACCTAAAATATGATACAAAAGAACTTATCTATGCAACAGAAACAGACTCACAGACATAGAGAATAGATTTGTGGTTGCCAAGGGAGAAGGGAGCTGGGGGAGGGAAGGACTGCAAGTTTGGGGTTAGCAGATCAAACAGTTATATACAGGATGGATAAACAACAAGGGCCACTGTATCGCACAGGGAAATATATTCACTATTCTGTGATAAACCATAATGAAAGCAAATAGGTATATATGCATAACTGAGTCACTTTGTTGTACAGTAGAAATTAATACAATATTGTAAATCAACTATACATCAATAAAATAATTTTTTAAAAAAAGAAATATTGACAAATGGGGGGCTTCCCTGATGGCTCAGACAGTAAAGAATCTGCCTGCAATGCAACAGACCTGGGTTCGATCCCTGAGTCAGGAAGATCCCTTGGAGAAGGGAATGGCAACCCACTCTAGTATTCTTGCTTGGATAACCCCATGGACAGAGGAGCCTGGCGGGCCACATTCCATGGGATGGCAAAGAGTTGGACGTGACTGAGCAACTAACACTTTCACGGACAAAAGGGCTAACCAAAACAGGTCTACGGGCCAAGTCAGCCTGCAGACCACAGGCTGTGACCCTGTCTTAGGGAACTGCTCCTTCCCCAGGCTACCTGGCTGATGGGAACATGAGGGGGCCCCTGGGGTCCAGCTCTCCCAGGGGCACCTGTCCTGGCACAGAGCTCCTGCCCCCACCAGGATAGATGCCCACACTCAGGCTGCTCTGAAAGAGCCCACGAGGGAGCCAGGGGCCAGCACCCTGGAGAAAGTCTGAGCTGTGCTGCGTGGGCCTCCAGTGCTCCTGCCGGTTCTGGGCTGTGCTCACCACCACCTCACCTTGGGCATTACCAGGTTCAGCCATCACCATGACTGTCTGTCATAGCACAGCTTTCCCACATTAGACAGCAAGCCTGTGCTCTGAAATGCAAGCCTCGGGTGGGGATCCCAGACACAGGAAGGACTGAATTCCCCCTAAGGCAAGAGATACCTTCAGCCTTTGTTCCAGAGTCTCTCTGTTCTCACCTCCTCCAAATTCTGCCTGTTCTGATTTCCCTGCCTATAAATTCCATGCATAAGTCTGACACTGCGGTTACCGTCGCTTCAACAAGAAACCCACCTGCCCCTATCCCCGGATCCTGCCTGGACCAGCCCACCTGAGCAGCCCGACAGTGGGAGCCTCTGTTCCTCGGTCCCCGGTGCCCCCTGCTGGTCAATCCTTGGAGATGAGGGAGGTTCTAGCATCTGTGCACCTGCAGTCCCTGTGCCTGGGAATCAGGGTTACAGACTAACCCCACATGCACTCAGCATTCCAGTGTCCAGCAAGAACACTCTGTGTTTCCCTAAGCTCCTCTCCCGGGTGGAACTGACTCCCTCATCCACGCACTTGTTCAGCCACATGGCACTGGGAGTCAGGAAGAGCCCTCAATGATATGCTCTCGGTCTTTAGCAACTGCTTCTCCAAGCTGTGAATCGTTACTCACTCATTTGGGATCATTCCACACAAGTGCATCAGTGGGAATGTATCACACAGGCCGGGGTTCAGCCCAGTCTCTCTTGACTCTTATTTGACTCACTCTGGGAGGAAAGGTCTTCCAAGAGCCAACCACCAAGGAGGAAGCTGGGTGGGAGAGGAGCCAGGAGAGACAGACAGAGAGAAGGGCTGACAGGTGGATGTAAGCTCAGAGGAGAGAACCTGTCCAAGACCCTGAGACCTGGGCCAGGAGGCAGAGCTTAGGAAGATTCAGCCTCAACATCAGGAAAATAAAAGCATCTGTGCTGTTTTTACTAATTCTCCAAAAGCACCACGGATCTGGCATCTACTTGTGATAACTGCCTTGTTTTTTTTTAAATGTTCATGAAAATGTTCATTTTTAGCATGGATAATTTTAAACCATTTTCAAATCGACCTTTCCTGGCAATGAGTAGATATGATTTGCTTCCATGAAGACACCCACAGGCTGTCTAAATCTGGCATCGCCGCTGAGTAGGGATGGATCTGTAATCACAGATGCTCTGTGACCCCGGTTTCTTAGTTTCCTGGACCGAGCTCCTCCCTTCCATCCTCTCCCACCCACAGGCACAAACACAACTTCCTGCTGAGTGTTGGGAGCCCCTGCCCGTTCCCACTGCTCTGCAGACCTACCCACATCATACAGGAAATCAGATTTAGTCCTTGGTATTTTAAGGATCAGGGTTTCCCAGGTGGCGCTAGTGGTAAAGACTCTGCCTCCCAATGCAGGAGATACAAGAGATGCGGGTTCAATCCCTGGCTGGGGAAGATCCCCTGGAGGAGGGCATGGCAGCCCACTCCAGTATTCTTGCCTGGAGAATCCCATGGACAGAGGAGACTGGTGGGCCACAGCCCATGGGATCGCATAGTCCGACATGACTGAAGTGACTTAGCACACACACACCCATGTAAAGGATGCAGAGGAGGAAGCTCTGCTTGTGGGCCATCCATGGGCATGGCCACCAGCCTAAGCTTTGGGGTTGGAGAGCAGAGCTCAGTTCTAGACTCTGTCCCCAGGTGACCTCAGGCAAGTCCCCAAGCCCTCATCTGTGATGGTGATGGTGACAGTCCCCCACCCCCCACCCACATGGCAAGGCCCGAAGGAGGCAACAGACCCCAAGCAGTCCTGTCTTAACTGTCATCAGCCGGCACCCAGCTCTGTGACCCACCCTTGGACCACAGTTGCCTCCAAGGACTCCAGAACTGCCCTTGTCAGGGGAGCACCCTGAAGACCCCGCTGTGGGCAGAACACTAGCCCTGCTGACTCTGGGTCTGCCCTGCCTGCGGCTCACTGTCTTCTTTGTTTCTTGTGTCCCTGGAACTCCTCTCCCCAAAGGCAGTCTCACTAGCTTCCTCTGCACCTAACTTCCTGGCGGGGATCTGTCCGACTCCCTCCTTTCAGACCCCAACCAAGATCACCCAAGATCATCCGTCTCTAGTGAGCACACACTTGGAATCAGACTAACCCTAATCCGCCCTTCTTATCTGTAATGATTGGCCTGGCCATTTTCACAGGACGTGAGCACAAGCTTGACCTGACTTTTACAGAGGAGATGGCTGTACCCAGGGTCTATTCAGAGAGCGGTCTGGAGCCAGTACAGCCTGAGCACTACTCAGGCCCCATCCGGACCTGTGGAGCCTAGGTCAGCATCTTCACAAGACCCAGTGGTCCCTGAGCACGCGCAGTTCAGGCTGCTGGTCTGTGGGCATCGGACTGGGCCAGGCCACGGATACACCTCTGACACGTGGCCTAGAAAGGATAATTAACGACACATCTAAACAATCGAGAGATTTTGCACAAAACTAATCTCCAGTTTTACTCAATTAAAGAAGGGGCAGCAGCATCTGCATCCGCAGTGGCTGCCCGGTCAGCTGGGTGAGGGGTCTCAATTCACCTTGCCCCCACCCTCCATGATGGCCCCCACTCGCACCACTCTCAGCCCCCCAGACATTCAGGTCTGAAGTCCCCGGCACCTTTCCTGGGAGCTGCACCAGCCCCTGGCCACTTCTGCTCAAGCCTTTGCATCTGCTGCTCCCTTCTCTCACGTCTGCATGGTTCTTCCCTCACTCCCCTGGGGTGTCTACCCATCACCCCCAGCTCAGGAGGCCCTGCGGGGACACCTCTGTCTTCCCACCTTACCCTACCATGACTGCCTTCACATGCTGTGTCTCCATCCCCACTCAAGATCTTGAGCACTGAACTTTCCAGAATAAGGCAAAACCTAGGGGTCACTTGGAACTCAGCAATTCACTGATGAATGGATGGACGACAGGCCGGGCCACCCCGCCCTCTGGGCCTCACTTTCTCCACTTGTCAAGGAAGGGGGCTTGGCCACAGGACCACATAGGTTCCCCGTCGAGGCAGCACAGTGCCTCTTCCAGGGACTAAAGAGAGTGGCTGGATCTTCCCCATGACACCAGAGGGACGCTGAGTGAGCCATGAGGGCCAAGGCCCTGGCAGGAGGGAGGACAAAGGGGCCGGTGTGGAGGACAGAGGGGAGGACTGAGCCTCTTGGAGGCCGTGCTCCTCATTTCTGGAGCCTGAGGTGCTAAGAGACACGAGTGGGAGCAGAACCTGTGGACCAGGACAAGCAAGGGAGGCAGAGAAAGGAGCCAAGTGGATGGACGGCTAGAATGGGTCCCCCTCTTGCAGTCAAAGTAGCTGATGCTTGGGTCCTGCAAATAGGGACTTACCCTCTCCACTTCAAGGCACTCTTGCTGTCTTATTTCATTTTTCTTTAAATCACTAGCAGTTGCCCCCGGCTGGTCTCCCCAGCTACCATTGGTTCCCAACCCAGCATGCTCCCTGATTTAGGATCAAAGAACTGCAGGTCAACAAGAGAAAGGGTTTTGACTGAACACACGGGAAGGATGGAAACGGAAAGGGAGGAGCACCGATCAACTCATTCCTAAATGTCACACCTTTAAAAAAACATTCCCACTGGGAATGTTTGGGGCTCATACCTGCCTGGACAAAGACTCACCACGAAGGGTGCTGGGCGGAGAGGTGGGCTCATGCCCCTCAGGCCTATGATAGAACCATCTGCTCTGAACCTCTAAAAACTCACTACCCAAAGGACCCAGACACGTCAGACCTGGGCTTCATTTCATGCATCATCAGGATTCCCAGGCAAAACCCAGAGGCTCTTGGTGACTCTGTCTGATGGGGTTGCTGAAAAGTGTGCTTACCCAACTCTCACTTGATGCTTCATCACAAGACCAAAGGGGGTCGTCTGTCCAGATAGACAGCATTGGGCATGTACACGCATGGACTGTGTAGGGGGTGTCTGGCCCCCCCACGTCCGCTGGAAGTCCTCTCTGGAGTCTCCGTAAGTAATTCACAGTCTGCTTGGAAAACCCATGATGTGCTTTGCAAACAGAAAGATCCCCATGCTCACTGCCCTCCCTCCATATACACCAACCTCATCTATTCATGCCTCCTGTCCTCTGCACTTGCTGGTTCTTAACCCGGAATATTCCTCTCCCAGGCCTTCTAGAGATGAGCCTCTTCTGGCCATTCAATTGTCACTTCCTCAGAGACACCTGCCTCCTCCCCACCACCTCCCTCCTCCCCGCCTGCCATCTCTTCCATCCTTCTCCCCAAGGGTCTTCCTAAACTTATTGCTCTTTGAAATTACCTATTTAGTTGCTAATTTGTTTATGATCTGTCTTTCCCACTAGAATATAAACTACTCCAAAGCAGAAACACACGGCTTTTCTTGTTTACAAATGAAACTCCAGGCCTGACACCTTAGGTCCCTGATGGGTATTTGTCGAATGATGGTGGATGAGATTTCGATCCTTAGGTAAACACCGCTTGCAGCCTGGGTGTTGCTATAGAAATCTCTCCTTCCCTAACAAAACTGATACAATCGTGGGCTTATCAAATATTTGCTGACACCCAATATATGCAGCACTTGGACTACAAAACCTCAGGAGAATAGAGTCTGTTCATAAACAGACAGACCCAAGAATGGATGTGCCCCGAGAGAATGGGTCCCTGTTAACTGGAGGTGGATTTGCCGGAGTGCCTCCCAGGGAAGGTCATATGGCCAAAGAGACTCACCCAGTGCTGGCATCTCACTTCCCAGCAGGGTTCAGCTCTGCTGACGAAGGAGGAAGAAGAGGTCCCTACCCAGCTCTTGCCTCACTATTCTGAGAACTCTGTCCCAGCATCACCCAAAATCTTCAAAAGGAGCCAGAAATTCAGAGTCATAAATAAAATTTTTCAATTTCCAAAACACAGTATGGGATGAAACCAAACTTGTCTCTAGGTGCCTGGCCTGCTCTGCTTCTTAGGAGATCCCAGGAGGCATCCCATCACCTCGCTGCTCTCCCGCCCCCACCAGTAAAACTCAATTTCCTTTGGGGCCCTAAGAAGCCAAGGAAGCCATCACGCACAGGGACCCATTGTGGCTCAGAGAATCCCATGCAGGGCATTTGCATTTTCGTTTTGCCTTGTCAACAGCAGAAATTTATTTCTCACAGTTCTGGAGGCTGGAAGTCTGAGATCAGAGTGCCAACACAGTCAGGTTCTGGTGAGGGCCCACAGACTGGACTGCCAAGTTCTCTCTGTGTTCTCACATGGTGGAAGGGGGCAAAAGAGCTTTCTTGGGTGTCTTTCATAAGGGGACTAATCCTGTTCATGACCATCACATTAAGTATTAGGATTCCAATGTGTGAGTTTTAGGGGGACACAAAGTTCATGCCATATCATTATCATTGTTGTAATTATTCCATCTATGACTATATAAGATTTTATCTAGTATAGAGTTGGTGGACATTTGGATGATTTCCAGATCTGAGTTATAAGTAAAGAAGCTACGAACACTTCTGCACATAACTTTTGTCATTTCTTCATTCCTGTCTGTAGAATTGCTCTATCACAGGGCAAGAAATACTTTTAGTAAGTCTAAGGTTTGGCCCACCTAACATCTGTCTTGTTCTTATATAAACACAAGTGTGGGGGACGGAAATGGGGGGAGGGTAGGTAGGGAGAGGCAGTTTGAGATAATATTCTTTTTATTAATTAATTGTATTACTTTTGGTTGCAGTGGGGCTTTGTTGCTGCTCAAGCGCTTCCTCTAGTTGCGGCAAGTGCGCTTCTCACTGAGCTGCCTTCCCTCGTTATGGACCGTGGGATCCGGACAGCCTGCGTCAGCAGTTGGTGCACGCCGGCTCGTATTTGTGGCTCCCTGGCGCTAGAGCACAGGCGCAGTAGTTGTGGCCCACAGGCTGAGTCGCTCTGCAGCATGTGGCATCTTCCCAGGGATCAGACATATGGACCAGGGATCAAACCTGTGCCTCCTGCATTGGCAAGCAGACTCTTATCCACTGTACCACCAGGGAAGTCCTGAGATAATATTTTTTAGTAGATTTTAAGCTCTGACATACTTTAAGGTATCTGGAAGGCCAGGCTGAAGACTCCTGTTTTTGCAAAACTATCCATGATTATCAAGGCCCTTCATTTTTACTTCAAAATCTCTGTATCTTCTTAACAGAGTCTTTCAAAAAGGAGACGTTTTTAATTATGCTGAGGTCTAATTCATCAATTCTTCCCTTTTTTTGGAATTAAATCTAAGAACTCTTCAACCAGGTCTAGGTCCTAAAGATCTCTATTTTTTTTTTCTAAAAGTTCTATAGTTTCACATTTTATACTTGTCTGTGGTCTCTTTCAAATTAATGTTTGTATAAACTGGAAAGTTTGGTTGAGGTTCATTCTTTTGTATAGGAACATACATCCTTTTGTCTATGGATGCTCCCACAACATTTGTTGAAAAGACTATTCTTTCTCAGAGAAATTGAATTGCTTTTACCACTTTGTTAATGTAATGTATACAGAAGTAGAAAAATAATGTTGCACATGAAACATATAATGTTATAAACCAATGTTACCTCAAAAAAAAAAAAAAGGCAAGCAGCAAAAAGGATAGCAACAATAACAAAAAATTAGTTGGGGAGAAAATATTTGTAAATCACTTATTCAACAAAGGACTTGTAGTTGGACTGAATAAAGAACTATCAATATTGTGAGAAAAAAAAAAACTGTCTACATTAACAGAATTAAGGGGCGAAAAGCCACATGTTTTCAGTTGATGCTGAAAAAGTATTTGACAAAATTTAGTACCCTTTCATGATAAAAAGCAGTCAGCAAACTAGGTGAATGGTTAAATAAACTGTGGTACATTTATACCATGGAATCAGTTCACTCTACTCAGCAATTTTGAAAAATGAACTACTGATACAATTGGAATGGACTCCAAGTGTATTATGCAGAGCAAAGAAGTCAATCTGCTATATATTGTCTTATTCCATTTATATAGCATTCTTGAAGTAACAAAATTCGAGACAGAGAATAGATTAGTGGTTGCCAGGGGTTTGGGATGGAAGATGGGGAAATTAGAGGGGTTGCCCAAGGGAGCCTTTGTTGATGGAACAATTCTATATTTTGGTTGGACAGGTACACGAAACTACACACGATAAGACTGCCATATAGAGAACTAGAGAAGTCTGAATAAACTCTATGGGTTGTACCAATGTCAATTTCCAATTTTGTTATTGGGCTATACTTAGGGCATCTGCATTTTTAAAGGCCATTTTTCTCTCCTGTTAAAAGCTATGCTTGCCTTGAACCAAAGAAATTAATCTCCAGTCCTTAATGCTGACCAAGCCAAACAGGTAATAAAGATGAAATATTCTGAAGCAGAGAAACCCAGCCAGGAGGGGCCTCTCCCATCCTTAACGTGAGGGTAGACATCTTGGCCCTCTTTGGAGAGGAGGACCCAGGAGTCAGCTGGGAATCCCCTTCCCCACCTCAGGACTCACTCCTACTGGAGCTGGAAGTCAGGTCCCTTAGAAACAGGTCCGAAGCCCAAGGTTTCCCATGTCATGGCAGAAATGCTCAGAGAACATGGTGTGGCCACCCTGGACATACATGCTCCTGCATGTCACCACTGGCAACACCTTCTCTGGACATCCAGGCACACTGCTTATAGTCGAGGACCATGCTCTGCTGGATCCCATGGCACAGGAAGGGTTTCAACACCCAGTGATCCAAAGGCAGAAAATGCTGCAATGACCACCTCCCAGGCTGCACATGAATCCCTGAGAGGGACCCAGGGTCTGCACAGATGCTGCCCAAGGAAACCTAGAGCAAAGGGGGTTTCACCAAAGAACTGGAGCTTCACAGATGTCCCCAACCACTGGGCTTCCCTTCCCATCTGCCCTGCTGCAACCGAAACCCCTAGGCACTGATGACGAAGACCTGCACCCTGCCTCCACTGTCGGCTGATGGAGAAAGGGCGCCTCCTCGCAGCCCAGGAGCCCCTCCCCGTCTGGCGCTTACCTCCAGCGGGACCACCTGCATCAGGATAGCAAAGTTGGTGAGGTGCGTGCAGCGGCAGACGGAGTAGCTGAGGTTCCCTTCCGTGAGCGCACAGCCCTGGTTCGACCAGATGCCTTCTCCGGAGCTGAGGACACAGACGGAAAGGTCAGCGGGAAGCAACCGCCCAGCCTTGCCCCAGGGGCTGAGAAACTGTTCTCACTCAACAGGCTGATGAGTCTTGTTGATCGGGCCACAAGGGAACAAGCACCTGTTTCCTTCTGGGAGGGGGAAGCTGTGTAGCCATGTTAGCACAATCACTTTGGAAAACACCTGGTCTGAGGTCCAATAAACATGAAGTGTCTCTTGGCCACCTGAAGGTCTTCTTTGGAGAAATGTCTATGCAGGTCTTGAGCCATTTTTCGATCGAGTGTCTTTGTTTCTGTTACTGAGTGGTATGGACAGTCTGTATATTTTGGAAATTAACCCCTTGTCGGTCACAGCATTTGCAAATACTTTCTCCTGTTCTGTGGTTGTCTTTTCTTTTTGCTTATGGTTTCCTTTGTTGGGCATGTACTCAAACAAAACTCTAATTTGAAAAGATACGTGCACCCCAATATGCACAGCAGCACTAGTTACAATAACCAAGACATGGAAGCAGCCTAGATGTCCACTGACAGATGAATGGATAAAGAAGACATGGTACATGTATACAGTGGAATATTACTCAGCCATGAAAAAGAATGAAATAATGCCATTTGCAGCAACATGGATGAGCCTAGAGATGACCACACTAAATAAGTCAGAAAGAGAAAGACAAATACCATGTATCACTTACATGTGGAATCTAAAATATGATACAAATTAACATATCTAAGAAACAAAAAGGACTCACAGACACAAAGCACAGACTTGTGGTTGCCAAGGGGGAGGGGAAGCGGAGGGAAGGGCTGGGGGTTTGGGACTAGCAGATGCAAACTATTATGCATAAAATGGGTAAACACAGTCCTACCATATAGCACAGGGAACTATATTCAATATCCTGTGATGAACCATAATGGAAAAGAATATGAAACAGAATGGATATGTATATATAACTGAGTCACTTTGCTGTACAGAATAAATTAACACAACATTGTAAATCAACTATACTTCAGCAAAAATTTCATAAAAATGGAGTGTGTAGGTCCTGCAACCCAGCAACCCCAGCTAGAGAATGCTGAGCTATGTGCACAGGGACACATCTGGGATGTTTCCTGAATGACGGGTGATGTTAGAGAACACTTTAAAGTTACCTAATGTCCACCTCCCTGGTGGCTCAGACAGTAAAGAATCTGCCTGCGATGCAAGAGACTCGGGTTTGATCCCTGGGTCAGGAAGATCCCCTGGAGAAGGGAATGGCTACCCAATCCAGTAATCTTGCCTGGAGAATCCCATGGACAGAGAGGCCTGGCAGGCTACAGTCCATGGGGTTGCAAAGAGTTGGACACAATTGAGCGACTAACACTTTCACACTAATGTCTACCTCAGGGACCTGGATAAGGCATGAACACTAGTAAAAAGCAACATGTATTCATACGGACAAAACACACAAACATAACATCCAATGTTGAATGCATAATAATGAAACAAGGGCATGACGCAAAAGATCAAATATTTTCTACGAATATAACTACACACTATACATAAGTTATTCAGAAAACTCCCCACAGAGAGAGCAAAAGACTAGGATAAGATGTAAACATCTTTTACGTGTTTGCTTTTCTTTATAATGTTCTAATTCTTTAAACAATCACGTTTTGACATATTACCTGCATCATGTCTTCAAGTACAAACCAAGACAAAAATTACTTGAAGCAAGGGTGCTCAAATGCTAACTGGGGTTCATTCTTGTGGTGAGAATATCAGCAATTACAATTTTCCTCTCTGTACCGCTGTATATTTCCAAATCCAAAAAAAAAAAAAAAAAAGAAGAGAGATGTTTAAATGGTTCTTCCCAGAAACTGCAACTCTGAGTGATCAGCAAAGACAAATCTTTGCTTTGGCCAAAGGCAGGGGCCCTTGGGGAAAGGTTTTATAAAGCTGAAGCAGTTTAAAAGCTCTAGTTCCGCTTTGCTTTATGTTCAGTTTTCATGACAACATCAGCCGTGGATGAGGAATGCAGCCGTCCCAGAGGGTGGCGTATAAAGACAGTCCTGCCTGCTCCTGCTCACGCCCAGTGAACGAAACACACACGGGCGGCATCTTTATTTTCATCCCTGAGGCAGATGGTGTCCCTATGAGGATGCTGTGATCGTAACTCTGGGTGAGCCTTGGGCAGCACGCAACTTAAGGGTGGGTGGGGTTGAAGGGGTCATCGGGCAGGGACTCAGGGTGGTGCTGAGCCTGATGACATGGGAACAGGGGCTTTGGAGGCGAGGTTCATGACAAGCGAGGTGGGGGCATTTAGCAGAGACCAGACAGCACAGCCAGGACCACTGGAACCGATCAGTTTAGGGCTGCCACCCCCCAATGAGATCAGAATAAAAGGGCCTTAGAGATGGGCAGGAACTCCCCCACCATGCCACCTGTTAGGGCTAACTGGCTTCCGTTCCTTGAGACACTCGCTGCTGGGCTGTATGCGACCTCTGTCTACTGAATATATGAATGCCATACTTGAATTAGAGGGTGACCGGAAAACTAGAAGGCACAGAATTTGGGGAGCGCGATCACAGGGGTGGAAAGTGCACCTTGCACAGACGCCAAGAGTGACGATGAATTAAAAACCAACCATGAAAGTCACGTTTTCCCGAACGGAGCCACGAAGGCATGACGATGTCTTCATTAGCCAGGGGACCTGAGCCCCGTGTGGTGTCACCTCTGCCTGCATAAAGAGCTGCATCCCAGGGAGCCCGTGTAAACAAGAAGCCTCGCTCCCCAGTCTGTGCGTCAATAAATCTGCCATGGAAGCCAGGCCAAGCGATGTCAAATAACAGGAAAATATGCGTCTCACCCTGTGACCGAGGAAGTTGGCATCTGAGCAGAAAACCATTCACCCACATGCATAAATGGAATGTGTATATATAAATATGAAAATGCTTCATATTATGCGTATTCTGTAGATGTGGGCAGAACACACACAAGAAAGGATGGTGGAATAATGCAAGAAACATGAAACTAAACAACCATATGTTTCCTGGGAATGTAAATATAAGACATGCACAAGTTACTGAAAGATACACACAAAAATCTGCCCTCTGTGTTACTGCAGGCTCTAGGAAAGGAGATCAGGATAAGATCTCAAAGTCCAACAGGACATGTGCTTTTCTAAATAATGTTTTATTTTTTAAAAGAATAATGCTTTAATATATTGCTGCTATCATTTGCTAAAGTGTAAGCTAGGAAAAAAATAGCCTAGAATTCTAAGCTCAGTGAGACCATCTTTCAAAAATAAAAGTGCACGTTCTCAGAAAAATAAGAATGGGACTTGCTGCCAGCAGACTCGCACTACAAGAGGAGTTATGGGAACATACCAGACAGAAAGTGTGTTCTACACAAAGTGATAAAATAGCTGGAGATTGAAAACATGAAGGGAAATTATTATGCTTTTAATATTTATTTTTATTTATTTATTTGACTGCTCTGGGTCTTAGTTGCTGCATTTGGGCTCTAGTTCTCTGACCAGGGATTGAACCTGTAGCCCCTGCATTGGGAGCTCAGAGTCTTAGCCCCTAGACCACCAAGGAAGTCCCCACAATTATCACTTTCTTAATTTTAATTGCCTTAGAGGACAACTAATTACCTAGAGTAACAATACTCCCAACATACTGTGCATTTATGACATCTGTAAAGATAAAATGTATAATAATGCTAATGCTAAGTCACTTCAGTCGTGTCCGACTCTGTGTGAGCCCATAAACGGCAGCCCACCAGGCTCCGCCGTCCCTGGGATTCTCCAGGCAAGAACACTGGAGTGGGTTGCCATTTCCTTCTCCAATGCATGAAAGAGAAAAGTGAAAGTGAAGTCACTCAGTCGTGTCCGACTCTTAGCGACCCCATGGACTGCAGCCTACCAGGCTCCTCCATCCATGGATTTTCCAGGCAAGAGTACTGGAGTGGGGTGCCATTGCCTTCTCCGATGTATAATAAGAATAGTACTAATTATGGGCAAGAACAGCTATGAAACGATTGTTGTATTGTCTCTGAGTACATGTGAGGTGGTATAATATTATTGGCGGGTAGACACAGATGAATTAAAGATATATATTCTAAGCCCTCTAGGGCAACCTTACAAAAAAGTTAAAAGGAAGTATACACCAGGAGTCAATAGCAGATAAAAAATGGTATCAAAAATACACAGAAAAATCCAAATGGAGTAAGAAAAGGAGAATATAAGAAGCAAAAAAAATAAATAAATAAAAGTAGATCATGATCTGGTCGGGTGTGTGATCGAGCACGGACATCCTGGCCATCTCCCTCACTCTTCTCTCTACTCCCTCCGTCCCCTCCTCTGCCCCCTCCTCGCCCAGGGACCCTCCCACGCAGACAGTACCTGAAGTCCAGGAAGGCGCAATACAGGAAGATTCGGTTGCTCTCATTGGTGGCCTCAGTGTACTGCCTTTGAGTCTGAAATGAGAGAGGATGGACACACCTCATGATACAGCCAGGAAGACAAGTTGCCAACACTGGTGGGAAAGCCAAATGCTCATGATACAGCCAGGAAGACAAACTGCCAACACTGGTGGGAGAGCCAAACGCTCGCGACCCCCAAGAGTCCAGGTTGTGGACACACAAAGCCCTTGACCTTCCACTGCAACCCTTGTGGACAGAGAAGGTGGGTCACCCAGCCCCATCTCTCACATGGCGCTCCTTTGCCCACAAATCAGGGCTCCTTTGCATTCAGGTCCTTTGCACTTGCTGGGTCCTTCTGCTAGAAAGCTGTTACCCTAAGACAACCCTCCCTACCTTCAGGTCTCTCCTCAGGAGATCCACCTGCCCATTCAAATCAGTTTCAACCTATCCCTTCCTCTTACTGCATTTTTCATAGTACTGATCACGCAGAATGTTGCATATTTACTTACTTCCTTGTCTGCTAGCTTCCTCTCTAGAACCTGCACACAGAGAACCTGTGGCATCTCGTTTCCTCATATCCCCTGTGCCTACCCTAGTGTCTGGCACACAGCACGTGCCTACTAAATACTTATTGAACCAATGAACAAGTGAACAGATCCATCAACAGCCCTGTTACTAGGATTCTCACTCCCCTAAGAGAGAAAGTCTCGTTCCCAGGTTACTCCTGGATGCCAACTCGGGGTATCTGGTATCAGCTGCTCTGCCCTCAGCAACACACAGAGGCTTCTCCAAGAATCTTGCCAGGGAGCTCAGGAAGCCAGCAGCTCCATTGGAAACCAGAATAAACGGTATCTAATCAATTCCCAGTCGATAAATCAAGAACCAGAGATCAAATAGCCAACATCTGTTGGATCATAGAAAAAAACAAGAGAATCCCAGAAGAACATCTACTTCTGCTTCATTGACTACACTAAAGGCTTTGACTGTGTGGATCACAACAAACTGTGGAAAATTCCTCAAGAGATGGGAATACCAGACCACCTTACCTGCCTCCTGAGAAACCTGTCTGCAGGTCAAGAAGCAACAGTCAGAACCAGACATGAAACAACAGACTGGTTCAAAATTTTTTAAAGAGTACATCATGGCTGTATACTGTCACGCTGTTTATTTAACTTATATGCAGAGTACATCATGCGAAATACTGGGCTGGATAAAGCACAAGCTGGAATCAAGATGGCTGGGAGAAATATCAATAACCTCAGATATGCAGATGACACCACTCTTATGGCAGAAAGTGAAGAGGGACTAAAGAGCCTCTTGCTGAAAGTGAAAGAGGAGAGTGAAAAAGCTGATTTAAAACTTAACATTCAAAAAACGAAGATCATGACATCTGGTCCCATCACTTCATGGCAAATAGATGGGGAAACAATGGAAACAGTGAGAGGCTTTATTTTCTTAGGCTCCAAAATCACTGAAGATGGTGACTGCAGCAATGAAATTAAAAGACACTTGCTTCTTGGAAGAAAAGCTATGACAAACCTAGACAGCACATTAAAAAGCTGAGACATTACTTTGCTAACAAAGGTCCATATAATCAAAGCTATGGTTTTTCCAGTAGTTATATATGGATGTGACAGTTGGACCATAAAGAAGGCTGAGCATCGAAGAACAGATATTTTTGAACCATGATGTTGGAGAAGACTCTTTAGAGCCCCTTGGATTGCAAGGAGATCCAACCAGTCAATTCTAAAGGAAATCAATCCTGAATATTCACTGGAAGGACTGATACTGAAGCTCTAAAGCTTTGGCCACCTGATGCAAAGAGCTGACTCATTAGAAAAGACCCTGATACTGGGAAAGACTGAATGCAAGAGGAGAAGGGGACAAAGAGGACAAGATGGTTGGATGGAATCACTGACTCAACAGACATGAGTTTGAGCAACCTCCAAGAGATGGTAAAGGACAGGGAAGCCTGGAATGCTGCAGTCCATGAGGCTGCAAAGAGTTGGACACGACTGACTGAATAACAACAACAAAGTGAATATAACAAAAAAGAGACAGACTCACAGATATAGAGAACAAGTTTAGTGGTTACCAGCGGGTAGAGGAAAGGGAGGAGGGGCGATTGGCTTAAAACCGAACATTCAAAAAACTAAGATCACGGCATCCGGTCCCATCACTTCATGGCAAAAAGAAGGGTAAAAAGTGGAAGCAGTGACAGATTTTATTTTCTAGGGCTCCAAAATCAGTGCAGACAATGATGATGACTGCAGCCATGAAATTAAAAGATGTTACTCCTTGGAAGGAAAGCTATGACAAACCTAGCTGCTGCTGCTGCTGCTGCTGCTGCTGCTGCTAAGGCGCTTCAGTCGTGTCCGACTCTGTGCGACCCCAGAAACAGCAGCCCACCAGGCTCCCCTGTCCCTGGGATTCTCCAGGCAAGAACACTGGAATGGGCTGCCATTTCCTTCTGCAATGCATGAAAGTGAAAAGTCAAAGTGAAGTCGCTCAGTCATGTCCGACTCTAGCGACCCCATGGACTGCAGCCTACCAGGCTTCTCTGTCCATGGGATTTTCCAGGCAAAAGTACTGCAGTGGGGTGCTATTGCCTTCTTCTGACAAACCTAGACAATGTATTAAAAAGCAAAGACATCACTTTGCCAACAAAGGTTCATATAGTGAAAGTCATAGTTTTTCCAGTAGTCATGTACAGATGTGAGGGTTGGACTATAAAGATGGCTGAGCACCAAAGAATAAATGCCTTCAAAGTGTGGTGCTGAAGAAGACTCTTGAGAGTCCCTTGGACAACAAGGAGATCAAACCAGGCAGTCTTAAAGGAAATCAACTCTGAATATTCATTGGAAGGACTGATGCTGAAGCTGAGGCTCCAATACTTTGGCCTCCTGTGGCGAAGAGCCAGCTCATTGGAAAAGAGCCTGATGCTGGGAAAGATTGAAGGCAAAAGGAGAAGAGGGCAGCAGAGGATGAAATTGTTAGACAGGATCACTTACTCAATGGACATGAATTTGAGCAAACTCTGGGAGATAGTGAAGGACAGGGAAGCCTGGCGTGCTGCAGTCCATGAGGTTGCAAAGAGTTGGACATGACTTAGTGACTGAACAACTTAACATGAATAAAATAAGCTACAAGGAGAAAAAATTTTTTAAAAAACAAAACAATAAAATAATAAATAAAAATAAAATAAGCTACAAGGACGGGCTTTCCAGGTGGCACTAGTGGTAAAGAACCTGCCTGCTAATGCAGGAAACACAAGAGATGCAGGTTTGATCCCTGGGTTAGGAAGACCCCTGGAGTAGAAAATGGCAACCCACTCCAGTATTCTTGCCTGGGAAATTTCATGGACAAGGAAGCCGGGTGGGCTACAGTCCATGAGGTCACAAAGAGTCAGACATGACTGAGCGACTAACACATAAACACAATCCACAAGGATAAGCTGTACAACCCAGGGAATATAGCCAATATTTTATAATAACTGTAAATGGAGTATAACCTTTAAAAAAAAAAAAAAAGTGTGGTCTCCACAGAAGCCTCAGCATCCCAGGGCCCCACCACAGAACCCGAAACTCTGGGGGTGGGAACAGCCTCTGGGTTTTCACAAGTACTTGAGGTTCCCACACGAACTTGAGAACCACTAAAAGCTAGCAAGAGGCTCCCTCTTCTGTCCCCTCCTCCTGTCTCGGTCTGCCGTGGCCTTTGTGCTCAGACACAGACAGCCCTGTGGTTGCAGCCATTCAGAACCACAGAAGGTCATTAGCGGGGAAATGGCAACATGTGAAACCCATAAAGTCAAAACTACAATAAGAACCTGGTAGCCCCACCCAGTACCAGCAAGGCTTCCTTGGCCCTGAGTAACACCAGACCTCTTCAGAACACCACTGTGTACCCTTCCCCGCTTCCCTCTCCCCACTGGCAAGCACTAGTTTGTTCTCGATATCTGTGAGTCTGCTTCTCTTTTGTTATAATCACTAGTTTGCTGTATTCTTTTAGGTTCCACCTACAAGTGATATAAGGAGATCTAACCAGTCCATTCTGAAGGAGATCAGCCTTGGGATTTCTTTGGAAGGAATGATGCTAAAGCTGAAACTCCAGTACTTTGGCCACCTCATGCGAAGATTGACTCATTGGAAAAGACTCTGATGCTGGGAGGGATTGGGGGCAGGAGAAGGGGACGACAGAGGATGAGATGGCTGGATGGCATCACTGACTTGATGGACGTGAGTCTGAGTGAACTCCGGGAGTTGGTGATGGACAGGGAGGCCTGGCGTGCTGCGATTCATGGGGTCGCAAAGAGTCAGACACGACTGAGCAACTGAACTGAACTGACAAGTGATATCACACAGTATCTGTCTTCCTCTGTCTGACTTATTTCACTTAGCATCATGCCCTCCATCCACGTTGCTGCATATGGCAAAATTTCATTCTTTTTTACGGCTGAGTAAGTATTCCAAAGATCTTCACGCCCCAGATAATCACAATGGTGTGATCACTCACCTACAGCTAGACATCCTGGAATGTGAAGTCAAGTGGGTCTTAGGAAGTACAAAGCTAGGGGAGGTGATGGAATTCCAGTTGAGCTATTTCAAATCCTAAAAGATGATGCTGTGAAAGTGCTGCACTCAATATGTCAGAAAATTTGGAAAACTCAGCAGTGGCCACAGGACTGGAAAAGGTCAGTTTTCATTCCAATCCCTAAGAAAGGCAATGCCAAAGAATGCTCAGACTACCACACAACTGTGCTCATTTCACACGCTAGTAAAGTAATGCTCAAAATTCTCAAAGCCAGGCTTCAGCAATACGTGAACAATGAACTTCCAGATGTTCAAGCTGGTTTTAGAAAAGGCAGAGGAACCAGAGATCAAATTTTTAACATTTTCTGGATCATCAAAAAAGCAAGAGAGTTCCAGGAGAACATCTATTTCTGCTTTATTGACTATGCCAAAGCCTTTGACTGTGTGGATCACAATAAACTGTGGAAAAGTCTGAAAGAGAGGGGAATACCAAACCACCTGACCTGCCTCTTGAGAAATCTGTATGCAGGTCAGGAAGCAACAGTTAGAACTGGACATGGAACAACAGACTGGTTCCAAATAGGAAAAGGAGTACGTCAAGGCTGTATATTGTCACCCTGCTTATTTAACTTCTATGCAGAGTACATCATGAGAAACGCTGGGCTACATGAAGCACAAGCTGGAATCAAGATTGCCGGGAGAAATATCAATAAGCTCAGATATGCAGATGACTCCACCCTGATGGCAGAAAGTGAAGAAGAATTAAAGAGCCTCTTGATGAAAGTGAAAGAGGAGAGTGAAAAAGTTGGCTTACAGCTCAACATTCAGAAAACGAAGATCATGGCATCCGGTCCCATCACTTCATGGGAAATAGATGGGGAAACAGTGGAAACAGTGGCTGACTTTATTTGGGGGGCTCCAAAATCACTGCAGATGGTGACTGAAGCCATGAAATTAAAAGACGCATACTCCTTGGAAGGAAAGTTATGACCCACCTAGACAGCATATTAAAAAGCAGAGACATTACTTTGTCAACAAAGGTCCATCTAGTCAAGGCTATAGTTTTTCCAGTAGTTACGTATGGATGTGAGAGTGGAACTATAAAGAAAGCTGAGTGCAGAAGAATTGATACTTTTGAACTGTGGTGTTGGATAAGACTCTTGAGAGTCCCTTGGACTGCAAGGAGATCCAACCAGTCCATCCTAAATGAAATCAGTCCTGGGTGTTCATTGGAAGGACTGATGTTGAAGCTGAAACTCCAATATTTTGGCCACCTGATGCAAAGAGCTGACTCATTTGAAAAGACCCTGATGTTGGGAAAGATTGAAGGCAGGAGAAGGGGACGACAGAGGATGAGACGGTTAGATGGCATCACCAACTCAATGGACATCAGTTTGGGTAAACTCCAGGAGTTGGTGATAGACAGGGAGGCCTGGCGTGCTGCAGTTCACGGGGTCACAAAGAGTTGGAAATGACTGAGCGACTAAATTGAAATGAAGTATTCCATTGTGTATATATACCACATCTCCTTTATCCATTTGTTAACGGACTTCCATACCCTGGAGATTGTAAATGCTGCTGTGAACATTGGGGTGCGTGTATCTTTTCAAATTAGTGCTCTGGGGTTTTTTTTTAGACATCACCCAGGAGTGGAATTGCTGGGTCATATATATGGCAGTTCTTATTTTCAGTTTTTTATGGAATCTCTATACTATTTTCTGATTCAATCAACATGAACTTGGGCAAACTCTGGGAGACGGTGAGAGACAGGAAGGCCTGGTGTGCTGCAGTCCATGGGGTCGCAAAGAGCCAGACACGACTTAGCAACCGAACAACAACATACCCTTTTCCCCAGTGGTTGCACCAGTTTCCATTCTCACCAACAGCATTTTCCCTTTTCCCCACATCCTCATTTGCTCTTTGTGTTACTTTTTGATGATGGCCATTTTCCGATAGGTGTGATGTGATAACTCCTCAAGGTTTGGATCTACATTTCTCTGGTGACTTGAGATGTTAGGAATCTTTTCACATGCCTGTTGACCATCTGCATTTCCTCTTTGGAAAAACATCTATTCAGTTCTTCTGCCTATTTTTAAATCAGTTTTTTTTAAATGTCAAATTGTGTGAGCTGTTTGTATACTTTGGATATTAACCCCTTATCAGCCATATCATTTGCAAATACCTTTTCTCCTTCAGTAGGCTGTCTTTCCATTTTGTCATGGCTTCCTTCGCCTTGCAAAAGCTTTTAAGTTTAATTAGGTCCCATTTGTTTACTATGCACCATTTTTAAACAAGGAATGCATTTGTGTGATGCTTGTGTAATGGAATAAACATTAGGGCAGCCAGGACCAGAAGGAGCAAGCCAGCAACGTTGTCCGAGGCCCTGAGGGCTTCCCCAGGAAGAGGAGCCACCCCTTCTCTCATCGCCAGCCCTGCTCTGAGCACGAGGAAGTATTTCCACGTGGGAGCGGAACAGAGACTGGAGCCCTGACCCTCTGACACTGGACCTAAATCACTCTTCAAGGGGAATTTAAAAATCAGGCACAACCCAGAAGCCAAGCGCCTGTGTGGTCGGCAGGGTGGAGAGCAGACGGCGCTCCCCGGGATCTAGGGCCAGGATCACACCCGAAACAGGAAACCCCGTCTGGGTTCCTCCCGGCTAGGCTCCTGCGATGGGAAAAGCAGATCCCCTCCTTCTGTTTGGAATCTGCAGCCAAAATGGAACAAAAGCTCTCAGCACGCCTCCAGGAAAGACTAGACAGTTCCCAGGAGCACAGGAGGAAGGAAGGGCGTGTGTGAACGCACCGGGCGTGGTGCTGCCTGAGAAAGGAGGGCGGGTCCACCAGGTCATGGCCCACTTTCCCAGAGAGATGTGGGCGATGCTGTCTGGCCATCGTGAAAACCATCCCCATCAGTCATCCCAGGACCCAGGAAACGGAGGTCCCCATTGGGAAGGGGGAAAAGCAGCAGCCACCTTGACCTCCCTGGGCCCTGAGGCTGAGGACCCTGCAGAGCCCTGCGGTCCACAGGGAAAGTCTGATTCTTCACCAGACATCTCTTCCTAAGCACCAAAGTCCCATGGGGAAAAGGCTACATGGGCCCCAGGGAACGTCTCCTATGGGATCTGAGACTCCCGCAAACAACCATAAGGGTTTCCCATTTGGGGAGAAGCAAGTGGGATTAATCAGGTGTTCACTGTCTGCTGCAGGTTCGGCAAGAGGTCTCTATCTGAGAGACACACCTTAGAAGAGAGAAAATCTACCCCACAGCAGCCTATGAATGTTCCTCATTTAGAAACTTGCTTGCTTTTCATTCAAGGACAATTGTCCCTGGGTATTCATGGGGGACTTGTTCTAGGACCCCCGAGGACACCCAAATCCATGGATGCGCAAGTGCCTTATACAAAACGGTGTGGTTTTTGCATATAACCTACACACATCCTCCCATATACTTTTTTTTAAAATCTTGGATTGGCTTTATTGAAAATCATTGAAAATTCTAACCATAGAATAATCAGTATAGAGTCTATTCACTGAGCGCCTATTATGGATTGAACATGGTAGATGAGTACTTACAACTTTTAATTCACAATACCGCTCTGAAGCAGGAATCGTTACTCCCACTTTATGTATTAGAAAAGATCATTTGCTTAAAATCTCAGGAGAGCATCTAAAAATGTCGTGATTCAGCCAGGGCTTCATGCTATTGATATGTGTCTGTAAGACACGTTATCCCACCAGCACCCTCATGAAATTCTTAATAATTAAGAGATAAACCATAAAACAAACAATAAAATTCAAAAGCTACATCATATCCATGTCACTTTCCATATCATTTTGGGCTTTTGCTTTGTGCCATTGGGCATCTATTTCTATGGGGGTTGTTTTGTTTTTTTGTTTGTGGTCAGATACAGACATGCTGCAGTCCATGGGGTTGCAAAGGGTCAGACCCGACTGAGCAACTAAACAACCACAGAGGCCCTTTAAATGAGATGAGAACATCACTTGCCAAACTGCCCTCGAACTAGGAGGCAGGATCTGCTCATTCCTATCCCAGTTGCTGTGGGACTGAGGAGAGCTTCACAAGCAAGGTCAATGCCTTCCTTTATCATCTAGGCAGACAGGACAGTATATTTGGAGGGGGAGGGGGGGCAAGTAGAGTTGCTTTACAATGGTGTGTTAGTTTCTGCTGTCCAACGACGTGAGTTGGCTATATGTATACACATATCCCCTTCCCTCATGGACCTCCCTCCCAGTGCCCACCCCACCCCTCTAGGTCGTTGCAGAGCCCCGAGCTGAGCTCCCTGTGCTGTGCGGCAGCTTCCCACGAGCTGTCTGTTTCACACACTGTGGTGTATAAATATCAATGCGACTCTCTCAGTTTGTCCCACCCTCTCCTTCCCTGCTGTGTCCACACGTCAGGTCTCTATGTGTGCGTCTCTATTTCTGCCCTGCAAATAGTTTCATCTGTACCACTTTTCTAGATTCCACATGTATGCATTAATATATGAGATTTGTTTTTCTCTTTTTGATTTATGACAGACTCTAGGTTCATTCATCTCTCAACAAACGACCCAATTTTGTTTCTTTTATGACTGAGTAATGTTCCACTGTATATATGTACCACATCTTCTTTATTCATTCATCTGCTGATAGACATGTACATTCTTTCCATGTCTTGGCTATTGTGAATAGGGCTGCAATGAACACCGGGATGCAAGTGTCTTTTTGAATTATGGGTTCTCTCAGGTTTATGCCCAGTAGTGGGATTGCTGAGTCACATGGTAGTTCTATTTGTATTTTCTTAAGGAACCTCCGTAGTGTTTGCCATAGTGGCTGTATCAACTTACATTCCCATTAACTGAACAAGAGGGTTCCCTTTTCTTCATACCCTTTCCAGCATTTATTGTTTGTAGATACTTCTGATGATGGCCATTCTGACCAGTGTGAGGTGACACCTCATTGTTTCGATCTGCATTTCTCTAATAATTAGTGAGAAATGGGGTGTTTCCCACCATATCAATAAACAAGGATGTTACAGCTATCAGCAATTCCGGCCCTCCAAATGTGAGTTTCTGAGCCCAGAGGGGGCCCAGGAAGAATGAGGCCTGTGATTTGGCAGCAAGCTGCAGCCACTCCCTACTGTGAGCACCGAGGAGCCTGGGGATACAAAAAAAAAACAGGATGCTCGCCTCAGAGAGCTGAGATGCATACGAAAGGAATGATTTCAGTAAGCCCAGACTCTTACATCTTCCCATATATAGAAAAGTACTAAAGTCCTTAACTTGAGATATCTGGTTTTCCTCAATATTTTGTTGTTCAACCTACCTGCCCCTTGTTGCCAATGTCTATATAACCTGACTCCTTCCCACCAGCTCCTCAGAACAGTTCTCTTGGGGTCACTGAGATGCTGTGTCCCAGGCTTGAAGTCCTAAAAATCCCCACCAAACAAAACATAACTCTCAACTTTTAGGTTGTGACTATTGTTTCCAGTCAACATTAGTGATGCTCAGCATCTAATCAAAAAATACATAGAAACAAATGACCACAAAGACACAACAACCCAAAACCTATGGGGTGCAGCAAAAGCAGTTTTAAGAGGGAAGTTTATAACGATTCAATCCTACCTCAAGAAACAAGAAACATCTCAACTAAACAACCTAAATTTATACCTAAAGCAACTAAAGAAGAACAAACCAAACCCAAAGTTAGTAGAAGGAAAGAAATCATAAAAGTCAGCACAAAAATGAAACAGAAATGAAGAAAACATTGGCAAAAATTAATGAAACTAGGACTTCCCTGGTGGCCTAGTGGTAAAGAATCCACCTTCCATTGCAGGGGACATGAGTCTGGGCCCCAGTCAGAGAGCTAAGATCCCACATGCCCCGGGGCCAAAAAACAAAAACATAAAACAGAAGCAATATTGTAACAAATTCAATAAAGACTGTAAAAATGGTCTATATGAAAAAAAAATCTTTAAAAAAAATCAATGAAACTAAAAGCTGATTCTTTGAGAAGATAAACAAAATTGATAAACCTTTAGCCAGACCCATCAAGAAAAAAGAGAGTTCAAATCAATAAAGTTAGAGATGAAAACGGAGAAATTGCAACTGACACCACAGAAATACAAAGGATCATAAAAGACTACTATAAGCATGCATAGGCCAATAAAATGGACAACCTGGAAGAAATGGACAAATTCTTAGAAAGGTACAAATTTCCAAGACTGAACCAAGAAGAAATAGGAAATACAAACAGACAAATCACAAGTAATAAAATTGAAACTGTAATTAAAAATATTTCAACAAAGTCCAGAACCAGTTGAGTTCACAGGCAAATTCCATCAAACATTTAAAGAGCTAACATGCACCCTTCTCAAACTCTTCCAAAAACTGCAGAGAAAAGAACACTCTCAAGTTCATTCTATGAGGTCAACATCATCCTGATACCAAAACCAGACAAAGATATCACAAAAAAAGAAAATTACTGATCAATATCACTGATAAACATAGACACAAAAGTCCTCAACCAAACACTGGCAAACAGAATTCCACATTAAACAGAACACATTTAAAAGGATCATACACTATGATCTAGTGGGATTTATCCCCTGGATGCATGGATTCTTCAAAATAAGCAACTCCCATATACTTTAAATCATCTGTAGTTTATGTATAATCCTAATACAATGTAAATGCTATGCAAATAGTTGTCAGTGCAAGGCAAATTGATATTCTTTTTTGGAACTTTCTGAAATTTGTTTCCAATATTCTCCATCTGAGGTTGGTTGTTTCTATGGATGTGGAACTGGCAGATATGGAGGGCCAACTGTATATAGTTAAACTTATGCATTAGTTGGAAGGACACTTGTCTATCACTGTGCCAAGAAACACACATGGAGCACTATGTCCCTTAATTTGACACTTAGTAAAGCAAAGGCGGACCAGAAAGAAGGCTGAGCACCAAAGAATTTATGCTTTCAAACTGTGGTGCTACAGAAGACTCTTGAGAGTCCCTCAGACAGCAAGGAGATCAAACCAATCAATCCTAAAGGAAATCAACCCTGAATACTCATTGTAAGAACTGATGCTGAAGCTGAAGCTCCAAGACTTTGGCCACCTGATGCAAAGAGCTGACTCATTGGAAAAGACTCTGATGCTGGAAAAGATTGAAGGCAGGAGGAGAAGGGGATGACAGAGGATGAAATGGTTAGATGATGTCACCAAGTCAATGTGAGCTTAAGCAAATTCAGGTAGACGGTGAAGGACAGGGAAGCCTGGCATGCTGCAGTCCAGGGGGTCTCAGAGAGTTGGACATGACTGAGCAACTGAACAATAGAAGCAATGGCAGGGGTCTTAGCGCACCCCCGCCCCCCACCCAGAGCTGCAGGCATGTGTGCACGGCTGTTAGTCAGCAGGAGGTCTGGAGCAGCCCCCTCTGCTGGTCACCTTCCTCTCTGACCAGGCTCATCTCATGAGCCAAGGACCAGGCCTCTGCATGGCTGAAATGCATCCCCACTTTATGGAAACAAGAATGGCAGAGGTATCGTTGAGTCGGGGATGACAGGGGACACCCTTCATCCAGCCTCAGCCTTCTGGAATTTTCAGGTGTTTCTTTCACTCACAGAATCACAGGCAGCACAGCACAGCAGAAGCAGCCCCTCCTGAAGATGGTAAGACAGGTTCCAGCACTGGCAGGATGGGGGCAAGGCAGGGCCCCAAGAAAGAGACCCCTGAGATTCACCTCTGGACGGGGAGACCTAGGCAGCCTAGTGGGTTGAGTTGCACAAATGCTGAGGGTGAAAGTTCAGGTGGGCTGAGAACTGAGACCTTTGACCCCATGGAGCAGATCAAGGAGGCTCTCTGGCTCCACACCAGCCCCCCAACTCCAGCACCATTTGCACTGGGCTTTGCCCTTTCTGGCTCCCAGGAGGAGTGGGCCATGCCTGGGGCACTGAGAACCCACAAGCGCTGCACTCAGACCCTCCCAAGATCCCTCAGTGTGTGATCAGCTCATCAGAGGCCCTTATCCACGGCCCCCAGGCTCTCTCCATTCAAATGCTGCCTGAATCCCCATCTCCACCAACCCTTCAAGGCCCACCAGCCAACAGAAGCTTCTTTGGGCTTAAGTTTGTCTGTCCTGTCTGTGGACAGACACGTCCTGACTACACGATGCACGGATGGCCCCAGAGGCGCTAACATACACTTGTTCTCATCCTCAGAGGACAGCTGGGCCTCAGTCCCAGATGGACCCCAGCCTCCCGACCTGCCTCTTCCCTCCACGTGCAGCTGAGCACAGCCGGAGACACGGAGAAGGGCCTGGGCGGGACACATCAGCACACCCACGGCCATCAGGAGAGGGTCAGAGATGCCCACCAAGGATCCCATCCAGAGGCCTGGGGACGGCGGAGTCCCACACCTGCAGGAAACTTGAGTTTTTCCGCCTTCACTGTCCCTGTGGAGTTCTGGGCAGGGGCAGGTCTGGTGACAGAAGGGAATTAAATTCTAAATGTGATCCTCTGTGATCTCCAGACCCAAGTCCTCTCTCCTCTGTTAAATCTCACGGGTCCAGTGTGAGGCCCCCAGCCTCTTGATTCTCACATTCATGGTTTATATTCGGTGTGTAAACCTACAAGGCAGGTGAGAGAAACATGCAGAGAGAAAATTGCTTTGCTGCTTCCAGCAAAAAAAAAAAAAAAAAAAGGAAAAAACCCAAGAAGTTACACAGGAATCTGGAATTAGAACAGCCTGCTTCAAATTGAACAGAAAATGTTCTCACATCATCCCTGTGGCCCAGGTAACAGGAGTCAGGACTGTCTCAGTGGACAATGTGCTGACATAAACTATACACATCCCCAGGCCTGTTCCCACATGTGGTATTTACAGCTGCGATGTCTCAGAGAGATGGGTCCCAGGGAAGGCAGAGTGCGGGGCAGAAAACAGAAGCAGAAAGAGGCAGAAATGTGTGGGGACGAAGGCAGCTGTGAGCTCTTGTCAGCCTGGAGGTTGGGGTTCTTTCTAAAAGTCTCCATCCCTATTTCACATGAATGGGCTGCAAAGATTCTTGTTTTTTGTTGTTGCTGGTTGTTTGGTTTTTTTTTTTTTTTTTTGGCTGTGCTGAGTCTTTGTTGCTAGGCCAGCTTTTCTCTAGTTGTGACAAGCAGGGGCCCCTCTCTACTTGTGGCGCCCAGGCTTCCGATTGTGGTGGGTTATCTAGTTGCGGAGCATGGGCTCTAGGGCATGCAGGCTCAGTAGCTGCGGCATTTGGGCTTAGCTGCCGTGTGGCATGTGGGATCTTCCCAGGCTGGGGATGGAACTCGAGTCCCCTGCATTGGCGGGTGGATTCTTAACCGCTGGACCACCAGAGAAGTCCAGATTCTTGCTTGTAAAACACAAGGAAAACCTTGTGTTGAGCCACACACTCAGGACTATTTGATGCTAGACAGCTGTTTATTCATGGCTCACAAGAGTCTGGGGTCACTACATAGGTTTGCTTCCAGTTTGACTCAAATATTAAAGAACAAAGGCAACTGCCCTGGTCTCAGATCCCTCATGTTTATCCCCACCTCCCTCCTCACCCACTTATTCCCCCCTCAAGTTAACACAGAGACAGCAGGTGTCCCCAGAAAACCCCCAGGGAACGGTGCCTCACAGACCTCAGAGCCAGGCCAGCTATACCCAAAAGGGGCACCTTGACCCTGGAGGGTTTAAATCTCAGAGGAGACCCTCTTTGCCCTCTCCTTCCTAATCCAAGAGGGGAGAATGGAAGACACCTAAGGAATTGTCTGAATTAGGACAAGTTCACTCAAGTAGCAAAAATATCTTTTCTATGGAAAACATGAAATCCTTGTTTTTCTGGGATCATCTCCTCCCATGAGAAAATATACGCCTTAAAAAAAGAAATAAATGCCATTATTTTTCTTACAGTGCCTCAAAATACATTCTGTATGAACCCATGAGCCTGAGCTAATGATATCGCCATAATATACAGGGTGGATTTTCAGAAAGAAAATGAGTTATAAAGACACATCCTGACAATCAGCAAGTAGATGAGTGGGGCAGAGCAGAGACCCAGAGGCAGCTCCACACAAATCCAGTGACCTGGCGTTTGACAAAAGAACAAAAGTCATTTAATGAAGGAAGGCTAGCTATTTCACTAAATAATGCCAAAGCAACTGGACATCCATAGGACAATCAGTCAATCAATAACCCAACCTAAAGCCCAACCTTACACAAAAATTAACAGAAAATAGATCCTACATTAAATGCTTAAGATAATTTTTATTTATCTATTTATTTTTGGCTGTGCTGTCTTCACTGCTGTGCAGGCTTTTCCCTAGTTGTGGCAACGAGAGTCGCTCTCAAGCTGTGGTATGTCTGCTTCTCCTTGCAGGGGCCTCCCCTGTTGCAGAGCACGGTTCCTAGGGCAAGTGGGCTTCGGTAGTTGCGGCACATGGGCTCAGCAGTCGCAGTTCCCTGGCCTCTAGAGTGCAGGCTCAGCAGTTGTGGCACAGGGGCTTAGCTGCCCCGTGGCACGTGGGGTCTTCCCGGACCAGGGGTAGAACCCATGTCCCCTGCACTGGCAGGCGGGTTCTTTACCAGTGAGCCATGAGGGAAGCCCTTCATTAAATGTAAAACATAAAACTAGAAAACGTTTAGAAGATAACAGGAGAAAACCTTCAGTACCTAGAGTTCATTAAAGAGTACTGAGCTATGACGCCAAAAATACATGCCATAAAATTGAAAAATAAATAAATCGGGCTTCATAAAAACTAAACACTTCACACTCTGTGGAAGACCCTGTTAAGAGGATAAAAAGATGAACTACAGCCTAGGAGAAATATTTGCAAACCATACATCTGACAGAGGAGTCATATCAAGCATACATAAAGGATTCTCAAAACTCAATTGTAAAAAAAAAAAAAAAAAGAATCCAATTAGAAAAGGGAGAAAAGGCATGAACAGACATTTCACTGAAGAGGATACACAGATGGCAAATAAGCAGAAGACAAGATTTTCAGCATCACTAACCCTCAGGGAAATTCAAATTCAGACCACAATGAGAACAACTCAAATAAAAGACTGAACCGAACACTGGCAAAGATTCAGAGAAACTAAATTGCTCATACACTGCTGGTGGGAATGTGAAATGGTGCAGCCACTCTAAAAAAGAGTTTGGAAGTTTTAAGAAATATTGAAAATACTTATCCCATGATCCTGCAATTGTACTCCTGGGAATCTACCCCAGAGAAATAGAAACTACTTTCACGCAAGAAGTAGAATTACAGCTTTACTTGTAATAATCAAAACCGGGTAACAACTAAAACATCCCTCAGTGGGTGACTGGCTAAACACGCTGCAGTTTATCTAGACCCCAGATGACTATTTGGCCAAAAGGGTTTAAGCTAGTGATACACGTTGACAGTTTGCATGTATCTCATGGGCATTAGGTTGAGTGAAGAAAGCCAATTTCAAAAGGCGACATCTGTATGCTTCTATTTAAGCACCCTTTTCAAAATGACAAAACCATAAAGATGGAAAACAGATTGTTGGTTGCCAGGAATGAGGGATGGTGAGGGGAAGGAAGTACAGCCAAAGGAGATGTTTTGGGTGGTAAGATGGTTCTGCACCTTGATTTCAGTGATGTTCTGGTGAATCGAGCATTATCCCAAAACAAATGGTTTTAAAACCCCATTTTCAGGACAGAAATAGAGATGCAGATGTAGAAAACAGATGTGTGGACCCAGTGTTGTGGAGGAAAGAGGGGGGATGAATTGGGAGACTGAGACTGACATATATACACTACCATCTCTATAGGTAGATGTAAATAGATAGCTCATGGGATGGTACCATACAATCCGCTGTATAGCAGGGAGCTCAGCTCCACAGCTCTGTGATGACCCAGATGGGTGGGATGAGGCAGCTGCAGAGAGGGTCAAGAGGGAGGGGTTACATGTATACATAGAGCTGATTCACTTTGTTGTACAGCAGAAACTAACACCACATTGTAAAACAACTCTACCCCAATTAAAAAAAAAATAATAAGTTTAGCATCGGATCAGCAATCACCCAGCCAAGCTTTCTAGCTGGAATAAACACAACTCAAGCAGGAGATAAAATGTCCCCAACCATTAAGCCGGGGATTTTAATATTTAAGCCTCATTTTGATTAGATGAAATCTGCAGAGGAACACAGAAGTTTGTCAGTAAGCCAGCTAAGGGGGTCACAGGTGATATACTGTTACTCTCCTTGCTGGGGACAATACTACCGGATTTGTAGTTATCCTTCCTTCCTCCCAGTACCTTGGATCTCAACTATTTGTCACCATGTATGAGTCCCAGGCAAGCCCAGCACAGACAGATGCAGGCAGACCCTGGCGTAGGCTGGGTAGGCTCCCTCACTTTCTCCCCGGGGCCTCCTTCCATCTCCCGGGGCCCTGGTTGCTACATTAACGCCCATCTTTGCATCCTGAGATGTGTGTGTGTTTTATTCCCACTGTGAAGCACAAGTATCTCTTGTGTGGTCTGGGCCAGAACAAAGGGAAGCGATGGCCCCACAGAGGGTCGGTCCACAGGCTTCCGTGCCCCGCCCCTCCATGTCAGAGTCCATCCCACACCCACATCAAAGTGGTCAGCTTTTGCCTCCAGGTCTCCTTCTGGAAAATTTTTCTTCCCACATGCTTCTTGCTCATAGAATATTTGTGTTAAAAAATTTTTTCCCTGGATACCTGGGTTGAATTTTTCAAAGATACTTCACAAACTTTAATGTTATTTGAACTGTGATACAAGAAAGGAAAAAAAGAAGCTAGACTTAAAATATGGCTTCAACACTGATCTGTTTGATCTTCCTCAAATGAACTTGCTGCCCTTCTCTCCCGCCCTGACAACTGTCTCCATGAAGGGAAAAGGAAGGGTGGTGGTCCCTAAATCAATCAACTACATCGATTCTTGCTCTCACCCAGTGGAATGTTTTCCTACAGCCTGAAAAGCTTCCAGGACTATAAACTCAACTATAATCTCGAATGTATCTCTGAAAAGAGTTTTCAATTAAAACAGGTGAATGGTTCCTCATGTATATGCATCCTCAGATGGGAGGGGAAAATATAATTTTCATATCACAAACTACAAAGCAGAACTCTCAGCGTAAAAACTTTTAGGATTTGCACATAATCAGGAAATTTCAATTACAGGTATGCCCCTGGGGGTCACATGGGCAGGTCCCAGGGAGTGTAATACTTTAATTTCTATGCAAATAACAAGATAGGTTTAAAGGTTATAAAATTCTGATCTGTTTTACAGCCTGGTTCTGTGGCTGTTAATAATAATAAATCAGGTTTGCAGCCTTGAACCCTCTAATAAACCACATTAAAATGATGTTATTTTTCATGAATGAAGAGCAATTTTACTTAGAAAAGAAAGTAGGAGTTTAGAAGCCCACAATTTGCATTCTTGAACAGTCTAAGAACTCTCTTTAGTGTGCACTGTGAGACATTCCTGTTAATCGTCTTTGCTTCCCACTTTCCTGTTTGCTATTCTATTTTGCTGGCTCATATATTATATATGAAAGTGACACTGAAAGTGGCTCAGTCGTGTCTGACTCTTTGTGACCCCATGGACTATACAGTCCGTGAAATTCTCCAAGCCAGAATACTGGAGTGGGTAGCCTTTCCCTTCTCCAGGGGATCTTCCCAATCCAGGGATTGAACCCAGGTCTCCCGCATTGCAGGCGGATTCTTTACCAGTTGAGCCACAAGGGAAACCCAGGAATACTGGAGTGGGTAGCCTATCCCTTCTCCAGGGAAGCTTCCTGACCCAGGAATTGAACCAGGATCTCCTGCATTGCAGGCGGATTCTTTACCAACTGAGCTATCAGGGAAGCCATACAGTTTAACCCAAATTTCCCCAGGCCTTAAACTCACACACGTAAAAACATTCTTTTCTTAAAGCAAGAGAGAATGCATAAAACCTTTCCCTTGAAGTTCTCTTCCCATATACTAAAAGCCTACCTTTGAAAAGGGTAAAACCATGACTCTCAAACAGATAAACTGGGTTGGCCAAAAAGCCCATTTGAGTTTTTCCATATGATGTTGTAGAATTAAAATGAATTATTGTCGTTTAGTGGCTAAGTCATGTCCAACTCTGCAACCCCATGGACTGTAGCCCACCGGGCTCCTCTGTCCATGGGATTTCCCAGGCAAGAATGCTGGGGTGGGTGGCCATTTCCTCCTCAAGGGGATCTTCCAGACCCAAGGATCCAACCTGAGTCTCCTGCACGGTCAGGCGTATTCTTTACCATCTGAGCCAGCAGAGAAGCCATATAAAATGAATATCTATAAACTATATTATCTAACTCATTAATGAATGAAGCAATCATTAAATGTTAGTATCACTTCAAAGGAAAATTCAAAGAATCATGCATCTATGAGACCATCAGGAACACTCAAATAAATTTACTTAATAGATACAAAACTGGCAAAACGGTGTTGCAATCCACAGGGATATGAATCATCTCGCTGACACTCCGTCTCTGCCAGACAACATTTGCATTTCAATGGGAAGAATTAAAGATTTCAATGTGAACAGTTCACAGAAAATGATTTTGTAAGCCAGATCCCGAAGGTCCTAAAATATGAACACGACCAATTACTTGTGAAATGAACACCTGTTATTCTCATGGTATAAAAGCCATTTGAGATTTTTTTTTTCCAAACCACCATGTTTGCTTCAACACAAGGCTCTTACTTAAAGATAAACCTCTTCCTGATCTGGCATAGTACTTTGCTAGAATTTAGCAGCATTGGATCAAGAAGCATTTCCAAGAAAAAAAAAAAAACACTTCTCATTTGTCGTGATGTAAATACGACAAAAAGGAAGATGCAAATGTGAGTGCACAGGACAACGAAAGAAAAAGCCAACAGACGGCAGCGAGGAGGGGATCCGGCCGGTGAACACTCCTGGTTCTGCCATGACAGCGGCGGTGCCATGAGGAATGTCAGAAAGGCAAATGCAAGAAACACTGGAAATGATGTTTTGGAAAACCCACACCCTACAGGGGAGGTCTCAGTGCCTGGATCTGAGAGAGAACAGGCCCAGGCTCTGTGCATGTGAGGGGACCCTGCGGCTGGCGGAATATCCCCCAAGTGAGTTCTGTGCTGTGAACAAGGGCTGAGATGCCTGGGGCGCAGGTCCTGAACGCACTGCGCAGGGAGCGCTCAGTCCACCACAGGATCAGCCGGTCCGGTGGGTGATGTCACAACTGTCCTTCACCCCTCCAGAGGCTCCTATGATCCCCTAAAGAGTTCATGAAACCGTCTTCCTGACTCGATTCCATAAAGCCACCAAGAAAGGATAGCACCCTCGATTCCCATTACTCTGGATGCTCGGAATCTGCCCTCACACCTCTCGGTTTCCCCTGACTTCACTCTAGTGGGTCTCTCCTCACTCTCCCTTTCTCTCGACAGCTCCACGTGACTTGGGTCTAAGCTAATCCATGCACCTTCACCTCCTGATCATTCACTGAAAGAGAAGTCCGTCGGCCCCTGGAGGAGGAAAGCCCTGGAAGCGTCGCTGGCTATTCTGTGACGGTGAACAGGAGCAGTCACTCCGCCTCCACAAAGACCAGTGCTCCTGCCCCAAGCAGAAGTTGTGCTGAGTCCAGGCGCAGACGAGAGAGATGAATGAGGAGTGACTACAACGGTCAGTGGAGTGGCAGGAGGCTAGGCAGGAGCACCCCCAGAACAGCTCAGGACCCCAGCCCTTCCAGAGCTGAACTCAGTGCAGGCTCTCGGGCCCTCCTGCAGCTGCAGCCCCACCTGTCTTCCTCCAGCCCTTAAGCCGGCTTCTGGGATGAGACTCAGAGTAGCCAGAGACGGAATGTGAGCACCTGGGTGGAGGTGGCCACCTCCAGAGGGCATCACTTACAGGCAAAGCTTTTCCACCATGTGGTGTGGGCAGTGACCTCCCTCAGCTCTGCTCCTGGGACCCCCCTCCCCTCCCGACACTTTGTCTTTCTTGGTCTTACCAACAGACCCCAGGAGTCATCTGGAAATTCTCAGATCAGTACTCACCAGGTCGGGCTACAAAAGATGAGATTTCTGCAGAAATGTGAGGAAGAGGAGAACTCAGTGTGAACCATTTAATTAAAAACTGCTGGGTGAGATATGGGTTTGGAAACATACTTTGAAACAAGCCTGAGTCCCTTCTCAGGTGAGTATTTCATTTCATTGTCCCAGGCATCCTGGAAAAGGGAAGCCCTTCTCTTCCCTTACATATTATTTACTCGCTAAGTCATGTCCGACTCTTTTGCGAACCCAAGGACTATAGCCTGCCAGGCTTCTCTGTCCATGGGATTTCCCAGGCAAGAATACTGGAGTGGGTTGTCATTTCTTTCTCCAGAGGATCTTCCTGACCCAGTGATCAAACCCATGTCTCCTGCATTGCCAGGTGGATTCTTTCCCACTGAGCCACCAGGGGAGTGCCTTCCTTTAAATAGCTCCTTATTAGTGAAGAAAGGTTAAGAAGCTTTAGAAATTCAGACATTTACTGCTGTCCCAAAGATCTTACACTCCAGACAAGTCTATGTCGTTACTCAGATTTCCCAGTCTGTTTCAACAGAGGATTCTCGATGGAAATTTATCATTTAAATACAAACACCCAAGTTCTGTGTCAAATCAAATTGTAGAAAAGACAGTGAAGTATGCCAGCAGCCTTTGTTGGAATCTATTGAAAGAGACAATGAATTCTCATTTCCTGGGGTGTATCGGCAGAATCTTCAATGTTACACTGGTACGGCCTCACCAAGAAGACCGCGTCCTTGTTCCTCCAGCTAAACACAGATGGTGAACATCAGAAGTGGAGGACCATAGGAGTGGTTCACAGCATCTGGAAATCTGGACTAGAAAATCCAACTCAAACTGTAGTTGGAGCAACCCCAGAACACCTGGCTGCCCAGTTCACAGCACTTCCTGCCACAAACGCAGCCAGTGAGTTTTGAGAACTGCATTGATGATAATGATGTGGTGATGGTGGTGATGATGGTGATAATTCTTGTGGAAAAGACAAGAGGTCTGCTGTTCTATTGCATAACGGGCCACCAGCAGCCACAAGTGCAGTGCTGTCCCAGACGTTGTTTTCATCGTTTACTCCCTAAGTCTTGTCTGACTGTTTTGTGACTCCATGGATTGCAGCACACCAGACTCCTCTGTCCATGGGATTTCCCAGGCAAGAGCACTGGAGTGGGTTGCCATTTCCTTCTCCAGGGGATCTTCCTGACTCAGGGATCCAACCCGAATCTCCTGCACTGGCAGGCAGATTCTTTACCACTGAGGCAACTGGGAGTTGCTAAATTCCCAGCTTTCTGCACAAATTCTTGGAACCTCGTAGATCCAATACACACTCCAAATACCTTGCAAATGAAGCATCTTTGCCTAGTTTCACAGGGATGAGACAGAGCTGAAGCAGTGGGTGGATGCCTTGCTGCACCACCCAGGGTAACCTCATAAGCCCTGACTTACTTCAGGCTTCAAGTGCTGGCTCTGGTCTCCTCCTGGTGCACCTCCCACTGCTCAACCTCCCCCAGCTCCACCTCCCCAGACACCTCTCCTTCGGGTGACAGACTTTCAGTCTCACCACCAGCCCCAAGTAGAGATGTAGCCAGTCCTTGGTGAGGGGCTCACATCTTGCTCTCATCCAACAGAGCTGGGTACCAGACTCACCTTCACTCACAGGTGTCCTCAGGGGTGACCCTGGTACACACCCAACCCACAAAGCATGTGTCCTCCACATGTTATGCCATCTGGTCAGCCTCACGGTTATGCCATGTGGTCAGAAGGAAGGGCAAACATCCCTACTCAGCTGCCACCAGAAGCCAGCTCAGTTGACCCCTCGAGGAGCACCTGATCATTTTGCAGGGGGTGCGTGGATGAAGGCTATGTCTTGGTTACATTTGCATCTAACACAGAAAATACTATGATGAGCGTTTCATTCCCAGCATTTTGGACCACGAAGAGAAGAGCAGATGTGCAGGTTAAAGAAAAGCGTATGAAGGCAGACAAGTGTGTGGGGTGCAGACATGCAAAACCACAAGGGTGGACTGGAAGTGAACGAGCGATGCTGAGAGTGGGCCTCAGGGCGCCCTCCTGAGAGCCACTGACTCACCAGGCAGCCCTGCCACACCTGCTTCACACCTGGGGCTCACATAGCCCTCATGCCTGTCTGCAGACAGCATAACGGCTTCCATTAGACACAGGGGGAAACTGAGAACAGAGACCTCTAGCAACCAGCTCAAGGTTACAGAGTAACCTATGACAGAGCTGGGACTTCAACATGGGGGTTAGCTTCAGAGCCTGCACTCAGCCGATGGGGAAAGCAGTGGCCTGGTTTAGCCCCATGGAGGATCTAGAGGAGGACAAGGCAGCCAGCCTCCCCACTGCGCTCTGAGCACCAGGACTCTTGGCAGAATGAAGTGCAGGAGAGGGGGCAAGTGGAAGACAAGGTCTGGGTCCCCTCACAATTTCGGGGAGAAGAGAAGGCAGGTCCTGCTGCCCAGGCCCTGGACTACAGACCTGGTTCTGGATGCCCTTGAATTCAGGTTTGTCCCGTGCTGTGAAGAAGAGCCATACCAACATCTGAAAGTGATTTCATCCTCCCCACAAACGAGGACAAGAACCTTTGATGTGAGCTACAAAAAGTTCCTGGATCAGCAACCTATTATCATTGTGGAGTGAGTCACTGATCTGAGCATCAGCTGGGATGCCTGGAATGCCTCCACCCTACAAGTTCAAGGAGCCCAAAGCACGGGCATCTCTCTCCCGGGCTGCACCCCAAGCACTCTCCCATCCCATCGCTTCCCGGAGGTCGGGAGCTCAAACCCAGGAGACTCGGGTGAGCCCCAGGCACATCTGGGCTGCACCAGAACTACAGCTGGACTCCGAGCCCAGAGGATGGGTGGCCGTGCCTTCCCAGCCAGCTGCAGGACAGTTGAGGGAAACGCCCTCCCCAAGGAGGGGAGACTCCCAGATAATAGGGACTCCCCACCCAGGGTCATCTCTGCCCCCATGCAGTCTTAGAAAGGTCACTGGCCTTGGACTGACCCTGCGTTCACAGACTCCCTCTCAGCAAACAGGATACACAACCCTGAGTACCAGGTGGGGAGCAAGACAGAGGTCTGTGACAGACGGACATCTGTTCTCTATTGTGCAGGGAAAGGATCTCTGACCACCAACAGTGACCACACGTCCCTCCTGTGAAGCTGGCCCCGTGACTAAATGCTGATGGGTGGACACACTGCATCGAGATGTCAGGAGCCTCCTGCTGAGGAGCTGATGGAGCCCCCAGCCCCAAATCTCCCCCCACACCGATGTGTGATGTGGGGATGACAAGTGGAGCACCACCCCCTGAGAAAGAAACAGCCCGCTGTTCAAGCCACTATCATGGGAGGTGGTGAGGATTTTTGAGGATGCCATGTTGCTGCTGCTGCTGCTGCTAAATCGCTTCAGTCGTGTCCGACTCTGTGTGACCCCATAGACAGAAGCCAAAACTTCTTGTACTGATTCATTGCCTGCTATGAAGCACGGAAGTGGGGGGTGATGCATGGCATCACCCAGAAAGTGGCGGGAATGCCCCTCCCGCTGATGCCAGCCTCTGTCCGCAAAGACGAGAATTCCCACCCTGACTCAGCAGAAGGACACAGTTGGTGATGAAGGCAGTGCTGACCATTTCCACATCTCACAGCTGAAATCCCCTCTGCCTCTGCCCCTTCTCTTATCAGGGCTGCTGACCAGACCCCAATCATCTCAGCTTCCATCCCAGCAGCCGACCAGGGGTGGCAGAGCTGGAGAGGGTCCCCGGAAGACCCTTCACCCAATGAACAAGGTGTGGGTGCGAGGGCTAGGCAGTGGTGAGGGGGCTCACGGGAACCATCAGCGCCTCCTGGCTGTGGGTCTCTTGCCTTTCATGCCCCCACCCACCGCTGGGGAGCAAATGGGAACAGGTACAGTCACCTCCTGGGCATGAGAGCACGTGGCTGATACCCACATGGGTCTCCTCCAGGAGTGTCACCTGTAACCCTAGTGTTACTTGCACACTTGACTGCAGAAAGTGACACACCCGCCCTGAGGTGACCGTGCACTGACATACCCATGCTGTGCTGTGTCCACACAGGCTGTGGGGCAGCACAGGACCAGCACTGGGCTCATTCAGCCATCTTTCCTCCAGAGGGTCCAAACACTTAGGCCCCTTCCTGTTCTGCCTGTTCTCAGAGATGGGTCCTGACCCACCTAGCACAGCACACCTGCTCCATCATCTCCTTCCCAGAGTCGTGGAAGTGAATGAAAACAGACGGGAGTGGTTTATATAACAGCAAAGAACTCAGATGGTAAAGAATCTGCCTGTAGTGCAGGAGATGCAGGTTTGATCCCCGGGTCAGGAAGATTCCCTGGAGGAGGACATGGCAACCCATTCCAGTATTCTTGCCTGGAGAATCCCAAGGACAGAGGAGCCTGGCAGGCTACATTCCATGGGGTCTCAAGAATCGGACATGACTTAATGACAAACAACAACAAAGAATTAATACCATCCTGGCTGCTTCTAGGGATGCTAAGGCCTCAGTTGACCCCTGTGCGCCTCTGTCCCCACCCCAGGCCTCCCCCAACTCCACACTTCGCTGGGCTTTGGGTAGACTCAGGAGACCTGGAGGCCCCCAGCTGAGAGCAAGAATAACAAAACCACCTTCCCAGGGAGACAGGCAGTGACAGGTAAGAGAACTGAAGTGCAGGTGGGCCAATGGGAGGAGACACCTCCACCCCCCAACTCTCCCTAACCCACCCCCTCCACGTAAGGAGCCAGAGGCCACTCAGCTCAGACAACTGTCATAACCAAGGGAGGCGCCCCTCCGCCCCGAACTCTGAGTTTTCCCCAACAGGGTCTGTGACCGGAACTTACATGAAACTGACCAGTTTTTAAATGTCCCCAACTAAACCAAATTATCCATCTGACTGGAAGCCATCATGTCAAACTGTGGCCTGAATCCTGCCCCCAACTCGCTTGGAAGAAACGCAAACTCCAGAGCTCGTGCTGCAGAACCGAACACGTGCTCAGGACGTAGTTCACCCACATTCCGTCCTCCTGCTCACTTAGGTCACCCCATAAACAAGGAGCTGTCACCCCAGAGGCCCCTCAGACAGCACGAGGTTGGGGGACATCCCTTATACATGGCAGGTATTTCCTTCAAAAACAAAACGTCTTCAGTTTGGAAAGTGATTAATGGGAACTTTTTTTTTTTGGCCAACAGAAAATATATGAAGTCAAAAACTACGATGCACTTTTTTCTTCAACCTACACATCCATCATTCATTCAACAAACATTTATTAGATGTCTGCTATGAGATAAGACACAGCAGTGAGCAAAATGTCTATTTCCCACCTCCATGGAATTATTTTTCTAATGCAGGGAGACAAGATAAATGTATGAAATACATAATATTTAGACTCTGTTATGTGCTATGGAGAAAAGTAAAACAGAACTTGGGAATTGGAAGGGCGGGAATGCAAGGGTTAGCTGCCAATGTTTGAAAATAAGGCGATTCCACACAAGCCTCTGGCCTTGCAGCCCCTTGCAGCTGTGACCTCAGACAGGCCGTGTCCTCTGAGTCACCTCCCCATTTGTCATCCCATGCCTGTTAGGGGTTCTGGCCCCTGACACTGGCCTGGAAAGCCTCTGTCTGCTGGGTTGCCCTTTGCTGGGCACATACTCCCACCCCCAGCAGCTTCCTCAGCCTCGCACCCTAGCTGGCGTGTCCTCACCTCCCCTTACATCCTTGACTTCATCACTCAGTTCATAGCCTGGGGCTCAGGTCTCCCACCAGCCCCAAGGAGAAGAGCTGTTTCCAGAATCCAGGTTGATGAGCCAAGAGGGTAACCTGTCTGCCTCCTGCCCCGCCCTGGTCTGGTCCCCTCTGAGCAAGACAGAACTGCGGGAGGAGCCAAGGGCCAGAAAGAGGACTTGTGGGTGACACTTCAGGCTGCCCTGGGGCCTCAGAGGTGGAGTGCAGCGTGCACAGCCCACTCTCTAAGAAGTCCGGGCCCTGGGGGCTCTCACATGAGGGAGAACAGACAGATCCCTAATTCAGCCCAAGGCTGCATTCTCAAACTCACCCCCACAGGGATCAGCGCCCCCGACTTCGTATGCGGCATGAAGTCCCTGCTCCCCGCTCCCCCTCCCGGTAACTGCACATGGAACCCCCACCCAGAACACAGGAGGGCGGTCCCGGGAATGGCCACCCTGCTGACCGAGGTCATAACTCAGGTGTCCACAGGGGAGGCCAGTGGGACAAGGCAGCCACCACTCAGCTGTCACTCAGCCCCGCCATCCCGCCAGGCAGCAGGACCTGCTCGGGTTTCTGGAGAGGACCTGGAAGTTAAGATGTTAAGGTTAAAAATCCCCTGATTTTGATACTGGCAATGGTTTCAAAACTGTTTGAAACAGGGCCCTCTTCCATGGGCTGAAGGTGGTCCGAGGGCCACCACTGTGCAAGCTCAGAGCCAAGTGTGAACACAACTTTGCAGGTTCACGGGGACATTTGCCTGTGATGGGTCCTGCCAACTGCTCCACAAGGCTGGAGCAGACATCACTACTGTGGTCCCTGCAGTGCGGACAACAAACTCCCACAGGTGCACAATTTACCCTAAATCACACCGTTTGCCCCAAATCCAGGGGTACATCAGGAACTGGCCAGAGCTGTGCGAGCCCCCAGTCAGCCCACAGCTTCCCGAGGGGCCGGTCATCTGCCATGGACACTGCAAGGTGATGTCAGGTCCACACAGGGAAGAGAAATGTCAGCATTTTCTATTTAATGGTAATATATCTCCAGGTATATTTGAAAAATGTTGGCCAAGCACAAGATGTCATAGATGCTAGTGATTAAGATTTTACCCTCATCTTAAGAAATAACGTAAACCTATTTTACTAAGTAACTGAAATATACATAACCACACATCAAATCCATGATTCACAAGCAGGTTCTTTTTAATGAGTGTCAGCTCCTTCTGAATGAGGGGGCGGAAGCAGAGGAGAAGAAGGGGGAGGAGAGGGAGGGAGGAGGAGGAAGGGGAAGGAGGGAGAGGACGATGGGGAGGGGGAGAGGAGAGACAGGATATAGGGGGAGAAGGAGTGGGAGGGGAAGAAGAGAAGATAAAGGAGGAAGGGGGAGGAGGGGGATGAGAAGGCAGGAGAGGAGGGACAGCGGCAGGAGGAGAAGGAGGGGAACAGAAGGGAGGGGAGGAGGGAAGAAGGGGAGGGTGGAAGGAAGGAGGGGGAGGGGAGAACTAGGAGGCAGCGACAAAGCCCTTCTCCACTCTGGCTGCACATGTCTCCCGATGTGCGTGCTCAGTCGCTCAGTCATGTCCGACCCTTTGCTACTCCATGGGCTAGGGCCCGCCAGGCTCCTCTGTCCATGGGATTCTCCAGGCGAGAATACTGGAGCATGTTGCCATGCCCTCCTCCAAGGGATCTTCCCGACCCTGGGGTCAAACCGAGGTCTCTCACCTTGCGGGTGGATTCTTTATTGTCTGAGCCACCAGGGAAGACCCACGTCTCATGGTCAACAGTTCCGAGTCCTGTTAGAGGGACAACAAACCCCATCCATCTCTTCCAGAGCCTGGGAAACCCACGGAGCCACAACAGACCCCTCACCCCAGTGGAGAGAGTCACTTCAGGGGTCTCACATGAGTTTCTGCAGGACCAGGGGGGTGATGCCCAGAGCAGTCCAGTCTCTCTGCAGGGGGTGGGCCTCTGCAGGGACCCGGAGCCCAGGGGAGAAAACGGACAGAAACCCAGATTTTTCATGAGAAATCTCCAATCTTAAAGTGTTTGCAATGAATTCACTATTTTAAAGCAGGAAGCCTCTCCAGACGCAGGGCAGAGCTGACCTTCGCCAGGTGGACGCTCCTCCTCACGCTGAGATGTCGCCACCCTGCTGTCAGTGGGGGTGTGCCTGGGGATGGCTCCCTCCTGATAAACACAAAGCCAGCCCCTCAAGTCTCCTGTGCCCAACTCTTCTCCAGGCACCTCTGCAGGGGTGACGCTTGTTTCCCTGCTTCATTGCTTTTCCGCTGTCTCTGAGCGGCTTCTGTGGGCCCTGAGCAGCACTAGTCGCGATCCTCCAGGTGATGCCCATGCAGTCCCAACCCGGGAACCTGTGTGTATGCATGGCTCCCACCCCCTCCCCATGTCCCTGGTCCTGAGACCAGAGCAGTTGTGTTCCCTGTGAGGATCCTGCTGGGATGGGAGCTTAGATGAGGCCCCGGAAGAGCTGTACCCTCCACTGACCGCCCCCCGCCTCCGCCCACTGTCCTTGTGGAGGAGAAGGCAGTGGATCCCCGGATCAGCCAGCAGCCTCTCTCTGGGGCTCCCCTAGGGGAACCTGTTCTGTCCAGCCCCAGACATAGGCCTCTCTCTCACACGTGCATCCTTATGAATTTTGTCTCAAGGTCCCTAACAAGAGGTCAGTGGCTCCTCCTCCCCCCCGAGGACTGGGGTGCTCCCTGCCCCTCCCCCATATGAGGGCCCAGAGGTGCATCCACCCCCCTCACACACTCAGCCTGCACCTGTTCTTCTTATTTGAGTGCTGTACACAGTGAAGGGGAAGATCCCCTGGAGAAGGAAATGGCAACCCACTCCAGCATTCTTGCCTGGAGAATCCCATGGACAGAGGAGCCTGGTGGGCTACAGTCCATAGGGTCGCAAAGAGTCAAACACGACTGAAGTGAGTTAGCATGCACGCATGCCCGTGAAAAATCAGTGAAAAATCAGGTTTTATGCAAAAGCAGCTTCTCTGGGAAAATCTACAGGGCAAGGAGACAGGATGTGTGCCCCACTGCTGCTGCCCCATCAGTGGGGTGGGGGGGTCCCTAGTCATGCCCAGTTTTCTCCCAACTCCAAGGTCAAGGGTCCGTCCCAGGCATGGTTGCCGGGGCCACTGCTCTTGTCACAGAGTTAGAGGAAGGTGGCCCCTCCATTATGTCTGACTCTAACCAGGCAGAGGCAACTCTCACAGGTTGGGGGAGAGGTGTGAGTGTCCATGTGTCTTACCACTGGACCTGGGGCTGGCCAGGTGAGCATCAGTTCACTACATTTGCCCAGGATCCCAGTACCAATCCCCTGGCTGTCTGGCCTCAGTAGGGGAGGAGAGAGGGTGTGCTCTCAGGAAGACAGTGGGGTGGGCTCATCCCTCTGGGAGGAGCTCCAGCCAGCCCCCAGCTCAGGGGAGGGCTCAGGAGCCACTACTGCTATTGGCGTCATGATCACAGTGGAGGGTGGTGGGCAGACAGGGGCTACACAGAGGTGATGTCCATCCTCCTGGGAAACCAGGCTCACCCCTGGAGGGACCTGAGCTGACCAGCTCCCCTTCCACCTCCATCTGACTTGGTGTCATCAGAGCATCCTTAATCCCCTCAGGACAGAAAGGAGTCACCGCCCCTGCAGAGCCCCAGCCCTCCTCGCCTGCTCTGGAATTCCTTATCCATGCCCCACCAAGTCCGAGCCCACTGAGTCCCTTCCCCCTATCTTCACTGGAGAGCCCCTCTCCTGGCTGTGTTTCCACCGTCCCAGAGCAAACTATCTGTGAGCAACACGAGGGAAGTGCAGTCCTGCAGCTGGCCCATCCCTGCCTCCAGGCGTGTTTTACATGGCCTGAACGGTGTTCCAAAATTTTGGAAAATTTCTCATTAAAAATTCCAGATTCACTTGAAAAACTAGATTTGTCAAGTCCAGTTTGGAAAATACATACACTCTCCAACAAACACAACCCTCACTTGGAGATACCAAATAAAACTGCAAAGATGCTGCCTGGGCTGAGCTGGGGACCCATTCAGTTGGCAGGGAGGTGGGGTTGGCCCAGGTGCTGGGTCACCGAGCCCCCAGCAGTGGTGGGAACATGTGTATGGATGGTGCAAACAAGCTCCCACCCGGGCAGGCTGGACACAGGAGCAGCTTCATGCTTCCCTGACATGGATTTGTTTTCAAAGCTTTGCTTATGTTTTTTTTTTTAGAGTAGATAAACAAGAAGGAGATTAAGAGCACTTAATAGTGTCATAATTTTTCTCTCTATTGGTTTTGATGTGAATGAATCTCCAAGCAATCATCTTGCCTTTTATAAATATAATGGAAATAATTAACTGAGAGCACAAAAACTTCTCCATATTGTAATTCCCGCAATATAAAATGCATGCGTGTGTGTAAGGTATTAATAAGTCCATATCACTCCAATTAAGTGATGGACCATGGCAGCGTTTTTATGTTCAGATCTTTAAACAACTAAACATCATGTTTTGGGCCCAGCTATTAACATCACAGCAACAACTTAATGTAGAAAAGCTAAGTCTTGAGTGGTGTATTTGTCTTGTTCACGGCATAAAACACGGACCAAGTTCAAAGATGTTGACTGAAGTTTACATTTATTCCACAGAGAATCCAGGCTGCATTTTAAGGCAGAGCTTGGATGGCTACAGACCTGGATTCAATCTCCGTAGCTAACACTTCCCAGCTGGATCACCAGGAGAAAGTCATCCCATTTTTCCAAGCTCAGTGTCCTTGTCATCAAAAGATCCTACTATGGCACCACGTGCTGCACACAGCATGACATGTAAAAATGCACGAGACAATTTAGGGGAAAAGACAAGCATTCATCAAATGACTGCATGATGAGTGTGAGTACCACCAGGGAACGGGCCACAGCAGTGACTCCCACCTGGTCCAGGTGGGTCAGGGAAGGAAGGCCTCTCAGAACATGACAACACAGCCGATCTAAGCCGTGGGCAGATGTAGCACGTGCCAAGACCCTGTGGCTAAGGCAGAGAGGGGGCAGGAGGCTGGCACAGAATGAGGCTGAGAGAAAAGACAAAAATTTGCAGACTTAGAACTTATTCAAAATGCAAAGAAGGTGGGAAAGGCTTTTAAGCACAGAAGTCACATGATGCGATGGACACCTCAAAGACAGTCGTCCCTCAGTATCGGCAGGGGACTGGCTCATGCACGCCCTTCAAACACCAAAATCTGCTTGAGTCACTTATTTAAAATGGTGTAATATTTGCACGTAAGCTATACACGCACTCCAACACACTTCAAATCATCTCTAGAATGCTTAAAACATCTGTTGTTGTTGTCATTTAGTTGCCAAGTCATAGCCAACTCTTTTGTGAATCCATGGATGGTAACCTACCAGGCTCCTCTGTCCATGGGATTTCCCAGGCAAGATTACTGGAGTGGGTAGCCGTGCCCTTCGCCAGGGCCTCCTCCCGACCCAGGGACTGAACCTGCATCCCCTGCATCACCAGGTGTGTTCTTTACCACTGAGCCACCAGGGAGGCCCATTGGAACACCTAATACAATGCAAATACTGCATAATTCATCGCAAACTCCATATAAATGCTATGCAAACGGTTGCCAGCACACAATATGCTCAAGTTTTACCTTTTGGACCTTTCTGGAATTTGCTTTTCTAATATTCTTGATCCAAGATTGGTTGAACCCACGGGTATGGAGGACTGAGTAATACACTCAGTATTCTGTGTGTAGAGGGGACAAGTCTGGCAGTGGGTAGATAGTCATGCAGTTGAAGGGGAGATGACAGTCTTGGGCAAGGACCGTGGAGACCAGACAGGAATGGATTTGGGACACAAGCTGGGAACCCAGCCAGTAGGCTGGTCTTGTTTGCTCCTGCTCAGAGCCGTCCCTGTGGTGGGGCCAGCAGAGGGCAGGCTCTGTCCTGGCAAGTACATGCTCAGTCCCTCAGTCATGTCTGACTCTTTGTGACCCCACAGACCATAGCCCACCAGGCTCCTCTGTCCATGGGAATCTCCAGGCAAGAATAGCAGAGCGGGTTGCCGTGTCCTCCAGGGGATCTTCCCAACCCAGGGATGGAACTTGTGTCTCCTGCATCTCCTACACTGCAGGCAGGGATGCCCCAGGTCATCAACACACCCAGAACTTTCTTCAGCACTGGGTGACTCCGTGTGTGTCCCCAGCCCTCACCCACTTCACTGAGGCCCCAACTTGACTTAGCTGTCACCCCCACACACACCCTTGTCCAAGCAGATGCAGCATCCATGGAAACACCACTGGGCATCATGCAGCTGGGCCAGCCCCTGGCTAGGTTCATGTCCCTTCCCCTTCTGTGGTCACCCCCACCCACAGTCTGTGCTCCCCATGTCAGGCAGAGTGGCAGCCCCAAGCCCCCATCACCCCAACTCCTGTTAGCTAGAGAAAAGGAGTGCTCACTCCCTTTCGCATCAAAGAAGTGCCTGTCTAGATCCCTCATCAGGGCACACACTGCTGGCTCAGCCCAGCCACACGTAAGAATTCCATGTATCCAGGCTAACCTCGAAAGAGAAAAGATCAATAATCCAATACCGCACACCCACCCCCGCCCCAGTGGGGAAGAGAACACCACGTTCAGGCAAGTCTGTGCTGCACATCTGCACCCCCCAGAGCCCACAGAGGAGCAGAGCATGGACGTGGCTCTAAAGCATGTTTGTTGAATGAACGAAGGAGTGTCTGCATTGCCAGCTTGCAGGATTCCCATCCGACACGAAGGCAGCCGAGGACACGGCCAGCTCTGGAAACCTCTGCTTCCTCAGACTCCTCCCCACCACCACCAGCCCCAACCCCTGCCACTGCTGCTCCAAACCACAGCCCAACCCCATCTGGATGAGCTCAGAGGGGACCCACCCAAACGCCGGCTCTCGAACAAAACAGAAAACAGCATCGCCAGCTCGGCTCCTGCATGGCTGAGTGATAAATGCAGGCAAATCTCACCACGTTTCGCTGCACAAACCACAGGTGGTGGCTTAGTCGCTAAGTCCTGTCTGACTCTTTCAGCCTCATGGACTGTAGCCCACTAGGTTCTTCTGTCCACTGAATTCCCCAGGCAAGAATACTGGAGTGGGTTGTCATTTCCTTCTCCAGGGGATCTTCCCGACCCAGAGATTGAACCCTCATCTCCAGCACTGCCAGCAGCCTCTTTACCACTGAGCCACCAGGGGAGGAACCACAGACTCATCAAGAATTTCAGAAATGAGTATTAATGACAGTTTTATTTAATTGGGGAGGAGAGTGATCAGACTAATGAAGTGGCTGTGGGGACAGTCTCGGTATTTCTCCAACAAACATAACCGCCTCGGGACAGGGAGGGGAGGAAGGAGAGAGATCACTGGTGAAAACCCACCAAGCTTTACCAGAGCTGCAGGGTCAGTGCCCTGTGCTGCCTCCCTGGAGGAAAACAGAGGGATTTGTTGTTGGAACTTCCACATGTACCTCATAAGCTACCTGGCTGCCACTGCGCATCATAAAAGTCACAGGATGATGGCTGGAAGCTTCAACCGAGGCATCAGATTATTTCCAGGAAAACAAACTGAGTTGTGAAACCTACCACAAAGCTGAACTTTCAGTGTCAGAATCCGTTAGATGACTCCTCCATGGGGAGGGTCTAAATGGAATTATAAGAGCGTTGGTCACTCAGTCGTGTCAGAACATTTGTGACCCTATGACCTGTAGCCTGCCAGGCTCCTCTGTCCAAAGTTGAACAATAAAGGGTGGATTTATGAGACTGTCTCTAAAGAGAAGAACTCATGAATTCGATCAGGACCCCAGGCAGGAGGGCTGCTCCAGCCAGCCTGGTAGCGGCAACCCAGTGGCAGAGGGCAGGGATGGAGCTGATAAGACCCCTGCAGGTGACAGCTTGTGAGCTGGTGTTGATTCCTTGGGCTAAGCTCTCGTGGCTGTGTCTGAAGGGCTCAGGGCTGCACCTGGACAGAAACATCACCTCTTCTCTCTGAGGGTCAAGGGGGTATGAATCATGGGGCTTCCCTGGTGATCCAGTGGTTAAGATTCCATCCACACTGCCAATGCACCGGGCACAGGCTTGATCCCTGGTCAGGGAACCAAGATCCCATATGACATGGCATAGCCCATAAAGGGCAGTGGTGGGGATGGGGCTGTCAGAATCTGCACCAGGAAAGAGGCCAGCTGGATTATCTCAAAGGCATCCTGCCCACGTGGCCTTTCACAGAGGAGTCACTTGAACAGCAGGTCAACACCCCGAATGTGGGAGGTGGGGGATGACAACATCTTGTAGATTTTTGAGCAATAGCAAAAGCCATGGGGCTTCCCACATGGCACCACTGGTAAAGAACCCATCTGCCAATGCAGGAGAGATATAAGAGATCTGGGTTCAATCCCTGGGTCTGGAAGATCCCCTGGAGGAAGGCATGGCAACCCACTCCAGTATTCTTGCCTGGAGAATCCCATGGACAGAGAAGCCTGGCAGGCTACAGTCCATGGGGTCTCACAGAGTCGGACACTATTGAAGGGACTTAGCACACATGCACAAAAGCAACCCCACTATTTGGAACACAGAGCTGGTCCCTGGAGGGAAGGTAGGTCACTTTGCCTAAGGAGCCAGAGGTCTCTGGGGACACAGGGAGTTGGCACCCCCATCGTGAGCTGCAAAGTCTCAGAGCTCTCTACAGTAGACCTGGGTGGTCCAGTCAAGGTCAGTGGCAGAGAAAGGAAGTGTGGCCTAGAAGCATCCCTGCCTTGACGGAGGGGATGTCTAGGTTGAAACCCCTGAAGCCAATGACCTATGGAAGACAAGGACTAAATTAAGGGTGGAGGGCTGGTGTTTGCTAAGACCCAACCTTTTGGGAAAGAGCATGAGAATGAATGAGAAATAACAGGATAATAAATCTGAGGGTTGGGAACATGGAAGCTGGAGTCGGGTAAAGGGATGATCAATTGAAAAGAACATATGTGTGATGTGACTGCATGGTGTCTTGAGTTGTGAACAAGTCATGCCACTAATGGGCCAATATGTAGATGCATCCAGCCAGAGTTTCCATCAATCCCACAAAATCCACCAGGACCCATGGACTCAGATCCTGGAAGATAGTAAGCCAGGCCTGAAGGGAGAGAATAAGATGATAACCCAGGGTTTTAGCTGAGCTGGGCAAACACCTGCCACTCACTCCTCCCCCACCCAAGCTGGCTCTGCTCTCAAAGGCCTCAGCCCAGTGATCTGCGGGGAGGGAAGTGGGCAGGCCCAGGAGAAAGAACTGGAAAGACACGAACCAGCTGGAGGCACTGAATCTCAGCAGTTTTCTCAGGAAAAGCCATAAAACTAAACACAGAGAGTTCAAACAGGCCTTTCCATCCATGTTTAACTAGAACTGCAGGCAGTGAGGACCAAAGCTTTGCCTAGTCCTTATTCCCAGGGCGTCTGTGTAGTGATTTCAAAAACACAGAATGAGAAGCAGTATCTCCTCTGCCCAGGTGTAGCCAGAATGCCCCACGGGAAGATGCTACGTGGTTAAGATTCACTTAGAGATGAGAGGAGCCTGGTACCCATGGTCTCTCCAGGACCACACTGTCAGCACACAACAGATGTTCTGTGTTCAGCAAACTGGCTAGTTAAGTGATGGGCTTCTACACGCATCACTTATGTAGAATGAGTGGTCCAATTCCAATGTAGGATTACTGGTCTTCTGTTTCTTTTCAGTGTGATTGGGACACACAGCAGGCGATACACGCTAAATTATCCAGCATTCACGTCTGGCCACAAAACAAGCGGGAGAGCACTGTTCCATGGAAGGGGGAGGACCACGGTTCCTAGGGAAGCAGGCTGACATCCTGCATCCTAGCCCTGAGGCACAACTGAGCAGGCTCCTCTGTGGAGGAGAGACAAGGTGTGCTGAGCATGTATCTGCCTCTATGACCCATTACACTAATCAGAATGAAAGGTCTGGGCACAGAAATCTCACAGCTTAGAGAAGTCTGCCCACCCCAGAATGATGGATGTCAACTCAGCAACCTGGTCACCCTCCCTGAGTGTTTCAGTAGCCCTACTGAATTACTAGACTCGTAAACTACACTTTGTGGTAGACAAGACAATGCCCCCTCCCCCAAAGAGATCATATTCCAATCCCCAGAATCTGGGAATGCTATTTTACAGGGGAAGGGGCCTTGCAAGTGGTGTGTGCTCAGTCACTCAGTCGTGTCTGATTCTTTGTGACCCCATGGACTGCAGTCCATCCAGCTCCTCTGTCCATGGGATTCTCCAGGCACTAATACTGGAGTGGATTGCCATTTCCTCCTCCAGGGGATCTTCCCAACCCAGGGATTGAACCCAGGTCTCCTGCATTGAAGGCAGGTTCTTTACCACCTGAGCTATCAGGGAAGTCCTTTGCAAGTGAGGTTAAGTTAAAATTCTTGAGATGGGGAGGTTATCCTAGATGTTCTGTAAGGACCTGGCATGATCCCCAGGGTCCTTATAAGAGGGAAGGAGGAGGGGCAGAGACAGAGGAGACATGACGACGGAAGCCGAGGTCAAAGAGAGAGGTTTGAACATGCCGTGCTGCTAGTTCTGGAAGCAGAAGGGAGAGATGAGCCAAAGAATGCCAGGGTCTCTAGAAGCTGCAAGGAAACAGAGCTCCCCTGGAGCCTCCAGAAGGAATGCAGACCTGTTGGCATCTTGATTTCAGTCCAAGGGGATCAATATTAGAGTATAAGATGATAAAGTGTGCATGTATTTCATTTGTCTATTTTTTTTATTGAAGAATGATTGCTTTACAATGTTGTGATATTAAACAGTTTCTGCCTTACAACAGAGTGCATCAACTATATGTAGACATATATCCCCTCCCTCTTGGACCTCCCTCCCACCCCTCTATCTCACCTGTCTAGGTCATCACAGGGCACCAAGCTGAGCTCCGTGTGCTACAAGCAGCTTCCCACTAGCTGTCTATTTCACACACCGTAGTGTATACATGTCAGCGCTCCCCTCTCAATTTGCCCCACCCTCTCCTCCCCGCCCGCTGCGTCCCTACATCTGTGTCTCTATTCTCGCCCTGCAAACAGGTTTATCTGCATGGATAAAGCAGATGTGGCACATAAATACCATGGAATATTAACTCAGACTTAAAAAGAAACAAAACGGAGTCATTCGTAGAGCTGTGGATGGACCTAGCGTCTGTCATATAGAAGAAGTAAGTCAGAAAGAGAAAAACAAATACTGTACATTAGGTTGTGCAGTTTTCAACCACTAGTTTTGTGGTGTTTTGTTACATCAGCAGTAGGAAACTAAACACATCCTTCTTCTGGAGAAAACAGTGGGTACATTTGAGGATTTAAAAATGTTTAACTTGCACGTGGCCAAAATAGTCAAAATGAAACATAACAGACAACGAGTTAACACTGTGAGAGGCTGACAGCCTTTAGAAGTCAATAAGGAAACAAAGAATATAAGCAATAAAAATGCAAATCGCTGATTCAATAGGACCAGGTGTCTGGCCTCACTCATAATCAAAGAAATGCAAATAAAAATACAACAAGAACAGCATGAGACTTCTTGCCATGAGAATTTGCAATCATGTGGGGAAATAGGTGCCTCTTCTGGACAATACAAATTGTTACAAGGTTTCTGAAGGGCGTTTTGTATACCAAATGTGTGTGTTAATGTGTATCAAATGTTAAAATGTGTATCAGGCCAAAAGTTGTCAACGCAGCCTTAGAAGAACCAAGCTGGGGGCCCTGAGCCCATCTCAGGATCTCTCAGGAATCTGCAGCAGTTAGGAGAGCGAGGTATTGGCACAGAATACACAGTGAAGTAGGGGCACAGTCCGGAAACAGAACTGCATGTAACAGTGAACCGATTTATGACAAAGGTGACACCGCAGTGTAAAAAACAGGGGGGGGGCGCATAGCTTTTCAACAACTAGAGCGAGGTAAATTAGATAGCCACCTGGGAAAAATAAATCTTGACCTCTCCTTCATAGCACACAGAAACCATTACAGAAGGACTAGATGTAAAGGTGAGAGAGAAAACAATAGAACTTTCACGTAGCTCAGAGAACTATCTTCATGACCTTGGGTGAGGCGACATTCCTTGACCAGGACACAAAAAGCATGAAGCGTAAAAGGAGAGTTTGATGACGTCAACCACACTAAAACTTCAAACTCCAGTTCACCAGGAGACAGCTTAAGAGTAAAAGGGCAAGATCCAGTCGGAAAAGATATCTGCAGTTCATATATTCAACGAATATCTCATACTCAAAATGTATAAAGAACACCTAAAATAATCACAAGGGGGACAAAGCAGACCTCCAATAGAAAAATAGGCAAAAGACTTGAATAATATGGACAAAATAAAGCATAGCACTATGGTCAATAAGTGTATAAAAAGGTGATTGACTGCATTAATCATTGTGCCTGTGCATGTGTGTGTGTGTGCATGTGTGTGTGTACGTGCGTGCCCGCTCAGTCACATGGCACTTTGCAACCCCATGGACTGTAGTCTGACAGGTTCCTCTGTCCATGGGGATTCTCCAGGCAAGAATACTAGAGTGGGTCACCATTTCCTTCTCCAGGAGATCTTCCCAACCCAGGAATTAGTCATTAGGGGACAGTAAATAAAGACCAAAATGAGACACTGTTAACCAACAGAATAGTTAACCTGGAAACAGCAGACAATGCCAAGTGCTGGCAGCTGGAATTCTCACACTGATGGGAGAGTGGAAACCAGCAATCCACTTTGGGGAACTGGTTTGGCATTTGCCTATTCAAGGAACATATGCACACCCTATGACCTAGCAGTTCCTCTCCTAAGCTTGTGCCAGGCAGAAATGTCTGTATACAGTCACCAAATGGCCCAGACATCTTTAAGCAGCACTAGTTGTAATATCGCAAATGGTCTGATGGGGAAATCCCTGAGGGGTGCTCTGGGATGCTGGTCATGCTCAGTTTTTTGATGGGAGGAGATGATTTCATGAGTGTGTTTGCTCTGCCAGTGTCACACTGCACACATCTGTGTGTGCTTTTCTGTAAGTCCATTATTACTTGAGTAAGACATCTGCTTTTCAAACCGGGAGGCAATGAGAAGTTTGCTCTGAATAATCTGAACTCCCAGCTTTCACATTTGGATTCCTTGATTCTATTTGCTCCCTTGGGAAGGAAATGGAGATCTAGCTCAAACATCCCAAAAGAAATTTTCAAAGAAGAGTAATGAGTAGACATTAAGCAGGGCAATTTTACTTGTTAAGAACTTATCCTAAAGAGATAACTGAACTAGAGCACAGAAGGCCCATTATAGAGTTGTTTATAATCATGAACACATGCAATGAACTAAATAGACAACAGTGGAAGACAACATGGCTATCATGCAGCCATGAAAATGATTAATGTATCGCTATTGGCATGAAAACAAACATTCAAAAGTGGACACCACAACCCAAGCACGGCCTCATGACAGGAAGCTGTGTGCAGAGCAAAAACGTTTACCCAGAAGCTCCTGCAGGAAGCTCATTCATATTGGTGTTCATACTGGGGGACTTTCAAATGATACTGAGCTATGTGTGGGTGTGTGCATGTATGTGTATGTGTGTGCACATGTGTGTCTACATGCTTGCACGTGTATGTGTGCAGACACGTGTGGGTACATGTGTGTTTTTTAATAGCCATGTGTAGGCACCATGGTGTGCAAGGCAGTCTGCAGACCAGGAATAACCTAGATCCCTAGTGCACCAAAAAATGACCCTAGGAAGAAAATAAAACTTTTGTTTCATGCCAAATAAAACTATTTTCTCCTCCACAATAAACCCTAGAGAAATAACAGCTGCATGCCATGACCCCAGCCAGGAGAGTTCATTCCTTACAATAATATCAGCCCACTTCTGTGCCTCTCTCTTCAATCTTGTTCTGAATATTAAAATTTAAGAAGCATAGAAAAGCAACTATTTTTAATAGTACAAAGTGGGAAATGACCAAATCCATTCATCATGGAGAAATAAACTGGGTGGACTATTACACCACCCTGAGAACAACCTGGCCATTGCTGCTGCTGCAACAACACACCAGGGAGTCTCTGGGGGTCTCTGGCACTATCTGGAGATGTATTTGGTTGTCACTACTTGGGGGAGGCGGTTACTGGCATTGCATGGGTAGAGGCCAGGGAAGCTGCTCAGGTGCACGTGATGCCTCACTTCAATAGTTCTGCACACAAGAAGCCCTGTCTGACACACATCTCATCAAAGTGATGCTGACCATCTCAAGTGCCCAAGCACATCTGAGCCACGGTTCTGTGCGGTGGGGACATTAATGCCGGAGCTCGGTGTCCCTCGGGACCCACCTGGAGTCCATCCCCAGAGGTTCTTGATTCAAATGCCCTGGCTGATGAGACACATATGTCGACTCTGGTCAAGGTGCCCCCAAGACTCTTCAGGGAGGAAATCTGTCCTGCTCAGATGGGAAAGCTTAGTAAAACTGGGGGACACGGGGACAGGCTGAGGCGATGACTGAGTCCTCTGTCCTCTCACAGTGCCCAGGGTCAGAGGCCAAGCTGGGCTCACAAATGCCCTGATCCAACTTGCCCTCTGCACCCTGACATTCAGACTAACTGACGGTACCTGAGGAACCTGGAAGTGGACTGAATGGCATGGTTATGTGTCCCGGAAACAGACCTGGGCCCCTGGTGGGTCACCCTCTTGCATGCCTGGGCTTAACTAAGTGTCCTCTACAAGACCCCTAGGACAGGCCTGTGGCCACTGTCCCTTGGAGACCCCGTGGAGCCCCTGATCTGTGTCAGGAAAAGATGCCAGCCACATCAGACTTGTCCCTGCTGCTGCAATAAAGCACAGCAGCTCCAAGCCACGTGTCTCTCAGTGATGATGGGGACAGTCCCCCAGCCCCCACGTTTCCACTGAGCCCCGCTCACCCCCACTTTGCCCGCTAGCACGGGCCTCCACAAAAAAATTTCCCATCGGACAAATCATTTTAACTTAAAAAAGCATGCCTCCAAAAACATCCTCAGAAATGTAAAAGCAACCTTCAAAAGAAAAACCTCCAAAACCCTGGAGAACGCTTGGCTGAGACAAGCCTCAATTATCGTCCTCGGTTGGTTTGATAAAAATTCCTCTCCGCCTCGCCTCTGGATGACAGTCTTCACTCAGAAAACTTTCTTTTTTAAAAATAACTACAGTAACCCACTATTAAAATGGGGATTGCATTTTAATCCACCCTTTCTTTTTCTCTGGTTTCCAAACTGGCACCTTCCTGATTTCAGAGAAGGAAAAAAAAAAATGTAAACCTCTACAAAATGTCCAGCAGCTGCAGCAAGTCCAGCAGAAGCTGGAATTCAAGCTCCACCAAGAAAGAGAACATGTATTTTTGGAGGATTAAGTCCCCCACCATCTCACTCCCTTAATGCACACCACTTTCTGAACCAATCCAGTGACAAGAAGGTGTCAAGAACCAGGGAGAGACAGTGTCACCGGGAGCCCCTGACCAGAGCCTTCTAGAATAAAGGGATGCTTATCCAAACATCTCTCCTTAGCTGCTGGAGTCTGGAAGGGTGGTGTTCTTAAAGAAAAAAAAAAAAAAATGTTTTCAAAAAGCACAGCAACACTCAGCTGTATCTGGTGTTGTTTCTCCAGCCACACCTGAAGGCCAGTGGCTTTTTGTTGGTTTTTTAATTAGAGGATAATTACTTTACAATATTGTGATGGGTCTGGCCAAACATCTACATGAATCGGCATTAGGTACACATATGTCCCCTCCCTCTCAAATCCCCCTCCCACCTCCTTCCCCATCATACCCCTCTAGGTTGTCACAAAGCCCTGGCTTTGGGTTCCCTGCATCATACATAGAACACCCTTTGAAGCCAACCCCCATCTCCCTCCAGCCAGGCCCCGGGTTACACAGCACAGCTCAGGCAGAGCTGTCTGCACCTGCTTCCCACCCACACCTTCCGGAGCCTCTGTGCTGGAGGGCAGGAACACTCTATCTCTATGGGGCGGCTAGTTCCAGGCTCTGCTGCTCCCCACACTGCTATTCATCTGGGTCATGTGGGTGATAACCGGAGTGAGATATTTAATCTGTGAGACCTATTCTATATCACCTGTGGTTGACAGCTCATAATGCTGCATTTTCTGAAATTAATTAAACACAGACATGCAGATCACCAGAGCAGCCAGGAAGAAGGAATCTGGCCAGCAGCATGCATTCTCAAAGTGACTTCATGTGTAGAGACTGAGCTCTTCCCATTGTCTCTGTTATTTGTCACTCCACTGCCCCAGAACAGCCAGAGGCCATGACAGGGGAGGGAGGGGAGCAGCCTGGGGTCTATTTGCAAGTAGACACACACTTTCCCAACAGCCTAGAATAGAGGCGGTACCTCTCACAACAGGAAAATGCACAAGGTCTTTCCCTCTAACAAACCGCTTACAAAATACTGGAAACAACTCAAATGCCCATATGCAAGACAGGAGTTGATAGGCACAGGACGGTTGAATAAAGCCACACAACAGAGTACTACGCAGTGGAAAGAAAAAAAAAGACGTGGACAATCTCCATGAACTGGTTTAGAGTTATTTCCAGGGTAAACTGTGAAGTGAAAAAGCGATCTAGTGGTTAAGAACCTGCCTGCCAATGCAGGGAACACAGGTTCAATCCCTGGTCCGGGAACTAACAGTCCACATGCCGCAGAGCAACTAAGCCCTTGTGTCACAACTACTGAAGCCAGCACGTCCTAGAGCCTGCGCTCTGCAATAAAAGAAGCCACTGCAACGAGAAGCTCAAACACAGCAACGAAGGGGAGCCCCTACTGGCCACAACTAAAGAAAGCCCACACACAGCAAGGAAGACCCTATGCAGCCAAACACAAACAAACAAAGCTTTTGTAAAAATTGTGACGTTCAATAGAGTTTTTAATATTAGGAGCTTGGGATTAACATATACACAACATATACACACTATTATATATAAAATAATCAACAAGGACCTACTGTATAGCACAAGAAACTATACCTAATATAAGTATTCTTGCCTGGAAAATTCCATGGACAGAGGAACCTTGTGGGCTACTGTCCATGGGGTCATAAAGAGTTGGACACGACTGAGCAACTAACAGATTAACAGACAGATATTATATACACACATATATATATATATACACACACACACATATATCAGTTCAGTTGCTCAGTTGTGTCCAACTCTTTGCAACCCCACGGACAGCAGCATGCCAAGCTTCTCTGTTCATCACCAACTCCTGGAGCGATATATATATAGTGAAAAAGTTGGCTTAAAGCTCAACATTCAGAAAACGAAGATCATGGCATCCGGTCCCATCACTTCATGGGAAATAGATGGGGAAACAGTGGAAACAGTGGCAGACTTTATTTTTTGGGGCTCCAAAATCACTGCAGATGGTGACTGCAGCCATGAAATTAAAAGACGCTTACTCCTTGGAAGGAAAGTTATGACCAACCTAGATAGCGTATTCAAAAGCAGAGACATTACTTTGCCAACAAAGGTCCGTCTAGTCAAGGCTATGGTTTTTCCAGTGGTCATGTATGGATGTGAGAGTTGGACTGTGAAGAAGGCTGAGCACCGAAGAATTGATGCTTTTGAACTGTGGTGTTGGAGAAGACTCTTGAGAGTCCCTTGGACTGCAAGGAGATCCAACCAGTCCATTCTGAAGGAGATCAGCCCTGGGATTTCTGTGGAAGGAATGATGCTAAAGCTGAAACTCCAGTACTTTGGCCACCTCATGCGAAGAGCTGACTCACTGGAAAAGACTCTGATGCTGGGAGGGATTGGGGGCAGGAGGAGAAGGGGACGACAAAGGATGAGATGGCTGGATGGCATCACTGACTCGATGGACGTGAGTCTGAGTGAACTCCGGGAGTTAGTGATGGACAGGGAGGCCTGGCGTGCTGCGATTCATGGGGTCGCAAAGAGTCGGACACGACTGAGCTGATAGTCACTTTGCTGCATACCTGAAGCTAACACAACATTGTAAATCAGTATACTTCAATATAAAATAATTTCTTTTAAACAAAGAGTTTTATGGCATGCTATCCTTCATGGAATGAAGAGGAGATACGAGAAAACATACGTGCACCTGTTTGTTCAGCACCAATGGCATACAGGAAGGAGAAACCGGAAACTAAGAGAACTGCTCACCTAGAGCGTGTGGTGGGATGGAGTGGCAGGCGCAGAGGAGGCGTAGGGCAGAGAAGGGTGTCACTCCTCCGAGCGCACCTGCTCGTGGAGACCTAACCCTTAGGACTGTGGTAACATCCCGCATACTTCCCAAATAAATCAGTAGCTAAAATCAGCCGGAACGGGGCACAGCCATCACAGAATACGAACAAGCACAGATGAATCTAACTGGATCACAAATGATTAAATCACTTGAAGGGAACAGGCAAGAAAGAAACGAACCTAGGTAACTTTATAAAAGAGAATTTCAACTGTATAGTGTAAGCAAATGACAGAGAGAATAGAAACAAATACTGTCCTCTAGTTGGTACATTTGTTTCCCACAGGGGATGGGTTAGCAATCCCAGAACTACTGTGTATGTGTGAGGGGCTTACACAAATCAGTAAAAACACTGAGAATCATAACAGCCAGTTTTGGAGAATGAAGGATGTGAGAAAAGGCTCAATATGGAATCTAGAAAAAATACAGATGGATTAATATAAATACATAATATGATGCATGTGTTTGCTTGTTTAAGTACATGCATACATTTCCAAATTCTGTTCAGAGGATCAAGAAGCAATAACACTCCAGCAGAAACATATGCAGAGTACATCATGCAAAATACCAAGCTGGAGGAATCACAAGCTGGAATCTAGATTGCCAGGAGAAATATCAACAATCTCAGCTATGCAGATGACACCACCCTAATGGTAGAAAGTGAAGAGGAACTAAACAGCCTCTTGATGAGGGTGAAAGAGGAGAGTGGAAAAGCTGGCTTAAAACTCAACATTCAAAAGCCTAAGCTCATAGCATCCAGACCCATCGGTTCATGGCAAATAGATAGATACAAAGTGGCAACAGTGGCAAACATTATCTTCTTGGGCTCTAAAATCACTGCAGACAGTGACTGCAGCCACAAAATTAAAAGACACTTGCTCCTTGGAAGAAACGCTATGACAAACCTAGAGAGCATATTAAAAAACAAAAACATCACTTTGCTGACAAAGGCTATGGCTCTTCTAGTAGTCATGTATGGATATGAGAGTTAGACCATAAAGAAGGAGCATCAAAGAATTGATGCCTTTGAATTATGGTGTTGGAGAAGACTCTTGAGAATTCCTTGGACAGAAAGGAGTTCAAACCAGTCAGTCAATCCTAAAAGAAATCAACCCTGAATATTCACTGGAAGAAGGACTGATGCTAAAGCTGAAGCTCCAATCTTTCAGCCACCTGACGTGAAGAGCCGACTCATTAGAAAAGACCCTGATGTTGGGAAAGACTGAAGGCAAAAGGAGAAGGGGGTGGCAGAGGATTAAAAGGGGGTGGCACAGTATCACTGACTCAGTGTACAGGAATCTGAGCAAACACTGGGAGAAAGTGAAGGACAGGAAAGCCTGGTGTGTTTCAGTCCACGAGGTTGCAAAGAGTTGGACATGACTTAGTAACTGAACAACAACAACAGAAATGAGTGCACGTGGCACCCAGAGCCTGGTTTCTAAACACTACTCTCCAAGAAAATGAACCAGGGCTCCATGGAGATATGGTGGGTTCCATGAGCCTAGAACGTCTCTAGTGCTAGAAAGTTAGGAAAGACTCAAAAATGATGAGGACATATCAAAAGGACACAGAAGCCAACTGGAAAAGGCCCCCAAAGGTCAAAGCTGGGACAATTTAAACAACAAAATAAGTAATGATAGTATTGGATTATAGCTTATTGAGCAAAAATAAGTATCTAAAATATATTGATATAAATAAGTAATTCAATGAGGTGCCCTTGTATTAAAATTCCAATTAATAAATGTAGAAAGAATGATGGACATAGAAAATCAACCTTTGGCAAACACTACAGTAATAACTTGCAGGTAATAACCATCACTGGATGCTAAAATTCATGGAGAAAGTATCATGAGATATAAAACAGCTGTGTAGTGTCATGGTACCTCTCTGACAAGAGATTATGATTTGCAAAGGGAAAATGATAACTTCAAAGTGGATAAACTAGGAAAACACCCTCCTCAACCAAGCAATCAAAGTGAGCATCACTGGTGATAATGAATACCATCTTTAATGTCTGTATTTGAGCTGAATTGTGCCCCCAAAATCCCTGTGTTGGAGACCTAGGCCCGAGGACCACAGGATACAGGATGTTTGGGGCTGGTGCACTGGGATGACCCAGAGGGATGGTATGGGGAGGGACCTGGGAGGGGGGTTCAGGATTGGGAACATGTGTACACCCATGGCGGATTCATGTTGATGTATGGCAAAACCAATACAACATTGTAAAGTAATTAGCCTCTAATTAAAATAAATAAATTTAAATTTAAAAAAATAAAAAAATAAAGAATTGTACCTTAAAATATTAACATTAGGATGAACTGGGTATATGGGAACTCTGTCTTATTTTGCAATTTTCCCTTTTTTCCTTAAGTCTAAAATCATTTCAAATAAAAATCTAAAAAAAAAAAATCACAGGGGTTGTCAACTGGTGATCAGCTGACCCAATTCAACCCACAGATGTATTGTATTTTGGTTGAAAATGTTTAAAGCAAATTTGAATGAACTGCCAACAATACAAATCCAGAGATGCAATTTTACATCCAGATGTATGGCTTCCTTTCAAAACATCAGAAGTTGTGGCATTACCGCCGAGGAAGCCCCATCGCACGCCCCCATCCTCAGGACCAAAGGCCCTGGTGTCCCAGAGCTGAGTTCACACACTGCACGGCTCAGCCCAGGCAGTCAGACGGCTTGAGAGGGTATGGAATCCCAAGGGCACGTGGGTGCCAGCTCCCCACAGGGCGGAGTACAGGGCTTCCTTCAGAGCCCTAGTCCTCAAGCACCTGGGCATCCTGAGACTCAGAAGTCCAGGTGCTAGAATTCATCAGGGCTTCTGCTCTCACAGTCCCCAGCTTGGGGAGCTGCACTCCATCATTTAGATGCTACAGAGGTGCAGGTGCACAACCCCCCACAGGTGATCCTGGGGGAACTGCACCCACTAGCCTGCCACCCTCTGGCCCAGGACAGGCTCACGGTCCAGGCAGACGAACTTACATACCCTCCCTCCTGCTCTCTCCTGGGGCCTCCCGTGGTGACAAGGGGACATGCACAGAGAGGCAGTCCTCACTCAGCACCAGCACGGGGTCCCTAACCGGCCCAGACCACCCTTGGGTGGAGCTCCTCCAGTCCTTCGAGCTGCAAGGTGCCCTTCTGGAAAACTCTCTCTTTGCTAAAGTCAGCCGAAGCTGGAGTCTGTTCCTGTGTTGCAGACTATGAACTGAACACACGCTAACTACTTCCTAGGTGGGTGTCATTATCCCAGCTTACTAAGGATGAAACAGAGGCAGGGAGGCTAACACCCCATTGGGGAGCACACAGCTGTATTTGTTGAGTCAGTGTATGAGCCAATGAATAAACATCATCTCAGAGGACAAATTATACCTGTGATAGTTTTGTGATGCAGATTTTCTTACTATCTCCTAGATTACTTACCTCTCTTACCCTGAAATGACTTCGGCTAGGCAATACCAGCCCCTTCCACATGAGGCTCACACTGTGAATTGCGATGGCAGCCACACTTTCCCCAGTATCTGGGCTGGTCACTGTGGTCCCCATCCCGCCTGGGTCTCCTCCCCCGTGGTGGCTGCAGCAGCTCCCGCTGAGAGGCACACAGCAGCCTCGGGTCAGAGGCAGGCAGACCCAGCACAGTCTGGCTCTGTCCACAGCCCCGTCGCTGGTCCTCCAGGAAATGGTATCAGATATACAGAGGGACAGACCCTCCATTTTGACCACTTCCCAGAGTCCTACTACTGGAACATCACCAATATTGGGCTCAATCTCTTCCAAACTTTATGACAAGCCTGATGGATGGACGGCCTGTCTTTGGGACTTACAGTCAGATGGATTGAAGGCCAATAGATGAGTGAATTTTAGACAACAGCCATTGAAACTGACAGCACTTAGTGCTTCAAGACACTGACTTTTGGTTTTCTAATTCTCAAAGTTTCCAAAGAATCTGCTTCTCTCAGTCTGTTTCTTTCTGAGGTTAACAAAGGTCTCATCTTCACTGGGGATGCAAGAGATGTGGGTTCGATCCCTGAGTTGGGAAGATTCCCTGGAGAAGGAAATGGTAACTTATTCCAGTATTCTTGCCTGGGAGATCCCATGGACAGAGGAGCCTGGTGGGAGGCAGTCCATGGGGTCACAGAGTTGGACATGACTAAGTGACTGAGCATGCACGCACACATCTTCATTGACCAAGGAAAACCGACCATTCCATCTTGATTCTCAAATAAAGGTTCTGATTAGTGGCTAAGAGCAATTCTAACTGGCCAGAGAGCTGCCATTTCTGAAGCATCTTTTAGGCAGGGGACTCTGGCTCTTGCCCCAGAATTGACTACAGCAAGGAGATGCCCTCAGTAACGTCTCGAGGGTGGTGTACATCTGCTCCCCATTTCCATCCCCCTCAACTGGACTGTCTATTTCAACAGCCTGTGTGCCAGCTACCTGGCCATATGCTCTGAGCTGGGAAGGTAACAGCCCTGCAGGCTCCCCACGCCAGACAAGACACTCAGAGGAGCCGCAGGAACATATCGGCGGAGACCTGCAAATCAGCACAACTGGCATCGGCCAAAGGATGGATCAGAATCTGGACTGTTTGATGGTTTGGGGAGCAAGGAATGTGAAGTAAGAAGACACTGTGATGGTTTGAGGATGGGCTCTGATGATACACACTCTGGGTACCAGGCACGCCTGACACATCTACTCTGAACAAGGTGTGGAGCAGGCGCCCAGGCTACACTGGCCATCATGGTCTACCTGACCCAGGTCCCCACCCACAGGCAACACGGAACACTTAGTGAGCACTGGGGTCTCCAAACAAGGCCCCTTGATACCAGGGCAGTGGATTCTGGTTTATTTCACTGTACCCGTGACTGACTGGAGTTGGTTTCCTAAAAAAAGAAAAAATAGTGACAACATTGTTTTAATGTAAAGAATCAAGTGGCATGACATTAAAGAGAATGAAATAATGCCATTTGTAGCAACACAGATAGACCTAGAGATTGTCATACTGTGTGAAGTAAGTCAGACAGAGAAGGGGAAATATTGCATGAAATCCCTTATATGGGAAAGCTAAAAAGAAACTGTACAAATGAACTCATTTACAAAACAGAAAGAGACTCACAGACTTAGAGAATGAACTTATGGTTGCTGGGGGCAAGGGGGCGGAGAAGGATAGGAGAAAGGGATAGTTAGGGAGTTTGGGATGGACATGTACACACCGCTGTATTTAAAATGGATAATCAACAAGGACCTACTGTATAGCACAGGGAACTCTGCTCAATGTTAGGTGGCAGCCTGGATGGGAGGGGAGTTTGGGGGAGGATGGATACCTGTATATGTATGGCTGAGTCCCTTTGCTGCCCATCTGAAGCTGTCACATTGTTAATCAGCTGTATTCCAGTGTAAAATAAAATTTTAAAAAGTATTGTGTGGCTTGAAATAAACTGATGGCAAAACATCACAAAAGATATTGGCTGAGCAGGACACCAGCCGGCAGGGACAGCTGACTCTGGCAACATGTGAGTTTTTGTCTCATTGGTTGAAAAGTCTCTCTGGGAAAACTCTAGAATGAAACTCGCTCTAAAAGTACAGTTTGGATCAGGCATCATCGCAGGGGTGTTCTGGGACGTGGCCCGGAACCAGAGCCCCTCAGATGCACAGGCATCAGGAAATGCCAAGGGCATCCCCACAACCTGACGATGGGGGGTCTGTTTATGGCCTTGCTGACTTGCTGGGAGCTAGTAAAGAGAGGGTTCTGTGGATCAGAACATGGGCATCCCGTTTTGAAGGAGAGGAAAAGTGAGAGAGGGGAAGGATGCGAGGTCCTGAGGGTGCCCAAGGGTCTTGGACACCATCCGACTCAGAAAGGGACTGGGAGGCAGCCGAGATAAATAAACAAAATCCCTTCTACTCTTCAAATCCAGGTTCACACCAGCCTGATCTAACAAGGATGGTGGTTGTGGGAGCTGTGGGTGTGTGTGTGTGTCTGTGTGTGCATGTGTGTGTCTATATATATGCTGGGTCTGCACTTGTGCGTTTATCTGTATGTGAGTGTGTGTACTGGGGTGTGTGTGTATGCATGTGTGTCTGTATGTGTGCTACATAAGAGTGTGTGCATATATGTGTGTTTAGGTGTGTATACTGTGTATGTGTGTGTGTCTGTGTCTGCTGGATCTGGTTGTGCACATATTATTTGTGTGGCAGTGTGTGTCCTGGGGATGTGTGTGTGTGCACATGGACATCCATGCCCTGTGAACTCACGGGGGGTCCAGACACCAAGAAGCCCTGCATTCAGTCCTCTGTCCCCATCTCCCCTGCCCACTCAGCCTCCTGTCTCAGCTTCAGGACCTTGTCCCCAAGCCCCCAACTCCTCAGCCCCTGCAGCCCCAGCTCAGCCCACCCCCCGACATCCGCCAAGACTCACAGCCCCCTTTCCTAGGGCCACTTCAACCTCAAACCCACATCGCTTCCGAAATTATTCAGAGCAAGCCTTCTCTGCTTTTATGCACTTGGATTACAGACTTGCAATACCTCCATGCCACATTATAAAACCCCCAACACCAGAAGCACTAAAAATGCCTCTGTTTCACACTAGAACCAAATTTCCAACACAGACTGAGCCTGCTGAGCTCATTTTGCCTAGTTAGCTGCCTCCTCTGAATGGCAGCCGGGGAAGAGTCTCTGGCCTGGGTGAGCACCCTCTCCATAGAAAGAGGAGCCACACAAATCAGGACAGAGCTACTTATATGGTGCTGCTGCCTCTGAGCTCAGCACTCGTTCAACAAATATTTTCTGAGCCAAAGCTCAATGCCAGGCATCAAGAGGAAGGAATAGATGATTCCAAATGGGGTCCAGGGCAGCTTCCCCGCAAATGCACAGGCTGGTTTAAGAGATGGTCAGTTTGAACGCTTATTTCGATTCCCACTCCTCTCTAGCTACCCTCCCTTTTACATATACTTTCTGTACATCCACAACTGCTGTGAGTTCAGCTACTGAGAGTCCTCAACGGCCAGAATTGCTGTTAGTAGATAAGAGCTTCCTGTCCAAGGTCACTCCCTTCCTATACAGCCCTCAGTCATGTACTGGACTAAAGGCGAGAGCCCCAAACTTTCAAGGGGACCATTCTGAAGGGCCATCCCAGCTTCAGAGCTCACCACAGGGTCACCTTCAGTCTTTGTTGAGAATGCATCACAGGCCGCCTTCTCCTTCTACTCAGCCTTCCTTCCTTTCCCATATAAGTCAAGCTTGCAATCCTTCTTGAATAAACTTCTTGCACACAAATGTCAAAAAAAAGAAGAGATGGTCAGTTTGCATAAATAGTAAGATGCGATCCTTGGAGGCGGCACTAGGGCTCAGCAAAGACGTTAAAGAGGGAGATGTGTGTCTTCCCTGGGGAGATCATGGAGGAGTCAGTAATGACTCCAGTGACCTTGACACGGGTGGGACTAGACCCGAGATGTGGAAGGCCTTCCAGATAACAGGAGAGGCACACACAAAGGCAGAGGCCCACCAGGCCCAGACTTCACGGGAGAGCGAGTGTTTCTGTTCCTCTGGACAGAGGTTCAAGCAGAAAGTCACACTGGAAAGGTCCACTCAAGACTGACCGTGTGGCCCGAAGTTGAAATGAGTCTTCAGGGAAACCTGAGTCACTGAAAGATTTTAAATAGCTGAATAAGACCACCTGGCATGTGTTTCTGGAAGATAAGCCTGGGAACTCGGGGAGAATAAAGTGGGGAGAACAGTCAGGAAGCTTCTAGCTCAGGCAGAACCAAACCAGCAATGAGACTCCGAACCAGGGGTGGGGCAGCGGGAGGGAGAAGGTGAGGGATGCTTGGAAAACAGGGTCACAGCTGGTCCCACCAAGAGACCAAGAGCCAGGAGGGCACCAGGGCGCCAGACTCTGAGCAGAGAGAAGACGATACAGTGACAGGAGGTCACAGAGGACATGAAGGCTGGGGGGTAACGTGCCCACCTGCACACCTAGGTGGAGAAACCTGCCGGGGAACAGGAGTGATGCCATGGGGAGAGGTGGGTTTTGTGTCACCAGGAACATCAGTCCGGAAGTGGTGGCTGAAATCAAGGCAACCCCATGAATTCAGAGAGGTAAACGTTCCTGCAGACGGAGTTGGAGCAGGTGGCGCAGCAGAGGAGGGGCTGATACCAGAGAAAGGGCACCACCTGCAGGGGACATGTCCTGCAGACCCGAAAGTGGGAACCTCAGGGGCTGCAGGGGGTGGGGTAGGCTTTGACAGAGTGCAGGTGAGCAGAGGACTCTAGAGAGGCACTGTGTGCAGGCGAAGTCGCTTCAGTCGTGTCTGACTCTCCATTACCCTGTGGACGATAGCCCACCAGGCTCCTCTGTCCATGGGGATTCTCCAGGCAAGAGTACTGGAGGAATCTTCCCAACCCAGGGATGGAACCCGAGTCTCATATGTCTCCTGTATTAGCAGGTAGGTTCTTTACCACTAGCACCACCTGGGAAGTTCCTCTGAAGACATGTGAGACCATCTCTGCAGTGTGAAAATGTATATAGAAAGTGGAGATGGTAAAAATCAACCTAGTTCAAAGAAGAGAAGGGGAGATGGATGTTGAATAAGATCTCTGAAACATGGGATCCAGCGAAGCCACTTCTGCAAGTACCTACCCAGAAGGACTGAAAGTAGGATCTAGGAGAAATGCTTGCACACACACACGTTCATGGCAGCATTACGCACAACAGCCTAAAGGTGGGAGCAACCCAAGTGTTCACTGATGGATGTATGGATGAGCAAAGCATGGTCCATCCACACCATAGACTAGGATTCGGCCTTAAAAAGAAGGACATTCTGGGGCTTCCCTGGCAGTCCAAATGGTTAAATTTCTGCACTTCTACTGCAGGGGGCGCAGGTTCAATCCCTGGTCTGGGAACTAGGATTCCGAAAGCTTCACAGCGAGGCCATAACAGAAAAAAAAAAAAAAAAACAGAGGACATTCTGTTCTTTCTGTTCTGACTTTTGCTATCACACAGATGAACCTTGAGGACTTGATGCTCAGTGAAATAAGCCAGACACGAAGAGACAAATCCTCTCTGATTCTACTTACACGAAGGCCCCAGAGGAGTCAAAGCCATAGAGATGGAAAAGAAAACAGTGTGTGCCGGGCAGGGACGGAGGATAAGGAGGGGGAATTCGTGTTTAATGAGGACAGAGTTTGGGTTTTTGGAAATCAGGAGAGCTCTGGGGAGGGATGGTGGTGAAGGATGCGCACCAATGTGAAACGTGCTTAACACCACTGAACTGTACACTTAAAAATGGTCAAGATGGTGCAATTTATGTCATGTGTATTTTACCACAATTTTTTTAATGTTTTGTGATTTTTCAAAAAGAAAGGAGAGAGACAGGGTGGGGGAACATTCTCAGGTGAAGACTGTTTGCAGGTGGATGAAGAGGACGAGAGGAGGGGGAAGGAGCAGGTGGCAGGGTGGGGGTGGCCGTGGATGGAGGGAAGGTTCCTGAAGAAAGGCTGGCTGTGGAGTAGAGAAGGAAGGAGTGATGAGAGGGGCAGTGAGGAATCAGGAAGATCAGCGAGTTTAGCTCAGTCACTCAGTGCTATCTGACTCTTTGAGATGCCAGACTAGCACACCGGGCTTCTTTGTCCTTCACTAGCTCCTGGAATTCGCTCAAACTTATGTCCATTGAGTCGATGATGCCATCCAACCATCTCATCCTCTGTTGTCCCCTTCTCCTCCTGCCTTCAATCTTTCCCAGCATCACAGGCTTTTCCAGTGAGTCAGTTCTTTGCATCAGGTGGCCAAAGTATTCGAGCTTCAGCTTCAACATCAGTCCTTCCAGGGAATATTCAAGACTGATTTCCTTTAGGATGGACTGGTTGGATCTCCTTCCAGTCCAAGAGACTCTCAAGAGTCTTCTCCAACATCACAGTTCAAAAGCATCAGTTCTTCGGCACTCAGCTTTCTTTATGGTCCAGCTGTCACATCCATACACGACTACTGGAAAAACCATAGCTTTGCTGCTGCTGCTAAGTCGCTTCAGTCGTGTCTGACTCTGTGAGACCCCATAGATGGCAGCCCACCAGGTTCCCCTGTCCCTGGGATTCTCCAGGCAAGAATACTGGAGTGGGTTGCCATTTCCTTCTCCTAGCTTTGACTAGACAGACCGTTGTTGGCAAAATAATGTCTCTGCTTTTTAATATGCTGTCTAGGTTGGTCATAGCTTTTCTTCAAAGGAGAAAGTGTCTTTTGATTTCATGGCTGCAATCACCATCTGCAGTGATTTTGGAGCCCAGGAAAATAAAGTATGTCACTGTTTCCATTGTTTACCATCTATTTGCCATGAAGTGATGGGACCGGATGCCATGATCTTAGTTTTTTGAATGTTGAGTTTCAAGCAAGCTTTTTCACTTTCCTCCTTCACTTTCATCAAGAGGCTCTTTAGTTCCTCTTCTCTTTCTGCCATAAGGGTGGTATCATCTGCATATCTGAGGTTATTGATATTTCTCCCGGCAATCTTGATTCCAACTTGTGCTTCATCCAGTCCGGCATTTCGCATGATGTACTCTGCATATAAATTAAATAAGCACGTTGACAATATACAACCTTGACGTACTCCTTTCGCAATTTGGAAGCAGTCCGTTGTTCCATGTCCAGTTCTAACTGTTGCTTCTTTACCTGAATACAGATTTCTCAGGAGGCAGATAAGGTGGTCTGGTATTTCCATCTCTTAAGAATTTTCCACAATTTGCTGTGACCCACACAGTCAAAGCCTTTAGCATAGTCAATGAAGCAGAAGTAGATGTTTTTCTCTTGCTTTTTCTATGATCTAACAGATGTTGGCAATTTGGTCTCTGGTTCCTCTGCCTTTTCTAAATCCAACTTGAACATCTGGAAGTTCTTGGTTCACGTACTGCTGAAGCGTAGCTTGGAGAATTTTGAGCATTACTTTGCTAGCGCGTGTGAGATGAGTGCAATTGTGCAGTAGTTTGAACATCCTCTGGCAACAAGAGAATGGGAAAGACTAGAGATTGCATCAAGAAAATTAGAGATACCAAGGGAACATTTCATGCAAAGACGGGCACAATAAAAGACAGAAACAGTATGGACCTAACAGAAGCAGAAGATATTAAGAAGAGGTGGCAAGAATATATAGAATAACTATTCAAAAAAGATCTTAGTGACCCAGATAACCATGACGGTGTGATCACTCACCTAGAGTCAGACATCCTGGAGTGCTCGGTCAAGTGGGCCTTAGGAAGCATCACTATGAACAAAGCTAGTGGAGGCGCTAGAATTCCAGCTGAGCTATTTCAAATCCTGAAAGATGATGCTGTGAAAGTGCTGAACTCAATATGCCAGCAAATTTGAAAACTCAGCAGTGGCCACAGGACTGGAAAAGGTCTGTTTTCATTCCAATACCAATCAGCAAGATGGTCAGGATGAAGGAGGTAATGGAGCAACCAAGAGCAAGCTGTCTGGTGGTGGCTATCTGCCTGGGAAAGCACAAGTGCAGACAGACACTGGCCAGAAAGTGTGGACAAATGGGCAGAGCTGGGTTCTGAGGGGACCAAGAAGGGGCCTGACCTCCGTGGGGAATCAGGGCTGGGGGGTGGCAGGGTGAGACAGGAGTTGCAGTGACAGCAACTTGTCCTGACTCGTCAGCTTCCCTCAATGCTGTCTCATTGAGGAGGTGATAAAAACACAGGTAGACAGACACAGGGGTCGGCACATAGTAGGTCTTCAGATAATGTTGGCGGAATGGGATGGAACAGTATGAAATGGAATGAAACAGAAGATCCTGGCGGGAATGGTCTTTGCAGGACTCCAAAGGATCAAAAGTGGATTGAGTTCTTATTACACACAACACAGATAAACAAGGTCCTACTGTTCAGTGCAGGGATCTCTGTTCAACATCTATCATAAACCATCATGGAAGACAGTATGGAAAAGAACGTATACGGAATCACTTTGCTCTACAGCAGAAATGGATACAACATTGTAAATCAACTAAACTTCAATAAAAATTTAATATATATATATTGTATTCTTTAATAAATTCCTTGAGAACGTCAAGCTTCAACCATAGTGCACGATTCTGGCACAAGGAAAGTCACACTTTTTAAAGGACAGGTGCACACCTGTGTCCCTGATACACCTGTCATTCTTATCACAAAGACAGAGTGAAGGCGGAGACAGTCACAGTTACAACGGGGCAAAACAAACAGCTCAAAACTGAAAGCATAGAAACGGCTCTGCGAAATGGCTAACATATTTCCCAGAAAGAACCAAACTCTCTATCTCACTAATGGCTATCAACTAAGATAAGTGAGAATGAGCCAAGATATCCCATCCTCCAAAGACAACATTTATTGTAAAACAGAAATAGCCACAGTTGCTGTGCACACATCTGTAAAAGCAACGTCTGATCTCAGAGGCCTTTTTACACAAAATTAATACTGTGTGTCCAACCCCAGAGCTATCCAGGGGACTTTCCACTGCTGTTCAAAAATAATCACAAGAATGGATGCCAAAATCCTAATTCCGGCCAGCACCAATCCATCCAAGATTCTTTCTACAATCATACAGACGATCGAATATTCCTTGCTGCAAAAGGAAATCAAAGAGCAGAAATGAGGACAAATTCATTCTAACTCACCAAGTGGTGCCGGAGGTGGACAGTGATAAGAGGGGAGCCCGATAAATTCTGGGAGAGCTTCGGCATCGGGGAGACCTCCAGGGAGATCAGATAGCTGGTCGCAGAGAGCAAGCAGTTTTTATAATTTGCTGCCTCAGCAATCCTTGGGAACAAATGAAAAATCATTACAAAACAGAAATTTAAAAACAAACAAACAAACAAACAAAAAAACCCTTGAGTTTAAAATTTCAAGTTAAGCCTGGGACTTTTGAGACTGAAATCTTTTGGGGGTGGAGCTTTGATTTCTATCAAACAGCACATTCTGCTCCAAGACTTGGTGTTGGTACTAAAAGGTGAGATGGAGCCCTTGACCTCACAGAGTCTATAGAAGGAGAGGGTAACCCAGGAAGTGGGGAAGAACAAGAGTATCAAAACAATGAGATTAAATCTCAGCCATACATTCCCTTGACCTGGGACAAGTGACTTACCTGTTGGAATTTTCCATGCCCAAATTATAAACTGCTGTGGCAAACAGTAACATGATGGACACCTGTTGTCTTGTCACCCAGTAGCCCTTCATCCCTCTCCTGATAAAGGCACCTCAGCTTCCCTCCAAGTGACCACTCCTTCCTGACTTATAGCCCATATGCTTTGGAGGGACCTCCATCCTTAACTCAAGAGTAAACCCCGCTATCACATTTTGAGTGAATTAGTGCACTGCATTCCTCAGACCATACTGATTGTTCAGATGTAAGCACATGTTCCATTAAGATCCGAAGAGAAGTAACAAGATTCAGATGGAAATGCTGGGTCAGAGATCCTCACTTCTCTCTGCTAGATGTCAGTCCAGAACCGTGAGGTTCCAGCAGTGGCTTATAGTCATGACCAGAGAGACTGACTGGGAAGGAGGTCCACATCCAGGAAAAGCTGAGAGATGAAGTTGGGTGATAGCAACTGGATGCTGGATCAAGCTACTCCTGAAGCCAGCTGTCCATGCACCTTTCAGCTTATGGGATCCAACAAACTCCCCTTTTGTTTAAAACAGCTTATGCCTGGGTTTCTGTTGCTTATGCCCAATCAAAAGAATCTTGGCTGATAGACATAGTACTTGTCTCATGGAGTTATGAAGCTGAAATGACATTCAGGGCCAGGACTAGGATGAGGGAAGCAAGGAACTTGGGGTGCAAGATCTAAGAAGGTGTTCACATTCAGGGTTTGCCACTTGCAGCACATGAATGACTCCATGAATGAACACGGCTCTGAACGCTGTGTTCTTGGTGACTGCTTATCTAGCCCTCACCCTCGCCCTGCCTGGTATATGGTCAGTAATCAGCAAATGTCTGTTGCCTTACTCTGAACTTCAAGACATTTCACTAGGATGCCTGCGACATGAAGTCATTCAGCCCCGACTCAGGTCACCCAGTCATCTGCTGGTTTCTTTCCTAATCTGGACTTTTGCATGGGGATTCTGTCCCTTCCCTGTGTTTATACTCACAGAACCATCTTCATAACATCAAGCAGATCCCTGGGAGCTGGGTGTACAATCTACTTCCTCCCTCAACTAGTTTTACCTGTTAACTAGACTCAAAGCTGGTGATCTGGACTAGAGCCAGTGGGACCCACGCATCTCCCCCCTAACACCACCATCATCACCATGGGACCCAGCTCTTTAAACAAGCCCCTAACATCAGTTCCTTAAAAAAGAGCAGGTCCCCAGCAGCACACAGAACTATTCCTGGAATTGTCAATGTGAGATGTTTTTAAAAAATATCGTAAAGATTTAAAACCCCTGGGACTTCCCTAGTGGTCCAGTGGTTAAGACTCTGCACTGCTGAGCCCGCACACCACAACTAAAGAGGCCCCCGTGCCTCCACAAACAGCCTGCACGCCGCAAAGAAGACCAAGCGTAGTCCAAAACTAAAAAAAGATTGAAAACCCTAGCCCTGCCTTCATGGAAATACCCTGCTGAAGGGTATTTCCAACAGAAAATATTTCCTGTAGCAAAACAGAGGCATGGATTCCTCGTGTTTGTGAATATCACCAAGGTTGGAAAGCTGAGGAGCTGCTGCAAACTCAGAGAACACGGCTGATTTGCTATCTGATGCTTTCTCTGGAAAGGCATCACTGTGCAAGCCCCAAGCTACAAGACACATATGGAATAAGTCACACAGGTTTAAAAAAGTGAAAGACACTGAAAAGCAAATCTCACTCCAGCTCGTGGTTCTCAGCCATTGTTTTTCATTATGGCCCCCTAAAGAGTCCTATTAGACCCATTTTTCCTAACACCCCACCATTACTCCATCAACACCTGCCCATCCCGTGAAATCGTAGTACCACACACATAGAGTAAATCTGCTTATGTACTTCAATATGCTTTAGGTAACTTTGCAGAGCCACAGCCACTGTCATATCTCAGACTCCTTGCCCTCAAAACCAATTTTCACCTTCTGGAGGTGATAATGTCCCCACTGAAAAGGCAGGGAGTTCAGCCACTGCTATGGAAAGTTAAGACTCGCTGGATGTCACCAGGGACCAGTTCAGACCCAAAGACAGAAAGAGTGGTCCTCAGTAACACAGAGGCCTGCTCTCTTGCAGAACAATGAGGCTGCCCGGGTAGACCACCTCTCCGCTTGTGATTTCAGGGAGCTGAGATGTTTTGAGCTCAGCGCAGTATCCACTGAGATACGGTGAAATGCTTGCCAACACCTCATAGTCTATGCTTCTCTCTGTGAAGTCAGCATGTATGTAATTCCACCAACATAATAGAAATCATTTGTCTAGCAAAAATTAGGACTATATATTAGCCAACAGTAAAATCACAACCATAAGACCCTACATACACATCGTTATTTGTCACATCTCCCCTCTCCCCATCCACGTCCATTTCTAACAATTCATCAGGTCAGCTGTCATCTCCCACTAGGATGTAAGCTCCATCGGGGGCTGGCTTCTTACGCATTCTGTTCACAGCTCTCTAAGCCCTTAGAACCAAGCCTGACACACAGTAGGTTCTCAACTAATATGTGTTCAGTGAATTAATCTTCTCACAGACAGACCGTGATGACTTAGATCAAAATCTTAAGAAAAACATGTAAAAAATGGAAAACCTATGGAGAATCTTCTCTCCATAAACACAGTGCAAATCCAGAGTGGATTCCTGGATTTGGCCCCAGGAACACATGGATTCAGCCAAATGCAGCCTAGTAAACATTGCCTTTGAGGGCAGGAACTGATATCAGACTCAACAGTCTACACTGTGCCCTTAGGAGCATTTTTAATCTGGAAAAGCACAATTTCCCAATACAGATGGGTTTACACTGATGGTCTCCAGTGACTCACTGCTCATGCAGCCAGGGAGCCTTTCCTTCTGGCTGAGTTTGCCCTGCAGAGAGGCCCAGGTCGGGGTCCATGGTGGCTGAGCCAGGAGGAGCCCACCATCCCAACACCACCACCCAAGTCGACAATCACAAGACATCAGATGGACTAAGAAATTACTGTTTACTTTTTAGATGGGATAATGGCATGGAGTTCATTCTGTATTTTTAAAAGTCTTTGTCTTTTAAAAATAGAGACTAAATATTTACAGATGAAACTACATGATGTCAGAGATTTGCCTCAAAATAATTGGTGGGGCCAGGGTGAGGGAGCGGGGTGGGCAGAGGAAGCCCAAACGGCCGTGGGTGGTCCCGGTTGTAACCCGGTGATGACCGTCTCTTTTGTTTTTACAGATGTTCGATTTTTTTTCATAATAAAAAGAGGGTTTTTTTATGACTTCATTTAATCTCTCTGGTACCTCCAGTTTTAATAAGGGTTTTCCTTTGTCTTCATAAATCTGATCCAGGCTTGATTTTCTTTTATTTTAACCTGTTATCTGGGGAGCAGTAACACTTGGAGACTGGATTATCTGTCACTTTGGAATTGACTGTACCAGGGCTTGGGGGCCTTCCTGAATAAGAAAACAGGCTCATTCTAGATGCCAGGGGAGAAATGGCAAAGAAGACAGTCCCGGGAGTCGGGGCCACATGGTTGCACCCCCCTGTACAGGCCCTGCCCTCTGCTTTGGGGCGTTCAGCCAATGGCAGCATCCACAGGAAATCAGAACCAGTCGGAGAGGAGAGTGAGACCCAGATAGCACTGTTTTTGTGGGGTCACAAAAAGGGCATGGTGCCCATCCCCACAGCCCTGCATCTTTGTCCTAGGAACTGTGTTCTCCAGACCCCATCAGCCCAGAGTGGCAGCATCGTGCCCCACTCCCTCCTTCTGAGAACACTTCCTGTTATTATGTTGTTGTTTAGTCATTAAGTCGTGTGGACTCTTTTGTGACCCCATGGCCTGTAGCCCGCCAGGTTCTTATGTCCATGGGATTCTCTGGGCAAGAATACTGGAGTGGGTTGCCATGCCCTCCCCCAGAGGATCTTCCCAACTCACGGATCAAACCTGAGTCTCCTGCATTGGCAGGCAGATTCTTTACCCCCTTTACTGAGCCACCTGGGAAGCCCTCCTGTTATTACTCTATCCTTGATAGTAGGGAGCACACCCTGAGCACAGCCTGGCAAATGGCCTCGCCTTCTAACTTCCCCCAAATTACCATCTGGTCCTGCTGGGGACCTGACTGACATGGGCCAAAGTCCAGCCTGCACCCTCACATATTTCAGCACACTTGAGCCACGACCCCTCTGCTGGTCATCTGTGCCTGAGATTACACGTGGAGAGGTCCCATTTGTTTATTCTGTTTTTATTTCCATGACTCTGGGAGGTGGGTCAAGGAGGAATCTTGCACAACAAAAGAAACAATAAACAAGGTTCAGACAACCCTCAGAATGGGAGAAAACAACTGCAAAAGAAACAACTGACAAAGGATTAATCTCCAGAATATATACAAGCAGCTCACATAGCTCAGTATCAGAAAAGCAAAAAGTCCAATCCAAAGATGGGCAGAAGACCTAAATAGACATTTCTCCAAAGAAGACATACAGATGGCCAATAAACACATGAAAAGACTGTCAACATCCCTAATTATCAGAGAAATGCAAATTAAAACTATAGTGAGGTATCATCTCACTCCAGTCAGAATGGCCATCATCAGAAAATCTACAAAAAATAAATGTTGGAGAGGATGTGGAGAAAAAGGAACTCTCCTACACTGTTGGTGGGAATGTAAATGGATATGGCCATTATGGAGAACAGTATGGAGATTCCTTGAAAAACTAGGAATAAATCTACCATACAGCCCAGGAATCCTACTACTGGCATATACCCTGCTAAGTTAAGCTAAGCTAAGCTAAGTCGCTTCAGTTATGTCCGACTCTGTGTGACCCCATAGACGGAAGCCCACCAGGCTCCGCCGTCCCTGGGATTCTCCAGGCAAGAACACTGAAGTGGGTTGCCATTTCCTTCTCCAATGCATGAAAGAGAAAAGTGAAAGTGAAGTTGCTCAGTCGTGTCCGACTCTTAGTGACCCCACGGACTGCAGCCCACCAGGCTCCTCCATCCATGGGATTTTCCAGGCAAGAGTACTGGAGTGGGGTGCCATTGCCTTCTCCAATATACCCTGAGGAAACCACAATTCCAAAAGACACATGTACCCCAGTGTTCATTGCACACCGTTTACAATAGTCAAGACATGGAAGCAACCTAGATGTCCATTAACAGATGAATGGATAAAGAAGATGTGGTACATATATACAGTGGAATATTACTCAGCCATAAAAAAGAATGGATTTGAGTCAGTTCTAGTGAGGTGGATGAAACTAGAGCCTGTTATACAGAGCAAAGTAAGTCAGAAAGAGAAAAACAAATATCATGTATTAACACATATATATGGAATCTAGAAAAATGGTGTTGAGGAGCCTATTTGCAGGAAGGAATGGAGACACAGATGCAGAGAATGGACCTGTGGACACGGACGCCATGGGTGGGGGGGAGAGAGTGGAACAAATGGAGAAAGCAGCATGAACATAGGTACACTGTCACGTGCAAGGCGGGGAACTGCTGAGACGCTGCCGTGTAACGCAGGCAGCCCAGTCTGGTGCTCTGTGGGATGGGATGGGAGAGGGGAGGGAAACTCCACAGGGAGGGGATACGTGTATGTCTGACTCAAGTTGTTGTACAATAGAAACCAACACAACATTGCAAAAATTTAAAAATTAAAAAAAGAAAGAAAGCATAGAGAGGATGGAAGAGTTCAGGATCTCTAGGGCAGATCTGGGAACTCTGAAATCTGCAAGCAGAATACCCAAGCACATGGAGAGATGAGTTCTGGTCCTCAAGCAAGAGAAATCAGCATGCGTGGAACAAAAAAAGCAGTCTCATTAAAAGACCACTCCAAGTACGAGGGCCCCACAGGTGAACCAGAAGGCTGAGTGCCAAAGAACTGATGCTTTTGGATTGTGGTGCTGGAGAAGATTCTTGAGAGTCCCATGGACAGCAAGAAGATCAAACCAGTCAATCCTAAAGGAAATCAACCCTGAATATTCATTGGAAAGACTGGGGCTGAAGCAGAAGCTCCAATACTTTGGCCACCTGATGTTAAGAGCCAATTCATTGGAAAAGAGCCTGATGCTGGGAAAGATCAAGGACAGGAGGAGAAGTGGGTGACAGAGGATGAGATGGTTGGATAGCATCACTGAATCAATGGACATGAGTTTGAGCAAACTCTAGGAGATGGTGAAGGACAGGGAAGCTTGGTGTGCTGCAGTCCATAGGGTCGCAAAGAGTTGGACATGACTGACCGACTGAACAACAGCAACAGGTAAACCAGGTTGTACAGGGAGATTTAATACAAAAAGTAAAACTGGAAATATCCCATAGTAAATGAACTCCTTTTCTAGCAAGTTCCTGCTCAAACATGGTGTCCTGCTCACTCCAGAGTCTATCTCCATCCTCTATCAGAGCTGCATTCTCACTGATGCTTGAGGGAGCAGTGAGGGGACAGGAAATGCTAAGCAAAGGAAACTTAAACCTCCTGAAAGATCTGAAAGATGCTGCACATGGAGGCATGGGGGAGAGCCTTGGAGAGACTTGGGAGAATTCTCAAGTGGTATGAGAAGCCTCTGACTGACAGACCAAAAAAGAGAGCACCCACCAGGATGGTGGACCTGACCTCCGTGGTGCTCAGGTGGCTTAGTCACTAAGTTCTTGGTATCTAGAAGCAGTTCCCTGGTGTTTCAGTGATAAAGAATCTGCCTGCCAATGCTGGAGACACAGGTTGGATCCCTGATCTTGGAGGATCCCACATGCTGCAAGCAACTATTGTGCTCCCGTGGCCTTGAGCCCATGCTCCCCAACAAGAGAAGCCACTGCCACGAGAAGCCCATGCGCTGCAACTGGAGAAAAAGCCCACACAGCAGTGAAAATTCAGCACAGCCAATATATAATAAAGTAGTTCAGTGGGGCCTCTCAAGAGACAATGGCAAGAACCAGAATCTCTGCCCCAACCAGGACCCTCCCCTCCAAACCTTGCATTGCAAGAGTCATGCCAACAGAAAATGCTAGAAACAGTGCACCTAGATTCCCAGCTCCTACCATTCTGCCATTTTTGCTTTGTCTGGCATCTCTCTCTCTCTCTCTCTCTCTCACACACACACACACACACACACACACACCCCTTCTTTTTGCTGAATCATCAGAAAGTACATCATGACACTCCACCTCTAAATACTTTAAGTGTATCTTCTAAAAATAAAGACTGCCTCCTACATAACCACCCTATCCATCACCACGCTCAGAAATCTGACCCAGCTTCAACCCGTGATCTGGTGCCCGGTCCATAGTCCAGCGTCCTCAGTGTCCCCAGGGTGTCTGTCAGAGCTCTGCTTTCCTGTCAAGGAAGGGGCAGCATCCATTTAGTCACCATGTCCTCCCAGTCCCCTCTGACCTGGAACAGGCCCTGCTCCTGTCACTGCTTCCACTGCATGTACGTGTGACAGTCCAAACCGAGGCTTTACGAAACAGCCCTTGACTGTTTCTTCATGGGGAGCATCAGGCCGAGCATCTGGGGGCAGGATGACTCTTGCCACTGCCTCCTATCGGGGGATGCAGTACATCAGCCTGCCCCAATGCCCGTGAGACTGAGCATAACCCCTTGACTAAAGTGGTCTCTGCTCTCCAGGATGTTCTCACATAGTGATTAACAGGTACCTTGTGGGACAACAGGGAAGAACCCTGTCTCCACACAATCCCTCACCCAGGGGTGTCAGCATTGAGGATGACTGCCCGAATCAGTTGCTATACCGAGGGCTGCTACACGGTGATTCTGACCCTGTCCTTCCTTCTACCTGGATGGCTTGGCTTTACAAAGACGTGAAGACGGGAATTCCCTGGAGGACCAGCAGTTAAGACACCATGCTTCCAATGCAGGGCACAAGGGTTCAATTCCTGGCCGGGGAGCTCCCACATGCCTCACAGCATGGCCAAAAATAAATGAAAACATATAGCATTAAAAGTAAAAAGAAATGCAGACATTAAAGTTAAAGTCTACCCCCTGGAACATATCCTTCTGAAGCACAAGTGAGTCCATCACTGAGAGGCTGAAATCCAGAGGCCCGAGTCCCAGCCCTGAAGTCAAGGAGTCCCATCCCTTCTGAGTCCCAGGCCCATCTATGGAGGAGGAGCAGGTGACTCTGCGCCCTGTCCAGCTCAGATCGCTGGTTTGAAGGAACAGCTGTCCCAGCTGCCCACATGGCAGATGAACTGAACATTTCTCATCACTATTGGGCCAGAGACAGGGACCTCAGAGGATCCCTTGTGTCCAGGCCCATGCAGGGACAAAGGACACCCCCATCCAGGACCTGTGGATGGTCAGTCATTGCCCCAGGGCAGACATCAGTGGGGCCCGAATGGTCAACAGAGGACAGGTGGGGGGAAGAGCCCATCCAGCCCTGTCACCCTCCTATCCCATTAATCTCATGTGCTGACTCCACACCCCAGGCAGGTTTAAAGGATGTCACGATTCCACCACATCCTTTCAACCTCACACACAAAAAACATAAATGTGTGAGGGTAATAACACACAAAACTAAAGTGGAATGACATCAGCTGTGCAAGCAAGTGGGAACACCAGAACATTATCAAGGCGATTGCACTAATCTGCTTCTAATTGTGCATGGAATTTGATAATTATCTTAAAGGCAGAGAATGGGAGAACAGCCAAGCATCTTATGCAATGACAAAGGAAGAGCTTACATATGTTCAAGGGCACCAAGCTTTACTTAAACCATTAACTCAGAGCTCACAGAAGTCCTCAGAAATCAGGACAACCGTCCTATCTTAGAAAGAAGCAAGCAGGCAGAGAGACCACCAGGCTTGTGTCAAGTTCACCAGCTGGGCGGGGTGGCCGACCGGGAGTAAAAAGCCAGGAGCCTGGCTCCAAGTCTGCGTGTGAACTACAGCTGGCATCACCCCTGTGCCACCTTGTGCTACAGGAGCTAAGACAACAAATATAGGGACCACACTTGATGAGCCCACAGGGTGATTCTTTCTGAGGTTAATGTTGACAACAAGACATCTTTGCATCACGTGTTAACCTTAGAACTGAAGACCCAACACCTGAAAAATAAGTGGTCATCATCATAAAATCATTCTGTTTTGACTTCAGGAAAATAACTGAACACTTGTATTCATTGCTGGCAGAGTTCAGAGGTCCATGTTTCAGTGGGTAGAGGGCTGTGAGTTGGGGGGTTCTTTGCCTGTGTCAGTCTCCCAGCCCACAACTTGCAGAGGGTGTGAGAGCAGATCATGGCGCCCTGGGTCCTGAGGCTCCAGGGAGTCCTGCCTGGAGACCCCTGGGCAGCGAGAGTAGGAGAGGGATGGGAGGGTTGGACCCCTTAGGATCAGATTTTTGGCACCAGGGAACAGTTTTGTAGAAGACAATTTTTCCATGAACAAGGGGTGGGGTTAAGGGACAGTCTTGGAATAATTCAAGTGTATTACATTTATTGTTCACTTTATATTATTATTACATCAGCTCTACCTCAGATCATCAGGCAGTAGATCCTGGAGGTTGGAGACCCCTGCTTAGGATGGAGGATAATCACACCTGGTGGTCAAGCTTTAAGAATGGGGTTCGACTCCCCACAGCAGGGCAGACTTAGCCTTGTCCCTGTCCCTGCGGCCAGCACTGATACAACAGTGTCCACCAGGGCTGTGCAAACCATAGGCACTGCCTGGCCTTGTAAATAAGATTTATTGGCACTCAGCCACCCTCATTTCTTTATGTATTGTCCAGGGCTGCCTTTACACAGCAGATGTGACAGAAACAGTATAGCAGGTAAAGCCAAAAATATTAACCATCTGGACCTTTATGCAAAACTTTGCCAACACCCAGAGAGAGTGTGTTTCTGGTCACAGTGAATCAGAGTACCCACTGCCATGTGTAACCCTCTGCTGCTGCTGCTGCTTCAGTCATGTCCGACTCTGTGCGACCCCATAGAAGGCAGCCCACCAGGCTCCCCCGTCCCTAGGACTCTCCAGGCAAGAACACTGGAGTGGGTTGCCATTTCCTTCTCTGATGCATGAAAGTGAAAAGTTAAAGTGAAATCGCTCAGTCGTGTCCGACTCTTAGCGACCCCATGGACTGCAGCCGACCAGGGTCCTCTGTCCATGGATTTTCCAGGCAAGAGTACTGGAGTGGGGTGCCATCGCCTTCTCCGTGTGTAACCCTCAGTTCTGCCTTTGTCCCCTTTTCCAAGGATGAGGGGCGCTGCAGATGTGGTATAAACATGGTCCTCCCCACACCCTTACTCCAACCCACAGAAGGATTTGGCCATCCCCGGGAATATACATTTTTATCGATTTCACTGAAAAGTCTGTTTCAGTCTGAACCTTCAGCAGTGAGAGAGGTAAATATATAAATTGGGGCTAAGGCTGGGTCCACTATTCATTCATACTCTTGGGTTTGGAGAAATTTCCCTCAAATAGTCTAGAGGGCATATTTCCGAGGAAAGCGGGTTGCTTCGTTTGTGACTTTCCTGAAGAATTCTGGAAAGCACACCCAGGGTGCCAGGTTAAAAGTGAACCCGACAACCTGCAGGCTTTCCCCGGCAATCACGCCCAGAACAAGGCTTCCCTCCAAGTCAGCGAAACCACGACTGCCTGCTTCCCCCAGGCCTAGCCTAGGGTTTTGTACCAAGAGCTGGTCCCTGGTATCAGATGGGAGAAGAGTCTTCCTCTGAGAGAGCCCACGATAACAGGACTATTTGCATCATTAGAAAGTATTTATCATTTCTCGTTTATCTGTAGGCGGTTAAAAATAGCTGCCTGCTTTCCATCACACAGGCCTCCAAATACCCAGCAGCGGCACCAGTGTCTGAAACCCGCCCCCGCAGCGCCTTCCCATCAGCAGAGATAGTGAGCTTGCAGGAACACGCTCTCTCATACTATCAGCTCTTCCAGGCGTGGTCCTCGCAGGGCAGCCAAACGGGGCCTCGTCGGGGCCAGGGGTGGAGGCGCTGCGCGGCTCCCTCTGAGATGCACAGCTCTGTCTCCAGGAACCTTTTCAGAGCCTCCACTCTGGGCCGGGCGCTGTGCCAGACACCCGGGAAGACAGATGGACCAGAGCCTGCCTGCTGCCCTCTGCAGGGCCCCTGTCTAGGGCGGATCTGTGGCCAACAGAAACGGCTTTGCCTTCCAAACATTAACTGTACAAATGGGCCCCTTGGGCTCTTGGGTTCATACCTCATTGGCAATTTCTCTGCCCCGGCCCTAGGCTCTGCTTCCCTGTCCCCTCCAAGGGACCCCTTGAAAGGGAGGAACAGGTCCCACGCCTAATCTTTGCTGGGGGAACCAGCCCCTCCCTGTGGTCTCAGTACAGCTGATCCACCCCCAAATCCTAGAAGGTCATGTGAACAGACCTGGCCAATGAGAGAGCAGGATCCTCTCCTGCCATGACTGGGGCCAGGATGGGCACGTGACCCAAGTTGGCCAATCACAATCTTCCCTAGATTTCTAATGAAACTGACTTTTCATTCATGAAAGACAATTACTTTCCTTCTTGAGATCTCAGGACCCAAACCCATGTGGGTCTGAATCTACGGGAGCCAGCAATGCCTCTATGAAGGGGCTTGCCAGGAAATGAGTTGACATGGAGGAGAGCAGAGGCAGGGAAAGGAAAAACCAGGTCAAAGCACTATCTTCTGGGTCCCTGGATCCAGCCATGCTCGAAGCTGACTACTCCTGCCCTTCTTAGTCCCATGAGCCCTCAGTTCCCTTCTGTCTAAGCTGTTATATCCAACACAGTCTTGACTGATGTAGGCATGTGCTGCTCGTTTCCCATTCTACAAAAGTGGAAACTGAGGCTCAGAGGGGTTAACTGACTTGTCCAAGGTCACACAGTTCCAGGTGGAATGGTCACTCAGCCGGTGCTCCTGACCACTGCACTATCAGCCCAGGCCCCTGAGGCTTGCTGAAGCCCCAGTGTAGGCATCCCTGCATCTTCTTCTTTTGCTCGAACAGAGAAGCACCAGGCACTGGCACCACAAGTTCTCTGATAACAATACTGCATGAGCCTCTGGTGGCAGGGAGGTGGGGGTGTCCCAGTGATCTGCTACCCAGCAAACAGGCACCACCTCCCCACTCCATGCTACATGGTCCCCAGAAACTCACTTGGTGCTGGCCGGCTGGATGTTGCTCAAGTAATAGTGCACCGAATGGTAGAGAAGCCCCACGATGGTGGTCCAGGCTGGGGAAAGAGCAGACGACCAGACACCTGTCAGCATCCCCAGTGATAAACAAGAGAAGCACAAAGCCCCCATCAAAAGTGCTTGCCCAGCAACACACAGTGTAGACCTCAGACCTGGGAACCCAGCAGCTCCTCAAGGGCAAGGGGAAGGACATTCAGGGGCAGAACTGACTACGAGGACAGAGTTTGAGAAGAGATTCCACTCCATCCTTCAACTGTGAATGCAACCGCGGCAACCACTCCCTGCTCCGCCCCGAGCCAGCTCTGGACACATAGATGCTACAACTCTTGGCGGAGAGTGGGTGGGTGGGCAGGGAGACATTCCAGGAACACCACGCACCTCCGAAGGCAGAGCCCGGTCGAGCTGTGGTTGGCGGTGCCAGGCAATAGCACTGCAGCCATGAGCGTATGTCAGGGGCTATCTGTGCTTGCAGTATTTACAGCAATCTCAGCACTCCAGTGAGGCAGCGGATGCAGGATTTACAAGTGACCCAGACACCTGGCACTCCTTCTGCTGGGTCCCACCTCTCTGTGCTATTCCAACTTGGAAACAGGAATCATCCATTCTGTTACCTCCCTCTGCTAGCTTAATAGGAGGTTGGGAGGAGCAAGTCCCACAATGCTTCCTGAGTTCTTCAGGATATCTGTTGAGTGTGTTGAAATTTCAGGAATATATATTAACAATTCACGTCACATTTACGACGGGCCAGGTACTGGTGTAAGAGCTGTCTCTTCTAATGCTCACCACAAAATATTGGGGCAGATACTAAGACTGTCCCCTAAGTCACAGATGAGGAAACGGAGGCCAGGCAGGTTCAGTAACTTGCCCAGTTGAGTGGCTGAACTGGGATTCGAGCCCAGGAATTTCAGCCACGGAGTGGGTGCTTGTGACCAGTTAGTTCTACTGCCAAGTGTGAGAAGTTTCCATGTGGGCAGACCACACGAGGCTGTGATCTTGCTGATTCTGAAAAACTGGGGATTTCTAACAGTCATGCGGGCACATGAGATGAGACCCCACGTGCAGTGGTATGCATTAGGTCAACCTTGGCATTGCCCCTGGACCTCTCCCTTCTACAATTCACTCCGAGTGTGGGAGGACAGTCCCCTGAAAGCAGGACACCCCGACATCCCTGAGCACCCTTCACAAAGCAAACTAGAGGGTACAGGGAGCAGAGGTCAGCTCCCAAGGGCTGGGGAGTGAGAGCCCCGAGCTGGAGAGGGGACCACCACCCAGACTGGTCCTCAGTCTTGAAGGCAGAATGGGAAGAGCGTGGCCAGATGGTCAGGTGCTGAGAATCTACAACCCCCTTGACTTCCCAAGGTCCCTGGGACAGAGTGACATGCCTGCAGAGGCACAGTCATCTTTCAAGGGGCAGGGGGACAGTCATGATAGCAAAAATGGCCAGAGCCACCTGGGTCCCCCTAGAGAGTAATTGAGATCACCTTGGCTGCTGTCCCATCACTATCCTTGACTTCAGCTTCCCAGGAGGAGAACCCCAGACTCCTGAGCAGATAAAATCCCTCACCCAGCCACCCAGCCAGAGGCCACCCCAGCAGGGAGGGGAGGTGGCCACATCAGCTCATGGTCCACTAAGAATCCTCCAGTGAGCAAGTGTAGAGTGCAGATTGCCAGCCTGCCTCCTCAGTCCCAGTGCACAAGGCTGGATTGTAGTCTGCATTATGAAGACATCTCAGGAGCATCAATGACACATGGTGTTCCCACCATGGAAACCTGGCCCCATCGGAACAGGGAGGAGGGCTGGGGCAGCCCCTCAGCCAGGTCACAGCTCACAGGCTGAGTCCCTCTGCAAGGGTCCCAAGCTGCACTCACCTTGGCTGTGGAAAGCCTCGTGGGGGATCTCAATGTAGTTCTGCCCCCGGGCTGGGAAGCGGTAGTGGGAGGAATTCATGGTCTTGGGGAGCATTCTGGCCACTGAAAAGTCTAAAACAAGCCAGAGAGAGGACGCTGTAGTCAGTCAACTCCAGGGCAGGAAACTGGGCTGTAAAATCCCATCTGCTTTTGCTTTTTTTTGACAGAATGAGCTCTCCTGGGGAGCGTAATTACCTTTAGGAAATAAGAACCTAAAAAATGAGTGTCCAGAGCAGTAATTGTGACCATGTGGCAGACCTGTCTGACTGCCACCCGCTGCGTGTGGGGGTGGGTGGGGCTCCTGGCCTGAGGTGACCCCTCTGCCCTCAGGGCAGCCCCTCAGCTTAAGATGCCTCAGCACTGACTGCATCCAATCTGGCAGGGAGACCCTGGTGCTGAGGGGCTCCTCCTCCTCACTGGGGACCCCACAAAACACAGGAAAATGAAATGCCCATGACATTCATCTTCTAAGTGAGGCAAAAGCATCACCACATGGAGGGACCTGCCTTAGCCGACAAACTCCCATTAAAGCCAACCCAAGTGAGTGAATGAAGCTTCCTTTCCAGAAGTGTGGCTCTGGTGATAAAGTATTAGGGTACCAAGTTTCCCGGGAGGCGCTAGTGGTAAAGAACCCGCCTTCCAACACAGGAGATGCAGGTCAGATCCCTGGGTCAGGAAGATCCCGTGGAGGAATAAATGGCAACCCAGTCCAGTATTCTTGCCTGGAAACTCCCATGGACAGTGAAATCTGGCAGGCTATAATCCATGGGGTTGCAAAGAGTCGGACATGAATGAGCAACTTAGCGTGCACACATGCTCCCTAGACACAGACTCTGAAAATATCAAGAACCATGATGTCCACTTGTAGGAGACCATGTGACCAATATCTTGGAGAAACCTGCAGCTGACCCTAGGGAACCTGGTACCCCACAGACACTCCAGGGGCTGCTGCTGCTCATCTCCTGCCCTGCACTGAGACAGTTGTCACCCGAGATGAATCTGGCCCTTAAGTCAGTCTCAAAGGCTCCCATGGTCCTGTGTGTACATCCCAGCTGAGCATGGTTGTTCCGAGCTAACTCTGTCTTCCTCCAAAATGTCACTGCACATCAGACAATGTAGTTTAGGACAATGAAGAGGAGCATCTCCACTGATGGCATGTGAGGTTTGTGTGTACCTGGGCACACGGAAGAAAATGCAGGAGTGCAGCAAAATTCAACAAGCAGGTGGCATTGCCTGCACCCGCTGCTTCCACCCGCCCTCGCCTGCCGCACAGCCAGCCTCACCCACACCCCCACTGCCGAGCTACCTGCCATGGACGAGGAACCCACGATGGCGACCTGGGGCTTGCTGGCCTGCAGGTTGTAAGTTATGTGGCTCATGACGGTGTCGATGGTGTCTATCAAGCCCGGCACCACAGCGCTGTCCTGAAACAACATCACGACAGGAAGGAGACGTGAAGATAGCGCTCACTAAGCACATGCATGAGTCGGAGGCATCAAACGCACAAACGCACAAGATCAAGCTTCAAGTTCACTGTCAACATTCCTGCAAAGGAGGACACCCAGCATTGGCTGAGTGATGTTTCCGGCCAAGCTCTGGCCTCACGACGACCAGATGAGAGGAGAAACAGTCACACCGCTGACCCATTTCACAGGCGCGGAGGTCTGACCGCTGAGGTCACCCAGCCCAGCAGAGCTCACACAACGTGAGTACTGGCTGAGGTTGACCCCAGAGCATCACCAGAGCATCAGCTCCAAGGCTTCCACACTCAGACACAGGGTAACCGGACCTGGTCCTGGGTCCACTCTGAACTCACTGCGGACCTTGGCATCTCTCTGATCTGCACCCCCTACTCCATCCTCTTCTGCTTCATGAGGAGGGGGCTCATTGCTCCCAACACCCTCCAGGATGAAGACAGCAGTTCTGTCCTAATCTCCACAAAGGGGAGGGTACTTTGGAGGTGCCAGCACCCCAAGTCACCCCTGGCCTCCCTGACAAGCCTGGTGTGTCTCTTCCTTTTTCCAAGGGCCTCTCCACTCTGAGTCCGCAAAGCAGAGGCGATCCTAGTGGGCGCTGCCCCCAAGGAGGCAGGGAGTCCCTCCAGGACACCTTGTATCTCTGCAGCCCGCTCAGACTGGGCTGATTGCTCCTTATCCTCAGACACACGTCTAGCAGGGAGGGGGCATCTCAGTTCCCCTGAGGGTGTGGTGTGTGAATCTCTGCCATCATACCCCTCTCTCCTTCCCGCCCTTCTGAAAAAAGCATCCATCTGTTGCTAAGTGTCCCAGGCGTTCTCTCACAAACATATGCTCCATAAGAGTCTAATGAGCTGGAAATAGAACATGGAGGCCAATTTTAGATATTTCCTTTCAGGCCCATGGCCTGACTTCAATCAGCCAAGCACAGTTAAGCACATGAAAATCTGTGTTTCTGGCATGCAGTTCTGTTGGGTATGGCTGATTCATACCTTCCCTTTAACGCACAGTAGAGCCTGCCTGAGTCTGAATAGTTTCATGATTATTCATATTTTGTGGCAGAGCATTCAGAAAAAGTTCATGTGAAATGATGCTGAAAGTATATTTGCTCAGGTCCTTCTTGGCCATCTTCTGGGAGCTTTCTAGGTGGCAGTTCTGTCCCCCTGGAAATCATCAACTTTGGAGGACTGTGTCTTTTAAAACAGAATTTGTTTCTAGGGAATATTATATTGATCTTAAGTTCATGACTGTTTTTCTCTTCCTTTGCCACTGTGAAGTCTCATCCCATTCTATTTGAAGCTGTTCAAATAAAAAGTTCAGGTGTAAATCTTGGAGCAATCTCACTCATAATAAGAAGGAGAGGTCATTCTGCCACAAACTGGCAGATAAGTTTTAAACATTATAGGAGTTCAGGAGAAGGAGTACTTTAAACAATGGTGTGCTTGCAGCCCTTCCAGGCAAGACAGTCAAGAGTTCTCCTCTTCCCCGCTTCTCCACCCCTGCTGGGCAACTCAGGAAGTCACATGTTGAAACAGTAGCCTCAGAAAATGGGCAGAGCCAGGAATCAGGTCACTGGGCAGAGAAGAGGCTCCCCGGGCTCACATCATATTTGGCATGGGTGAGAACGAAATGTCCACTGCATGGAGCCACTGGGATGGATAGTCCATTTGTTACTGCGACATAGCCTAACCTAGCCTGCTTATACAGCATTGCTGAAGAATGCTTAACATCATTAGGAAAGATCCTAAATAAAGAGAAACTGGTAAATTCAGATAGCATATTTATAGAATATATATGCATATAAGAATTGTATATAATTATATATAATTCCCTGGCAATCCAGTGGTTAAGACTCTGTGCTCTCACTACCAAGGGTGCAGGTTCAATCTCTGGTCAGGGAACTAAAATCCCACAAACCACATGTTGTGGCCAAAAAAGAGAGAGAGAAATTTCTATTATACACATATAAGAGAACTGAAAACTAGATTGTAAGAAATACATATATATATATATATATATGTGTGTGTGTGTGTATATATATATATATGTATATATATATAGGACTTCCCTGGTAGCTCAGACGGTAAAAGCATCTGCCTACAATGCAGGAGACCCAGTTTCGATCCCTGGGTCAGGAAGATCCCCTGGAGAAGGAAATGGCAACACACTCCTGTACTCTTGCCTGGAAAATCCCATGGATGGAGGAGCCTGGTAGGCTATAGTCCATGGGGTCGCAAAGAGTCGGACATGAATGAGCAACTTAGCGTGCACACATGCTCCCTAGACACAGACTGAGCGACTCCACTTTCACTTTTACATATATATAAGAATATGAAAAATCATTATCACTCAGTCTGAGAATTTCAGGTGATTTTTATTTTATATGTATTTATCTGCATTTTCTAACTACTCCAAACATATTCACTTGTTTTATTTCTTAAATAAGTAAAATCAGGAAAGTTATTTTTAAAAAGAAAAGAGAAAGCATTTCATTCTCCTAATTCTTTAGAGTACAGAGAAAAGGAGAAGCTGCTTTGATTTCTACATATAATCATTCATAATCATGAAGTGTATATTGTCACACGTTTGACTTTTCTCACTTAATACAGTGATCTTTAATCAAATATGTTTTATTATCATTCAATGACAATGTGATGGTAAAAAAAAAAAAAAAACTACTAAAATGATAAACAAGCATACATTCCTCATGAAGAAATCCAACCATTTCCCTGCTCTGTGTTGAGGACAGCACCATGTACTGATGTTTGCAGAGCTCTGATCCACAGAGAAAACAGAGCATTGAAAATTAATCACATATCCTGTCAAAATAAGCTCTAATATCCCAGATCTCATGACTGAGAGATGCATCATTTCTCTTATAGATGTGAACTGGGCCATATTTATGCCACTTCAAGGAAGACAAAATGGTTCCCAAGGTACTTCTGAAGACCAAAATGTTCTTTTCTCTTACCTCTGATACAGCAGTCCAGCTGGGCAAACGAAGAACCTCTCCCACGGTGTTTAAGAAAGTCTAAAGGCAGACAGGATGACACTGCTTAGCATATATTCTTAAGCCTCAAAATCATAAGACCTTTCATTTTCTCATCTCCATCAACCACAGGCTGGGTTTTGCATATATACAGCAGTAAACGAAAATAGCTCTCATCAGTGCATCAGGTTATATTTACAAAGCACTTTGATAGATGGTATCTTATTTGCTCCAGGTGACACTCATTAGTCAGTGGCAAGTATTTACATCGCTGACTCCTGATCTAGAGCAGTTCATTTGAATAGAAATATAATGCAAGCCAAATTTTTGTTTTAGATTTTCTAGTGGCCACATTTTTAAAAGTTAAAAGAAAATAGGTGAAATTACTTTTTAATATTTTACTTAGCCAAATATAGCTAAAATATCGCTTCAACATGCAATCAATATAAGAATCACCAGTTTGATATTTTACATTCATCTGTTACACTAAACTTTAGAGCTCCAGTGTGTATTTACACTTAGATTTGAACTGGCCACAGTTCCAGTATTCAAGAGCCACGTGTGGCTAATGGCCACCTTATTACCCAGCATAAGAAATTCCTTTTCACTTTTTTGTTCAACTATTGGTGGTGAGAAGTCAGAACATCGTGGAAAATTGGATAATGAATGCCAAAGATTTTTATTTCTCATTCAATCCCAATTGGTGGGGTTTGGGGTAAATCCACATGATTCCTCTACAGGACACTCAGAGTCAAGTATCCATCCCCACATGGCCCCCACCAGAGGTTTAAAACTGATGAGCCACAGGCTGCATCCGATTCATAAAGGTCTTTTATTTGGTTTGTACACAACTGCTTTTAAATTTGTTAGCTGCCCACTTTTCTTTTTTTTTAATGGGTGAGATTCCATTTTAAAATTCTGGGTTTTTGCTTTGCTTGCAAAATCAGAAGAAGTAAACATAATGGTTAAAATCAGGAGGCTCTCTAGAAGCTCACTGCTACTCCCCATGGGTGGGTACTTCCCGGTGAGCCACAGTCTCTACTCTTCTTTCTTGTCTGTCCGACCTAATATCCATTTACTTTGTTCCTCTGGCTCCTGAATGCATTTGATTTTGCTACCTCTGACACTGTCCAATGTATCTGAGGGGAAACAGGGGAGTTGAAAGAGTAAATCACCCAGCTTTAACAGTTTCCTGTGTAGACTTGCATGGAATTTTATGTTCCCATATAGACATCCCTGCAAGACTATAGAAGGGCCTCAACCCTCCCTCTGGGTAGCCTCACTCCCACCCACTGAGCTCAACTGAAGAACCCGAAGTACTTCCTGCAGGAAGCCTGGAAGTGCTTATACAGGGCTGTCTTGGCCCCGCCCATTTCTCCATATGATTGGCTGAGCCACCAAGCCAGTTCCGTTCCCTTGGCTGGTGATTGGTCTAGGCATGGTCATGTCAGGGGAACCACGGGAAAGAATTTCCTGCCCTGTAAAGACAGAAGTGCCCCCTGCCTTTCCTTTTCCTCCTGGTCTTTGTCAGTGAGGTGTGGTGTTTGGAGCCATTTCAGTCACTTGGAAATAGAATAGAATGCCAAGGGAACTGCAATTGCCACCTAGATCCCTGCTGAAAGACTGAAGTAATCAAACCTGGAGTGAAGCAATTAAATGCCCCTATTTTAACAATACTTGGTCATATTACTGCTTACTTGCAACCAAAACCATTCTAACAGAGACAGACTTGGGTCATCAAAGTATCCCTATGTCACAGACTTGGAAACTGAGGCTTGAAAACAGCGTAGATCTAAGGGTTAAACCCAGGCTTGCCTGACTCCAGAGTCACTGAGCGGCTGCAGCTCAGGACACTTTTCAGACTCCATGGTCCATCTTCACCCTCTCAGTCCTGAGCCTCTTGGAAGCAGGAAGTAGTTCTTGGTCATCCTGGATCCCCAGAACTTACCACATTCTATGAATGAATGAACAAAATCTGAGAAGGCTTACTCTTGCTTCTCTCACCTGGGCAGGAGAGCTACTGGGACAAATGCCTCCTAGCAAATCAAGACGTCTTGTTTAATGAACACATGCTTTCCCGTGCTTCTTTGGCTGCTTCTTTGGGTTTGTCATCAGCAAGGAAACCAGGAAGGATTGAGAACTCTTAAAAAGTGCCAGAGTCATACTATGCACATAGGAGCCTTCTAAGAACCCAATAAAGTAAGTACTATTATCTCCCCATATCTCAGATGAGCAAAGTGAGGCAGAGATATAAAGTAACTTGACCAAGGGTGCACAGTAAGTAACCAGCAGAGAGATGTTCAGCCCAGCAATCAGACCCTATACATCCTGCTCTTAACCCTTATCTACACTTTTGAAGTATAATAGTCTCACATTCCTTTTCTCTGGATATCAGCAGCCAAGAGCCCTGTGCTGAGATTGAAGTTATCAGGCGCATACAAGCCCAGCATCCTCCTCTACCTTGACCTGGAAAGATCTTAAGGAGAATGTAAAGAGAAAGTACCTTGGTTCTCATGCCATACACAGTGCATTCACTAAGTGTTTTCAATAACTTTGGGAATTCCCATTGAGATACGTGTCACAGCATTGGGGTCACACTATGACCCCATGGCTAAATCTGCCAAAGACCCAACTCTGCATTCTAGCTGTTGCCAAGGGAGGTAGCAGAGTTTAGAGCCAGAGTTGCAAATTCAAATGCCTACAGGGGTCAAGTGGAGCTCCCCTGGTGGCTCAAACAGTAAAGAATTTTTCTGCAATGCAGGAGACCTGGGTTTGGTCCCTGGGTCAGGAAGATCCCCTGGAGGAGGGCTTTGGCAACCCACTCCAGTATTCTTGCCTGGAGAATCCCACAGACAGAGGAAACTGGTGGGTTGCAGTCCATAGGGTCACAGAATTGGACATGACTGAAACGACTAGGCATGCGAAGGGACCAGGCAGATGGAGAGACAGGCCCGCCTGGCTGGACACTGGGAAAAGGAGATGAAGAGTCGAGTCTCATCTGAAGGAAGTTCCACCGAGCTGTGTAGAGCTGACTACACAGTGTGTAGTCCACGCCGTCTGGCTATTCATGAGAATTCTGAAATCCAGGCTTCTATATAAAAGCTTCTGATTTTTTCAGCTCCATGTAGGTCAAACAAGACACACTTGTCAGCCATGGTCTGGCAGTTTGCCATCCCTGATCGACTAGGCACAGAAATCACATAGCCTTTACCTTGGTGAGGTTGAATGCCGTCTCCTCTGAGAGGGATTTATTGGGTAAGCTGAGGGACATATTTTGAAGGTAACTCAGAACAACTCCAGGACGCCGGAAGTTTTTCCTCTCCTCTGTCAAGTTGGTTATGATGGGATGGTAGGCATTGGTGGGCGCCTGAAAGAAATCAGTGACACGAGTTCCTGTTAAGAACTAAAGCCAAGATGTCTACAGAAGTTCAGTCTGTCCTTTGGGCCTCATACTTCTCACACCATAATAATCATGATGACAGCACTTCCTATATGCTCTTGTGACCATTTAACATATATTAACGTTTCATCCTTACAACAACCTCGTGAAATACACACGCGATTGATAGATGAAACTAAGCATGGAGAGGCTTATGCAGAAATAAATGAGAGAACTGGGATTTGAACCCAAACAGGTGGTTCTAGAGTCTGTTCCTTCACTATTACATTAAAGTTCTCATGGAAGGAAAATTGATTGATTACAAATGCTCATATCAGAAGGGAACACTTTCTAAAGGAATGGACCCTTCCTCAAACATCAGAAGAAGATGGTGCAGAGAGAAGCTAAGTGTCCAGGCCACCTCCTTCTCGCTCTCCAGTCATGGTGCCAAGTGCACCAAGAAACAGCCTCATGTTGGGTGATCCCTGGTAAGTCTTGTTGACTCCATGTGGGCACCTGAGGCTATAGGTCACGGGGAGCCAAGGGTCTTCCCTTTAGTCATGTTGAGCATCAAGAATTAGTGCTAACGCTGGCTACCAGGACAGAGCCAGTCAGTCTAATGGGATCCCCACTCTCCTGGCACATAGTCCAAGCAAAAAGACATCACCAAGATGGGGGGCAAAACTAAACACATCTGCTCACCATGGTGTTCACTGTGGGTGTCACGGAGAAGCTGGGTGGTGTTGAAGACAGCGAAAGCTGCTCTCCTGGAAAAAAAAAATAATAATAATACTTAATTAAGGACTGAAACATGGTCACTTCGTTCACCTTCAGGAAGGCCTGTTCGGTTTTTTTTTTAACAAAAATCTACCAGTTTCAGACACAAACTAAGAGACACTGAGAACGCTGTGAGTAGGAATGTTTCTGGAAAGATAAAAGTGTAATAAATCAGCCAAATGGGGAGATTGTATGGATTTTCACAGATCAAATTATTTTTCTATTTATAGTCTAAATTGCTTGGAAACACCCTTCAGGCAAAACATCATATAAAAAGATGATTTCATACAAGCTTGCACCAATTTCAAATAAATAAAAAAGCAAAAGAAATGGATTTCCATCACCCTGTGGACTAGTTAGACATAAAATACAGAGGGTTGTGAATCACTGGGCTGGGACAGACAGGGAACCTGGCCCCTTCCCATCCAGCAAGATGACACTGGAACCCAGTCCAGTGGTGGGGAGACCATCTTCTTGAGCCCCCCCATCCCAAGGATTCTATTCAAAGACCCCATGTGGTCAGTTATGAATGCCCACAATCAGAAAGACATCCAAAACCAAAGATGTAGCCATGGGACTTCCCTGGTGGTCCGGTGGTTAAGAATCCACCTTGCAATGCAAGAGACACAGGTTCAACCCCTGGTCTCGGAAGCTCCCCCATGCCACAGGGCAACTAAGTGCTCGAGCTGCATCTCCTGAAGCCCTCTTGCCCAGAGCCCCTGCTCTGCAACAAGAGAAACCACCACAATGAGAAGCCTGCACGCCGCAAGGAAGAGTAGCCTCCACTCACCACGACCAGAGAGAGTTCGTGCACAGCAACGAAGACCCAGCACAGGCAAAAAGAAACAAGACAAAACATGCGCCATGATTTAATGTTTTCTGCCTGTTTGTCACCAGCTAAGGGATTAGGAGAAGGGCCCCCTCCAGACAGGTCACCCAGGGAAATGCTCTCCCTTTGGGCACCTGCAGCCTAGCTCACAGCTTCATGTACAGACAGATCTTTATGCAAAGAACAGGTTCTACCCTGTCCTGTGGGCACAGCACCACAGCAGCTGGATTTCAGCCTCAGTTGTCTGAGCACAGCTGCCCTGAACCCAGCTGAGCTGGACTAAGTAATGGTCCAGGAGCCCCACACCAGGTCTTTAGGGGTCTTTGAGGGACACTTTTCAATACAGGATTTACATCATGGCCTCTGTCTTCAGAACCAAATCCCCAAAGTGATGTGGGATTGAGTCCAGTTCTGGTTCAGTAAAGGTAGGGCCTGAAGCCCCCGGGATACACAAGTATTAAGAGAACACTTCTCCAGTCTCCCAAAATCGCACAGAGCCCTCCCCAAATGTGAAGAGTGAGGGTGAACACACACACATGATTCAGTTGCAGGGACTTCCTGACACACTGCACTGTGGCAGCAGGGGGGTGGAGAGGTGGGGTGGAGGTGGGGATGAGGAGACTGACAGGCCACATCCCTAAGGCCAGAGATGTCCTGGTGACAGGTTTTGCTGTGACAGCTAAAAGGGCCAGGAACATTAAAGCCTCTTTCCAGTGATGCTAAAACAGTAAGCTCCTGGGGAGGCAGGAGTCGTTTGAGACTCTCAATAACACAAGTACAGATGCTATCTTGGTCTCTAGGTGACAAATCTCGGAATCTTAGGCAATAAACTGCTGTCGATTGATATCCTTTTTCGTCCTAAAGGACGGTATATTTTGTCTTGTGTCACCTCTGTGAAAGGGAATGAATTCTGTTTTCTCAGTGAACGATGGAGACATCAGAGGCTGCTGTGGATATAGGCTGGTTTTGCTTGCACAGTGGCTCCGAGGTCAGCGCCCTGACTGTGCTCTGGAGGGGGACTGGTGGGGGGAGCCCTGACCTCACTGCCATTTCAGTGGGGTGGCCTGTGAGCCAGGCTTAAGCCAATCAGCATATTCCACATCCCCACCCACAGTAATTGGTTCGTGGTCAGTGTGGGCCAACAACAGTGATGGCCAGCCGGGTTGTAGTGGATGACAGAAAAAAGAAGCTCCTTGTTTCCTGCTAAGGTTTCGTGGGGATAGGGCGGTGGGGAGGGGAGGAATGTGCTCCTGGAGGGAATGGCAGCCATCCTGGCACCACAAGAAAACAAAAGAAGGCAAAGTCCAAAACAGATTCCCTAGTGACATCACTTGAGCCACAAAAGGTCACATATTATATGACTCCATTTATACGGACTATCCAGGATAGGTAAATCCACAGAGAAGGTAAGTTAGTGATTGCCAGGGGCAGGGGAGGAGGAAATGGGGAGGACAGCTCATGGGGGCTGGGTTTCTCTGGGGAGGATGGTTGCACAACATGTGGACATAGTAAGTACCACTGAATCGTGTACTGTAAAAAGGTGACATTCACACTACATGAATTTTAGCTCAATTTTTTTTAACAAAGTGACTTACCAAGTCCCACGGCTCATCGTGGTTGCATGAGACTTTGAAACCAGGTCTGCCGGCCCACCAGGTCCCTGATCTGAACCACCGCTCTGTGCTGAGCAGGAACGGAGGTGGGCAGGGGTGCTCTCTGAGGGTCCATGGGTGAGTTTGACACGCGGAAGGGATGTGGCAAATATTTGTGCATCAAATGGACCGGGAACACTTGCTTCCCAAAACTTTCCATAACCATCTATCACAAACTTCAAAAATTCCCTGGTGACCAGCGTGAGAATATTCGCTTCAGTGTGTTTCTGGTAAATTATGAATTCCTCCATCTTAGGGAGAAGGGGTTCTAGAAAAAACTGATCAGGACGCATTCACCCTGCAGTACCAACAGCCCAGCAGGAGAGAGCAGAGAACTACCTGCTGCGGGTAAAGGGGCGGTAGATAGGAAAGTCCCCGCCCCCCAGTGTTTACGTCACACCCGGCCTGCAGCCCCTCCCCTCTCACTGACCAATGGCAGCTGTGAAGTACATGGCGATCTCATCCGGTGTCAGAGCCCGTTCCCAGATGATGAACTCGTCAAAAGCTCTGTTCTCGTAGTTCTTGGTCAGGTCCAGCACGAGGTTGTCATTGGACTCCCCGTAGGCAGGAGACGCTTTTCCACTTGGGTCTGAGGTCCTCAGGGTCCCGTTGACGTAGACTTTCAGGCCCTCCTCGGACTTCCATGTAAACAGGACGTGAGTCCAGTAGTGGCCTGGGAAAGAGCAGACACACCCTTCTGAAGACGTGGGTTCGAGCTCCACACTCAGTGGTTATCCTAGTTTTATACACATTTCTCTCCCTTACAATAGTAGGTCATTGGTTGAGTCCTAAGTCATAATATGGGCTTCCCCGGTGGCTCAGATGGTAAAGAAGCTGCCTGCAATTCAGGAGACCTGGATTCGATCCCTGGGTTGGGAAGATTCTCTGAAGAAGGGAATAGCAACCCACTCCAGTATTCTTGCCAGGAGAATTCCATGGACAGAGAAGGCTGGTGGCCTACAGTCCATGGGGTCACAAAGAGTCGGACACAACTGAGCAACTAACACACACACACAGGTCATAATACACATCTGACTTCCCTCAGTCTTAGGAGCTCAGGAAAGAAGTTACTCTCACTCCCCAAAGCCCAGAAGCCTGTTCAAAGATATCCTTTGCCATTTTAAGTTAAATGAAAATAACAACTAATGGTCAGTCCAGTGTGTACATGTCAAAAAAATAATAATTAAAAAACTTTTAAAAAGTGAAAGTGAAAGTGAAGTGAACTCCCCCAGTCCTGTCTGACTCTTTTCGACCCCATGGACTGTAGCCTACCAGGCTCCTCCCTCCATGGGATTCTCCAGGCAAGAATACTGGAGTGGGTTGCCATTTCCTTCTCCAGGGGATCTTCCCGACCCAGGGATTGAACCTGGGTCTCCCACATTCCAGGCAGACGCTTTAACGTCTGAGCCACCAGGGAAGCAAACTTTTAAAAAGGAGAGCTTATTTTAAAAAATTAACTTGTTCAAAAATATTTTTTAATCCAGCCTAGGCCACCCCCAGGCAGGTCAGTGAGACATACCTGAGAGCCTGATTCAGCCCTCAGGCCACCGGTACCCAACTCCGCCCTGACCTTGAGCATGTGATGGCAGCCTGGGGGAGGACAGACCACTCCTGGCTCCTCTAGACCCTTCATCAGGAGCCTTGGTGGTGACTCATGGCTCTGGCATGAGAACCACAATGACCCACAAGAAGAAATTTCGCCAGACTTTGACACCAGTTGGCCCCACAGAGAGCCTCACTTCATTGTGTAGTGAGTGTTCAGATGCAGCCAGTGACCTGCTGCTGAAATAGGCCCTTTATAGGATGTATAAGCAGTTACCCCAGGCTTCTCGCTCAGGATTGGGCAACTTTCTAACCTTCAGTCTCAGGAGAGCATGGATCCCAGATAGGTCCAAAGTATCACTGTCAGGACTTCCCTGGTGGTCCAGTGGTTAAAGAACCTACCTGCCAATGCAGGGGTCATGGGTTCCATCTCTGGTCTGGGAAGACACTACATGGCATAGGGCAGCTGAGCCCATGCTCCACGACTATTGAGCCTGCGTTTTAGAGCTCTTGGGTCAAAACTACTGAACCCACATGCTGCAACTATTGAAGTCCACGAGCCCTAGAGACTGTGCTCTCCAACAAGAGAAGCCATCGCAATGAGAAGCTCACACACTGTAACTAGACAGTAGCCCCTGTTGCAGTGAAAAGGAAAAAAGAGAATGAGTTTTTATCTTTCCCTTTCCTGAGAACAAAGAAGATAAAGGGAACAGTGAGCAGGCCTGAATATTCCTAGTTTTTTTTTACTTCAGTTGCTCTTAACTCTGCATGTCTGTATCTAAGTTCACTCTTCTGCCTCCTAACTCTGCAGAAGCTACAATTCACATTTTTTCCTTTGACTCTATGCTAAATACATCCCTTATCTGGTGTTTATCCTTACAACACCCTTCCCCTTGTAGTTACATATCATAAAGAAGGCCACAGAGCCACCCAACTGCCAGACTCAATGACTGGGTTACTGAAGCCAGTTTATGACAGTCTTTGAAACAATGCAAGAGGAAGAAGTCAAGATCCTCTCACCTTTGTTCCTCATCACTGACTCCTGACTGTGAGCCCTTGCCTTATATAAACCCCTAGACTCCTCATGGAGGCGGGGCGCACAATTCTTAAGGTATAAGCCTACTGTGTTACTTTCTATTTCTTTCAAGCTCTGCTTTCATATTGTTTTTTTATTCAGCTTTGGTGGGTAGAGAAGTCCAGGATTTTGGCTAGCAACATCCCTGCTCACCGCAACTAGAGAAAAGCCCACACACAGCAACAAAGACCCAGCACTGCTGCTGCTGCTGTTAAGTCGCTTCAATCGTGTCCAACTCTGTGCGACCCCAGAGACGGCAGCCCACCAGGCTCCCCCGTCCCTGGGATTCTCCAGGCAAGAACACTGGAGTGGGTTGCCATTTCCTTCTCCAATGCTTGAAAGTGAAAAGTGAAAGTGAAGTCGCTCAGTCGTGTCCGACTCCTAGCGACCCCATGAACTGCAGCCTACCAGGCTCCTCAGTCCATGGGATTTGCCAGGCGAGAGTACTGGAGTGGGTTGCCATTGCCTTCTCCGAAGACCCAACACAGACAAAAGTAAATAAATACATAAATTTTTTTAAATAATAAAAATAAAAATGTTTCTCTTCATTTCATAATTTTTAGAAAAGTATCATTGTCCTTGAATGTGAAAATACCTTCAAGGAACAAATAAGAGCACAATATCAGGCAGAAATATTTACAATTCTCCCCATTTCTCTGGGTAGATGAACAATCAGGGTTCAATAGATTTGACCTTAAAACATACCAAGAAAACTTCTCGGTACCTGATACTGTGTCAGCCCCAAAGGGGCAGGGAGATCAGACTGTTACATAAGAGACTGATAGCAGTTAGAACATGATAAGAGCTGTGAACAAGGTGCAGGACATGCACGTCAGTAAGGAGAGGCGAGGCAGAGACGATTTCTGGCCCTGAGGATCAGAGAGGGCAGACATGCAAAGTTCTCTCGAAGTCTGCATGCACTGAATTTGCCCCTTTTCCAGAGGTACAAGCCTGACCCCAGCTTATAGTACCAGCAGAATCAGGCAGATGCATTCGGTATTCCCTGGGCACCGCTCTCTTCTAGGTTCCTTTCGTGTTAACTCACTTCACTCTCACAGTCGCCCTTTGACCTAATACTGTCACTGTGCTGACGATACAGATGAGGACGCTGAGATACAGGGTGGGTGAGTAAGGCACTTGGGTCCACACAGCTGGCAGAGAGGGTACAGAGCGAGACCTGACCCAGGCTGCTTGGCTCCATGTTTTTAAAAAAAAAAAAAAAATGGAGACACGCAGCCTTCCTTGAAGTGGTCCAGAAAATGAGTTTTCCTTAACTAGGTCAGGGATGTCGTCACTTCCTCCTGGAGGAGACCATTCTAGACTCTCAGTTTGCCTTCCACCTGTGAGATTCCCTTCCTAGTCTCTAGTCTGGACTGGATGCCCCCTCCATGCTACCTTAAGATGCTCTGAGTCCCTGGTCACCTCTCTCCATCTTAGTTCACAGACCTCCAGCCTCCCCCAGGTGCCTGCCCCACACCTTTGCCCTCCTGCCTGGTCAGCTAGGATCACACTGTGCCACCGAGAAAACAGGAATCTGTGGAACAGAACCATGTGGCCTCCCAACACCCACCTAGGAACTCAGGCACATCTGCACACACCCAGCTCCCCGCCCCTCCACCTCCGCTTCCCAGGTCCTGGAGCATCCTTCCTGAATCCCGGGGCCCCTCGCTGCCTGGTGCCCTTGCCTCTCCTCCAGCATCCTTTCTTTCCCTCAATCATCAGCCCCTCTTTTCCAAAGGCTTTTTCACATCAAAGTCGAAACATTTGCAAGTTTGCACCACTAAAAAGGAGGAGGGCCAGAGATGGAGGAAAGGAAAGGAATAGAAGAGGAGGAGGAGAAGGCAAAAGGAAGATGCAGGAAAAAGAGGGGAAGACAGGAAAAGGAGAAACAATAAGCACTGGGCCGAGAGCTATATTCCAGCCTGTGAGCGAGGTATCGTTAATATCTTCACTGCACGGAAACTGAGGCTCCCGTGCACTAAGTAACGTGACGCGGTAACACTGTCTGCAGTCAGACGGAATCCTGGCCCTTAGCTAACCAGGCAGACATCTAAGCAAACGATGCTATCTCACCCTTTCCAGTGAGTCTTCCCAAGCAGCCCCTTGGACGAAGAAGGGGCTCACGTGCCCCAAGGACAGCGCCCCGAAGCTCTACATCCATTGGGTTCATCCGCTTCCTATCAGGAGGTGGAGGGGGCGGGACACCGGAACTCCTCCCGCCTCCCCCGCTCCCCGACCTCCCCGAGCATCTCTCAGGCCAGTGGCGCCCTTACCTGGGGGGCTGAAGCTGGCCTCCCATGTCACGGATTTGTTATGCGTGTATAGCTCCACTGAGCCCTTGCCGCCCCTGGAGCAGACCTTGAACCCGTTGGAAATGACCTGTCCTCCATAGGCAGAAGGGATTGATGTGGACTGTTCTCCTTGTGTCTTCCAGAAAAAAGAGAAGGAGACCCCTGAGGACAGGAAAGACGTGCGGTTATTATTAATGAAAAGTGAATGGGCCTTAACCTCATAGAAGCAGGTCGGTCTCCCTGCTTTTTGATTTTCATTCAAAAGGTAATTTTTTTCTCATTCTAGAGACAATGTATGTTCAATGCAGAAAATACAGACAATAATAACAGGTAATATTTATTAAGAGTTCACTGGGTACCAGACACTTTTCTAAGGGTTTTAAACAAATGCTCTCCTCTTAAATATGGAGAAGGAAATGGCAACTCACTCCAGTATTCTTGCCTGGAAAATCCCATGGATGGAGAAGCCTGGTGGGCTACAGCCCACGGGTTTGCGAAGAGTCAGACATGACTAAACACAGCATATACCTCTTAAAATTTTAATATTACAAAATGAGGTTATCACCCCCATTACACAGATGAAGAAACTAAGGCTGGTTTGCCCAAGGTCCCTAAACTAGAGACCGACTCAGATTAGATTCAAAAAATCTGATGCACAGATGTCATCTATTAAGGCAGATCCTTCCAAAACCTCTTCCATAAGCATTTTACAAAGAAAAGAACCAATTCATACATACTGGTTTATAAGCCACATTTTTTTATACTTGTGTTATCATAGACTCCTTCCAATGTTCATAAATATGCCTTGATGTCATCTTTGTTTTTAACTGTACAATATGACAGTCTAAACGGTTACTGTAGGGAATTCCCTGGAAACCTAGTGCTTAGGGTTCTGCTCTCACTGCAGAGGGCACGGGTTCAATCGCTGACTGGGGAACTAAGAGCCTGCAAACTGCTTGGTGCACCCAATAAGTAAAGCAACAAATAAGCAAGCAAGAACTGTAAAGTTTTTATATGTTTATTTTATTTTTAGTTGCACTGGGTCTTCACTGCTGTTCGAGGGCTTTCTCTAGTTGCGGCAAGTGGGAGCTACTCTTTGTTGTGGTGTGCAGGCTTCTCATTTAGGGGGCTTCTCTAATTTCAGAGCACCAGCTCTAAGCTCCAGAGAAGGCAATGGCACCCCACTCCAGTACTCTTGCCTGGGAAATCCCGTGGACGGAGGAGCCTGGTGGGTTGCAGTCCATGGGGTCACTAAGAGTCGGACATGACTGAGCAACTTCACTTTCACTTTTCACTTTCATGCGTTGGAGAAGGAAATGGCAACCCACTCCAGTGTTCTTGCCTGGAGAATCCCAGGGACAGGGGAGCTTGGTGGGCTGCCGTCTCTGGGGTCGCACAGAGTCGGACACGACTGAAGTGACTTAGCAGCAGCAGCAGCAGCACCAGCTCTAAGCTCGAAGACTTCAGTAGTTGCAGCCCACAGGCTTAGTTGCCCCTCGGCATGTGGAATCTTCCCAGAACAGGGATGGAACCCATGTCCCCTGCATTGACAGGAGGATTCTCATCCACTGTACCACCAGGGAAGTCCTGTAGATTTTTTTTAAACAGCAACCTCCCCATGACTAAGTCTTTATGAGTTTTCTTCAAGTTTTAATTTCCCAAACCGAACTGGAAACTAAACCTCTCTGCACATCTCAGATTAAATGCCTTTACAATAGATTCCCAGTAGAGCATTTTTAGTCAAAGAGGAAGCCCACTTTGAAAGGTTATGAAACCTATAATTGTTCATTTCCAACAAAGCAGGGCCCATGGAGGCCCTGGCAGCCAAGATAGCTAAGTCCAGCTCCTAATGGTGAAGACCTGACCCAGGATTACCTTGCAGACAAGGGAGGAGGGAGGAGAAGGGGAGGGGGGCAAGCTCCCCAGGGAGGGCTGACAAAGGCCAGACGAGCTAGAGGCTCCTGTCATTGCCCTTTGGAGCCCGATCACCCCCACTCTGCTTCTCCAACTCCAGTAACATTTACCCTTTCTTTGCACAAGAGTAAACTGTGTGAGTGTGAGAGAGACAGAATGCATGCAACCTGCTGGGCACAGCTTGTAATAGCTGGAAATAAATCAGGCAGCCTTGGCCCCCTCAACCTAGTCCAGGCTTCAGGGATGCTGAGAGAGGAGTTACTCAGGGCTGATCAAAACAGGCCCAAGATTGGAACTCCCTGGTGGTTCAGTGGTTAAGAATCCACCTGCCTATGCAGGGGACACAGGTTCAATCCCTGGTCCAGGAAGATACCACATACCACAGACCAACTAAGCTCACACCACAAGTACTAAAGCCCGTGCACCCTAGAACGTGAGCTCCTCAATAAGAGAAGCCACCTCAATGAGAAGCCCACACACCGCAACTAGAGAGCAGCCCCACTTTGCCGCAACTAGAGAAAGCCCATGTGCAGCAACAAAGACCCAGCACAGCCAAAAATAAACAAATACGTTTTAAAAGCTAATAAAGTAATATGTACAGCATAATACCACGTGTCTCTAAAAAATTCATAAAACAATATCATAATTTTTAAAAAAAAAGATGAAACGTGAAATAATAGATGAGGCTCAGAGAGACTGCAGAGCAGAGTTTCAAGTCTCCAGGAGTATGTTCTTAGGACTATTGGGGAAAGAAAAAAGTCCTCAAAAGTGCCCTGGGACACGGGTCACTGCAACTAAATGACAGGACTTTGGTAGGTTGTCCAGAGAGCATCTGGGCTGTCCCAGACACTGTTCTTCTTTGCCTTTGCAAAGGCACCAGGTGGAGGGGAGTCCCGGGCCCGGGGTCCCCCAGGTCTTCTGTCTGCCATCCACTGCAGGGGCACAGAGCCCGAAAACGAAACCCCAAGTCTTCTTGCTTTGCCTGTCCACTCAGAAACAACCAATTTCACAGAGACACGAACACAGCACATTGTGAAACTTCTGTTATGAAACAATGTCCCAGTGGGATTCACAAAAGTCCATTTTTTCCCAAACACTTTGCTGCATTGAAAAATTCCTTTCGCTCAATCCTGTCTTGGTGGAATGTCTTTCTCTCCAGGAAGAAAAATTAAACATAAAACATTCAATTTCGCCTTAGGTAAGGGAAGATCGAAGCAGATGATGGTTTCTACAAGCCAAGCTTTTCATTTTGGTTCATTCGGCCGACAAAATAATCATTTCTCTCTGAGGAACAGCTTGTATTTAAACATCAATTTACGTCTTCATTGAGTCTTCAAAGATTCGCAATGAGTCCTCTAATATTAGTATTTTCAGGAACTTTGCTTCTTGCGCTTGAAATTGTCAATACAAAGAAGAAAAGGCTAAAGGAAAAAGAAGTGCAGTATTGACAAACTGATTCAACACTTTTCTTCTTCTTACGAGCATTAAATCCTCATCCATCCCAAAAGTAAAGAGAGGAAAGTTCTCTCTTGATAGAACAAACAAACAAAAAAAATTCCAGCTGTCCCAAGAAAAGATGGATACATTTGAGTGCATAAATATTATAAAATTCTGCAAGCCAAAAAACTTAAAGCCATGACAAAGTCAAAAGACAAATGACAACCCAGGAAAAAAATATTTGTAAAACATTTAACAAGCAAGAAATAAATGTCCTTGCTATATAAAGAACACTTTAAAAAGAAAAATAAGTTCTACTGTTTAAGAACTTACTTCGTTCAAGATAAAATGTCCCAAGAATTTTACATGAGTTAACTCTTTTAATCCTCCCAACAACCCTGTGAAGTAGGGATTAGTATGGTCCCCATTTGACAAGTGAGAAAACTGAAGCCCAGAGAGGTAAAGTAACTTGTCTAAAGCCACATAGCTAGTGATGGAGTCAGCACTGGAACCAGGCAGTCTGGCTCTGGAATCTGCGACTGTCATCTCTCTATCCTCTCATGAAGATGACGTTCTTTGGGAGAGAGCTCACTTACTGAATTAGACAACAAAGTTTCTCAAGAATTCCATGGAGGAGAAAAATGCCTACAGATGCGGAAGTCTTGCTGTGCACTATCATCTCTGTGTCTGTGCTGAGTGGGGCAGAAGCAGCAGGTAGGAATGGGCAAGGAATCTCTCCAGGTAGAGGACCAGACCCGCAGACTCGGCACCATGTCCTGCGTGTTCATAACACAAGGAGACCCACAAGTGATGTAGCAGCCTGGATATCCATCCTTCCTCACCCAGCACAGCATTCTTGGGGAGAATCACCACCCCCCCCCCACCAACCTCTGTGTCCTCTAGGTCAAGTGGGACTAATTACACAGTGGACTGATTACACAGCCCCAGGCTCACAAGGGCTGGAGCAGTCTGAATCACAGTGACTGGTTCAGGGATGGCCATGCATCAGCTGATAAAATGGACTCCTGGAGGCTGTGAGTCGACATTGCTATCACACCTGGAAAGCCCTCCTGAGAACAGAGCCAAAGTGATGGAGACACGAGCTTCCAGTGACGTCATCTAAGCACCTGGACCCAGATCGTCGTGGTAGACTGAATCTCCTGAAGAAGCCACAGCATCTCCCAGCCCATCTGCTTTCATGCCAATGGACCTTCCCATTCTCTTCCAAGACTTAGGCCAGTTTCTCCACCTGCCCTCTGGCTGATCTGACCAAGAAGAAACAACAGAAGTGGCCCTGGCCAGGTTCCAGAGATAGCCATTAATTGTCCGGAAGCTTCAGGTTTCGGCTTCTTGGAGCACAGAACAAGTCCAGGCTCTGCTGGTAGAGAAAGAAACCACATAGAGGAGCCGGAGGTGCCAGATGTGAGTGAAGAAAGTGGTCTTGAGAAACCAGCTCAGGGGCACCTTCCGAGGACCCAGTCCTGGCTGCCATGGCTATAGCCATGAGAGAACCCTGCCAAGGCCCAGAACTGTGAGAGGTGATGCTAAATTGCATTTCACTTGTTAAGTTTGGGAGTGCTTGTTATGCAGCAGTCGATAACCAGAACACAGTCTTATTTGGAGCCTCTGAATAAATCCCCCGAGCCTAGCTGAGTTGAATTCCCATTGCTTACAAACTTTCAGCTGACTATGACTGTCCATAGAGGATGAGTCCCCTTCCTGACCCTGAAGGCCACCAAAGGCCACCACAAGGATGTGCACATGGCTTCCTCACTCCTTCCTGACCATCACTTTGGGTGACAGATTCAGGGGGAGGGTGCTGGGGAAGCTGCTGCAGGGTGAGCAGAGGGAGCAAAGTGAGTGTTAGTCACTCAGGTCCAACTCTTTGCAACCACATGGACTGTAGCCCACCAGGCTCCTCTGTCCATGGGGATTCTCCAGGCAGGAATACTGGAGTGGGTAGCCATGCCCTTCTCCAGGGGATCTTCCTGACCCAGGGATTGAACCTGGGTCTCCCACATTGCAGGCAGATTCTTTACCATCTGAGCCACCAGGGAAGAGGGAGTAAGGAGATGCTCTATTCTTTTCTGTTTCCAAGAGGACTTGGTTCAAGACAGAGGTGGCCCTCAGCCTATGTGAGACACATGTCCACCTACAATGTGATAGCATGAAATGAGCTCATCCACACCTGTCAGCCACCTGAAAGCAAGTTTCCATGAGAACCACCCAGAGCCTGCAGAGCAGGCTCAAGAATGTTCTGGAGTGGGGAGTTGAGGGCATGAAAACCAAGGCCATCCCAACAGGCATAAGAAAAGATGCTCAACATTGCTGATTATCAGAGAAATGCAAATCAAAACTACAGTGAGGCACCATCTCACACCCGTCAGAATGGCTACCACTGAAAAGTCTACAAATAACAAATGCTGGAGAGGGTGTGAGAAAAGGGAACCCTCCTCCACTGTTTGTGGGAATGTAAACTGGTACAGCCACTGTGGAGAACAGTATGGACGTTCCTCAAAAAACTAAAAATCAAGTTGCCATGGGATCCAGCAATTCTACTCCTGGGTCTGTATCTGGACAAGTCTATAACTGAAAAGGATGCATGCACCCCCGTGTTCATTGCAGCACTATTCAGAGTAGACAGGACATAGAAACGACCCAAAAGTCCATCCGTAGATGAATGGGTGAAGAAGACAGCCCCTCCCCCATCTTTAAACCATCTCCACATCTCTGACTCTGCCCCTCTGCCCTCTCTCTTTATAAGGACTCCTGTGATGTCTCTGCCCCACACAGACAATCAGGACAGTCCCCATCTCAAGTTCCTCAACTTAACCACTCAACTTCATCAAAAAGGGTAAAGAGTACATGGCATCACTGTGTATTACTTTTTACAACTGCCTGTTCATCTACAATTATCTCAAAATAAAAAGGATCTCATAAAAGAAAATAAAAGAGATTTTGCTGGGTCGGGAAGGCCTTTAATCTGATCTGGCTGGTTCAAAGTCCAATTTTATTACAGCGTATCTCAGGCATGGGAGTTGGATGTTCTCCCAGTTTTTGGTCAAGAGAGCCTCCAGAACTGGGGCCTTGGTTTCTTTATTTGTAGAAAAAATAGAAGACATCAAGGGAATCTACCAACTGTAGGATTCTAAGCGGGTTTTCCATGTGGTGTGGCCACTGTGCAGGAGGAGAGGAATGTACAGGGTTCTGATAACAGAGCATCTCTACGGAGTGGCCGCCTGCTGAGTGCTTCTAAAAGAGCACAGGCTGGGAGACAGTGATGGGGAGGTTTGGGCTTTCTGGCTAAGCTGGGAAAAGACCAGACACCTCGTGGCAATCAATCAGCAAGCTTCTGCCATCGAATCAGATTTCTAACTCTGACTTTTCTTAAGACCCTAAAGTGTATCTGTACCTCCCCATTTCAGCAGAGTACAGGGCAATATGATGATTTCTTCCTACATCTTTCTAAGAGTTGATAGTTTCAGTCACTCTGGTCTTGGACAGATTCTCCAAGAGAATTTTAGCATATCATCATGCCTTTATATGGGCTTCCTGGGTGGCTCAGATGGTAAAGAATCTGCCTGCAATGCAGGAGACCTGGGTTTGATCCCTGGATTGGAAAGATCCTCTGGAGAAGGCCATGGCAATCCACTTCAGTATTCTTGCCTGGAGAATTCCATAGGCAGAAGAGCCTGGTGGGCTACAGTCCATGGGGTCACAAAGAATCAGACACCATTGAGCAACCAACACTTTCACTTTCATGGCTTTATACAACAGGAATCACAGTATGAGATACTAATCCCTTCTCAGTCATCTTTCAGTTCTGATTATGATGAGAAGAAAGTCCATTTGTATGTAAGTAACAATTGCTAATCCCTGTTTTAACAAAGAAATGCCACATCTCGAATTCAGAGCCTCTGGTGGGAATTGGTACCCACATGGAATTCAACAACGCAGGAATCTTCCACTTAAAATGATAATTGGGTTTCAGTTCTTGGGGATGATAAGTTTCCTTTTCAATTGAATCTAGTGAGTGAGGGAAAGTCGCTCAGTCGTGTCCGACTATTTGCGACACCATGGACTATAGTCCATGGAATTCTCCATGAACCCATGCTAGAATACTAGAGCGGGTAACGGTTCCTTTCTCCAGGGGGTCTCCAAGGGATCTTCCAACCCAGGGATCGAACCCAGGTCTCCCACATGGCAGGCAGATTCTTTACCAGCTAAGCCACCAGGGAAGCCCAAGTTTTATAGTTCAGGTGCTACGTGTATACGGTAAAAAAAAAAAAAAAAAAAAAAAAATCGTAAAAGAAATTTAAAAGTGAGAAAAATTTGAGAATCTTAAAAACTGTCTTAAAAACATTCTAGCTTGACTGGAAATTTAGATAATTGCATCATTCAACCTCAACCAATTAAAGTAAATAACCCACCCTTGGACTTCCTTGGCATAAATACATCCTGCCTTGCTGCCTTCATAGTCTATATTATATAAGCTGAGTTAAGGGGATGACATGCCCTTTTTTTTTTTTTGTCCACATTAGGGCTGTAAGGATAGAATTATGTCTGGCTGTGTACATTTCTTCAGTAAAACTTTCAAGTGATCTATTCTCACCTGTTCTCAAGAGTGCAGAGACCCAGGTGCTAAAACACAGTCTTAGGAATGGCTCCTAAGACTTTCTTATTCATCCTAAAAATCAGAGAACAATTGAGGAGCAAAGTGTGAGGCTATATATACATAGTTAAGTGAATGCAAGAGACCTTACTCATAAAGTAGAAATGTTACAAGGTATCAACTCTATGGCCCAAAATTCATTGTCTTTCCCAAAAATATCTTGATTCTCACTTGACACAGAGAAGTGGTGAAGATGCTGAAGCTTCCACACTGTACCTTAGATTTTTTTTTTTCCCCTCAGCTCCATGATTACAAGGAAGCAATAACCAAAATAGGGTGGGAGAAATGATATAACAAAGAGCAAAATTTGGAGAGAAAAAAAGCTAAATATCATAGTGGTGGAGAACCTGGTTAACAGAAGAGACCCTGGGTGAAAGATGAGGAATTGCATCTTCAGTCATAGTTGAGTTTGCAATGGTAGGAGAAGTGATCAATGAAATGCAGAGAAAAAGATGACCGAGACTCAGAAGGATAGTGTTTCTCTGACTTTAATATACATGACAGAGGCCATAAACTCAAAAGCCTGTCTTCCCAGGGGCACTGACTCCATAAGAGAGCCAGCGTATTTCCTGTAGGCAGCTCAGGCTGTATTTTTCAACTTGCAGACACACTCTTTGTCAGATCAAGCCCTGCATGTGAACTGCTACTCATGCCTATGCTTCCTGCCTCCCCAGAAGGCTCTCTAATTTCTTCTAGAAATATCTGGTGCCGTAGGACTCTCTTTCACTCTCACCATTTCTCTCCTCAATATTATTTTAAGAAAGCCACAGGTGAGTGGCCACTTCCCTTCAGTTTCATCAAGCAGAGCGCTGAGAGTCCAAAGTGAAAGTGAAGGTTGCTCAGTCGTGTCTGACTCTTTGTGACCCCATGGACAATACAGTCCATGGAATTCTCCAGGCCAGAATACTGGAGTGGGTAGCCATTCCCTTCTCTAGGAGATCTTCCCAACCCAGGGATTGAACCCAGGTCTCCCGCATTAGAGGTGGATTCTTTACCAGCTGAGCCACCAGGGAAACCCAAGAATACTGGAGTGGGTAGCCTATACCTTCTCCAGGGAATCTCTTCCTGACCCAGAAATCATGAACCAGGCTCTCCTGCACTGCAGGCAGATTCTTTACCAGCTGAGCTACCAGGGAAGCTGTGAGAGTCCAAGGGACTACCAGAGAGCTGAGAGTCTAAGGGACTCAGGAAACCTGGAGACCATTGGACAGTCACCTTAGCTCTAACCAACTGATGCCAGGAGGGTGGGTAACACTAGGATTTACTGATTTTTCAAGAGAAGACAGAAGTAGAGATTTTTTAATGAAATTTTATCTTTCAGGGAAGTTGAGTATTAATTTAAAAAAAACATTTAAAGCACCGTGAGAGAGGCTCTGTTTCTGCAAACAGTTAGGCAGTCTTTTTGAACCCACCCATTCTGCCAAAAGCTTCCCAGGTGGTGCTGGTGGTAAAGAACTTGCCTGCCAATGCAGAAGATGTTAAGAGATGCAGGTTCGATCCCTGGGTTGGAAAGATTCCCTGAAGGAGGGCGTGACAACCCACTCCAGTATTCTTGCCTGGAGAATCCCATGGACAGAAGAACCTAGCAAGCTATAGTCCATAGAGTTGCAAAGAGTTGGACATGACTAAAACAACTTAACATGCACACATTCTGCCAAAAAACAATTTAGAAAACTTGTTAAAATAGAAAATTTGTGAGAACCGACATAATGCCAGCAAACAAAACACATTTGTGGGCTAGAGTCAGCCTTGAGCAGTTCTGAGATTTGGTCCATGAAAACCACCCAGAGGGCCTGGGTTAAAATTCAGATCTCCAGGCCCTGTCCACAGATTTGGATTCAGTGGGTCCTGGGCTGGAGACTGAGAAATTCCATTTTTAGCAGTCTCTGCAATGGACTCTTCTGCTGATGGTCTGGAAACAATACTTAAAGAAACTCAGCAGTAAATCATCCTGTGACTCTAGGCTATCTTGTGCCTTCTCTGGACCTCAGTCTCCCCATCTGTGAAATGGACGTGGTGAATGAATACTTCTCTCTGAAGCTCAATCAGGCTTTCAAACATCCCTAAAACCCCCAATCATCTAAGGAAGACAGAAGCTGGATCTGTGCCCAACCATCAGGCCCTTCTGGAAATTTTTGTCCTGAAACACCATTCAGAATATTTTACCATTTTGTTGATGGCATAGAAGTTAATGACTTAATGCAAAGTTGAAGTTAGTAACCTAATGCAAATAGTCTAAAAAGTCCTGTCGATGCTGAGAAGAGAATATGGATGCTGAGATTTTCCAGCTGCTGCTATGGAGCTGTAGCAGGTTTCTTGGTGTTTATAAGCCGAGGAAGCTCTAATGCACAAGAGGGAAAAAAGAAGGGTACATTTCCGGAGGGAGGAAAAATTAACAAGTAAAACAGGAAGAAGGTCTTTCTGGCAGGCATTCAAGGTGATTGAGAGTTGAAGTGGAATTAGAGGTAATTACTCAAAACAAATTTAGTCCAATATCAGAAAGAAGTATCAGAGGGGTGCAAAAATGGGATGGCCCATTCAGGATGGAGAAGGACTCATCACAGGTGATATGCAAATAATGGCCCATCAGATATGTGCTGGGGAAGGATTCAAAGGCATTTAAGCATCAGAAAGACAGACTAGATGTATCTGTTCAGTTGACAGGGATCAAGCATCTATCATGCTGATATTCATCCCTGAAAATACAGCAGTGACTAAGACAGACGAGTCCCTGCCCTTGCAGAGCTAAATGTCCAAGAAGGAAGACACATAATGAGCAGGTCATCACCAAAGATGCAAGGGACAGAGGGGGACATACAGGAACCTGTGAGAGCAAAGAGGAATGCAAACTGGTGTGGGACTCATCTCTGTAAGAGCCACACTGGAGCTGAGCCCTCAAGGTCTATAGGGAGGACTTCCCTGGTGGTCTAGTGGTTAAGAATCCACTTTCCAACTGGTTAAGAATCTACCTTCCAATGCAAGGGATGTGCGTTCAATCCCTGGTCAGGAAACAAAGATCCCACATGCTGAGGGGTAACTAAGCCTGTGCAAAGCAACTGAAGAAAGCCCACATGCCTCAACAAAGACCCAGCAAAGCCAATAAAACAATAAAATTAAAATAAGATTTACAGGGGAGTGAAACAAGATGCTGGAACACTCCAGGAAGACTCCCCCCTCATGTGGATTTCTGCTGGTCGTGGGAGTTGGAGGAGAATTGCCTCAGTATTGAAGAAACACAGACTGTACTTCCTTTGGTTAATGTTCAAATAGACTTTCTCTCTCAAAGGATCCTCCAGAGCCTCTCTCCCATTTGCACCCAACGCCCATGAGGAAATTTCCCAGGAGGCACAATTTGCCAAAAGGCAGGTCACACAGTCAGCTCAGAGAAACTGGTGGAGCAGATGGAGAAGAGCCCTAAGATAAGCAGGTCATGGGTTCAAAATGTCAGAGTGAGCAGCTGGCAGAGAAGGAAGATCCCACGTTCTAGCTGAGAACTCGGAGAAGGAACAGCTAAATTGCTCAGATGTTTTATCCTTTTTTGAAAAGTTCAAACCTCAACCCTGTCTGCTACAACGTTCTTAAAAAAAAAAAAAATCAGCCAAAAATATGAACAGAGACCACAAGAGAATTGGGAAATCACAAATATGAAAATAATTGACCTGCTTGACTGGGTGTGGGAAGTGTTTCTCTCTTTGTTTAAGTGTTGAGGGAATTCCCTGGTGGTCCAGTGGTTAGGACTCTGTGCTGTCATTGCCAGGGCCTGGGTTCAATCTCTGGTCAGGGAACTAAGATCCCACAAGTCACACAGCACAGCCAGACATATATATATATATATGGTCCCAGCTCTGCAACTACAGAGTAGCCCCTGCTCTCTGCAACTAGAGAAAGACTTCAAGCAACAATAAAGACCCAGCAAAGCAAAAAAAAAAAAAAAAAAAAAGTTTAATCACTAAAAGTGCACTTGAAATCATCTCACCTACTTCAAAAGCCATGTGGAGTTTGATTTGAAAAATGTTGGATGGACTTTCCTTTTCAAATCCTGTTCTCCTTAAACCTAGAAATGTAAGCTCATTGAGGCCCCAGGGAAACCCCCCAGAGCAAAGGATATGGTTAATAAAATGGAGAAATGCCTACAGTGATCCTTAGGATGACACCCATGTTTGGTGGTCCTGTCTGAAATCCAAACTGAAGGATGTGGACCAAGAAATACCCAACCTCCCTCAGCATCCACCACATAAAGACCCCTGCTAGCATGGTCCCAGGGGGTCAAAGTTGACTTGAGGTTTCCTAGCTTCACCGCATATCTGGCCATACTCTAGAAAAGTAGCCACCCAAAAAATACCTTCAAAGGCTCCAGTTAACCAGGACACACGAGAAGCTATCAACAGGGTGGTAACATGAAGCCAAAGTTTACAGCTCTCTATACCATGTGAGCTCTTGTCTGTCTCTCTTTTTTTTTTTTTGAGGATGAAATGAGTTAATACATGTAATGGGATTAGAACACTCAATTTAGTTCAGTTCAGTCGTTCAGCCATGTCCAACTCTTTGCGACCCCATGGACTGCAGCATGCCAGGTTTCCCTGTCCATCACCAACTCCCGGAGCTTGCTCAAACTCATGTCCATCGAGTCAGTGATGCCATCCAACCTCTCGTCCTCTGTTGTCCCCTTCTTCTCCTGCCTTCAATCTTTCCCAGCATCATGGTCTTTTCCAGTGAGTCAGCTCTTCACATCAGGTGGCCAAAGTACTGGAGTTTCAGCTTCAGCATCAGTCCTTCCAATGAATATTCAGGACCGATTTCCTTTAGGATGGACTGGTTTGATCTCCTTGCAGTCCAAGAACACTGGCACCAAGTAAACGATGCATGATTGTGGGTGATTATGACGATTGGTCCAACCATGTCAGCCCCTGTCAGAGGGTCACATCTGAGCAGGCAGATGGAGTGAGGACCACGATCCTGGGGACAGGAGGCACATGGGGAGGCACCCATACAGGACAGGACCCCAGGGGCTTCTCAGTGTTGGACCGGCCACGTGCCAGTCTTCAGAACAACCCCATAGCAGGGAACTAAAATCTGGCTTTGATTGACCCATGTTACAGGTAAGGAATTTGGACTCAGAAGTTAGGTGGTTGCCCAAGGTCACCACAGAAAGGATTAGAACACCACTGAAACCCAAGCCGCCTGGCCCTGGAGCCCAAACCATTAACATGCTCTATGTCCAGCAGGTCCAATGATCAAAGGGTCAGAAGTCAGTGATGAGCTGAAGGGCAATGTCCAACGCAAAAGAGGGCCCTCCATTTAGCCCCACAAAATAGGAATAGGGAGGGAGATTTCTCAAGAGAAACCGGGAATTTGTGTTTTTATGTGAAATTGTCCTATTTTTCAACTCTGGTAGCTAATCAAAAAACTTTAACTCCATGCCTACAAGGCACAGCCACAGGGCAGGGTGAGCTCAGAGGCCTCTAGTTTACGACCTGAGAATTCAGGTAAAGTTTTCCGATAGTTCTGATTTCCAGTAGCTGGTCACTATCATAGTCACCACTGGTCCCATCATAGTCATCGTTCAAAGGCTGGTTATCTGTGACAGTGCCCAGTTACTAGAATTCCTGGGACCTTCCCCTCCCACCTGAGTCAATTCCAGTTGGTAGCTGGGGCTGTAGAGACACCTTTCTTCCAAAGAGAAGCTGTTGCCTCTCAGACCCAGAGACAAACTGGACAGAAACACACCCCTATCCTGCTTCTCCTCCTCGGCCATCCTGATCTAGGCAGGGAAAGGGTGGGGCAGGCACCGGCTGCCCTCTTGTTTCTCAGTCCTTGTAGCTGAGGCGGGGCTGTTTTAAATTTAGAGAAATAAACAACTCTGCTGTGTTTATAGGGCTGTTTGAATTCAGGAACAGCTTGAACTGTGGATTTGTAAACCTGGCTGTGGTTTTAGACCTCAAATCCCTTTCTCAAAACTCTGGGTTCTGCAAAGTCCAAAATGTATCCTCCCACACGTTATCACCTTGTTAAGCTTTGTTTACTTTTACTGGAATGTAACCCATAGGGCCTGGGGAGTGGGAGAACAATGAATTCATCACAGGGCAGTTTTGATAAGCCCATTGGATGCTCCAAAAGACTTAGGGCTTTCAGACCCGCTTGCATTAAATTTTTTTTTCCTAGAAAGAAAAATTTTCAGTTACTTAGGATAATGGAATTTGGAGGCTCGAAACTGATTTGGATGGCAGAGGACAGTTTCCCAGAACGTTTTGAAATGTGGCTCAAATCTTCATTTTCTGAAGCTCAGATCCGAGAGAGCCGGTTACTTTTCATAGAGACAAAAAAAAAAGGGGGGGGAAGAAGAAGAAGGAATAGGTTCCTAACTTCTCTTTTGTACCTATGTGTTTCACCCACGGTATTATTTTAACCACAGGCCCACAACCTTTCGCTGGGACAGCTCTCACCACTGCCCCCTCCAATCTCCACGGATATAAAAGAAGCGAACCCATGGCACGAGTCTTAAAAGGCATGCCCCGCCCAGACCCATGGCCAACATCCTGGAGCCAGAAATAACGTCCCGTGAGCCACACCATCAATTTCCTGCCCACAAACGCCACGGTCCCATCCAAACTCCACTGCGACATCACCGTGTCTGCTTTTTATGGAGGGTTCTTTTTCGTCTGTTTCTTGGGGGTTTTGGTTGTTGTTGTTTGTTGCTTTTTGCTTTACAAGATTAAATACTTTGCTCTCATGCCTCTGCAAAATGGTGTTTTAATTCCGTCTCCAGGGCCAGTCTCTGCATCCCCGTCCCCACTCCTCCCCTCAAGTCCGTATGTGACATGAGCACGCATGGTGCAGCTGAACTTTGTCTTCACATCTGCCACAGCCCAGAGGAACAGATGCCACCTGGCAATGAAATGAACTTGAAAGAAAGGAAGAAAAGAATGGAGCGCATCACTCACCCTCAGGGCCACACTGTGCCGGATTACTGATGCAGGAAGTTTTGTTCTTTCTGTAATAGAGAAATGTGACTCCTTTTCCCTCCTTGAGGTAAATGCCTTTGTTGACCTTTCCTTCTACAATATCTAAGTAAGAAGAATGGCAAACATTGTAGATTAATAATTGCAGGAGATGAAAAGTCCGGACACCTGTCAGGCTTACAAACCACTTTGATCTAAATATGCTGTATTCTTTCTATTTATAATTAAATATTTCTATTCAATGACGTTACAGATATTATTTAATATTAATGGTATTTAACATTTCATAATTGCGAACTAGACTATAAGTAATGTATTAGTGTCAATATTAAATAATATTCTCTTATTAATATTGTATCCTAGTAATTAATATCACACCAGTTTATAATATGCACTGTAATATGACCACATTATAAGTACTGTATTTGTCAACAGTTGAGTTACTAGGAGGCATATGATTAGAATCTCCTACTGTCCTAAACTTTGATGCCATCCACCTCTTCATGAGTCCTTCTCACTGTCATCTTCACACGAGACTTTTCAGGTGAAACTCTGAGATTCAATTTCAAATGTAAAACTACACCTGTACTCTCTATCTTTCTGAATTCTCTCATTGAAAGCCCGTGATCTAACACATGGGAACCCATGATTTTAAGAGCATTCCTTTTCAGGCTCTAGGAGGGAAACTCAGAGCCACACTTCGAGGCACCCAGCAGAGCCTGCCAGTGACTGGACTGCAGGGCCAGTAGTCCTGGCGGGGACGCCAGCTCCCCCATCATTTTGTTTGTCCCATTCCGATAGCAGACCTCTCTGATGGTGTCAGTGTGATGTACATGGTTTACAGAATAGATAAGGGAAGACTCTAAAAGCCAAGGGTGATGAGTCACACATGATTGACTGGGACCAAAGCCACCCAGATGCTGCCCCTGCCCTGTGGCAGCTGCGTCCTGCCCTTAGACCTGGTGGTCCAGATGAAGATGGACAGAAGCGCCAGGAGAACTTTGACTTGACCACTACCCTAGGGCAGATTCTCTAACAACCACTGGCATGTAGATACCAACCTGAAGGACTTCAACATCTTTCCTTATTGTTTTAAATTCATTTTTTTTAATCTATCTCGTTTATTGCTGGGGGTGGGGAATCTATATATTACATAGTTAAAATGGGCAACTTGAAGTTGCAGGATTGAATGAGGCTGTATAAACCCCTAAACCAGACTATTTGCTTGGCAAAATTAATTTTGGAAGTGAAACATCCCATAGTTGAAAGAACGATCAGGTCATATATTTTTTAAAAGGTCAGGAGCAAGACCTAAGTTATCTGAGCCAGCTTTCCATACTGACCAGAAAGCTGCCCAATTGCTACTATCTGTCCTGTTTTGTGCTGCCTAAGAAAAATCTGAAACATGTGGTCCTTGGAGGTTATTAAATAAGATAATCATTTAACCATGACTCTTGTGGGTGTGTCTTTTAGAAAACAGCTTCTAATGATTAAAAAAAAAAAAAAAATTCCAGCTACAGAAGAAATGCTGATTCTAGTGTTTGCAAGACATCAAATTTTTGATGAGGTATTTTAAAATTGACTTTAATTTTTCATTTCAAGGGCATGTTTTTCCTTCTCAAAAGAATATAATCCATTAAAAAATCCAAACAAGGTTTATTTTTTGGAAACTATCTCATCTTATGTCTGTACTGTTCTGAAAATAAGCTGCTGGTTTGGAAGACCCCGGTTGCTTGAAAGTGCATAGACACCCCCTACCCGACTATCCTTCAGTCTGTGATATTTCCTTTAGAATTAAGCCGCAGTCTTAAGTCCTTACCATCAAATACCCTGACTCTTTGGCTCTTGGGGAGATATTTGCTCATTTGCTAGTCAAGATATAGTGAATTCATATAGAACCAGATCGGATTGGCCTTTCAATTCATTGCAGATCCAAACTTAACACAGAAGTAACACATGCTCACCTACAGTTGCAGAGAAATTTGAGTAGGCAGAGTCATTGGTATAAACAAAGGTAGAATTATGAGAAGGGAGCACAGTGAGGTTGTGGGTTCGTGATGCTGGGTGAAACAACAAAAAAAAAAGCACAATGAATGAGTGACACAAAAAACAAATGGAACCGACATATCTCTCAACATAATACACACCCATAAGCGTGCTTCCATCCCACAAACAGCTCGGGTTCTCTCTCCCAGCCCCACCTCCTTCTTACTTATTCAGTCAACATTATGGCAACTCCAGCAGCCCCATACTGTCCCCAAGCTAGGGTGCTGTGGCTGTTGTATTTGGTTCCAACGTGCTGGCCCCAACTCCCATTCAGATACTTTAGTTGAGAGATATGAAATTGAACTCGGCCACGAAGTAGCCTTAACAAAAAGGATTAACGGTTGTGATGTCACAAGAACTGATGAAACAGAAGCACAGCATGAAAACAACTACACGTTATTACAACAAATGGACAAAACAACAGAGATTTAATTCAGCAACAAATAACAAAGCAGTGCATCCATGCAATAATTTCCAACACCATTCAACCGTCCCCAGCAGTAAAATGTGCTGATGGATTCTATTCCTTTTTCTTTTTGCCTTAAGAAACCTGTAATCAAATTGAAATATGCCAGCAGTGCACTATAACATAAAGAATAGATCCCGTGGAAAAGGGCAGTGAAACCTTTATTATTCGAGTGTTTTGGGACAAACACCAATGTAGTTTGAGTTTTATGGGAAATTAATATTTTGGGTGAACAAAATCCAACCACAATGTAATTGTATCTGATAACCTATGACAATGAGATGAGTTGACAGGGTGAGGACAGAACTATACGGATCATTATTTGAACTCTTGTTTAAAGTAATTACGGAAATGTTAGCACCCAGGTCCTAAACACGGAGCTGTTTTGACAATGCATTTTCCAGTTGGAATGATCTCCTTTCAAAGGCTTTAAAATAAAAGCCCTGAGAAGAGAAAATTAGATTATGACAAGGGAAAGCCATTTCTTTTGACCCGAGATAGTCACAAAATGAACTGCCACAGGAACAGTCCATCGCTATAGCACAGACTATTTGGAGAATATATGAAGCCCCAGTGGTTCAATGTAAGTTTTCATCATGGCCGCCATTGCTGCCCAACATGCAGGCAAGGAAGAGATAATGCCAGATGAAGGCAGGGCCTTGGGTAGCCCTGCACAGGAGGACAGCATCCTTCTGGAGGGCCCTGCTCTTTGAGTGCCTCTAAGGATGCCAACAACAGAGACATTCACTGTAATACTTCCTGATTTGCAAAGTTTAAGAAAGACATTTTAGAATCTGAAGTGACAATTTATGGCAGCACATGACGTCCTGGGAATAAGGAACAAATCAGTGTATTGGTGTGAGAATCCTAATGAGCAGCAATGTGGGTTTTTTTTTTTTTTAATCCATTGCAAAGAACCAGTACAGACAATCTGAGCATGTGCTAGCATGGTTGTACATAAGCCTCCTGCTGTACAAATCAATCATTGGACATAATCAAGAGGAATAAAAATTAAAATGTCAGAACATCCCAAATTGCTCAAAACTTACACTTTAAAAAATCTTATTGGAATGGAAAAAGTACTCAGGGCTGTCTGGGGTTTCTCCTTCCGGTAAAAGTCTGAACTGAGTCAGATAGAAACTTTATTTTCCATGGAATTGCAGACCACTGGAATCATCTTAGGTGATGTTCGATCTTCTCAAGGCGTGGGGGTTGAGGGGGGCTATCAGTGAAGCATGGAAGAGCTGATGGGTAGGTGGGATTACCTTTGCTAAATGAAATTGTGACCCCACAAACAGGGCATTAGTCTTCACTGGCACAATCCTTGGCCCTAGGTTCAGATGGGCCCCTGCTTTGGCAGGCGTGTAGATTATACCATTTGTGTCTACCTAGAAAACATACATCCTGACTCGTACAGAGGTTGATCCATCAGGTACAAGTTAAAGCTGAAAACCGCTGCTTTTGTTTTAAGGTTGTTGGAGAAAATGCACATCTTAATATTTTGAAACATAAATGTTTTCTTTTAATCATAAAAACATATAAAACTTCTAGTGAAAATACTTTGCAATAACAATTATTAAGGGGAAGCAACACAAATATCTATTCATCTCTGTCATCCTGGCTTCACAGCTGATGCTGTTTGTTGTTCCCTGTCTCTCTAGACTGCCCCTGATTCCTGAGAGATGCCCATGGGGCCCCAGTTTCTGTTTCCACCCGTGTCTACCTCCAGTTGTCTCCTGAAGTTCGTGGATCCCGTCCACATTTTCCAATGGCCAGTAATGGGAAGCAGAAGCCAGGACCTCAAACCCTTGAGGGAAAAAAGAATAAAAATGTTACATCACTATTAGGAAAGAAAGAGCTGGACATAAGGAGCTACTTACTACCTACATCAGGAATTGCAGGAAGAGTTAATTATCAGAGTGACTTCGGAGGTACTCAAAATGTCTTTGAATAGATTCGACACACACTCCCAGGTTTCAAAAACTCAATAAACTAAAAATAAATGAATATTTTTACAGGATAAAACATACTAAATAGGAATAGATACCTTTTAGCCCAAAGAAAATAAAAGCCATTCTGCCTAATGGCACAACACATGAAGCATGCCCACATGTGTCAGAGAAAAAGATAAGAATGTCCATTATCCCACCGTTAGTTCCTATGCTTTAAGAGAAATAGCTGATGCAATCAGACAAGAGAGAAAAAAAGGCTGAAAAAGAGGAGGAAGCCAGCAGCTATATTGTGCAGACATCGTGTGAGATTCTTTACAAATACATCCTCATTTCAGTCTAACAATAATCTATAAAATAATTGTACTTCTAGCCATATGTTAAGACAAGGAATACAATGCCACCTCAGTAGACACCCAGCCAACTGGTTTTAGATACAATCCTCCATATACATCTCCTGAATTGATCTTGATCTTTCTATTTTTGCTCTGCTTCCTCCATACTAAAAATCAATCCTTTAAAAGTCTCCTTTAGGGTCCTTGTACTTTGAGTAGACATCATATTGTGCAGACATGTTCTTTTTTATTCTGCTCTTCTCACTTAATATCATATGAATTATTTCATTTTTTTTTTCTCTCTAACTCTCATAATGGAATTTGGGTAATAGTCTCTGGAGAGGCTGCACCATCACACACTCAACTGTTCTCCTAACTTGAATCTTCTCTTGGATTAATTCTCTGTGAACAGTTCCCAGAAATGGAAATAAAGATCCAGATGACTAAATAATAATCAACTGCCTTCAGTGTCTGCCAGGTCCCAGTAAAGTTAAAATTACCAAAGTAATCTTTGTGTTGTTCATTGTAAAAAATATTTTTTAAGAAGAGATAATATGATCATTATTTTCAAATGATGTATGCCTGATAATGAAAATGAAAAACTATTACAAATAAGAAAAGAATTTAGTAAGTGAAAAACTGTTACAAATGGTAAAAGAATTTAGTAAGGAGGCTGATACAAATTAAACATGCAAATGTGAATAGCTCTCTTGTATTCATATAATAATGCTAAAAAAAAATAGAAGAAAGGTTTTAATTTATAAATGCAATCAATAAAGAGAAGACATTTAAGGACAAAAGAATAAGAACTACACAACATTCTCACGAAGAAAACAATCAAATCATACTGAAGGATGTAAAAGAACCCTTGAATAAATGAAGGGCTTCCCTGGTAGCTCAGCTGGTAAAGAATCCGCCTGAAATGCAGGAGACACCGGTTGACTTGACCTATTCTTAATAAAGAAAACTCAAAAATCAAAAAATATCTACTAAATATTCTCAACATCTCTAATTATCAAAAATACAACATTAATTATCAAAAATTAAAAATACAGTGAGGTACCACCTCACACCAACCAGAATAGCCATCATAAAAAAGTCTACACATAATGAATGCTGGAAAGTGTGGAGAAAATGGAACTCTCCCACACTGTTGGTGGGAATATAAATTGGTGCAGTCACTATGGAAAGCAGTATGGAGGTTCTTTAAAAAACTGAAAATAGAAGCACCGTATGACCCAGAAATCCCATTCCTGGGCACATATCCAGAGAAAACTCTAATTCAGAAAGATGCATGCACCCCCAGTGTTCATTTCAGCACTATTTAGAACAGTCTAGACATGGAAGCAACTTAAGTGTCCATCACCAGATGAATGGATAAAGAAGAAGTGGTACATATGTATACAATGGAGTACAATTCAGCCATAAAAAATGAGATAATGCCATTTGCACCAACATGGATGGACCTTAGAGATTATCTTACTAAGTGAAGTAAACAAGGCAGAGAAAGACAAATGCTAAATGATATCACTTATATGTGGAATCGAAAAAAAAAAAGATACAAATTAAGTTATTTACAAAACAGAAATAGACTCACAAACATGGAAAATTAACATATGGTTACCAAAGGGGAAAGTAGGGGAAGGGATAAATTACAAATTTGGGATTAAAATATATATACTACTATATACAAAATAGACATAGACAGTTCAAGGAAAAAGAAATACAAATTACTTTTAGAAATATAAGAAGTTCAACCATGCTGATAATTTTAAAAAGCATGTTAAAACTACAGCGAGCTAGCCTATTCACTTATCAGACTGGCAAATGAAAAGTTACACTTATTAGAAGACTTAAGTATCCCTTGGACTGCAAGGAGATCAAACCATTCAATCCTAAAGGAAATAAACCCTGAATATTCATTAGGAAGGACTGTTACTGAAGCTGAAGCTCCAATACTTTGGCCACCTGATGCAAAGAGGCAACTCATTGGAACAGACCCTGATGCTGGGAAAGACTGAAGGCAAAAGGAGAAGGGGGTGGCAGAGGATGAGTTGGTTAGATAGCATCACTGACTCAATGGACATGAATCTGAGCAAACTCCAGGAGATAGTGGAGGACAGAGGAGCCTGGTAAGCTACAGTCCATGAGGTCACAAAGAGTCAGACAGGACTTACTGACTGAACAACAACACACTGAAGTGGGCAAGTTCTACCACCTTTTCTGGTGGGGGTTCACCTTTCTGGAGGGCAATATCTATCAAAATCTTAAGCTCACATGATGTTTGACCTAGCAATTTAATTCCCAGAAATTTATTCTGAAGATCTAGCGTATTCTCATGCATATGATCAAAGACCTATGTACAAGGGTATTTGTTGCAGAATTTTTAAAATAGTAACAGAAACCTGCAAACAGCCTACATGCTCATTTACAGAGGGCTGGCTAAATAAATATGGAACATCTATATAATGATCTAGGGTGTAACTAGGATAAATAATGATGCTGATTTACATGTACTGACATAGAATATTCTTTAGTCGTATTGTTAAGATAAAAAAAATCAAGGTGAGAAAAATATGTATATTGTGAACTATTTTGTGTAAAATACAGTGTTTCAGAGGGCAGGGAAAAGAGAAAGAGGGGGTGCTTGGCTGTGTACTCTAGAAACTGAGAAGACTCGTTTGGGGTGACAAAATTGAGAAATGGGGTGTAAGATGCGAGATTTTCATTTCTGTTTTGTTAACTGTTATAGTGAAGTTGCTCAGTCGTGTCCGACTCTTTGCGACCCCGTGGACTGTAGCCTACCAGGCTTCTCCATCCATAAGATTCTCCAGGCAAGAATACTGGAGTGGGTTACCATTTCCTTCTCCAGGAGATCTTCCCGACCCAAGGATCGAACCTGGGTGTCCCACATTGGAGGCAGACGCTTTAACCTCTGAGCCACCAGGGAAGCAATTGAATGTTAGGACCTGTATTTTAACAACCATTTAAGTCTTGCTTTCACAGTTAAAGTGACCGTAGATAATGTCCATATGAAATTTTCAGAGAAAACTGAAGCACTCCATCTAACATCTGAATTTCTACCAGGATGCCAAACATGTGCCCAGGTCCAGATTATCGGGTTCTTTTTTCAGTTTGCATCTGTGAGGCTGTCCCTTCAGGGTTATGTACATGCATCAAAAATGGAAGCCAAGAATCTAGCTAATTCTACAATAGGGGCCACAGAGAGGTAGCTGTGTGCACAACTAACTCTCTTGTACCTGTTAGGGACTTATGTCTCTGGGAAATCAGTGGTTCTATTCCAGGACCTCCACAGTAAGAATATGAAATGCAAAAATCAAAAATATTCATCCCTATTTATACCATGATTTTTTTCCCCTAAAATCTGGGATATTAATTTTGAAGAGGAGAAGACATCATTGACTTGATATTCAACTCATCTGGGGAAAAAAAATAGGAAAAGGAAATAACATCTGTTGAGCAAAGAACAGATGTTATATCTTCAGAATTTTCGTCTTCATAAAATGAAGCCTGTGGGTAATAAATTTCTTTCCATTATCAGCTCCACTGAGAAATGGCCATGTCCATCCTGGGCAGGAAGGTTCATAGAATCGAGGGATTGTGTCTTGTTCACATAGAAAGATGCCCCCCCCCCCCTCCGCCACCTGCCTGCCAGCCAGTGCCCAGTGATGGGAAGTATCAGTGGTTGGGTGAGGGGGTCTGTAACCAGGAGAGGGCCTGAACGCTACCCACCAAATGGCCCAGATGTAACTATCAACACTGAGTTTGTCCAGTAAGTCATGAAGGAGGTGCACACTGAAATATCCATGAGGGCCAGGGGCATGAGGAGTTACCTGCAGGGAGGCCAGGGATGATGCTCACTGTGGCTTCCGACTTGGAAGGCACAGGTGATCAGAAAAGGTGCTGGGAACACACACCGGGACCACCCCGGTTTCTCACTCCCAGGTCTCAGGGCGGTGGCGGCTGGGCGGGGAAGAAAATGAGTGTCCTGTCTAAAGAAAGTGACTTCTTCCCAAGCCAATGATCCCACCTCTGTAGGAGGATATGCCTAGTATTGCCAGGTCTCCCACTTTCAAAAAGAAGTCAGAGGGACTTCCCTGGTGGTCCAGTGGCTAAGATTCCACACTCCAAATGCGGAGGGTCCAGGTTCAATTCCTGGTTGGGGAACTAGATCTCACAGGCCACAACGAAGTGTTTGCATGCCATAGCTAAAGATCCCACATGCACAACTAAGACACAGAGCAGCCAAATATATAAATACTAAATAAATATTTTTTAAATCAGAAATACATATTTTTTAAATTTGAAATCTCCCCACATGGTAATGTCAGCAATTTAGGTTTTTTTAATTAATTAAAACATTATGTGGCATTAATAAGACATATCAAGGAAATTAATTGAACACATAGATTTCCTTTTACAACCTAAAGAGTAAACAATCCATGAACCTAAAAGTGTCAGAAGAAAAGGGTTTCATTTTTTTGTGAATTAGACACTTCAGCTATTTTCCCAAAAAGAAGGTGATATGGAATCTTCAGGTTGTACAGTCACCCTGGTTTTCACCAAAGAAACCTAAACAGACTAAATGTCTACTTAGACAAGACAACAGCTGAGGGGTAACACGGTTCATACAGGGTCTTCAAAACATCCCCCAGCCCTAAAAAATAAACTGAGAGAGACAGACTTCCAGCCTAGGTCACAACTATAAAGCAGTTCTTCAGACATACAGATAGCCAACAGGGAAAGGAAAAGATACTAAACATCAGAGAAATGCAAATCAAAAGTGCAAAACTCACACCGGTCAGAATCATCATCATCAAAATGTCTACAACTAAATAAATGCTGGTGAGGGTGTGGAGAAAAGGGAACCCTCCTACACTGTTGGTGGGAATGTAAGTTGGTGCAGCCACTATGAAGAATAGCATGGGGTTCCTCCAAAAGCTAAAAAGAGTTACCATACCATCCTGAAATACCACTCCTGGATATTTATCCAGAGAAAACTCTAATTCAAAAAGACGAATGCACCCTTATTTCACAGCAGCAGTATTTACAATAGCCAAGACATGGAAATAACCTAAATGTCTATTGACAGATGAATGGATAAAGAAGATGTGGCCTGTGTAAGCAGTGGAATGTTATTCAGTCATGAAAAAAAGTGAAATAATGCCATTTGCAGCAACATGGATGCAACAAGAGACTCTTATACTAAATGAGGTAAGTCAGACAGAGAAAGACAAATACCATATGATATCACTTACATGTGGAATCTAAAATATGACCACAAATGAACTTAGCTATGAAACAAACACACGCACAGACATAGAGAACAGACTTGTGATTGTCAAGGTGGCGGGGAGGATTGGGAGTTGGGGGTTAGCAGATACAAACTATTACATATACAATGGATAAACAATAAGATCCTACTGTATAGCACAGGAAACTATATTCAATATTTCGTGATAAACCATAATGGGAAAGAGTATGATAAATATATATATATACATATATATATACACACACATGTACGTATGTATAACTGAATCACTTTGCAGTACAGCAGAAATTAACACGACATGGCAAATCAACTATAGTTCAATAAAATACATTTTTAAAAAATCAGTTCTTCAGGAATAATTTCTCATCCATATTTAATGTTTCATTGATCCAGTTTGGTGAGGGGGGAGGGACGGAGGGGTATCAATACTCAGAAAGAAAGTTAATAATAGCTTTTGTTTTTCCTTTTCAGTTTTTCTTCCAGATTTTTCTATTCCATCCTTTCCCTGTTACTTACTCTCTGTGTCAGTAGAGGGAAGCCCTCACCCCTTGAATGTGTGGAGGGAAATATGTCTCCAGGGTTCCACTGACTTCACTGGACAGAAAACTACACCACACAGAGGAAAACTGGTCCCTGCCAATCCCGTGCCAACCGTGGTCCCCTCCTGTTTGGCCCATGACACACCGAGTTCATGCCACAGCAGGACTCCCTGCTGTCGCCCCTGCCCCGAAGTCCCCTTGCTCTCTTGCTGTGCATAACCAGCTCTGTCTTTCAAGCCTCGGTCCACGGGACATACCCTCTGAGAGGCCTGCCCTGATCACCTTTTATCGCCCACCATCCACTCTTTCTACCAACCCCCTTCTTTGTCTTCCCATGGCACTCACACTATAATTTAAAAGTTTTTGTTTGTTAGTATATTTGTAGTCTGTCTCCTCTATCAGACTCTTTGCAACTTGAGTGCAAAGACTGTTCTGTTTGTACCATATCCCAGTTGTTTAAAACAAGGCCTGGTGTGTGTGTGTGTGTGTGTGTGTACATGTATGTGTCAGAAATCTGGGTTTTTGAACTTGAACTCTCCCCACCCAGGTTTCAGTGTCTACTGCTCCTTTTTAGTAACATGTCTGTGATCGTCAGTATTAGTATGATTTCTCTAAGGTAGTTAGTTGACCAATAGAAAAAGATCTTCTACACTAACTTAGGATGTGAAAGGAACAGTCTCTCTATGAAACCAAGGCTGGATTCAAGCTGCTCCTTGAAGCTGAGAGCCTAGGATGCGAGTGCATGTGGGGAGATGTGGCCAAAGGCACAATGTGGGAACGCCCCTGCAGCTCTCCTTCCTCCCTGATGGGGCTGGGGTCTCAGGACTGCTTTGTTCACTCTGCCTGATGTTCTTGGCCAGACCCCTCCCCTCATCTCTCCTGGGAAATCCGCGTGAGCTATGAGGCGTGGGTTAGCGGTAGGGCTCACACAGCCTCCCTCTAGTGCAATGCTAGATGATTTATTTATCCCCAAATCATTCAGCATTTTGGCCAAGGAAAGGGGAGCCGGTGAAAATTTACCAGCTTCGCATCCTTTTCAACGGAAGACTGAACTTGAATGTGCAGATAAAAAGAAACAGCAGCACAACCTGGAAGGGTCTGGGAAAGGGGCGGCAGGTGCTATGTTGAGCTGCCAAGGTGGCAAGAAGAAGCCCCTGAAGCAGCCCAAGAAGCAGCTCAGGAGACGGATAAGGAAGATAAGACATCCAAGCTGAAACAGGAGGAGGAGCAGAAGAAATCGGAGGAACTAAAAGGGAAGGCTGCCAGGGAAACGCCCCTGGCCACAGGTGGAATAAAGAAATCTGGAGAAACATCTGCTGGTCCTGGTGCCTGAGGCAATGACGACCCTTAATCCCGTTTCTGCTTAAACATCTGGATTCCCTGCCATAATGTCTGATGCCACCTATAGCTAGGAGGAAGTGTTGTCTTGGAACCTGTTCTCCATTTAAGGATAAACTTGCAGATAAAGACAGGGAGATGACAGGATGCCCACCGTGAGGGCCGCGTCACTCCAATGGGGACAGACCCCCCACCCCACGTCCACCTTCACCCAGCACCAAGCTGGTGCTCCCACGAGACCGGGGTCCGTCTCCTGGAACCTGGATTCACACCGTGGGGATGCTGCGCCCACCATCTCTGGTGGGTTGTGGAGGCAGCAGGGCTGCTCTAGACAAGAATCACGGCCAGAAGCACGCTCACCCCCAGGCCAGTGTTGCTCTCATGGCTCCCAGGCAAAGACTTGGGGATGTTAGTGTGAGGTCCCCTCCACCATGCATGCACCAGCCAAGCAGCAAATGGGAACAAGGGCCAGTAAGTGCACCCCTGCCATGGTCCCAGAGACCTCCTTCTCTGGGAAGGAGCAAGGAAAAGTTTCTCGCTTCTTCCGTCCTCCCTGTGGAAAGCCTCATGGTGAGGCGTCCAGACAGGACTCACGATGGCAAAGGGAAAGGGAACCCAGCCGGGGGTGGGTGAGGGGTTTCCTCGGAGGGGCTGGAGCAGTCAAGCTCCCGTCGGAGAGATGTGGACAAAAGAGGGCAGGGACAAAAGGATGGGGACAAAAGCTGCTCTAAGGCAGCTCAAGTGAATCTGCGCTGGAGACGCACGACATGAGTCAAGGACAGAAGATGCTTCACCTACGAACATCCCATTTCCTGAATCACAAGTGTTCAGATGCCCCAGAGCGAGAGGCTCGGGGCGCAGAGAGACCTGCTTCTCCAAGTCAGAGGTGGAGGACGATGAGTGACCCAGGGGACAAGGTGTCAGGACAGCTGGTGGGGCCAGCGGAGCCCAAGAAGGGCTCCTTCCCCAAGAGCCTCAGAGACACACAAGCAAACTGCCTCCAGACCCCAGACTGGGCAGGAAGAACAGGTAGTGAGCAGAAGATGGGGAAGCTGCCTTACCTGGATGGACGTGTGACCTGGTGTGGGCCCCGCGCACCTGCACACAAAACATCACACTATAAGACACAAGCAACCTCCCAGCAGAAATCTGTTCCCGACTCGACGAGCACCGCCTGGGCACGTTACCTGAAAATCACAATAAAATAACAGCAGCCAGGAGTGCCAGCAGCAAAGAGGCAGCAGCTTCTTCATGGTTTTTTCAGAGGTGAAAATATGATCCAAGTGGAATTCCTGAGGGTCTGTGACAGAGTTGCCTTTAACTTTCACTTCTTTGGGAAAGGGACATTGTCACAGGTTCCAGAAATAAGAACACCATCTGTTTAGCTAGAGTTTGTGAACTTCAGAGTGAGGGCAGAGTCGTGGAGAGTTAAGAGGTGTTTCTTGCCTGTCTCCAAACTTCAGAGTCTTCGGTGATCAATAAACACATTGGAGCGACCAACCGGCCCCGGGATGAGGGGAGGAGAAACTGCTTCCGATCCAAACTCCTGAAAAGCTATCCAGGGCTGGGACTGCAGTGGCGAGGCTCAGGGGGCAATCTTGGGTCCCTCACGGTTTTCTTTTGCTGTCAAGAGCCGTCATTTGTCCCCATTCAGGTCTGGAGTTGGACATTGCCCTTTTCCCTGGAAGCGGGAGGAATTGTGTCTGGAGCTCCCGGGGCTCTCCGGCCAGCGCCTTGCTGCCTAAGTTCTTCTGGTGTGACTCAGGCTTACACCTCCGTCTGTCCCCCGGCACGGCGCTCGGAGTGGAGAGAGTGAGTGATGTAAGGCTCTCTCCTCAAACTTTGTTCAGCTCTGCTCCTCTGTTTATATCCCACGGCTGCTGGATCCTTTCTGGGTCCTAACACCGGTCTGTTAAGAAGAACTGGGAATTATTTTCAGGATCTGCGGTTCTGAAGCAGAGCAGACAGAGCCAGGGTGTGGACATACCTTAGCTGCCTTCCCTTAACACCCTCAAAGTCAGTGTAAATACTAATAAATACAAAACATACAACAGACAATAAACTCTGTTTAGAGCTGAGTCTTCTTTGCCCAAAGAAAAAAGTAAGGTGATCTAGGGATGGAAAAAAAAAAAAAAAACACCCACACCCATTCCCCAGCTCATGCCCTCCACAGGATGCTGGCCACTTTTCTCTTTAACCCTTTCAGAGATGAATGAAACTGTTTACAAGGTGCACTGGGCCATTACACCAAACCCCACATCTTCCCCCCAGCCACAGCATCCAGGGACCCTTAGCCAGCCTCATCTTACTTTACTAGAAACTAAAACTTTAATCTATATTGCATACATGTCCACACACACACACCATTAAGTAACACAGTTAACCCACACAAATACCAACTCGTGTCTCATGCGTTGCAGGCAGATTCTTTACTGTCTGAGCCATCAGGGATGCCCCTAACTAACACACACTTAATTAACTAACACTTACCTCCCTGTACCCTCTCCAACACGTAACTAGCTGTGTGTTCTTAGGCAAGTTACTGAACCTCTCTGTTTCAAATTCCTCATCTGTAAAATGGAGGTAATAGTTTCAGCTCCAAAGAGCTGTAACAAGAAATGAGATGATACATATAAGGCTTTCAAAGCAGTGCTTGGAAAATATGTAGCACTCCATAAACGCTCGCTGTTTTTTGCAAGGAAAAAAAAAAATATCACTCAATAAATGCTAGCTGTGATTATTATTATAAAGTAGAAAATAACACTCATTAAATGTTAACTAATATTATCAGCTCCTTCGTCCTGACTTTAAATGGGAACGGAGTCCAAGTACTTCCTAAAGAGGATAAGAAAAATGACCTCCAGTCTCCATGGGGAAGAACAAAAAAAAGTGATGTCAAAACTGTAAAGTGATTATTTTTAACTTGCGCCTGTAGCCCACAACCTCTCAGATGATCTGATAGCCTGAACTTCCCTGTACAGCGGCAGCAGGGTTCCAGAAAATTCCTGCGCACGTTTCTCCATCTCTTCGCACTTGAAAAAAATGGCAGGTTCCACTGTCATAACTGCACCTTTATCCTGTAGCCTAGACTGATGGCCTCAGTGGAAACTTACAGCCTTTATCTCTGCATTTCATCTGCTTTCTCTCCTTCCCACCGCCTCCCTCTGGAAGAAAGAGAAAGATGCAAGAGGAGGGGGGGCCAATGCAGACTTTCCTTAGTCCGCTTCTTAATTTACGAAACATTAGACAGATTGCTGATTAAATGGACCTGTCCCATCACTGAGACTGAACCACGCTGGCTGTGTTCTTTTTTTAACCATAAAAATCACCATCAACCCAGAGATGGTCATACTGAGTGAAGAAAGTCAGACATGTATCATATGATATTACTTACATGTGGAACCTAAAAAAATGGTACAAATGAACTTATTTACAAAACAGAAATTGAGTGACAGATGTAGACAGCAACCTTATGGTTACTGGGTAGAAAGGGGGAGGGATGAATTGGGAGATTGGGGCTGACATATATACACTACCATATATAAAAGAGATGACCAATAAGGACCTACTGCATAGCACAAGGTACTCTACTCAATACTCTGTGATGACCTACACGGGGAAAGGATCTAAAGAAGAGTGGATATGTGTATATGCATAACTGATTTTCTTCGCTGTACAGCAGAAATCAACACAACATTGTGAGCCAACTATACTCCAATAAACATTTTTTAAAAATCACCATCAGATAACAGGAGGCATCTCAGTACAATAACAGCAATAAAAACTGGGTAGAAATCAAAGTCAGCGGAACCTGCCCTCACTCCCCATAGACTTGCTTTTCGTCTCAATCCCAGATAGCAGGTTCGTGCTCATTCACATCTCTCACCTTTCTCGGTTCCTTTTCATGGGCTGAGATGAGCCCATCTTTGTGTAAAGCATCCTTTCCTATGGTGGGGGCATTTTGGAAAAGATACTGATGGAGTGTGGAATCCCATCTGGAATCCCATCCCTGTGAATCCCTTTACCAGAGGTTGGTAAAAGAACGTAAACCTTCAATTATAAGATGAGGATCCAAAATATAATATGGTGACTCTAGTGGATAAGACTATATGGTGTAATTAACATTTCTAAGAGAGTAGAATTTATGTTCTCATCCCCAAAAAAAGATAAATATGTGAGATGTGAGGTGACAGATGTGTTAATTAGCTCTGCTGTGGGAGTCTTTTCACAGTGTACATGTATATCAAATCATCACATCGCACACCTTAAATATATTACAATTTTGTCAATTATACTATGATAAAGCTGAAACAAATCAAAGGAAGCTTAAATTCCAATTAGGCTCTATTCAATACAGTTTTACAGGGATGAAACAAAGTGTAAAGTTGACTGAAAATAGGGGCTTAGCTGGATTATTCACCCACAGCTGGATATGTGTCCTCCTGCTCAGCAGGAGGACAGCGTGGAGCTCATGAAGAGCCCTGTAGAGCTGCCCAGACGCTGGCAGGGTGATGAATTCTCAGTGCCTGGTTCTCCTCTCCCTCAGCTGCACCTCCCCACCCACACAGCCTTCAACACACCATCACATTTGTAAAGAGCTCCCTGGGCAGGGCTGGCCCTGTCCCACTGGGTTCCGTGGAGATGCCGCCCCAGGAAGAACTATGATGCCCCCAGCCAGTGTTAGGGGTATAAGCAACACACAGATACCATAGACATCAACAGGGTTAGAGCTTGAGAGATGAATGCACTGCAGAAATGGTGGGAGGGAGTTGGGGAATTCTCTCTCTTAAGGGACAAGGGAAGGAAGAACATTCTGGAAAGACATTCTGGAAGGAGCCTAGGGTGTACCAAGGGCCTGTGTTGTTTCTGCCAGCCCAGGCTTCCCCTTCCCCTTCTGTGGCCACAAGTAAGTGGTCTTCCTTTGGAGGGTGCGCCCTCCATCAGCCCACGTGCTTCTGTCGGGAGGGCAGGTAGCGGGGGAGGGTGGGAACCCCCCCGCAGCACCTCCGTGCCCCAGGCCTGTGATTGTTGTACATCCTACTGCTAGGCTCTAATCTTCCCAGACCAGCGCCTTGGAAGAGAAGAGGCCCCCCACCCCCACTGGAGCTGCTATAACCCCGAAGGATCTTAAATTAAGGCTTTTCATACCCGCTTTTCCACTATAAAGAGTTACTATGGTGGAAAGAATGGACAGACTGGAGTCTGCTGAGCTCCTTCGAGGCTAGAGCCAGTTTTTGCCGACAGGCACCAATCAATTCACGTTTCCCTGGAGGAAGTTTGAGCTTGGCTTCTGTGATCAAGAGTCCTGGCGAAAGGGATGGATCTCAGAAGCTGCAGTCGTTTGTCCTTCAGTGACCTGTAGGCACAGAAGGGAAGGGGCAGGAGGGGAGGGGGGACAGAGAGAGAGGTGGAGCTTGGTTGCTGGCATCCCAGGCCCTCTTGCTCATCACTGCTGGTCCTGTCAGCCTCACTCCTTAGTCCTACGCACTGGGATGATCTTCCTGATAGCAGCCCCTGCCAGCCTCACTCCCCACAGTGTGCCTTTGCCCGCCTGGGGCCCCTTCCACTTGACAGATGAGATGTGGGGGTGGTGGGGGCACGTGGCCACATGCATCATTACCCAGAACTGGGGCACTCACTGACAGGGAGCAGCCCTGCCCAGTGGGTTCAGGACCCAGCAGATAAACACCCCCCTTCTCTTCTACTCCAGGGTTGGCAACCCAATAACAACCTTTGAATTGACTTTCTCATCAGCCTGTTTTATTTCCCTGTAAAGGCAATGGCAAGCCACTCCAGTACTCTTGCCTAGAAAATACCATGGATGGAGGAGCCTGGTAGGCTGCAGTCCATGGGGTCGCTACAAGTCCAACGCGACTGAGTGACTTCACTTTCACTTTTCACTTTCACACAATGGAGAAGACAATGGCAACCCACTCCAGTGTTCTTGCCTGGAGAATCCCAGGGACAGCAGAGCCTGGTGGGCTGCCGTCTATGGGGTCGCACAGAGTCGGACACGACTGAAGCGACTTAGCAGCAGCAGCAAACACCTTCATGCCTGGAATCAACCTCCAAGAAAGCTACACACACACATTGTCAACCCCAGGCTCTGCTTCTGGGCAACCAAGAATAAGATTGACCATCAGAGGCAGATGAACTTAGAGCCTGTCATACAGAGTGAAGTAAGTCCAAAAGAGAAAAACAAATACCATATATTAAGGCATATATATGGAGTCTAGAAAAATGGTACGGACAAACCTATTTTCGGGGAAGGAATGGAGAGACAGAAAGAACAGACTTGTGCAAACAACAGGGAAAGGGGAGCGTAGGATGAATTGGGAGATTAGCGCTGACATAATAGACTACCACGTGTAAAACAGATGGCCAGTGGGAAGCTGCTGTATAACACAGGGAGTTCAGCTCAGTGCTCTGTGATGACCTAGAGAGGTGAGGTGGGGGTCGGGGGTAGGAGGGAAGCTCGAGAGGGAGGAGATCAGTCAGTTCAGTTCAGTTCAGTCGCTCAGTCGTGTCCGACTCTTTGCGACCCCATGAATCACAGCACGCCAGGCCTCCCTGTCCATCACCAACTCCCGGAGTTCACTCAAACTCATGTCCATCGAGTCGGTGATGCCATCCAGCCATCTCATCCTCTGTGGTCCCCTTCTCCTCCTGCCCCCAATCCCTCCCAGCATCAGAGTCTTTTCCAATGAATCAACTCTTCGTATGAGGGAGGAGATATGTATATATAATATGGCAGATACCGATGCAATACTGTAAAGCAATTATCCTCCAATTTAAATTTTTTTAAGAAAAAGACTAAGCCTCAGGGGTGACAGTCCCGTAGGTCCTGACATGCAGGTAGAGCCTCATAGAGTCACTGGACACCCTGAGGTCACATGCACAATTCTGTTTGAATGCAAACACATGAACTTTTGAGAGGAGAGTGTTCCATAGCTTTCATCCAATTTCCAAAGAGGAGGGGAGGGTTAGAGCTTAAGAAATTGTTGAGTTTGGTGGGGGGGAGGGTTCTAAGAAGACTGCCTAGAAGACATGGCTAACTGCCTGCCCCAAATCCAGTCTCTCCCTTCTCCCCAGGCAGAATCCCAAGTGCATGGGGCAGCGAGGGGGGACTTCACTGGTGGCCCAGTGGTTAAGACTCTGTGCTTCTACTGCAGGCACATGGGTTCAATTCCTGGTTGGGAAACTAAGATCCTGCATGGCCAAAAAATAATAAGTGCATTAGTGTGCCTGTAACTCAGTTAAAAACAGTGACTTCCCTTTCAGCTGGGGTGACCAGGGTACCACGCACAGTGAGATATAGGCAGATGCCTGTGGCACAGCCTTCCAAGAAAACACTCTTGACCTTTGCTCTTCCTGAAGCCTGCTGATCTTCACCTTTTCTCTGGCCCAAGCACAGAAGTGATGAGAAGAGACGGAGCAGCTGTGCTGTGATTGTGGGCACAGAAACCCAAACTTTTCTCCAAGGACATGGAAGGCTGGAAAGAGCACTACCCCCTTCACCACAAGAGCAGCCTCCACATCTACAAAAGTGAGAATTTCTTGAGTCCACCAGCACGCGGAGGTCAGGGTGCCCACCAGGCCTGAAATGTGAGGAAGACAGACCCCTCTAAGGAGAGGTGTGCATGAGTCTTGGCTCACATGAGAGGGGGCATGAGGAAATGGGGCCCAGACAGGTAAGGAGAATTCAGCAAAAGAACTGCAGTGAATTTGGAAAGGCAGGTGTGAGCTAGATGAAAGCATAAGGCCCCCTGTTGCTGCAGACAGAGGGGAGTTCACACCCCAGCCCAGGCCCTTCTCCATGATCAGAGGTGCTAAGAAGAAGATGGTGGTGGTGCGAGCTGGGAGGCAGCCTCTCAGCAGTGTTCACAGGAGAAGTGAGTGGCCACCATGGCACAGGCATGACACCTGTCTGGACCTTCTCCACCAGGGACCAAAATCCTGACATTACTGGAGAAGGACAGCTGCCACTGCACCCCAGGGTACTGGGGAGAACTTCCGTGACTGGAGGAAGGCAAGACACCACTCTGTCCCCGGAGAGGGGCAGAAAGGTCCCCTTGTACCCAAACAGGGAGAGAGCCACTGAGGACATCTGCCCACAGTGCAGGGCAACCTGAGCCTGAGGCTGACCAGGGAAATGGACTTCCCACCACCACACTTCCAGGCCAGCTGGACTCATCATCTTAGGAATGGGAGAGGCGAGAGCATGGGGAGCTGTTCTGGCTGAGGAGAAAGGCCTGGAACTGAAAGTAGAGCAGGAACAGTGAGGAACTCCCTCTGCTGAACAACCCCACCCCAAGTGCAAGGCTATGCCAGAGGAGACTGAAGCCGGTGCAGTGCTGACGGGAACCATGGCTACAGAACCCAAGCCAGCTCCACTCCCCACCAGACTGATTTAACATGCACATACATGCAAGCAGGCATATGCACACATGCATATACACACACGTGTGTGTGCACATGCACACATATACATGCATGTGTGTGCATGCACACACAAGCAAACCTGTACTCATGCATGCACACACAGACACACACACATACACGTGAACATGTGCAGACACATACATATACATGCATGTGTGTATACATGCATATATGTGTTCACATGTGTGCATATATTATGAACATACATGTGCACAAGTAAACATGTGCTCATGCATGTACACACATACGCGCACACACATAACATGCATAGATGTGTAGTGCACAGTTATAAGTTAAAATGCATGCTTATGCATGCATGCATTATACACATGCATAAGCACATGTGTACACTACTGCACACACACACATTAATGCCCAGCAGAAAAGAGCTGTTGTACTCTTTTCCCAGCAGCAGTACTGTTGACCTCAGTCCTCACTGTGTTACACCTGATGCCCAGCATTTATTCTAAAAGTATGACACACAAAAAAGCAGGGAAAACCATGTCTAGAGATAAAAAAAAAAATCAAAACTATATCAGAAAGTTTTAAATAGCTGTGACTAATATGTTAAATGCTTTAGTGGGAAAGTGTGACAGTATTCATGTACAGAAGGGGAAATTCTACAGAGAGATGAAAATTATAGGAAGGAATCAATGGAAATGCTGCCACTAAAAATAAAACATAACAGATCAAACACTCCTTCTGGGAGCTCATAAGCAGATGCAATACAGGCAGAGAAGGAATCCGTGAACCCTGTGATGGGTCGATTAAAATTATCCAGGCTAAACGACAAAGTAAAAAAAGGAACTTCTAAAAACCAGAGCATGAAGGAGCAGTGTCCAATATTCTCATATGTGTATACTGAAATTCCAGAAGTAGAAGTGAGAAACTGAGACAACAAAATATATTTGAAGAGCAAATAACTAAGAATGCTGGAAAATAATGGGCTACATTTAACCACAAATTAAAGAAGTGCAGACAGTCCCCAAAAAAGATAAATCCCAAACATACCACAACTATGCACACACACACACATGTACACACACACAGAGACACACACAACACATATGCATGTGCACATTCATCATGCCACACACATACACACAACACAGAGATGCATGTGCATGTACACACACGTGTACACACGTAAAGAACACACATATGCATGTGCATATTCCTCATGCCACATGTACACACATGCACACACACCTCACACACCAGATAAACACACCATACACACAAACCACACATCCCTAGACACGTGACATCAAAAGAGAAATAAGAGAAAAATACACATTACATACAGAGGAGCAAAGACAAGAATTACAATAACCTTCTTATCGGAAAGTATGTGAGTCAAAAGACAATAAAGTGAAATATCTGGAGTTTGGGATGGTAGGAAGAGGGAAACTGTGACTCAAAAGTCTATACCTAATAATAGTATTTTTCAAAATGAAAGAAGAGACTAAGAATAGGGGAGTGAGGAGTGACTGATCCTGGGTATAGAGTTTCTTTTGAGAGATGATAAAACTGTCCTGAAATTAGAAACCAGGGATGGTTGCACAAATCATGGTTTGATATTAAAAGTCATTGAATTTTGCACTTTAAAAAAGTGAGTTGGATGGACCTAGAGGATCGAAACCAGGTCTCCCACATTGCAGGCAGATTCTTTACCAGCTGAGCCACCAGGGAAGCCCTCAAGATATCCAGAAATGGTTACAATTGAGGTAAATAGGAAAGACTATTTATCTTATTTTTAATTGCTGTAAAACTTGAATTGTCAAAAAAAGAGTAGAACATGCTGTAGGTTGATAGCATGTGTAAAAGCAGGATGTATGAGAAGAACTATAGAAGAAGGGAGGGAGAAAGTGGGAACATACACTTGTGAAGGGCCTGCCCCACACACAGTGGTATAATATGGTTGGAAGGTAGTGTCAACTACAAATTGGCACTTGCCATCTATCTCCATAGGATTAAGTCATGTGCTGCCACAGCTGCTGACCTTCAACAGCCCCTGAAAGGAGTTCAGGGTGGAGAGCAGAAATAGGCACCTTGTGCTCTGGGAAATCTGGCAGGACAGGTCTTCAGATAGATATTTTCAGGAGCAGATTCTATGAGCCCAATTCTTATATCTCCTCATATTTAGAAAAGTGTTAAAATCCTTCATGGTGACAATTGTTCTTCATGACTAGCACAAGCTTCATGAGACTAGCAGAAATCTTCTGGAGAAATATGTGCTTGATTGCATGTATTCCCACTTCACCATATACTGGCCTCTCTGGGGCAGGTTCTCAGAGTTATCTGAGGTGCTGGCTCCCAGGCTGCAGTCCTCATTTTGCCCCCAAATGGAACTTGACTCAGAACTCTCGCATTGTGCATTTTTTAAGTTAACAGTAGCATGTAACCTATTAAAGAAATATATCCTTCGATAACCATTGGGAGAAAATGCAGTAAACCTTACGACAACCACCAGAAAAAAATGTTTGCTATGCTAAGTCACTTCAGTCCTGTCTGACTCTGTGCGACCCCAGAGACGGCAGCCCACCAGGCTCCCCCATCCCTGGGATCCTCCAGGCAAGAACACTGGAGTGGGTTGCCATTTCCTTCTCCAATGCATGAAAGAGAAAAGTGAAAGTGAAGTCGCTCAGTCGTGTCCGACTCTTAGTGACCCCATGGATTGCAGCCTAACAGGCTCCTCCGTCCATGGGATTTTCCAAGCAAGAGTACTTGGAGTCGGGTGGCATTGCCTTCTCTGAAAAAAAAAAAAAAATTTATAGAGGTACAAATAACAAGCTAATAATAATAATACATAAGGGCTTTCCTGGTGGCTCAGATGGTAAAGAATCTGCCTGCAAAGCAGGAGACTAAGGTTCATTCCCTGGGTTGGGAACATCCCCTGGAGAAGGGAATAACAACCCACTCCAGTATTCTCATCTGGAGAATTCCATGGACAGAGGAGCCTGCTGCACTACAGCCCATATGGTCACAAACAGCTGGACACAACTGAGTGACTATACACACACTCCAATAATACACAAAATAGAATCATAGTAAATTCTGAATTCATCCAGAAGCAGACCATAAATGAGAGATAAAAAGATAAGGAAGGACGAATGAAACAAATAGAAAATAACTAGCAAAACAAAGAAAAGAACTGGCAAGGAGAGTAGATTTTATTCAGTCACCACATTGAATCTAGTTGATCCAAAAACACCAAATAGAAGACAAAGATTCTCAGACTGGATAAAATAGAAAGACCAAAAAATATACTGTCTATTATAAGAAACACATTTTAAATATAAATACACAGCAAGGTTAAAAATTAGACAGAAAAGATATATCTTGCAAACACTAGACAAAAGAACACTGAAGTGGCTATATTATCAGACAAAGTAGGTTTCAGAACAGAAGGGTTTTATCAGGGATAAAGAGAGTCATTACATTACAAAGGGATGAATTCAGCAACAACACGTAACAACTCTAAATATGCATTCAACGGACAAAAGAAGCACAAAATACATGATACAAAAACTAGTATAAGTGAAAGAAGAAAGAGGTAAACCTTCAGTTATATCTGGAGACTCCTCTCTCAGTAATCAATAAAATAAGTAGACAGAAAATCACTAAGGATATAGACCTGACCAACACCAACACATCTATCAATGTACGTTGCTGGGGTATATAATGACATTTATAAAACACTCCACTCGACAACAGAGAAATGATATCCCTGTATACGCACATAAAGCATTAACTAATTGTGACCCCATGGACTGTAGCCTACCAGGCTCCTCCGTCCATGGGATTTTCCAGGCAATAGTACTGGAGTGGGTTGCCATTTCCTTCTCCAATATTTAAATGCACATAAAACATTAACCAAAGTTGATCATAAAAAGAACCTCAATAAATATAAAACACTGAAATCATATAAAATATGGTCTCTAATCAATGGAGTTAGACTAGAAATCCAAAGGAAAGAGAGCTACCTGGATTGGAGGTGATGAAAATGTTCTAAAATTAGATTATGGTGATGGTTACATGACTGTCAATACTCTAAAAATACTGAACTGTACACTTTAAATCAATGAACTTTAGAGTATATAAATTACTAGAACTAACAAGTGAGCTTACCACAGTCACATGAAACAAGGTCAACATAAAAAATTTATCGTATTTTGAGATGCTAATTCTTTGGAAGGAATGATGCTAAAGCTGAAACTCCAGTACTTCGGCCACCTCATGCGCAGAGTTGACTCATTGGAAAAGACTCTGATGCTGGGAGGGATTGGGGGCAGGAGGAGAAGGGGACGACAGAGGATGAGATGGCTGGATGGCATCACTGACCTGATGGACGTGAGTCTCAGTGAACTCCGGGAGTTGGTGATGGACAGGGAGGCCTGGCGTGCTGCGATTCATGGGGTCGCAAAGAGTCAGACACGACTGAGCAACTGAACTGAACTGAACAAGGAATGATTAGAAATTAAAATATAAACGTCATTAATAATAGAGTGCCCCCAAGTGAAATATGCATGAATTAACAAAATATGTACAAAGAATACCTAAATAAATGGAAAGATGCACTGTATTCTTGAATACTGTTAAAATATCTATTCCCTCTCCAAGTAATCCACTCATATTCCAATTCTACAACCCCAATCAAAATCCCACTTTTTTAATATATATGTAATCAACACTGATTCTAAAAGGAATATGGAAAGGCAAAGAAACTGGATTAGTCAAAACTATTTTGGTAAATATGTACAAAATTGGAGAGCTTTAAGACTTATTATAAACCTGCAGTCATCAATAGAGCATAGCATTAGAAAAAAATTATATGTTTAAATAGATGAAATAGACAAGAGGATGCAGAAGTAGACCCAAACTCATTGTTAATTGATTTTCAACAAGGGGAACACAATGGAGAAAGGATAGATTTTTCAACATATGGGACTGGGACTATTGGACATTCACATTAAGGGAAAAAAAAAAAGACTCAACTGAAGCCTTGTCATGCAACAAAAACTTAGCTCAAATTGAATCATAGTTCTAAACATAAAATCTAAATATATAAAACTTCTAGAAGAAAACATGGAGGAAATATTTGTGACCTTGAGTAAGGCAAAGACTTACTGGAAAAGATACAAAAAGTACAAACCATAAAAGAAAAAAATGAGAAACTGGACTTCATCCAACTAAACTAAATGTTAAACCTAAACTCTCAGAAAGACTAAGTAAGAAAATGAAGACAGAAGACTAGATGAAAATATCTGCAAAATGCATATTTTCATAAAAGACTCTCAAGTCTCAATAAAACAACTCAGTACAAAATGGATAAAAGGTCTTGAGGACACACTTTACCAAGGAAGATACATTTTGATGGAAAATTAGCATCCTTTGCAATGTAGAGTACATGAATTTAATCTTTGGTCAGGGAACTAAGATCCCACATGCTGCAGAGCAACTAATCCCAGGCATCACAGCTACTGAGCCCCACACTCTAGAATCAATGCACAACTCACAACTAGAGAGAGTCCGTGAACTGCAACAAAAGATTCCACATGGTGCATCAAAGACCCTGCATGCTGCAACTAAGACCTGACACAGCCAAATACAAAACAATAATTGAGAAAAGAAGTTTTTAAATAGGAGATACTGTTACACCCATATAAGATTGGAAAGAAACTACGAGGCCAAGTGATGGTGAGGAGGTAAATCAACAGGAACTCTCAAACATTACTGCTAAGAATGTTCCAGCCATTTGAAGAACAAGTCTTCAGTTTTGTATAAACCAGTCCATTCTGAAGGAGATCAGCCCTGGGATTTCTTTGGAAGGAATGATGCTAAAGCTGAAACTCCAGTCCTTTGGCCACCTCATGCGAAGAGTTGACTCATTGGAAAAGACTCTGATGCTGGGAGGGATTGGGGGCAGGAGGAGAAGGGGACCACAGAGGATGAGATGGCTGGATGGCATCACTGACTCGATGGACGTGAGTCTCAGTGAACTCCGGGAGTTGGTGACGGACAGGGAGGCCTGGCGTGCTGCGATTCATGGGGTCACAAAGAGTTGGACACGACTGAGCGACTGAACTGAACTGAACTGAAACACATACCGAAAGCTTCCCTGGTGGTTCAGTCAGTAAAGAATCTGCCAGCAGTGCAGAAGACCAGGGTTCAGGAAGATCCCCTGGAGAAGGAAATGGCAGCACACTCCAATATTTTTGCCTGGTGGGCTACAGTTCATGGATTCGCAAGAGTCAGACACGACTTAGTGACTAAACCACCACCACCACCAGACACATACCCATCATATGACCCAGCAATCCCACTACTAGGTATGTACCCAAGATGAAACATGGTCACACAAAAGCCTGCATGCAGATATTGATAGCATATCAACAAATACTAGAGACAACCCAAACGTGCTTCAACTAGTGAATGGATCGACAAACTCTATCCATAAAAGGGATATCCATAAAAGTACTTCTTCTTTTTTCTAAAAAGGAAAAATATTGACACACACAGCAGCATAAGGCTTTAATTCATTATCCCAAGTGAAAGAATAAGTTCATCTATATGGCATTCTTATAAAGATAAAATAGTAGAGACAGGAAATAGATCATTGGTTGTCAGGGTGAGGGTGAAAGGAGATGCTAGCTCTAAAAGGGCACAAGAGAAAATGTAGGGGATGTTCAGCTTGTTCCATATCTTGCTATGGTGACGGATACATGACCCTATGTGTTTGTCCAAGCTCATAGAACTGTACTCTAAAAGGGGTGATTTTTTTCTACATATAAATTATATACCTGTCCCAAAAGTCCTGTAGACTAATAACAGCAGATACGAGGGTAAGCAGAAGCTTGGGTCTTTTGATGACATCATGAACTATCATACCTGTCCCTCTATTTCCTAAGCCAATGGAGTCTAGTTTCAGTTACGTGTACTTGAAAATAATCTCCAACTGATACAAAATGACAAACTAATTTTGACCTCATCATAATTACTCATCTTAAGTGATTTCTCAGTCCACAGTGAGTTTTCCACTTTGTTCTAAACTCAGCCACTTAAACAGTCATGGGTACCTACCTACAAATCCATGTTCATTTTCATCTACCTGAAACTGAGGGATAAACAACTCTAGATATTAACAGATGGGACCAGCGCCAATGAGTCACTAAGTAATAATTGTACATCATTATCACCACCATCATCATATGAGCAATTAACATATCCTCCAGCAAACAATATGACTTGCTATTTAGAAGTGAAATCAGCTGCAGAGAAAAGGACAGTCATCGTGCCCCTTTTAGGAAACCATCCTGGACCACTGTAGTGAAACTGGCAATTAATTAATATTCTACTGTCTGTCTCAGTGAATAGCAATGTCAAGATCCATAAAAACCTTCAAAGGTAGAATTGCATTTCAAGGGATTTATTCCAGGAGAGACTACAACAACAAATATTCTAATCCTGACTTTCTTAAACTACAAATGAAATTAAACTAGAAAAATTTTAAAGACATTTGGATTTGAAATCAAGTTGAATTACACCCACAATTTTGTGATTTATTAGCCTGTTACAACTTAAACCACAACCAAAGAATTTTCATAGTACCCTTCCCCAAAACATCCTCCTTTAAGACTGTGTCAACCAGGCTGCTTTCCACTAGAAAGGACAGAAAATCAAACTGAAAACAGATTTCAACAAAAGGGAAAAAAAGTTGTGAAAAGTCCAGAGGATAATACAGCCATATTCAGAACTCAGTCAAGGTCATCAGAAATTTAGGTTCTATTTGTCAGTCTCCACTTACTCTCTGTTGGCTCAATTCTCTAGAAATAGAGAAAGAATAACAGTAAAAGTGGATATATGGCTAAATATCATATACTATACTTCCCCTCCCCGAAAGTTCTTTTAAACATGTTAACAGTTGAAAGCAAAATAATACAAAAATAATAGCAACAATATTGACAGATGAAGTCATTAACATATGTGAATGTAATATGTAAGACAATTGTGCATAAAGAGAGGGGTAGGACTTTCCTGGAAGTCCAGTGGTTAAAACTGCATGGGACACAGTTTTGACACCTGGTCGAGGAACTAAGATCCTACATGCCATGCAATGTGGCCAAGGTGGAAAAAAAAATAACTTGGGGTTAAAGAACATTAGAGGGACAGGACATCTACATTCAAATTGAATTAATAATATTCTAAACAGATTGTGAAGAGTTGAGAACGTATTTTGTAATCTCTAGAGCAAATAGACATAGTCAAAATGAAAATAATATATAAAAGGAAATGCTAAGATACAATCCAACAAACCAAAAGAAATCAGGAAAGAAGAAATAGAGAAACAAAAACATTAAACAAACAAAAAATAATAAAATGGTTAATTATACACAACACATCAATTTTGGGCTTCCCAGGCGGTGCTAGTGTTAAACAATCTGCCTGCAAATGCAGGAGAAGCTAGAAATGCAGTTTCAATCCCTTGATTGGGAAGATCTCCTGCAGTAGGGAATAGCAATCCACTCCAGTATTCTTGCCTGGCAAATTCCATGGGCAGAGGAGCCTGATGGGCAACAGTTCCTGGGGTCACAGAGTCGAAGGCAACTGAGCAACTGAGCACACACCAATTTTAAAGACAACTGTCAGATTAGATTTTATATGATGACCTAAATATATGCTAGCTCTATGAAACTTACTCACACATAATGATACAAATAAGTTAAAAGTAAGATAGTGGAAAAAGACATGCAAGCAAATACTAACTCCCTTCAAAAAAAAAAAAAAAAGATGGGCTGGTTATATTCATATCAAACAAGATAGACATCAAAACAAAATTACCAAAGATAAAGAGGAATATCACATACATAAAAAAGTCAATTCATCAAGAAGATATAACAATACTAAATGTGTATACATCTAACTATAGAGCTTCAAAACACAGGAAGAAAAAACTGATGAATTCAAAGGAGAAATAGACAAAGCCAGAGTAAGATGTGGAGACTTCAACACTCTCTCAGTAACAGATAGAACTAGGAGGCAGAAAGTTAGAAGGGATTTAGAATAAATAAGCAACATGATCAACCATCTGGATCTAATTGGCATTAATGGAACACTCCACCCAATAACAGCAAAATACACAAGTGCACATTAAGCATTCACCAAGATGGACCAAATCCTAGGCCATAAAACAAATCTTGACCAATTTTAATAAGTGAAGTCATACAAAGTATGCTCTCTGGACATAATGAAATTGAAGCCTTGTCTCTAGCATTGCCTGCATTTGCAGGCAGATTTTTTATCACTAGAAATCAGTAAGAGAAAAGGAACAGAAAACCTTCCAATCACTTGGAAATTAAACAGCAGACTCCCAACTAATCCACAGGCAAAAGAGGGACAGTCAAAGGAAATTAGAAAATATTTTGAACAGATCAAAAAGAAAACCACAACATAAAATGTGGACTACAGCTAACCCAGTGCTTAGAGCGAAATTTATAGCATGAAATGAGTACATTAAAATGAAGAAAGAAAGATCCCAAATCAATAAACTAAGTTGCCATGTTAAGACTAGAAAAGAAAGTCAAATAAACCCAAATAAAGAGGAAAGAACCCAAATCAAAAGAAATGTTTTGCTAAGACATAGTGCTGTGCTTAGTAGCTCAGTTATGTCTGACTCTTTGTGACCCCAAGGACTGTAGCCTGTCAGGTTCCTCTGTCCATGGGGATTCTCCAAGCAAGAATACTGGAGTGGGTTGCCATTCCCTCCTCTAGGGGATCTTCCCAACCCAGGGATCAAACCCAGGTTTCTCGAATTGCAGGTGGATTCTTTACCAACTGAGCCACCAGGGAAGCCCTTGATATTATAGGTCACCAAAGATTTCTGAGCCAGTAAATTGTTCAGAAATTTAAGGCATTTCAACAATTCTCTGCTTGGAAATCTTCGGTGATATATAATTACTCACCAAAGAGAGGATGGTTATTACTATATCCTTCGCTATTATGCTCCCACATCATTTCCCAATATTATCTTCTTCTCCTTCTTGTTTTCCAATCAAATTGAATATTTCAACCATTATCATTCACCCCTTCCAGCTCCTTTTGTTCACAAGACTCCACTTGGAATTTCCTTTCCAATCTTCACCTTAAAATTTAAATTGTCCCAACTTTAGGATAAAATGCTCCATCCTCAGTCCTACATATTGAATACTTCTAATATTATGATGCTGTCTTATATGCTTTATTTTGCCTACTATTTCTGATAATTCCATGAGGTAGATACTAATTATTTCTATATTTTCTAAGTAAGGAAAGTGTGGCACAGACCAATAAATAACTTGCCAGAGATCACACAGGTAATAAAAAGGGGAACAGGTAATTGAGCTCAGACAGCCTGGCTCCTGAATTAATCCTCCCAACCACTTTAAGGTCTGTCTCTCTTCTCTGAACCCTCAGAGTATTGTGTCTACACCTGTCTTGAGTCAGCAATTAAATCCTGCCTTGAATTTTGAGTGTTTGTATCCTTAACTCTCTTATTAGATTATTAGTTCCTAGAGCACAAAGACCAGGTCATATCTACTCCCTATTAAATAGAATTCAAGCTGAATACAAATTTGTGGGATGGAGGGAGAGAAGGTGTATTAGTCAGTGTTCTCTAGGTAAACTGAATAAATAAATATACATATGTATATTCTATATACATAAGTGTATATATGTCTAGATATATAGTAAATCAACCCTGAATTGTCATTGGAATGACTGGTGCTGAAACTGAAGCTCCAATACTTTGGCCACTGATGTGAGGAACCAACTCACTGGAAAAGATCCTGATGCTGGGAAAGATTGAAGGCAGGAGAAGGAGACAACAGAGGATGAGATGGTTGGATGGCATCATTGACTCGATGGACATGAGTTTAAGCAAACTCCAGGAGATGGCAAAGGACAGGGAAGCCTGGCATGCTGAGATCTCCCTGGGGCCACAAAGAGTTGGACAAGACTGAGCAATTGAACAACAGCAACAAATATGTATTGAGATGGAGAGATACGAGAGAAAGATTCATTTACTTTGAGGAATTGGCTCATGTGATCATGGAAGCTAAAGAAGTCTTGAGATAAGGCTAAGCATCAGCCTTTTTTCTTGCACCCACTAACTCCCTTCCCCCCAAACACTGATTTTTAATGCATCAACACCCTCACAGAAGCTTCAGCTGGGAGAAGTGATCTGTGGATAAGCTTCACATATACCCATAAACCCATCATCATAGAAGACCCTGAACAAAACACTTCATCATCTGCAGGCCCTCTGCCACTACATTTTCAGAGGATTTGTTTACATTGTTAAATATTTATTGAGCATCTACTGCACACCAGCTCCTGGAGATGGAACAGTGAACAAGAAAAACAAATGCCTGTCCTCAAGGAACATATATTCCAGTCGGGGGAGGAGGGCGGTGGTGGATAGGAGAAACATATAAGACACAAGTAAACAAAAAATAAGAAAACTGTGAAAAGTATTCTAAATACAATAAAACACTGTTTGGTGTCCTAGACTGGGGAGAGGGAATGGAGGTATGACTAGGTGATGATCCGGGAGAACCTTCCTTGCTATACAGGTTATATTTGAGCTGAGCCCTGAATGATTTGATGGAATGTACAACTCTTGAGGGAAGAGCATGCCAGATGAAGAGAAGATCAAATTCCCAAAGGCAAAAGTGACCTGGTGTCCATGAGAATTAGAAAAACTGACATGGCTAGAACACAGTAGGAAGGGGTAGAATGGTCCAAAAGGAAGGTGGGAGATGCAGGGGTTAGATCATGAACAGCTCTTGTAGACCATGGAAAGGAGGTTGGACTGGATTCAACAGAGAGTGAGAAACCACTGGAAAGTTTTGAAGCGGAGAGAAGATGAGCTACTTGATATTTTTAAAAGACTGCTCCAGAGGCTGTGTAGATGCTAAACACTTGGAGGGCAGGGCACCGTTGTATGCAGGATATCTAGTTTCCTGAGATCAGACACATCCAGGGTGGTATGGCCATAGACAGGAAATCTAGCTTAGAAGCTTTGGGGGACATTGAGCCAGGAGGTAATGGTGGTTTGGGCAGGGTAGTAGTAATGGGAATGAAGATGTACTTTTGAAAATAAGGCGGGTGGGAGTTGATGATGGATTGGATAAGGCCAAGAAGAGACTCTGACAAGTCAACACTGACTCCTGGGTTATTGGTTTGAGAAACCAAGTAGATGGTGAAACCAAGAAGGACCTTGAACAGGAACTGGCTGGTGGCAGCAGGAGACTTGGAATCAAGTGGGGGGAGGGCAATACTGAACCCACTTTATTTGTTTGTTATTTACTCTCTCAGTTGTGTCCAACTCTTTGCAACCCTGTGGACTGTAGCCAACCAGGTTCCTCTGTCCATGGGATTTTCCAGGCAAGAATACTGGAGTGGGTTGCCACTCCCTTCTCCAGGGGATCTTCCCTACCTAGGGATCGAACCCAGGTCTCCTGCATTGCAGGCAGATTCTTTACCTCTGAGCCACCATGGAAACCCACAGGAAATCCAGAATTAGATAGATAACCAGATTCCAAGGGGGCCCCCATTCTGCCAGGGCCCATGTGGGTCTTCGGTGATGGCCGATGTGAGCTGTGAGCCCCAGTGTGAAGACGGATTGACTAGAGCACGTCCTCCCCCTTCCACCATGTTGGAGGTCCTCAAGGAGTGGCCTGGACACCAGGAGACTCAGGAGTCTTGTAAGACCATCAGAGAATGTGAAAGCTTCCAAGCTGGGATCCAAGAGCAAACTTCTGCTATGAGGCAGAAGAAGGGACCTGGGGACCCCCGAGAGCTCCTGGCATCCTCACATCTCAGCGTTGAATCACACATCACAGCTCCATGGTCTGCTCCACAGCATGGGCTGGTGGAGCTCTGAAGAATTCACACATTGCCCACAAGAACCACTTTAGGAACTATTTGTATAACTAAAAATGTCCTTCTTGACTTTTTGGCTTGTAATTTTAACGGGTGGAAACACCCACTTGCTCAGTTTGCTTTCTGAAGTATGTTTATCTCCACTTCAGCGGAGTGGTCCCACTGTGTCTGTCCCTGGGCCCCAGCGGCTGGAGTTGTTCATAAAAGAACCTTTCACAGCCCCATAGACCTCTCCCTAGGATCCTCCTAGGGGGCTCACCCATATTTATTTGTTTTCAATGTGGTGTTTTGCTAAGTGTCCGTGGAATGTTTCTCTCTTGCCAACTGAGCTGGAACAGAACAGGAAAGCAGGCAGCTGACACTATAGTCAATTCCTTAAAAGTAACGTTAGAAAAAAACAAGGAGGAAGCACCCTCTCCGCTTCTCTTCCTTTCTCAGCTATCAGACATCTTCCCAGAATATGAGATACCTTCCTTCAGTCTTCTCTTCTGAGACCCTGGAGCATGATTAGACCCAATATCAACCTCCAAGCCTTCAGACCCCAGCCAAACCCTGTTCTTGAATGAAATGACTTGGAATTCAGTAGATTAGATGTGATTTTGGCTACTGGGTATGACAAAGGGGAGAGGGAAGCAAACTAAAACTCTCCCTTTGTGGCCAACAGAAATCTCATCAGGCTGTTTTGGTGTTTGCTCACTGGCTTTTTTTGTTTGCTTTTATTTGTTGTTTTTTTGGTTTGGTTAGTTGGTTTTTTTGGGTAATCTCACATTGTCCCAAAGAAGATACTCTATCATTTTTATCTTTGAAAAGCAAAAAAAAGACAAATTTACTTGGGATTTAGCTGGTAATATATCTAAGAGGGCCCTATGTATTTGCTGGTCCTAAAACCTTTCGTAAATCCTGGGAGAAAAGATTTGAACATACTTCCAGCTGTTCCATTTCATTCCTGGTCAACCACATTTCCCATGAAGACTTACAACCCACTAAAAATTCCAAAGAAGATGGGTTATCTCATTCAGCAGTGTTTCTAAAATAAAGTAATGACTGCCATTGACCGTTTAATGGGTTTGACACTACTCTCATGAGAAAAGTAATAAAATTTAAAAAAAGATGGTGTTACTGGAATGATTTTGCTGATGGGGAGATGGTTTTGAGGACTGAAGGCCACAGTACATTTATAGATTTGGGGTACAGGGGAAATGGGGTGTGGCAAGAAGAATGTGAGCTGGCAATGCTCAAATTGTACTTTTGAAATAGTGTCCAACCCCTCAGCCTCAGGGGGTCAAGGGACAATAGAAAACATCTGTCCAGTAATCACTAATGTTAATTACTGGATATTTTCACATTTGCCACAGAGTAGGGTAACCCAGGTCATAGAACTCAGATGTCTAAATAGCTCATGTGTCCCAGTCTGAATGATTTTTATTTCCTTGACCCTAAATTTTGGATGCCTCTAAGCCATATTTAAGAAATTGCCTCAGAACATGAAGAATTTTTGAAATTACAAAGTTTTTATGCCCTGAACTCATCTGTTTGTCTCACATTTAACAGTCGCGAATTGTTCCACATCATTGAAGAAAAATATATTCTTTCTGCAATCATTAAAGGTCCAATAACCTGAATCCTGGACCTAATCTCCTACAGGTTGTTTCAAACTAGTCAATTCCTGTTATTACTGTTACTATGCAGGCTGAGTGGGCATCATTTGTGCACTTCATTTCTTTTCATTAAATTATTCCTATAATGGCAGGAACTATCTTTTTCTTTATTTCCATTGTATGTGTACTCAGAGATTATCAGACATGTGCTCAGTCACAGAGTCATGTCTGACTCTTTGGGACCCCATGGACTGTAGCCCACCAGGCTCCTCTGTGCATGGGATTTCCCAGGTAAGAATACTGGAGTGGGTTGCCATTCCCTTCTCCAATCAGACATGACACATAAAAATTATAAATGTGGAAAATCATATTGTTTCTAATTTATCTAAATTAATCACATTAAACTACTCCATAGTATATTCTTCTGAGAGCAGTTGGTCTGGATTCCAAATTATATCCTGTAGTGAGGAATGGTGGATTGGCCAAAGTCCATTTGAAAACTGGAGTATAACATAGGGCTAAAATGTCATGATCTACACACTCACAATGTCAGGAAAATCCTCTCAAAATCATTTGCAAAAAATAATTTGAAAGTTCAGAATGAAGGTTACTTCCAAGATGTTAAAGCACCACGAAGGCTGTTGTATGGGAAATAATAAACCATTGCTTATAAATCAGAAAGACAGATTGACCTGAAGTGTGCAGACTGTCACACACCTTACTTAGATCTATAGAAACAGCCATTATCAAAGAGGGAGAAAAAATATCCTTGCATGTGGCCCCGCTGCAAAAGCATGATTGTGTCTATAACCAATCTTGTTTTCCTCAAATCTGTGCAGCTGCAGTTCCTCTGGATATCCAGAGGAACCCAGACTCTAAGAGCCGAAGAAGAGGCAGTGGCATGAGGAAGTTTTCATTCATTTTGGAAAATGAGAAAATATATCTGAAACAATGACCTTTTTGAGACTTTTAACAAGCATATCCTTAGTTTCCTTTGACATTTTTTTCTCAGCACTCATAAGGAGCTCCTCCATCAAGCCGACTACTGGACAGTGCAAAGTCTTGGCAGAAGTAGATTAGATCATTTCCCATCTTTGTAGCCATCATCATCACAGACATCCTCCTCCTCTTCACCGTGGTAGGTCACATCATCTTCTTCATCAGCATCTTCATCATTATCACCTTCATCCTCCTCCTCAAAGCAGACACTTAGGGAGCAATAACCCTGTGCAGACCTCCTTCTATGCGCCGACCTGTAATAGTTCACTGACTTCTTACAACAACCCTAATGAAATACACGCTATTCTTTAAATTGAGGGTAGTTGATATACAATATTGCGTTAGTTTCAGGTGTACGAAAAGTGATCCCATTTCTTTTCATGTTATTTTCCATTATAGGTTATTACAAGATATTGAATATCATTCCTCTGCTATACAGTAAATTCTTGCCCCTCATCTATTTCAGGGATAGCAGTTTGTATCTATTAATCCCATACTCCTAATTTATCATTCCTTCCCTCCCTTTCCCTTTGATAATCACAAGTTTGTTTTCTGTGTCTGTGAGTCTGTTTCTGTTTAGTATATAGATTCATTTCTATTATTTTTTAGATTCAACATGTAAGTGACATCACAAAATATTTGTCTTTCTCTGTCTGACTTACTTCTCTAAGTATAATATTCTCTAGGTTCATCCATGTTGCTGCAAATGGCAAGACTTCATTCTTTATATGGCTGAGTAATATTCCATCTTCTTAAACCTATCATCTGTTCATGGGCATTTGGGCTGCCTCCATGTCTTGGCTGTTGTAAATAGTGCTGCAAGGGACATTGGGGTGCATGTGTCTTTTTTAATTAGAAGTTTTATCTTTTCTGAAAGTATACCAAGGAGAAGGTGCTGGAGATTTATTTTTCATCCATGTTTTGCAGATGAGAAACTGAAGCCCAAAGAAGTGTGGTGGGTTGTCCAAGACCAAACAGTTTATGAGTAGGGGTATAAAGATTAGAACCCGGGAAGTCTTATTCTGGCACCCACATTCTTAACCACTACACTGTGCAGCCTCTCTATGTCCAAAATATTCCAAAAGAAAAATGTCTCATAAAAAATTTCAAGGTTACTCCTTCCTGGGTATTTTATTCATTAGTGCACAAATACGTAGTTATCACAACCACACACACACAAAACATACGATTGCCTCAATTTCGTTCTTTCTCAAATATACATACAGGCTCACATTCACATGCACTGCTGAAGGGATCAAATTTTTCACAGTGATTTCACGTGCAGTGATTCAAAGACTTTGGAAACCTTCCCAGTCTCATAGCATCTTCCTCTCAGGAGAATGCTTCTTTCTTTAACCTATATTAAAAAAAGCCTCATATTCCATCCCTGCTTGAGCCTTTTAACAATTGTCCCTCCCCATTTGCCACAATAATAAAGCATGGAAATAGCTGGCCAATATGCCCAGCAGGACTCTCATTAGAGGAGAAATAGTACCACTCACACTTCGCTCTGCCTGAAATAAAGTCTGAGGCGCCTTACGAAGAATTTTTAAATTGTGAGTCCGTGTGGAACAAGAAAACAAAATCAATGTGCAGTGAACATGTTTATAACAATTTATAAGGCAGGCAATTTTTTCTGTTTGATGGGGGGAATGTGATGTAGCGGTAATTAGATGTAAACTTTTGGAAAGAATTCAAGAATGATAAATATAAGGAAACATAAATGTAATGAGGAGGTGGCAAAACCTCTCCATATGTTACTTTCCCAGTAAAATGTGTTGCCAAATAGGTTACACTATAGCTGCAGAGAAAAGAATTCTTGCTAGATTTTGAGGGTTTTTTTTTCTTTTTGGCCATATTACCTAAGCCAAATATGAGCTAATATACAGCATCCATAGTAACCATGATGCAGTCAAGCAAGTACAGTAAGTGCCCTACATAAGAACCTTTAAGTTTCGAACTTTCAAAGATGGAAAAGTCCATCAACCTCAGGCATGAGTGAAACTGCAACTTGCCCTCCGTCTCCTATTGTTGACGTTCCTTCAGCTCTACCATCTCTCACCTCCTCTCCCTCCTCCAGTCAGTGACTCTTCTTGTCTGTTCACTCAATACCAGCCCCTGTATGCCAGCTGTTTTACAGAGGCTAAAGTGTCTGCCTGGAATGCGGGAGACCCGAGATCAATCCCTGGGTCAGGAAGATCCCCTGGAGAAGGAAAATGGAACCCCACTCCAGTACTCTTGCCTGGAGAATCCCATGGAGGGAGGAGGCTGGTAGGCTACAGTCCATGAGGTCGCAAAGAGTCGGACTCGACTCAGCGACTTCACTTTCACTTTTTTCACTGTGCTTTTCAAGGTCCTGTACTGTGAGATTAAAAAAACTGTTTTCTTTGATTCACAGACTTAGACAATGAACTTATGGCTGTTGGGGGTGGGGAGCAAAGAATAGGGGGGAAGGGATAGTTAGTTTAGAATGAACATGTACACACTACAATATTAAAAATGGATAACCAATAAGGACCTACCGTATAGCACATGGAACTCTGCTCAATGTTACAGGGCAGGGTGGATGGGAGGAGAGTTTGGGGGAGAATGGTTACATACTTATGTACGGCTGAGTCCTTTTGCTGTTCACCTGAAACTATCACAACATTGTTTAGCGGCTACGCTGCTGCTGCTGCTAAGTCGCTTCAGTCGTGTCCGACTCTGCGACCCCGTAGACGGCAGCCCAGCAGGCTCCCCCGTCCCTGGGATTCTCCAGGCAAGAACACTGGAGTGGGTTGCCATTACACCAATACAAAACAGAAACTTTAAGAAACAAACCAAAAAGGTCACTGTTTTATTTTTTGTGTTTTTTTATGCATTATTTGTGTGAAAAGTATTATAAACCTATTACACTACATTACTTAGAGCCAATTGTGTTAGTTGGGTACCTCAGCTAACTTTTTGGAACTTGTGAACAAATTGGACTTACAAAGGTGCTCTCAGAATGGAACTCGTTTGTATGTAGGGAATTTACTGTAATGATTAAAAGTTGTATACAGACTGTTGACCTTTTTGGTCTCCTGCAAGGTTGAGAGAAATAGTGAAGAAAGTGCATCGTGGAAGATGCTGCAACCAGGAAAAAAAAGCACACCAAAATAGTGAAAAAAAGTCTGACATAGAAGCTCTGCCAGTGAGTTCCATACCTGCTGCCAACCCATTTGATGGAAGCAAAAGGAACACGTACTATTGGTCCACGGGAAGAGATGGCCAGCGGAGGTTTCTGGCTGCAGGCACGGCTGCATCCAGGAACTTGAACGGCATCTTGTTGCACAGTTTTGCCTCCCTATGTCAGCTGTCCTCAGACCCTGTCCTTGTGGGAAGACCTGTGGGAGATGCTAGCAGCTCCAGGCCCGGGTTCCCTCTCTGACTCACTGTGACTCTGTCCTCAGACCAGTTTCTGACAAAGACCACAGAGAAGTCATGACCATTTAAACCTCAGTCATCAAGGAGTGGGAGAGGACACAGCAACCAGTTAATCTAGGCAAGTCAACATGTTAGGGGAACCACCGACTGAAACCACCCGCCCTTGGCCACGCACCACAGTAACCGCTTGCATGAGTTATCTTAAACAGGAGGTCCTGGTAAGGAACACAGAGCTAACAAGCTACCACCATCTGAAAGAATTCAGGAAAGGTCAAAAGGAGGGAGGAATTGCCAGTTCATATGTCCAACCAACCTCCCAGAATCCTCCTCACTGGAATCCATCTTGGCTGAGCAATGCACGTGCCACCAGGAAGGACCCTGAGTCAGTGATTGGCCAGAGACAAGCTGGAAACCAACCCCATCACCATAAAAGCTGAGACTGGGAGCCACATGACAGAGCAGTCCTCCTGGGTTACCTTACCCTGCTGCTTTCTGTCAGGGCACCCCTTCCCAACAGGCTCTTACTTTGTCAACACATGAATCCTTGGACAGTTCATTTCCAGGTGTTAGAAAAGAGCTCACTCTCGGGACCTGGAAGGGTCCCCTTCCTGAAACAAACATATAGGAGAACAAGGGAGCCTCATGGGGGAGAATGAAGGAGAGCAGGACTCTGTGGGACCCTCCCAGGAACAAATTCTTTCTGTGTTCCCTATTTCTCGTTTGTAGGAAATAGGCTCCATTCAGCCTCCTTGACCTTGCTGAGTTTCAAAGGGCAGATTCAAACCAACCGTTGCTAATCAGGGGAGGAAGGGGTTGCAGAGAGGAGGAGCAGTCAAGAAGCAACAGGGCAGGGTCCCGGTTCCTCGTCAAGGAAGATATATAACAAAGTCTTTGAGTTCTGCAGGAACTAAGGCCCCCAACCCAGGTGGAGGATGGCAACTTCAGGCTGAGCGCAAGATTACTGGAGCCCCACCCTGTTACCTCACCACCCACCAATCAGAAAAAGCCTGCACACAGCAGATGATAACAGAAACTCTGACCCTGCTTCCCAAAAGAGTCTCCTTTGAAAAACTTTCCCGTTTGAGCAGAATCTTCGATCTTGGTTTTTAGACACCCGTTTGCCTCCTCCCCAGGTTCCTTCCCAGGTGGCTCAGTGGTAAAGAATCCGCCCACCAATGCAGGAGATGCAGGAGACGTGGGTTCGATCCCTGGGTTGGGAAGATTCCCTGGAGAAGGAAATGGCAACCCATTCCAGTATTCTTGCCTGGGAAATTCCATGGACAGAGGAGCCTGGCAGGGTATATAGTCCACGGGGTCACAAAAGAGTCAGACACCACTGAGTGACTAACACAGGTTGCTGGCCTCCTGAATAAAGGAAACTTTCCGTTCCAACCAACGCTTGTGTCTCAAGTATTGGCTTTCAAGCACTGAGCAGTCAAACCTGAGTTAGGTAAAGAGAACTCTACCATTTTTCCCAAAAGGAACCCTGAACTTGCTGCAGATATTTAAGGGGGAAATCCTCAAAATGATTGGGGTTTTTAGGAAGCTTAAAAATATCCAAGATTACTCATTCCCTGATAATGGAACCAAGTCAGATTATATGAATTTTTAGAGGTCCCATCATACCCCAAATGCTTTACAAGTAGCTAAATAAATGATTTAAGATTTAGATCTTTAGAATGATTAAGATTTACAGGTACCAATCTAGGAAGATGTCCAAGAAATACTGCGTGAAAAAAACAAGTTACAGAACCATTGATGCAGAACCATACACTTGTATATAAACAGTGAGCGACTTTATTTTGGGGGGCTCCAAAGTCACTGCAGATGGTGACTGCAGCCACGAAATTAAGACACTTGTTCCTTGGAAGGAAAGTTGTGACCAACCTATACAGCATATTAAAAAGCAGAGACATTACTTTGCCAATAAAGGTCTGTCTAGTTAAAGCTATGTTTTTTCCAGTAGTCACGTATGGATGTGAGAGTTGGACTATAAAGAAAGCTAATCACTGAAGAATTGATGCTTTTGAACTGTGGTGTTGGAGAAGACTCTGGAGAGTCCCTTCGACTGCAAGGAGATCCAACCAGTCCATCTTAAAGGGAATCAGTCCTGAATATCCATTGGAAGGACTGATGCTGACTGAAGCTGAAGCTCCAATAGTTTGGCCACCTGATGTGAAGAACTAACTCATTGGAAAAGATCCTGATACTGGGAAAGATTGAAGGCAGGAGTAGAAGGGGATGACAGAGGATGAGATGGTTGGATGGCATCACTGACTTGATGGACATGAGTTTGAATAAGCTCTGGAAGTTGGTGATGGACAGAGAAGCCTGGCATGCTACAGTCCATGTGGTTGCAAAGAGTCGGACACAACTGAATGAACTGAACTGAACTGACACCATGTATGTAAAGTGGGTTTCCCAGGCTCAGTGGTAAAGAATCCACCTATCAATGCAGAAGATGCAGGAGACATGGGTTCAATCCCTGGTCAGGAAGATCCCCCAGAGAAGCAAATGGCAACCTACTCCAGTATTCTTGCCTGAGAAATCCCAGGGACAGAGGAGCCTGGGGGACTACAGTCCACGAGACCACAAAGAGTAGGACCTGACTGAGCGACCAAGCCTTCATGCATTTATGTAAAGTACATGCACACACACATACCATCATTTTTCTCTAGATACTTTTGACTGAAAAAAAATTCACAGCCTTAAAGTTGAGAATTATATTTTACTTGGTGGCCTTACTGAGGACTTTAGCCTGGGATGGTAGCCTCTCAGATCGCTCTGAGGAACAGCTCCAAAGAAGTCAGGGAGGGGCAGGATACATAGGAGATTTGGTGAGGAGAAGAATGCAGCCAAACATCAAAAGATTCACGCGAGGGGACTTCCCTAGTGGTCCAGTGAGTCAGCTTGCAATGCAAGGGACACAAGTCCAATTCCTGGTTGGGGAACTAAGACCTCACATGCCTAGGAGCAACTAAGCCCATAGACCAAACTAGAGAGTCCATGTACCGCAATGAAGATCCTGTGTGCAGCCAAATAAATAAAAAAATTTTTAAAGATTACTGCCAGTCACAAAAAACAGACATCTCAAGTTAATGATTTTAGAATTTTTCTACATATGCAGAGATGTAGGAGTCTGGGCTTATTGAAATGATTCCTTTGATATGCACTTTAACAGTGTAGCAGCAGCATCCAGCTTTTCTCCATCCTGAATCCCCTCAGGGCTGCAGCGGATGATGGCTTTATTACTGCAGATCCTTTGTTTACTGTAGTGGCAGGTGACATCATTTGCCACAGAACACAGAAGTGTATACAAAGGCATAGAAAATGTTCTGGAAGCATAGGCAGCAAACTCAGAAAAGAATGTACCTCTGGAAATAACGGGGCCAGAAGTCAAAAAGGTCATCTAGTCTCATATATAACATTTCACATCTTTACAAGAAGAATGACTCCACATATGACTTTACTAAATCCTGTATCATGAAAGTTTAGACTACATAGGGGGATTTCTCATTTGGAGAAACCAGCTTAACTATAGAGAACAGTATAGAGATTCCTCAAAAAAAAAAACAAAACTAAACTAGAGTTACCATCAGTTCAGTTCAGTGCAGTCGCTCAGTCGTGTCCGACTCTTTGCGACCCCGTGAATTGCAGTACGCCAGGCCTCCCTGTCCATCACCAACTCCCGGAGTTCACTCAGACTCATGTCCATCGAGTCAGTGATGCCATCCAGCCATCTCATCCTCTGTCATCCCCTTCTCCTCCTGCCCCCAATCCCTCCCAGCATCAGAGTCTTTTCCAATGAGTCAACTCTTCGCATGAGGTGGCCAAAGGACTGGAGTTTCAGCTTTAGCATCATTCCTTCCAAAGAAACCCCAGGGCTGATCTCCTTCAGAATGGACTGGTTGGATCTCCTTGCAGTCCAAGGGACTCTCAAGAGTCTTCTCCAACACCACAGTTCAAAAGCATCAATTCTTGGGCCATATCATCCAGCAATTCTGCTCATGGGCATACATCTGGGCAAAACTGTAATTTGGAAAGATACACATGCCCCAATGTTTATAGCAGCACTATTTACAATACCCACGACATGGAAACAACTTAAGTGTCCATTGACAGGTGAATGGATAAAGAAAATGTGGTATAGGCACACACAGACACTCACACACACACACACACACACACACACACACACAATGGAATACTACTCGGCCATGAAAAAGAACAAAATAATGCCATTTGCAGCAACATGGGTGGACCTAGAGATGATGATACTGAGTGAAGTAAGTCAGAAAGAGAGAGACAAACACCATATGGTAGCACTTACATGTGGAATCTAAACTATAAAGCAAATGACCGTATCTATGAAACAGAAACAGACTCACAAACCTAGAGAACAGATTTGTGGTTGCCAAGGAGGAGAGGGTTGAGAGAGGGATAGCCTGGGAGTTTGGGATTAGCAGATGTAAACTATTAAATACAGGACGGATAAACAACAAGGTCCTAGTCTATAGCACAGAGAACTATATTCAATATCCTGTGATGAACCATAATGGACAAGAATATGAAAAAGAATGGATGTATGTATATAACTGAATCACTTTGTTGTACAGCAGAAATTAATATAACAGTGTAAATCAACCACACTTCAATAAAAATATTTTTTTTAAAAAACAGCTTGTTGCACTCTTCTTTATTAGATTCAATTCTTCACTCATCTTTTGTTTTCCAAATATATAAAATTCACCCATATGATGTTCAAGAACCTGAGATCCATCAACAGCAGAGAAACAAACCTCCTCCCAAACCACATAAACCAAACGTATCCCTTACTTTCTCTCAGAAGTAGAGAATAAAGAATATTCTTTACCAATTCGAAGACTTTAAAATAGCAGATGAAAGAATGCCATATGTTCTCAAAGCTTCTGACCTCTATTTACTTCTATATTTAGCTCGAGCTTCTTCAGATGAATAACTGTTTGTTTGGGCAACGTCAGCAGCCCTGTTGCACTGTCTGCCTTCTTTAGTAAGAAACTGGTCCATGTTTGGGAAACCACAGGCCCTACTTTTTACTGCTTGGTTGGACGTGTTGGAATCAGCCATCTGCGGAAAACGAGGGTGGTACATGGCTCACTGTTAAGTGCTACAAGGAACACGGATTAATACAACAGATGACTCCTGACTCAAAGAATTCACAGTCCTGCTGGAAAGACAAAGTGGACTCACGTGAATGAAAGAAAAGACCATGGAAGGTGGTGTGTGATGAGCAGCCAGAATAAGCAGCCATCAATGTAAGAGCATCTCTACTCATGACATATCCATTGTATAAGGAGGATGATATAATGGCATTGGGGGCAGACAAAGGGGATTCTTTTTTTTTTTTTTTAATTTACTTTTTATTTACTTTTTATTTGGAGGATAATCACTTTACAAGGTTGAGTTGGTTTCTGCCATACAACAACATGAATCAGCTATGTCTCCTCCCTCTTGAACCTTCCTTCCATCTGCCCCCTACCCCATCCCATATATATGGAATCTAGAAAAATGGTACTGATGAACCTATCTGCAGGGCAGGAATAGAGACAGACATAGAGAACAGGCTTGTGGACACAAAGGGGTAGGAGAAGGTGGGACGAATTGAGAAAGTAGCATTGAAACATACACATTCAGTTCAGTTCAGTTGAGTCGCTCAGTCGTGTCTGACTCTTTGCGACCCCATGAATCACAGCACACCAGGCCTCCCTGTCCATCACCAACTCCCGGAGTTCACTCAGACTCATGTCCATCGAGTCAGTGATGCCATCCAGCCATCTCATCCTCTGTCGTCCCCTTCTCCTCCTGCCCCCAATCCCTCCCAGCATCAGGGTCTTTTCCAATGAGTCAACTATTTGCATGAAGTGGCCAAAGTATTGGAGCTTCAGCTTTAGCATCATTCCTTCCAAAGAAATCCCAGGGCTGATCTCCTTCAGAATGGACTGATTGGATCTCCTTGCAGTCCAAGGGACTCTCAAGAGTCTTCTCCAACACCACAGTTCAAAAGCATCAATTCTTCGGCACTCAGCTTTCTTCACAGTCCAACTCTCACATCCATACATGACCCCTGGAAAAACCATAGCCTTGACTAGACAGCCCTTTGTTGACAAAGTAATGTCTCTGCTTTTGAATATGCTATCTAGGTTGGTCATAACTTTCCTTCCAAGGAGTAAGCGTCTTTTAATTTCATGGCTGCAATCACCATCTGCAGTGATTTTGGAGCCCCAAAAAATAAAGTCTGACACTGTTTCCACTGTTTTTGCATCTATTTCCCATGAAGTGATGGGACCAGATGCCATGATCTTCGTTTTCTGAATGCTGAGTTTTAAGCCAATTTTTTCACTCTCCTCTTTCACCTTCATCAAGAGGCTTTTTAGTTCCTCTTCACTTTCTGCCATAAGGGTGGTGTCATCTGCATATCTGAGGTTATTGATATTTCTCTCAGCAATCTTGATTTCAGCCTGTGCTTCTTCCAGCCCAGCATTTCTCATGATGTACTCTGCATATAAGTTAAATAAGTAGGATGACAATATACATCCTTGACATACTCCTTTTCCTATTTGGAACCAGTCTGTTGTTCCATGTCCAGTTCTAACTGTTGCTTCCTGACCTGCATACAAATTTCTCAAGAGGCAGGTCAGCTGGTCTTACAAATAGCTATGAAAAGAAGAGAAGCGAAAAGCAAAGGAGAAAAGGAAAGATATAAGCATCTGAATGCAGAGTTCCAAAGAATAGCAAGAAGAGATAAGAAAGCCTTCCTCAGTGATCAATGCAAAGAAATAGAGGAAAACAACAGAATGGGAAAGACTAGAGATCTCTTCAAGGAAATTAGAGATACCAAGGGAAGATTTCATGCAAAGATGGGCTCAATAAAGGAGAGAAATGGTATGGACCTAACAGAAGCAGAAGATATTAAGAAGAGATGGCAAGAATACACAGAAGAACTGTACAAAAAAGATATTCATGACCCAGATAATCACGATGGTGTGATCACTCACCTAGAGCCAGACATCCTGGAATGTGAAGTCAAGTGGGCCTTAGGAAGCATCACTATGAACAAAGCTAGTGGAGGTGATGGAATTCCAGTTGAGCTATTTCAAATCCTGAAAGATGATGCTGTGAAAGTGCTGCATTCAATATGCCAGCAAATTTGGAAAACTCAGCAGTGGCCACAGGACTGGAAAAGGTCAGTTTTCATTCCAATTCCAAAGAAAGGCAATGCCAAAGAATGCTCAAACTACTGCACAATTGCACTCATCTCACACGCTAGTAAAGTAATGCTCAAAATTCTCCAAGCCAGGCTTCAGCAATACATGAACCGTGAACTTCCAGATGTTCAAGCTGGTTTTAGAAAAGGCAGAGGAACCAGAGACCAAATTGCCAACATCCGCTGGATCATGGAAAAAGCAAGAGAGTTCCCGAAAAACATCTATTTCTGCTTTATTGACTATGCCAAAGCCTTTGACTGTGTGGATCACATACACATTACCAGATGTTAAAAAACTGTATTCTTTAACTGCTTTCTAGATGAGAGATCAGCAGAGGATTTCATTGGATAAATGAGCCCCAGTACTAGGTAGGATCCCTGGAGGAGGGCATGGCAATCCACTCCAGTATTCTTGCCTGGAGAATACCATGAACAGAGGAGACCAGCAGGCTACAGTCCATGGGGTCGCACAGTGTCAGACACGACTGAAGCGACCCAGCCAGGGTGCACACACTAGGTAGGGTAACATTTGTGTTGTGCATTGTTGGGTTTTCTCCACTCACCAGTCATACCCCACCCCCATGTACTTGTTCACCTGTGCGATGACCTAAGCCACTCTCTGACCCGAGGTCAGACACAAAGGCTCAAGCCACCTGATGGAAAATCATGATAAAGCTCCAACTCTCCACATGCTCCACATGAAAGGAGGTTGACCTCCAAAGATGCTACCATCAAGGGATCAAGGTGTCTGACTTCCGTTGGGTCCCCATGGAGCTGAAGTCAGCCCTCCAAGCATGGGAGTTGCCCAGCTGGGGCTGGTATCCCTGAGAGCATGTGACAAGGTGCTTCTGGGAGGGCAGGAAACAACTGGAAAACTTGTGGTAGAGAGCCTGTTCTGGCATCGTGACCCTTCAAAACAGAAGAGATGCAAAGGGCCAATGAGCCCATGAAGGATTGCTCAACCACATTAGTCATTAGGAAGATGCAAAGTAAAACTACCGTGACTTCCCACTCCACACACCCAGAGTGGCTAAAATTACAAAGACTGGCTACCCCCCAGTGTTGGATATGGAAGAGTCTGAAAGCCCACACATTGCTGGGAATGTGAGGGAAGGGATGGATGGAGGAAGATGCAGTGGTTGACCTCTGGGAAGCCAAAAAGGAATCTGCACAAAAAAATAAAATTCATAAAAAATAAATAAAACAAATATACGGGACTTCCTTGGTGGTCCAGTGGCCAAGACTCCAGGCTCCCAATGCAGGGGGCCAGGGTTCAATCTTTGGTCAGGGAACTAGATCCCACGTGTTGCAACTGAAGATACCAAGTGCTGCAACTATGACTCGGCACAGGCAAATAAATAAATATATATTTTAAAGTAATCGGCACCTGTTTTGGAGGCTATGCAGCTTTTCCTGGGGGACCCTGAGGATACAGTTCTTTCTGCCAGGCAGAAATGAAGGCTCAAGTTTGCAAGATCTTCTGATTTGTATGGATTTTTTGGAGACGGTGGAAATTCTAAATTTCATGTAAAAGCCTTTGATGTTTCAACATTGCCAACTAATTCAAATATTCTGAAAAGATGTGTGCAAGCCAGATAAGGCTCCAGGGCTACCAGTTTGAATCTCTTTAAGAGAGGTTGTTGACAAATTAACAATAGGGATTTGACAAAGAAAGGAATACCACCTGGGACAAAGACCATCACAGATGTTTAAATCCTCAAGAAAAGAGAAGCAAGGCAATGTCTCCCCTCCCCCACTCCAGGATCAAGATTGAATGCTTTTTTTATTGGAGCTGAGTATTGATGAACAGACCTTGCCCAGTAGGTCAAGTGACCTGCCTCAGGCACTTCTTTCAACCTATCAAGCATCTGAGATTCTTACAGCTTTATAATCTCTGCTCCTATAATTACCCTAAGTGATACAAAATGGTGTTCCGTGAATGTGAAAACATCCATCCTCACTAGGAAAACAAAACTGTCAACTCTGAAAAAGACCATTTCTACTTTTAGCTTTCTCGATCATTCCGCCTTCCCCCAATGGAGTTAAATGTTCCTGCGATTTATAATAGAAAGCAATTAACAGACAATCCACCATCTTCAGCTAATGCGGCTCCTTCAAATGCAATGTTTCTGAAGAAACAGATAAAAGCTAGTCTGGAGTGATCACATTGTGTGAGGCAATTCCTTTTATATCTTTTGAAAGTGATTTCAGACAAATCCACTTTGCCAAAAAAGCCAACGCCTAGTACGCTTGCACTTTATTTTCTTGGCATCCCCCAGTCCGTTCATTTTTTTGGCAATTAGGGAAATTTTTTATGATAACCGCCCACACTTGAGCCAGGCTCTCCCCTTTCCCTTCTTCATCCCTCCACCCCTGCAGGATTTTCCTGAAATTGTGTCTCCCTGGGGAAATTCAACCTCTGACCCCTGCTGCTTTCCTGGACTGCCTATGACGTATCTTAATTCCAATCTAGACTTTCATTCCAAACCCTCCCAGTAAAGAGGCGGGTATATTCCAGGTTGAAGGCCAGAGCCCAGTGATCCTTACTGGGTCATGACGGAAAGGTTTTGCGGTGGTCGACCTGGGTGTGAGTCCCAGTTCTTGCTTCCTGCTGGCTAAGAAACACCATGGCAGCCTGTGTAGTGAGTGTTCTTTGTGTAAAGCGCAAGGAATAACATTTACTCCAAAGGATTAAGTGAGATTATATTAGCAAAGTGCCTCATGTCCGATAAGCGCCTCAACAAGCATTGGTGCCCACCTCCTCTCCTCAAACGCCCAGGGTACCACATGCTCATGTCTAGCCCCAGGAGCTGATATGTGGTAAGTTGCTCTGACTCTTTGCAGACACTGTAGCCCCTCCAGACCCCTCTGTCCTTGGGATTCTCTAGGCAAGAATACTGGAGTGGGTTGCCGTTTCCTCCTCCAGGGGATCTTGCTGACCCAGGGATCGAACTGGAGTCTCTTAGTCTCTTAAGTCTCCTGTATTACCATGAAGGTTCTTTACCACTAGCACCACCTGGGAATCCAGGAGCTGATACTGGTCATATTTTTTTAATCCTCTCTCTGAGGGCCCCCTCGAGCAGGCCCTAATGGTGTTGTGAAATGAAATGTTTTCTGCTTTATGCTCTACCAGTAAACATGCCTTTTCCAAATGTAAATTTCTGAGCCCAGGTAAAACTGAACCGGCTATTTGGAAGCCATCAGCTATTTCCTCCCCGCCAAGCACTGAGGAGCTGGAGGGGATGTGAGAGGCAGCCAACCACTACATTCGCCATCTCTTAAACAAGGAATTAGTATGTGAACAATAAAGAAAGGATTGGCCCCAAGTAGCTAGATGCACATGAAAGAAATTATTTCAGCAAGCCCAGACATTTGCATCTTCCCATATATAGAGGATCACTAGATTTTCTATGTGAGAGATTTCAGTTCAGTTCAGTCACTCAGTCATGTCTGACTCTTTGCAACCCTATGGACTGCAGTGCACCAGACTTCCCTGTCCTTCACTATCTCCTGGAGCTTGCTCAAACTCATGTCCATTGAGTCGGTGATGCCATCCAACCATCTCATCCTCTGTTGCCCCTTCTCCTCTTGCCATTAATCTTTCCCGGCATCAGAGTCTTTTCCAATGAGTCTGCTCTTCTCATCAGGTGGCCAAAGTACTGGAGCTTCAGCTTCAGCATCAGTCCTTCCAATGAATATTCAGTGTTGATTTCTTTTAGAATTGACTGGGTTGATGTTTTTGCAGTCCCAGGGACTCTCAAGAGTCTTCTCCAACACCACAGTTCAAAAGCATTAATTCCTCAGTACTCAGACTTCTTTATGAAGGTCCAACTCTCACATCCATACATGACTACTGGAAAAACTACAGCTTTGACTATATGGACCTTTGTTGCAAAATGATGTCTCTGCTTTTTAATACGCTGTCTAGGTTTGTCAGAGGTTTTCTTCCAAAGAGCAAGCATCTTTTAACTTGATGGCTGCAGTCACCATCTGCAGTGACTTTGGAGCCCAAGAAAATAAAGTCTGTCACTGTTTCCTTTGTTTCCCCATCTATTTGCCATGATGTAATGGGACCGGATGCCATGATCTTAGTTTTTTGTGTGTCTCCTACATTGCAGGTAGATTCTTTGCCCACTGACCCACTGGGGAAGCCCATGAGAGATTTAGTTTTCTCTTAATTAACAATAATCTTTTAGTGTTCAGATAACCTGCTCCTCCCTGCAAACTTGTATATAGTTGGCTCCTCTCCAGCTTCCTTGGAGTCAACTCTCTTGGGGTCACCTGAGATACTGTCTCCTGGGCTCAAGTCCTAACATTTCCACCAAATAAAACCTAACTCTCAACTTTTAGGTTGCGCATATTTGTTTAATCGACAGTTCACCTGCATCCTTTGGCTTCTGTTTCCTAGCATCTCTTTGAGTGACGTCACTGATTCTGTGACTGTGATGATCAGAAGAGACGCGTGTCCTATATTCTCCTGCTCCCATCCAGGCCAAGCCTTTCTGGGGTTCCTCTCTGCGCTCTTTGCTTGAAGGCAGAGCATTCTGAGCCTCAAGTTGGAAGGGCCTGCATTCCTGAAACTCCTCATGGAAGAGCATCACCAACCCTTATCTAGACTTTTCTGTGGGAAAGAAAGAAAAATTTCTTGCGTGTTTTAAACTTTTAATTTCATGTTGGAGAGTATAGCAATGCTGTGATTAGCAATGCTGTGATAGATTCAGGTGAACAACAAAGCCACTCGGCCATATATATACATGTATCCATTCTCCCCCAAACTCCCTTCCCATCCAGCCTGCCACATCACTTTGAGCAGAGTTCCCTGTGCTATACAGTAGGTCCTGGTTGGTTGCGTGTGTATGTGTATTTGTGTTCAGTCGTGTCCAATTCTTTGGGATCCCATGGACTATAGCCCACCAGGCTCCTCCATCCATGGGATTTTCCAGGCAAGAACACTGGAATAGGTTGCCATTCCCTCCTTCAGGAGATCTGCCCTACCCAGGGATCAAAACTGCATCTCCTCCATTGGCAGGCATATTCTTTCCCACTGAGCCACTGGGAAGCCCCTTTGCTGGTTATCTATTTTAAATACAGTCATGTGTACATATCCATCCCAAATGCCCTAACTATCCAGTGGATAGTGTAACTATCCACTCACCCCAGCAACCATAAATTTCTTCTCTAAGTCTGTGAGGCTGTTTCTGTTTCACAAATAAGTTCATTTGTATCATTTCTTTTCAATTCTGCATGTAACAGATGTCACACAGTATTTCTCGGAAAGAAAATTTCTTAATTGTTTTGGAGGAACGTGTCATTATACATGAATGTGGTAGGCAGCGACATCATACCTACTCTGGAGCCTGAAGAGGACAAATCCTCTACTTCCCCACCACGGCAGGTTCGTGGGAAGCCTGTGGCCCAGGATCTGTGAGTGTGGTCTTCTTCCCTGGCCTCCACATCCTGGGGAACAAAGCCCACTGCAGGCTCACACCCTGGGCTTGCTGCCTTTCCTGAAAGCCAGCCTTCCCAAGCCCCCTCAGTCAGTTCTATTTTCCAAGCCCCACCCTTCGTCGCCCCAGTGACTCTGAACCCTCAACATCCTTTTCAAAACTTTCCTTTTTGCACAAGAGAGCCAGGGGCGGTCTCTGGCTTCCCACCAAGACCCCTGACTAATACGCTTGATATCAGCAGGGGAAAAATGTTTACACATACTTTGTCTGTTGTCAGCCAAGCCGGCCACCCCTCCTCCCTGCAACTCGATGGGATGCTGCGGCCAAGCGGCACGCCCTTGGCAGGAACATGGGCTTGTGAATTTACGACAGTCCAAACAGCCTGGCCTGGTCATCATTTGGCCACGAAGTGCGTGTTGGCAGAGAAGGGCCGGTGAAGGCGGTGCTGAATTCCACGAGCAGCATCTGATTTCTGAGTGTCAGTGATAAGACCTGATTCCACTAGGAGAAAGTCAGGGGAGCTCACACCGCCACTCTGAAGACGGCAGCCACGGAGGTGAGCCATGGTGACCCCTCGACGGTCGGTTTGGTTCCAGTTTTGTTACATGGATCACCCTGCGATGGTGTTACCAACATAAGTCCAGAGGTGTGTGGATAACCCCTCGCCCCACCAGCTGGTTCTCCTCCTGCCCTCGGCCCCTGATTGGAAAGACAGCCTTGCTGTCATTGCTGTTTACTCTTTGCGACCCCGTAGACTGTAGCCCGCCAGGCTCCTCTGTCCATGGGATTTCCCAGGGGCAAGAATACTGGTGTGGGCTGCCATCTCCTCCTCCAGGGGATCTTCCCGACCCAGGAATCAAACGTGGATCTCCTGCATTGCAGGTGGATTCTTTACCACTGAGCCACCCGGAAGCCCAAAAGATAGCCTAGTTCTGTGTCAGGTAAGACGATGCCAACTTCAGGAACAAGCAAATCCAGAGTCACCGATGCCCACACACAGCATTCATTTCTCGCTCACACAGACCCCAAATCGTGGTCATACTCGCACAGATCTCTGTGTGGTGACCAGGAACCAGGGTACCGTCAACCAACTGACCTCTCTCAAGCCAGCAGACAGGCCCTCGAGTAAACGGCTGCTGCTGTGGGGTGACTCCCAGGTCAAGACTGGAAGCATCACGTTTGGTCCACTCACTTCCATCAGCCACACCCACATGCACGGGAAGCCAGGACAGCAAACCCTGAGCCCCCAAAGAAAGGAGAGACAGGACCAGCAGCACTCCCTGCTCCATGGACCCCCAGTCACTCCCCGGCCACCCAGCCTAAGCAGCATGTGTCTGACAGGACCAGCATGTTCATGGCCACCTGTCTTACCCCTCGGAGCCAAGTCCAGGACAGGATGAGAGGTGTATGACTGCAATTGATGGCTCTGATTTCAGTGCAGGGAAATATACAAGCCTTTTTTTTTTTTCCTTAGATGCCAGAGAATGAGCCACTGGGATGTTCACATGATGGTGTCCACCTCGATCAACCACACCCTCTGGGAAGCCGGCTGACCCCCCACTGCCCTGAGATTATGGAGAAATTGGAGCCTCCTTCACTGTCTCCACCCGAACAAACAAAGTGTAAGAAAGGAAACAGCTGTGCTTGTGCACTGGCTCAAACAGTCCACTTGGCCACTGCGACATTGACACTGGCGGGAAGTTGTCTCACCTGAAGACTGCCTTCTTCCTTCTCTCCAGAGGGCTGTTTGCCAGCTGCTTCTTTCCCCGAATTAGAAAGGATGGGCAGCCTCACGCCTCTGAGATCCGGAGGAGCCACAGCACATGCTTACTTGGCCACCTGTCTCCCAAACCACCCACACCCCTCGCGCGGATGGCTTCTCCTGCTCCCCCTCAGAGCTAATTCAGGATTTAATTACTTTAACCATCTGGCAAAGCTTCTGTGTGTCCGCTGGGACCCCTGCAACGTGTCAGGATGGGAACTAACATCCACGGCGGCACTGGGAGGTGTCCGCCACACGCTCCAGATGAGACAAGAGAGACGGAGGAAGCAGGTGCCCTTCATCCTCTCCGTTTGTCATTTTCGCCTGGAAATTGACAAGAAGTGAAGTTGAACAGTGGGGATATAGTGCATATGGACTGTCTGTGAGGCTTTCTGCCAAGATGTCTAGAATCTCAGCAGAAGGACTCGATGGCAATGCCATTTCAGTCCTGGGAGTAGGCGGCAAACCCGCTTGTCTGCTGCCCTCATGTGGAGATTCCTTCACGCCTCTCTGTTCCCTGGACCCCGAGTTCTGAGCTCACATTTTGCAGGGATAAGTCCGTCAGATAGAGACAGGCTGCACTTACTGTGGAGACAGGATGCCTTGTTGTTATTGTTCAGTGGCTCAGTTGTGTCCAACTCTTTGCGACCCCATGAACAGCAGTATGCCAGGCTTCCCTGTCCTTCACTATCTTCTGGAGCCTGCTCAAACTCATGTCCATTGAGTTGGTGATACCAACTCCTGCTGCCCGCAATCTTTCCCAGCATCAGCGTTTGTTCCAATGAGTTGGCTCTTCATATCAGATGGCCAAAGTATTGGAACTTCCGCATTAGTCCTTGCAATGAATATTCAGGACTGATTTCCTTTAGGATTGATTTGTTTGATCTCCTTGCAGTCCAAGGGACTCTAAAGAATCTTCTCCAGCACCACAATTCAAAAATATCAATTCTCCAACATTCAGTGTTCTTTATGGTCCAACTCTCACATCTGTACATGCCTACTGGAAAAACCATAATATGCAGTAGCCTTTTGTTGATTTTCCTGGGCAGGACCACCCAGTCCAACAGAAAGAGCATCTGACCAAGTCCTGCTGTCTCCTTCAGCCTTGGCTACAGATATTCCCTTCTCACTGTGTCCCAACCACGGGGACCTTCCCTCTCTTCAAAAAGACCCCGGTCCCTCCTGCCCAGGGCTTTGCACATGCAGCTCCCTTGGCCCGCATTACCGCCTAAGACACCTTCAGCAGACCACTCAGCCTGTAGACATCAGCTCTAAGGTTCCATCCTGACTTCTGAAACCAGCTCACGAGCTCATGTATGTCCACAGCCCTCTGCTGCGCTTTGTTGCTTGTGGCCTTGAAAGCTAACGATTGCCCATGTCAGTGATTCTGTGTCTCCCAAATGAAAATAATAACCCCAACACGTTAGGGATCAAGTTCAAGTTTACTCACCAATCCCCTCCAGTCCCTGGGACATGTGGTGGGCACTCAACATTTTTGAATGAAAAAAGGGGATTAAAAGGGCAGATGGCCAATGCAGTGAGGTTGGCCAACATCCTTTGTGAAATCATCTCCCCAACATGCCCTCCTCACTGTGCCTCAACACTAAGTGTGGTCCAAGAACCACAGACTCAGAATCGTTGCAAGCTGGTGAGAAATGCAGACCCTCGGGCCACCCCAGACCTGCTGAGTCAGAGGCTGAACAGGATCCCAGGTGATGCTTGGGCTCCTTAGAAAACACAGGTAAACAAGGAAAAAGCTATGACTTTTGTCTCTGAATCCTTTTGCTAAAACCATACCCCTTTCTTCTTCCCAAGCATCCAATATCTTCTAAGATCTTAGGAATCCCCAAAGCAGCAGCCTTTGGCAGAGAGAGCTGTGTCGTCCTACAAAGCACCTTGACACCTCAAAGCATTTTCCAGCTTCAAATAGATGCCTGGTGCTTCCCACGTTAACTCCCCTGTTAACTCCCCACATTAACTTGCTCCCTTAAGCCCTCCCCAGGGAACACTGCTGCAAAGTCTAGCTCTCTGGATGGACTTTTTATTTTCAGCTCTTAGTCTGCCAGAGACTCAATCTCATTTAAGCTTAGAACACTAAATTATGTCCAGATGCAAGTCAAAGAGCATAATCATCTCCCTAAACCACCCCCCCACCATGACATGATGTGACACTGAGCATCAGAGGAACAGCACCTGCCTCCTCAGCTTGACCACGCTTCCCACCAGCATCACTGCAGGGGCGGTGGGGCGAGGGGGTGGGAGGGTCGCTTTGCCAGCCCTGCATTCAGGTCCCCGGGCTTCACATCCTCCCTTCCTGGAGGCCATCAGCTCAAGTAGACAAATGTAAAGGGTTTCCAGTCCCCCGTGCCTCTTCCTGGCATTTCAGAAGACACAGCAGCCTGTCCACCACCATCCCAGTGCTCTGGAGTGCTTACAGGACTCCCTGGCAGTGAACAAACATCCCCGGGCAAGAACTCAGGAAACTGATACCAAAGGGAACCTGGTCCTCTGGGCCAGCCCAGGCAGCCAAACCGCACTTGTTCCGCTTGATCACACACCGGGTGACCTCCTTTCCCTAATGGCTTACAAATCCCTTCTGCGGTCATTCATAACAGGAGGTTCATTCACATCCCCTTTCCGGATGTAAACTGGAGGTGTGATTACCGTGGATCGTTGTTTTTTTTTTTCTTTTCCATCGCGTGTGTGGCCACAAACGTGGGGCACGAGTGCCCCCTGGTGGCTCTTCTAGGAATTCATCCAACCCTGCCTGCTACTGCTGCTGCTAAGTCGCTTCAGTCGTGTCCAATTCTGTGCGATCCGAGACGGCAGCCCACCAGGCTTCCCCATCCCTGGGATTCTCCAGGCAAGAACACTGGAGTGGGTTGCCATTTCCTTCTCCAATGCATGAAAGTGAAAAATGAAAGTGAAGTCGCTCAGTCGTGTCCGACTCTAGAGACCCCATGGACTGCAGCCTACCAGGCTCCTCCGTCCATGGGATTTTCCAGGCAAAAGTACTGGAGTGGAGTGCCATTGCCTTCTCCGACACCTGCCTGAGCAACTCCTAACTGAACATGATGGAGCAGGGCCCTGTGCCTGCGGGATGGGGCAGTGGGGACCTGGAGGAAGTCGCTGGACGCCTGACAATCCAGACCAGGCCCTCAGGCCTGGCGCTTCCGCTTTACTCGCCGATGGTCCTGAGCGTCTGCAACAGGGCCTGACACGGGTGCTCAATACACAGCATTAAAAGGATACATGAAAATAAGGAGACAAGGAGGGACCACGGTGAAAGTCCCCATGCAGGCAGAGCACAGAGTGTGACCCGGGCGAGGGGCGCTGCAGAGTCGCGGAGGTGCCGCTCTGAGATGCCACGTGGCCTGAGACTGGGATCGGAGGAGCCCAGTGTGAAGCCTTTCAGGGCTGGGAGCTCCTGGGGGGAGGTTGGGGGTGCAGTGCAAGCCATGGAGGCACCCACTGTGCCTGACTGAGTAAGGATTCCCAAAGAGGTCCTGCATCCTCATCCTGATTTAACCTGTGGGATTCACCCTTGAAGGGTAGAGAGACTGTGCAGGTGTGACTGAGCTACAAGCTCCGGATTTGAGAAGGTCCTGGGCCACACAGGTGACCCAGAGTCATCACCGGGTCCTTCTGAGAGGGAGTAGGAGGGTCAGAGTCAGAGAGGTGAAGACAGAAGCAGAGGTCAGGGGGCTTTGAGGGGGTGGGCACAAGCCAAGGAATTGGACGGCCTCTTGAAGCTGAAAAAGTCAAGAAAATCTTCTCCCCTGAAGCCTCCAGAAGAATGGAAACCCCTTAACCTTTGACTTCTGATCTCGAGAACCGTAAGAGACTAAATTTATTTTAAGCCACTAAAGAGATAGATTACAGGGAAACACAGACCAGGCAGAGAAAACAGCAGAACAAAGGTGCCGGGTGTCCAGGAGGCTGGCATATGTGGGACCTGGGAGCAGACCAGAGAAGGAGAGAGCTGGGGGAGGGAGGCACCAGCCAAGCCAGGAAAGTCAGGATGTGCTTGAAAGGCCGTCGGAAGGCTGGGTTTCACTCTTAGGGCGGGGCGGGGCAGCTTTAAGTAGTGTAGGTACATAGATCATTTAAAGTTTACAGAGATCTTTGGCAAGGGTTTTCCTTTTATTTAACAGAATTTTTTTTCTCAGCCTCGGGAGACGTGGATCGGAATCTGTTTATGAAACAGGCAGAGCTGCAGCCCTGCACAGGTTTATCCCATGAGGACACCACGCCCAGGCCTGACGGTGCACACAACCACAGGCAAACTGTCTGATGAAATGAGGACTTCATCATTCTGGATAGAAGAGAATCATCACAGTGATTTCCCAAACTTGATTGATGGTAAGGAAATTCTAGGGGACTTTTTAAAAGAACAGATTACCAGACCATTCTCTGAAGATTCTAAGTATGGGGTGAAGTCTAGGAATTTCTATATTCAACTATGCATGCATTCATGCTAAGTCAATTCAGTTGTGTCCAACTCTTTTGACCCTGTGGACTGTACAGGCTCCTCTGTCCATGAGATTCTCCAGGCAAGAATACTGGAATGGGTTTCCATACCCTCCTCCAGGGGATCTTCCAGACCCAGGGATCAAACCCTGGTCTCCTGCATTGGCAGGCAGATTTTTTATCGCTGAGCCACCTGGGAAGCCCATTCAAATATACCCTGAGTGATTTAGAAACAGAAGATCTGGACTTTCCTGGTAGTACAGTGGATGGGAATCCACCTACCAGTGCAGGGGACACGGGTTCAATCCCCGGTCCAGGAAGATTCCACATGTCATGGAGCAACCAAGCCGGTGTGCCAGAACTACTGACCCCACGCTCTGGAGCCCATGAGCTGCAACTGCTGGGCCATTGTGCTGCAACTGCTGAAGTCCATGTGCCTAGAGCCTGTGCTCTGCAACAGGGGAAGCCATAGCAATGAAGAGTAGTTCTTGCTCACTGCAAGTAGAGAAAGCTTCTCTACAGCAGCGAGGACCCAGCACAACCAAAACATAAAATAAATAAATTTATTATTAAAAAAGAAAAGAAATAGAAGATCTGAACACACCAATGATGAGAAAGTTTATTAATTAAAATCAGTAATCAGAAACCCCCCAACATACAGTAGAAACTAACACAACATTGTAAAGCAACTATACTCCAATAAAAAAACAATTAAAAAAATAAAACTAGACCTTTATCCCAATAGAGAAAGGTCTAGTACCAGATGCCTTCCCCGGTGAATTCTACAAACTCTTAAAGAAGAATTAACACCAATTTTTCTCAAACACTTCCAAAAAATAGGAGGAAACACTTCCAAACTCATTTTATGAGGTCAGCATTACTCTGATATCAAAGCCAGACAAGGACGGACTACCCTGGTGGTCCAGTGGTCAAGACTTCGCCTTCCAATGCACGGGATGCAGGTTCAATCTCTAGTCAGAGAGCTAAGATCCCACATGCCGACCAAAGAAACCAAACATATGGCAGAAGCAATATTGTAACAAATTCAACAAAGACTTTACAAATGATCCATATCAAAAAAATCTACAAAAAAAGAAGGCAGACAAGGAAATGACAGGAAAAGAAAATCACAAGTGACCCTTGTCAGGCATGCCAACCCTCCACTACCCACTACGCCACTGTCCCATACAGTTGAAAATCTCATATACCTTCAGGCTGCTCAAAAACTTAGCTATAGCCTACTGTTGACCAGAAACCTTACCAAAAACACAGGGTTGATTAATGCATATTGTATATGTTATGCATATTATATACTGTATTCTTATAATAAAAGAAGCTAGAGAAATGAAAATGTTATTAAGAAAGCCTTAAGGAAGAGAAAATGCATTTATGGTACTGACTGTGTGAACACCTTAAAGTTATATCATCCATTTATGAAATGAATGGTCCATCTGCCAGTATACCAATCAATGCTGCTTTGTTTGGTACAAAACACTATAGATATTATATGTGTTACTAACACTTGACATCAAAAATGAAAAGATAATGTGAAAATGGAATCTCACTTATTTACACACATAACAATTCAGGCCTTGATAATGAAGAAGCCACAATATACTTTATGGTCACCTAGTGTGATCAGTGTGATTGCTTTATGGTAGTTCAGCCTATACACTAATGAATGCATCATTGTAACATTTTTATGGCCTACAGTATTACAGTCTTATTCTTAATACACTATTGGAAACATTGTTATATTTTTAAAATTAATTTTATTTATTTGTTTGGCTGTCCTGGGTCTTGGTTGCTGCTCGGGCTTTTCTCTAGTTGCGGTGAGCGGGGGCTACTCTCTAGTTTCAGTGAGCAGGCTTCTCATTGTGATAGCTTCTCTTGCTGTGGAGCAGGGGCTCCAGGCACACGGGCTTCAGTAACTGCAGCTCCCAGGCTCTAGAGCACAGACTCAGTAGTTGTGGCTTAGTTACTCAGTTGCTCTAAGGCATGTGGGATCTTCCCAGACCAGGGATCAAACCCGTGTCTCCTGCATTAACAGGTAGATTCTTTATCACTGAGCCAGCAGGAAAGCCTTGTTCAGTTCTGTTCAGTTGCTCAGTCATGTCCGACTCTTTGAGATCCCATGAATCGCAGCACGCCAGGCCTCTCTGTCCATCACCAACTCCAGGAGTTCACCCAGACTCACGTCCATCGAGTCAGTGATGCCATCCAGCCATCTCATCCTCTGTCGTCCCCTTCTCCTCTTGCCCCCAATCCCTCCCAGCATCAAAGTCTTTTCCAATGAGTCAACTCTTCGCATGAGGTGGCCAAAGTACTGGAGTTTCAGCTTTAGCATCATTCCTTCCAAAGAAATCCCGGGGCTGATCTCCTTCAGAATGGACTGGCTGGATCTCCTTGCAGTCCAAGGGACTCTCAAGAGTCTTCTCCAACACCACGGTTCAAAAGCATCAATTCTTCGGCGCTCAGCCTTCTTCACAGTCCAACTCTCACATCCATACATGACCACTGGAAAAACCATAGCCTTGACTAGACGGACCTTTGTTGGCAAAGTAATGTCTCTGCTTTTCAATATGCCATCTAGGTTGGTCATAACTTTCCTTCCAAGGAGTAAGTGTCACCATCTGCAGTGATTTTGGAGCCCAAAAAAAACAAAATCTGACACTGTTTCTACTGCTTCCCCATCTATTTCCCATGAAGTGATGGGACCGGATGCCATGATCTTCATTTTCTGAATGTTGAGCTGTAAGCCAACTTTTTCACTCTCCACTTTCACTTTCATCAAGAGGCTTTTTAGTTCCTCTTCACTTTCTGCCATAAGGGTGGTGTCATCTGCATGTCTAAGGTTATTGATATTTCTCCCGGCAATCTTGATTCCAGCTTGTGTTTCTTCCAGTCCAGCGTTTCTCATGATGTACTCTGCATATAAGTTAAATAAACAGGGTGACAAAATACAGCCTTGACGTACTCTTTTTCCTATTTGGAACCAGTCTGTTGTTCCATGTCCAGTTCTAACTGTTGCTTCCTGACCTGCATAGAGATTTCTCAAGAGGCAGGTCAGGTGGTCTGGTATTCCCATCTCTTGAAGAATTTTCCACAGTTTAGTGTGATCCACACAGTCAAAGGCTTTGGCATAGTCAATAAAGCAGAAATAGATGTTTTTCTGGAACTCTCTTGCTTTTTCCATGATCCAGTGGATGTTGGCAATTTGATCTCTGGTTCCTCTGCCTTTTCTAAAACCAGCTTAAACATCAGGAAGTTCATGGTTCATATATTGCTGAAGCCTGGCTTGGAGAATTTTGAGCATTACTTTACTAGCGTGTGACATGAGTGCAATTGTGCAGTAGTTTGAGCATTCTTTGGCATTGCCTTTCTTTGGAATTGGAATGAAAACTGACCTTTTCCAGTCCTGTAGTCACTACTGAGTTTTCCAAATTTGCTGGCATATTGAATGCAGCACTTTCACAGCATCATCTTTCAGGATTTGAAATAGCTCAACTGGAATTCCATCACCTCCAGTAGCTTTGTTCATAGTGATGCTTCCTAAGGCCCACTTGACTTTACATGCCAGGATGTGTGGCTCTAGGTGAGTGATCACACCATCGTGATTATCTGGGTCATGAATATCTTTTTTGTACAGTTCTTCTGTGTATTCTTGCCATCTCTTTTTAATATCTTCTGCTTCTGTTAGGTCCATACCATTTCTGTCCTTTATTGAGCAATTTTTAAAAACCTTTCACCTGTGATGATAGCTGATAGGCAGTTTCTCAGATTATGAGAGAGAGAGGCATACTGTACAGGAATGTAATTCTTTGAAACTAAAGTTATAAAACAGTAAGAAAACCAACATGCTATTAATTTTATATGAAATATCACTCAGTTTATGTAAGGATGACTAGCATCTACATATGTTTTATGCATTCATAACATACCTAAATTTTTCTTTTTCTTTGTTATTTCTACGCCACAGGATTTGTCTGCAAGTTTTTTCAAATTGTCACAAATCTCAAAAAAAAATGTTTCAATGCTTCCAGACATTTGCCGATTAATAAACTGTACCTTATATGCCAATATTCATTGGAAAGACTGGTGCTGAAGCTGAAGCTTCCATACTTTGGTCACCTGATGTGAAGAACTGACTCATTAGAAAAGACCCTGATGCTGGGAAAGATTGAAGGTGAGAGGAGAATGGGATGACAGAGGATGAGATGGTTGGATGGCATCACTGACTTGATGGACATGAGTTTGAGTAAACTCTGAGAGTTGGTGATGGACAGGGAAGCCTGGCCTGCCGCAGTCCTTGGGATCACAGAGTCGGACATGACAGAGTGACTGAACTGAACTGAAACTGTAACATGAATTTGTTTTTAAAGTTCCAGTGTGTGTGTGTGTGTTAGTTGCTCAGTCATGTCTGACTTTGCTACCCCATGGACTGTAGCCCACCAGGCCCCTCTGTCCATGGAATTCTCCAGGCAAGAATACTGGAATGGGTTGCCATTTCCTTCTCCAGGGGATCTTCTCAATCCAAGGATCAAACCCTGGTCTCTTGCAGTGCAGGCAGATTTTTTTACCATCTGAGCCACCAGAGAAGCCCTGCTAAATTTCCAATATATTTATTGAAAACAAACTGGAGAGAGGATGGCCAGGATGGTGGAGTAGGAAGACTTTGAGTTCACCTCCTCCCACAGGCACTAACATCACAACAATTTACAGAGCAACTGTTGTTGCGGAAGACTGGAATCTAACACAAAAGATCTACCACAATCAAAGACAGAAAGAAGGGACTTCCCTGGTGGTCCAGGAGTAAAGAATCCACCTGTCATGCAGGAAACACGGATTCAGTCCCTGGTCCAGGAAGATCCCACGTGCCTCAGGGCAACTAACCCATGTGCCACAACTACTGAGCCCACACTCCAGAGCCTGCGGGCTGCAGCTACGGAGTTCAGGTGCTGTAACTAGTGAAGCCTGCGCGTCCTAAAGCCCATGCACAGCAATAAGAATAAATGAAAGCACAATCCTATTTAAGAAAAAAAAGGAGAAACCACAATGAGATGGGTAGGAGGGCTGGAAACACAGTACAGTTAAGTCCCATGTCCCACACCCCCAGGTGGGTGACCCACAAACAGGAGAATAGCTACAGTTGCAGAAGTTCTCCCCAAGGAGCAAAGCGTTTAAGCCCCACACTGGGTTCCCCAGGCCAGGGGTCCTTCACCAAGAAGACAAGCCCCCAGAACATTTGGCCTTGAAGGTCAGCAGGGCTTACTTCTGGGAGACCCAGAGTGAAACAGAGCCTCCACTCTCACAGGGTGCACACAGAATCTCACTCATCCCGGGATCCAGGGCAGAAGCAGGAACGTGGAAGGAGCCTGGGTCGGCCCCACCTGCTGATCTTGGAGGGCCTCCCTGAGAGGCAGGAGGCCATGGGGACACAGATACTGGCATGGCCATTTTGGGGGAGCCCATTCTACCACATGCACACTGGTGCCAGCAGGTGGCATTCCTATTTATCTTGCTACGTTTTTAGCTCCGAGCTGACCTGCAGCAGAATGGGGACGCCTCAGGTCAGGCGTCTAACCGGGCCCTAATACAGCCCCACCCAGCAGCAGGCTGGGTGCCTGAAGACCCTCTGAGCTCACAGCCACCTGGGACCTGGCCCTGCCCCTGGAGGGCCCATGGCACACCAGGTCAATGGCACCAATCCAGGGAACCACCGGGCCCCACAGCCAGCCATCCAGGCCCATCACCACCCACCAGCAGACTTGCACCAGCTCCAGGACCTGGCCTCACCCACTGGTGAGTGGACACCAGCCCACAGCCACCACAGCCCAACAGCCTGCCACGCCAGGGGCTAGTCCAACCTCCAGAGGCCAGCACCAGACCCAGGACACCCTGGGCCCCTTAACCAGCCCCCTTGGGATCCTGGGCCACCCATCAGCTTTGGGAGACTGAGGATCCTGTAGCTCCAACTGTGTGAGGAACTGTCCCCCGATATCAGCAGGCCGACACCAACTCCAGGACCCCAGGGCCCTGCAGCCAGAGACCCTGGGCCCCACCCCCCAGCAGGCCAAGAGCAGCTCCGACACACTGGACCCCTCAGCCAGCCACATCAGGAGCCGTCCCTGTGCACCAGCAGGTTGCCACAAGGTCTGGAGCTCCCAGCGCTGCAACCACCCACACCTGAACCTGGCTCTGTGCACAATGGGCCAGCAGTAGCCCCAGGACACCCCAGGGCTCCACAGTCAGTGACCTCGTGACCCAACCCCATGCACCAGTACCCAGCAGCCACCACACAAAGCCACCAACCAGATCAGGGGCCAGCCACGCTGACCAAAACACCGCACAGCTGTCAGAATGACTGTTTTCTAAAAGATAAGAAGTGTGTTGGCGAGGATATAGAAAAGGGAAACCCTTATACACTTGGTGGGAATGTAAACTGGAATATAAACTATGGAAAATAGTATGGAGATTCATCAAAAAATTAGAATACTAAAGCTACCATGTAATCCAGAAAATCCACTGTTGGGTATATATACAAAGAAAACAAAAACATTAATCAAAAAGATAAATGCACCTCTATATTCATTTGCAGCATTCTTTACAGTAGTCAAAATATGGAAGCAACCTAAGTGTCCATCAACAGATGAATGGATAAAAACGACATCACAGAGACACACACACACATGCACACATGCACATATGTAATGGAATACTCCTCAGCCATAAAAAAAGAATGAAATCTTGCTATTTGCAACGTGGATGGACCTAGAGGATGTATTACGCTAAGTGAAATAAGTCAGACAGAAAAAGACAAATGCTATATGATTTTACTTATACGTAGAATCAAAAACAAAGCAGATGAACAAACATAACCAAACAGAAACGGTTACAGAAACAGAAAACAAACAGGGTTGCCAGAGGGAGGGGCAAGGGAGAGAGAAACTTCCAGTCGCAAAATAAATGAGTCATAGAAGTGAAATGTACAGTGTGGGGAGTGTAGTCAACAACTAAGTAATATTTTTGCATGGTGACGTATTTGTAACTAGACATCACGGTGATCAGTTTGAAATGTATAGAAATACCAAATTACTAGGTGTGTAACAGAAACAAACACAGTGTTGTAGGCCAAACACACTTCAAAAATCAACAGATAAATAAACTTAGAGAAAAACATCAGTTTTGTGGTTACCAGAGGTGGAGGGTGGAAGGAAGGGGTGTTGGATGAAGGTGACCAAAGGTACAAACTCCAAATTGTAAGATAATTAAGTACTAGTGACATAATGTACAACATGGTAAATATAATTAACACTATTATATGTTATATCAGTTCAGTTCAGCTCATTTCAGTTCACTCATTCAGTCTTGTCTGACTCTTTACGACCCCATGGACTGCAGCACGCCAGGCCTCCATGTCCATCACCAACTCTCAGAGTTTACTCAAACTCATGTCCATTGAGTCGGTGATGCCATCCAACCATCTCATCCTCTGTCGTCCCCTTCTCCTCTTGCCTTCAACCTTTCCCAACATCAGGGTCTTTTCAAACGAGTCAGCTCTTCGCATCAGGTGGCCAAAATATTGGAGCTTCAGCTTCAATATCAGTCTTTCCAATGAATAAACAGGACTTATTTCCTTTAGGATGGACTGGTTGGATCTGCTTGCAGTCCAAGGGACTCTCAAGAGTCTTCTCCAACATCACAGTTCAAAAGCATCAATTCTTCTGTGCTCAGCTTTCTTTATAGTCCAACTTTCACATCCATACATGACTGCTGGAAAAACCATAGCCTTGACTAGATGGACCTTTGTTAACAAAGTAATATCTTTGCTTTTAATATGCTGTCTAGGTTGGTCATCACTTTCCTTCCAAGGAGTAAGCGTCTTTTAATTTCATGGCTGCAGTCACCATCTGCAGTGATTTTGGAGCCCCAAAAAACAAAGTCAGCCACCGTTTCCTCATCTATTTGCCATGAAGTGATGGGACCGGATGCCATGATCTTAGTTTTCTGAATGTTGAGCTTTAAGCCAACTTTTTCACTCTCCTCTTTCACTTTCATCAAGAGGCTCTTTAGTTTTTCTTCACTTTCTGCCATAAGGCAAATTGTTTCGAGTACTTTACCTAATACCCAGAAACTATTCAGTTGTCCTAGTTTCTGAGCCAGGAGCTCTCTTCAGCCTTGTGTGTGTCCTGAGCTTTGTTCCCTCTCCTCCTTCTGGGTGGTTCTTTCCCTGCCTTGGGTGGTTTCCCCACATGCCCATGCAGGACTCTACCCTCACACTTTAGCTGTTTCTTCTCCCTTGACCCCCAAGTCCACCTCCTCAATTTGAGGTCAGCTGGGCTCCTCCTCATCACCCTCCCTGGCCACAGCCTGGAAACTCTCTCCAGTAAACTGGCATGTTTGCAGGGCTTGTCTCATATGTTCTCTATCCCTCTGAGATCATTGTTTTTCACTGCTTGAAATTCAAAATCTTAAAAACCCACTTTGTCCAACTTTCCACTTGTTTCAGGTGTCTGTGTAGAGGGGTGGGGGCAGAAATCCCATCTCTATCACTTTCGTTAAGACTCCTCAGTACAGGGGATCCCTGGTGGTCCAGTGGTTAAGACTCTGCCTTCCGCTGCAGGTGGCACAGGTTCAATCCCTGGTTGGGGAGCTCAATGTGGCCAAAATTAAGAAAAAAAAAGGAGGAGAAATAAAGTCTTCTCATTACACATAAATAAATACTCTTTAAGCCACGTCTCAGTTTTCTGTCATGTGCAATAGGAAAAAAAATACCCAGACAATACAGCTACCCGTCTTCAACTGTTTCATTTCACTCTGTTAAAGTGTCTTCAGTCATGTCAATTGAAGATTCACCCAGGTAACCAAAAATCTTTTTTAAATGTCAATACTTCCAGCAAGAGTGAAGAGCTATCAACTCTTCCTCATATGAATGTAAATGGTTTCTGACTGCTTCCCACCTGATAGCTGGCGGAGATCAGCAAGACCGAAAACAGAAAGTTGGGTTGTGGGGGGAAGAAAAGAAACGGTCTGAAATTTGGAGAGGGAGTAAACTTTGGGAGAAAAACACACCTGGGTGGGAAGAAGGAAGAGCTTTTTTCTGTGCAAGAACATTGATGAAAAATATTTAAAAGGAGAGCCCCAAACATGCCCAATTATTAGGCTCCATCATATGAACCTGCCATTTTGTAGGTCAAAAGATAAGCTATTGGACTTCCCTGGTGGTCCAATGATAAGACTTTGCACTTCCAATGCAGGGGACACAGGTTTGAGCCCTAGTTGGAGAACTAAGATCCCACACGCTGTGTGTCACAGCCAAAAAAAAAAAAAAAAAACAAACAAATAAGGTAAGCTATCAGTAATGCTGTACTGTGCAACAAAATACTTATTTCAAAACTTTGCAACGAGCAAACTCGCTTGCTGCTCCCAGGATGGAAAACAAAGGCTGGTACAGTTTAGCCATCCTGTGAGCCACTTTATTTAGTTATTCCCCCATGGTTCTGACATGGGTATAAAGGCATCAGGTGGACAGAAGAACTCCCATGGAGCCTGGGGCAAAGCTGGGAAAGGGTGGTCAAGGGGTGCATTTGTGCAGAGACCTGAGCGTCAGAAAGGAGCCAGTCAGGCATAAACCTTTCAGGCAAATGGGATGGAAAGAAGGGTATGCGCTGCATGGGACAGAGAACGATGATGTGCCTGGAGCAATGGGGACAGTCAGTGCGGATGAACTGAAGAGCCAAGATAAGACTTCACATTTTACTCTCAGAGACATCAGACATCACCAGGAGCAACTAAGTCCCATGGTTTGCCCTCCTTCAAAAATAACTCTATGACCTGATTAAGTAAGACATTTCCTAACTAGGAAATTAACTCTGTATTTCTCATGCCCCTATTCATATGACCTGATAGTTAAGGTTGGGTGAATGTGAGACTTCGTTTCAGAAACACAAATCTGCTCCCAAGTTGGAGAATAACTCTCTTAGTTTAAATAAAGCAGAGAGAGAGACCCTCCTCTTCCTAGAATATGTTGCTATTTAATGACCTATGAGACAGAGGCCCAACTTGACCATGGGCTCTTAAAAGATGAGAGCGTGTGGACTCCCCTGGTGGCGCAGTGGATAAGAATCCGCCTGCCAATGCAGGGGACGTGGGTTTGAACCCTGATCCAGGAAGATTCCCCATGCCTCGGAGCAATTAAGCCCATGGGCCACAACTACTGAGCCCGTGCTCTGGGAGCCCGCATGCCACAACTACCGAAGCCCCTGCTCCACAGCAAGAGAAGCCACCACAATGAGAAGCCCTCACACTGCTCCCAAGAGTAGCCCCCACTCGTCACAACTAGAGAAAACCCAAGCAAAGCAACAAAGACCCAGGGCAACCAAATATAAATAAATAAATAAAATTTTAAAAAAAATGATGGGAGAGACAATGTGTGTGTGTCAAACATTTTAGCAGAGAAACTGAGAATTTCAGAGAGAGCATAGTCATGCACTGAGCACGTAACACTGCTCTGTTTCTTCTTTCTGTTCATTTCTGAGAAGAGGAAGCTGCCTTATTGCACCACCCTCCTAAACTGCAATATTAGGGGGATTTTTCTATCCGCATCAAAAAGATCAGGTACCACAAGGATCACACTGATGACCTGTCTTCTCTAAAAGCAGTTTCCATTCAGATCTTCCTACATCAGGCACCCTCAACATTTCAAGACCACTTGACATTTGGGGCATTAAAAGGTCAAAGTCAGTAGACAAAATTCTGGTATAATTCCAGACTAGAGAAAATAGGAAAGAATTTTCATTTAAGAAGACAGCACACACAGGGAACTGTATTCAATACCCTGTGATAAACTATAATGGAAAAGAATATGAAAAAGAATATATATGTATCACTGACTCACTTTGCTATAGAACAGAAATTAATACAACACTGTAAATCAACTATCCTTCAATAAAATAAAAATTTTTAATGGTAATTTTGGGAAGCAGTGGAGATGTTAACTAACTGCTGTGGTTATTGTGTTACCATACACACAAGGATCAAATCATCACATTGCAACCTTAAAATTACACCATGCTATGTATCAATTATATCTCATTAAAGCTGGAAAAAATGAAAACACTACCATCTGTTTAAAAATAGCTCATAAATATTTAGAGTTAACACAAAATAAATTTGCACATTATATAGAAAGTGACAACTTTGAAACAAGAAGCAATGAAAACTACCGAAAGCATTAGACAAAATATTTAGTCTAACACAGATGTAGAGAACAAATTTATGGGTACCAAGGTGGGGGAGGGGGGCTGAACTGGAAGGTTGGCAATGACATATATACACTATTATGTATAAAATAGATAGCTAATGAGAACCCACTGATTATCACAGGGAACTCTACCCAGTGCTCTAAGATGACCCAAATGGGAAGGAATTCTAAAAAAAAGAGGGGCTATATGTGTATATATATATAGCTGATTCATTTTGCTGTGTAGCAGAAACTAGCACAACATTGTACACTGATGATATTCCAGTAAAAATTACTTTAAATAAAAAACAGTCTAACAATTTTTTAACTAACGAAAACTAATTTTTAAATATCTAAGCTGAAGCTGAAGTTAAAGAAATTAGAAAAAGCTTTTAAAACTTCAAGGAAAAAGGAAAGGAATTAATGCAAAAGAAACAAAACTTTAAGAAACATACCAGTGTGAGAGCTATCTTAAAAATCCAAGAACTTATGCTTTTTAAATAATCTAAGAAAAATAAAAGCCTGCTCAAATGTAAAATAAGAAATGATAAAGGAGAATTAATTGCAGAGAAAGAAAATTAAAGAGAACTGGAGGGAATAATGTGTTTAAATCTATGCAAATAAGCTAGAATTACTAAATGACAAATTTATTGTTCAAAGAAAATGTAATCTCACAAAACTGCTTTCATAAGAATTGTTATTTTAGCTTAGAAAATGATGGGAAAATACCCTTAAACCACCTCCATTGAACATAGTTCCAGAGGATAAACCAATGAAACAGGGACTCTCTCATTCATTGCTGGCGGGAATGCAAAATGATATAGCACTGTGGAACACAATGTGACCGTTTCTTACAAAATTAATCATCCTTTTATCATGAAACCCACCAAACACACTCCTTGGTATTTACCCAATTGTGTGTGTGCTCAATTGCTCAGTTGTGTCCAACTCTGTGACCCCATGGACTGTAGCACGCAAGGTTCCCCCATCTGTGGGATTATCTCAGGCAAGAATACTGGAGTGGGTTGCCATTGGTTCAATCTCTGGTCAGGGAACTAAAATCCCACAAGCCAAGAGGCACATCCAAAACATATCTTTTTAAATTAAAAATGATGTCCTATTTGCCTCCTTAGCACAGTAGGCAGCACGTCAGTCTCATAAAAAAAAAAGCTATCCTTCGGTAGGTGGATGGATACTCTGTGGTCCATAGACAGTGGAGTGTTATTCAGTGCCAAAATCCAACGAGCTACCCACTCCTGAAAAGACACGGAGGAGCCTTAAATGCTTATTACTAACTGAAAAGGCCAATCTGAAAAGACTACCTGCTGTAGTTGCAGTCTCACTGGTAGTAAGAGAACTGCAAATTAAAACCACGAGGAATCACCTTTTTTCACTGATCATAATGGCAAAATTATAAAAGTTGAATAACACACACAGTGTTACTGAAACTACAGGAGAACAAGAGCTCAGTTTTGCCAGGGGGAATGTACCCTGGAAGAACCACTAGAGAAGGCAGGTAAGGAACAGCTATCAGAGTTAATCTGTGACCACAATTCCACTCCTAGGAATTTACCCTGCAGATACATACGCACACACACAAAATAGCAAACACACAAGGATATACTTACTGCAGTGTTTGTCATAGTAAAATATCATAAACAACCCAGATATCCTCAATGGCAGACTAGTTAAAGAAATTCTGAGGAGTCTATACAGCTGTAGTGGGTTGCAACTATTTAAAGAGACAGAGAGTGAGACCCTGGGATTGCCCTAGGTGTCCAGCGGTTAGCACTCCATGCTTCCCTTACAGGGGGCAAGCGTTCAATCCCTGCTCAGGGGACTAAGATCCCACATGTCACACTATGTGGCCAAAAAAGAGAGGGTGAGAGAGAGATATCCATATACAATGTGAAGAGATCTTCTAGTCATATTTATAGGTGGAAAAAGGGCAGGTGCATATTGTGTAAGTAACCTAATTTTTGTGTTTTTCAATAGTAGAAAGATAACAGTATATATTATGTGTTTATGCATAAACAAATTATGGGAGGTTACATAAGACACAAAAGGGCATGGCAACCCACTCCAGTATTCCTGCCTGGAGAATCCCATGGACAGCAAGCCTCGCATGGAGCTGCAAAGAGTCAGAAACGACTGATGTGACTTAGCACAAATCTGTTATCCCCTGGGGTGAGGCAGAAAAGGCCAGGATGGGGAGTTTTCACCAGGATGCCTTTTAATGTGGCTTCATTTTTGGACCAAATAAATGCATTATGCTTGCCTTGTTCCAATCATTAAAAGTATTAACAGCTCATTAAGTTTGTATACACCCTGTACGGTATATGGAACATTATCCTACCAGTTTGTCATCATTGGTTACTGGGTAGGAAGAGGATGGAAGAAAAAAATGGTCATCCTTTTTTAAAGTGCCAGAGAAAAAGAACATGTATGGTGACATGAACCATGAGGCTAGGAAAAGTGCTTGTCTCAGACCATGTGACTTCAGATGGCATATATATATATATATATATATATATATATAAATAAATATATATATATAAATATATAGTCTTATTTTTATATAATTAACATCTACTATTGTGTAATCATTTTTAATTTTATAGAAAATGTTCAACAAGTCAAAAATATAATTTCTCAAAAAGAAAAACCAAACAAGATTTTACATCATAGAAAGAAATCTTTAGCCCTTCTTTACAAAAAAAATCTGCAAATCAGAAATGGGGATGTTTTCTTTTAAAAGAGAATTTTTGTTTTCTTATCATATTCTAAGGTACAAATAATACACTCCAAATTCAGTTGTATTTGTGTCTTATCCTGCACTTTTTTCAGTATCAGTTCAGTTGCTCTTTACAACCCCATGGACTGCAGCACACAAGCACACTCCCTGTCCATCACCAACTCCCTATTACCAACTCAAACTCATGTCCATTGAGTCAGTGATGCCATCCAACCATCTCATCCTCTGTCATCCCCTTCTCCTCCCGCCTTCAATCTTTCCCAGCATCAGGGTCTTTTCAAATGAGTCAGTTCTTTGCATCAGGTGGCCAAAGTATTGGAGTTTCAGCTTCAACATCAGTCCTTCCAATGAATAAACAGGACTGATTTCCTTTAGGATGGACTGGTTGGATCTCCTTGCAGTCCAAGGGACTCTCAAGAGTCTTCTCCAACACCACAGATCAAAAGCATCAATTCTTCGGCACTCAGCCTTCTTTATAGTCCAACTCTCACATCCAAACATGACTACTGGTAAAACCATAGCCTTGACTAGACGGACTTTTGTTGGCAAAGTAATGTCTCTGCTTTTCAATATGCTGTCTAGGTTGGTCATAAGTTTTCTTCCAAGGAGTAAGCGTCTTTTAATTTCATGGCTGCAGTCACCATCAGCAGTGATTTTGGAGCCCCCAAAAATAAAGTCTCTCACTGTTTCCACTGTTTCCCCATCTATTTGCCATGAAGCGATGGGACCAGATGCCATGATCTTAGCTTTCTGAATGTTGAGCTTTAAGCCAACTTTTTCACTCTCCTCTTTCACTTTCATCAAGAAGCTCTTTAGCTTTTCTTCGCTTTGTGCCATAGGGTGGTGTCATCTGCATATCTGATGAGTACTTTTTTACTCTCTTAAAAAGAAATCCTCAGGACTAGTATGCTTGACGTTGTTTCAAGGCTTCAGAAACATTGAGATACTTATGTAGTCATGAAATAATGTCTACTGTGAAACAATGGTTTATAAATGCACTCGTTAATTCTTAACACTAGATTATGCTTGATAGGGTTCATTAAATGATTCCCTTAACTTTTTTGTATGTTTGTAAATTTTTCCAAAATAGAAAAAGGTTAAAATTTTACAATATAAAATGAGTTAGTAGATGTAAGGGCTTCTAGGGTGGCTCAGCTGGTAAAGAATCTGCCTGCAATACAGGAGACCCCAGTTCATGATTCCTGGGTTGGGAAGTTCCCCCAGAGAAGGGAGAGGCTACCCTCTCCAGTATTCTTGGGCTCCCCTGGTATTCTTGGGCTTCAAACAGTAAAGAACCCACCTGCAATGAGAGAGACCTGGGTTCGATCCCTGGGTTGGGAAGATCCCCTGGATGAGGGCATGGCAACCCACTCCAGTATTCTTGCCTGGAGAATCCCCATGGACAGAGGAGGCTGGTGGGCTACAGTCCATGGGGACACAAAGAGTCAGACATGACAGAGCAACTAAGCACTGCACAGCACAGTTGTGGAAAATGATTCAGGAGTAAAATTGCTGAGATGTATTCCAGCTCTGTGTGATTTGAGAATCACGAGGAAAATTCACTGTGCTCTTCTTACATCAGCAGTTCTCTTAAAAAGAAAGTAATTTCTCACAGTTTTCCCTGAAGCCTAAGAGACACAATACTTTTCCTGTCTTTCATAAGAATAATATTTTTAATGGATGACAAATAAGTATATGTCGATTCTTGTCATTGTGGGAACTAAACTGCATTATGAAATGTTCAGGAAAACTTGTACAGTGTGAGGACATGGTGAATTGCAATCTTTCTCTTTGTCAGGCTGGCCTCTCCTACCCTTACGGTAACCATCGCAACCCAGATGATTGGTGAGAATGGAAGAAAGAAAGCAGTTCTACAGAGGAAAAAATTGGGGTCCATAGACTTCTTGTGATCTGAGCCTACGTCTCTTTCACTCAAAAGTACTTTGTGTTTTCCACTTCCCCAAATCACTTTCTGCGCAAAATGACTTACAGTAAAGGCCTATGAAATCAGTCAATAATATAAATTGGCAATGAACAGTGGCAAAGCTGAGAATGTTCATTGCGTATTATGACTCAAAATTAAGCAGACATTGCACAGCAAAGGAAATTGTCAACAAACTGAAAAGACAACCTACAAAATGGAAGAACGTATTTGCTAACAATGCAACTGACAAAGGATTAATTTCCAAAATATACAAATAGCTCTAAAACTCACATATTAAAAACAATCTAATCAAAAATGGGCAGAAGACCTAAAGAGACACTTCTCCAAAGGAGAGCTATAGACGGCCAACAGGCATATAAGAAAATGCTCACCATCACTAATAATTAGAGAAATGCACATCAAAACTACAATGAGATATCACTTCACACTGGCAGAATGGCCATCGTCAAAAGTCTACAAATAGTAAATGTTAGAGAGGGTGTGGAGAAAAGGGAACCCTCCTACACTGTTAGTGGGAATGTAAATTGGTGAAACCACCTTGGAGAACAGTATGAAGCTTCCTTTAAAAACTAAAACTAGAGTTACCATATGATCCAGCAATCCCACTCCAGGGCATACATCCAGAGAAAACTTCAATTTGAAAAAAACACATGCACTGCACCCATACAATATTCACAGCAGCACTATTTACAATAGCCAAGACATGTAAACAACCTAAGTGTCCATCCATAGATGAATGGATAAAGAAAGGCTTCCCAGGTGGCCCAGTGGTAAAGAACCTGTCTGCCAGTGCAGGAGGTGCAAGAAACCTGGGCTCCACCCCTGGGCCGGGAAGATCCCCCGGAGGAGGAAATGGTCACCCACTCCAGTATTCTTGCCTGGAAAATCCCATGGACAGAGGGGGAAGATCCCCTGGAGAAGGAAATGGTCACCCACTCCAGTACTCTTGCCTAGAGAATCCCATGGACAGAGGAGCCTGGCGTGCTACAGTCCACGGGATCACAAAGATTTGGACACAACTGAACGACTGAGCACACACACACATCCCAGCTGGTTCTGTGGTTAAGAATCCGCCTGTCAATGCAGGAGACGTGGGTTCAATACCTGATCCGGGAGGATCCCACACGCCAAGGAGCAACTAAGCCTGTGCGCTGTAACTACTAAGCCCACATGCAAAACTACTGAAGCCCAAGCACTCTGGAGCCCGTACTCTGCAACGAGAGAAGCCACTGCAATGAGAAGCCGTGCACGGCAACTAGAAAGTAGCTCGTACAGCAAGGAAGACTCAGCACAGCCAAAAATAAATATTTTTATAATTTATGTATAAAAAAAGAATCTGACAGAATTTGACCTGCTAAAATTACAGAAGAGAAATCAGAAGGGAATGAAAGACTAATCAAGGTCTCGGATATTTTTACCAAAAAAAAAAAAAAAAAATTATGACTATGCTGTGAAAATTAGTGTGAATTGAAGTATGGACTATAACTACCATATAGATTGTATTCCTCCTGAATTAACACAGTCCATTTTTGGAGAATTTGCACATAATTTCAATTACAAACTCAGTGGCATTAAATAGAAAATCTGTCATAATTTTGAACTTCATTTTTCAAAATAAAGTCCTAATCATTTTTCACTCTTCACTCTGAAATGTTGATCCTTGTTTTAAATAGATTTATTTCAAGTGACTACTTTTAATACTTATTATCCTCAGACGATGAGGACATAAATCAAAGAGCTTTATTAAATTAGAGTACTTCAAGGATTTGATATTACCAAATACTTGGTGATTTAATCATAAAAGGATCGCTAACCAGAAAAATCTGCATCCTTCTCCACATCTCAGTGATAATGTTGATTACAAAATCACCACTCCAAGCCTGTCCCCTTCAGACTCATATGACATCTCAGTTGTCTGACATAAAAAGCCAGATTTGATTTGGATTTCAAGGTCAGGCCAGGCCCCATGCGCTTAACCTACACAAATACCTTCCCCTCTGTGCTGGCTTCTTGTTAAAATAAAAGAAAAAGGGACCTCCCTGGCAGTCTAGCGGTTAAGACTCTGCACTGCCAATGCAGGGGGACATGAGTTCAATCCCTGGGTGGGGAACTATGATCCCACATGCCACGTGGTGCAGCCAAAAAGTTTTTTAAAAATAAAAGAAAAAGTCCTAAAATAAAGTTGAGAGTCCCACTATTTCAAACCTGTCTCAATTTCTACACAATGAAAATAACAAGAAATTTAAAAACCTGAAGATCTACAGATTTCTATGTTGCATGAAGTAAAGTGAAGTGAAGTTACTCAGTCATGTCCAACTCTTTGCAACCCCGTGGACTGTAGCCCACCAGGCTCTTCTGTCCATGGGATTCTCCAGGCAAGAATACTGGAGTGGGTTGCCATTTCCTTCTCCAGGAGATCTTCCCAACCCAGGGACTGAATCCCGGTCTCCTACATTGCAGGCAGACACTTTATCCTCTGAGCCACCTATGTTGCATAAACACTGTATAAATTGAGTGAAAAAATGAGTCCTCTCCAGACATACATACACACACACTCATACACACAATCACACACACACACATTCATATACACTCTCAAATGGAAGTAAGCAGATACATTTCCTGTCTCATTCACAGGTAATGATGATTTAAAACCATAAAGTATGACTTACAATAAGAATTCACAAAGGCAAACACCTACAAACCCATTCTGGGGCCAGGTACAAACAAATACGCATAAATTTGTCAGCAGGAGGAGCTGTGACAACCTGGAGAACCCATTCCATCCATGTGGGAATGGGGTGGCTCCAGATCTTTTCAGATCCGAAAGTGAAAATCTAAATTTGCATGCAAAATTTTATAACATATATTGCCAGTAGGAATAAAATGAATTAAGACCCCTAAAGAGAGAAATTTGGCACTATCTAGCAGAATTCAATGTGCCTTTACCCTTTGACCCCCAAGTCCACTTCTAGTTACCAGCTTCAAAAGTTCAAGAAATTATATCCAGGCAAGACTCTCTTTCAAAACACTGGAATAACCCTCATGTCCATCAAAAGGGTCTGTGAATGCATCTTGGATTGCTATGTAACATAATATATACCTTGTTGTTGTTTAGTCACTAAGTCGTGTCCAGCTGTTTTGCGACCCCATGGACCATAGCCCTCCAGGCTCCTCTGTCTGTGAGATTCTTGCCTCTTCCCAGGCAAGACTTCTGGAATGAGTTGCCATTTCCTTCTCCAGGTTATCTTCCCAGATCAGGGCTCAAACCAGTCTCCTGCATTAGCAGGCACATTCTTTACCACTGAGCCATGTGGCAAGCCCAGTATATACCTATGCAGCATAAAAATGAATCTGAACATCTACTGCTGTGGAGTGTGTCCAGGATACATTACTTACTTTATTTATTTTAATTTTGGCTGCACTGGGTCTTTGTCGCCCCAAGGGCTCTTTGCAGCACATCAGTTCAGTTCAGTCGCTCAGTCGTGTCCGACTCTTTGAGACCCCATGAATCGCAGCAGGCCAGGCCTTCCTGTCCATCACCAACTCCCAGAGTTCACTCAGACCCACATCCATCGAGTCAGTGATGCCATCCAGCCATCTCATCCTCTGTCGTCCCCTTCTCCTCCTGCCCCCAATCCCTCCCAGCATCAGAGTCTTTTCCAATGAGTCAACTCTTTGCATGAGGTGACCAAAGTACTGGAGTTTCAGCTTTAGCATCATTCCTTCCAAAGAAATCCCAGGGCTGATCTCCTTCAGAATGGACTGGCTGGATCTCCTTGCAGTCCAAGGGACTCTCAAGAGTCTTCTCCAACACCACAGTTCAAAAGCATCAATTCTTCGGCGCTCAGCCTTCTTCACAGTCCAACTCTCACATCCATACATGACCACAGGAAAAACCATAGCCTTGACTAGACGGACCTTTGTTGGCAAAGTAATGTCTCTGCTTTTGAATATGCTATCTAGGTTGGTCATAACTTTCCTTCCAAGGAGTAAGCGTCTTTTAATTTCATGGCTGCAGTCACCATCAGCAGTGATTTTGGAGCCCCCCAAAATAAAGTCTGACGCTGTTTCCACTGTTTCCCCATCTATTTCCCATGAAGTGATGGGACCGGATGCCATGATCTTCATTTTCTGAATGTTGAGCTTTAAGCCAACTTTTTCACTCTCCTCTTTCACTTTCATCAAGAGGCTTTTTAGTTCCTCTTCACTTTCTGCCATAAGGGTGGTGTTATCTGCATATGCTGAGGTTTATTGATATTTCTCCCGGCAATCTTGATTCCAGCTTGTGTTTCTTCCAGTCCAGCGTTTCTCATGATATACTCTGCATAGAAGTTAAATAAGCAGGGTGACAATATACAGCCTTGACGTACTCCTTTTCCTATTTGGAACCAGTCTGTTGTTCCATGTCCAGTTCTAACTGTTGCTTCCTGACCTGCATACAGATTTCTCAAGAGGCAGGTCAGGTGGTCTGGTATTCCCATCTCTTTCAGAATCTTCCACAGTTTATTGTGATCCACACAGTCAAAGGCTTTGGCATAGTCAATAAAGCAGAAATAGATGTTTTTCTGGAACTCTCTTGCTTTTTCCATGATTCAGCGGATGTTGGCAATTTGATCTCTGGTTCCTCTGCCTTTTCTAAAACCAGCTTGAACATCTGGAAGTTCACAGTTCACATATTGCTGAAGCCTGGCTTGGAGAATTTTGAGCATTACTTTACTAGCATGTGCTGCTGCTGCTGCTAAGTCACTTCAGTCGTGTCCGACTGTGTGTGACCCCATAGACGGCAGCCCACCAGGCTCCCCCCTCCCTGGGATTCTCCAGGCAAGAACACTGGAGTGGGTTGCCATTCCCTTCTCCAATGCATGAAAGTGAAAAAATGAAAGTGAAGTCGCTCAGTTGTGTCGGACTCTTAGTGACCGACACCATGGACTGCAGCCCACCAGGCTCCTCCATCCGTGGGATTTTCCAGGCAAGAGTACTGGAGTGGGATGCCATTGCATGTGAGATGAGTGCAGTTGTGCAGCAGTTTGAGCATTCTTTGTCATTGCCTTTCTTTGGGATTGCAGCACATAGAGGCTTCTCTATTGCAGTGCAACACCTTTAGAGCACAGGGGCTCAGGAGTTGCGGTTTGAGGGCATAGTTTCCCTGCAGCATGTGGGATCTTAGTTCCCGAACCAGGGATCGAACCAGAGTCCCCTGGATTGCAAAGCAGATTCTTAACCACTGGACCATGAGGAAAGTCCCCAGAATACATTACTTCGCGTTCAGAAAAGTATATATAGTATGAAAACTTTTGTGTAAGGAAGGTAAAATATAAATTACATAGCACACACTCAAATACAACCATACACATACATGGGCTTTATATATATATATATATTTTTTTTTTTTTCTTTTCCAAAAGAAACAGTGGAAGGGTAAACCAAAAACAAATAAACTGATTACCTGTGAGGAGGGTGATTAACAGAAGTAAGTCTTGACCTCTCCATGTAACTTGGTTTTTGGTTCTAGGTTTAGAGCCATAAATGTTTCTTCCTCTTTAAAAAAAAAAAAAAAGCTTAAAAATCCTTTTTAAAACCTGAAATATACAAATCTAACTCTGTACCAAATTGATGGCATAACCAAGAAAAGAAGCATCATTTCAAGTGATTTTGAAACACTGTATTTTGACCCCATACTGTTAGTGGGAGAGAAAACACATACTCAGAAGGAACTTGTAAACTACATTCAGCGTGATTCTCATAAGTGGTGATGTTGGCAGTAGTATAAAGCATTAATTTAACATAGTTAGAAACCAAGATTTCAGCATAACAAGACCTAACTATAAAATCAAAGAAAAGTACATTCTTAATGTTTACTTGAAAATAATAGTATGAACTGATTTTTTTCCCTTTTAGAAAAGACTTATTTCCTATCTTTGTCAATTGAAAGGCTAGAAACAATAACAAATTAGTAACCACAGTCCTAGCACCCAGATTCTGGGCTCTAAGGAGCATCTCTCTAGGACTTCCTGGAGAAATCTCTGAGGTCTGAAGCAGGAAATGAATGGGAGAACCCTGAGATAGCTTGTTTCATCTCAAGCAAAAATGTTATTAAAAGAGAGAAGGGGGACTTGCCTGGTGGTCCAGTGGTTACAGTTCTGTGCTTCCACTGCAGGTGGAAAGGGTTCAATCCCTGTCTGAGAACTAAGGTCCCACATGCCATGCGGTGCAGCCACCCCCCTCCAAAATAAATGTTTCTAATTCTTAAAAATTAAAATTTTAAAAAAGAGAGAAAAAGGTCCTATCAAAATGACACAGGGACTAACTTGATGGGGTCCCCATTGGACAAAGATAGTACAGTTTGACCATCAAAAACGAAAATAAGGGGTACTTCCCTGGCAGTCCAGTGGTTAGGATTCCACACTTTCACTGCAGGGGGCACAGGTTTGATCCCTGATCGGGGACTAAGATCCTGCTTGCTGCGCAGTCTAAATAAATAAATAAATTGCAAATAAATAAATAAATAAGTTATTTATGGAACTTCTCTGCAGTCCAGTGGTTAAGAGTTCTCCTTGCAATGCAGGGAATGGATGTTCAATACCTGGTCAGGGAACTAAGGTTAAACATGCCATTAGGTATGGCAAAAAAGAAAAAACAAAGTTCTACAATATATTGAAGCACACAAAATATATTAAAATATATGCATACCTAAAAATAGTGCAATGAAAAAAAAATCTCATTGGTCACTTGTGTGGGTTGCTAGTGTCAAATCACTAGTTAGAAAATCATCAGAAGGCAGGACTCAGGTATTTATTCCGTTTGTCCAACATGGGCCATGTTTTAGGACAACCAAACAGTAGATGAAGAAAAGATATTCCCGATAAAGAGTCAGCCAACAAATGTAGAAGTGACAGAAAACTAGGAGACTGCCATTTTGCCATCGAAATGAACCAGTGAATCCAGAACTCATCAACGACTGCTAAAGCCATCAGATGAAAGACTGAGGCAGAACCCTTATCAATTAGATTTTCATCACAGAAGTTTTCATACCTGTGCCAAGGCAGACTTCCAAGAACCGTATCACAGCAAAACAAATTAACCGTAATTCCTTCTGTTCATCAAATATATAATCAATGATAGAATTTTTTGGATTGTCTACCAAATACATGTTTAAGAGTTTGTCAAAATCCAGATCCAAACACGGACCACAGATCACTTCCTATTCACGTTGATCTTACATGTCTATTAAGCTACAATTTCTCCCCTCTTTTTTTCTAGAAGGAAGTTGTTCTGTTCAGTTTTCCATATTCTGGATTTTGCAGACTTGTTCTGAATAGTGTGATTTTTTAATATTTAGTTAGTTGGCTGTGCTAGGCCTTAGTTGCAGCATGCAGGATCTAGTTCCCTGATCATGGATCAAACCTGGGGCCCTGCACTGGGAGTGTGGAGTTCTAGCCACTGGACCACCAGAGAAGCCCCTGAAGAGTTTGATTTGACATATTTCTCTGACTCCATATTTCTATAAATTGGTGGTTACATTTAAGAGCTTGATTTGACTCTTGAAGCTTATCTTTCGGGCAGCAATATTTCACAGGTGGGACTTTGGATAATAATATTGGCCATAATGGCATAGTTTTACTCTCTCTGCATATAAAGACAGACAGAAACTAGGGTAGCAAAAACAAAAAATATTACACCATCTCAAAAAAACAAAGAAACAAGAAGCCAAGTGGGGGGCAAACCACTGGTGTCTGGATGACCCATTTAGTACCAGCATCTCTGACAGAAAAAGGAAAAGAAAAGGCCACAGTGGGACTTCCCTGGTGGTCCAGTGGCTAAGACTCCACACTCCCAGTGCCGGGGGCCAGGTTTGACCCCTGGTCAGGGAACCAGATCCTGCATGCTGCAACTAAAGAGCCCACAAGCCACAACTAAGACCTAGAGCAACCAAATGAAGAAATATTAAAAAAAAAAAAAAAAAGGCAACAGGGCCACTTTGGGGTCTGAAGCAGAATCCCAAAGCAGTCAACAAGCTCTTCACCGAGGAGCAGAAAGCTGGCCAGTGTGCGAGCAGCAACTGAGAGGTGTCCTGCATGGTGGAAGGTGGTGCTTCAGGGACCAGCAGAAGCTGGAGCATCTTTATCTTGTGAATACAGGAAATTAACAACCATCTAAGCTGGACATTCATGCCCTTCAAACTCCACGTGTTGCAACCCTAACTCTCAGGGTGGCTCTATTTGGAGAAGTAGCCTACAGGGAGGCTTCTGAAAGTTCAGGACACTGAAGTCCCAAAATAAAGCGAGAGGAAGAGATTATGGTGGAAACTCATATGAGACAGTTTCTGAAAGCGAAAGAAGAAAATAAGTAAGTAAAATCAGTTCAGTTCAGTCGCTCAGTCGTGTCCGACTCTTTGCGACGCCATGAATCGCAGTACACCAGGCCTCTCTGTCCATCACCAACTCCCAGAGTTCACCCAAACTCATGTCCATTGAGTCGGTGATGCCATCGAACCATCTCATCCTCTGTCGTCCCCTTCTCCTCCTGCCCCCAATCCCTCCCAGCATCAGGGTCTTTTCCAATGAGTCAACTCTTGGCATGAAGTGGCCAAAGTATTGGACTTTCAGTTTCAGCATCAGTCCTTCCAATGAACACCCAGGACTGATCTCCTTTAGGATGGACTGGTTGGATCTCCTTGCAGTCCAAGGGACTCTCAAGAGTCTTCTCCAACACCACAGTTCAAAAGCATCAATTCTTCGGCGCTCAGCCTTCTTCACAGTCCAACTCTCACATCCATACATGAACACAGGAAAAACCATAGCCTTGACTAGACGAACCTTTGTTGGCAAAGTAATGTCTCTGCTTTTGAATACACTATCTAAGTTGGTCATAACTTTCCTTCCAAGGAGTAAGCGTCTTTTAATTTCATGGCTGCAGTCACCATCAGCAGTGATTTTGGAGCCCCCCAAAATAAAGTCTGACACTGTTTCCACTGTTTCCCCATCTATTTCCCATGAAGTGATGGAACCGGATGCCATGATCTTCATTTTCTGAATGTTGAGCTGTAAGCCAACTTTTTCACTCTCCTCTTTCACCTTCATCAAGAGGCTTTTTAGTTCCTCTTCACATTCTGCCATAAGGGTGGTGTCATCTGCATATCTGAGGTTATTGATATTTCTCCCAGCAATCTTGATTCCAGCTTGTGTTTCTTCCAGTCCAGCGTTTCTCATGATGTACTCTGCATAGAAGTTAAATAAGCAGGGTGATATTATACAGCCTTGATGTACTCCTTTTCCTATTTGGAACCAGTCTGTTGTTCCGTGTCCAGTTCTAACTGTTGCTTCCTGTCCTGCATACAGATTTCTCAAGAGGCAGGTCAGGTGGTGTGGTATTCCCATCTCTTGGAAGAATTTTCCAGAGTTTATTGTGATCCACACAGTCAAAGGCTTTGGCATAGTCAATAAAGCAGAAATAGATATTTTTCTGGAACTCTCTTGCTTTTTCCATGATTCAGCGGATGTTGGCAATTTGATCTCTGGCTCCTGTGCCTTTTCTAAAACCAGCTTGAAGATCAGGAAGTTCACGGTTCACGTATTGCTGAAGCCTGTCTTGGAGAATTTTGAGCATTCTTTTACTGGCATGTGAGATGAGTGCAATTGTGTGGTAGTTTGAGCATTCTTTGGCACTGCCTTTCTTTGGGATTGGAATTAAAACTGACCTTTTCCAGAGTCTAATCGAGTTTTGCCAAGAAAATGCACTGGTCATAGCAAACACCCTCTTCCAACAACACAAGAGAAGACTCTACACATGGACATCACCAGATGGTCAACACCGAAATCAGATTGATTATATTCTTTGCAGCCAAAGATGGAGAAGCTCTATACAATCAACAAAAACAAAAACAGGAGCTGACTGTGGCTCAGATCCTGAACTCCTTATTGCCAAATTCAGACTGAAATTGAAGAAAGTAGGGAAAACCACTAGACCATTCAGGTATGACTTAAATCAAATCCCTTATGATTATACAGTGGAAGTGAGAAATAGACTTAAGGGCCTAGATCTGATAGACAGAGTGCCTGATGAACTATGGAATGAGGTTCGTGACATTGTACAGGAGACAGGGATCAAAACCATCCCCATGGAAAAGAAATGCAAAAAAGCAAAGTGGCTGTCTGGGGAGGCCTTACAAATAGCTGTGAAAAGAAAAAAAGCAAAAAGCAAAGGAGAAAAGGAAAGATATAAGCATCTGAATGCAGAGTTCCAAAGAACAGCAAGAAGAGATAAGAAAGCCTTCCTCAGTGATCAATGCAAAGAAATAGAGGAAAACAACAGAATGGGAATGACTAGAGATCTCTTCAAGAAAATTAGAGATACCAAGGGGATATGTCATGCAAAGATGGGCTAAATAAAGAACAGAAATGGTATGGACCTAATAGAAGCAGAAGATATTAAGAGGTGGCAAGAATACACAGAAGAACTGTACAAACAAGATCTTCACGACCCAGATAATCACGATGGTGTGATCACTGACCTAGAGCCAGACATCCTGGAATGTGAAGTTAAGTGGGCCTTAGAAAGCATCACTACGAACAAAGCTAGTGGAGGTGATGGAATTCCAGTTGAGCTATTTCAAACCCTGAAAGATGATGCTGTGAAAGTAAATAAAATAATGTACAATGAAATGATGCCAGAAAAATACCTCCTCTAGAAAAGAGTAAAACTATAACCTTAATATTTCAAAATGAGCAAAAACTATGAAAATAATGCAAGATATTAAATCAATCTAGCCCCCAAAGAGAAGTTTGACATTTCCTTTTTAAAAACTTTTATTCAAGTATGGCTGATTTACAATGTTGTGTTAATTTCTGCTGTACAGCAAAGTGATTCAGTTACACACACACACATATATTTGTTTTCAGATTCTTTTCCATTATGGCTTATCACAGGATATTGAATATAATAGTTCCCTGTGCTACACAGTATATGACTTTGTCGTTTATCAATCCTGTATTTGGGGTTATTCCCTCCCTCACCGCCCTCCCCCTTGGTAACCAGTCTGTTGTCTGTTTCTGTTTCATAGATATGTTCATTTGCATCATATTTTAGATTCCATATATAAGTGATATCATATGTGTCTTTCTCTTTCTGGCTTACTTCACTTAGTATGATAATCCCTAGGTCTATCCAAGTTACTGCAAATGGGACAATGCCTTTTGAGAATGATTTTCATAAACTGCAACCAGATAACCCCCTGCCCATTTCTAAGGAAAAAAAGGTTCAAACCATATATATACAAAAACATTCATGTAGTTATATAAAAAAAAGTCAGTATGTTGGTTCTTAGCAATTATTTGAAAAGTACATACTCATTTTTAATACAATGTATGACAGGGTAAATGATCACCCCCAAAGCCATCCCCTACTTCACTCTAACAGAACCCCAGATTTGTTCTGGATCTAAGTCAGTCCCATTTCTTTCCAAGCACCTTCTTTTGTATCTCCCACAGCAGAGCATGGGACTCCAGCTGTGCGCTCCAAACCCAGGCTCTGAATCAGAAGTGAGTCATAGGACAGCGTTTCTAATGCCAGTGAGGGTGGGGACAGGAACACTGCTTCTGGAGTCAAGCATCAGGGGCAGAGGGTCTAGATGGAAGCCTAGAGGAAGTGATGGTCAGAGAAAGTGATGACTGAGGTGGGAACCAGAGAAGTTTTTTGGTTTTGTTCTGTTTTTCTTTAAGTTTTATTATTTATTTATTTGTGGCTGTGCTTGGTCTTCGTTGCCACACGGGCATTTCTCCAGTTCTAGCGAGTGGGGCTTACTCTCTAGTTGCTGTGTGTGGGCTTCTCATTTCAGTGTCTTCTTTTGTTCCTGAGCACAGGCTCTAGGCCTACAGGCTTCAGTAGCTGCAGCACGAGCTCAGCAGTTGCAGCTCTAGAGCACAGGCTCAATGGTTGTGGCACACCAGCTTAGTTGCTCCAGCATGTGGGATCTTCCCAGGCAAAGGATTGAACTTGTGTCTCCTGTATGGGCAGGTGGATTCTTTACCACTGAGCCACCAGCAAAGTCCTGTTTTTTTGGTCGCACTACACAGTGTGTGGGGTCTCACTTCCAGGGATTGAACCTGTTCCTCCTGCAGTGGAAGCACAGTTTCAATCGTTGGACCACCAGGGAAGTCCCAGGAACTAGAGTTTTAAGTCACCATTTTATGAGTAGTTCTGTGTTATAACAAAATTTACCTGCTAACACAATCCCATAAGTATAGGGGAAATCATGAAAATTCAGGGAACGAGACTCCTTAAATTTCCTAGCTACTCATTCTTCAGTCTGCTCAGTGGAGAAAGGAACAGGCCACCTCGGCCCCACTGTTTAATTACTGGCAATTATTAATAAAAGGCACAAATACACTGCTGCTGCTACTGCTGCTAAGTCACTTCAGTCGTGTCCGACTCTGTGCGACCCCATAGACGGCAGCCCACCAGGCTCCGCCGTCCCTGGGATTCTCCAGGCAAGCACACTGGAGTGGGTTGCCATTTCCTTCTCCAATGCATGAAAGTGAAAAGTGAAAGTGAAGTCGCTCAGTCATTTCTGACTCTTAGCGACCCCATGGACTGCAGCCTACCAGGCTCCTCCGTCCATGGGATCTTCCAGGCAAGAGTACTGGAGTGGGGTGCCATTGCCTTCTCCGACAAATACACCTGTTATGACAAAATTACTGGCAAAAAGAAACTAGTGAGCTTCCATCTTTTTTTTTTTTTTTTGCAATTTAAGCTTTCAATTTCGTATCCTCATGACAGTTTTCTTTGATTTTCCCTACTTTTCTCCTAGATCTTCTCCCTATAAATCCAATCCTATCACCAGTCAATATTTTCTGAGCTCTGATTGGAGCATAACACAATATGAATATTTAAAAAGGAGGTAAAAGTATACATCTCACTTTGAGTATCTCTGGAATTCAAGTACCTCTAAAAACACAAAATACGAATTCACAGAATGTGGCAACAAGGAAACCATTTCATTAAATGTGTTTAATTCAGCAGGGACTATTATATGTGCATCTTACATCATGTCAGACACTGGGGATACAAAGTTGAGGATAATACGGCAAAACACAAATGCAAAAGATTTTTAAAATAATTTTGATTTTCCACCCATCTGCAAAACTTGAAATTTAGAGGGACTTCCCTGGTGGTCCAGTGACTAAGACTCTGCCTTCCAGGTGCAGGGGCCCTGGGTTCGACCCCTTGTCAGGAAACTAGATCCCACATGCTTCAACCAAGAAGTTGTATGCCCAAACTAAAGACCCCACACACTGCAACTAAGGCCCAGTGCAGACAAATAGACAACTTTTTTTTTAAGTTAAAATTTAGAAACATCAAAGTTTTAGTAGTACAGGGAGATGAAAGGACATTTGAGTTCAGTGCATTTGCAAATGAGCTAGACGCATTCTGAAAACCAAAAGATGAGCAAAGAAACATAATCTGACCAAATGGAATAATGTGTCTGACAATGGGATGGCCTGTCCATGCTGTGGGTTACTAGGTAATTATTGAAAGTGGCGTAAAACCACCTGATGTAGAAAAGCCCCTAGGAGAAAGTGGAAAATGGTCATGAAACAGTATTATAGTATAATCCCACTCTTTGAGGAAACATTTGAAGTATCAACAAAATGTTGACAATAGTTACCTCTAAAGAGTAAGTGGGAAATGTGGTGGCTGTGTATGTTTTAACTGTTTAAATCCCTAAACTTTTAATACAGAAAGTCTATCACATTTTTCCCTTTGGGGGGGAAAAAAAGACCAGACATGTAAGGAAATAAAAAAGCAAATGTTACTCACCGCCAGACTGCCTATCAGTTCACTTTACCAGTGTTGTCGAGAACACTCTTCCTAAGTTTGGTTTCCCATTTTTCACGCCTGGAAGACCACAATACAACAATCTATCCTAACCAATAGTTGTCTGTAAACTAACTGGCCTTGAATTCGTAACTTCAAATAGGTTCAAGTGTCACCCTTACAGCTTGGGGAAGCACCTTAATTTTTCACCCCTTCCTCATAAGAAGGAAACTTATTTACAAAAGCAAAGATATGGAATTAACCTGTGTCCATTGACAGATGAATGGATAAGGAAAATGTAGTATACACTACATATACATATGTAAGATGCAAAACTGTTTAGCCTTAAAAAAAGATGGAAATCCTGTCATTTACATAAATGAGCTGCAAGGACATTATGCTCAGTGAAATAAGCCAAAGACAGAAAAACAAATAGTACATGGCAATAGTCCTATGTGGAATATAAAAAAGTTGAACTCAGAAGCGGAGTAGGAAGGTGGTTGCCAGGGTAAGAGGGTGGTGCAGGAGGGGGAGATGGAGAGGTGTTGGTCAAAGGGCACAAAGTTTCAGTTATGCTGGATAAATGAGGTCTTGAGACCCAAGGTACAGTATGGTGACTGTAGTTAGTAACCCTGTATTAAGATTGAAATGTGTTGAAAGAGTAATCCGAAATGTTCTCACTAGACACAAAAAATAACTCTGAGGTGATGGATTTGTTGAATAGCTTGACTGTGGTAACCATATCAAAACATCACATGGCACACCATAAATACAATTTGTGTCAATTATGTTTCAGTGAAGTTGGGGAAAGAAAATGGTTAACAGAAGATGATACCTGGAATTCCTTGTGGATATTTATTGTTTTCACTGAGATGCTTGCTCTATGTTGTAACCATGCTGTCATCCCCCCTTTTCTGAAATACTGCAGCAAAAAGCCAAGTGGACTTGACTGGGGCAAGGCTGGATTGTCACTGGGCCCTGGGCAACCACTGCTGCTGCCAAGAGAGTATCTAATAGGCCACTCTGACCCTTCTCCAGTGGCTCTGCACTGTGTTGTGTGTGTGGACTCTATAAACAGGTTTGAAAACCCCTATGAGCCTCCAGCAACCCTGCATCCTGGGCCTCCACTGCCCACTCTCCAGCCACATCCTCTGCCCTAGCATTTTGCTCCCTTTGCCTCAAGTACTTTTCTTTCAGGATACCTTCAGATCACGGGCCTCCCTTCCAGGTCTCAAATAGATTCAATTCTTGTCATGCTTTCAAGGCACTGTCTAAGTTTCCATCTTAGCACTCACTACAGTCATGACATTTCTGCAGATGCCTGACTGCTCATTTCCCAAGATGAAAGCTGCAAGGCCAGCATTACACCCCAGGGCATGGAGCTCAGAATTTAGGAAGTGAACTGCCCATGTTAGAAAAATACTGCTTATCTGGAACGGCATCTACTTTGCTTCTTAAACACAAGGAACTGAAAACTCAATGCAAGGGTCTTCTTCCAGGTAGCATCTAACAGATCTAGCATCTAACAGAACTGTCCTAATCCAATGACTCATATGTGGCAAAGTTCCTGATGGACCACTTTCCCCACTCCTTTAAGGAAACAACTTGGAATAAATGGATAAAAGGTAATGCAAACTACAAATCCCGAGGGAAATACTTCAAAATACCAGATCGTAATGGCATAAAATCCTCCCTGCCACTTCCCACCCCATTCCCAACAATCCCACCCCTCATCTCCAAGCCCTGAATTCCTTTCCTCCTCAGGGATGAGATTTAAAGGACACAAGGGAGCAATATGGGGCTTCTTTGGTGGCTCAGATGGTGAAGAATCCACCTGCAATGCTGGAGACCTGGGTTCAATCCCTGGGTTGGAAAGATCCCCTGGAGGGCATGGCAACCCACTCCAGTATTGCCTGGAGAATCCCCATGGATGGAGTAACCTGGCGGGCTACAGTCCCTGGGGTTGCAGAGCTGAACACGACTGAGCAAAACTAAGCACAGCACAGCAAAGCAAGCAAGAAGACATAATCCTTCCCCTCACGACAATTAGACTAGTAAGATAAACAATGTCAAGTGCAAATTTACTGTTCTGACCAGAGCTGAGGCAGCTCAGAGACATGGCCACAGCAGGGACCCTTGTTGCTGTTGTCACTTGAGTAGGGTCTGACTCCGCAAGCCCATCAACTGCAGTACACCAGGCTTCTTTCACTATCACCCTCTTTGCTTAAACTCACATCCATTAAGTCAGTGATGCTATCCAACCATCTCATCCTGTCACCCCCTCCCTTCTCCTCCTGCCCTCAACCTTTCCCAACATAATAGTCTTTTCCAGCGAGTTGGCTCTTCACATCAGGCGGCCAAAGTGTTCAGTCCTTCCAATGAATATTCAGGGTTGATTTCCTTTAGGATTGAGTGGTTTGATCTCCTTGAAGTCCAAGGGACTCTTCAAGAGTCCTCCACAATTCAAATCTGTCAAGGGACACTTGAGCCAGTTTAACACCCCATGAGTGAGCTATAAAGGAGCTGCAGCACTAATCAAATTACTTTAGTAGGTACAAATTCTGGAAAGAAGCTAAAGCCTGGAATGACAGGGACCTAAGCAGGCAGAGCTGCCAACGATAACTCAGAGCCCTAACTAGTAAGAAGGTACAAACAGGCAGGGTCTTTTTATCCCCAAAACAGCTTTAGGTTTGGAGGTTAACACGCATAGCATTTTGTTAGCAGTGCTTGCCTGACACGTGATTTTAGGATGAGTCCCAAGTTGTTCTACCAAGGAGGATGCCTGCAGCCCCAAGACAGGTGAAGGCATCTTCAAAAGACAAGGTCAGTTTCAGATGCACAACTAGCAAGTCAAACCAATTTTAACCCACATGCTCATTACTATTTCTTCATTTTTTCTTTACAAAAGAAAACAAATTCTCACTATGAGAATCTGATGCACAAGATCAGCCAGGAAATTGGTCTTTACAAGTCTAATGCATTTTTGGAAATCTCTGCCCTTTCCTAGATACTGAGATCAATAGGACCAAAAGGGTTTCTTAAAAATTGGCCAAGGAACATCACAGAACTGCTTTCATAAACACTTCATGTTTACTTTTACCAGTTTTGGTTTAATAAGCTAATACCAACTTGGCTTTCAATTGCTGGCTCTTCCCATTACACACCAGATTTGAAATTGAAGGGGAAATTTCCCCATTTGTGTGAACTAGACACAGAAATGCATCCCCCACAAGGTAATTAACACCAGATGATCCAGAAAATCCAGGCAAAGTAAAAGCAGTATATTTTGTAATTTTCTTCCAAGAATGACTCAAATTCTCTCCCACCTCCAAGTAGCTCCCAAAATTTTACTGTTACATTTAGGTTTCAGAATATTAGTCATACTGGCATTCTACATAAGGTTACAAATACATATCCCTCATGTATCTCAATGAAAGATTTCATCTGACCATGGGAAACTTCATTATCTGTTAGTCTGGTTCTGAACTGAATATAGCATAGCATATACATCACTTCAAATCTGTAAGTGAATCTATTAATATCTATTCAATACTTTAACAACAAATTAAAATGTACCCAATTTTACCCTTTACAGTCCATTTTTCCATATACTTAAAAGGGATCCTTCCCTACTTTTAGGTAGGAAAGTAATCATTTAAGGATAATTGGACATCTGAAGAACTTTGGTAAACTGAACTATAGTACAGTAGTACTTACAAGAGGAAAATAGCTCGTCTTGATTTCTAATTGCTACAGTATGGTGTCAGTGAGATCAAACTCAGGCAAGACAGACCCAATTCATGTTTACATGTGGAAACCATACAACGTTAAGTGGTTAGTCTACTGAAAGTTTGGCAGTCTGTTCACATCACTGAGAGGCTTACCTAAGACCTACTTTTATGCTGCAGCATCCTGAGGTGTTCTTGCACCACCCAGAAAAATTCTTTGGGGAGAGAAAAATCATCAAAGCTGTGATATATCCATTGAAATCCTTAATCTTTGATAACCTTTAAAGCTTGGGAGTACTTAACAGCAGGTAAACATGGAACATCTTCCTAGAATGCCAACTTTACATTAAACATGTAACATCAAAAAACAAAAAAGTAAATGCACAATTATATTCATATTTAACAAATGAGATGTCCCTCAAGTTCCTGCAACCGTTTGTATGATTTCATTGGACTTTGACAAGCTCTACATTAGAAAATGGTTACTTCTGCCATAAAATGCAAATATAATTAAGGTATCTGTTTGAAACATCTGAAACAGGTACCACCTTTCACAGGTCACATAAATCTCATCTCTAGGTGACACTACGTAAGCCCAAAGGCAGGTGGGGTAGATGTTATTTTAGCCTAACTATTGATAGTATTTACACCTCTCATCAAATACAATACTGTTGACTTGTCGTTACGTTTGTGTGAAATGATTCAAGTATACAGAAAATTAGAAGCATTTAACCTGACTTCAAGGTAAGTGGTAATAGCAAAGGCAATTCAAATAGTAACATGGCACAACTTTCCCTGTTAGCGGTTTTAAATGCTCATTTAAACAAGGGATGAGTTCACTTGCTTAGATATTTGAAATACAACTTTATTCTGATTCTAAACGAAAAGGAATGGGAATGACAGTAACAAACAAGATTCCACCTCTCAATATTGTCATGTGACTATAGCAGTCTTATATTTGAAACTCAAGGAGGAAACAACTGTGTTCCAAAACACCTAAATATGCAGGTCCAAAAAATGAAGGTTTTTTTTTTAACTGCCACATTCACTCCAAAGCCCATCCATCTCCTTCAGCATCCAAAGATTAAGCACATGTTCTGCTTAGCTATATAATAAAGTGGCAAACACGCTGCACCACTGACATCACAGGACAGTTGCCTATAAAACTAGACTTCTGACGCTGGGCCCCAGCTTCACTTTCTCACAGGTCATCATCTTCATCCGGGAGAGCAGTTGTCTGAGCAACCTAGACAAAGAGATGGAAATGTTACAATGCTCCAAATGAAAAGCTCCAGGAATCTAAAAGCACTCATCGCTGAGACATAAACACCATACCTCTAAATCGTGCTCATACTGTGCTGCCAAGGCTGGGTCCATGACCACCTCTGGCGGGGCAAGAGCAGGCATGGCGACAAACTCCAAGTTAGGGTCTCCAATCAGTTTTCTAGCAAGCCAGAGGAAGGGCTTTTCAAAGTTGTAGTTACTTTTGGCAGAAATGTCATAGTACTGTTTAAAAGAATGGTTAAGTTAATTTTAAAAACCCACACATCAAAAACATCAATAAATCACTTTAATGGCCTAACATCATAATTTTAACTAAAGGATTATAATTCTATAAGCTTTAAAAAACATACCTGAAGATTCTTCTTTCGGTGGAAGACAATTGACTTTGCCTTAACCTTTCTGTCCTTAATATCCACTTTGTTGCCACACAACACAATTGGGATGTTCTCACACACTCGTACCAGATCTCTATGCCAGTTAGGCACATTCTTGTAAGTAACTCTTGATGTTACGTCAAACATTATAATGGCACACTGAGCTGAAAGAAACATTTACAGTGATGAGTACATGCCTACAAATTTACCACATAAAGAAAAATGCTTACCATATTTATTTATTCTTTTCATCTGCAATACTTCATAAACTGTCTCAGCCTCAGAATGTATCTAAAGTCAATCAATGATAAACCACCACTTCAGAATTCATGTCCCATATTCTGAGTATCTAGAAATCTATCCTTTGAAAAACACAGCCATGATAAAGCTAGTAAGCATAATATATTATGGATTTTTAACTAACGAATTTGGGGATGGGGGGAGGCAAGAAGACCCTTGCATTTATATGTACTCAAGTAAAAGCAAAAGACATGGGAAGATTCCCAACAATTTTCATCAAGTGAGCAAGAGTGTTAGATGAGTATTTTCTGTGCATCTTTTTTGCTCGGTATAACAAGCATTTGTCTCCTTTGTCTTCTTAAATCTAAAATCAAGCATTAAAAAAAAAAAATACTCTGCAAAACCTAGTACAATTAAAGAGAAATCAGCTGGTCTTATAACAGCATTTTATAAAATAGAAAGCCTAGCTCCTCTGGCTCAGTATCAAATGGGTCCTGTTGTCTTAGTCTCTAAGTCATGTCTGACTCTTTTGCAACCCCATGGACTAGCCCACCAGGATCCTCTGTCCATGGGAATTCCCAGGCAAGAAAACTGGACTGATCTGACATTTCTTTCCTGACCCAGGGATCCAACTTGTGTCTCCTGCATTGGCAGGAGAGTTGTTTACCACTAAGCCACCAAGGAAGCCCATCAAATGGTTCACTATCTTTTTAATGGAGTGCACAAGAAATAATTATTGACAATCACCAAAACATATGCCCAAACATAAACGCTTAAATACTGAAGCTATAGCAACAACTATCTGTTGCTTACTGTCTTCAAATTAAGAGCCTCAACTTCAACTATACAGTGTATTTCAAAACAATGCCTATCACGACACAAGCATGCAATCAATCAAATGGCACAAGACAACCTTCACAAAATTTTCCTCCCCTCAAATGGTCAACCCTCTGGAGTCAGTCGGTACATGTTTTGAATTGAACTGAATCACACAATTTCCAATTCAGTCAGTATTACCAACGTCTTTACTTGAATAGATCTATTCCTAAGTAACCTTGGAGACTAAGCTACTAAATCCTCTCAAAAACTTATTACAAATCAGGTACCTACCTTGTATATAATAACCATCTCTCAGTCCACCAAATTTCTCCTGACCAGCTGTATCCCATACATTGAACTTAATAGGTCCTCTGTTGGTATGGAACACAAGAGGATGGACCTCAACACCCAAGGTAGCTGGAACATAGAAATTGCAAGTTAGTCAAAGAACTCAAACATTTTACATTTATGTCTACAAATGGTTCCCCCCACATACCTACATACTTCTTCTCAAATTCACCAGTCAGATGACGCTTAACGAATGTAGTTTTTCCAGTACCACCATCACCAACCAAAACAAGCTGTCGGAAACCAAATTTTTGAAATAAACACCAAAACACGTAACACTTCAGAAACCCAGGATTATGACGCTGTTAAGATGTTCTGGACAATTTAACTTACACAACAGAAGTTTATGTACTACCTAAGTACATTTACAACAAAGAATCTTAATCAAGCGGCCCTGTCCCATCTAATGAACGACTCGAATCAGCGAAACTTTCTGAGCTCTGCTTCCCTGTCCGCAGGGTGGGGCCAGCACCCCCATCTCGTTATCGGGGGACCGAAGGCACTGCCGCAGCACGAGCACGTTGGCTGACGAAGCAGGCCGTCCACACGCACTTGCGGTCATAAAGGAGATACTGCAAGTAAAACCGTCTGGAACAGAGTGCCCCCCAAAGCTGCCTCTCCTTCAGAGCCCTTCCTGTTCACTGCAGCACACCCCCAACTCACGAGCGTTACCTACTTTGAACTGAACTTGGGGTTCTCCTTGGGCAGCCATCGCGATGTTACTGCGAGAAAAGAAGAAAGAAATAAGGCCCGCTGCACGGCGGCGCGGGCCGGGGTCCGCATGGCCAGACCCGCCCCACGTGCCCAGGCCCACAAAGGCCTCCACCGAGGAGCCCGGCCGCCCGCATCCCACCTCCTATCCCCAGTACACACACATGCGGGTGGGCGGGGGCCGACTGTGCGATGGCGATGGTGGCATCGGTCTCCGGCCGGACTCCGCGGCCGCCGGATCGTGGCGCGCACCCGCTCGAAGCGGAGACCGGGCGGAGCGGAGGCCCGCTCGGCGTGGAGGCCGACGCGCGGAAAGCGCCTGGTCACCGCCAGCGGCCAGGCCGCGCCGTCCTGTCCGCCCCACGGCCCTCCCCAAGGCCGCCCTTCGGCCCTCCGCCCGGCCGCATCTCCCCTCCTCCCAAGCGGCCGGTACGCCGGCCACCCCTCCGCACCGACAGTCCGCCCGACCCACCGCAGCTCCCGTCCCGGCGCCCTCACGGCCTCCGCGGCAGGGGAGAGAGGAGAACTCTCCGCCCAGAGGACTCGCTAAACCGCCTCCTCATGGCCGCCTCCCGCCGCTGTCTGGACTCCCCAACACCAGCCCCCGCCCCAGCCCCACGGCCCTCGCCCCAGCCCCGCTACCTTCCAGAAGCGTCTCCGCGCCCGTCTGACTGAGGGCTGGAAAGATGGCGGAAGCGCAATTCAAATGCCCGGAGACGCAGCCGACGCCGGCGCGCGCCGAGGGAGGGCGGGGCAACGGCGCCGCGCCGCTCCCACGTGGCCCGACGCGCGCGCGCACGCAGGCCGCCCAGGCTCGGCGGCCTCACCCGTCGGCCTGGCGCGTAAGGGAGGGGCTCTCGGCGCACCGGGCGAGGGAGGCAACGCGGTCGCGCGCACGCACGCCGGCCCACGAGGCCATGTGCGCCAGCCCGGGGGCGGGTTCGCGCGCGCGCATGCGCAAACGGCGACGCGGCGCGCCCTGCTGCCACCGCGGGAACAGAACTGGGAGGAGAGGCCGAGGCCCCCTTGGGCGGGAAACTCGCGGGGTGGCCCACACAAAGGCCCTGCCCCCGCGTACAAACACGGAACGCAGGCCCGGGGCGGGCGCCATGTTGGGGTGCGGGTCGCCCCATCCCCCTTCCCCTCCCGCTCCATCCCGGCGCCCCCGTATCAGTCTGGAACTTACCAGAAGTAGAAAGCCAGTCCCCTTTTCTTCAGGACATCTAAGTGGTCAGCAGCTTTTGTGGCCTTATTCTGCAAAAAGAATGATGAAATTTAGTGTGTCCAACCTTTCAGCTCTTTTCATCTTAGTTACAAACAAGGATGCAATCAATGACGAGGTTCCAGACGCTTGCAGGGATAAGGCTATCAAGGATCCAGACAACTGACCACGCGTAAAACTTAACAATCTGCTGGGGCCACCTCTCACCTTCGTCAGAGATAGGAAGTGAGACTACCTCAAGCTCAACAAGTATGGGTTTATTAATATTCCTTTGCTTTCAGCAAGATGGCTGAATGCAGTCCTCCAATCTCACAGCGTAAATATAAGGCCCCCTTTTGGCATTTGTCTGGACAGCCACAGATTCTTTTCTTTTTTTAAGGGATGTAAGGCACAACCTGATGACTGTTAATGCTGCTGCTGCTGCTGCTGCTAAGTCGCTTCAGTCGTGCCCGGCTCTCTGCGACCCCATAGACAGCAGCCCACCAGGCTCCCCCGTCCCTGGGATTCTCCAGGCAAGAACACTGGAGTGGGTTGCCATTTCCTTCTCCAATGCTTGAAAGTGAAAGTGAAGTCGCTCAGTCGTGTCCGATTCTTAGCGACCCCATGGACTGCAGCCTACCAGGCTTCTCCGTCCTTGGGATTTTCCAGGCGAGAGTACTGGAGTGGGGTGCCATTGCCTTATCCAATAGGGTTTGTTTGTTTATTTATTTATTTATTTCATGCTGCAGCCTCCAAAATAAATAAATCTTAGTTCCCACCCAGGGATTGAATCCCTACTCCCTGCATTTGAAGAGCAGAAGCTTAACCACTGAACCACCAGGGAAGTCCCAGCCACAGATATGTTTTTTTAAGGTATAAAATTTTTTAATTCGTTTATTTTTTAATTGAAGGATAATTGCTTTACAATATTGTGTTGGTTTTTGCCATAATCATCATGAACTGACCATCAGTTCAGTTCAGTCGCTCAGTCGTGTCCGACTCTTTTCGACCCCATGAGTTGCAGCATGCCAGGCCTCCCTGTCCGTCACCAACTCCCTGAGTTCACTCAGACTCACGTCCACGGAGTCAGTGATGCCATCCAGCCATCTCATCCTCTGTCATCCCCTTTTCCTCCTGCCCCCAATCCCTCCCAGCATCAGAATCTTTTCCAATGATAGATATACATATATTCTGTCCTCCTTCAATCTCCCTCCCACCTCCCATCCCATCCCACCCCACCTTCTAGGTTGTCACGGAGCCAGGGTGTGTGTTCCCTGAGTCCTACTGCAAATTCCCACTGGCTATCTATTTTACATATGGTTGTGTATAAGTGTCCATGCTACTCTCTCCATTCGTCCCTGGCTCTCTTCTTCCAACTCCCCCATCCCATGTGGATTAGTCTGTTCTTTATGCCATCTGCAGATTCTTTTTTTTATTATTAATTTATTTTTACTGAAAGATAATTGCTTTACAGATTTTTGTTGTTCTCTATCAAACCTCAACATGAATCAGCCTGGATTCTTAAACTACTATGTTGGTTCCCCACCCGCCCCCACCCCCGCTCCTCCCCAACCAAGCATCCACGGCTGACAGTAAGAGCAGACAGCTAATGGCCCCATCAGGATAGTTAAGTTCCCCAGAAAAGATTCCCCCATGGGGACTCTTCCCAGAGCAAAGAGAACTCAAATGACCAAGGAGATAGCCACGTAGTACTGAGCACGTTTACTAGCAGGTCTGCTGGGAATCTAAGTGACACAAATTGGGCACAACACATCTGAGAACCTGCCTGCTGGGAACTCAAATCCAAGTGCCCCCAAGGACCCTCAGGAAAACACCAAGCAGATCTTGATGTTGCTGGTGGGCATGTAAATTGGTTTGGCCACTTGGGAGGATAGAAGCTGGTAAAACACACATAAATGTCCATGGCTTTATTTCTATTTTTAGGGAGATGTCCTAGACTTCAGTTTACACATATACCCAAAGAAACAAGTATCAAGAGGCTCACTGCAACGTTTTTTATAGTTGTTGTTGTCCAGTTGCTCAGTCGTGGCTGATTCTTTGAGAGCCCATGGACTGTAGCACACCAGGCTTCCCTGTCCACCGTGTCCCAGAGCTTGCTCAAATTCATGTCCAGTGAGTTGCTGATGCCATCCAACCATCTCGTCCTCTGTTATCTTCTTCTCCTCCTGTCTTCAATCTTTCCCAGCATCAGGGTCTTTTCCAGTGAGTTGGCTGTTTGCATCAGGTGGCCACAGTATTGGAGCTTCAGCTTTAGGATCAGGCCCTCCAATGAATATCCAGGACTGATTTCCTTTAGGATTGACTGATTTGATCTCCTTGCAGTCCAAAGGACTCTCAAGAATCTTCTCTCTTATAATAACAAAAGATGAAACTTAAGTACATGTTCATCAATAGGAAAATTTATAAATAAAGTATAACTGTACTATGGGTTTACTGTACAGAAAGTCATTGAATCAACAGGGTTAGGTAGATCTCAAAAAGCTAATACTAAGAAAAGCAAGTTGAAGGAAGATGTGATGATAGCTTTATAAAATCTTTGTTTAATTTTATAGAGGCTATACATATATATTATAACATTGTTTAGGTAAGTTTTTTACAAACACATAAAAAACCATTAGCTCTTGGACATATGTACATTCGTTTTTTATTTTTATTTTTTTAATTGACTGCAAGTATATAGACCGAGTTCCAATGGCTGTTGCTTCGTAGTGGTAAAAAGGAATATGATGGAATTTGGCCAAAGAGGTCAAAGAAGATTTTAACTTTATTTACAGTGTTCTATTTTTTCTTTCTAAAAAGTGATTGAAACAAGTATAAAAGCCTATTAACCATTATATAATTCTGGGTGGTGAGAACATCATGTTTATACCTTTTGTTATTTAAAACAAAATTTTCTTCTGACAAAAAAGCTAAAGGGAAGTTTGCCAAACCAGGAGTATTAGCTCTTCTTGAACTAGCCACCTAGACAGAGTTCCCAGGTGATTTGTTTGTTTGCATTTTACAGAGGTACTTTCTTGTCTTGGTCATCCAGTGTGGATTGCAAGCCCATCCTTAACCTCCAGTTAATTGTTGTCAATACAAAATTGTTGTCAAATACAAAAAAAAAGTTACAAAAACCATACAAGAAATTTCAGCATCTATTACCTCTGGTTTCCCCAAATGTTAATATTGTTTAGTTGATCATTTGTCTTTATCATGCTAACTTTCTATCAGTGTGTATATATATATATATATATATATATATATATATATATATCATACATACATGATTTTTCTATAGATCATATATGTATATATATATATGATTTTTTTTCCAGTGCAATGTTTGAGAGTAAATAGCACACAGAACACCCCTCTGTGTCTATTGTTTAGAACCTCAGGATGGGACTTCCCTGGTGGTCAAGGATCCAACTCTGCACTCCTAATACAGGGGGCCCAGGTTCAATTCCTGGTCACGGAACTATAGATTCTGCATGCTTCAGTTAAGACCCAACGCAGCCAAATAAATACATAAATAAAAATAAATATAAACAAATAGATAAATATGCCTGCTTTCTCCTCAGAAGGCAGGCTGTAGTTTAAAAAACAAAAACTTCAGGACATCCTGTTATATAACCACTGCACACTTAGCAAAATTAGGAAATTCAGATGTTACACTTTTATTACCTAATGTACAGGACTTAATTGGCACTTGTCTCCCTCCTGCCCTTATCTAGGACGGTACCCTTCCGGATCACATATTATGTTGACCTGTCCACTCTCTCTTCTTTTTAACTGAAATATAGTTGATTTACAATATTGTGTTAATTTCTGCTGTACAACAAAGTGATTCCATATATATATACATTTTAAAACATTCTTTTCCATTATGATTTATCATAGGATATTGACTACCGTTCTCTGTGCTTACAGTTGGACCTTGTTTTGCATGTGTGTGTGTGTTTTGTTTTTGTTCTGGCCATGCCACATGGCTTGCAGGATCTTAGTTTCCTAATCAGGGGTTGACACTGGGCCTTCAGCAGTGAAAGCCCAGAGTCCTAATCACTAGACTGCCAGGGAATTCCCCAGATAGACCTTGTTGTTTATCCATTCCAACCTCCCACTCCATCCATCCCCCATCCCCCGTCCCCTTGGCTGCCACCAGCCTGTTCTCTATGTGCAGGACTCTGTTTCTGTTTCATGGATAGGTTCATTTGTGTCATATTTTAGATTCCACTTATAAGTGATATCACATGGTATTTGTCTGTCTCTCTTTTTGTCTAGTCTCTTTTAATCTAGGGCGGTACCTTCCTTGTCGTCTCTTGCTGGGTATTTAATAGCCCAGTTACTTTGTAGACTGTCCCTCCATTTGGATGTGTCTCATATTCCCTCAGGACTAAGATTCAGGGTATGAAGTTTGGGTCAGTACACCCTACCAGTGATGCTATGTCCTTCCCAGTGCATCCTATCAAGAAGTACAGAACAATCTTCTAAAAACATCAGACCATCCTTCTCCCTTCTTAATCTCTGTAACCCTTTCTTATCTGTTATACTCAGATACATGAAGTCCATGGCCAGGCCCTATATGACCTATCTTGTGCCTACCCCTCTAGCTCATCTCAAGCCTCTCTCATTGTAATCCCACAATAGCCCCACAAACCTTTCTGAACCTTACCTTGGCCAAGTTCATTCCTACCTCAGGGCCTTTGCATTTACTCATCCTCTGCCTAAAATGCTCTGTCTCCACATCTTTGCCTGACTGGTTCATTCTTACTCTTCAGGTCACAGCTCAAATGTCACCTCCAAGAAGCCCACCCTGATCACCCTTTCAAATGTGGTCCCACCACACCAGCCATTCCCCATCTCAGGCACTGTTCTATTTTCCCCAGAACACTTGCCACTACTGAAAATACCTTGCTTAATTATTCACATGCTTGATTTTCCAAAAATCTTTCTTTCCCTCACTAGAATAAGCTAAGTGCCTCATTTGTCACCATATTCAAGGCATGTTACACAGTGACTGGCACTGAATGGGAACATAGTAAATATTTGTTGAATTATTGAGTCAATTGCTCTGAATTCTATCTGAATACAGAAAGAGTCATCAGAAACAGCAGCATTATAATCTAATAACTTAAATGTAATAACTAGTTAAATCTAATAACTTAAATGTAAAACTTCAGTTCAGTCGCTCAGTCGTGTCCGACTCTTTGTGACCCCATGAATTGCAGCACGCCAGGCCTCCCTGTCCATCACCAACTCCCAGAGTTCACCCAAACTCATGTGCATCGAGTCAGTGATGCCATCCAGCCATCTCATCCTCTGTCGTCCCCTTCTCCTGCCCCCAATCCCTCCCAGCACCAGAGTCTTTTCCAATGAGTCAACTCTTGGCATGAGGTGGCCAAAGTACTGGAGTTTCAGCTTTAGCATCAGTCCTTCCAAAGAATACCCAGGACTAATCTCCTTTAGAATGGACTGGTTGGATCTCCTTGCAGTCCAAGGGACTCTCAAGAGGCTTCTCCAACACCACAGTTCAAAAGCATCAATTCTTTGGCACTCAGCTTTCTTCACAGTCCAACTTTCACATCCATACATGACCACTGGAAAAACCATAGCCTTGACTAGACAGACCTTTGTTAGCAAAGTAATGTCTCTGCTTTTGAATATGCTATCTAGGTTGGTCATAACTTTCCTTCCAAGGAGTAAGCGTCTTTTAATTTCATGGCTGCAGTCACCATCTGCAGTGATTTGGAGCCCAGAAAAATAAAGTCTGAGACTGTTTCCACTGTTTACCCATCTATTTCCCATGAAGTGATGGGACCAGGTGCCATGATCTTAGTTTTCTGAATGTTGAGCTGTAAGCCAACTTTTTCACTCTCCTTTTTCACTTTCATCAAGAGGCTTTTTAGTTCCTCTTCACTTTCTGCCATAAGGGTGGTGTCATCTGCATATCTGAGGTTATTGATATTTCTCCCAGCAATCTTGATTTCAGCTTGTTCTTCTTCCAGCCCAGCGTTTCTTATGATGTACTCTGCATATAAGTTAAATAAGCAGGATGACAATATACAGCTTCGATATACTCCTTTTCCTATTTGGAACCAGTCTGTTGTCCCATGTCCACTTCTAACTGTTGCTTCTTGATCTGCATATAGGTTTCTCAAGAGGCAGGTCAGGTGGTCTGGTATTCCCATCTCTTGAAGAATTTTCCACAATTTATTGTGATCCACACAGTCAAAGGCTTTGGCATAGTCAATAAAGCAGAAATAGATGTTTTTCTGGAACTCTCTTCCTTTTTCCATGATCCAGCAGATGTTGGCAATTTGATCTCTGGTTCCTCTGCCTTTTCTAAAATCAGCTTGAACATCTGGAAGTTCACGGTTCACATATTGCTGAAGCCTGGCTTGGAGATTCAATCCCTGGTCAGGGAACTGAAATCCCAAAATCTGAGTGGTCAAAAAAAAAAAAAAAAAAGTGATGGTTTTAAAATAAGTCCACAATCCTTTGATACTCCTCCTTTGAAAAGCTTAAGCTAATTCTCCTTTCCTGGAGTTTGGGGCAGGCTTAGTGACTCATTTCTAGCTGAACTTAGTGACTCACTTCTAACCATGACTCACTTCTAACCAAGGCAGGATGTCACAATGGACAGTGTAACCTGACTTAAATCACTGAGGCTCTGTGGCTTCCACCTTGCTGTCTGGGGACACTCACTCTGGAGGAGGATGGTCACCACATCTGGAGACAGGCACAACCCTATGGGGGCTTCCCATAGGTGGCTTCCCATGGCGGCTCAGTGGTCAAGAATCCACCTGCCAATGCAGGAAGCACAGGATAGTTGGGTTTGATCCTTGGGTCAAGAAGATCCCCTAGAGAAGGAAATGGCAACCCACTCCAGTATTCCTGCTTGGGAAATCACATGGACGGCAGAGCCTGGCGGGCTGTAGTCCATGGGGATTGCAGAGTCAGACACAACTTCGTGACTAAACAATAGCACTGTGGACAGATACATGTGACAAGGAGTTAAGCGTCCCTGCAAAGAGCCGGTCGGAACTTGCTGGCCTGTAAGGGAGCCATCAGGGGAATGGATCTTTCAGCCCCAGTTAGGGCTATGTCTTACCTGCAATTTCTTGAGCCCTAGATCAGAACCCCCCAGTGAAACCACTCCAGAATTCCTGGAAACTGTGTGAGATAGTACTGTGCATTGTTGCTTCAAGCTATTAATTTCTAGGGTAATTTGTTCTGCCGTGGTAGATGAAGTGAAGTCGCTCAGTCATGTCCGACTCTTTGTGACCCCATGGACTGTAGCCTACCAGGCTCCTCTAGTCCATGGGATTTTCCAGGCAATAGTACTGGAGTGGATTGTCATTTCCTTCTCTAGGGGATCTTCCTGACCCAGGGATCGAACCCGGGTCTCCTGCATTGTAGACAGACGCTTTACCGTCTGAGCCACCAGAGAAGTCCATGTGAGGACTGTTCACATATAAATCCAGATAGCTGGTTTCTTTTGAACATCAAGATAGGAAAGCACTGGGCCTGATTTCTTGTATGTCCACACCAGTTGGAGGTAAATACCACTGCTCTCCACGGATGCAGCGGACGTCAACATTTGTCTTGGATCCTGCCATTCCCCATCATGTCTCAGGCTTGAGGCCTGGGGTCACTTGTCTTCTGACACCAAGCCTGCACTACTCCCTGAATGATCTGCTTGTACCTTGACATGTTGGAGTTCACAACCTCTCATTTATCACTTTTTTTTTGCCACACTGAGGCATGCAGAATCTTAGTTCCCTGACCAGGGATGGAACCTGCAACCCCTGCAGTGGAAGTGCAGAATATTAACCACTGCACCACCAGGGAAGTTCCCACAACCTCTCATTCAGTGAGTCTAAGACAGTGATAAGCAAATACCCAGATTCATTCATTCATTCAGCTGATATTTATTGAGCACCACAAGGGACCAGGCACTCCCTGAGGACTGGAGCAGTGAACAATACAGACCCAAAGGATCCGGGGTTTTCATCCTAGGAGTTTTCATCCTAGAAGGTAGAAACAGGACATGTGAGAAACAAGTAGTGAGACATGTGACATGTGATCGTTGCTAGAGTGGGATATAATATCTACCGATTAATGTCTATCTCTCCATCCATCCATCCATTCATCTATTTCTCTCTAGATATGTATGTTATATATATATATATGTATATATTTTAAGGAAACAAAAAATTTTGCTTATTTATTTATTTTTGGCTGTGCTGAGTCTGTTGCTATGCCGGTTTTTCTCTAGTAGTAGCAAGCCGTGGCTACTCTTCGTTGCAGGGCACAGGCTTCTCATTGCAGTGGCTTCTCTCATTGCAGAGCATGGGCTCTACAGCATGAGGGCTTCAGTAGTTCTGGTGCACAGGCTCAGTTGCTCCTTGGCACATGGGATCTTCTTGGATCAGGGACAGAACCTGTGTTTCCTGCATTGACAGGCAGGTTCTTTACCACTGAGCCACCAGGATTGCCCAATAGATAGAGAGAGAGAGAAAGAGAGAGAGAGAGAGAGATACTTAGATCTCTCGGTATGCATATTTAGACCTCTAGGTATTTATATTTACCTCTAGATATAGGTGAGCAGGTAAAGAAGATATGGATGCCAGAGAAAGGGGGTAGCAGTGAGGCAGGGTGACTGACAGGCCTCCCCTAAGACTGTGACATTTGAGAGGAACCCGAAGAAGGTAAGGGAAGGAACCACAGAGATGTTTGTGGGAAGAGAATTCCTGGGGAGGGCGTTGAGGGCGGAGGCGCTGAGGTGGAGGCCCGCCTGGTGCTGTCAGGGAGGCCAGGAGACAAGAGGCTGGAGGAGACCAGCTCAGAGAGAACGGGAGGGGCTCACCCTTGACGGTATTTCTGTGTAAATTCAGGGTCTCCACAGGAGTGCAAAGGGGCCTCTTGTGCCACGAATAACGGTGGTTTCTTTCTAGCAAGGAGAACTTTAAAAGCTACCTTTTGGCAGTCCACAGTAGGACAGAGCCTGTCTGTGAGAGAGGCTTTTACTTTGGGTCCCATGTCACTTTAGGAGGGTGTAGTCTGAGGAAGGAGGATAGAAAATGCTGTAAGAAAACACAAGTATATAGAAGCACATAACAGAGCTTCTCAGAAGCTGAGACAGGCCTGGGACGTTTTAGGCCTATCTATCTATCCATTTTATCTATCTAATCTATCTGTCCATCTATTTTATCTATCTATCCATCCATCCACATCCACCTATTTCTCTCTCTGTAGATCTCTATTTATATCTAGCTCTAGATATAGGTAGATATCTAGTATCTATTATATACAGCTGGCCATTGAACAACACGGGTTTGAGCTGCATGGATACGTTTATACACAATTTTTTTTCAATAGTAAAAGCTGCAACCATGTGTTATCACTTATATGTGGAATCTAAAATATGACCCACATGAATTCATCTATGAAACAGAAACAGACTCACAGACATAGAGACCAGACTTGGGGTTGCCAAGAGGGAGGGGCTGGGGGGAGACAGCTTGGGAGTTTGGGAATTAGCAGATGCAAACTATTGCATATAAAATAGATAAACAACAAGGTCCTACTGTATAGCCCTGAGAACTATATTCAATATCCTGTGATAAACCAGAATGGAAGAGAATATGAGAAGGTGTATGTGGACATGTATAACTGGATCACTTTGTTGTACAGAAGACATTAACATAACATTGTAAATCAACTATGCAGCAATAAAATTTTTAAAAACTGCAGTGCTACATGAATCCACAGATATGGAGGAACCGTGGAAATGGAGGATTATGTAAGTTACACTTAGGATTTTCTACTTCGTAGAGGGCGGGTGACCCTAATCTCCACTTTGTTCAACGGTCAATTGTATTTATACACACACACACATATAGTATAATATCTATACAGTATCTATATCTATGCATGTGTGCATACTAAGCTGCTTTAGTCATGTCTACTCTTTGTGATCCTACGGACCATAGCCTGCCAGGTTCCTCTGTCCATGGGATTCCCCAAGCAGGAATACTGGAGTGCATGCCCTCCTGCAGGGGATCTTCCTGACCCAGGGATCAAACCTGCATTTCTTATATCTCCTGCATTGGCAGGCAGGTTCTTTACCACTAGTGCCACCTGGGAAGCCCCATCTTTATCTATACATTTACACATGTGGATATATAGGTATATAATTTTTAAAATGCATGTGAAAAATTCCAGCATATATGCTTTCCAGCATATATTTAATAGTATATATAGTTAAACTTCCAGTACTTTTTTTTGCTTTTAAATATTGTAGTACTTTTTAAAAGTTTTATTTGTTTAGTTATTTTTGGCTGCGCTGAGTCTTTGTTGCTGCATGCAGGCATTCTCTAGTTGCACAGAGCCAGGGCTACTCTTCATTGAGGTGGTCGGGTTTCTCACTGCAATGGCTTCTCTTGTTTTGGAGCACGGGCTCAGTAGTTCTGGCGCACGGGTTTAGTTGCTCCACAGCATGTGGGATCTTGCTGGGTCAGCGATCAAACCTGTGTCCCCTGCACATTGGCAGGTGGATTCTTAACCACTGGACCACTAGGGAAGCCTGTGGTACATTTTGAATACTTACTTTGAACAAACTAAGTCTTATAAGACAGAGTAATCACTAATGCAGCATTCCTGTGCTATTTGTAAGATAATTACAGAGTGTATTGACTTCCTAGGACTGCTATAACAAAATATCAACTGGGTGCCTAAAATGAACAGAAATGTAGTCTCTCACGGTTCTGGAAGCCTGAAATCAAGGTGCTGACAGGACTGTGCTCTCTGGAGCTTCCAGGGGAGACTCCATTCCAGGCTCTTGTTTTGGCCACTGGTATTGCTGGCATCTTTGGGGTCCCTCCATTTGCAGATGCAACCCTGGCACCATGTGGCATCGTCCCTGTGTCCCTGCCTCCATGTGTGTCTGTGTCTTCATCTCCTTCTCTGATAAGGATTCACCCTAGACCTCCTCTTGAATACATCTGCAAAATGTCTTGAATATATCTGCAAAAACCTTATTTCCAAATAAGGTCTATTCGCAGGTACAGGGGTTAGGCATATCTTTCTTGGAGTGGGGCACAATTCAATCCTTAACATAGAGTTTATAAAACATTGTGAATGTGTAGTGTGCTTTGGGGAATGGATCAGTGCAGGGGTTAATAGTCAGCTACCTGTAAGTTTAGATTTATCTTCTTTTTTTTTAAATAGACTAATTTTATTTCTCATATCTTTTTTTAAATATTTAAAAACATAAACCTTATTTTCCTTAAGTAAACATGAACTGTCTTGTATATTAGCATTTTATAGATTGGTGAACATAAATATCAGTTTTAATATTTAAAAAAATTTTTTTATAAAGAACATCTCAGGATGACACCAAACGTATTTATTAATAGTCCAAAATCTCTTTAGTTTCTCTGTAAAAGGAAGTTAGTGTTCAGTAATTAATGTTTCAAAATCTTATTTTATTTGGAAATGACCTAGCTATTTAATAAACTTTTATCATCATTTAGTTTAGCACAACCCTAGAAATTTAAGTTACCCCAATCTTCGGAGATTATTTTGGATAGACATTTCTAAAATATAATTATTTTTACTAGAGTTTATCTAAAAGTTTTCATCTCATTTATGTATATTTATATATATAAACAGTTGCTTTCTTTGTTGACAAATTTAGTTTACTAAACCTAGGCACAACAAAAGTTTTACATAATGTTGATGACTTAAGACATGTCTTTAGTAGATTAGCAAACAAACGTTAATGTTAGATTTTTAATATTGAATATTTTTCAGTTCACATGAACCTGAATTTAAATAGAGTTCATTTATAAATTAACCTCATATTATCCAAAAACAAAGACAGACACTGAGACACAGATAAATTTAGACAGAGAGATCTCATAGTTTTCCACTTGAAATTTAAAACGTCACTTTGCCCCTTCTATTTTTTTTTTTCTTGGTTTGAATTCTACCAATTTGTTCATGGCTGGAGTCCCAGATAGAGTGGGCTGTGTGTCCCAAGGACATGATAAGAATTAACTTCAGGTTTTTTTCCCAGGCCTGTTTTTGTTTCTCAAGCAGAATTGGAGCTCCAAAAAAGTATTTTAACAAGCCAACTTTTTCCTAATTGCACGTGCGAGAAGAACAGGTTTTGTAATTTCAAAAAAGATTTTATTTTAACCAGTTTTTTTCGGAGTCTAAAGAATATCATGGGCATTCAGTGTCAAAATGTCATCTCTCTTTTTTGTAGTCATAGTTTCATAGTTAAAAATTAAACTAGAGAATGTTCAAATTGGCTCTGATGACAGGGGTAGCCTGGCTGATAAGATGTTGTCCCAGCAGGAATTGTCTCTCTGGGGAGGTGAGGTCTTCTTTTAAAATAAAGAAAGCCTGTCCTTTAACCTCTATTTTCTCCCAGGCTCTTGAGTAGTATCACCTCACCTGTTCTATAGCCTGATCTTCCATAAGTTCTTGATCTTGAGTTCTCCCCCAATCTCCACTGCCTATCAATTGATTTAAAGAAATGGAGATCTGCCTGGCTTGGTCATGAGCCACCATAATCAAATGGGAACCCTCAGGTAGTCCCTGCTTTATTCTCAAGGTAAAAGGAGAATTTACTCCACAATTTGAACAGCTTGCTTAAGTTTCTTTAGTGTTTTGAAGGGGATCTGTTTGTGTACAGCCTCATACACCCCATTAGGATTATTAGGATCTGTCCCAGGAGCTATCCGTTCATGTATTGTCACTGGAAATAACATAGTTATAGCCTCCAAGTCACTCTCCTGTCAAGTCTGACAAATACCTTTCTGGAGGGGTGACAGAACTGCTGTCTGTCTTAAGGAAGGAAAAGCCTGAGCCGCTCCAGTGGTTAAGACAGGAGAGGGAGGAAAAGGAGGCAGAGGAAACTGTCTTCCCTAAACAAAGGTACAGAAAGAACTGCAGCTTTAAGAGCCTCCTGTGTTTTTTTCTACCCCCTCCACCTCTGCATATTCAGGTCCTCCCTTTGATGGGGTTTCAGGTTCATCCTCATTCCCTTTTGAGCTTTCTGGGGTCTGAAGAGGTTCTAAAATGGATTTTATCAGTGCCCAAGTTGACCAGATAGATACAGGCAAGGGCACTCCCTTACAAAGAAGTTTCTCTGATTCACTATCTACCTTCTCCCATGTTCCTAAATCTAGAGAGGGAACCATGAGCAATGTTTCTCAATGGTTTGTAAAAGCTCCAATAGCCGGCCCTCGTTTATTTTTGTTCCCCTCACTTTTAGAACCTGCCTTAAGAGGCATATATGGCCAGTATTGTTCCGAACTATCTGAATTTCCCATGCTTAACCCCAGTTTCAGTGCCTGAGAGAGTATTACTTACCGCAAAGGGGGACTTTTAGAGGCCTTACCCCACTCTTCTTCAGGACCGTGTGCCGATATTTCAGCTTCAGTTTCTCTTGATATTTTAGCTTCAGTTTTGCTTGATATTTCAACTTCAGTTTCATTCTTGGCGATCCTTCACTTTCGAGCCCCATGTTGGGCACCGCTTCTGTGGCCAGCAGAGCAGGTAAAGATTGAAAGTGGTCGATGCACAGTCTGGGGAAAAGAAACTAGAGACAGAATTAAAGTTTTAAAGACGGGACTGGGAGACTCAAGACTCCTTGGATCGAGAGCCCTGTTCCTCAGAGCCGCATCACTTTTATTTAGTGTCTTGGCAAGCAGAAAGTATCTGTTGTGCCACAACGACGTCAGCCTTCTGTGTCCCCAGTCACGTCGCCCATTTTATTGATTACTTTAAACTATTTTTGTTATTTTCTTGTACGAGAGGTATCACCTGGCTGAAGCTCATAGACCTGCATATGCCTTGGAAAAACATCTTGGTGTGTGCACAAGCAGCGTTCTGAGTTTGTGCTGACCTGGTTTTCCAAGGTCCACATTATGTTTTTCCTTAGCTTAGCAGGGCATGAAGACTGACTGATCAACCTGATATACTTTTATTTGGGTGATGCTGTATTGCTATATTTTGCTTTTATTCTTTTCCCATGGTGATTTTCTCGTGGCTTAGCCAGAGCAACAGTTGGCTATTAACCCCTGCAAATCAGCCTGGGGCACAAGCTCAGGGGTGTGTGATGAGTGTTTTCTTCTACTGATGCTGACAGCATATGTCAAGACTGCCTGTATGTATCCTCCTCACCCGGTTGGAAGCTGGGGAAGGAGCAGGGCTCTGGGTCTTCCTACATCACTCTCTGTCTTACACAATAGTCATGACACTGGTAAATCTCAGATTGTTCAAATCTTCCACTCCTAACAGCCGTTTGTTTTTAAGTTTTTTCCCCCCTGAAACAATGCGGCAGTTAATATCCTTAAACATATCTGGGGCTCTTGTTGTTATGGAACTTCTTATTTTATTAAAGATCAATGATTTTGGGTTGTGCTGGGACTTCACTGCTACGTGGGCTTTTCTCTAGTTGTGGCGAGGGGGGCTGCTCTCTAGTTGCTCTAACTCTCACTGCAGGGGCTTCTTTGGCTGTGGAGAGCAGGCTCTAGCGCTGCAGTGCCAGAAGTTGTGGTTCCCAGGCTCTAGGGTGTGGGCTCAGTAACAGTGGCGTGTGGGCTTAGTTGTCCCGTGGCATGTGGGATCTGGGAGTGGAACCTGCATCTCCTGCATTGACAGGCAGATTCTTTACCACTGAGCTACCAGGGAAGCCCTGTTTTATTTTATGTATTTGGGTTGTGTTTGCAGCTTGCAGGATCTTAGTTCTCCAACCAGGGATTGAAATCAGGTGCTTGGGAGTGAAAGTGTGGAGTCCTAACTGGACTCCTAACTGTTGGACCACCTGTTATGGAACTTGAGATTCCTCAAGAGGAATTGCTAGGTTAAAGGAATGTGTATTTTCTATTTTCCCTAGACGTTGGCAAACTGGTGTTGAACTGTAGTTTTCATTTGTTTTTCCTGATTATTAGTGATATGTATATCTTTTTCATCTTCATGTGCCATTTTAGCCTCATAGTTCAAAATGTGTCTCCTCAGGAGTAATCTGATGATAGCATTACAAGTTGTTTGTTTTTTTTTTTCTCTTGGATAATATCAATATGAAATGTTCTGAGTCATGATCTGTGACGTATTTCATCCTATTTCCTTTCCATTCACATAAGCGAATACATTAAATAACTCTTTGAAGTATAAGCCAAGAGTATGCATAGTAGGCAGAATAACGGCCCCAGAGATGTCCATGTGCTAGTCCTAGGAGCCTACTGTGATTATGTTATCTTCCACCACGGACGAAACTTTGCAGGTATGATTGATGATAGGGACCTTGAGATGGAAAGACCATTCAGATGGGCCTCCTCTGATCACAGGAGTCCAACAAAGTGGAGAACTGGCTGAGGTCAGAGTAAAACCTGTGATAGTAGAAGACAGGTTGGAGCGATGTGACATTGCTGGCTTTGAAGATAGAGGAAGGGGCTGTGAACCGAGGAGCGTGGGTGCCTCTAAGAACTGGAAGAAGCAGTCAAACAGATTCTTAGAATCTCCAGAAAACGCTGATTTTAGCCCAGTGAGACATGTAGCCCCTGTAGACCTTAATAAGATAAGAAATCTGTGTTATTTTAAACCACTAATATTCTGGTAATTTGTTAGGGCAGCTGTAGGATTCGAAAACAATATGGGACATCATAAGCCTGTTTCCAGATAATGTATTCAGCTCCATTTTTTAAAGGGTAGCCTGTTTCTAAACTTTACATAATGATAAATTAAACAAGGCTGTTGCATTTCCAAATACCTTAAAAGATTCATCCTCATTTAAATGTACATCCTAAGGACCTCCCTGGTGGTCCAGTGGCTAAGACTCCACACTCCCAGTGCAGGGGGCACGGGTTTGATCCCTGGTCAGGGAACTAGATCTGGTATGCTGCAACTGAGAATTGGTGCAGCCAAATAAGTAAAAATACATATATAAAAATTGTATATTCTGTATCTGGGTTAGGAGAAGGCTAAGTGAATTCTAGCCCAGTCTTTAACTCATAAGCAGATGGTCAGGTGACAGTGATTTTTTAGAGACCTGAATGTGAATGGATTTTTTAAATGTCCCCTACTATTTCCTTGTTCTTGTTGTTCAGTTGCTAAGTCATCTCTGACTCTTTTCAACCCCATGGATTTCATCACACCAGGCTTCCCTGTCTCCCAGAGTTTGCTCAAATTCATGTCTATTGAGTCAGTGATGCCATCCAACCATCTCATCCTCTGTCACGCCCTTCTCCTCCTGCCCTCAGTCTTTCCCAGCATCAGGATCTTTTCCAATTTCCTTAAGTCAAATAAAAATAAATTAACTTAGAATCACAGAATTTTGAAATAGGCAGGAGCCTTGCTAAGGTAAAATTCAAACTCTGTTGCTAACCAGAAATTCACTAACCTATAATTTGCTGTAAGTTGCTCACTGGAATAATAAAGTGGACTTTTGAGTGAATACACGTATGAATAAAATTTTGCAGTGTAAGTTTTTCGACCAATATTTATTACATACCTCCTATGTGCTGGGCCCTGTTCCAGGTCCTGGAGAGAATTACTGGGCAAAGTGGGAAAAAATCCCTGCTCTCAGTGGAGCAGACATTTCAGAGGAGAAAGACAGAAATAGAACACAAAATAAGTACATCATATATGACATAGTTGGTCAGAGGGTTGCAGGGGTTAAGAAAAAAAACAAGGTAAGAGGGTTCAGAGTGAGAGGAAGAGGGTGGTAATTTTTAACAGGGTGTGTCAGGAGAGATACTCCTGAAAAATGTCACTGGACCAAAGTCTTTTTTTATTATTATTATTTTATTTATTTAGTTTTGGCTGTGTTGGTCTTTATTGCTGTATGGGCTTTTCTCTAGTTGTAGTGAGCTGCGGCTTCTCTCTAGTTGCTGTGCATGAGCTTCTCATTGTGGTGGCTTCTTTTATCGCAGAGCACTGGCTCTAGGGCCCCTGGGGCCTCAGTATTTGCAGCATGTGGGCTCAACAGTTGTGGTTTCCAGGTTCTAGAGCGCAGCCTCAGTAGTTGTGGAGCAGGAGCTTGGTTGCCCTTCAGCACGTGGGATCTTCCCAGATCAGGGATCGAGCCCATGTCTCCTGTATTGGCAGGTGGATTCTTTACCACTGAGCCACTAGGGAAGCCCCTGGACCAAAGTCTTAACGGAAGTAAGGGCCAAAGCTATACGATATCTGTGGGAAGAGCACTCAGACAAGAACAGTCAGTGCAAAGGCCCTGAGGTGGAACGTGTCTGGCCCAGGAGTCAGTGGAAGGAAGAATGGAGGGAAACAGGCTCTGGAGGTATTAGAGAATGATCAGTTGGGGCAGGACCTTGTAGGCCACTCTAAGAACTTTGGTTTGTATTCCCAGTGAGTAAATAATATATATATATATATATATATATATATATATATATATATAATAATTATTCCACAAAACTGCACATCATGTTGCCAATGCACTATAACCTCTGGAAAGTGAAAGTGAAGTTGCTCAGTCATGTCCGACTCTTTGCGACCCATGGACTGTAGCCCACAAAGCTCCTCCGTCCATGGGATTCTCCAGGCAAGAATACTGGAGTGGGTTGCCATTTCCTTCTCCAATAACCTCTGGAGTGTGGGCTTAAACTTTAGTGTATTAAAGAATCAAGGCTACTGCAAGCAACCATTTCTTTTCTTCCTTTATTTTTTTTAAATTATTTATATTTATTTATTTACTTTTGGCTGCACTGGGTCTTCATTGTGGTGCATGGGCTTAGTTACTCCATGGGATGTAGGATCTTACTTCCCCAACCAGGAATCAAACCCATGTCTCCTGCATTGGAAGGTGGATTCTTAGCCACTGAACTGCCAGGAAAGTCTGAAGCAACCATTTCTGACTGATGTATCAGGTGTGAAAAATAAAACCATTGGTCTAGATGAAAATCTAGGTTGCATAGGCTTCTATTGTTGACATAACAGAAAAAAATTGGAGGCAATGTGATGGAGCCTTAACTGGGAGTCTCTGGCCGAAGAATTGTTACATGTTTCCTACCTGACTTCAGGAGGCATTCAGTTCTGTATTAGCTCTGTATAGGCTCTTCTTAGACATCCTGGAATGTGAAATTAAGTGAGCCTTATAAGAAGCATTGCTACCAATAAAGCTAGTGAAGGTGATGGAATTCCAGCTGAGCTATTTAAAATCCTAAAAGATGATGCTGTTAACGTGCTGCACTCAGTATGTTAGCATATTTGGAAAACCCAGCAGTGGCCATAGGACTGGAAAAGTCAGTCTTCATCCCAGTTTCAAAGAAGGGCAGTGCTAAAGAATGTTCAAACTACTGGACAATTGTGCTCACTTCCCATGCTAGTGACATTATATTCTAAATCCTTCAAGCTAGGGTTCAGCAGTATTGAAACGAGAACTTCCAGATGTATAAGCTGGATTTAGAAAAGGCAGAGGAACCAGAGTTCAAATTGACAACATTTGTTGGATCATAGAGAAAGCAAGGGAATTCTAGAAAAACATCTACTTCTGTTTCCTTGACTACGCTAAAGCCTTTAATTGTGTGGATCACAACAAACTGTGGAAAATTCTTAAAGAGATAGGAATACCAGACCATCTTACCCATCTCTCAAGAAATCTGTATCTGGGTCAAGAAGCAACAGTTAGAACCTTACATGGAACAACTGACTAGTTCAAAATTGAGAAAGGAGTATGACAAGGCTGTATATTGTCACTCTGTTTATTTAACTTAAATGCAGAGTACAGCTTGCAAAATGCCAGGCTCGATGAAGCACAAGCTGGAATCAAGATTGCCAGGAGAAACGTTAACAACCTTAGATATTCAGATGATACCACCCTAATGGCAGAAAGTGAAAAGGAACTAAAGAACCTCCCGATGAAGGTTAAAGAGGAGAGTGAAAAAGCCAGCTTAAAACTCAATATTAAAAAAGTAAGATCATGGTATCTGGTCCCATCACTTCATGGCAAATAGAAGGGGAGAAAGTGAAAGCATGGCAGCTTTTCTCTTCTTCCACTCTAAAACCACTGCAGATGGTGACTGCAGCCATGAAATTAGAAGATACTTGATTACTGAAAGGAAGGCTATGACAAATATAGACAGCATATTAAAAAGCAAAGACATCACCTTGCTGACAAAGGTCCATATAGTCAAGGCAATGGTCTTTCCAGTAGTCATGTACGGATGGAGAGTTGGACCATAAGGAAGGCAGAGCACCAAAGTATTGATGCCTATGGTGCTGGAGAAGACTCTTGAGACTCCCTTAGACAACAAGGAGATCAAACCAGTTAGTCCTAAAGGAAATCAATCCTGTATATTCATTGGAAGGAGTGATGCTGAAGCTAAAGCTCCAATCATTTGGCCACTTGATGCAAAGAGTCGACTTATTGGAAAAGACCCTGATACTTAGATTGACGGCACAAGGAAAGAGGGTGACAGAGGATGAGATGGTTGGATGGTATCATTGATTCAGTGGACATGAACTTGGGCAAATTCTGGGAGATAATGAGGGACAGGGAAGCCTGGCATGCTACAGTCCATGAGGTTGCAAAAAGTAGGACAAGACTTAGCAACTGAACAGCAATCACAACAGGCTCTTCTACTCTGTGGTGACTAAATGTATGATTTATTTGTTCAGTATATGTCAACCCAAAACATAGATATGTGAGTAGGGGGGACAAATACAAAGATCAATGTGTTATTGTCCTTACCTACTTATTCTTTCATTCATTTACTTGTAACTGTCCTTGAAAAGCGATATATGAGAAATATGCCCTGTCCTCCAGAAGCTAAATTTTTAATTTAATTTTAAATTAAAGAAAAATTTTAAAATATTTATTTATTTGTCTGCCCCAGTCTTAGTTCCCCCATCCATCCTGGGTGGTTAATACTAAGTAATCAGATTCTCTTTCCTGGGAATATAGGTCTCTTTCAATCTTGAGTAGCAGGTATTTTGAACCCACTGCTGAACCCACTACTGTGGCCTAACTGATATTTCAACCCCAGAAACATTCGACTACATTTGTATGTATGTAATCCAGTACTTTGGCCACCTCATGCGAAGAGTTGACTCACTGGAAAAAACTCTGATGCTGGGAGGGATTGGGGGCAAGAGGAAAAGGGGACGACAGAGGATGAGATGGCTGGATGGCATCACTGACTTGATGGACATGAGTTTGAGGCCTGGCATGCTGCAATTCATGGGGTCGCAAAGAGTCAGACATGACTGAGCAACTGAACTGAACTGAACTGAATAGGGACAAAAGTGATGAATTATGTATTAGTAGTCACACTTTCATTCCTTCCCTGGCAGGATAAGAAAGTTCTGGTTGACAATTCAACATCATCCAGCTTCTCTCTCCATATTATATGCTTTGGAATATCTGTTGTGGGAAGGGGAGGAAAAGGTAACATCAAAACTTGTATGCATGCTAAATTGCTTCAGTTGTGTTTGACTCTTTGCAACCCTATGGACTGTAGTCCCACCAGGCTCCTCTGTCCCTGGGATTCTCTAGTCAAGAATACTGGAGTGGGTTGCCAGGCCCTCCTCCAGTGAATCTTCCTGACCTAGGCCAATACTTATTGGAGAGAAATTAACAATGATGGTAGATGGAAAGAAAGTGCCCTGGTGGGGAAGTTTAGGGTGTGATGAGCAAGAAAGATGATATTCTGGGAACTTTAAGGTATAAAGGGCTCCCCAGGTGGCTGAGTGGTAAAGAATACCTCTGCTAAAGCAGAAGACCTCAGTTCAACCCCTGCGTTGGAAAGATCCAGTGGAGGCAGAAATGGCAATCCTACTCCAGTATTCTTGCTTGGAAAATCTCATGGACAGAGGAGCCTGGCAGGCTGCGGTCCATGGGGTCACACAGATACAACTGGATACAACTGAGCACACAAGCAGATGCAGGTAGGGTATAAAATACACAGAACACTAGGAAACTGTAGAAAGGGTTTAAAGAGAGATCTTGGGAGTTACAAATGAGACCTCATCTAATATTCTTAGAAATAATAAAGACTGGAATCGGTTTCAATTGCCTTGACTGTGGGACTCCATTTTTCCAAGTGAAACGCCACAGAGACTGGATGTTTAGATGTCACATTCGGAATCCAGAGAACGTTTATGGATAAACACGTTTAATCAAAATTGTTCTGACATCAGTTAAGTATTCATTTTAACAAAGTGTCTTCCAGAGAGAACTGTGTTAGCGCAATTCAATGCCTTAATTAGTGTTCTACACAGTGCAACTGAAGGATCCCAATGTCTTCCTTTTTCACTTCTTGCTAATGAGTGTATCTTCACTGGAATCGAGTGGGATGGAGTGGGTTATTCAGCCACCCAGAAACCTTCATCCTTCTACAGGCTTGTTCATCAGACCTCCCTCTGCCAGTGATTTTGTGCCAGGCATTTCTGGTCTCGGGCGGGTCACATGACCTGGTTTGACCTATCACAGCCGCAAAGTCACCTGACTTGTGATGGGTTGGAAGGTAGGCAAATAAACCCAGCTGAGTGAGAGTTGGACTATAAAGAAAGCTGAGCACTGAAGAATTGATGCTTTTGAACTGTGGTGTTGGAGAAGACTCTTGAGGGTCCCTTGGACTGCAAGGAGATCAAACCAGTCAATCCTAAAGGAAATCAGTCCTAAATATTAATTGCAAGGACTGATGCTGAAGCTGAAACTCCAATACTTTGGCCACCTGATGTGAAGAACTGACTCATTGGAAAAGACCCTGATGCTGGGAAAGATTGAAGGTAGGAGGAGAAGGGGAAGACAGATGATGAGATGGTTGGATAGCATCACCGACTCAATGGACGTGAGTTTGAGTAAGCTCCGGGAGTTGGTGATGCACAGGGAAGCCTGGCGTGCTACAGTCCATGGGATTGCAAAGAGTCGGACACGACTGAGCTACTGAACTGAACTGAACTGATCCAATCAGAGTGAAGTTCAGGAATGAAGCTGCAACCCAGAAAAGGTGCTGTTTCTTTTCCCTGGGACTGAGTCTGGCCCAGCCAGACACCGATGCAGAGGAATCACCTGAGAGATGAAAAGTGAGCTCTGATGGCTGAGTACCTGTGTCAGACCTGCCTGTCTGAGTCAATACTCCAACCTGACTGAGAAAGATCAGTTCTTTCCTTTGTACCTTTCACTGCCAAGGTTTTATTCATTAATCAATAACTCTTTAGTTAGTGTAAAACATTTCTTTATTACAGCTTTTGTCATTGGAAAGTATGGGTGTGTGTGCAGATCCGTTCAATCATTCAGTCAGTTCAGTGGCTCAGTCGTGCCTGACTCTTTACGACTCCATGGACTGAAGCACGTCAGGCTTACCTGTCCATCACCAACTCCTGTAGCTTGCTCCAACTCAGGTCCATTGAGTTGGTGATGTAATCCAACCAGCTCATCCTCTGTCACTCCCTTCTCCTCCCACCTTCAATCTTTCCCAGCATCAGGGCCTTATCTAAGGACTCAGTTCTTCACATCAGGTGGTCAAGTATTGGAGCTTCAGCTTCAGCATCTGTCCTTCCAATGAATATTCAGGACTGATTTCCTCTAGGATTGACTGATTGGATCTCCTTGCTGTCCAAGAGACTCTTAAGAGTCTTTTCCAATACCACAGTGTAAAAGCATCAATTATTCAATGCTCAGCTTTCTTTATGGTTCAACTCTCACATCCATACATGACTACTGGAAAAACCATAGCTTTGACTATATGGACTTTTGTCAGCAAAGTAATGTCTCTGCTTTCAATATGCTGTCTAAGTTTGCATAGCTTTGCTTCCAAGGAGCAAGCGTCTTTTAATTTCATGGCTGCAGTCACCATCTGCAGTGATTTTGGAGCCCAAGAAAATAAAGTCTCTCACTGTTTTCATTGTTTCCCCATCTATTTCCCATGAAGTGATGGGACTGGATGCCAGTCTTAGTTTTTTGAATGTTGAGTTTTAAGCCAGCTTTTTCACTCTCCTCTTTTACTTTATTTAAGAGGCTCTTTAGTTCCTCTTTGCTTTCTGCCATAAGGGTGGTGTCATTTGCATATCTGGGCTTCCCTGATAGCTCTGTTGGTAAAGAATCTGCCTGCAATACAGGAGACCTGGGTTCTATCCCAGGGTTGGAAAAATCCTCTGGAGAAGGGAAAGGCTACCCACTCCAGTATTCTGGCCTGGAGAATTCCATGGACTGTATAGTCCACGGGGCTGCAAAGAGTCGGACACGACTGAGTGAAAGGACACTTTCACTTTCATCTGTGTATTTGAGGTAACTGATATTTCTCCTGGAAATCTTGATTCCAGCTTGTGCTTCATCTAGCCCATCGTTTTGCATGATGTACTCTGTATAGAAGTTAAATAAGCAGGGTGACAATATACAGCCTTATTGTACTCCTTTCCCAATTTGGAACCAGTCCATTGTTCCATGTCTGGTTCTAAGTGTTGCTTCTTGACCTGCATACAGATTTCTCAGGAGGCAGGTAAGGTGGTCTGGTATGTCCATCTCTTTAAGAATTTTCCACAGTTTGTAGTGATCCACATAGTCAAAGGCTTTGGCTTAGTCAATAAAGCAGAAGTAGATGTTTTTCTGGAATTCTCTTGCTTTTTCTATGATCCAATGGATGTTGGCAATTTGATCTCTGGTTCCTCTGCCTTTTCTAAAGTGTGTGTAAATACTTTTTACTCGATGCAGTTTCTCCAGGCTGATTTTGCACATCTAAAGTCTGTTAAGATTTGATGCTTTCATCAGTTTTTGAAATAAGAGCAAATTTTGCAGTATTCACTTTTAGGAGGTTAATTTTATGTTAATGATTCTTTTTCCCAAACCTAATTTTCCTGGGTAATTTTTTTTTTTTTTTTTTGCTGTTACTAACCAGGTATAACTTTTCAGTTTTTAAAATTTGTAACAAATCTTACCATGTGTAGTTTAGATTTTTTATTACATGTTAATTATTTCTAAGAGTAATCAGCCTAAGTTGATCAAACACATGTCATTCATACTTATTGTTTGCAATTAAGAGGGCCAATGAATAGGGCAAATCAGTTTCTCGAGGCGTAGTGGGGTCAAGATGACAAAGTCACACACAACTTTTCAGCTTGAAAGCAGCCTTAACACCACTTCACAGGCAGGAAAACTGAGTCTTCGAGAGGTTAGTCTTTTTGTTCTGGAAACCTAAAACAATAAGACCACCAGTTATTTTACCAGCAACATGGGTTTATTCCCAAGCAGCAAAGAATTTCTACTTGGAACATGCAAATATGGCAAACTACAAACAAGTCTGGTAAAACAAAAGAAAGAAAACTCTTACAGGGGAGAGGGGGCACCTGGGAGGGGTTATTGGGAACAAAAAGTCCATGGGAAGAAACTAAGAATTTGAAATACAGTGACTTTCATTGACTGAATTGTGCTGGTCTCTCACTGACTGAGTTGTTGCCAGGCCAGGAGAAAAAACTTTCTCTTGTTGGCAGTAGTAATGTCACTTCCCAGCAAGGTACCATCTCTTCCTGCTGGGATCTGTATTGACATTGAGTGAGAGCTCCTCCTCTGGCCTCTTGACTCCATTTTAGTGAGGTCTCCCTTTATATATCTTCACAGTCCAAAGTCACACATAGGAAATAGCAGAACTGGGATTCATAGCCAGGTCTCAACATCTATTATTACTTTATTTTACTGAAATATAGTTTATTTATAATATTGTGTTTATTTCTAACACATAGAAAAGTGGTTCAGTTATCCACACACACACACACATTCCTTTTCATATTCTTTTCCATTGTCACAGGATATTGAATATAGTTCCCTGTGCCATACAGTAGATCCCTGTTGTTTATCCATTCTATATATAATGGTTTGCATCTGCTAATTCCAAATTCCCAAGCCATTCCCCTCTCAACCCCTACCCCCTTGGGAACCACAATTTTGTTCTCTATGTGAGTCTGTTTCTGATTTGTAGATAAGTTCACTTGTGACACTTTAGATTCCACATATAAGCTATGTCATTTGGTATTTTTCTTTCTCTTTCTGACTTACTTCACTTAGTATGATAGTCTCCAGGTCCGTCCATGTTGCTGCAAATGGCATTACTTCATTCTTTTTCATGGCTGAGTAGTATTCCATTGCATACATGTATCATGTCTTCTTTATCCATTCATCTGTTGTTGGACATTTAGGTTGTTTCCATGTCTTCACTATTGTAAATAGTGCTGCTATGAACACTGAGGTACATGTGTCTTTTTGAATTATATTTATGTATTGAGTGCCTCCAACTTGCCAGAAATTTTGTAGGGATTGGAGCTACAAGATAGTGGTGAATAAGAAAGACTAAAGCCCCTATTCCCTAAGACCTTGTATTTTAAAGGTAACCTAGCTCCTAGCCTGTAATCTGTCTATTTTAATTCTCCTAGCAATATATTAGGGTTTTTTTATTCTAAGTGAAGAAACTGAAAAAGATTTCATTGGCTCATGAAAGTCCTGGAGTGTGCTTGTTTCAGGTACTCCTTGACAGAGGAGCTCAAATGCTGTGTACAGGACCAAGTGTTTTTTGTCTAGCCTCTCTCAGTTTTACTTCCTTTATATTAACCTCATTCTTAGAAAATCTCTGTACAATTGCCCACTTTTCCCCTGCCAACACTTTGTTTTAATTGCTTAGTCAAAATGGAAAATTTTTGTTCAATCCATATCCTTCAATTTACTGATTTTGATTTAAATTATGAAAAACATATCAAAGTCATAAATTAAGAAGGGACAAGTTTGCCTCTAGTTCACCCAAGTTTGAAAAGTGAAGTCGCTCAGTCATGTCCAACTCTTTGTGACCCCATAGACTGTAGCCCTTCAGGTGCCTCTGTCCATGGAATTTTTCAGGCAAGAATACTGGAGTGAGTTGCCATTTTCTACTCCTGGGATCACCCAATTCATAGGGACCAGCTAATCTGGAGTCTTTGATCAACCAGGAGGGCAGTTAATCAATCAATCAAGCTTGTGCAATGGAGCCCCAATAAAAACTCAGAATTTGATGGCCTGGGTGAACTTTTCTTGTTGGCAACTTCATGTATTCTGACACACATCAGTGCTGTGAAAGTAATGTGTCTGGACTATCCAAGGAGAAGACATCAGAAGCTTCACATTTGGTACAGCCATGATGTCCTCCCCCCCGCCCCCACCAAGCATGTCTGCCCTTTGCTGACATTAATCTGTATCCATTCCCTGTGTTAAACCCCAACTGTGAGCATTGCAGTTTTTAGTGAATTCTGTGAGTCCCTCCAGTGAGTTACTGAACTTGTAGTTGGTGTCAGAAGTCAGAGTGGTCTTGGAGACTGTTCCCTCTAACTTTTTTTGGCCTAAACTCTGACGCCTCCCATGACCACTATCTGATGTAGCCACCTCTCTCTCAGCCCTTCTCCAAGTCCATGCCCCATTTTCTTATTTATTTGTCTGCTTCTGTATTGTCTGTTTCTCACACTAGAACTGCATCCCAAGGCCTGAGTCTCTGCATATTACCATTTCATGCCATTTTAGATTACATTCTTTAAGTTATGTTAGTTAATCATTTGGAGAAGGCAATGGCACCCCACTCCAGTACTCTTGCCTGGAAAATCCCATGGACGGAGGAGCCTGGTAGGCTGCAGTCCATGGGGTCGCTAGGAGTCGGACACGACTGAGCGACTTCACTTTCACTTTTCACTTTCATGCATTGGAGGAGGAAATGGCAACCCACTCCAGTGTTCTTGCCTGGAGAATCCCAGGGATAGGGGAGCCTGGTGGGCTGCCGTCTATGGGGTTGCACAGAGTTGGACACGACTGAAGCAATTTAGCAGCAGCAGTTAACCATTACCGGCCTTCAGTTCAGTTCAGTCAACTCAGTCATGTCCAACTCTTTTCGACCCCATGGACTGCAGCACGCCAGGCTTCCCTGTCCATCACCAACTCCCAGAGCTTGCTCAAACTTATGTACATGGAGTCAGTGATGTCATCCAACCATCTCATCCTCTGTCTTCCCCTTTTCCTCCTGCCTTCAATCTTGCCCAGCATCAGAGTCTTTTCCAATGAGTCAGTTCTTCACATCAGGTGGCCAAAGTATTGGAGCTTCAACTTCAGCATCAGTCCTTGGAATGAATATTCAGGACTAATTTCCTTTAGGATTGACTAGGCCTTAGTCACACAAAAAAGGACAAGAATCCATAAAAGTGTGTTAGTCACTCACTCCTGTCTGACTCTTTGCGACCTCATGGACTGTAGCTCCTCAGGCTCCTCTGTCCATGGAATTCTCCAGGCAAGAATACTGGAGTGGGTTGCCATTCCCTCCTCCAGGGGAGCTTCCCGACCCAGGGATTGAATGCTCTCCAGCATGGCAGGCAGGAGCCACCAGGGAAGCCCCAAGAATCCTTGAAGAGATGGTCTTTGTTCGGCATATGCAAGTGAAGTGAAAGTGAAGTCGCTTAGTCGTGTCCGACTCTTTGCGACCCCATGGACTGTAGCCTACCAGGCTCCTCCCTCCATGGGATTCTCCAGGCAAGAGTACTGGAGTGGGTTGCCATTTCCTTCTCCAGGGGATCTTCCCGACCCTGGGATCGAACCCGGGTCTCCCGCATTCCAGGCAGATGCTTTAACCTCTGAGCCACCAAAGCTGCACCTAACCCATCTCCATACACTTGCTAAATTCGTCACCAAATTTTCCACGAGTTTTTAAAGTAAATCAAATGAATGTGAAAGCACAAAACCAAAAGCAAATCAAGAAGAGCAAAAGTCATATCTAACCAACCAGGATAAACGACCTCCCGAACACAACTCACTCAGCCGAGCCCCGCCCCTTCGCGGCCAGCCCCGCCCCTTCGCGGCCAGCCCCGCCTCCCCTCAGCAGGCCCCGCCTCTCCCCTTTCAGTCAGGCTCCGCTCCTTCCCCCACCAGACCGCGCCTGTTCCTCTGCCGCGCCTTTTGGGCGGGCCACTTCCCTCCCCGATAGTCCCCGCCTACCCAAGCCAGACCCCGCCCCTCCCAGGCGGACCCCGCCCCTTGGTTCTCGGCATTCCCTCAGGAAGGCTCCCGCTGTCTGCGTGGGTCTGGGCGCGGCGCGGGCCGGGCATGCGCAGAGCGTGAGGGCGCGGTTGCCGTGGCAGCGCCGGCCGAGGGGAGGGCGACCGGCGGGCTGAGGCGGCGGCGGGGACATCGAGAGCCCGCGGCCAGCCGGAGGCGGCGCCGGGCAGGCCTGAGCGGCGGGGCGCGGCGCCCGGCCCGTGGGGATGCGGGACCGGCTGCCGGACCTGACGGCGGTGAGCCGCGGGCGGGCGAGCTGGAGTGTAGCGGTTCGGGCCGGGAGCCCTGGAGGCACGAGGATGGGCGGGGGCGGGGAGGTGCAGGGCTGGGCTGGGGGCTCAGGGTGCGGGGTCACAGGGTGAGCGGGGAAGGGGAGTCCAGGTCCCGGGGCTCAGGCCGGGCGGGGCGGCCTCTGTGCGGGGTTGGAGGGGGCGCACGGCTTCCCCAGCCCGCAGCACCACCGTCCCACCATCTCCTTAACGCCCCGAAGGCACTCTTCTGCCCTCGCTTCTGCACTGGGCGTTGGGGCAGGGAATAGCTTTTGAGCCGGCGTCTCGGGGCCCGGCGGGGCCTCGAACCTCCTTTTCTGAGCTGGGCTCTGCTGCTTCTTCAGGTGACTTCCTTCCCTAGAGGCGGTCCATTCCTTCGCCCGGTTTAAATCCTTGCAGAGCACTTATGACCAGAAATTATTTGTTGAATTATGGACTGTTCCATCCTAGTATGCGTCAGCTCCCTGAGAGCAGGGACTTGTCCCCTTGCTCCCTGTCTTATATCTGGGGTTTTGGGTGGGACCCCGCGCGCAGTAGGAGCTCAGTGTATAGGTGGGAACGGATGTATCTGATGCCACATGCCAGTGGGCGCCTTGCCGGACTGGATGCTGGAAGGGAGCGGTGAGGCAGGTACAGAGGGGCGCCTTTTGTTTCCCCTGTAAATAGTTTGCTTTGCGTTTGTTTACTCCCAGTAAACCCCGCTGGTGGAGTACATAGGTGCTCAGCAAATTACCAATAACTTTAGTAAGAGAACAGTGTTTTGTTCCCTTAGGAAATGGAGTCGTGTTTGATGCATTCCACAGACAATACTGTGAATGAGATGATGACATTGAAACGGTAGTGGTTTATAGAATGTAGAAGAGTTGAAACATTTTAGGTGAACAGAATTAATTCTGACTTTTTTCTGGAAAAATACAAGTACTAAAATAGTGTTGAATGTTTGTATTTCGTTTCCCAGTACTCTGAACAGCCTCAGAACAGAGCAAGGCCCACTGCACTAAAGCACCCATTGAATGTAATGAATTAACTTTCTCCTCAGCTTCTAGAATGGATCCAGCCCTGTCCCAGGCTTAGGAAGTAGAGAGAATAGTCCCTCAGATTCTGTTGGCCAGATGAGGAATCTTAGTTTAGAGAAGCAATGAATGATTCATTCTTCAGATTATGAAAATTATGCTTTTACACTCTTACCCAGAAAGTTTCTTCATAGTGATTTTTCTTTGCTTCCGTTTTTACTAATGGTTAGATATTTTGATGTTTGTGTTTACAGGTTAGCAACATGTTAAACGGCAAATTGCTGTTCTGTTATTGCACTCAATGGAGTATCCTTCCTTGTTAGAAGCTCAGATATTTGTTAAGTGAAGAAATGAAGAATGTATTATGAAAGAATACAAATTTATGAATGTTGGAGAACAGTAGAAAATGTGTTAGTGGAATATGTGAGAAGCTTTTCTTGGCTTGTTTAGCAAAAAAAGCAAAAAACAGAGAAGGCAGTTCTTTATCACTCTTAAGTGTATGTGTATTTCAGCTCTTATGGCAACAGTGTGGGTAAGAACATGTTTTAATCTAGAATTCTAGAGGAAGAAGTGATCTTTTCTGATCCAGTACCATGTTGCTATAGATGAAGATTGAGCAGCTGTTTCTATGTCTGGAGTTGTTGAATCTTGGGCAGAAAATTTCTGAACCTCTCAAAACCTCAGTTTTCCTGTATATATAATGAGGATAATAAGATTTTTTTTGTGTACTCTTATGGAAGAAGCGCTGAATCATAGAATTATCTCCTGCGTGTGACACTCTGGGAGAGGGTGGGAGAGAGAAAAATGCTTTGTAATTACAAGTGTTATTAATATGTACTAGTTTTTAAAATGTTTTCAAGCAGTTATAAAAAGCAACCTTCTCCCTGGCATATTAACTCAAAATTGAATCTGACATACTTAAAGTTTAACTTTTAATATTTGAAAATTCATCTGAAAATTATCAGCTATCAAAGCTAATTTTTTTTTTTTCCAGGAAATGTGTCTTTTCCAGGTAGCTCTTGGAGTAGTAAAATGACCTTTCACAACCATGTTTCTAAGTGGCTGGTGTTTTTTCCTAGGCAAACGTGAATATTTAATTTTACTAGTTAAAACGCCTGTGTTGTCCACATTAACAAAATGTTCTTGATGCTTTCTAGAAGTTTCCTTTATTAGCTGTTAGTGATTCCTCCTGAAAAAAAGATTCCCACTGATAACTACTCGGAAAGGACTTAAAAGTTAGTTTGTCCAATACAGTTTGTCAAATACAGATTTAACTGCTTCTAAGCAAGAATTCTCTTTTTGAGCAGCCAGTTAGTTCATTTGGGTGTAGAAAGTTTGAGTGACTTGCCCAAGATTTCCTAAACTCTAAATCCAGAAGGATGTTTCTGATTTTTAAAAAAATAAAAGGACCATACATTCAGTAGATTCTGAGCACTGGATCTCTGTGAGGTTACGTGCTAAGTGCAGAGGGCACAGAAATGAACTGGGTGTGTGCTGTGAATGTGCACAGCCGGGTAAGGATGTGTGCAGAAGCAGAAGGAAGTAGGTTTAGGAAGTAAGTCAAAGTGGGATTGCTGTCCTTCGAGATAATGACCCCAAATATATTTTGATTACCTTTTAAAAAAAGTTTGTCAGTGCAAAAGACTGTATTTATGATAGTTAAAAACAGAAAAATTGCAAATTTCAGCTGTGGGAATTTGCAGAGTAATAGACATAAACACACATACTTAGATGGTATTCATTAGTAGACATAGGAGAAGATTATATTTTTTAAGGAAAATTATATTGAAATGTAGTTGATTTACAATGTTCTGTTTCTGCTGGACAAAGTGATTCAGTTATATATATGTATTTTTTTTCATAATCTTTTCTATTAGGGTTTTCACAGGGTATTGAATATAGTTCCCTGTCTACACAGTAGGACTTTGTTTATTGAGAAAATTACTATTTTTAATACTTGGGTTTATGGTGATGAATTGCACGTAAAATTTTTTAAAGGGCAAGAGAAGCTGCCCGCATATTTTTAAGGTTCTATTTTGGCAGCTCAGATGGGGACACAGAGTGCAGATTGTTATGTGGTAAAGATTCAGGTTCCAACTTAGAAAGTAAAAACATTTTTTTCTAAGTATGTCACTGAAATTTAAAATACTGAGAATTTCATAATACATGTGTACTTTAATATATGAATTGTCTATAATATTTGAATATGTTGAGGATTTCATGATTTACTGATTCCTGTGTCATTCTACAGACAGTTGGGATCTTTGCAACCCAGATCTATAGTTTCTCTGTGTATAGGCAAGATGGATTGCATTTCCTCCTCCAGGGAATCTTCCCAACCCCAGGGATCGAACCCGTGTCGATCTGCATTGGCAGGCAGATTCTTGACCACTGCGCCTCCTGGGAAGCCCTTGATATTTCTCTGGGAACCACAATAAATACTGTTTGTATACAAAATAAAAAAGCAAAGTCTCTACATTTCCACAGGTTAATTACTTGTTTTTAATTTCAAGTCTGTTCATTCTGAATATGAGGAATGGAGAACCCAAGAGAGAACCAGTACCTCACTCTGGCAGGTCCCCTGGCCCAGTCCGCTGTTCCCACGTGCCCTCTCTGGGTCCTCGTGAGCTACTCACTTTGTATGTCTCTTGCCCCCCTCCCCTTTTCTGGCCCCACGTTTTCTTTTGGCCTCAGTGCAAGCACTGCTACCAGGAAGTCTTCCCTCTTGTGTCCCCAGCGATCTCCCATCTCTGCCCATCCAAACACACACGTGGTCCTGTTTTCTGCGCCCTCCCACAGACTCTGCACCCTTCCAGGGCAGATGGGTGCTGTCAGGTTTGCTCTGAGGGCTCAGAACTCTGCATGGAGCACCTGCTGGGTATGGTTTGAGTGCGTTTGCTTCTGAGCACGCCCATGGTTAGTTAGGAAAATGCAGATGACAATGGACTCTGTTGTCTTCAGGCTCTTTGGGTTGCAAGGGACAGAAACCCCTTCGCTAAAACAGAAAAGGGAGACTGATGCAAGGGTAGAATGGGGCTTCAGACTCAACAGCGCGATGTGCTGTCAGACCTCACAAGGGGATGGAACCAGGGGCTAGCGAGCAACCAAGACTGCCTCTGTCTCCAGTCCTGCCCACTGTGCCGCTTCGTGCTGTGTGTGTCTGCGTCTTTGTTTCCTGGTTTCCCTGTCCTGTATGTGCTTTCTCTCCTCTCCACCCCCACCTCCATCTCATCTCTGTGCCCTTCGTTCATTCCTTTAGCTGGTCTCAACTGAGTGGCTGCTACGTGCCAGGCACTGTTTCAGGCGTAAGTTGCAGCAAGACCCTTGAAGTCCTTGCTCCCCTGAAATGTGTCCTGGTGGGAGAGGACAAGGAACAGTTAAGTCAATGAGCAGTAACTGCTGGGGAGCATATAAAACAGTGAGTGGGTATGGGTTGGCTGCTTTGGGCTGGGTGATCAGGGGTCTTGATCAGGGAGGTCTCTGAGCTGAGATGTGATGAGAAGGAGGAGCCAGCTGGGTATAAGCTGGGCAGGGGGCACGGCCAGCCAAGGCTCTGCTCTTAAGAAGAGAAGGATGATGAGTTTGATAGTGGTGAGTGAAAATGAGAGATGAGGAAAAATCTTTAAATATACCTTTGAGAGGAAAAAAACCAGAAGCATTTATGCAGTACAGTGTTATTTATGTAAAGTGTAAGGACCTGTAGTATTTATATAATAATAATGGAGATAAACATGAAGTGAAAATGTAAAGCATGAAACAGTAATATTCTACCTAGGGCATAAAACTATAACTGATTATATAAAAATATGGGAAAGAAATGATACTTATATCTGGCAACATGATTACCAACTGGCCATCGGTCAGCTTTTACCTATTTTTAATTACAAGTATTCTTTTTTTTTTTTTTAACTGAAGTAATGCAATTTTGAAAAGTCACCATATTCTAGCAATAAAGCTATTGCCAGCATTGGGCATATTTCAAGATAATTGTTTCCCCACAATTAGCATTTGCATGGAATGCCCTAGTGTACATGTATATGGAGAATAACATGGAGAAAAATTGAGTATCTTATCCAACATTGGATTCTTTTAGTTTGCAATAATTCAGCTTCTCAATTATCTCAACAGAGAGCATTCCAGTGACAGAGAATTCATCTTTGTTAAATAGTTTCTAAACAGGGAAGCTCCTTACTGTCTCTTCCTCACAATACTTTTCACAGAGAGAATTGTATTTTAATATAATGCTCCTTTTAAGGAGAATTCTTTTAAAATTTAACAGAAATGGAATGTTGATATTTGGGTGCTTATCTTGCCCTTTGACACTTTGGAAATCAAGTTGGAGGCTATTCCCACTGCTCTTAGTGAATGCCACCAATCATTTTGTTATTTACGATAAGTGCACTGTTACAAACAACAGCTGTTGTACAGAGGTTACACCATCTCAGCTGGAAAGATGGAACATGGGCTTCGTGGACGTGGGGGGCGATTGTGTAGCTTAAATAGCATTGTTAGGTAGTTATTCTTTGTTTTTTTAGTGAATGGAAAAGCTAAGATAGTATTACTGGGTCTATTTTCTCATGTCTAATAGTTTTGAGAATTCTAGATGGACCTAAGAAATATAAGTAGGAAATAGGCTTTATTCCAACATAAAATAAAAAGTTAAAAAAGAAAAAATATCTTCACAACTGATTTTATATGTTTTTATCTGTTTATGACATAAGAATACCATGCCCTAATGAATAGAAATAATTTTAATAATATCTAATCTGCAAAAATTGTGTTAAAATTGCACACAGTATCATTGTTTTGCTGATTTTTCTCTAAGGCACTGAAACATAACAGTAAAACCAATAGCCAAAAAAAAAGAAAAAAGAAGGAAAAAAGACAGTAGAGGAAACAGATTCCAGTCATTGGCTCCCTCTTGGTCTGCAGGTAGAGAAATGAATGATTTACTAGCGAGTGAATGACTGTGAATAGAGATCACGCGTGGTGACATGTGGGTCTCAGCATCCAGGAAGAGTTGAGTTTTTTGGTGGTTGGTTGTTTATTCACTGCCTCCTGCAAGGAGAGTGGTCCATGTATAATGTAATGGTAAAAGGACTGACTTCCCTTAGGGAGAGTGTCATGTTGGACATCGTCTCCCCTGAGCCAGAAATAACTAAGTTTCTGTCCCGGAGCAGGTGGAGTAGGGAGCTTAGGTTCTCGGCTGTGTCACGCGTGGCAGGCAGCCTGTGTGTGGGCTTTGCCACGAGATGGAGTTGTGCTGCCGGGCTGGGGGCAGGGAGCGTGCAGGTGCAGTGAGACAGTCTGTGAACTGACCACTGGATTCATCGAGGGCTCCCTATATTATTCCTTCTACTTCCGTACATGTTTTGTCATTTTCCACAACAAAAAGTAAGACAGACACTGAGGCCTCTGAGAACTTCGGGTAGCTGTCAGAGGGGTGAGATGGGTGCCCTCTGCCCCAGGAAAGCCACGGTGGGGGCAGGTGGGTTGTCATCGCTCATCCTCTGGGCCACAAGGGAATCCCAGCCCTGCTCAGCCACGTTCAAGTTCATTCTCTACCCTTCCCCCATTCTTATTTGGTGAATTCATGGGGACTTAATTTAGTTCACTCCAGTGTCCCTGGCCCCTGGAATGTCCCCTTCCCGCATCTGTGAAAAGAAGTCAGCCATGGGGGTACAGTGACATGCAGGGTCATTCAAAGACGACATGATTGTGAAGGCCAAGGAAGCTGCCCCGGGAGCTCAGAAGGGAGCCTGGGAGCCAGGCTGTGCCTGGAGGACCCATGTGAAATCCCCTCCTCCAGGAGGAGGTCCGTGCTGTGTGGTCAAGAGCGAGGGCCTCTGGAGTCAGATGGATAAGGTGGTCTCAGCTCTGAATGTCCAGGGAAGCCCTTCACCCCTCCTGCCTTAGCTGCTTCTCGCAGAGTTGGGGGAGCAGGTGTGGAAGGCATTTTAAGTTTCCTGGTGCTCCTGCCATTGGTGAGTCAGCACAGTTGTGGGTTTGTGAAGTTGAACCCTCCTGGTTCCCAGAGAGGCTTGAGGCTGTGAGCATGGTGCTCAGCTGTCCTGGGGTGTTCTGTGTGTGAAATGGGGGTGCTTGCCCCCCTCCAATGGCTACTGGAGTGGGTAGCCATTCCCTTCTCCAGGGGATCTTCCCAAGGCTTCAGGTGGTGCTGGAGGACCAACACAACATCAAGTCCTCCTGCTGCCCCAGTGCCCTGGCCCGTGACGCCTGTTCAGTTCAGTTCAGTCGCTCAGTCGTGCCCATTAGCAGCCCTCTTTCACTTCAAATAATGCGGGAGCCTGGAGAAGAGCTCTACGCCGTTGGCGGGTTTGCCTGAACGTCACTTTTATTGCAGTTAGCTGATTGCTGATCTGCTTTTAAGTGCTCTTTTGCTGGGAATTAAGAACATGGACCTGAAATGATTTTAAAAGCCTTTATTGGTGTGTGGACACCCTGTGAAAATCACATGCCTTATGAAGCCCCAAGTGGGCAGTTTTCCTGCAGCCCCACCTTTGGAGAAGAAAACGGATGTCATCTTCACTTTAGAGACCAGGAGACAGACTAGGAGAAGTTGGTAGTGCCCAGCTGGTAAGCAGGTTAGAAGCCAGATGTGCGACTCCCAAGACAGTATTCTTCTCTCTAGTTGAGACTGTCTGCTTGGGTCCAGAGCGGTGTCTTGGTTAGTTAGCACGGTTGGTTAAAGAAAGGATCGGGGTCGGCATGCTTCGGTCCTTTGTGTGTCCTTGGGCTCTTGTGACAGAAGACCACAGATGGGGTCACAAACATGCTGTCACGTCTGGCCCCGGAGGCCAAAGCCTGAAGTCAGGATGTCGCAGGGCCACGCTCCCCCAAACCTGGGGGGAGTCCTGCCTTGCTGCTCATGTCTCCGGGAGTGGCGGCAGTCCTTGGCTCTTTGGCTTACAGACCCTTCACTACCCTCTCTGCCTTGCTCGCCACGTGGCCGCCTCCCCTGTGTCTCTGTCTCTTATAAGGACAGAGTCATGTGGGGTTAAGGGCCCATCCTGCTCCAGCATGACCTCATCTTAACTAATTACGTCTTCCTAGACCCTTTCTCCAAGTACGGGTCCTGGGGGTTTGCAACATTTATTTTTAGGGGGACAGTTCAACCCATAATACCTGCCCTGTTAGCAGAGCACAAATGAAACATTCTCAGTAGCAGCGCTGCCTAATTGCGGGCATCTTCCTCCGTGACCGGAGTCACGTGAGAGCAGGGTGGTGGCTCAAAGTAAGGGCCCTGCTGGGGAAACCACTCCAGGCGGATGCCCTGGGGAGTCGGTGTAAACAGAAGCAATGGTGTGCAGAGAGCTCAGCCTACAGCCCTGAGAGGCGCCCGCTGACCCCTGCCTGCAGCTCAGTGAGCTTCTCCCAGAACCCTGTGGAGGTGGGTTTGCTTTTCCCTCGACACCGCCCCACGGCTGTCCAGTGTGTGTGTCACCTGGTGATAAAATACTCTTTATGGCTCTCATAAAAACCCCTTGTCTGAGGGAGCTCATGCCTCTCTATCTTGGAGAAGCACATTTCTTCCTTAGCCCTCGTAGATTGTCTTATCTGCACCCAGAAGTGGCCCCAGGGCAAGGGAGGTGCGGAAGCCTTCCATGGGGTGGTGAGAGATTCCTGTTGAAGTTTAGGCCAGATCGATTTGCCTCAGCGTGGGCCCTGGAAGCTGCAGAGGGAGGCTGCATCGTGTTTTCTTACCACATTTATTACATTTGGCAGATCTTTCGTAACTAAATTTAGTGGAATTTTGTTTCCACATCATTCCTGGTTGCAGATCAGTAAAGCTACACTTAAAACTTTTAGTGCTCAATGACTCTGATTTTCCTGAGGGTCCAGAATTCCTGAAATCTGTGGCTGCCTCAGTTTCCGCAGTTAGAGCTGAATGGCTGCCCAGCGCGCCCGCAGGGAGATGGTTCCAAACAGTTCCCTCCTCTGTATGCTGCCAGGCATCTTTCCTTTCTCCTCTCGAATCCACAGCTCTCACTGGTAGATCCTGTGGCACGTGTCCTTGATAAATATTGTGTGACTCGGATGCCAGGTCCCGGGGTCTGACATTGTCTCCTCTCCCCTGTAGCTGTAGACAGAGGTGGCTTTCTTCCCACTATAGTAAGTTCCCTACATACAAACGAGTTCAGTTCTGAGAGCATGTTCACAAGTCTGGTTTGTTTGTAAGTCCAACAAAGTTAGCTTAGGTACCCAACTAACACAGTCAGCTATATAGTACTGTAGTGTGAAGTGAAGTGAAATGAAGTGAAGTGAAAACCACTTAGTCGGGTCCGACTCTTGGTGACCCCATGGACTATGCAGTCATTGGATTTCTGCAGGCCAGAATACTGGAGTGGCTAGCCATTCCCTTCTCCAGGGGATCTTCCCAACCCAGGGATCGAACCCAGGTCTCCCTCATTGCAAGCAGATTCTTTATCAACTGAGCCACAAGGGAAGCCCTGCACACAAATAATACATAAAAAACAAACATAGAAAATTAAACATTTAAAATCTTAGAGTACCTTGAGAAGTATAGTAGTATAGTACGACAGCTGGTGAACAGGGCTGGCAAGAAGAGTTACTGACTGGAGTGGGGAGTGGAGGTGGGAGATGGCAGAGCTGAAGGATCGTCAACAATAGGAGACGGAGGGCAAGCTGCAATTTCACTCACGCCTGACGCTGATGACACTGGTTCCTTGCTGGCTTCAATTCTATCTTCCCTCTCAGAAAAACGGTCCAGTGATGTCTGGGTAGTAGTTCTTTTTTTCTCATCATACCAGTTACCAACTCCATCGTCACTGCTTTTGCATTTGCTTCCAGACATCCTGGGCTTGAAATAAAACTGCATTACTATACAGTAAAGTGTACAAAAGCACAACTGTGTGTAGAGGATGTACACATGTGACAGTGTACACCAGACATGCGAACTTACATGATTGGACATGGGAGTGCACGTTCATGTCTTTGAAAGCTTGCAACTTGAAGGTTCGTGTGTAGGGGACTTACTGCAAAGACTTTTCACTGTTTCATTCTTTTGCCTCCCTTGAGGGGTGGGTTAGGGTTACAGTGTGATGAGGTTCTGGATGTCCTAGGGTAGTCTCAAGTCTCAAGTCTCAAGAGGAATGCCCCACTCTGGCCCCACCCAGCCGGAGACCCAGCCATCCCAGGCGGTCCTGATGTCCCTCAAGTGTGAGAACCCCTGGCCTAGAACATCTCTTCAATGTTATTTTAAACTGAGGCACCTGATTTGTAAAGTACAGTGTCATCCTGGCCTTTCCCAGTGGTGGGTTGCTTTCTTCCTCAGTGTTCCTTTGTTGTTCATTTGTGAAGTTGTGTCCAACTCTGTAATCCCCTGGACTACAGCACGCCAGGTTTCTCTGTCCTTCACCGTCTCCCAGAGTTTGCTCAAACTCCTTTGAGTTGGTGATGCCATCCAACCATCTTATCCTCTGTTGTCCCCTTCTCCTTCTGCCCTCAATCTTTGCTAGCATCAGGGTCTTTTCCAATGAGCTGGCTCTTCGTATCCGGTGGCCAAAGTACTGGAACTTCAGCTTCAGCATCAGTCCTTCCAAAGAATATTCTGGGTTGATTTCCTTTAGAATTGACTGGTTTGATCTCCTTGCTGTCCAAGGGACTCGCAAGAGTCTCTTCCAGTTCCACAGTTCACTCAGGTCTTCTTTAGAGTCTGTCTTTAGTAAAATGTTTATTGATTATACGAGTGTGGCCATAACTGGGAATTACTTACTTAGGGAAAAATGATAAACACCAGCTAACATATGTGAAAGTTCTTTGAAAATTATTACCTAATCTAGAAAAGTTGGGCCCAAAAGTCTGGAAAAGAAAGTTACAGAGGATGAGATGGCTGGAAGACGTCACCGATTCTGTGGACCTGAACTTGGGCAAATTCTGGGAGATGGTAGGGACAGAGAAGCCTGGCGTGCTGCAGTCCATGGGGCTGCAAAGGGTCGGACACGACTGAGCGACTAAACAACAACTAGAAAAATTGACTAGTGGTGTCAGTATTTTTAATCTTTATAGACAGTGTGCAGTGTAAGCAGATTCACTTGTGGAAGATAAACCTGCCCTGTGTCACATGGACGTACTCAGTGAGAATGAATGATTGATCCTCTGCCGCTCAGTTCTCGGAGATCTAGCTGTTGATTCCCCCTGACGTGGCTCCTTCTCCTGGCTGATTGGCTGTGTGCGCCTGCCCTGACTGTGTGTGGCCTGGTGGATGTCATGGCCTTGGTGGGTGGCAGGCTTCTTACACTTTGGTGCTTTTAGTGAGCTGAGATCGTGTAGGTACCCAGCTGCTCTTGTCTTTCAGTTCACTGTTGGTGCCTCTGTGAAAACTTTTAAAACCAGAATTTTACATTTCATATTTTTCCATTTCAGTGTAGGAAAAATGATGATGGGGACACAACTGTTGTTGTTGAAAAGGACCATTTTATGGATGATTTCTTCCATCAGGTAAGAGTCGTTTTGTGAAAGCCAGTCTGTCATTTTTCTTTAAACATAATTAAATTAATGTAACTGTGCATTTGTCGTATTTGAAATAATACCCAAACTAAATATTTTTAAAAACTGACGTTTGAATGACAAAAAGTGCTGTAGACTTTTTAGTGCTTTTAGCACATTTGTTGCTGTTGAACCCTTCTTCCTGGTGACTGACTTGGGGCGGGGGGAGGGTGGGTGAGAACGGTGATGGGGGGCCGAGGGCCTCTGAGGAGACTGAAGCCCACGGGCTGGGGGTGGCCAGCAAGGTGGGCCTGCTGCCCACGGGCTCGTGCTGGGAGAAGGGACCTCCTCCAAGCACAGGGTCCCTCAGGGAGGCCCTGCCGCACCCATGGCCAGTGGGGTCCTCCAGACGAAGGGAGCCTGGGTCCTTGCAGTGGAGGGCCTGGTGGCGGTGATGTCCCTCAGCTGGCAGTCAGGCGTGCACAGTACACACGGCGAGGCTTCTCCCGCTCTTCTGTCGAGTGCCAGTGAGTCCCGTGTATCAAAGGGCTCGCTCATATGGTGCATTTTCTAAAATCTGTGATTAAATTTTAAATTCTTCTCCTGAGAAGTTTCCCAAATATCAAAGCATGAGTCTCTAGGTCATATGGGACTTTGCTCACTCCTGAGAGATCTTATCCTTGAGCAAAGATATGATTGTGGCAACTCTGCTCTGCCTTGGTTAGCCTGGCCTTTCTCTGGACTGTCTGTACAGGGGCGAAGCCTCTGGACCTGTGCCCTTGGGTCTTCCCTTGAACCTGTCTCCCAGACTTCCCCCTAAGGCCTTTCCTGCTCCCTCGAAACTCCCCAGGGTTTTTTCCTAGAATTTAAACATGACAGCATGTTTAAATTCTTAACCCTAAGTCATAGTTGATCAAATTTTGCATAATTTCAAATATTTGAAATTGAGTCTGAGAACAGATATTTTGACTTTGTTAAGCATTAAGAAAAGAAACATGGTCAGTATAACTTTTTAACAATGAAAACTTCATTTGCAAGGACTTGTTTTGATTATGCTGAATCTAGTCTGAGTTTGAGTTGATTCTTAAATCTGTTGGCAGTGTAAACTGGAAGATACATGGATCAATACATGCATTTGAAAATATGTAATATGTTAATTAAAAATGTATTACAAGTTACCAACTTTCTAGCCAGAATTTATTGAATACGTAGTTCATTGGGTTTCAAATATATTTATGTTAGTTCCTAGTCTTTTCTAATTGAAAAAAACATGAAATTAAATCATTATCTATAGGGCTTACTTTACTGGAGTTAAGTTACTGGATTTCTGGATTTCACTTTGCAAACAAGATGCTTTTCATCCTGATTAGTTTACCTGCCCACTTTGTAAAATCATTATTTCTCTGATTTTACCCCTTTTACCTAGATGCTTAGTCCTTCCATATCAGTTCTCCAGAAAAACCCATATTTTTTTTTTCATATTTTTTATTTTAAGAATATTTTAGCAGTAAATGATGTATTTCATAGAAGAATTATAATCGCTGTGTCATTGAGCTGTAGTAACAGCACTAATCCATTTTGGCTGCAGGTGTTAGAGACGCATACAAAAACGGGTGAGTGGTGTGAGGGAGGTTTGAGAGCCATTGATTCTAACTTAAGTTCCAGTTTCATTTGTTAAATAGTTGACTTATTTTGCAGTTGACTTCTGTGAAATGACTTTTTTTTTGGCTGTGCCGTGCTGCGTGTGGGATCTTAGTCCCCAGCTAGGGACTGAACCTGTGTGCGCTGCAGTGGAAGCCTGAGGTCGTAACCACTGGACCGCCAGGGACATCCTGAAATGACTTCTGAAACAAATAGAGAAGCAAATGATGTTTGTTAATACAAGCTCTTTCTTTAGAAAATGACATTTAGGTCTTAAGCATCACATAGAATATTGCAAAAGATAGGAATTTTGCACATGACCAGTGTTGGTTGAAACTAAAATAATGTTGTAATAGGCGGCCAGGAGATCCCCTTTTTGTGAAAGTAGCTTGTGGCTGTCCGAGAGAGCCCATGTGGTGTAATTCATAGGCGTAAACGGGCCTGGCGCCACCGTGAGAATGGCACTTCCCTCCTGGTACCGAGTTGGTGGCTCAGCAGTTTCCTTTTCTTTTTGGGCCACACTGGTGCTTCTGCTGCACAGATAATGTTGGTGTGTGTAGAACTTTCCAAGAGGCAAAGGAGTATCTTTTCTACTTTGTGACAGATGTGTCTCACTGACTTTACTTCAGAAATGGTGCTTTAAAGATGGCTAACTGAAATGTAAATCTGTGCACTAAACCCGCAAAATCATTTGTGCTTAAGCTTGTGTGATAAAGTAACAAAAATTTAAAAAGGTTCTGTTGTAATTTTGTGTGTGGTTTTTACCTGATTAATAAAATTAAAAGTATGTGAAGTTCTGTAGAAATCATGTATAGATGGAAATAACACTCAGGACTAATGAAATAGCCCTTCACTGCTCTATGAAAGCAGAATTCTGTGTCAGACTGTCCTCTAATATGCAACTTTTCAAAATGTGCTGTGAGGCTTGGACCCAGTGTCCCTGGGATCCCTGAGACCCTTCGAAGGAGTTTGTGTAGCTGAAACAATTTTCATTACAATACGAAGATGTTCACCTGTTTCCTCTCCCTCTGTCATGAATGACCATGGGGGTGGGGGCAGTTTTCAGAGGCGACATCACAACAGACTGAACACAGAAACAGGCATCAGAATCAAGGTGCCTTCCGTTAAGCTAGAAGCTAGATTTGCAGAGAAATGTAAATCACTGCTCTTACTGTCACTGATTTTGGGGGAAAATACTACTTTTTTCCATAAAAATACATTATTTATGTTAACATGTATTTTTAGTGTCCTGCTGCTGCAGTAACAAATGGCCACGAATACAGAGCATGCATTTATCGTCTCACAGTTCCAGAGGTCAGAAGTCTGGAACGAGCTGGAGCACACGTCAGGGTGCTTGCAGGGTTATGTCCTCCTATAGGCTCGAGGGAATATCTGCGTTCTTGCTGTTCCAGCTTCTGGAATCTCCTTCATTCTTGGCTCGTGGCCCGTTCCTCCATCTAAAGCACATCTCTGCTTGTTTCTAAATTTGATCCCATTGCTTCTGTTTTTTAAGGACTCTTTTGGTTACTTTGGATATTCAGATAATCCAGGATAATCGCCCGTCTCGACCCTTAACTAACCACACCTGCCAAGCGCCTTTTGCCCTGTAAGGTCACGTGCAGAGGATTAAGATGTGGACGTCCACCACAGCATGTCGTGGGTTTGTGATGACTGTAGTAAGAGAATTCTTACATGTTAAAGATGTATCAGAGAAGGCAATGGCACCCCACTCCAGTGCTTTTGCCTAGAAAATCCCATGGACGGAGGAGCCTGGTAGGCTGCAGTCCATGGGGTCGCTAGAGTCAGACACAACTGAGCGAATTCCCTTTCACTTTTCTTTTTCATGCATTGGAGAAGGAAATGGCAACCCACTCCAGTATTCTTGCCTGGAGAATCCCAGGGATGGGAAGCCTGGTGGGCTGCCGTCTCTGGGGTCTCACAGAGTCGGACACGACTGAAGCGACTTAGCAGCAGCAGCAGCAGCAAAGGTGTATCTCCGCTGTGGTACTTAGATCGGAAGGAGCTGCAGCCTACCTGAGCCAAAGCAGACATCTCACCTCTCCACAGAGAGGTACATCCCCATTGCTCAGAAATCAGGATGATGAGAGAGGACACACTCCTAGGAGAGGCCTCACCCTACCCCCATCTTCATCTGCTTGTCTTCTCACCTCTCACCTCGAGAGGGGTCCTTTTTTAAGTTTCGTTTTGAGACATCCCAGTGTTTCTTCCTGTAAATGTTAACATCTGCCCATTAATCTGTTTGTTTTGGCATTTTTCATCACTGTTAACACGTATATACAGTATTCTGCAACTCATAGGTATTTTTTCCCCCTGTGATTTTAACTGGGTAATATATGTAATATATCCTGAGTATCTTTTTATGTCTTTTGTTATAGTTCCATAATGTAACCTAACAAGCCTCCTTTTGCTGGGCTTTAGGATTTTCCTTGGAAGGCAATGGCAGCCCACTCCAGTACTCTTGCCTGGAAAATTCCATGGACAGAGGAGCCTGGTGGGTTGCAGTCCATGGGGTCGCTAAGAGTTGGGCACAACTGAGCGATTTCACTTTCAGTTTTCACTTCCGTGCATTGGAGAAGGACATGGCAACCCACTCCAGTGTTCTTGCCTGGAGAATCCCAGGGACGGGGGAGCCTGGTGGGCTGCCGTCTATGGGGTCGCACAGAGTCGGACACGACTGAAGCGACTTAGCAGCAGCAGCAGCAGCAGCAGGATTTTCCTAATTTTTTTTTTAAAGATATATATATATATATATATGTATATATATTTTATATGACCATTTTTTAAGTCTTTATTGAATTTGTTACAATATCATTTCTGTTTTATGTTTTGGTTTTTTGGCCATGAGGCAGCTCCCTGACCAGGGATCGAAACACTTCTTCATTGGAAGGGGGAGTCTTAACCACTGGACTGCCAGGGAAGTCTCCCTGAGGTTTTAAGTATAGAAATTGTGCTTAGTTTCCTGGGGCTACACACATTCCGTGGCTTGAAACAGCTCAGATTTATCCTCATTATTTCTGAAGGCAAGAAGTCCACCCTGGTTCCACTGGGATGAACCGTGGTGTCAGCAGGATCGCATGCGCTCCTGGGAGGCTCCCTGGAGACCCTGCCTCTCCTGCTCCCGAGCTGTGTCCCCGTCCTCTCCCCTCGGCCACCCCACCTTCTTCCAGGCCAGCAGCACAGCATCTTGCTTCACTGGGTCGCGTGGCCTTCTTCTGTAGCCACATCGTCTTCTGTTCTCCCTTACAAGTACACTTGAGATGATGTTGGGGGTCCACCTGGAGGATCCAGGATTGTCCGTCTCCCCATCTCAGGATCCTTTGTTTAGGTCACATCTGCACTTTCTTTTGCCATATAAGGTAACCATCAGAGGTCACAGGGGTTAGGGCCTGGACATTTTGGGGGAACAGTATTCATGCTGCCACCCTTGTTAAGAATCCATCTGGACAAATCTTTGTAATGAGTACATTACATTTTGAAGCAAGTGTTGAATACTTCAGATAATCAGAGGCAAAAAATAATGACTAAGAAGGCTGGATCTTACCAGCTGTCCATGCCTCCCCACATGAGAATGTTATCGCTGGCCTGGCCTACCGAGTGAGTTCCCTTCTTGACTGCACAGAGAACTGGTGCTCAGAGCAGGTGCTTTTATAACAGCTGCCACTGTCTGTGCTAATACTGGGTCGTGATTATAAAACTTCTTATAGCCAACTAGGTTTTCCTGGGGATTGATGCTGCCTTATTTCCCTTTATTTTGAAACTTTTTAATTTTATATATTTTACTTTTTAAAATATTTTATTCTATATATATATATATAGGAGTGTAGATGATTAACAATGTTGTGCTTGTTTTAGGTGGACAGCAAAGTGACTCAGCCATATACATACATAAATCATTTCTCTTTATTTTTTTTAAGTTGAGTGGGGAAAGGTTATTATTTCTTTATGTGGTACTTATTCACTTATTTCCCTCTTTTATCCTTCCCTCTTTAGGTAATGAAAAGCAAACCTGAATTTGCCACAGTGGTGATGACTTTTTCTCTCTCTCCTAGGTCGAGGAGATCAGAAACAGTATAGCGAAAATAGCTCAGTATGTCGAAGAAGTGAAGAAAAACCACAGCATCATTCTTTCTGCACCAAACCCAGAAGGAAGTAAGTCGTTGGTTTTAAAAAGAAGTCTGTCTGTCTGTCTGATCTGCCTGTCTTGCTGTCCATAACACAGCCTCAGCCCGGGAACTGTGAGCTTAAGCTGGAAGCCTGTAAAAAGTGCTGGAGGCTGGCAGTCCACCCTCTGCATTCTCATGTCTGGTCTGGGCAAGCCAAGGCCTCGGTGTGGTTTTTTTTTTACAGCTTCCATGGGATCTGCTCTTCAGCCTGGGTGAGGACAACTGATGCATGACAGCCATGAGAATACACGGACATGACTTCGCAGGACTCTGGGACCACATCAGTGATTGATGGGGTCTTCAGTTCAGTTCAGTCGCTCAGTCATGTCTGACTCTTTGCGACCGCATGAATCACAGCACGCCAGGCCTCCCTGTCCATCACCAACTCCCTGAGTTTACCCAAACTCATGTCCATCGAGTCATTGATGCCATCCAGCCATCTCATCCTCTGTTGTCCCCTTCTCCTCCTGCCCCCAATCCCTCCCAGCATCAGGGTCTTTTCCAATGAGTCAGCTCTTCACATGAGGTGGCCATAGTATTGGAGTTTCAGCTTCAGCATCAGTCCTTCTAATGAACACCCAGGACTGATCTTTAGAATGGACTGGTTGGATCTCCTTGCAGTCCAAGGGACTCTCAAGAGGCTTCTCCAACACCACAGTTCAAAAGCATCAATTCTTTGGTGCTCAGCTTTCTTCACAGTCCAACTCTCACATCCATACATGACCCCTGGAAAAACCATAGCCTTGACTAGACAGACCTTTGTTGACAAAGTAATGTCTCTGCTTTTGAATATGCTATCTAGGTTGGTCATAACTTTCCTTCCAAGGAGTAAGCATCTTTTAATTTCATGGCTGCAGTCACCATCTGCAGTGATTTTGGAGCCCAGAAAAATAAAGTCTGACATTGTTTCCACTGTTTCCCCATCTATTTCTCATGAAGTGATGGGACCAGGTGCCATGATCTTCATTTCCTGAATGTTGATCTTTAAGCCAACTTTTTCACTCTCCTCTTTCACTTTCATCAAGAGGCTTTTTAGTTCCTCTTCACTTTCTGCCATAAGGGTGGTGTCATCTGCATATCTGAGGTTATTGATATTTCTCCCGGCAATCTTGATTTCAGCTTGTGCTTCTTCCAGCCCAGTGTTTCTCATGATGTACTCTGCATAGAAGTTAAATAAGCAGGGTAACAATATACAGCCTTGATGTACTCATTTTCCTATTTGGAACCAGTCTGTTGTTCCATGTCCAGTTCTAACTGTTGCTTCCTGACCTGCATATAGGTTTCTCAAGAGGCAGGTCAGGTGGTCTGGTAGTCCCATCTCTTTCAGACTTTTCCACAGTTTATAGAGATCCACACAGTCAAAGGCTTTGGCATAGTCAATAAAGCGGAAATAGATGTTTTTCTGGAACTCTCTTGCTTTTTCGATGATCCAGCAGATGTTGGCAATTTGGTCTCTGGTTCCTCTGCCTTTTCTAAAAGGTTCACGTGTTGCTGAAGCCTTGCTTGGAGAATTTTGAGCATTACTTTACTAGCGTGTGAGATGAGTAGAGCCATGCTATGTTCACAGCTAAACAGTAGTGATAGAATTTTGTGTTTAGATGAAAGTTAACGAGAGGTTGATCTGGAAAACAATAGAGCAGGATGGGGCAGTTTTAAAGATGAAAACAGGTAGTTTTACGTCTTCAGCAAAGGCTTTTGTGTGGAGTGTACTGTTCTTAGTGTCTGTGGAGGGCAGCATGTGAACAAGTGATTTAAAATGAACTGAACATCACAGTGTTGGCAGTTTTAAGGAAGTATTTCCTTGAGCTGCAGTGATAAATTTTGAAAACTTTAAAAGGTAAATAGATCTGGATAGGCCAGAATACTGTTAATTGGAATCCATATGTCTTTTGGGGGAATAACTGATACCTTTACCATATTGAGTCTTTTAATCCTTGGAAATGGTTCATCCCTCTGCTTACATCTTCTTGCTTGCTCCCAGTGATGTATGTAGGGCTCTGTGTAGAGGTCTCACACACCTTTCATGGCAGTCGATGCTTTTGATCTTGATGTGAATGGTATCTGCTATAAATTTTGTTTTCTACTTGTTTCCATATATAGAAACACAGTAGGTTTTGTATGTTGAGCTTTTATCTCACTCTCTGGCCCAGTCAATTATTTTAAATAATTTCTCTGTGGATCCCTTTGGATTGTCTCTATAGCCAGTCATGTTATCTGTGAATAATGACAGTTGTCCCTCCGTTCTTAGGCTTTTTATTTTCAGTTGACTTTTTTTACTGACCTTCTATACAGCATTGAATGGAAGTGGTGATGGGAACATGTTATTCTCAGTCTCAGAGGAAAGTTGAAAGCAACTTTGTTAGAAGGTTATTTGATGTGGCCTCACTCTTAAAAAATAACTTGATTTTAAATTGAAAAAGAACTCTTTTACTCATTTTGAAGATTATGTGTGTCTTGTAAAATAATGCTTTGTATGTCTGCAGATGCCCTGTCTCATGATTTAGAAAAATGTTTCCCAGAAGCTTGACTCTCAGCAGCTGTTGTATTAAACGGGAGTTCTATGGCCGGATACATTTGGGGTCATCTTCACAGCATATCCCCACTTGGATGATTTCAGTGTACTTAGAGCAATAAAGGCCCTGAGAAGTCCTGTGATGAAGAAACCTGCTTAACTTTGCTTAGTGAAGTATTTCACAAACACATTTGCCCACAGGACTTTTTATGTAACAGTTATTAACATATTGCTTAATTCTTGGTGAAGATTTGAATACGTGCTCGTATATTTTTTCTTTTGAGAAATTTACCTCCAAAAAACTTTGCTCCCCAGTAATAGTAGGCACAACAATTGTTTGAGTAAATTTAGAGCTCTAGTGCTTCACAGCCGTCCCTTTGGTCTCTGAAGAAAACTGTTGCTTTTAGTTTCACAACAGATGTGAACCAGAGCGTAGGAAGTAGTGTCTCACTGCTTCCTTAGTTGGTCTCTGTAAGATAGATGTAGTGGCTCCTGCCCCATGCTGCTGGGCTCTAGGGAGTGCCCCAGGTGCTGCAGAGGGCAGTGGGCTGCCGTCCCCTGCCCTTTGTCCGTGCAGGGGGAAGGGGAGGGTGCAAATCGGAGCTCTAGCTCCTCAGGGCCTTCGCTGCCCAGGCTCCTGGGTGGACATGCAGGAGTCCAGAGCATGTGGCCACCAGGTGGCGCTACCCGGCCCTGGCCCATTAGCTTCTGCTTCCGATGCAGAGTTGGCTGGGTGGCCAGGCCGTTTCATTAACCTCAGTAACAAGATCCCAGAGGAAGGTTTGCTACAAAGCTAACAGAGGGCACCTTTACTTGCACTTGTCTTTATTGACCTTACACTTATGTATTTTTTTTTTTTGAAAGAAGGTCATTGAAAATGTGTAAGTTTCAGGCTCTCCAAAATATGGATCCACCTGGCAGAACTCTGAAATAAATGTACAGGATTCAACTTTTTGGTTCCTACTGGTGATAGGATTATGACTGACAGGACCATCAGAGAAGGGTGGGGATTTTCTTCATCAGTGACGGGGCTTGTGGTTCCTTTAATCGGGAGTCATAGTCCCTCTCCTCAGCCCATTTTAGGTGTGGACCTCCTAAACAGTCGCACCTGTTGCTGACACTTCATCTTTCCTTCTTTTCCAGCCCACTGTCTTCTGGGTTGGCCTCTCTCTGAGCAGTTGCGTCCTCATTGCATCCCATCTCTCATTCCCTGTCCTCCTCACCTCTTCTGCTGGAGTGGTGCCCTCAGTACGTGTTTCAGGCTCTTGAGAACTACGTGGCCATCACTGCTCACCCGTCTCAGTGTAGCAGCCTCTGCTCAGGCGAGCTGTGGGTTCGAACTCCAGTTGCACCATGAATTCACTGTTGGCCTTGGACAGATCACCGATCTTCCTATAAAATGCCAACTGCTGCTGTCCTTGTGTTTCTTCGTCATCTCCTCGTTTCCATCCCATCCTTGCTTCTGTTTCAGAGTAAGAGGCATGTGTCTCCCTTTTAAGGGTAGACTGTGGTGTGTGACCTTGAACCCTCCTCTGGGTGTTTTTTCCTGCTTCTTGTCAGCCAGAAGGCTGTCCATTTTCCCCCCTTACAACCACACCTTCCCCACAGCCCTGCCTGACCCTCTAGTGGCTCTTTCTTTCTTGAAAGAGTGGTCTCTCCCCGCTCACCCCCCATCCTGCTGCGGGCCCCGCCCTGGCCCTTGTGCTCCCTCCTTAGCCTCTGACCCTGTTGGCCAGCTCCCCTCCCCTACCCCAGCCTCTTCATCTTTTAAAGTTCACCTGCTTTGTGTTACCAAAGCCAGTATGTGCTTGTTGTGCTCATTTTGGAAGAAAGCAGAAAGGAAGAGAAAAAAAAACACTCATAATTTTGTCCATTGGTGTGTACATATATATATATATATATATGTATATTAATGTTTTGGTATATATTTTTCTAGCAAAAACATGTATTAAAAACAAATAATGTCTAAAAAGTGTAGAATTTGGGTCACACAGTGCTTGTTGTCTTACAGCATGCTCTTTTTGCTGATGAATGTACAGTTACAGGCCCACCTGCCTTTTTTTTTTGGCCATACCACCTGCAGGATTCCAGCTTCTTGGCCGGGATTTGAACCTGTGCCCCCTACATTGGGAGTGCGCAGTGTTAGTCACTGGACCGCCAGGCAAGTCCCTACAGCACCCTTTTCTTAATGGCTGCCTAGCAGTAGCATTTTCACTTTTGGTGTTTATGTGGGAGCAGTGTTTTGGGACCACACGCCTTGGGTGAGATGGCAGCCCTTCACTGTTGACAGGTGCCTCCCTCGCAGTGTGTGAGGGTCAGTGCAGGGATCTCGCGTTGCTATGCTGTCACAGTGGTCTATGACCTTAGACCTGCTGCTGTATTGAGCGGCAGGGACTGCTGAGCACTGGACAGGTGGCGGCTCGTTTATGCTTTGAATGGCCTTGGGAGGCGGGTGCTCTCCTCGGGTGTGTCTGGGAGCTGAGGATGTTGCGGATTGGGAGGATGGGCAGTTAGTGTGGTTTCAAGCACCCTGACCTGTAAGCCGGCTCTCCTGTCCCGCTGCTGTTCTGAAATGGGGCCACAGGCTCACCAAGCGTCTATTAGGGTTTCATGGTTACACCCCACTTGGCCTGGGCATCCTGACCCACCTGTGTGTCCCTGAGTACCTGGTAGCTTGTCTCCCGGGCCAGCAGTCCTGGAAACATTGTGCTGTGTCAAGGGACTCATCCCATGGAATGTTCTTTTCATTAGTATGGCTCTTGAGACCCATATAGTCCATAGAATTCTCTAAGCAAGAATACTGGAGTGGGTAGCCTTCCTCTTCTCCAGGGGATCCTCCCAACCCAGGGATCGAACCCAGGTCTCCCGCATTGCAGACGGATTCTTGATCAGCTGCGCCACAAGGGAAGCCCATTTTTAGTTTGAAACTTTTCAAATCTGTGTGCAAGTTGCAGTTTTGGTGCAGTGAAAACTCACATTTCTTTCACCTAGCTTCACCAGTTGTTACCATTTCACCACATTTGCTTTATCTGTGTGTGTGTGTGTGTGTATTTGTGTACATGTGAGTGCATATAAATACACATATTGCACATGTGTATACACATGTTATTTTTGCTGACTCATTTTAGAGTGAGTTGCGCACTTTGTGACCATCTACCCCTAATTACTCCAGCATTTAACTCCTAAGAATATTTTCTTATAAACAGACAGTATAATTATCTAGTGTAGAATATTTAATGTGGATGAAATGCTATCGAATCCACAGTCCACATTTTCAGTCAAGAATTGTTGAGTTGATATCCTTTAGCTGTTTTCCGCTCTTTCCAGGGTCCTTTCTAGACAGCAAGGCAATTAAAGCCCTGGACACAAATGCCTTTGGAATTGTCCTGTCTTGGTGGCACATTGAGCCTTTTCCCGCGTGAAAGGCCCCTCTCTGCTCTAGTGAAGCGCTGTGCCTTCCTGGCCATGGCCAGATATCAGCCAACGGAGCTCGACCAGTTTCTCTGATAGTGTGTGCATGATGGATATTTGCCCATCATTTTCTTTTTATCTTTCTGTATCCTTATATTTTAGATGTTTCTCTCATCTTTTGTATATAAAATAGAGTTGGGTTTTGTCTTCTTGGCCCCTTTGATCATTTTTTTTGTCTGTCATTAACTCTTGTAGTCTATTTGTTTACTGGGATTACTGATACATTGGGGCTAACATTCATGATCTTGTTTGCTTTATATTTTCCTTGCTTCTTCTGTTACTTTTTCTCTCTCTCCATGCTGTCTTTTGGATTGGTTTTTAAGAATCTTATCCTGCCTCCTTAGCTCTTTCCTATATTCTGTTTGCTGTTGTTTTATTTGTTGTCCTATAGATTGTGGTATGCATCCTTGACTTGTTGAAATCTAATATAAATTTATGTTTTTACTACTTTCAAGTAATAGGAGGACCTTAGGAGGAACCTTTAACTCTGTCCCTTCTTACTGCTATCATCATCATCATATATGTGTACTGTACTAGATAAAAATAATGTATATTTTTATTTTATACAATTAATGCGGATTTGGAGCTACGCACATATTTACCTGTACCAGTGCTCCTCATTATTCTGTATCTTTAAACTTTCATCAGAGATTTTTTTTTCTTTCTAAAAACTACTGTTCTTTCTTTTACTAGGGTTATGCCATTGTCTGAAATTGTCCTTACTTGATTTCGTTCTTCAAGGATATTTTCAGTGAGCATAGGAGTCTAGTTCGTAAATTGTTTTCTTTCACCACTTTGAAAATTTGAAAATAAATTTTCAATGTCTTTTTTTTTGTCAGCTATCTAATTATAGCTTATAAGAGATTTGATTTTTAGCCTTAGGATTTATCAATGCTGTGTTCATGTTTCCAGATATGGTTTTCTTTTTATTTATACTGTTTTTATAAGGCTTCTTGGATCTGTGGGTTGACATTTTCTGGCGGTTTTGGAAAAATATTGGCTATTTTCTCTTCATAAGTCATCTTTCCTCCCCTTTCTGTCATTTCTTATTTTGAGATTTGAATTATATGAGTTTTAGACCTTTTCACTGTATCTTTTATGCCGCTTGCCCTCTGTTCTCATCATTTTGTCTTGTGTTTTATTTTGAAATCTTTCTGATTTGTCTCCTGACCTCTCTTTAGTGATTACTTTTCAGATCAGGGAATCTCTCTTAACTCATGGAGAGTTATTTTTGGTTAAAATATTTTTCAGTCCTAGAATTTCTCTGGGCTCCTTCTTCTCCTGTCCTGTTTTCCTGACAAAACCCTCAACCTTGTTTTTACCTCTTTGAACATGCTTATTTGAAGGTCTGTGTCTCATAACTCTGTTTAGACAGCTCTGTTGTTTTCCTGGGGTTTATTTTCTCGGTCTTGCTAGTTGTTTTTGGTTGAGCCCTGGGCTTTGTATCTGAAGGCTCGGGGCCACAGTGTGAGTACTAGGATAGTTTTTTTTTTTTTTTTGAGAGATGATTTTTGAACATTTCTGATGGACAGCTGGGGGCGCCAGCATTCTGGACCTGGCTCCCCTTTGTCCCGGGGCGTGGCCTTGTATCAGCTCAGCGTTTTCTCAGCTGCTCAAAGCCTTGGCTGCCTCAGTGTCAAGCCGCTCCATTCACTGGGCTCACATCTCTGGGTTTCCTTCTTTTGAATCTTCTTCTTTTTCTGCTTTTGTAGGTTTATGATGCCTTTAAGCAGATTTTTAAAAAATGTTTTGTCCAACTCTTCTGATTGTTCTCAGCAGGAGAACTGATTGGAATGACCTAGTCCACTGGATAAGGATGTTTCCCATCTTTGCCTTCTTTTCTGTGTATTGAAATCCTGCCTTTATCAAGTATAACCTCATGGCCTGCTTCTGTAGCTTGAAGGGCTAAGTACAGTTATGCCTCTTTTATTTCTCTAATTAATGCTTGAGCCCCTGCATGCCTGTGTTGGCAGGAAGGTCCAGTGATTCCGTCCTGAATGCCCCCCCCCAACCCAGGGGCTTTCCTTTCTAGAGAGGTGAGCCATGCTTTGGAATGCTTGCTCCCCTGACTCTGTGTCCTCAGCAGGGCAGACCCTCCTGCTCACGCACTCTTCCTCTTGGACACCTTCCTCGACGTTTCTTCCCCACATGCAGTGGTGGGGCCTCTGGGGTTGTTCCCCCAGTGCAGGAATCCACACTCCCGCCTGGAGCCTGCTTTGATTAGGATAGCAGGAAAGAAAGCAGACACGTGGCAGGCTCCCCCTCCCCACAAGAATATGGTTACATTTCTGCTTTCTTTTTTCAGGTCTGGATGTTAGCAGTGGATTCAGGGCACTGTTTCATCAGTTGATTGGTATAAACCAGCTGTCCTCAAACTTGGGTGTGCACCAGCATCACCTGGGGGGCTTCAGTCACATTCCTGTGCCCATCCAGTGACGGGTCCTATGGGGAGGTCAGGGATGGGGCCCAGGAACTTGCATTTCTGCTAAACACTCACCTGATACTGAAGCTGCTGGTCCAGGACTCACCCTCTGAGAACCACTGGTGCGATCAACAGTTTCTCTAAAGAAAAACCCAACAAACTTGAATATTTACCAAGAATATTGTCCGTTTACATTTGTTGGACATTATTGATGTTGGATATTGTAACTCACATGTCTTTTTTATTTCTAATTTATAGAAATAAAGGAAGAGCTTGAAGATCTGAACAAAGAAATCAAGAAAACTGCTAATAAAATACGGACTAAGTTGAAGTGTGAGTTAAAGCTTTAATTACATATAATCATTGATGGTAGGAATGTGGGTATTATTATTTTCTTCTTTATAAGTTTTTATTCTTTTACATTTTCAAAGTTAAGATTGTGACCACTGTAAAATAAATCGTTTGTATGTACTTGGAATAGTGACCCTTGCTTAAGTTCCTCACTATTATAGAATTATTAAGCTACCAGCTGTAAGGATCACACATGAGGAGCTAGAGCTAAAGGCTATTAATGCTTAGATTTTGGAGTGAGGTTCCACAGGAGTGAGCACTTGCTTATAAACTGTTTATCTCTTATATTGTTATGACACTTGGGGCTAAATTGTAGATACTTGAGAAGGTAAGTAGCCTTCAACATGAATTGCCAGGTTCTTCTTGAATGGTCAGGTAGCTGGTGAGGTCCTGTGAGCCTTTCCTACAGTTCGGCTCAGCTGATAATGCCCACGGCCTCCCTGCGGGACTTAAACAGATGTGGTGGTTCTTGATGTGGTAGAAAGACACAGTGTGTTTAATTTTTACAAAATAACATACAAATCAAGAACATATCTGAAGATCAAAGGGAACCTTTATTATGGAAAATTTCAGACATACATGGAGGGAAGGGGTTACCACCTCAAGCCTAGGGTCCACACTCATCAGCTCTGCAGGTCTCAGTGGCCCCCACCCCACCCCACTGGTTTCACAGTCAATGGCAGATATCTAGGACTTCATCAGCATATAGTTTTCAGTGTGTATTTCTAAAACAAGGATCCCCTCCCCCAAACACAACTACAATGCTCTTATATATATATCTAAGTCACCTTAGTTGTTATTATTTATTACAAACTATCTAGTCAGAATTCACACTTCCCCAGTGATCTTTTAATTTTTCTTCAACAGTTTATTTAAATTGGCTTTCTTGTTTGGACCAGACTTGGTTTGACTTCCCTGGTGCCTCAGACGGTAAAGCGTCTGTCTACAATGCAGGAGACCTGGGTTCGATCCCTGGGTTGGGAAGATCCCCTGGAGAAGGAAATGGCTATCCACTCCAGTAATCTAGCCTGGAAAATCCCATGGACGGAGGAGCCTGGTAGGATACAGTCCATGGGGTCACAAAGAGTTGGACACGACTGAGCGACTCCACTTTCTTGTTTGGACCATACACTATGACTGGTGGTTATGTCACTTAAGGTTTTTTTTTCAGGTCAGGTTCTTCCATCTTTCCCCACCCCCAGCATGTTTCCCTCTTGGTTGGAGAAACCAGGACATTAGTTCATCAGAAGTTGCCCTGTTGCAGAGTTTCACTGATTTTACCCCTTTAATTTCACTCAACAGGTTCCACTATGCTCTCTATTTCCTGTGGATGGACAGTTAAGTTCTCCAAACTGAATCAAATTCAGGTTATCTGCTTTGAAATGTGAAGCTGTAACATCTGGTTTTATTTTGTGACATTATCAACAACTGATGCTTACCAAAACTCACACATTTATTAGGAGTTGAAAAGATAAAATACGTTTGAGTTTAGGCTTGAAAACCTTTCATTTTTTTTTTAAGATTAAAATGTAACTTCTTCCTCTTTGCTTCTAGCTATTGAACAGAGTTTTGATCAGGATGAGGGTGGAAACCGAACTTCTGTGGAGCTTCGGATACGAAGAACCCAGGTTTGATGATCAGCCTTTTCTAGTGTGAAGCAATGTTGAAGACTAAGAAGTCTTTTTACTTCCTTCTTGAAAATTCAGAATAATTACATCCTTACTGTCACATTAATGCTCACAGCGTTTCTGCATAAAGACAGTATTTATAGATTCCCTTTCTAGATGATGAAGAAAAAAAGTCTCTTCAGCCCATCAGCAGAAATCTCTTCTGAAGAGCAGAGAATTATCTGAGTCATTTTAGTGTTCATGATGAACTCCTCATCTTTTAGAGGCTGATGCTACAGCAAAGTGGAATTTAGTCCACTTATCTCTACTTGACAAATGAAGATTATGGATTCAGACTATGGGGACACCTTGCTTGAGTGCCAGCCTGACCCCAGTCAGCCTGACCCCAGGCGCTAATTGACTTCTCGCAGTGATGGTTTTCATCCCTTCTGTAGAGTGGGGGACAGTAACAGTACAGGAGGGTTACTGTGAAAATCAAGTAAGACAAAGCATGTGAAGTTCTTAGCATAGATTCTGTTATACAGTGCACAGTAAGCTGCTATTATTCTTATTTCCCATTTGAAGGAGTAAGCGCATTAGTTTGAATTTATAGAATGTAATGTTTTTATATGTGAGTGAAAAGCCTTCTCTTTTAGTAGAAGAAATGACCATTATATATTGGTCTATTTTTTTTCTATGGTAACAGCATTCAGTGCTATCTCGAAAGTTTGTGGAAGTCATGACAGAATATAACGAAGCACAGACTCTGTTTCGGGAGCGAAGCAAAGGCCGTATACAGCGTCAGCTAGAAATAAGTGAGTCAGTGAGCATGCTGTTTTTGTTAAAAACGTGTTTTTTCCCCTTAAAGTCTGACATGAAAGTATGTACCATCAAAAAAGTAATTTCATCCCTGTTTTTATCAGTATTGTAAAGTGTAAAGCCCTTTCATAGCTTCCCTTTCATTGAATCAATCAACCTATTACTTACTTACATCCTTCAGATTCTGAGTGAGTGGACTTTAAATTACTTTCTGATGACCGTTACCTGTAAAGTGATGATCGGATCTGGAAAGCTTCCAGCCGTCCTCATGTAATTTTTGTGCCCGTACCACTTCCTGCCCCATCTCAGGGCACAGTCTCCATGGTTCTCATGATTCCGAATGTCTGGTGAGCAGACACTTCCTGCCCTTTTGCTCCAGACTTTCTTCCTAGGATGTTTGTCTATGCAGCCTTGGAGGATGGAACTCAGGTCTTCCTCTGGGCAGAAGGCTGTTTGCTTGCTGAACAAAGGTCAGGCAGGCTTGCTTACTCCCCGCTGTGAAAGATCAGGGTCCCTCAGCTGCGACACAAGCCTCGGGTGGGTGCACTGTCCACCAGGACTGCTCTGCATCTCACGTGGGCTTGGAGAGAAGGGAGCAGCTGTGAACTTGAACCTCATTCAGTGACATTTTGACTTTGTTGACATGTAATTGACATACCATGTAAACAGGTGCTCAAAGTGTGTAGTCCGGTAGTCTTTAGTATGTACATTAGCACAATCAATTTCAGACCATTTTAATCCCTCCAAAAGGGAACTCGGCACCCGTTGTCAGGTACGTCCATCCCCAGAGCCCTAGGCACCCACCAGTTTACTCTTCTGTCTATGAATTTGCCCATCTGGGCATCCATATGAATGGAGTCATACAATATATGGTCTCTTGTGACTGGCCCTTTCACTTGGCACAGGGTTTTCAAGGTTCAGCCATACTGCAGCAAACATCAGTATTACATCTCTTTTTATGGTTGGATCAGGTTCCGTTGTGTGGATGGACCACATTAACATGTTTATACATCATCAGGTGATGGACATTTGGGTGGTTTCTACTTTTGATAATTATGAATAATATTGCTGTGAATGTTCACATTAAATTATATTTTAATTATTATGATGTTTATTCATTTAATTTTGTCTTTGTGGCACAGAGTGTGAAAATAGGAATTATCAATTGGGTTTTTCCAAAATCCTGTGAACTTGTTCATATGAAGCATTAATACATTTAACTCAAGAAAATATATTAATAACCAAAATACAGAAAGTATTAGAGCCTCTGATTCCAGTTATACAATCTTTATTATTCCAGTTAACATATGCTAAGTCTAGCTTACCCTCCTTTCCTATAAGCCAGTTAAACTTTTAGGAAAACTGATATGCAAAAAATTTGTATCTATCAATTTTCTTTTTATAGTTGTTTCTCATCCATACTAAACTTGGATGTTTATTAGTCATTCCAGTTACAAAGTTTTTCATGAATGTTTTCCAGTTCTTCCTACTTCTAAAGGGCTTATGTTAATTTCTCTCATCATTAACACTTGCCAAAAAAATATATTGGAAAAGTTAGAAAAACACTGGTTAAAATGTTAGCAACTCAGATTTTACCTGCTAACTTATGGATGCAAAGGTAATTTAAAAATACTGCTGCATACTGAGTGGAGTTTTCCCTTGTTGATATTTTAGCTGGAAAAACTACCACCGATGATGAGCTGGAAGAGATGCTGGAAAGTGGGAATCCCTCCATCTTCACGTCAGATGTGAGTGCCGGGCGGCTGTGTGGCCTGTGTGTTTGTATTTATACAGATTTTTTTTCTTTAACCTCTAGAAAGATCTTAAGTTCATCAGTATTTCTCCTCTGTTTTTGTTTTTCAAAGATTATATCAGATTCACAAATTACTAGACAGGCTCTCAATGAAATTGAGTCCCGTCATAAAGACATCATGAAGCTGGAGACAAGCATCCGTGAGCTACATGAGATGTTCATGGACATGGCCATGTTCGTCGAGACTCAGGTAATCACATGCATCTTTGCTTCTCTGAAACAGAGCTATGGTTTGTAAAATCTGATATTTGACTCCAATCTATTGGGAAAGCCATTATTCTGGATCCAGTCTTGTAATTCAAAAACTGATTATACCGTTACTGCCATGTAAGGCTCAAATGCTCGAAGCACCTTAAATCTTCAACAGTAGAGGACTGATTTAAGATATGGTGTGTCCATAGGATAAGCAACCATAAGTAGACAACCATAGGTAGACAACATAAACTTTGTTCATGGAAGATTTTGAATGAAATGTGTAAATGTACGTGTTGGAATTTAAGTTGACATGAGGGCAATATTAAACCTTATATGTATATGTGTATGTGTGTATATATATATATGGGGCTTCCCTGTTGGCTCAGATGGTAAACAGTCTGCCTGCAATGCAGGAGACTCCGATTTGCTCCCTGGGTCAGGAAGATCTCCAGGAGAAGAGAATGGCTACCCACTCCAGTATTCTTGCCTGGAGAATTCCATGAACAGAGGAGCCTGCAGAGGTGGGCTGCAGTCCATGGGGTTGCAAAGAGTCAGACATGCCTGAGCAGCTTAACACTTCATGTCACTTCATATGTGTATATACACTTCTATGTATAAATGTAAATATATATGGAGCATACACCCTTATACTCCTGTATATAGTGTGTGTGGCATAAAGTCAGCTACATGAAACAGTACTCACAGAAGGAAAGAAATATTCCAAGCAGTATAGCAACAGTGGGACTATGGGAATTTTCGTTTTCTTCTCTAAAATATATTTTCAAGTTTTCTACAAGGAGCAGATATTAGAGTAACAATTTGGAGAAATATATAAAAGAATAAGCACCAGAGGGGACAGACTGTGACATAAATAGAAGCTTATACTTACTACAGTGTTCAGTACCACAAGCAGAAGGGGGCAGGTATGAGGAGACCCTTATGAGGGACTGCAGAAGTTAATGCAGTTTTTTAAGAAGATAAAATTTACTCAAGAGGGAGGGGATACACACACACACACGCATATATATAAAATTATGACTGATTATCGCATTGTTGTACGGCAGAAACCAAAGCATCATTGTTAAGCAGTTTTCCTCCAATTAAAAACAGAAAAAAAGAACACACACATACACAAAAAAAGAACATAAAATTCAGTGTAAAATAAAGCCAGTGGTTCCAGTTAGGTGTGTGGGGGTGCTTGCCCCCCCTCTTGTGATGGTGAATAATGTCCTCTGAGACTTTTCAAGTGTGTGAGGTTCACACTTGGTCACTCATGGGTCAATGGGCCATTGAGTCCAGCTGATTGCCCTGTGAAGGCAAAGCCTTCGTACCAGAGCATCTTGGGATTCACATCACAGTCATGTCCTCCCTCCCATGGAGGTTGCATTCAGGATCTGTTGTGGCAGGAGTGGTCCTCTGATGGGCCTGTTTGCTGGTTTCCTGGGTTATGTAAGGAGCACTGGGAAGTCCATCTGGGTACCAGATTCATCCTCCATATCGCCAGCAGCCTTTGGAAGATTTAGCTTGAGGAACTTTGCCATAAAAATGTGTGCGGAGCTGAGGTGCTGTGAATTTGCAGATGGGGTGGGGATGGGGCAGGTTCCCTCCTTTCTGATTTGGGGGCGCCCGTTGCCACTCACGGTCCCGAAAAGGAGAACTGGTAGTCTGGCTACTGCCAGCTTTTGTTTTCATGAAGGAGACCAGTGAGACAGTTAGACCAATCTGAGTATTTTTGTCACTACTGCTACTGCTGCTACTGCTAAGTCACTTCAGTCGTGTGCGACTCTGTGCGACCCCATAGACGGAAGCCTACCAGGCTCCCGTCCCTGGGATTCTCCAGGCAAGAACACTGGAGTGGGTTGCCATTTCCTTCTCCAATGCATGAAAGTGAAAAGTGAAAGTGAAGTCGCTCAGTCGTGTCTGACTCTTCACGACCCCAGGGACTGCAGCCTACCAGGCTCCTCCGTCCATGGGATTTTCCAGACAAGAGTACTGGAGTGGGGTGCCATTGCCTTCTCCCTCAGTGTCTGCTGCTGCTAAGTCGCTTCAGTCGTGTCTGACTCTGTGCGACCCCTGAGACAGCAGCCCACCAGGCTCCCCCGTCCCTGGGATTCTTCAGGCAAGAACACTGGAGTGGGTTGCCATTTCCTTCTCCAATGCATGAAAGTGAAAAGTGAAAGTGAAGTCGCTCAGTCTAAAATCTAAAGATTTTAGAGTACCTTGGACTTTTAGGATTGTTCTATGCCAGATGTGTTAATCTCTACTAGAAAAATCGATATGTCAATGTATTCTTAGCTTCGTTGCATTGTTTCCTTTCAGAAGTCTGTTAGTATTGCATTGTATTGACTCATCTAATTCAAAATATGTTTAGTTGAAACTGGCTAGTATGTTGAAATGTGTGAATGAGTAAGTTAACTCTGCGTCACTTTCCAATGCTTTACTATTCACTGCTGCAGATTATGTCTGCTGGTGGACAGAAAACCAGGTAATGTGCTTTTCTCCCCTGATGCTTCAATGGGTTCACCTCTCTTTACATTTTTTTGCTCATTAATCTAGTCAATTTAATGGGAGACGTAAGCTATTCCTAGTTTACTGGTATTTTAAAGAAATGACAAATATTGTCTACCCATTAGAAAAGAGGTCACTCTTGGGATGTCGTATGTTTGTGCGTAATAGTAAGTGTTAGCTTAGCCTAAAGCCAGCTGCCTCTCACTCACTGTGCCCATTTTAAGAGAGTGTTCCTATATTAAAGCACATCTCAAAGCCTACTTGATATGCCTTTAATTGTCAGCATTGTTGCCCATCCCTTTTAGTTCTTTTTGTAATGTAAGTTGGAATTTGATTACTTTTCATATTGGCACATTTATAATGGTCTCATCTTTTTGTAAATGTGAAAAATACTTCAGTGTCCATTCCATGCACATTACGTTCCTGTGGAAACTTTACTGCTGCTCTGTGACTGTCTTAAGAGGCACAGTTAAGTCATTTGAAAGTGTCCTCTAAGTTTGAAACTTTTCGTTTTAAGGGTGAAATGATCAACAACATAGAAAAAAATGTTATGAATGCCGCAGACTATGTAGAACATGCAAAAGAAGAAACGAAGAAAGCTATTAAATATCAAAGCAAAGCAAGAAGGGTGAGTTTGGTCTTTCAGAGTTGAAGTACATTTTCCTCTGGATTTGGTTTCGCGTGGTCATACACTGATGCAAGCCTACTTTAAATGTATTCCGGGAAATAAAAACGTCTTACATTAATCTTGCATTTGAAAACTGAAGTAATTCTTTTTGCTGAAACGTTTGAAGTGTATCAGATAAGTTATGTTGACGGTGAACCCTGTCAGTTCTAAGTAATGATAACCCTTATTTAGGGTTGCCAAAGTTGGCCCCACCTCCCTTTCCTTGGTTGAATGGGTTTCAGTTCCACAGTTCTCTGTTTCTTGGGTCATTATTTGGAGGGACATATAAAACTCATGGGACTGGAAATTCTCCTAAAAATCATTGGTTACACAATTTATGCAGTGAACACTTTATTCGTTAGGTTATTTGCTAATCCTTTGGATTGGAGGAAAGAGAATTGCTTGACCATGGACCTCAGATGTTATGTAGCACTCCCCATGAAGCTTTGTAAAGGAGTTTTAATATCTTCATAGTGAAAGCTTTCTAAGGAAACAGCAAAGCTACAGAGTTCCGTTCTGATTCAGGGACTGGAAAACTGTGTGTCTCTCCATGTGACCTGGCCCACCACTTGTTGGTTTCTTTCTCCCCAGTGTAGACGAGAGCGACACAGGGCCCCAGACCCCGACTTCAGTGCCTGTCCCCCTCCCTCCTCCTGGCAGAGGCCTTTCTCGGTGCCTGTCAGGGGAGATTTCCATGCGATGTCATGAAGGCCTAGTAAAGAGGGAGTTTCAGAATGTTCAGGAAAAACGAAGAGTCAGATTCACCTGTGACAATGGTCCATAGATGTTCTCAAATATGAGGCACATCAGGGCTTTCATGTCAGCCTGCAAAACATCTCACCCTGCTTTCTCTTGGGAATATCTGTGTATTAATTATCTTTGAGATGTAAGACATGGTTTCTTACATTATTCTGTGTTACCAGATTTTGAAATATTGAGCCTTAAACTAAAGTGAGGTGGTGAGGTCTGGGTGTGACGTGCTCTGGTTCAGGCACAGAACGGACTTACACTTTAAAGCAGTCACTAAAAAAGGACAGGTCCCATCCTTTCTCCATGACCTGAACAGCAGGTCAGTGAACGTTTCCATGAGACATTCCCATCTCATCCTGATCTGGCAGAGAAGGCCTCGCTCTAGCAGGTGGCTGGGTCAGTATATTACCTGGAGTGGCCACTGGTCAGAACCTGAGGCTCATTTCGAAATTCATCACAACTTCTCCAACTCAAGGCCTGACATCTGAAACCACTCACAGCTTGTTCACCTCTAACTCTGCTGTTGGGTGTGTGGTCCTTGAGATGCTGGCCGTCCCCTCTCGTGGTGTCCTGGTTCCATTCCCAGGGCAGCCGGTTAACCCCTGAGAGACTGGATGACGCTAGTGGAATGATCTGTTTTATTTGGGGTGGCAGTTAAGTGAAGGACTTACCTGCCAATCGCAAACAAACAAGAAGAAAAGTGTAGGGGCTTAGGTCACTGATTTCCTCATTCACTGACCTGGCCACACAGCTCTCTATACATGAAAAAATAAATCAGCTGTATGTCTCAGTTCATTAGAAACTTATCAAAAGAATGTGGTCATGTGCTTTCTCATTGATAAAACCTAATATTTCAAGTTCTATAATAGTATATCTCCAAATAGTCTGACCTCATTAAATTAAAAATCCCTCTTTTGGACAACTTTGAAAATTGTCAAACAGTTAATCGATGGCCCATAATTTAGATTTTAAAACACATTCCAATGGATTATTTGATTTTTAAATGAACGATATCTTCTAATACGGCAATGTGGAATTAACCATGACATAATCAGCTTGCTTTTCTTTGACAGAAAAAGTGGATAATTGTGGCTGTGTCACTGGTTCTGTTGGCTGTGATTGCTCTAATTATTGGTTTATCAGTTGGCAAGTGATGATGTGGATAACGGCAGCATGCATGTCTCTGCCAGCACGGCAGTAAGTAACTAATCAACTAATCTGCTTAGCCACTCGCCCAATTAGCTAATAGTGGTGCTCGCCCAATCCAGAAATACTGGAAAGTAACAAAAGCCTGCCAGAGGAGTGTTTGCCTGACGTCTGAATTCAGGTCTCTAGTCATCGTGTGCTGAGAATACGCATTTGCTGGGTTGCTGTCCATTTCTAAACCAGGGTTGTCTTCCTGCTGTTTTCTGAAACCTCTGGATTTGTTTAGATGTGATAGTAGGGGTGGCAACAGCTCCTGACTCTTCAGGCTTTTGTTTTTGATCCAGGAAGACGCTTCCTCCTTATTGAAGCCCTTCATTAGTGGAATAACTTTAGTAATGAGGATTAATTCTCAATGAAAAAACTAACATTTAATAATTTGTCTCATAAGTTTTAATTCTTAGAATAAGTGCAACAACTGAACGTGCTTTGTGAGCTGTATTTATTTGCTCACCATTTTACTATGGAATTAGAGGGAATGGGACGAAAGCTGTGAAGAACACTCAGTGGAACCAAGAGACTTTGTCTCACTTGTTTCCACTGGCATCATTGAGCTTGTTTTAAATGTGTCCACATTAAAATGAAAACTTACACTGAGTAGCATGGCTGTTAATTCTCAATTTAATGGGTTTGGAATACAAAAAATACTCAAAAGATATTCTCAATTTAAAGGGTTTGGAATACAAAAGATACTCAAAAGATATTATTTATTTATAGCACCTTTATTTTTATTCACTGCATGAGTGTCACCTTTCAGCAAACTTTGGGAGATTTGTGCTTTTCGTCTCTTTATGCATTTGGAATCATCCTTCTTTCAACTCTTAAGCTAGCGTGCTGTCTGGTTTCTCAGAGTTGGACATACTAATTGTTTATTTTAAAATGTTTGTTTGGCATAATCATTGGAATTTATTGTATCTAGATTGTGACAACTAGTCCTTGATGAATTAATTATTTTATTGTGAAAGCAACTGCTGGCTTGATAAACACTTAGTGCTGTATTAAAGAAGAGGTGTTTCTTGGTGTAAGCATCTGTGCGCTGAGCACGCAGTTAGCAGGTGAGGCTCCTGACATTCACGGAAGCATGGGCTTGCACTCGGAAGCTCCAGGATGTTGAGTTTGTTAGCAAGCCATTTTTTTCAGGAGGCAGAAGGAGCTCTGAGCACTCTTTTCATCAGGCAGGACGTTTATGTATCTCTCCATGCTTTCCTGTTACCTTTGCTGAACTAAAGATACATGTGATTGTCCTTCACTAATAATAATGTATTTAAAAACTATTTTTAGAATTCTTTATGAACTGTGTATAAACTCTGCATTTTCTTAGCTTTTCCTAGTGGCCATAATATGGTTAGTTGGATGTGTTTCCGCTAAAGATAAACAGAATCTGAGATCAAATGCTGTGACGATGCCGTTGAACGAGGGCAGGCTCCTCCCAGCGTGGTTCTGGGGAGCCCCAGGCTTGCTCTGTGCCCTGGGCCTGGGGGGCTGCTGTACCTTCATGCCTTTAAGCACGTGTGAACACAAAACACATCAGAGCGCTTACCAACAATTTTTTTTTTTAATACAAATGCAGTGCTTGGTGTCTTTAATTATGCTTTTGAAAAACTAATTTATTCTTTCGGCAGGTAGTTCAGCACAGCCTTCTCTGGGCCTGTAGGCACCATGTGGAGGGAATCTTGGTCCCTGTAACCTTGTAGCAAGGGCCAGATGCCTGGCTTTCTATCCGAGGACATGGCTGAGAGGGCACGTGGTCGTGATTTAGGTGTAGTAGGAGGCAGCTTGACTCGGGGTGTGCATGGGCCACCAAGGAGAAGTCCAGGCATTTGACTGGAGCTGTGAGCAGGATGTTGGACGAGAATGGTCGTTCCATCTGTGGTATTAAGGGTGCAGGAACCCAGTCATGGTAGGATTCAGGAGGCATTTCCAAAAGCCAGATGTGCAAGCACACACCCATGTATGGTACCCAGAGACCTGGCAGATGCCTGGATGGCAGCGAGATGCAGAGCTGCCTGGTGGCTGAGGTTAACGGGCATATGGAGCAGTTTCTGGAGCTGAAGGGTGGTGTTGATCGGAAGTAAGGCGTGATAGACCAGAGGGAAAAGGTGTGTCTAGAAAGATGTTGAGAGAGGCTTGCAGGAAGACACACGAGGAGATGCCAGGATGGTTGGGACCAAGGCCTTGCTTTCCAGGAAATGTGCATAATATTAATAAGTGACCTGAAATTTGAGGGTGTGATGTCCTGCAGGCAGTGGTCCCTAGGTTCTGAGTAATTGACAGGGAAGTTTCCTGAGGGGCCTGGCCATGCTTGCCTTCATAAATCATGCAGTGACTGATGGCGTTCTCAGCACTGACCAGTTTTGGCAGGTGTGATTTCTCAGGTGAAAGTGTGCCGTGTGTTTGGTAACCGTGATTTAAAATGATGCATCTCTGCTGTTTACCAAGAGAACTCGAAGTCAGGCGGTATGGTATGCCTCTCATCTGTGTGAATTCCTCACCTTCTCCCATAGATGGTATTCCTAGAGAGACTAGATTTCTCAAGCCAGAGGTTGTTTAGCTTTTCAAGCATCCTGTGCAAGGATGCTTGTTAACTGGAAGCAAAAAGTTAAATGTTGTATTGCCTTCCTCTGAGCCAAGGATGCAATAGAAGACTGAGTTAATGGTGTGTTGATTTTTTACATGCGTCTTACCTCAATGTAAAAAAAAAAAGCATAAATAAGATTTTTTTCAGCAAATGAGAAATAAATCCATTTAAAATTATAAGATGTACAATGCATCCAAGAAACAATAGTTGGGATTTTACTGTGATCAATAGAAAGTGTTCGTTAAGAACCCACATGGTGTCAAGTAGACATTGTGTTTTACCTCCAGGAGTCAATGGTTATTGTTTTAATAATATGTATTTTAAATTACTAAATTCACTTAATTTAATGTATATGTGTCTGTAACTTTGTGCTATGCCTCTGGAACTTCCCTTCCCCACTCCTCCCTTTTCTGTGACCTGTAGGGGTTCTTTCTTGATGATGGATTTTAAACCATCTCAAATTCCAAGAGAATTTTGTTAGGAAATGACATCAGTGATTTCTTTCCTTTGCTATCTTGCAAATTAATAAATGTTTTTCTTTATCTTGCAGAAAATGATGTTCATTATTATTTGTGTAGTTATTTTGCTTGTGATCCTTGGAATTATCCTAGCAACAACATTGTCATAGCAACCGTATCCCAAGAGCCATTTGTCCTTGGAGTCAGACCACATCTGCAGCAAATCAGCATCCTCCCATTTCATGAATGAATCCTAGACATTGTGACATGTGGCATTGAGTGCTGATATTTTATTAGTGAATTCAAGGAGAGAGCACAACAGAATGTATTGTTCAGTGGAAAAAACAGAATGGATGTGATGCGTTAACCCAGACATCCTTGGACTCTAAATAACACAGCACAAACATTTAACAATGTGAGACTTGTTTCAATGGCCTTAAAATAAGGAATCATTGAAATTTTCAATTTTTTTAATATATTTCAGTGTTAAAAATATGTATGTGAATTAGGAATATCTTATGTTATGAAGTTATTAGATTTCATGTCTGAGACTTTCTTCCCTCTCCCAGCTAACATGCTCATTAAGAGACATTTTTGTACTATGTTTCACTCATGTCTGTTTATGTTTGCAAAAATTATTTTTATTATCACAGAGCTGTTTTGTAAGATATCTATAAGTTTACATGTTTATAAATTAATTGTTTAATATATTAACATCTTAATTTACTCCGATTTTATGTATTAACTATTGCCTTTAAAAGAAGTAGGAAAGAAACGTCATGATGTCAGAGCCATCTTTGCACAGTTGTTTACACAGTTTGCCATCGGCATAGAAAACATTGGTTGCAAAGTACCCCAAAAAGCCTTTCTAGTTCCTTCTGTTGAAATTGATTTATAAGGTTCAAATCTGCCCAGTACCCTCCAGGAAAAGCTCGATTATTGTACTCAGCTTCCTCTCTACCTGTTCCATTACCCAAGATAATAAATTAGTTACTGCAATGTAAAGACAATGGTCTCTGCTTTCATTCTTTACAAAATAAGGTTTGTGTTTCCCTGTTCACACTAATAATGTCTGAATTTAAGGTGGTGATAAAATCAAATTTTAAACTCAAGGGGATCATTCCCAGACATTAAGTCATTCTTACATGTACAGATCACCTGAATGTTCTTGTTACATACCTACTATTCTGCTGAACTTTAAAAGTTAATTCTCAAAGTTTACAGGAATCCGTAATTAACATTTGTATTACTTCTTAATTTTTTAAAATTATAATGTGCTTTATATTTAGACTGTAAAATGTACGAAATCTTATTAGCAAATGGGCATCTATATGATAGCAAGTAGTCAAAACTTTAAATGAATATGTGAAGGATATTAAAAATATAGTTATCTCTTGTTATTTCTGTATGTGATTGTGTAAGCTCGTGACTGTAATTTAACATTGTCTGGCTTGAAAACTAATATATAGACACGCCTGATTGCAAGCTGTAAGTGTGAATTACAGAACCGTGTAGAAGCTGTGCTCCCTCTTGAATACAGTTACGAATTTCACGCGTTCATACTTTATACATCTGACTGCTTAGCTCAGAGTCAAGTCTGTATGTGTGCATTTTATTTTCTTGCTGGTCATTACTGTGCAGTCAGGATTCCTTTAGGAGTCTTCTGGCTCCAACATATATGTTTCTTAAATCTTTAGCCCATCAGTGAGACAGGCTCCCTTGTTGCTGCTTATGTTGATGGCATGACTTGTCCTGAGGGAATTTAACTATCCAGCGATCATGCTTGTGTCAGGGTGACTTTTGTACAGCCGTTGTCCATATGATGATGTGCACGCGTGGAGACACTTCATGCTCCCCACGTGTCCTGCTGTCGCTTCAAGTAAAGTCTTTTTAGCCCCCACTCCTCATAGCAATTCTTCTTGTATCTCTTCAAGACATTCTTCCTGGATTTGAAACACCTACTGAATCTGTGTTTTATATAGTTGAAGTTATGAAACCGCTTCTTGATTTCTACTTAAGGTGTTTAAGTTCACCAGGTAACCCATTTTGTATGTCTAAGCCTCATGTACCTATTTGACATCGGATTTTTAAAAATACATATACAGGTTCACTTGTTACTTTTTAAATCATTTCTTGAAATGTCATGTTTACATTAAAAAAACAAAACAAAACAAACTCAAGAGAACCCAAAAAAAATATTTTACTTTCTGCCTTGTTCATTTCTGGAAAGATTTGGGGGGAGATATTTTATTGCATATCCATAAATAAATTGTTAAAAGAATATTACCTGTGGCTGTTATTATGTGTAATGATACAATGTAAGTTAATAATTTTAGGTGTTTTTGGTAAGTTTTTGATTATTTGGTGTTACCAACTTCTGTGGTTTGGCTGTCACATATTAAGAAACCCACCTGGTTTCTTGCTGTTGACAACAAATGCTAATTTAGGGAATTTGGCTTTGCATGCTTCTGCCAATTTGACATGTTCGTATTGATAGTTATTAACAGGGCACCCCCCTCCACTTTCTTATTAACTGGAATTTCCCTAATCCATAATCCTTACTGAATTCTAATCATGTGGAAAAGTGGTGTTCAAAATCTGGCATGTAAAAGAAAGAAAAATAAGCTAGTTCTGGAGAACATCAGTTCATGAAGGTTGGACACCTCTCCACCCCCACTCATGTATTACCTCTAACCTTCTCTCTTTCTTTCCTTTCAAGCTGCAGTCTTGACAAGCACACTCAGTAATTTAGTGCCTTGGTCTATATTTTTTAAAGACTATGAAGTTTATCGCCTGAGTTTCTTAGGTTCACACCCTGGGGAGTTTCCCAGGGAGGCTGAGGAGGAGGCAGCCCCCCAACTTCCCTCGGAGGTTTGTCTGGGGTTCCACAGGGCACGATCACCACCCACCTGCCCACTGCACCTTGGAGTTGAGAGAGAGATCTTCCTGAGATTCAGACACCCACGCCGCTCCAAGGTCTCCACACCAGCTCTGTCAAGGGGCATCCTTGAAACGGCTCCCACAGTGGACATGGGGGTGCTGGGGGGTGGGCAGAGCAGACATCCAAGGACAGGGCTGGGTTGCCGGGCCTCCGATGCCCGGGGGCCACCTTGTGGGTCAATGAGCAGTCGCATCCTTTCCAGGACCTCTTCCAACAGTTTTAGTTAATTTCTTCAATAAATCTAAGCTCACATCCTTTCATGAGTTAAAATGGTGGGGCCCGCAGGTCACGGGGCTTGGGTTGGAAGAGCCTGGGTCACAGGAGGGACCCTGGGGGGCTCAGGGGTCAGGGTTGCCCAGGGATTTTGTCCCGATTGTGGGTTGGGGCCTGGTTCAGGGGCTCCAAGGAGATCAGGGGGGCCTGGATAAGGGTAGTGGGGAAGGCCAGGAGTCAGTCCGCATCTTCTCATGGCAATGACTCGTGTGCTTGTCAAGGGCCCCCTGTGACAGCTGAGGCCTCCCCAGCCATGTGTCCCCCCCCCCCGCCCCCTCTTTCTAGGTTACTATTTCAGTGAACACAGCAGCACACCCCCCCACCCACCTCCCCCTCCTCCCCTCCCCTACACGAAGGAGAACATCAGTGAGAAGAATCGACTCCAGAGGGAAACAAGTCCAGAACCAGCCTCTGGAGGGCAGCTGAGCAAAGCCTGGGGCTTTGCTTGGTTTTAAAGTGTGAAACCAACACGGTACGCACAGGACACAGTCTTGACCTCATCCAACCCTGGTTCCCGCCTTTGTTAAGATCCAGTGTTCGGTGTGGATGAGACAGCACATTTTGGGGTTTCAGTGCAGCAGGAGCTCTGGTGAAGCATCCCATGTCCTAGCTGCAGTCAGGGTGAAGATGTGCCCGTGTTTCCAGAGAGAGTGCCATATGGACAGCGAGCCATTTTGTTTTCCTTTGAGGCAACATCCAGTTGTCATCTTCTGACTCACATCCCCTGAATGAGCAGATTCCTAAACCAGGAAGATGGTTACAGGTCCGGTTGTGGGAAAGGGGTAAGTTCCAGAAAAGGTGGCATGATCAAGGGCAGGGCCATGCGTTAGTAGGTTCAGCCTGCAAGCCTGGGACTTATGTCGACTGCAAAAAAAAAAACAACACACGACCTGAAAGTTGAGAATGATGTTTTATTTGGTGGCTTTACCGAGGATGTAAGCTGGGTACAGCCTCTTAGATCGCTCTGAGGGACTGCTCCAAAGAGGTCAGGCAGCAGCCAGGATGTATTATGAGTTTTCGCTAAAAAACATGTAGTCCAATGCTGAAAGGTTAATGCTCATTACAAAACCAGACATCTCAATGATCTTAGTGATTTTCTAGGGATGGGAAGATGAAAGAGTCAGGGCTCAGTGAAATTATTCCTTTAATATGCACCTCAACTATCTAGGGCCAGTATCCTGCTTTTCTCCATCCGAGTCCCCTCAGGCTGAGTGGCTGATGCCTTGACTGTGGGCAACATTCATTGTTTACTAGAATGGCAGGCAATATGTATTTTTAACTGAAGCATAGTTGATGTATGATGTTCCATTAGTTTCTGCTGTACAGCAAAGTGACTTAGTATATGCACATATATACATTTTTTAAAAAGTATTCTTTCACATTATGGTTTCTCAAGGATATTGACTGTAGTTGCCTGTGCTGCACAGCAGGACCTTGTTGTTTATCCATCTTATATACACTAGTTTGCATCTGCTGACCCCACGCTTGCAGTCCTTCCTTCCCCAGACCCTCCGCCTTGGCCGCCACAAGTCTCTCTTAAGTGAGTCTGTTTCTGCTTTGTGGATTGTTGGTGTCATATTTCAGATTCCACATGTAAGTGATGTCATACGGTATTTGTCTGACTTACTTTGTAAGATAATCTCTAGTTGCATCCATGTTTCTGCAAACGACAGTATTTCATTCTTTTTAAGGGCTGAGTATCTTCCATTGTTGGAGAAGGCAGTGGCACCCCCACTCCAGTACTCTTGCCTGGAAAATCCCATGGACGGAGGAGCCTGGTGGGCTGCAGTCCATGGGGTCGCTAGGAGTCGGACACAACTGAGCGACTTCACTTTCACTTTTCACTTTCATGCATTGGAGAAGGAAATGGCAACCCACTCCAGTGTTCTTGCCTGGAGAATCCCAGGGACGGGGGAGCCTGGTGGGCTGCCGTCTGTGGGGTCGCACAGAGTCGGACACGACTGAAGCGACTTAGCAGCAGCAGCAATCTTCCATTGTATGCCAGTACCACATCTTTATCCAGTCTTCTGTCGATGAATACTTAGCTTGTTTCCGCATCTTGGCTATTGCTGTGAACATAGGGGTGCCTGTATCATTTTGAATTAAAGTTTTCTCTGGATAATATGCCCAGGAGTGGGATTGCAGAATCATATGGTAATTCCATTTTTAGTTTTTTGAGGAACCTGCATGCTGTTCTCCACAGTGGCTGCACCAACAGTGTAGGAGGGTTCCCTTTTCTCCACACCCCATCCAGCATTTTTCGTTTGTAGACTTCAATGATAGCCATTTTGACTGGTGTGAGGTGATACTTTGCTGTGGTTTTGATTTGCATTTCTCTAATAATTAGTGACATTGAGCATCTTGTGCCTGTTGGCCATCTGTATGTCTTCCTTGGAGAAATGTCTGTTAGTAGGGATGTTTTTATCAGAAAGCTGTGTCTGATATAAACTGGAGATCCCTGGATAAATAAATAGAAGTGCTTGCCACAGGACCCAGGAAACTAGGGGTGGCTCTGATGCTTTGGTTGAAGGGCAACTGCTAAGAGGTTTCTGTCCTCAGTGAGGAGACCAGTGTTCCACAGTGAACAGCTTCCTGTGGCCACAGCTGCTTTGTTCAAAATACGGTGACACGCTTCACGCACACCCACTTGACACTCATCAGAAGTCCTTCCTCCGGTAGTCAGATTGCAAAGCAGAGTAGTGAGCAGAGTATTTTGGGCAACATCTCCGCAGAGGTAACATCAGCCATGCAGACATCCTCTTTTTGGGGAGAGGTCTCCCACAGATCTAACCTCATGGCAGAATTTCCCTGTCCAGTTCCTGGGACCGTGACGTGTGGAATTGGGATGATCCCTGCAGCTGTGGGCATCTCCGGGGCTGTTCAGACTGGGCACTTTTCATGAACAGACACAATCCGCCAAAAAGTGAGTGCTTGCAGCAGTCAGACCACCCACCATGCCACCCACAGGGGAGAATTTGCCCGCTTCCTCCACCTCTAAGAGGATGTGCCTTCCTGTTGGGTTGTCATTTTTTCATGATGCAGAACAGAGTCAGGGCAATGGGTGGAGAGAAGGGAAGAGACAGGAAGAGAGGGGGAGGGGCTTGCGTGCTGAGCTGATTCTAGCACATTCCATGGGAAGGAAAACTAGGGTGAAACTGGTGAAGAAACAAGGTAGAAAACAGACCCAGAGGCTGCTGCAGTAGTTGAACGGGAGAGTAAACCAAGAAAGAGGGACTGACAATTTCTGGAAGCTGGGTGCTAGGAAGGCTGCCAAAATCGGGACTCCCTGTCCACTGATGGTGAATAGAAATATGGAGACAGCATTTGGAGGAAATATGAGTGGCTTTTTTCTTTTTGCCAGGCAAGGGGGAGAACACAGCAGGCTGGCACCTCAAGAACTGTGCCCCCCTCTCTGGGGAATAGGGAGAGGTTTTTATATCCTCATGAAGGTTTTGCATTTTTTTTTTTTTTCTTTTTCAAGATTTGAAAACAACCACAGCTGGCATCGGGCGACTCAGCAGCCGGGTCTGGTATCCCTGAAGTTATCAGCCCATGACTTTCTGAAATGCAGAATGCTACAAGAGAGGGTAGGGGGAGAAGGATGCCAGGTGCAGTGTATAATCTAAATGGAGTCAGAGTAATTAGCTTTATGATGGACAAGTCCAGCTACAAGTGTGTGTTAGTAGTAGTACTAACCAAGATTACATAACTCTTCCAGGGCTGTTTGGCTGCTGCTGCTGCTGCTGCTAAGTCGCTTCAGTCGTGTCCGACTCTGTGCGACCCCACAGATGGCAGCCTACCAGGCTCCCTTGTCCCTGGGATTCTCCAGGCAAGAACACTGGAGTGGGTTGCCATTTCCTTCTCCAATGCATGAAAGTGAAAAGTGAAAGTGAAGTCGCTCAGTCGTGTCTGACTCTTAGCGACCCCATGGACTGCAGCCTACCAGGCTCCTCCGTCCATGGGATTTTCCAGGCAAGAGTACTGGACTGGGGTGCGATTGCCTTCTCCGACTGTTTGGCTGGTATGTGCCAAAGGCTGTTCACTCAATTCTGTTTTTGCTGTAACAGAAAGGATATTTTCCAGGGGAGGTGGGCTGGGGTGGGGAGTCAGTGAGAGGTTTCTAAGTGTGGAGAATTGGGTTCAGAAGGAAAGAAGATGCTCACAGGAATAGCCACAATGTCTCCAAATCTGAAACTCTTCCAGAATAAACAGTAGATTTAACAAGTAATTCAACAAGATTGTTATGGTTTATGAATGAAATGCCTGAAATCTTTTTCTAGAAGCATGACTAAAGATTGGTATTCCTTTTTATTCTGCCTGGTTCATGAGGAGCATCTTCCACGAGGGCCCTGGCACCCACACAGGTTACACTAGGCTAGGCTAAGTCCCTTCAGTCATGTCCAGCTCTTTGTGATCCTATAGACCAAAGCCTGCCAGGCTCCTCTGTCTATGGGGTTCTTCAGGCGAGAATACAGGAGTGGGTTGCTGTGTCCTCCTCCAGGGGATCTTCCGAACCCAGGGATTGAACCCACATCTCTGACGTCTCTTGCATTGGCAGGTGGGTTCTTTACCAATAGGGCCGCCTGGGAAGCCCTAGGTTACACTTAATTCTCTGAATTCACAGAACAGTTAATGCATTTCTTTTTCTATGATTTGCCACACTTGACTTTATATTTTCATTGTGGAAGAATGAATGAACTGATTTAAGGATAAACCCCAAGGCCTAGGGACACATGCAGGGGGACTGGGAAGTGGGGCTGTGGAGTGTACATCCCAGTCTCCTCACTGCAGCACATCCTACTCATCTTTTTACCCCCGTGATACCTGGGGGAGGTCCCCCAAGGAGTCAGCAGAGCCATGATAGTCTGGGCAGAGCCGTGATAATTATCCATCTCCCAGCTACAGAGGGGATTGATAATGTATTGATAGTCTATGACCATTGCTTGTAAGCAAAATTCACCAAGGTCTTTGTGACCCTCCAAGGGATGGTTTGTTTATTTGCAAAGAAGAAAGGGGCAATGGGGGGCAGGCAGTGCCTTCTAATCCCACTCCCCTCACCCTGCTAGGACCCTCATTTGTTTAAAATCCTGCTTGCTTGCTCTCTGATGGATTTCTCTCTCTCTCTCTTTTTTGCGTTGTTTATTTATTTGGCTGTACCCGGTCTCCGTTGTGGCATTCGAACTCTTAGTTGTGTCATGTGGCATCTAGTTCCCTGATCAGGGATCAAACCCAGGCCTCCTGCATTGGGACCTTGGAGTCCCAGCCATTGGACCAACAGGAAGTCCCTCTTTGGATATATTTCTGATTAATGAAGATTGATGCATCTGTAGGAAAGGAACAGTTCAGAGAAATAAACATCAGTGTAACCTGTGGTCCTCATTTGAGCAAAATCAAAGGTAAATGTTTTTGAGCTAATCAGATAAATTTGACTCACAGGAGTGCCTGTGAGATGATGATTAATTTTGTTGGATGTGACACAGACATGGTATTATGTTAATTACAAGTCTGTGTCAGTTTTAGAAAAGCAAATGAACCTATTGACACAGAAGAAACAGATTCGTGGACACAGAGAACAGACTTATGGTTGCCAAGGGATTGGGAGGAGGGAAGGACTGGGTGTTCGGGGCTAGCAGGTGCAAACTATTATATAGGATGGATCAACAACAAGGTCCTCCTTCTGTATAGTACAGGGAACTATATTCAGTGTCTATGGAACCCTAATGGAAAAGAATATGGAAAATACATACATATATATATATATATGTATTACTGAATCAGTTTGCTTTAGAGCAGAAATTAACATTGTAAATCAATTATACTTCAGTAAAAAAGACAGCAAACAAAAAAAAGAGCACAGAGAACATCCTCTTCTCCACCTCTTCAAAGGACTGACAGCCTGAGTGTCAATGCCTGGGCAGTATCTTGTCTTGCAAGACATCAAAGGGGGAGGGAAACCCTTAGGCTTGTGAAATGAAAATATCTCCCACCGCATCAATAAACAAGAAATGTCACTACCATCAGCGATTTCTGGCCTCCAAATGTGAATGGGGGCTACCCCAAACTGCGATCCAGCAGATGCTTCCACCCCTCACAGTGATTGCTGAGGAGCTGGTGAACAAGCAGCCTTGCAAGAAGCAAGGTGAACAAGCAAACATGATTGGCCCCAGGTAGCTGAGGTGCATAGGAAAGGAGTGAATTCAGGGAGCCCAGAGGCTTCCATCTTCCCATACATAGAATGCTAAATTCCTTCACTTGATACCTGATCTTTGATGTTCACTGCCTGCTCCCCTTGTTGCAAACTTGTGTATAGCCTCCTGCCTCCTTGAAGCAGTTTTCTCAGAGTTACTGACATGTTGTCTCCCGGGCTTGGAGTCCTAAACATTCCCACCAAATAAAATAACTCTCTACTTTCAGGTTGTAAACAGGCCTCTCTTAACCTCTTGCTGTCTTGTACTTTCTCTCCCATTGAGTTCTAAAAAAACAAAAAAATCCAAGTATGATTGTTCTCAGTTTGGGAGGAATTCCTGGTTTGGGCACACATAGACATCAGAATCATGCCTGTGAATAGATGGGCTTTCTACGTAAATGCATTAATATGGGCTCAGCTCAGGGAACTGGCCCAGGACACCCTGAAACACAGCATCTGAGTCTCATCACTCTCCTCCCCAGTTCCATGAAAGCCCACTCAGGCGGGGTCTGAATTAAGTGTTGGCTCCCTAGGGCTGCATGAGGGGCCACTGGACAGGATTTCCTGTGACAGAGAAATGTTTCTTTGCCTTTACAACATTGTATTAGTCTCTGGTGAACCACAAAATAATTCAGGTATACATAGATACGTATGTATATATTCTTTTTCATATTCTTCTCCGTTAGAGTTTACTATAACACACAGTTCCCTACACTATACAGTAAGATCCTTGTTTATCTGTTTTATGTATAGTAGTGTCTATCTGCTAGTCCTAAACTCCTAATTTATCCCTCCTGCCAAGTCCCTTTTGGTAACCATAATTTTTTTTTATGTCTGTGAATCTATTTGTTTTTCATAAATAAATTTGTGTCATTTATTTAGATTCTGTATATGAATGATATCATATGATATTTGTCTTATCTGAAATACTGTGATCGTTTCTAGTCCGCCCATGTTGCTGCATTATTTCATCCTTTTTATGGCTGAGTAATATTCCATCATAATATCCATTCCTCTTTTGATGGACACTTAGGTTACTTCCATATCTTGACTATTGAGAATAGTGCTTCTATGAATATAAAGGTGCATGTGTCTTTTCAAATTAAGAGTTTTCTCTGGATATACGCCCAGGAATGGGATTACTGGTGAAAACCCAACCTCTTTTTTTTACATATAGTGTATACATATTGCATGTGTATGTATAGGTACACATTTATGTGTATGGTATTATGTTTGTGTATGTATACATGTGTATTTATATGTATGTATATGCATATATATGTTTATATGTATGTATATGCTTATGTGTATATGTATATATATATATGTTTTCTTCTTACAGTAGGAACTGGTTTAAAATTTCTTGGTCTCTGAATCTTCCCACATATTTGTAGCTACACGTGACACCCAACATTTTCCCCTGTCCTGAGTCTTTCTGGAGGCACCACCCGGGTCTGTCTCACCATAATTGGAGGTATTTGGAAGATCTTTCCCAGGCACCTTGAAATTCCCTCACAATCTCTCTGGGAATCACCTTTCAGAGGCCACGTCTCCCGTCCTCACTCTGGGTTAGGGATGCACATGGGCCTGAAGACCTCGGGAGAGAGCTGTAAACCACCGAGAGCAGTGGGACCCAGGTGAGGCCAGTGGATGGGCGCAGACCCTACTTGGAGGAGTCCGCACACACTTACTCCTGCCTGCAGGGCCACCGTCCTGGCCTTCATGGTGCAAGTCCCTTTTGCTTCTCTCTGTGGCCATTGTCATGTCGCCAGTTCCCATTACCCAGCACCCAGGACTGTGCCAGGAACAAAACATGTGCTGCCTGACGGCAAAGAGCCCATCACCCGATGTGCAGCAGTCAAAACATGAGCCCCGAGGTTTGCGACAAAGAAAGGGTGTGTTTGCAAGGCAGCTAAATGAGGGGACAAAAGAACAGGTCTCAGATCCTCCTCCCGGAAGGTGAGGGACTGGAGCACTTAAGGAATGAAGAATAAAGCAGCTGGGTGGTACCAGGTGTGGGGAGTGTGGGGAAAGGTGATTGAAAAGATGGGCATCGTCGTGGTTCTGTGCAGGCAAAGCTAAGCAACGTTCAAAAACAGATGCTCCTAGCACCATCAGGCTGCCCAGGTGGCTTAGTGGTAAAGGATCAGCCTGCCAAATAGGGACATGGGTTTGATCTCTAGGTCGGGAAGATCCCCTTGAGGAGGAAATGGCAACCCACCGCAGTATTCTTGCCTAGAGAATCCCATGGACAGAAGACCCTGGCAGGCTACAGTCCATGGGGTCACAAAGAATTGGACACAACTGAGCAACTGAACAAGATAGCACAATCTGAGGGCAGAATTTTCAGCCCTCGCTGTCAAAAGGTCACAAAGCGACACTCACACATGCCCAGTTGGAGGGTGGTTGGTTCCAGCCAGTCTTAACCAGATTCAGCTCGAAATTGAACACAGCTGACTCCAAATTCCTGGGGCACCATTCAGGGCAGCATCTTACTGTTCAGGCTACATGATGTTTGGAGGAGACACATGACCTTGATCGGTGAAGGCAAGTGAAGTGGATTTGATGAATCATTACCCCTGGTTTCAAGCCCAGATAGAGGAAGGCTGTCGGCAGAGACAATGTGCATCCCTTCCGGGACTGAAATGACCAAGGGGGCTGCTTGCTGGTGGTGCTCAGCCAGCAGTATTTCCAACCCTGGCTCTGGACGCAGGGCTGTAGCCCTGGGCAAGGTGGACGGAGCTCCTGCCTTGATCTGGGGGTCCAGAGAGGGAGGCTGACCGTGGGCAAGTCAGCCAGGGCAACACCCTTTCAGAGCGGGACAGAGGCTGTGGGGAAATGGAAACCTGGTGCTAGGAGGGAGAGTGGCCAGGTATGGTGAAGATCAGAGCCAAGGCCACGCCAGGGCAGGGCTGTCTGAGGACATGACTCACCCTTCTTGGTCATCACAGAGCACCGAGCTGAGCTCCCTGTGCTAAGCTTCCCACCAGCTAGCTATCTTACACGTGGTGGTGTGTGTGTGCTCAGTTGCTTCAGTTGTGTCTGACTCTTTGTGACCCCATGGACTGTAGCCCACCAGGCTCCTCTGTCCATGGAATTTCCCATGAAAGAATACTGGAGTGGGTTGCTATTTCCTTCTCCAGGGGATTTTCCTGACCCAGGGATTGAACCCATGTCTGCTGCCTAGCAGGTGGATCCTTTATCACTAAGCCATCTGGGAAGCCCCAAACATGCATTAATGTACGATATTTGTTTTTCTCTTTCTGTCTTACTCCATTCTGTTTGACAGTCTCTAGGTCCATCCACATCTCTACAAATGACCCAGTTTTGTTCCTTTTTAATGACTGAGTAATATTCCACTGTCTATATGTACCACATCTTCTTTATCCATTCATTTGTCTACTAGTTTCTTACAGGGCACACTGAGTGTTGGCCATGGTAGGGGATGGCAGACAGCCCCAGGCTTGGTTGCAGGTCCTCTGTCCCTTAAGAAAGGAAGGGAAGCCTATCATGACCTCAAGGAAGAGCCTGGGAGCTGAGTGAGTTTGCTGAGGGTCCTGGTTGCTGGGTTGCTGTCAGGCCACAGCTTGTTCCACATTTTAGTGATGTCACATAGCCCAGGGGAGTGGTCCCTGCCTGGGGAGGGGGTCATGTGGAATTGTCAGGAGTCCTTTTCAGAATGCTAAAAAACCTATCAGAAATGACATATTTACCTAAGATAAACAGAAATGACTCATTTATTTATCCTTTTAATCAGAGGATTGATATTTATGGGGCTCAGAATTTATAGGTATGATTGTTCTTCATCTCAATTTTCATTATTGCTCATTTCTAACAGGTTAGTATCTTCAATTTTGACTTTATAACACAGGTATTAAGATAGGTGGTTTTTTTTTTTTTGAATATGCAAAGGGAGAGGTTTGCTTCTTTAAAGAAAACTGAGGTCTCACAAGGGATGTAAAAGGCCTTTTAAATAAATGAAGATAGACATCATAATTCCGGGTGGAAAGACTCAATATTTCAAGAGTAAATTTTCCTCCAATTAGTTCTGAAAATGTTGCCCAATGTATCTCAAATTCATCTAGGAAGATTAAAAAGGACATTTCTGCCAAAAAAGAAATATAAGGGAAGGATTTCCCATAAATAACGTTGAAGTGTGCTGTGACAAAGTAATAAAATAGATACTGTATTGGTGGCAGGATCGATGAGACCCATGGTGGAGAATAAGGAGCTGCTAAGATATCAATCTGAATGGAACTTTCCAGCAAAGAGTGTTAGCAGAACTTGATAACCTGTTCCTCTCCAACCCCGTGCCAGCCTGAGTCCGCTAGAGTGGACCTTCCTTAGACTGACCCATCCATGAATCAGAGCTAATGATATTAATAATAGTCCCTTCCTTGAGGGGGCAGGGATTGATTTTGAAAATATGAATCCTTTTGAAGGGTGCAGATAGTAAGCATCCAACAAATGTTCTCTTTTCCATCCTACTTTGAGTTTCTCTCCATCTTGCACAAACTTAAAAAAAAAAATACTTTTCTTTATTTTAATTTTTAATTTATTTTAAAAAAATTATTTATTTATTTTTGACTGCATGAGGGTTTTTTTTTCTCTAGTTGTGGGAGCAGGGCTTACTCTCTAGTTGTGGTGCACGGGTTTCTCATTACGGTGGCTTCTCTTGTTGCAGAGCTCGGGCTCTAGGGCTCAAGGGCTCAGCAGTTGCCGTGTATGGAGTTAGTTGCTCTACAGCATATGGGATCTTTCAGGCCCAGGGATCGAACCTGTGTCCCCTGCATTGGCAGGTGGATTCTTATCCACCTGGTCCAGGGAGGTCCCACATGTTGAGGGGCAGCTACCCGTGTGCCACAACTACTGAAGCCTGTCCTCTAGAGCCCAGGCTCTGCCACAAGAGAAGTCACCCCAGTGAGAAGCCCGCACACCACAAGTAGAGAGTAAGCCCTGCTCATTGCAACTAGAGAAAGCCCATGTACAGTAACAAAAGATCCAGTACAACCAAAAATAAATGAATAAAGTTTTTTTAAAAAGAGAGAGAAACTCCCAGGAATTCATGCACTGTCCAGGTCATGGGTCGCTTTCCCATCTCTGTGCCTGCTAAGCTGGCTAGAGAGATGGGATGGTGATGCCACTTGGGCATCCTGGTGCCCAGAGCTGGGGAAACCCCCCCAAAATGCACACAGCATATTGGGGGTGCCTTCTCCCTCAAATCAGAAGGCCATTAGTAGAAAAGGGGAAATGCATGCTCAGGAGGAAAAATCAGGAGACCTTCACTAGTGGAACCTCAAAAGCCAGCAGCCTCCTGGGTAAGACTCATGTGGTCACCAGAGGCCCCAAACCCAGAAGGCCCCGCACTAGGGGTTCAACACGCCGCAGTCTCTTTGTCTGTCCTGGGGCAGCCGTGACGAAGCATTGCCGACTAGGCGGCTTAACTAGCAGGAATGAATCCTCTCACAGTGCAGATGCCGCAGGGCTGGCTCCTACTGGGGCCACGAGGGAGACTGTCCTGAGCTTCTCTCCCCTGCCTGCAGATGGCCCATTCCCTCCCCACCCCCGTGTTCCCCATGTCTTCATGAGTCTCCTTCCTGCACCCTGTCTGTGCCCAAATTCCCCCGTTTTCATAAGGAGAGCAGTCATGTTGGGTTAGGGGTTCACCCTACTCCAGATTGACCTCATCTTAACTAATTCCATCCACAAGAACCCTATTTGCAAATAATATCAGATTTTGGGGGCCCTGAGTTTTAGGGCTTTGACAGATGAAATCTAGGGAGACAACCTAGCTCATAACGTTTGCCATCTTATAATTTGTAGTCATTTTGTCCTTGAGTGGGTGTCTTGTGGGGTCTGATGGGACAATGGAGTGATTGCTGCGGGCTTGCCGTGCCCTCAGGTGGTCCCTCTGCCTCCTTGGATGGGTTCTCAGGTGGCCTCAACACCTGAGAACACCTGTGCGTTCAGTTGTGTCCGACTCTTAGCGACCCCATGGACTGTAGCCCGCCAGGCTCTTCTATCCATGGAATTCTCCAGGCAAGAATGCTGGAGTGGGTAGCCACTCCCTTCTGCAGGGGATATTCCCGACCCAGGGATCGAAGCCAGGTCTCCTGCACTGCAGGCAGATTCTTTAACAACTGAGCTACCAGGGAAGCCTCTGCACACCTGGCCCCTCCCTACCGACCCCCACTCTGTGATGCCCAGCCTGCTGCCCTGTGGCCCCCTGGGGGCTGGGCTATGCACAGAGTGTCAGGGTCAGGTGCACGCACACTGCAGGGTCTCAGGGGGGCCTGGCAGTGGCTGGAGGGTGAGCCCTCACCTGCCCCCTGTCTGGGTACCAAGTGCACCCCAACATGGAGGATGCCAACATTTAAGGGGTCACCGTCCAGAGTAGGCTGGGTCATTGGGTCCGTGGAAAGGGGGACTGAGTTTCTTGCACCTGGCCAGGTCTAGAGGCTGGTGGAAAGTGGGCTGCGTGCTGAGTCACAGGACAAGACCTCCCAAACCTGTGCAGACCTGTTCTCACCATGAGAGTATTTTCATGTCCCAGGAAGCATGACATTAAATAGCAAATAAAGATGCTCTGATCAACAACAAGGTCCTGTACAGCACAAGAAATATATTCAATATCCTGTGATAAATCATAATGGAAAAGAATATAATAAAGAATGTGTATATGTTGTATAACTGAATCACTTTGCTGGACAGCAGCAATTAGCACAACAATGTATAGCAATGCATGTGCTCAGTCGTGTCTGTTTGTGACCCCATGGACTGTAGCCCACTAGGCTTTTCTGTCCATGGAGTTTCCCAGGCAAGAATACTGGAGCAGGTTGACATTTCCTCCTCCAGGGTATCTTCCTGACCCGGGATTGAACTTGAATCTTCTACATCTCCTGCATTGGCAGGTGGGTTCTTTACCCACTAGTGCCACCTGGGAAACCCTATATCCTTTGCTCGGATTCACTGATTGTTTATATTTTGCCTCCATTTCTTTATCATTTTATCTATCTATCTATCTACCAGGGATCAAACCTGTGTCTCCTACAGCTCCAGCATTGTCAAGCCTTATTAAAAAATAATAATCATGAATTAAAAGACTAAAAAATAAGACACCATGATGGGTTGAGAGGGACGCCACACAGGTGGGGCAGTGTTATAATTTAGTGCCTCTAACAGCCAGTTTTTCTGTTCTGCACTTCCATTTCACACTTAGCCCCACACTTCATAGAGAAGCCAGAGGGAGGAGGTGAGATGTCCACATGACAGGTCGTGGGAAGCCACTGAACAGAGAAGCAACACGCAGAAGCTCACGAGGAGCCTGGGTCCTTATGGGGGGACCACGTTGCCCTCTTCCAGACAATGCCGCTGACCTTCTCAGTGATGGCTCTCCCCTTTGAGGTCTCTGTGTATGATCTGTAAAAGCAGAGGCTGGAGCCTCTTCTCTGCAGCTGTGGAGGGTCTTGCCAACGATGAATTCATGGGCTTGGGAGGAAAGGAGAGACACAGATGTGTTTACAAGGAGGCACTGGGCAGAACCAGGGGACCAGCTGGGTATCAGGGATGAAGGACCAGGTGTCTCCATTGAGGGAGATGCTGGGATGGGGTCCTGGCTATGGTGGAGCTGAAAACCCTCCTGGGGATGTATTTTCATTTGAACAGGGAGTTGCTTGGCTTTCTCTCAAAGAAACAAGTCTTGAACAGTACACTTCCAGATGACATCACCTGCTTCTTTCACTACCTTCTCCGTTGATGAATAAGCTTGATTGAGTTCAGTTGAATGATTAGTTTTCATAAATTCTGAGACGCGTTTCATTCCATCATTGTCACTCCAACGATGGTATCTTTCCTTGACTCTGCTCTCTTCTCTGGGCCTTAGTCTCTCCACGGGTAAGAAGGATGTTGGGTTACCCAGTGCCTGTGGAGTCGGGGAAACTTCTAGGGTGCTGACACTGTACCCATGGAGGACATGGAGCTGACCCTCTGTGGGGGCGTGGGGTCCATTCCAGGAGGACATGTCACACTCCACATTTGTTGCTTATCTCAAAAGCTGAAGGTACTGAAGCTTCATGACAACACCTGCAGATCAACTTTTTTGACTTAAAGTTACCTTTGGGAAACCTGTTCAAACCATCAATGCCCTGGGAGCAGGCCCATCACGTTGTCCTGGGAAATAACAAGAGGAACTTCTCTTCCAGGGATGTCGAACAGCCACAGCTCATGTGGTCTTAAAAATGCACTTAGGCAGAGAAAGACTAATATCATATGATGCTGCTTATGTGTGGACTTTTAAAAAAATGGCACAAATGAACTAAATTTACCAAACAGAGTCACAGATGCAGAAAAAAAAACGTGTGGTTACCGGAGGGAAAGAAGCAGGAGTAATTGGAAGACTGGAATCGACATATACTCACTACTATATACAAAATAGATAACCAGTGAGAAACTACTATATAGCATAAGCCTCTGGGTCTTCCTGGGTTTTCGCTGCGATTTGCTCTCATGGTCTGCAGAGCCCTGACTGAGCAGCAGAGGGCGCTCTGTCACAATCCCTGAGTCCAGGCTCTTTGCCCAGCTGTGGAATGTGGCTTCTTTTTCTCCTTGGCAACTGTTTTCTTAAAAACCCTGGGTCAATAGAATCTGTGTCAATCAAATCCCATTTCTCGCTGACCTGTGCGACCCTTTAAGAGCTGTTTATCATCGTTTGTGAAGGCGGGCCCCTTCCGACTTCAGGCCTCCAAAGCTCGCAGTACATGAATAATCCGCAGACAATGGTTACCTGTAGGACGGCACCGTGGAAAACATCCCCGCCGCGACCGCTTTTGTAAACTGGAGCCTATTCAGCCCTGTGAAGGATCCCAAGACAGCAGGGGGCTCTTTGGTCAATAGGTGGAATAAAACGCTGGGCCAGGGCTTTCATAATCGCGGCCTCCTGAGAAGGCAACGGGAGGGAGTTTCCCACAATGCTTAGTGGCTTCTCCTAATCCTATTGGAAATGGGGTGGGGGGCCATGGGGAAAGGGATACCTAGGTGACCAAAGCAGGAGCCAATGATTTAGTGATGAGCTTGTCCGCAGGTCCTGAGGGGGTCTGAGCCCCTGTGGAATTCCCAACATTCAAGCCACACAAACAAACCACCTGTGCTCCGGACTCACTCTGCCCTGGCCGCTGTCTTGTTAATAATTCTCCCTCGGGGGAAGCTGAGGTCAGCCAGGTGGTGAAAGAGGGTGACCTGGATTCTTCAGTGATATCATGTCCTGAGAGACTGGACCCAGTGCTTGCAGTGCTGATGTGTGATGGGGTTATGTTATTCTTGTGGACTGATGGGAAGTGGTCTGGGGAAGCAGCAGCGCAGACCATGCTAGCGCTGGGATGCCCCTCAGCCCACCTAAATAAAATAACTCCAGAACATGAGCTGCAGGAGAGGGTTGGAGTGGGGCTGGATGGGGGAGAACTTGAGGCTCTTTTTAAAAATGTAACTACACTTGATTTACAATATCTTGTTAGTATCAGGTGTACAGCCAAGTGATTCAGTTATACGTACATACCTCGTGGCTCAGCTCGTAAAGAATGCGCCTGCAATTCAGGAGACATGTGTTCGATCCCTGGTTTGGGAAGTTCCCCTGGAGAAGGGAAAGGCTACCCACTCCAGTCTTCTGGCCTGGAGAATTCCTTGAACTATATAGTCCATGGGGTCGCAAAGAGTCAGACACGACTGAGTGACTTTCACTTCACTTCACCTACATACACACGTGTGTGTGCTTGCTAAATCACTTTAGTCGTGTCTGGCTCTTTACAATCCTATAGACTGTAGACCGCCAGACTCCTCTGTCCATGGGATTTTCCAGGCGGGAATACTGGAAACCGGGTTGCTGTGGCCCTCCTCCAGGGGATCTTCCCGACCCAGGAACCGAAACTGCACCCCTTGCAGTTCCTGCATTGCCGGTGAATTCTTTACCACTGAGCCACTGGGGAAGCCCTATACACATGTATATGTTCTTTTTCAGATTCTTCCCCCTCATAGATTATTACAAGATACTGCATATGGTTCCTTTGTTGTTTATCTCAGTCTTCGCTGGTGGTTCAGACAGTAAAAAATCTGCTTGCAATGCAGGAGACCCGAGTTCAATCCCTGGATTGGGAAGATCCCCTATTTTATATATGGTAGTGTGTATCTGCTAATCCCAACCCTCTAATTTATTCCTCCTCCCCTTTTCCATTCAGTAACCACAAGTCTGTCCTCTGTGTCCATGAGACTGTTTTTGTTTTATAAATAGGTTGATTTGTATTATTTTTTAGATTCCACATATAAATGATATGATATTTGTCTTTCTCTTTCTGACTGACTTCACTGAGTATGATAATCTCTAGGCCCATCCATGTTCCTGAAAATGGCAGTATTTCATTTTTTACGACTGAGTAGTATTCCACTGTGTGTGTGTGTGTGTGTGTGTGTGTGTGTGTGTGTGTGTGTATGAAACTTGAGATTCTTGATGGTAACCTGGGTTTGAATGGTTGAACTTGAGTTACCACCCAGGTGTGTGGGGGGAGGGCTGTCAGAGTCAGGGTGGCCCTCACTGAAGGAGTGGGTGCTGGAGATGTGAGGGGAGGTGCCAGGGGAGGAGGGATAACTGAGCCCCAGAGCCATGAGTCTTGCTTGAGGAACCTAATGTACAAAGGGGAAGAGTTGCAGGCAAGACCCCATGACGCCGACACTCAGAACTTAGACAAGAAAGACAGATCAAGACAAAGAGACTCAGAAATCTGCTTGGTCAGAGAGTGAAAAAAATGAAATAATGTCAAAAAAGCAGTTCTCCCCATCAACAACTTTTAAAACATTTTTTCAAACGCATAGAAATGTGAAAAAGTTGTGCCACCAGAATAGGTCTGCCCACCATCTAGATTCTAAAATTAGCATTTTGCTGTGTTTGGTTTAACATAATTTTATCCATTATACTACCCATCTATCAATTAATCTTATTATTATTTTAAAATTGGAAGCAGCTTTTCAAACTCCAAAAGACCATACAATTGAAAATTACCCACTCATGTTAGTCTCCTAAAGTCTTTTCTACTCTGTTGGATAAAGTGAAAGTGTTAGTAGCTCAGTCATGTCTGACTCTTTGGGACCCCATGGACTGTAGCCTGCAAGGCTCCTCTGTCCATGGAATTTCCCAGGCAAGAATACTGGAGTGGCATTTCCTTTTCCAGGGGACCTTCCTGACCAGGAATCAAACCTGGATCCCTGCATTGCAGGGGGATTCTTTGCCATCTGAGCTACCAGGGAAACACCCATTTGGGTAAAATGTGAAATGTAGATCAAATCTTCCTAATGGTAAAAGTCATAGCAACCAAAGTTGCTCACAATTAAATAACATTGTTTCAAGAGAGCTGCTATGAGTTCAGGGTAATGAAACTGGGTCCAAATGAACAAACTCCTGAGAGGTGCACCCTTCCCCATCGATATTTATACTGTCCTGTATATAAGCCGCTGTCCTCTGGGATTTCCACATATGGGCTCATCCCAAGCTCACACAAGCCAGGAGGTGTCCAAGTGTACAATCTGATTCTTACCGTACAATCAAAGAAATTGAGGCACAGAAAAATTAGTTGACTGGCCTGGTCAAACAGCTGGTTTGTGGCTGAGCAGCACTCACCACCTCCCCAACCCTAACCCCAGCAATTTAAAGCAATGAGTTAGCATTGTTTTACATACCATGTTAGCTATGATTTTTAACAAATGATACTGCCAAACGTTGGTGAGGATGTAGGGAAAGAGGCGCTGTTCATGGGAACACAAATTGGTACTTCCTAGAAGGCAATTCAGAGAAGGCAATGGCACCCCACTCCAGTACTCTTGCCTGGAAAATCCCATGGACGGAGGAGCCTGGTAGGCTGCAGTCCATGGGGTCGATAAGAGTCAGACATGACTGAAACGACCTAGCAGCAGCAGCAGCAGAAGGCAATTTGGCTTACCATGGTGGCTCAGACAGTAAATCCTCCTGCAATGCAAGAGACATAAGCGATATGGGTTTGATCCATGGTTTGGGAAGATCCCCTGGAGAAGGGAATGGCAACCCACTCCTGTATTCTTGCTGCCTGGAGAATCCCATGGACAGAGGAGCCTGGCGGTCTACAGTCCATAGGGTCACAAAAGAGTAGTACAAGACTGAGCGACTAAGCACAACACACACACACACAGACACACACACACACACACACACACACACACACACACACACACAGAAGGCTATTAGACAAAGAGAATCCAAAGCCATGAAAAAGCCTACAGTTGGTGGATCTAGGTGTCTTGTTCCCAGGAATAAATTGCTGTGAAAGCATGAAAGATGAGCAAGCAGCTTTATATCCAAGAAAATCATGCAGAATTAAGTGAAATATTAAATAATGGGAGGCAGATAATACATAAGTTACAGACGGTTATAACGATGACAATATTCAAACATCATGGGTTAAGGGAAAGTGTGAATTAAGTAGAACCAACCAGGTTACAGAATAGACTCTAGGGAAAACAGAATAAAGTAACAATAATCTTCCCCTAATGTAACATGTATAGAGAAGATACATATAGTAAATATAATATACATAAAATACACATAATAAAATAATATCACAAGATAAACTGGAAAGGTTGGTACTAAAAATATGAACAATGGTTCTTTCAAAGTGGGGCTTTATGGGTGGGAGAGGCTTGTTTATAGTTGGGGCTTGTCTTTGGGCTGTTTTTGTATTTTCTACAAATGTCCAGCAAAAATGTGTGAAAGTGAAAGTCGCCCAGTCGTGTCCACCTCTTTGCGACCCCATGGACTGCCAGACTCCTCTGTCGGAGGAATTCCAGACAAGAATACTGGAGTGGGTGCCATGCCCTTAGCCAGGGGATCTTCCCAACCCAGGGATCAAACCCATATCTCCCACATTGCAGGCAGATTCTTTAACATCTGAGTCACCAGGGAAGTCCAAGCACAAATGCACCACCTTAGGAATCAGAACGTCACCCCTACATTCCCACAATCAATATAAAGAGAAGGTCACTGGCTCAAAATCTCTTCTTGATTTTGAGTGCAAGGAAATTCTGGGATGAAGGGGGAAGAGAACCAGTAGGTGGCGCCAGAGGGTAGCTAGTGTCTCGGGCTGCAGCAAGCGCTGGTAGGGACAGCCTGACCCGGGAAAGTCTCAGGTACTTGGAGAACTCACGTGCCATCAAGCACTATTTACAATAGCCAAGACACGAAAGCAACCTAAATGTCCATCAACAGGTGAATGGGTAAAGAAGTGGTACATATACATGTACTTGAAGTACATTTGTTGGTTTTTAATTTCAAACTTCATTATATATGCATATGCATATACTGGGCTTCCCTGGTGGTGCAGTGGTAAAGAATCCTGCCAATGTAGGAGACACAAGAGACTTGGGTTTGATCCCTAGGTCGGACAGATTCCCTGGAGGAGGGCCTGGCAACCCACTCCATTCTTCTTGCTGGGAAATCCCATGGACAGAGGAGCCTGGTGGGCTATGGTCCATGGGGTTGCAAAGAGTTGGACATGATTTAGCGACTAAAGAACAGGAACAATGCATATATTAATATATAATGTATAACTTAACACATATATATGATATAAATAGATCTCTTCTCAGATATGTATCTAAAGAGAAATAACATTTTTGATCCCACAATTCAAGATGACATTTTAAACAAATTGCTAAATGGACAAAGTTTCCACTTTCTCTCAAAATACAAGTGGTAGAGCCTCAACGGAGAAGGCAATGGCACCCCACTTCAGTACTCTTGCCTGGAAAATCCCATGGACGGAGGAGCCTGGTAGGCTGCAGTCCATGGGGTCGCTAAGAGTCAGACATGACTGAGCGACTTGACTTTCACTTTTCACTTTATGCATTGGAGAAGGAAGTGGCAACCCACTCCAGTGTTCTTGCCTGGAGAATCCCAGGGACGGGGGAGCCTGGTGGGCTGCCATCTCTGGGGTCGCACAGAGTCGGACACGACTGAAGCGACTTAGCAGCAGCAGCAGCAGCAGAGCCTCAAAGTCAAGATATTTGGAAAGGCTTCCTTTTGCCCACCAAAGAGCCATGAATCTCAGATATCCTGGGGGTACGGCATCCAGAACAACTGTTTGTGACAATTGTATGAATTGTCTTATAGTCAGCAAGTGATGCTGTAAGATTTTTACCTGCTCCCAGGACAGGTTGTTATGTATATATAGGGATTTTACTTTTTTTTTAAAGCTACACTTATAAAATTTGTTGGAGCATTTGGGTGGATGTGTAACGTGTAATAACTTCTCCAGTTTGAAATAGTAGAAAATAGGATTCAGAAAAGCAATTTCCCACTGAGCTTCTGATTTTTTTCAGTATTGTTGAGACTTTAAGTGAAAAATGCTTGTACAATGGAATGGAGTATATGTTACAGTTGAAAAATAAATCCTTGAGTCCTTGACATCAAATAAAGGAAATAAAATATACATATCTGTGTGTTTTGAAGGTTGTCTGTCTGATTTTATAAAGCAAGGACTAACCAGGACTCTGTGTGGGACTGAGACCCCCCAGGCCCCCTGAGAAACAACCAAGGCAGGCTGGGGCGTGCACTGACTCGGTTGTGATAAACCAGCTCACAGCACATTATTATGTTAACTTGCATTTGTAGACAAATGTTGTTGATAAACATGGATATTCAAGTCTATGAAAGTATAATGGGATGCCCTCTGATGTGAAGCATAAAATCTCTCGAGTTACTGTATAATGATTTTCTTTCTCTCCAAAGGCAGATAGAATTAATAGGCTGCACAAATTGGCTGTTGTTCCTGAGCACAGATCATAGACTTCTCTGTTCCCCTCCACTACATGGGTAGCCTGTCTTCAGCAGGTGGGAGCTAGCAGTCAGCAACTGCTGTGTAACAAACACTCCCAGGTCTCCAAGTCACAGAAGATTGCAAGTGGCTTCTCATATTGGGGCATGCAGGTCAAGTGAAGCCCAGCAGAGTGGACTGGGCATGTGTGGACAATTTTGCTTCAGGCTCAGGGTTCGGGGGTGTCCTGCAGGTGTCTCACTCTGGGGTTTGGGCTGAAGGAAAGGATACTGCCAAGGGCATGGTCATCTTATAATGGAGCAGAGGCTGTACAAGGCCAAGGCTAACTGTGGAAACATCTTTCATGCATCTGATGCAGTTATACCTCCTGATCCTCCCAGGATTGCTGTCAGTGATGTCTTTCCCCTGGTGTCCCAGGATCTGATAAAGTGATGTCCATTCCTCTGGTGTCCCCAGGATTCCCCTAAGTGATGCCTGTTCCTTGGTGGCCTCAAGATTTTTCTAAGTGATCCCCGTCTCCTGGTGGCCCTGGATCTCTTTCAATGAGACCTGTCCTCCTAATCCATCATCCACCACCAGACCTCTGTGGAGATGCCCATTCCCTGGTGCCACAGGAATCTCTGTGCAATGTTACTTGCTCTACCCGATGCACTGGGCTCTTTTTCTGCTTTTACTGGGAGCTACCCATTCTGTCCCCCACTCTTCCATGGCCATCTCTGTGCAATCTATGATAAAAGCATTACAAAGCTTCAGGGGCATCTTGTCCTCTGTAATCTATCTAGAGAAATGTCCAATTGTTTGGGTGTTTTGGAATTATAATGTCTTTTTTTCTGTTTTTTTTTTTTTTTAATTTTATTGAAATATAGTTGATTTACAATGTTGTGTTACTTTCAGGTGTACAGCAAAGTGATTTACATATATATGTGTGTGTGTATACATATATATATATATATATATATATATCTGAATCAAGAATACATATTCTTCGTAAAATTGAAGTACTGTTTGGGGCTTCCCAGGCGGTGCTAGTGGTAAAGAATCCACCTGCAATGCAGGAGAAATAAGAGACATGGCTTTGATCTCTGGATAGAGAAAATCCCCTGGAGGAAGAAATGGCAACCTACTTCAATCTTCTTGCCTGGAAAGTCCCATGGACAGAAGAGCCTGGTGGGCTATAGTCCATGGGGTCACAAAAGAGTTTTACACAACTTAAGACTAAACAACAATAGTTGATTTACAATGTTGTGCTAATTTTCACTGTATAGCAAGGTGACTCAATTATACACATGTATACATTTTTATTGTATGTTCTTTTCCTTTGTAGTTTATTCCTGGAGGCTGGATATAGTTCCCTGTGCTGTACAGTGGGACCTTGTTGTCTATCCATTCTAAATGTAATACTAATAGTTTGTGTCTGCTGCTGCTGCTAAGTCACTTCAGTCGTGTCCGACTCTGTGCGACCCCAGAGACGGCAGCCCACCAGGCTCCCCTGTCCCTGGGATTCTCCAGGCAAGAACACTGGAGTGGGTTGCCATTTCCTTCTCCAATGTATGAAAGTGAAAAGTGAAAGTGAAGTCACTCAGTCGTGTCTGACTCTTAGCGACCCCGTGGACTGCAGCCCACCAGGCTCCTTCATGCATGGGATTTTCCAGGCAAGAGTACTGGAGTGGGGTGCCATTGCCCCTAACTCCCAGTTTATCCCTCTCCCTACTCTCCTCCTCCTTGGCAATCACAAGTCTTTTCTCTATGTCTGTACACCTGTTCTGTCCCGTAGATAGGTTTGTTTGTATCATAATATCTTAACCCAGATGAATACTTTGCAGCTGTATTTGACCTACAAGAAATTAGCTATTGACTGAGCAACATTCACATTGATGTTTTATTCTGGTACTCGGTGTCTCTTTGCCGTTTCTGCTCCCACGAATCTGTTGGCTTGTCCTATTGCAGCCTATGGAGTCTGGTTGCTAGTGTTTCTAAACAGAGGCTGGACACTCTTCTGTGTCCTGAGTCAGGCTGGGGAAAATCTATTTCCAGAACTAGTCTTCCTCTTTGGATCTGTCTTGATAAATGAATCTTCACACATAGCCTCTTGGCTATTGTTTACATTTGCCATTCCCTGTGGAGTCCTGGGCTCATAACTCCTCTGAGCATGATCCTTATGATGATCCTGTCAGCTGGTTGGACAAACAGGCAGAAGAGCTGCCAGCAAGGCGAGAAGCATGTGGGAGCAGCTGAGCAGTCAGGGGAAGGCAGGCTGGAGCAACTCATCCTTTATTTATCAGTGTAATGGAAATCCTTGCTCGAGTTTTAAATATACTTTATGCTGGGGTCGCATCTTAAATATATCTGCAGCATATTAATAATTAAGCAGAAGTGAAAATGTTCAGTTTGGAGAAGAAAAGTAAGAATCTCAGCTTTATGCAGAGAACACTCCCTATGGGAGCTTTGTCTGAATCAGGACTGAAGAATTAAGCCCACAGTTTAACTGAAAATTACTGTGGGAGGGAGAACAGGAAGGGACCCCCAAGAGAATAGAATGCAGTATATTTTATCATAGCTCTTCTCTGGAGCCTAAGATACAAAAAGGAAAATAAGATTTATTTTTATGACAATTAAAAATTGGTTTGAAAAAAGTGATAGAATACACAACTAACAGTGTTTTAAACAAATAAGGCTTTATTTTTTTCTCACATGAGAAGTATACAGTTGTTGGCCATGATTTAATGACTCAAGGCTATCAGGACGGTCATTCTGAGTTTCCTGGGGGTTTCCTCATGATTGTAAAATGGCTGCCACAGCTCCAGCCATCATCTGTATTCAGGACTAGAAATAGAATGAAGGATAACACTAATCTCATCTACTCCCCTTTAAGAGAAAGGAAATGTTTTTTCCAGAACTCTTCCCTCCTGACCCCAATCAGCACTGCTTGTTGGCCAGAGCAGTATAACATGGTTACCTCGAACAGAGTCTAGGTAAATTGCAACCTAAATTAATCAGTATCCTGTTTATATAGAAAAAAGGGATGAATGGATATTAGAAAGGATTAGCAGCATAAGCCACACTGGTCAAACCAAAATTTGCACAACATTCAGTATCTCTCTTCCTTTGTTTTAGAAGAACTGCCGTGCTGTGTCTCATCTGGGAAAAGGACAACACACTCTACAAGCCTGCTTTCCACCCACTCCAAAGGTCATGAATTCCATGGAGAAACTCATTCCCTGCAGCAGGTGCCCAGGGAGGCCATCCTGGGCGGGGACCCAGAAACCAGTAACTGGGCGATGAGAAGGGGGCGCCTGAGGGAACAGCGTGGAGACCTCAGGGTAAATCCACTTTGTATTACTGGCCTGAAAATAAATGAACCCAGAGGGCCTGAGCTGCCAGGAATGAGTCAAAAATAAGAGCTCTGTCCTTGGGGGTGCTTTGGGGTATTTTTGTCCTGCATTTAAAAAAATTCTTATTTTGACATAATTAACATTTGCAGAAAAGCAGCAGGAATAGCATAAAGAATACTTTTATATCCTTAACTCAGATTCATCAATTGTTATATTTTGCTCCCATTTCTTGATCATTTTATCTATTTCTCCATCTGTCTATCCATCGATCATCATCTCTCTTTCTCTATCATCTATTAGTCATCTATTTATGCATGCACACACACACACACACAATCAGGCTCCTCTCTCCATGAGATTCTTCCAGCAAGAATGCTGGAGTGGGGTGCCATTTCCTCCTCCAGGGGATCTTCCCAAACCAGGAATTGAACCTGCATCTCTTAGCATCTCCTGCATTGGCAGGCAGATTCTTTACCACTAGTGCAATCTGGAAAGCCCCATATCCTTTACTCAGATTCATCAATTGTTTGTATTTTTCCCCCATTTCTTTATCTTTTTATATACCTATCTGTCCATCTACCTGTCCATCTATCCTCCATCCATCATTATTTCTCTTTCTCTATCATCTATCAATCATCTGTTTACACACACACACACACACACACACTCACACACACACACACACATGGTGGGACAGGGAGAGAGATTTCCCCCAGAACCATCTAACTGACAGTAAATTGCAGATACATTGTCTTTTTGTCCTAAACTATTTCAGCATGTTTTTTCCTAAGAACAAAGACATCCTGTTCCAAGACCACAGTGCAATGATGTGAAGATTTAACATTGATGAACCACTAGTACCTAATCCACAGCCCCTATGCAGATTTGATCAATTGCCCCATAATACCCTAAATAGTCACTTTCTTTCCTGGCCCAGCATCCAGTCCAGGATCACATGTTGTAAGTTGCCATCGCATCTTTTGATCTTCCTTTAATGCGGAACAGTCCCCAGTCCCTCCCAGCCTCGCATGACCTTGACAGACCCTGAAGACTCTCCCTCGATTCAGGTTTGCTGATGTTTCCTCGAGATTCTATTCAGTTTTGTGTTCTTGGTGTGGTTGCTGCTCACATAATGCTGATGTGGTGTCTTAGGGCATCATTCAGGACACGTGTGGTTTTGACTTGTCCTGCTTCTGGTGATGTTAATTTGGTTGCCTGGATAAGGCAATATCTGTTGGAGATTTTTCACACTAAGGTTACTATTAATATCCTCCCCTTTACAGTTAGTAAATAATTTGTGGAGAGATACTTTGAAGCTGGGCTTCCCAGGTGGCACTGGTGGTAAAGAACCCACCTACCAAAGCAGGAGACAAGAGACATGGTTCTGTTCCTGGGTCAGGAAGATCCCCTGTAGGAGGATATGGCAACCCACTCCAGGACTCTTACATGAAGAATCCCGTGGACAGAGGAGCCTGGCAGGCTATGGTCCATGGAGTGGCAAAGAGTCAGACACGGCTGAAGCAACTTAGCATGCATGCACTTTGAAGCTATATACACATCCCATAACTCATCCATATAATAGGGCTACATGCTCCATAACTTAAAACAATCTTTTAAAAACATTGGTGAAAGTCACATAAAGCATACTACATTAACCATATGTAACTGTGCAGTTCAGTGGCACTGAGTCCATTCACATTGGTGTGCATTTTTCACCACCATCCCTCTCCCGAATTTTTCACTTTCCTAATCTGAAACTCCCATCACTTCATGGGAAATAGACGGGGAAACAGTGGAAACAGTGTCAGACTTTGTTTTGGGGGGCTCCAAAATCACTGCAGATGGTGACTGCAGCCATGAAATTAAAAGACCCTTACTCCTTGGAAGGAAAGTTATGACCAACCTAGATAGCATATTCAAAAGCAGAGACATTACTTTGCCAACAAAGGTTCATCTAGTCAAGGCTATGGTTTTTCCTGTGGTCATATATGGATGTGAGAGTTGGACTGCGAAGAAGGCTGAGTGCCAAAGAATTGATGCTTTTGAACTGTGGTGTTGGAGAAGACTCTTGAGAGTCCCTTGGACTGCAAGGAGATCCAGCCAGTCCATTCTGAAGGAGATCAGCCCTGGGATTTCTTTGGAAGGACTGATGCTAAAGCTGAAACTCCAGTACTTTGGCCACCTCATGCGAAGAGTTGACTCATTGGAAAAGACTCTGATGCTGGGCGGGATTGGGGGCAGGAGGAGAAGGGGATGACAGAGGATGAGATGGCTGGATGGCATTACTGACTCGATGGACGTGAGTCTGGGTGAACTCCGGGAGTTGGTGATGGAAAGGGAGGCCTAGCGTGCTGCGATTCATGGGGTCGCAAAGAGTCAGACACAACTGAGCGACTGAACTGAACTGAATCTGAAACTCTGTCCCAATCAAACGCTAACTCCCCATTCCCCCTCCCCACTCCCCAGCCCCGGCATCTACCAATGTACTTTCTGACTGTGAATTTGACTATTCTAGGTACCTCCTATAAGTGGAATCAAACAGTATGGGTCTGCATCTAATGCATATTGGAATGCATTTTTAAGAGTAACTTAACATATGTCCTACAAACAGATTGTACCTTCTTTCCTTCCCCGACTCCTGTGACAGCTCTATAACTTTCTTTTATCAGTAGGGGTATCTGATCAAAAAGTTTGGAAAACTTTCACCAGGGGATGCAGATTTTTTTTTCTGTGAAGGGTGAGACAGTAAATATTTTAGGTTCTGCGGGCTGTATAGTCTCTGTTGCAATTCCTCACCTTTGCTATTATAGCATGGAAGCACCCAGAGACATATGTAAACAAATGAGAGTTCTAATAAAACTTTATTTACAAAAACAATAGGTAGGCCAGATTTATGAGCCTGCAGTCTGTTGGTCTGCACTTTATGCTACTGTCAATCGATCTACCCCTAAAACCCAGAAATTTTCCCGTCTATGTGATATTCTTACTCTACAGGATCTGACCTAGAAGCTTTAGGATCTGAATTTTTGGTGCATAGATTTTCTGAAGGATGAGTCAAATTATATAGCTGCTGGTCTATAAGCTGAAAGCTGCTGTGACATCAACTGAGGTTTAAAAGGCCAAGTCCCCCTTAGTTCTCTTAAGTTTTTCCCTAGAAACTATCAAGAAGGACTTCAACCAGGGACCATGCATTGTTTGCTTTGCATAGTTTGAAGTTAAATGGGATTATTTTTGGTGGGGCTTGAACACTCTCAATTACCGCTTCTCACTTGGATGGGTTCACTTGACCCCGAAATCATGTTTCTTTTCCTCCCCTTTGTGAGGTGTTGACAATTAGGGAATCGCTTTCTAGAATTCCTAGCTCTTGTAGACATAGAATGTGAAATCCCAGATGGAAAATTAACCAAAATGGAATGTTTATATTTAGCGCCCCCAATTAGCCACATTCCAAGGAAAGAACCTCTGGCATTGTAAGGCTCACTCCAGGGAACTTGATAGCTCTGGAGGGATGTAGTTATTCACTTCATTTGTTTAGCTCTGTTTGATTCTGCAGGTTGTGTGATCTGGCCTGGAATGGTCAGATAAGTTCTGGATCACAGTGTTGTACTGGTAGCTGATTCTGTGTTGTTCAAGAGTCCCAGGTTTCTAGTTCCAGACTGCTTGGGGAGTGGATGAGTGTAAGCCATGTCTTTGGAAAGGAGGCTTGAGTGCTAGCTGGGGACAGTCTGTAGGTTTATTTATCAAAAGGAGGGAAGATTGTGGAATTGATCTAATGTATATCAGATTATATACATTAGACTATATACATGTGGGACTAGTCAGAGATCAGTACCCCCCAGTGGTGATACCCTTCAGATCCATTCTACTAACAGTGACATATTTTTAATACCCTTGTCTCTATTAAAAGTTGGAACCTAAATGTCCATTGACAGATGAATGGATAAAGAAGATGTGATACATCAGTCAGTTCAGTTCAGTTGCTCAGTTGTGTCTGACTCTTTGCAACCCCATGGACTGCACCATGCCAGGCCTCCCTGTCCATCACCAACTCCTGGAGCTTGTTCAAGCTCATGTCCATCAAGTTGGTGATGCCATCCAACAGTCTCATTCTCTGTCATCCACTTCTCCTCCTGCCTTCAATCTTTCCCAGCATCAGAGTCTTCTCTAATGAGTAAGTTCTTCGCATCAGGTGACCAAAGTATTGGAGCTTCAGCTTCAGCATCAGTCTTTCCAATAAATATTCAGGACTGATTTCCTTTAGGATTGACTAGTTTGATCTCTTTGCAGTCGAAGGGACTCAAAGTACATATATGTGATGGAATAGAAGAATGAAATAATGCAATTTGTAGCAATATGGATGGACCTAGAGGTCATCACAGAAAGTGAAGTAACTCAGACAGAGGAGAAATAGCATATGAGATCACTCATATGTGGAATCTAAAATACCACATGAACATATTTACAAAACAGAAACAGACTCACAGACATAGATGACAGACTCACAGACATAGACAGACTTGTGGTTGCCAAGGAGAAGGGTAGGGAAGGACTGGAAGTTTGGGATTAGCAGATACAAACTAGTATAAACAGTAAGGTCCTACTGTATAGCACAGGGAGCTACATTCAATATTCTCTGATAAACAATAATGGAAAAGGATATGAAAAAGAATGTCTACATGTGTAACTGAGTCTCTTTGCCGTATAGCAGAAATGAACACAACAGTGTAAATCAACTATATGAAGTGAAAGTCACTCAGTCGTGTCCAACTCTCTGTGACCCCATGGACTATACAGTCCATGGAATTCTCCAGGCCAGAATACTGGAGCGGGTAGCCTTTCCCTTCTTCAGGGGATCTTCCAAACCCAAAGATTGAACCTAGGTCCCACACTGCAGATGGATTCTTTACCAGCTGAGCCACCAGGGAGTCCCAAGAATACTGCAGTGGGTAGCCTACCCCTTCTCCAGCGGATCTTCCTGACCCAGGAATCGAACTGGGGTCTCCTGCTTTGCAGGTGGATTCTTTACCAACTGAGCTATCTGGAAAGCCCAAATCAACTATACCTCAATAAAATTTAAAAAAAGTCAGAAGATAAGGATTTGTATTGAGAACATATGTTTCTCACCCTTAGTCAATTTGCTCCCTGTAGGCATCTGACTTTGCAAACTCTGATTTCAACCTCAAGCTGTTATACTAAAGCACTATCTGAGCAAGATCAGCACATTTAATCTTAGCTTACAGGGTTTCCTGCTTTTCTGGGTAAATTGACACTGGCTTCACTGCTGGGACCCTCTCTGTGCTTGGAAAACACACACAGTTTTGAAATTCCTAATAGGATTTCCCCAACCAACAAAAGACTTAGGGCTTCCCTTGTAGCTCATTTGGTAAAGAATCTGCCTGCAATGCAGGAGACCTGGGTTTGATTCCTGGGTTGGGAAGATTCCCTGGGGAAGAAAATGGCAACCCACTGCACTATTCTTGCCTGGAGAATCCCATGGACAGAGGAACCTGGCAGGCGATAGTCCATGGGGTCGCAAGAGTCGGACACGACTTAGCGACTAAACCACCACCAGCCAATGAAAACCACAGTCACAAACTCATTCTCTACTCCTTGCCTCTGCTCTTGGGTGGGATATTATCAAATATCTTTTCATGTGAGCCTATCAGGAGGTGAAAATGATTCACTGATGCCTAAGACAGCCTGAAACATCCCCAGTCCAGTCCCCTTCAGGGTCATCAGTGCTTTGCGTGGTTTAGGCATCAGGAGACTTTCTCTATAAACTTTTGGAGCAATTCCAGACACTGGAAAAGACTCTCAACAGACACTCAAAAAAAATACATGCTCTGAGTAGAAGGAAGATAAAACCAATGCAACTGCATCTCTGGGAACTTTGGGTCTGAGCAGAATATCTTAGCGGATGTGAAAACAGGGGCTGAGCCAGGAGACTAACAGGCCACTGGGTTCTAGCCGTTTCCCTGATCCTCTGCTGGAGCTGGACAGTGATGCTGGGGAAATGCCAATTTCCTTATCCTTCCCCCACCCTCCTACCTTGTCACTTCGACGTGGGAGCCCCAGCAACCATGCCTATTTCTTCCCTAAGTTCCTTCTCTCTACAACAGCTTCTTTCATGGCTGTTATTAAACTCACAGTCAACAGAGGAGAAGGGGATGTGTGACTTTCCAGCCTGTGGGCACAGCCCTCCCGCCTGAGACAACTAGGGGGACTGTCTGAAAGCAGAGGACATCAGTTAATCCTCAGAACCTCCAGTGGCTGGCATCTTACTCAGAGAAAAAGAAGAATTCTTGGACTTCCCTGGCGGTCCAGTGGTTAAGAGTTTGCCTCCCAAGCCAGGGGGTGTGAGTTCGATCCCTGCTAGGGGACCTAAGATCCCATATGCTGAATGGGTAGAAAAAACCAACCAAACAAAAGCCTATAAAAACAGAAGCAATAATGTAACAAATTCAATAAAGGATTTTAAAATGGTCCACATTAAAAAAATCTTAAAAAAAAAAAAAAAGAAGAAGAGTTCTTGCCACTTCTAATAAAAGTGTACGCAGCTTGGCTCCTTGCCCCTCCCTGGCCCCAGTCCCTTCCTCTTCTGAAAGCCCTGGGCTCTGTGCGCCCCCTCCCCCCACCATGCCAGGCCAGGTGTGTTCTCAGCTTCCCACCAGCTGTGCCCCACCTGGGGATGCTCCTGGTCTAGGTTGTTCCTTCCCTGGCCTCAGGTTTCTGCCCCACTATCATCTTCTCAGAGAGAACTTCCTGATCCCCGCCCACCTCTGTCTGTCCACTTACCTGTCTCGGGTGTCTCTGTCGCCCCATCACAACCCGCATTCTAGGTTCCTGATCTCTGTATCTGTGTGTGGTCCGCCTCCCTGCCCTGAGGACACAGGCGCGTGACAGCAGGGACCTGGATTTCATCTGAGTTGTATTCTGAGCACCCAGAGCAGTGCAGGGTGCCCAGGGAGATCCGCAAAGGATTTCTTCGATGGAGTAAATGCCTCGTTAAAGTGTTAGTCACTCAGTTGTATCCGACTCTTTGCAGACCTCACGGACTGTAGTCAGCCAGGCTATGCTTTCCATGGAATTCTCCAAGCCAGAATACTGTAGTGGGTAGCCTTTCCCTTCTCTAGGGTATCTTCCCGACCCAGGGATCAAACCCTGGTCTACAGCATTGCAGGTAGATTCTTTACCTGCTGAGCCACCAGGGAAGTGAATTTAAATAGAGACCAGGCTGATCCTTAGATACACACAGAGGGCAAGGAAATTCAGTCTCTCCCGCTGGGAATCCACTCTGCAGCTTGGAATAGCCAGTGGTAGGAATAATGTTTATGGGTAGAGTTTGGGGGTGGCTCAATTCTCCCTGCATCCAGGAAGCGGTCCATCTCTCTCCCCACTCCCTGTCTATCTCTCGAAACTTGTTACTCCAGCAGAAGGGGACTCAGGTGTCTGTTGTGTAATGCACAACACTGTTCCCTCAGCATCTCCACAAATGCACACAGAAGTTCCCGGATAGGCTGCCCTGTGGTTCATGGTCCAGGCACTGTGCTCTGAAGGACTCTGGTTTTTCTACCACAGGAAGAGCGGCTATGACAGGAGCCTGCTGATGGGGAGCAGCTGCTGAGGCTGTCTGAGTCGGGGGCTGCTGTGAATGCAGAGATGACCAGCAGCAATGTCTGCAGGAAGCCCAAACAAATGTGAGTGCAGCCTTCCCTACAGCACAGGCTGGCCTACCAGGATGGGAGAGAAGGAGGGGTCTGTTCAGGGTACCAGAAACCCGGGGTAAGTTTCAAATCTAACATGGATCTCAACCTTCCATTATTCACATAGGAAGCATTGTTTTGGTGGATTGTCAAGGTCATTTTTGTCTTAGCTGCATTTTTGCTTATTTTTCTATTGCAGTAGTTGAATGTGTTTATAGATTTCAGGTTTAAATAGGCTTATGGGGTAAACCTGATGCAAATAATAACAGTTCTGCTTTATTGATTATGCCAAAGCCTTTGACTGTGGATCACAACAATCTGTGGAAAATTCTTAAAGAGATGAGAATGCCAGACCACTTTATTGCTTCCTGAGAAACCTGTATGCAGGTCAAGAAGCAACACTTAGAACTGGACCTGGAACAACAGACTGATTCCAAATTGGGAAAGGAGTACATCAAGGCTGTGCACTGTTACTCTGCCTATTTAATTTATATGCAGAGTACATCATGCAAAATGCTGGGCTGGATGAAGCACAAGGTGCAATCAAGATTGCTGGGAGAAATATCAATAACCTCACATATGCAGATGATACCACCCTTATGGCAGAAAGTGAAGAGGAACTAAAGAGCCTCTTGGTGAAGGTGAAAGAGGAGAGTGGAAAAGTTAGCTTAAAACTCAACATTAAAAAAACGAAGATCGTGGCATCCGGTTCCATCACTTCATGGCAAATGGATGGGGAAACAGTGGAAACACTAGCTGACTTTATTTTGGGCGGCTCCAAAATCACTGCAGATGGTGACTGCAGCCATGAAATTAAAAGACGCTTACTCCTTGGAAGGAAAGTTATGACCAACCTAGATAACATATTAAAAAGCAGAGACATTACTTTGCTGACAAATGTCCGTCCAGTCAAAGCTATGGTTTTTCCCGTAGTCATGTATGGATGTGAGAGTTGGACTATAAAGAAAGCTGAGTGCCAAAGAATTGATGCCTTTGAACTATGGTGTTGGAGAAGACTCTTGAGAGTTCCTTGGACTGCAAGGAGATCCAACCAGTCAATCCTAAAGGAAATCAGTCCTGAATATTAATTAGAAGGACTGATGTTGAAGCTGAAACTCCAATACTTTGGCCACCTGATGCGAAGAACTGACTCATTTGAAAAGACCCTGATGCTGGAAAAATTGAAGGCGGGAGGAAAACGGGATGACAGAGGATGAGATAGTTGGATGGCATCACCTACTCGATGGATATGAGTTTGAGCAAGCTCTGGGAGTTGGTGATGGACAAGGAGGCCTGGCGTGCTGTAGTCCATGAGGTCGCAAAGAGTCGGACACAACTGACCAACTGAACAGAACACATATCAAATCTAGCTAAAAGTATTTTACAGTTTTGTACTACTCTGCTTTACCTCCATCCCTATTCAATCCAGTAGCTAAAGTAAAGCAAATGTTAAACAATGGGCATTTTTTCCATTATGTCCTGTGTTTATATATGTGTGTGTAAATCCTGTGTGTGCATATATATACACATAAAATATTATTTTACTATATATTTATTATTTAATATACACTTAATAATCATGTTTTTAAAATCTACATTTTTAATTTTAAAGACAGTTAAATGTACTCTTTTTAGGTTTACAGTTCAATGAGTTTTAGTAAGTAATAACACTTGGAGTCAAAAAGACAAAACAGTATCTGCAGTTGCTGAAAAACTCACACTGCACCAAAGCAAAAGAGAGCTCTCACTCTCAAACCCTTAGTCCCTAAGGCAACCACTCTTATTGTTGTAAGCTTTCTGAAATAGTCTGTGTATGTATAGACATTCTGTTTTTGTATGCAGACTGGAGACTGCATACACATTATTCGCCTTTTTCTTTTTTCACTTAATATGTGTTGGAGATTGTATTGTGGCAACAACTCATCATTTTTCTTAAATTGGGGGAATGCTGTACAGTGTATATACAACCTTTGCTAACTTTTCAATTGAATTGTTGGTCTTACTGATTTGTTAGAGCTCTATATATATTAAAGTATTTAGTTCTTAGCTCATCAAGAGGCTGATTTACATGAAATCAATGAAGTCTGAGCTTCAGTCATCCTTAATTGCACAAACCCTTACAAGACCCTGAAATGATCCTAGCAATGTGTTCATAAAATTTACTCAGCTAAGTTATTTTAATTACAATCATTTAAAACAGTTATATCTCTTTATTGAGACTTTCTCTCATGATAGTTTTGTCAGACAGGCTGTCAGCACTTTTGACATCTGGTTAAGAGAAAGTTCAGTTAAGATCACATTTAATTTGGATTTAGTGGGATATATTAAATGAGTTTCTGTTACTTCTGGGTACAAATTATCACTGGTCATCATGGTACATGATGTCTTCCTGGAATAATACATCTGTGGCCCACCGTACTGAATTATCCTTCATCACCCTGTGTAGCCAAAGATGATATCATAATGTCACCATATCTTAGGTATGTGGATCTGGAAGCATATGTATAGTGGGTGAGAAAAGAGGTTTGAACTGTGTGGAGATGAAAGCTAGTCTGTGCAGAATTCTTCCAGTCTTCAATGAACAACTATTAGCAGAGAAGGTCTTTCTCACCAATGCATGACAAACAGGAAGTTCTCCTGTCTGAAATATCCTCAACAATCCAGCAAACACCAATGTAATCCATCATGCATTTATTTTTCTTTTTTGTTGGAAGTCAAATAAAATAGGATTGTTCAGAATTCCTATGCTTTTCCAGAGACAAGAGGCTTAAATCCAAAACTTGAGAACACCAGAGAACTCCTGATTCCAGGGAACATTAACAGACAAGAGCTCATCCAAAAGCCTCCATACCTACAATGAAACTGAGCTCTACCCAAGAGCCAACAAGTTCCAGAGCAAGACATACCACTCTAATTCTCCAGCAATGTGGGAACACAGCCCTGAGCACTAAAAGACAGGCTGTCAAAGCCATGCCAAACCCACTGACACCCCGAAACTCACTACTGAACACTTCATTGCACTCCAGAGAAAAGAGATCCAGGTCCATCCATCAGAACACAGACACAAACTCCTCTAACCAGGAAACCTTGACAAGCCACTAGTCCACCCCACCCACAGGGAGCAAGCTCCACAAAAAAGAAGAACCAGAGGTTAAAGCGTCTGCCTGCAATGCGGGAGACCTGGGTTCGATCCCTGGGTTGGGAAGATCCCCTGGAGAAGGAAATGGCAACCCACTCCAGTATTCTTACCTGGAGAATCCCATGGATGGAGGAGCCTGGTGGGCTTCAGTCCACGGGGTCACAAAGAGTTGGACACGACTGAGTGATATCACTCATTCACTCACATACTTCCAGCCTACAGAAAGGCTACCCCAAACACAGCAATCTAAACAAAAGAAAAGGCAGAGAAATATTCAGCACGTAAAGGAACCTGATAAATGCCCACCAACCAAACAAAGGAGGAGGAGATAGGGAGTCTACCTGAAAAAGAATTCAGAATAATGATAGTAAAAATGACCCAAAATCTTGAAAACAAAATGGAGTTACAGATAAACAGACTAGAGACAAGGATTGAGAAGATGCAAGATATGTTTAACAAGGACCTAGAAGAAATAAAAAATAATCAATAATGAATAATGCAATAACTGAGATCAAAAGCACTCTGGAGGGAACCAACAGTAGAATAACTGAGGCAGAAGATAGGATAAGTGAGGTGGAAGATAGAATGCTGGAAATAAATGAAGCAGAGAGGAAAAAAGAAAAAAGAATGAAAAGAAATGAGGACAACCTCAGAGACCTCTGGGACAACGTTAAACATCCCAACATTCGAATCATAGAAGTCCCAGAAGAAGAAGACAAAAAGAAAGGGCATGAGAAAATACTTGAGGAGATAATAGTTGAAAACTTCCCTAAAATGCAGAAGGAAATAGCCACCCAAGTCCAAGAAACCCAGAGAGTCCCAAACAGGATAAACCCAAGGCTAAACACTCCAAGACATATATTAATCAAATTAATGAAGATCAAACACAAAGAGCAAATATTAAAAGCAGCAAGGGAAAAGCAACAAACAACACACAAAGGGATCCCCATAAGGATAACAGTTGATCTTTCAATAGAAACTCTTCAGGCCAGAAGAGAATGGCAGGATATACTTAAAGTGATGAAAGAGAAAAACCTACAACCCAGATTACTATACCCAGCAAGGATCTCATTCAAATATGAAGGAGAAATCAAAAGCTTTCAGTTCAGTTCAGTTCAGTCATTCAGTCGTGTCCACCTCTTTGCGACCCAATGGACTGCAGCACACCAGGCCTCCCTGTCCATCACCAACTCCTGGAGTTTACCCAAACTGATGTCCATTGAGTCAGTGATGCCATCCAACCATCTCATCCTCTGTTGCCCCCTTCTCCTCCCACCTTCAATCTTTCCCAGTACCAGGGTCTTTTCAAATGAGTCAGCTCTTCTCATCAGGTGGCCAAAGTATTGGAGCTTCAGCTTCAACATCAGTCCTTCCAATGAATATTCAGGACTGATTTCCTTTAGGATTGACTGGTTGGATCTCCTTGCAGTCCAAGGAACTCTCAAGAGTCTTCTCCAACACCACAGTTCAAAAGCATCAATTCTTTGGTGCTCAGCTTTCTTTATAGTCCAACTCTCACATCCATACATGACTACTGGAGAAACCATAGCCTTGACTAGATGGATTTTTGTTGGCAAGGTAATGTCTCTGCTTTTTAATATGCTGTCTAGGTTGGTCATAACTTTCCTTCCAAGGAGTAAGTGTCTTTTAATTTCATGGCTGCAGTCACCATCTGCAGTGATTTTGGAGCCCCCCAAAATAAAGTCAGCTAGTGTTTCCACTGTTTCCCCATCCATTTGCCATGAAGTGATGGGACCAGATGCCATGATCTTCGTTTTCTGAATGTTGAGCTTTAAGCCAACTTTTTCACTCTCTTCTTTCACTTTCATCAAGAGGCTCTTTAGTTCTTCTTCACTTTCTGCCATAAGGGTGGTGTCATCTGCATATCTGAGGTTATTGATATTTCTCCTGGCAATCTTGATTTCAGCTTGTGATTCATTCATCCTAGCGTTTCGCATGATTTACTCTGCATATAAGTTAAATAGGCAACAAGAACAGTGACCCCAAAAGAGACTGACCAAGACTTGCCTGTGAGTGTCCAGGAGTTTCCAGCGGAGGTGTTGGTTGGTGGTGGCCTGCTGCAGGGTTGGGGGCACTGGGTGTAGCTGTACATGCAAGGGATGTTTTGAAGGAGGTCACTATTATCTTCATTACCTCCACCATAATTTGGCCCCAGGTAAATAGCAGGGAGGGAACACAGCTCCACCCATCAAAAGCTTTACAGACAAGCAAAAGCTGAGAGAAAATCAGCACCACCAAACCAGCTCTTCAACAAACGCTTAAGGATTTTCTTTAGCAGGAAACATAGTAAAGGTTTATAAACTTGAACCCAAAACAACAAAGTAAATGGCAATGGGATCATACTTATCAATAATTACCTTAAATGTAAATGGGTTGAATGCCCCAACCAAAAGACAAAGACTGGCTGAATAGAATCAAAAACAAGACCCCTATATATGCTGTCTACAAGAGACACCTCAAACCAAGGGACACATACAGACTGAAAGTGAAGGTCTGGAAAAAGATATTTAATGCAAACGGAGACAAAAAGAAAGCAGGAGTAGCAATACTCATATCAGATAAAGTAGACTTTGAAATAAAGGCCATAAAAAGAAACAAAGAAGACATAATGATCAAAGGATCAATCCAAGAAGAAGATAAAACAGTTATAAATTTATATGCACCCAACAAAAGAGCACTGCAATATGTAAGGCAAATGCTAACAAGTATAAAAGGGGAAATTAACAGTAACACAATAATAGTGGGAGACATTAATACCCCACTCACACATGGATAGATCAACCAAACAGAAAATTAGGAAGGAAACACAAACTTTAAATGATACAATGGACCAGTTAGACCTAATTGATATCCATAGGACATTTCACCCCCAAACAATGAATTTCACCTTTTTTCAAGTGCACATGGAATATTCTCCAGGATATATCACGTCCTGGGCCATAAACTGAACCTTGGTAAATTAAAAAACAAAAATGAAATCATTTCAAGCATCTTTTCTGATCACAGTGTGGTAATATTAGATGTCAACTACAGGAAAAAATTATTAATAATACAAACATATGGAGACTAAACAACATGCTTCTGAATAACCAACAAATCACAGAAGAAATCAAAAGAGAAATCAAAATATGCATAGAAACAAATGAAAATGAAAACAGCAACAACCCAAAACCTATGGGATTCAATAAAAGCAGTGCTAAGGGGAAGGTTCAATGCAATACAAGCTTACCTCTAGAAACATAAGAAAAATCAAATAAATAACCTAACTTTACACCTAAAGCAACTAGAAAAAGAAGAAATGAAGAACCTCAGGGTTAGGAAAAGGAAAGAAATCATAAAATTAGGGCAGAAATGAATGAAAAAGAAACAAAAGAGACTATAGTAAAAATCAACAAAACTAAAATCTGGTTCTTTGAGAGGATAAATAAAATAGACAAACCATTAGCCAGACTCATCAAGAAGAAAAGGGAGAAGAATCAAATCAACAAAATTAGAAATGAAAATGGAGAAATCACAGCAGACAACACAGAAATACAATGGATCATAAGAGACTACTATCAGCAACTATATGCCAATAAAATGGACAACTTGGAAGAAATGGATGAATTCTTAGAAAAATATAACCTTCCAAAACTGAGCCAGGGAGAAATAGAAAATTTTATCAGACCCATCACAAGCATGGAAATCAAAACTGCAGTCAAAAATCTCCCAACAAACAAAAGCCCAGGACCAGGTGGCCTCACAGGTGAATTCTACCAAAACTGTAGAGAAGAACTAACACCTATCCTACTCAAATTCTTCCAGAAAATTGCAGAGGAAGGTAAACTGCCAACCTCATTCTATGAGTCCACCATCACCCTAATACCAAAAGCAGACAAAGATGCCACAAAAAAGAAAAGTACAGGCCAATATCACTGATGAACATAGATGCAAAAATCTTTAACAAAGTTCTAGCAAACAGAATCCAACAACATACTAAAAAGATCATACATCATGACCAAGTGGGCTTTATCCCAGGGATGCAAGGATTCTTCAATATTTGCAAATAAATCAATGTGATACACATTAACAAATTGAAAGATAAAAACCATGTGATTATCTCAATAGATGCAGAGAAAGCCTTTGACAAAATTCAACATCCATTTATGATAAAAACCCTCCAGAAAGCAGGCATAGATGGAACACACCTCAACATAATAAAAGCCACATATGATAAACCCACAGCAAACATTATCCTCAATGGTGAAAAATTGAAAGCATTTCCCCTAAAGGCAGGAACAAGACAAAGGTGCCCACTCTCACCACTACTATTCAACATAGTTTTGGAAGTGTTAGCCACAGCAATCAGAGAAGAAAAAGAAATAAAAGGAATCCAGATTGGAAAAGAAGAAGTAAAACTCACTGTAGATGACATGATCCTCTACATACAAAACCCTAAAGACACCACCAGAAAATTACTAGAGCTAATAAATGAATATAGTAAAGTTGCAGGATATAAAATTAATACACAGAAATCCCTTGCATTCCTATACACTAACATTGAGAAAACAGAAAGAGAAGTTAAGGAAACAATTCCATTCACCATTGTGACAAAAAGAATAAAATACTTAGGAATAAATCTACATCAAGAAACAAAAGACCTATATATAGAAAACTATAAAACACTGATGAAAGAAATCAAAGATGACACAAATATATGGAGAAATATACCATCTTCCTGGATCAGAAGAATCAATATAGTGAAAATGAGTATACGACCCAAAACAATCTGTAGATTCAATGCAGTCCCTATCAAGCTACCAATGGTATTTTTCAGAGAGCTAGAACAAATAATTTCACAATTTGTATGGAAATACAAAAAAACCTCGAATAGCTAAAGCAATCTTGAGAAAGAAGAATGGAATTGGAGGAATCAACCTGCCTGACTTCAGACTATACTACAAAGCCACAGTCATCAAGACAGTATGGCACAAAGACAGAAATACAGATCAATGAAACAAAATAGAAAGCCCAGAGATAAATCCACGCACCTATGGGCACCTTATCTTTGACAAAGGAGGCAAGAATATATAATGGAGAAAAGACAATCTCTTTAACAAGTGGTGCTGGGAAAACTGGTTAACCATCTGTAAAAGAATTAAACTAGAACACTTTCTAACACCATACACAAAAGTAAACTCAAAATGGATTAAAGATCTAAATATAAGACCAGAAACTCTAAAACTCCTAGAGTAGCACATAGGCAAAACACTCTCTGACATAAACCACAGCAGGATCCTCTATGACCCACCTTCGAAAGTAATGGAAATAAAAGCAAAAGTAAACAAATGGGACCTAATTAAACTTAAAAGCTTTTGCACAACGAAGGAAACTATAAGCAAGGTGAAAAGACAGCCTTCAGAATGGGAGAAAATAATAGCAAATGAAGCAACTGACAAAGAATTAATCTCAAAAATACACAAGCAGCTTATGCAGCTCAATACCAGAAAAATAACTGACCCAATCAAAAAATGGTCCAAAGAACTAAACAGACATTTCTCCGAAGAAGATAAGCAGATGGTTAACAAACACATGAAAAGATGTTCAACATCACTCACTATTAGAGAAATGCAAATCAAAACTACAATGAGGTACCATCTCATGCTGGTCAGAATGCTGCTGCTGCTGCTAAGTCACTTCAGTCATGTCCAACTCTTAGTGACCTGTGGACTACAGTCTACGAGGCTCCTCTGTCCATTGGATTTCCCAGGCAAGAGTACTGGAGTGGGGTGCCATTGCCTTCTTTGGCTAGTCAGAATGGCTGCTATCGAAAAGTCTACAAATAATAAATGCTGGAGAGGGTGTGGAGAAAAGGGAACCCTCTTACACTGTTGGTGGGAATGCAAACTAGTACAGCCATTATGGAGACCAGTGTGGAGATTCCTTTAAAAACTGGAAATAGAACTGCCATATGACCCAGCAATCCCACTGCTGGGCATACACACCAAGGAAACCAGAATTGAAAGAGACATGTGTACCCCAGTGTTCTTCACAGCACTGTTTACAATAGCTAGGACATGCAAGCAACCAAGATGTCCATCGGAAGATGAATGGATAAGGAAGCTGTGGTACATATACACAATGGAATATTACTCAGCTATTAAAAACAATACATTTGAATCAGTTCCAATGAGGTGAATGAAACTGGAGCCTATTATACACAGTGCAGTAAATCAGAAAGAAAAACACCAATACAGTATATTAAGGCATATATATGTAATTTAGAAAGATGGTAACAATGACCTTATATGTGAGACAGCAAAAGAGACAGATATAAAGAACAGACTTTGGACTCTGTGGGAGAAGGTGAGGGTGGAATAATTTGACAGAACAGCATTGAAACATGTATATTACCATATGTGATATAGATCACCAGTCCAAGTTCAATGCATGAAACAGGGCACTCAAAGCCAGTGCACTGGGACAACCCTGATGGAGGGGATGGGGAGGGAGGTGGGAGGGGGGTTCAGGATTGGGGTCATATGTACACTCATGGTTGATTCATGTCAGTGTATGGCAAAAACCACTGCAATATTGTAAAGTAGTTAGCCTCCAATTAAAATAAATAAAAAGAAAAGAATTTCTATGCATTTTGAACACACCTTGGAATAGTAGTTCAGGAGCTACTGTAACAGTAGCTATACATGGAATAAATTTGTTAAAGAAAATTTTTTAAAACTTTAGATATGTTATTTTTTAAATTGAAGAATATTTGATTTGCAATCTTGTGTTAATTTCTGTTGTACAAGAAAGTGACTCAGGTATACATATGCAGACCTTCTTTTCAATATTCTTTTCCATTGTGGTTTATCCCAAGATATTGGATATAGTTATGCTGTACAGTAGGACCCTATTGTTTATATAAACAACTATGTATAATTGTTTGCATCTGCTAACCCCAGACTTCTAGTCCATCCCTTCCCCACCCCTTCCCCTTGTCAACTACAAGTCTGTTATTTATGTCTGTGAGTCTGTTTTGTAAAACAAGTTCATTTGTGTCATATTTATATTCCACATATGAGTGATATCATATGATATTTGTCTTTCTCTGTCTGACTTACTTCATCTGATATGATAATATCTAGCTGCATCCATGTTGCTGCAAATAGCATTACTGCATTCTTTTTGATGAGTTAGTAATATTCCATTGTGTGTGTGTGTGTGTGTGTGTGTGTGTGTGTGTGTGTGTGTGTAAACACATACACCACATCTTCCTCATCCATTTATCTGCTGATGGGCATTTAGGTTGTTTCCATGCATTGGCTGTTGTAAATAGCGCTGCTATAAGGATAGTGGTGCATGTATCTTTTTGAATTATAGTTTTGTCTGGATATATGTCCAGGAGTGGGGTTGCTGGATCATATGAAGAAAACTTTTAAACTGTCAAAAATAACTTTAACCACCCCCCGCATTTAATTAAATATGCTAGGGAAAGAATTTATCCTTTATTCTCTCAAAATAGAATTATGCCACAAAATCTTTGTCATTTGGAGAGGTCATCAAAGATCATGCAGCCAAAAAAATGCAACAAAAGAATTGCAGAGGTCTGTCAAGCAGTTAATTGAACAAATACAATGTTATTTTTCTAAATTTTGTGATATTTGTGGGGTTTGTTAGCTTTTTAAAGTCTGGGATTTGATTTATTTTCTCATTCATTAGACATAATCATATCTATACCATTTTGTATTGGTGGGTTTCTTTTCTGTTTTTATTCTTTTAAAACAGGGTCCCCAAGTTGAACAAACCCCAGGTCTCATAAAACCTGGGCCCATACCTGAGTCTGAAACTTGTGTTGCCAATATTTTATCCTGGTTTGTAACTTATCTTTTGGCTTATTTATGGCATTTTTTTTCATTGTGCAAAAGTTTTAAATTTCCATGTTGTCATATTTAATCAACTTTTACTCTCATCATCTCTGATTTCCTGTCTTGGTTAGAAAGTCCTCCTTCATTTAAAAATAATGAAAAAAATTCATGATTTCTTCAAAAATGTCTAATTTTTCTTCTATGTGTTTAAATGCTTGATTCATCTGGAATTAATTTTTGAGTAAGAATTTAAAAAAATTATCCAGCTTTATGAATGTCATTTATTGAATAACCAGCCTTCTTATTGATTAGAAGTGATACTTTATTATGTAGTAAATGCTGATATGTGATAGGACTTATTTGCCTAAATCTATTCTATTGATCTACCTATTCTTGCACCACTACCATCAATTTAAAAAATATATTTATATTTTAATGTCTGGTAATGGTAGTATCCTTTCATTATTCTTCTCTATCCTAAAAAATTTTCCAGGTTTTGTGCTTGTATTTTCATACAAAGCCTAGAATCAGCTTCCATAGATCTGAGGGTATCTGTCTGTATATCTTTTGTAATCATGTTAAATTTTAAGATTGATTTAGGGAAAATGTCATAGAATTTAAGCATCCCTTCCAAGCATAGTATATGCTTTTCTCTTTATTCAATTTCCATATTTTCTTCTTCAGTGTTCTTCACATATATCTTGTGTATTTCTGGTTCAAATCATTCCTAGACATAGTCATATCTATACCATTTTGTATTGGTGGGTTTTTTGTTTGATATGCTACCATAAATGGGATTGTTTCCCAACTGGTTGTTCTTCCTATATACAAAAGCTATTGATTTTTAGATATTATTAAATGCAATAATATCCTTTTTTTTTTTTTGGTTGGCAGCAAAAATAATACACGATTGTATTCTATTAAGGAATACATGCAGAATTCTTCTATGTGGTCCTATTCTACTCCATTCCATTCCACTCCATTCTTATTTATAACAGTTTCTTGGTTCACAGACCATCATAACATCTCCTAAAATGACTTGAAAAGGGCTTAGGTACCACACCTCACCACTGGCCTTGGGACACGCCTAGTAGAGAGCCTGCTGTGCTTTGTAGCAGCTCTGCACCTGCTGAGACCTTGATGTTCAGGACCTATTCTTAGCTCCATGACCATTGTAGATTCTGCTGCTTTAATGCTGAACCCTCAGAACCACGTTGCAATCGACACCTGGCATTTCCTCAGAGAGAGCTAGTCCAAATGGAAACAGCCCAGCTGTGCTTTCTCCATATGTGTGACTGGAAGGCTCTGGATGGCAGTTATGCAACTTTGCATCTGGTGCTTCTCTGTCAGTCTTGCAAACACTCTTTGCATTCAGGATCAGATAAATCATTCTCTCTGTGCTCAGTCATTCAGTCATGTCCGACTCTTTGAGACCCCATGGACTGTAGCCTACCAGGCTCCTCTGTCCATGGGATTTCCTAGGCAAGAATACTAGAGTGGGTTGCCATTCCTTCTCCAGGGGATCTGCCTGACCCCAGGATGGAACTCATGTCTCTTGTGTCTCCTGCATTGACAGGCAGATTCTTTACCACTAGTGCTATCTACATGGTGAGTTATCTATAGCAGCTCTTAATAGTCGAACAGGGATTCCTCTGTAGGGTCTGTTTTCTGAGTGGCCTCTGACTAGTGCTGAAGCAATGAGCTTCGCCGATTTCTTCAAGCAAGCCAGGCTGGGTCCTGGCAGCCCATTTTCCAGAACTGAGTAGTCCCTTCCTGCTGTGTCTTCACACCTTGTTCTTCACAGAGGCAGCATGGTTTCCTCTGCATCATGAGTTACCCAAGATCTTGTCTATGAAATTCTCTGCTCTGTTACATTTTCTGGTGGCTAAAGCACAGAATTCACCTGCTTTTTTGTGAAGTTAGAACACAGTACTCACAGGTGGAATCACTGAATTCCTTTTCTTTTATAAATTTATTGAAAACTATTAAATAGAGAGTGGATGAACAACAAGGTCCTACTGTATAGCATAAGGAACTATATTCAATGTTCTGTGATAAACCATAATGGAAAAGAATATAAAAAAAATGAATGTGTATATATATATAATGTATAACAGAATCACTTTGCTCTACAGCAGAAATTAACAGAGCATTCTCTCTATATATAATAGTTTTCATCTGCTAATCCCAAACTCCCACTCCATCCCTCCCCCTCCCCACTGGCAAACAAGTCTGTTTGCTATGCCTGTGAGTCTGTGTCTGTTTCTTGGATAGGTTCATTTGTGTCATTATTTAGATTCCACATATTAAGTGATCTCATATGGTATTTGTCTTTTCTGACTTACTTCACCTAAGTATGATAATCTCTGGGTCCATCCATGTTGTTGCAAATGGCATTACTTCATTCTTTTTTGTGGCCAAGTAGTAGTTCATTGTATATGTACACCACATCCTCTTTATCCATTCCTCTGTTGAAAGACACTTAGGTTGCTTCTGTGCAAGCGTGCTAAGTTACTTCAGTGGTGTCTGACTCTTTGTGACCCCATGGACTGTAGCCCACCAGGCTCCTCTGTCCATGGGATTCTCCAGGCAAGAATACTGGAGTGGGTTACCATGCCCTTCTCCAAGGTTGCCATACCCTTCTCCAGGGGATCTTCTGACCTAGGAATCTCCATGAAGACAGGGACTTCCCAGGTGGCGCAATGGTGAAGAATCCTCCTGCCAATGCAGGAGACGCAAGAAATGTGGGTTTGATTCCTGGGTCAGAAGATCCCCTGGAGAAGGGGATGGCAACCACTCCAGTATTCTTGCCTGGAGAATCCTGTGGACAGAGGAGCTTGGTGGACTCCAGTCCATGGGGTTGCAAAGAATTGGACATGATTGAGCACACATACACGAACATAGGGGTGCATGTATCTTTTTGAATTAGAATTTTGTCCAGATATATGCACAAGAGTGAGACTTCAGGATAATATGGCAAATCTATTTTTAGTTTTTCAGCACCCTTCATACTGTTCTCTATAGTGGCTGCACCAATTTACACTCCCACCTGCCTTCCTTTTCTGATTGGACGGGGACAGTGTCCTCTCCCATTCTCAGCTTGCCGGGTCCTCTAAGTGGGTGAAACGGAGACCCTTAGGCAAGCAACTCCCATTGACATGAAACACTATGGGAATGATTATGGACTCTTAACACGGCCAGCTCAAGTGGCTGTGGCCCAGCCTGGGGAGGACTTTGTAGGTGATTGTTTCAGAACCTGTGCCTTTAGCCCTATCTGATCTATGGATTGTTTCAAAACAATCTGCTGAGAAAAGAGGGGGAGAAAGCCATATTCATACCATTGAACGTCCTTCTCCAAGAGTGAGTTCTTTCTCAGGGGGAGGAGCTTTATTTTCTTTTGTCCATCACGTTCTGTTTCCCATGATAACCCCAGGAGGTGTATGCTCTCTTAGAAGCAGAAAGGATACTTTTGTAGCCAGGGGAACAGACCAACCTGCTCAAGGTCACACAGAGTTAGGATTAAGACTTTGGCCAGCCTGACTCCCAATTCATGTGCTTTTCCCATAGTCCTTTTTAAAAATTGAGATGAGCTTCACATAACATAAAAGTGAGAAATTCAGTGGCATTTAGTGCCTTTGCAATGTTGTACAACCACCACCTAATTCCAAAATGTTTTCATCACCCCTAAAGCAGATCCTGTGGTCATTAGCAGCCCCTTCCTCCTCCCCGCTTCCCCCTGGCCCCGGTCCTGGCCACCATCCTATCCATCTCTTTTCTGTCTCTATGGCTTTGCCTATTCTGGACATTTCATCTACATAAAATCATATGACATGTTTTCTTTTGTGTCTGGCCTCTTTCCTCTACCAGTATGTTTTCAAGTCCATTCTTGCTGTAGCCTGTGTCTGCGCCTCTGTCCTTGTTGGGCCTGCATAGCGTTCCACTGCCTGGATAGACCACCACCTCCTGTGGATCCACCTGCCCATCCGTGAGCACTGGGCTGTCTCCACCCACTGGCTGTTGTGACTAGAGCTGCCTAGTCAGCCTGTACACAGTGGTGTATAGGTGTTTGCCTCTTCTCTTCCCTGGTCTTGGTTATGGGGATCCGACAGCTCTGCCTGCAGAATGAAAAGGGAAATGGTGGGTGGTCTGCACCCCACTCCTGAGAGGGGCACAGAACTCTTGGTTCCATGGAAAGAGGCTGGGACTAGCAACCTCAGGGCTGGAGGAAGACTTCTGTCTTGTAGGCAAACTCAGATCCTCTCCATCTTCAGGAAGCAAAAGTGGGTCCTGATTAGGAAAATGTCTCCTCCACCCTCGTACCACCATGATGCAGAAGTTGTCTGGGAAAGAAGTGTCTTTCTGGCCAGTTAGCTTTTTATTTTTCATACCATTTTTTTTTTTTTTAATTTAAAGAAAATTAAAAAAAAAATTGGCAACATCCTGTGGCTTGTGGGATCTCAGTTCAATGACCAGGGATGGAACCCATGCCCTCAGCAGTGAAAGCTTGAAGTCCTAACCACTGGACCCACCAGGGAATTTCCCAGTTTTTTAGATCATGGTGGTTTGTGTAAGGCAAGTGACTCAAACACAGTGGTCGAGGGTGTATTAGATTTTCCTGATGAGCCTGTTTTGTAAGCCTGTTAATTGGAAAAGCAACAGAAACCATCTCCAGAGAGACTCTTACCTTTTTGTAAAAAAGACCTGTCGCTGGTGCTTGGTCTCTGTCTAGGCAGGTGGCACTGGGACCCCTCAGAGCTGCAGTCGAGGTCTGTGGGACCTAACATGGGGCTTTCTTCCCAGGAGCTAAATTATTTAGCATCTTTAAATCACACACGATGGGGTTTTCATCTCAGGGAACAAACTGTGTGCATCTGTGTGTGTGTGTCAAGTCCACACACATTTTCCTAATCTGTCACTCTGCCTCGTTGCTAGGTAGCTGGTAGTCTGCGGAAGAGTCTGAACTTCTTGGGGGACGAGGAGGACACATATGTTATTTTCTTTGGATTCTGGAGGTTGGGGCGGGCGGGGGCGCCAGACCAGAGGGTAAAGACCCGAACAGCTTGGGTGGTTCACATAATCGCTTAATTCCCGGCTGCACTTGAGTTTCTTAGCTTTGTGGGGCGCGCGAGGGCAGGTTTTCCGCGGCCGGTAGGTTGCAGGAGGCCCCTGGCAGCCAACAGGGGAGAGCTTGCGTTGTTATTCCACAGACGGAGCATCACCCACTGAACCCCAAGCCCTGCGTGGCTAAGAGAGCTGTGTGGCCTCCATTTCTGTCCTCGCTTTTGGCCACAACTCGGTGGAAAAGACGCTGGCAGGGAGGGGAGAGCCATCTTGGTGTGTGTACGTGTGTGTTTAAAACACTGACGTTTCCTGGGCTCTGGGTACCGCTGCATGGCGGTTGGTCCCCCCCCCCCCCGCCCCCCCATCTTTTTCTCTTTGGGCCTGCTTGCCTGCCTGCAGAAAACTAATGAATCATTTCTAGCTGAATCCTAGCAGTGCAGACACACCAATGCCCTCTCTCTCTCTCCCCCTCCCTCCCTCCTCCTCTCTGCTCCTTCCCTCCCTCCCCCTTCCCTCTCTGCTCTCTCCCTCTGGCCCCCAGTTTGTAATCTGACACAGCAGACTGCAGTTGTCTCCCGGTGAACCTCCCAGTCTTGGCATTGCTGCTTCTAAGGTAGGCTGAGATTTATTATTATTTTTTTTTCTCCTAAAAATAGCTTCTCGTTTGCCTTTTCACCCCTCCGCACGCACCCCGCGCTGCAGCGGCGGCGGTGATCGCTGGGTGATAGCCGGAAACTCTCTGCCTGACAAAGTTTATTTTCCAGCGGTCTGAGGATGCCCTTCAGCACGGGGTCCGGGTACCGCGCGGCTGGCGAAGCTGCCATGGACGCCGGTGCCGGAGAGCCGCGGGGAGAGGCGGACCGTTTCCAGACGATTCCTCCCGCTGATGCGGGATATTGCTGCTTGGTCCCCGTGGTTCTAGTTTCCCAGGGCAGGGCTGACGGTTCTCAGTCACTGTGGGGTTCCCGACACCCCTTCCGCCCCCAGCTTTGCAGAAAAGCCCCTCTGGGCGAAGTTTGACACCACGGCAGGCAATGTCTTTGTAACCCCCAGGTGTATGAGTTCGGATTGTTTCTCATCTAAGCCTGTTGGGGGCTCCGGATGTGGTCTTCTTTGAGGTTGGGCTGGGGTGAGGAAGGGGTTGTGGGCCAAGGAATAAAAAAATAAAAGAGTTGGTTGTATCATCCCCAGTTTGGCTCAGATCTGAAATGTATGGAGCCAGGGACCTGCACGTTAAGAATTTGTCAATTCATGTCCCATAGACTGACTTGAATAATTTGTTTGTCAAAACAGATGTTCCCGGCAGAATGCGTGCGTGCGCATATGTGTGTGTGTGTGGGAGTGTGGGAGTGTGTGTGTGTGTGTGTGTGTGTGTGCCCACAGGCTGTTCGCTGGGGCAGGCCCTCCCCCGAAAGCCATGTTTTCACCTGGAGACGCAGTGTTTACAGGACGGTCTGCCGGGAGGGAAGTTGGGTTTGGGGGCCAGTGGGGGCGAGGGTGCTGCTTGCTCTCCTGACGCTGAGGCCTTTGTAGAGGCAGGTGCGCTGCTGTCCCCAGGGCGTTCCCACGGGCTGTCCCCAAAAGTCCAGCTGAGGGCTGGGTGGACGCAGCTCAACACTCGGTCATTGGGTCACTGGGCTCGGGGCCACTGGGGGCTTCTGCAGGAACTGGGGACGGGGGCTCTCCAGACCCTTCCACTGGGTTTGCAGTCCCCCCAAGTTCTTAGGATGGCAGGGTGAGCGAGGAGGGGAGGGCCTTGAGGGAAGGGGTCCACCCTGGGCTCTCTCTCTGCATCATCACCTTTTACTAAAGTGAGACCCCCACCTCATTAAGGGACAGAAAATGTCCCAGGGAGAGCAGGCGGAGGAAGAAGGGAGTGAGCTGGCTATGAACATGGAAGATGGGATGGAGAGAGAAGGGGGGCGTGGACCACCTCTCCTCAAGCCCAGTTTCTGAACCAGGAGTAAAGGAGGTGCCATGGGAGGAGAGCACTTTAAACTTAGCCCGATTGCAAGGTGAACAGTCCCTGGGGGGGGGGTCCCCTCCCCATCCAGACACCCCAGCCCCTCAGCTTTCTCCCAGCCCTGCTGTGGAATCCCCTGTTGTGGCCCGGACCCCTAGCCTGTGGGATTTCGTTATCTTTGAGTGTGATTTGGGCTCCTGTGAAGTTGAAGCCTCCAGGCGAGATGCTTGGGTACCACCCGGGCTTGTGTCTCCGATGTGGGGCTTTGGTGTGGGAGGCAGGCAGGCAGACAGCCCCATCTGCAGTGTGGGGTGACTGGGCTGTGCCCCAGGGCCTACGGCTGCTCTGCTGGCCATATGGCACTGTACCCGGGACACGGAGCAAAGCATTTTGAGGTTATTTCAGGGAAGTGGCTGGCAGCTGATATTTACCACCCTCCCCTTCTGAGAAGATGACAAAGTGGGTCAGGGAAAGGTTGGCGCTGTCAGCGTGCCAGGGGAGTGGGTGGGACTTAAGGGGCTGCCCCCACCCCCACCCCAGTCCCAGGTTTGTGCCCTGCATCTCCCATATCAAACCCAGCTACATCTGAATCCCTGGTGGGGGGGAGTCTCAAAGCGTCCCCAGGTGAGGCTGTGTGCCGACTGGGCTGAGAACTAGCAATTAAAAAAAAAAGGCAGCAAACCAATTCCACTGATTCTCTCCACTGTGTTTTCCAGTCTCATTTCTCCCTACGTGGTTCGCGTTTGGGAGAACAGCCTGTGCTTAAAGGGCAGGAGGAGGGGCACAGAGCAGCGAGGTTCTTTCCTGAGCTTCTACTTCCAAGCCTCCCTCCTCTGTGTTTTTGGAGTGAAGCTTGAAGTTTTAATTAGCGCCAGGGCTCTCAAATGTTGGGGAGCATCCGAGTCATGGAGGGAGCAGGGTGAGAGCAGTTTCTGAGCAGCGCTGGGGATGGGGTCCAGGGTTTGAATTTCTCAGTTTCTGGTGCTGATGCTTCTGATCCAGGGACCTCATTTTGAGAACTGCTGGGTTAGGGGTCACCCCCAAGGTGGTCAAGCATCTGTGGGAGTCGTCTACCGTGCTCTTGACTTCGGTTGTGAGTATAAACAAAGTGTGATTCTAGCAAAGCCCTGGCCCCTCCGGTGGGTGTAGGCTCGTGTTGGAACTTTGTTCGTAGCAAGGAGACTCCTTTCCTGCATGGCTGGAGCAACTGCTCCCAGTGGTAGGGGAGGTAGAGGATTTAACCGCTGAATTTCCCAGTTGTTTTGGGGTAGCGGGAAGGTTGCAGTCTGTGTAGTCCTGGGAACTTGTTTAAGGATGCACCTCCTGCTGTGCTGGTCTATTATGGATGCACTGGAGTGGCTGACCCTGACTGCTCGTAAACTGTTCTTCATTTCTCTGGTTCCTTTTGAATTAGATCATTATACTCTATGAACAGTGTTTCCCCAGCTTCTCTTAGCCTCTGCCTGTCCATTTGAAAAGCTGCCTGATCTTGTTATGGCATCTGCTCCAAGCTCACAATCGCAGAGAAGCAATGGCCTGTTGATGTTGGTGCCACTGCACGGGGTGCAAAGGGTTGGATGAACCTCACTCCACAGTCCCTAATGTGTTATTGTTACAGTCTGCTTTCCCCTTTCCTTCTCTCTGTCTCCCTTCTATCTCTCCCTTGCCCCTCTTCCTGTCTCTTCCCTTTCACCCCAGTCCCTACCTCCTTTATCTTTCCCATCACAGCCAGTCCCTTCAACGCATTTGATATATAACCCTGAATTTGCATCTATGAGAAACATTAGTGCTGCCACATTCCTAGGTTTTCTGATGAACAGAAATTCCATGGTGCTCTGGACCTTGTTCTGTTTCCTGCTTCTCTCATGCAGTCCTGTCCCTTTGCAGTCCCTCTGTGTCACAGTGTGTATTTCTGCTGAGTTACCTCTAACTGCTGTGTGATATTCCGTACAGCTCATGGACCACCTTTTTCTTGCCCATCCCTATCGAGGACACCAGGTTGGCTCCAGAGCCCAGTTGCACAGATGATGTTGCAGCAGCATCCTTGCACATGTGCCTGAGGGTCCTGAGTGAGAATCGTTCTGAGTGCATCTCAGAAGTGGATGGCTGGGGTGGAGGGGATGTGACTACTTTATTTCAGCAAGTTCTTCCGGCTCGCTCTGCAGGGTGCGTTCTCTTTCCCCATGTTCTTGCCAGTACTTAGCACTGTCCGACTTTCTAACGTTTGCAATGAACTTTTCCAGCCCTTGTGTATCCAGTTCTGCCTAAAGCTGTTTGGGAGGGGGCTTTCACAGACACTTCAATTCCAAACTAGCATTTGCGGGCAGCAGCAGAGTTGGGTGGGTTTTCAGGGGACTGGGCTATGTCTCTTCAGAGTCATTTCTTAAGTCTTAGGCAGCCTGCCCTGAGTCTCAGGCCTTATGGGTAACGGCTCTTCCTCTTTGAGAACCAATGTGGTTCTTGGGGGAGTGTCTGGGAGGGTCGTTTGGCTCATCCTTAGAGTGACAAAGAATCTCAAATTAACCCTTGACATTTGAAACTATGTTTTCAATCACCAAGATCCACTGAGAAGACTCAAAATAAATCATTTCTCATGAGACTTTAAACCCATTCCTGGTAACTGGACCTGTGTGGATCCATATTCATAAGTCAATGATATCATACTAGGGTTTGTTGGGTTATGTGCATGCTCAGTCACTCAGTCATGTCTGACTCTTTGCTACTCCATGGACTGTAGCCCTCCAGGCTCCTCTGTCCATGGGCTTTTCCAGGCAAGAATATTGAAGTGAGTTGCTGTTTCCTCCTCCAGGGGATCTTCCTGACCTAGGAATCAAATCCGTGTCTCCTGTGCTTCCTGCATTGGCAGGTGGATTCTTTACCACTGAACTACCTGGGGAGCCCCTGTTGGGTTGTAGTTAATGTATTATTAATAACATGTGTACATGACACGTATATATTAATACGTGTATGAAGTGAAAGTCGCTCATTTGTGTCTAACTCTTTGCAACCCCATGGACTATATAGTCCATGGAATTCTCCAGGCCAGAATACTGGAGTGTAGCCTTTCCCTTCTCCAGGGGATCTTCCCAACCCAAGGATCAAACCCAGATCTCCCACATTGCAGGAGGATTCTTTATCAGCTGAACCACAAGGGAAGCCCAATACATGTATTTAATGCATTAAATGGATACCTGAGAAATAACAATTTAAACCTGCCTTGACATTTCTTAGTTTTTACTGGACCAGGAAGCTCATAAAATGGGAGCGGCTAGGGCTTCTCTGGGAATCTGGATGACTTATTCTTTTTTAAAACGTATTATTGTTTTTTAATTGAAGTATAGTTGATTTACAATGTTGTGTTAATTTCTGCTATATTCTTTTTTTGTTATGGTTTTTCCCAGGATTTTGACTGTAGTTCCTGTGCCCTATAGTAGGACAGTCAGATAACTTGTTCTTAATGTTCACTCACATGGGAAAGAAGTGTCACGACTTCCAGGCCCTGAGAGGCTTCACAGGGACACAGATGGGTGACGTGGCAGAGTCTGTGGCAATTGGGTGTGGGGGAGGTTGTTGAGAAATGGAGGAATCAGGGTGACCTAAGGACATTCATCTGAAATTATCTTATTTGCTGACATTTTTATTGTCTGTTTTTCCATGCAAGTGCTTTGCACATAGTAGGATGTCAATAAATATTTTTTGGAAAGAATGAAGAAAAGTGAAAGTAAAAGTTGTTCAGTCATGTTTGACTCTTTGTGACCCCATGGACAGTCCATGGAATTCTCCAGTCCAGAATACTGGAGTGGGTAGCTATTCCCTTCTCCAGGGGATCTTCCCAACCCAGGGATCAAACTCAGGTCTCCCACATTGCAGGCAGATTCTTTACCAACTGAGCTATCAGGGAAGCCAGGAATGAAGGAAGGGAATGACCTGTAAGAGGCCCCAGGGTGGGATGGGGCAGTAGTAACCTTTGGTCTGGTTACTGGCCTGTGCATTGTCGTCACCACAAGCTCTACAATTATGTGTTCCAGGATGGTTCTGTTCTCTAGAATGAAGCTCCTGGAAGGCAGCAGTTGTGATGTTTATTTTTGTAATCTAGGGATGAAGACAGTGCATTCACTTATTCATTCAGCAAACATTTGAGCCCCTATTAAATATTAAGTAGCATTTTGAGCACAGAGCAGCCAGCAAGATAGCTAAAATCTCTGCTCTTATGGTTGTATGTATGTGTGTGTGTTTGACAAGCAGATGACTGAAAAACAAATGGAGGCAACACCATACAGAAGATTAGAACAGCCTGATGTGAGAGCCTGTGGAGGGGTATCCTCGAAGTTCTCATGGAGGAAGTGACATTTAAGAATCCAGGTATACAGATACAGGTGCAAAGACCCTAAATATGTGAGGGAAGGAACAGTGGTTTCCTTTCTCTTAGATGGCTGTGCAGGAAGTGCCAGCAGGATGTTTTTGGAGCAGGTGGAATGACAGGGGTCTGGAGTCCCGAGGCTTTTACCCGTGGACACTGAGCATGAGCCGTGAGTTCCTACGGGTGTCTGAAACCGGTGGGTGGGGGTAGTTTGCCAGTTCCATCCTCAGGGAATTGGCCACAGGGTTCCCTTTTTCGAGATGCGAAGGTTCCCCTCTCCACGTCCTCTTGTCCCCATCTTGCCCCACCCCACTGCATGCTGCCACCAAGAAAACCTGTTTGTCTCGCCTTTGGTAAAAAAGGCATTTTGAGTGGAGCTTTTGGCTGCTGATCTGGTCAGGGGGAACTTTGGAAAGATTCTCTGTGATGAAATATTCTTGTTGCCAAAACCCAGCACGGATGCTGTGATGACAGAGTTTAGAATTGGTTGCTGCAGTTGGCTCAGCAGAGTTGGTTTCCACTGGGAAGTTATGGATGGTTATTGTTGACTGATTGTTTCTAACACAGAATCACTCCTCATCGCGTTGCTCCACTGTTACTTCGAATTCAGAGATGTAAAGAGGTAATAGGGCCATGGGGTTGTCTGCTTGTTTCTAATGTTTCCCTCCTAACAGCACTCCCCTGCCCCATCCCAGAAGGAGCTCTGGAGTATTAGGAAATCATGTTTGGTTGTTAGCTCCACGTCTTTAAAGAGCTCAGATTTAGGGGCCAAGAATCTGATCTGTGTATCTACCTAGTTACCCAGGACTTGCTCTAGGGGGTTGGGATGCTGGTGAGCTGGGGGCCAGGTTTGGGGCAAGTGACAAGGCTGCCTCTGCTGATGTCAAAACCACACTGACTGTCCCTACACAGCTCACTACATGGGTTCTGCATCTTGAATTTGTTTTTTCAATGACATCTTTAAAAAAATTGTTTTTATTTATTTGTCTGCACTGGGTCTTGGCTGGGGCACGCAGAATCTTTAGTTTATGGCACGTGAACTCTTAGGTGCATCAAGTGGGATCTAGTTCTTGACCAAGGATTGAACCCAGGCCCCCTGCTTTGGGAATGAAGAGTCTTAGCCACTGGACCACCAGGGAAGTCCTTCATTTTTTTAAAATTAATTTTTATTGGAGTATAGTTTGCTTTACAATGTTGTACTATAATAGTTTCTACTGTCCAGCAAAGTGAATCAGCTGTATATATACATATATCCCCTCTTTTTGGAATCTCCTTCCCATTTAGGTCACTGAAGAGTAATGAGCAGAGTTCCCTGAGCGATAGGTTCTCATTAGTTATCTGTTTTTTTGTTGTTGCTGTTCAGTTGGCAAGTTGTGTCTGGCTTTTTGCGACCCCGTGGACTGCAACACACCAGGCTCCCCATTCTCTACCATCTCCTGAAGTTTGCTCAAGTTCATGTCCATTGAGTTGGTGATGCTATCTAACCATCTCATCCTCTGCCACCCTCTTCTCCTTCTGCAGAAGTCCCTACTTTTGATTATAAAAGTAATGACTTTTCATTGTGGGAAAGTTAGAAAGTATTAAAAAAAAAAAAAAGGGAAGAAGAAAATATTGTTGATTCATAATCCTGTCACCCAGAACCAACCATTGTTAATATTGGCATTCTTTCCAGTTTCTTCTCTATGAGGGTTTTTATTTCATTAACTGTTTTGAATTATGTTTTAAAAATATTTTACATGATAAAGTTGGCATTTCTCTATGATATAGAAAGACACTGCAAAAACATATCTTAGAGTAGCTGTGTAATACTTGAACATGGTTATTCCCAGCTTACTTATCATATAGGACCATTCAGGCTGTTTCAATTTTTCCTCATTATTACAAATAATGGGTGGCCACCCTGGTGGCTCAGATGGTAAAGAATCTGCCTGCAATGCTGGAGACCCAGGTTGGATCCCTGGATTGGGAAGAGCCCTTGGATAAGGAAATGGCTACCCACTCTAGCATTCTTGCCTGGAGAATCCCCATGGACAGAGGGGCATGGTGGGCTACATTTCGTGTGTGTGTGTGTGTGTTTGTGTGCTCAGTCACTTCAGTTGTGTCCGACTCTTTGCAACCCCATGGACTGTAGCCCACCAGGCTTCTCTGTCCATGGGATTCTCCAGGCAAGAACACTGGAGTGGGTTGCCATGTCCTCCTCCAGGGGATCTTCATGTCCCAGGGATCAAACCTGCATCTCCTGCATTGCATGCAAATTCTTTACCGCTGAGCCGCCTGGGAAGCCCAGCTACAGTTCACGGGGTCTCAAAAGAGTTGGACACGACTGAACAACTAACACACACATGGTACCCAATTTGCTGTCCTTCTGGGTGACACGCGGGGCTGTCCATTTGTAGTGTCAAGGGATTTTATAGCAGCGTCTCCCATGGCCCAAGGCAGTCCCACAGGAGAGTCTCAAACTAGCTGTCAAGGTAGATTACAACCTCACTTCCCCTTCAAAACCTCCACTTCTCTGGAATTCTCTGGTCATCAAAGTGAATTGTGCCTTCTGCCACTCAGATACCCCATCTTGAGGATTGGGGGTCACTTTGGACTTCTCCTGGCCCACCCACATCCGATTTTGTGGAACCTGTCTGCTTGTGGCTGTGGCCAAATCTCCAGTGCTGGCAAGTGGCTGATACATAGTAGGTGCTCAGGAATGATGAACTGGTGTATGTGACACCCTCCAGGATGGGCTGGGTGCCTTTGTCACCCCCAGACTCTGGACAGTCCTCAAGCCCACCAGCTCTGGGTGGAGTCCCTTCACTCTAGTTCTGGACCACTTTTTTAAATATATATTTTTAAAATGTGGACCATTTTTTAAAGTCTTTATTGAATTTGTTACAACATCGCTTCTGTTTTGTGGGTTTTTTTTTTTTCTTTAGCCATGAGGTATGTAGGATCTTAGCTCCCCAACCAGGGATTGAACCCTCAACCCCCGCTTTGGAAGGTGAAGTCTTAAGCACTGGACCTCCAGGGAAGTCCCTGGATCATTAAAAAAAATAATTTATTTTTGAGTTTTAATCAATTATGTATTTAGTTTTGACTGTGCTGGGTCTTCATTGCTCGACGTGGGCTTTCTCTAGTTGCAGTGGGCGGGCTTCTTCTTGCAGTGGCTTCTCTCGTTGTGGAGCACAGGCTCTAGGATGTGGAGGTAGTAGTTGCTGCACACGGGTTTATTTGCCATTGGGCATGTGCGATCTTTGTTCCCAGACCAGGGATCAAACCTGTGTCCCCTGCACTGGCAGATGAATTCTCAACCACTGGACCACCATCGAAGTCCTGGACCAATTTTTTAGGCTGAGGATTAAATAAGGGAGCCTGTGTGAACAGCTCTTGGAACTGTAGATGCAGTAATATGTGTGACACTGACTGGGCATCCCCGTGTGTCCTTGATTTTTACATGCACAACACTGAGGCTTTATGAGGTGGGCTTTGGACATAGTTTAGATCCATTGATCCATTTTACAGATAGCACAATCATCTAAGAGACATGAGGAACTTTTCCAGGGTCTCACACCTGGGGAGGAAGGGTCCAGGTTTTAAATTTGGGTCAACCAAGCTCGGAAGCTGGTGGATACCCACTGTGCAGAATTGCCCTCATGGAAGGAAGTGTGTCTTGTGTGCCGGTGAGTGTGTCTTGAAGGCGGTTGGCATCAGGGAGCCGTGTTGGTGATGGAGGTGGGGAGGGAGCAGGGGCAGACCTCACAGTAGTGGTCAAAGGGCCTCAAATTGATTCTAGGTGAGATTAAAAGCAACCGGAAGGTTCTCAGGGGAGCAGCGTGGTCTGCCTGTTTTCAGCAGGATGCTCTGGCTGCTGTGTGGGGTGGACTGCAGGGCAGAGGTGGATGAGGAGATGGGGAGGGGCTGACACAGCCTACAGGGGATGAGACGATGGGGTCTCAGCTCAGGCCAGGGCATAGCAGTGGCCATGGTGAGAAGAGATCAGATTCAGGACTTGAAGGGGAAAAGAGAATAAATCCATGGGAACAGATCTAGGATACAGCTGAGGATGGAGGAGGAGGTTGGGAGGAGAGACTGCATGGAATGACACACATCTCCATTTCTAGCAGTGGTTCTCAGATCTTTTAAAAAATATGGCTGCCAAAGATGGACATTGGTGGACCCATACAATGGAATACTGTGTGTGCTGTGTGATTAGTCGCTCAGTCATGTCCAACTCTTTGTGACCCTGTAGACTGTATCCCGCCAGGCTCCTCTGTCCATGGGGATTTTCCAGGCAAGAATATTGGAGTGGCCTCCTCCAGGGGATCTTCCCAACCCTGGGATCAAACCCAGGTCTCCTGCATTGCAGATGGATTCTTTACCATCTGAGCCACCAGGGAATACTATTCAGCTATAAAAAAGGAGTGACATTCAGATGCATCCCACCCCGTGGATGAACCTCGGGAACAAGATGCTAAGCGAAAAGAGACAAGACATGGAGGATCACCTATTGTATGGTTCTGCCAGCATGAAATTTCCAGGACTGGAAACCCATAGACAGGAAGTAGTTTGGTGGCTGCCCAGGGCTGGAGGACTGGGGAGACTGGGAAATGATAAAGGTGTTGAGTTTCTTTCTGAGGTGATGAAAATGTCCTAAAATGGAGTATGGTGATGATTGCATGTATCTGAGAATATACTAAAATCCATTGATTTGTATACTTTAAATGGATGAGTTGAATGCTACTTGAGTTCCATCTCAATAAATCTGTTTTAAAAATACTGATGTCCCTGCCCCATCCCAGAGCACCTGCTCTAAGAGGCTCAAGTGGGCCCTGAAGGCTGGTCTCAGAGGCTCCAGGGACTGTCGGGTGGCCCCAGGCTCTGGGAGCTGATCTGTTCAGTTCTGGTTCTCTGTGCAACCGTATCCCCCTGCAGAAAGCCTGTTTTTTCCTCTTTCCTTGAGGGAGGGGCGGGGCTCCCTTCATCCTCTTGTCATTTCTTCTGGATTTCCTTCAGGGGGTCAGTATTTGGAGGGTGCATGAACCCTCCACACCTGGGCATCTCCTCCTGCCCTAGCCCAGCATCCCAGAGCGGGAGGCCTGGGTGTGCACAGTGGCGTGTGCAGAGTCAGAGCTGTGGGCAAGGCGAGGCATTGATGTGGGTGGCATGTGATTCCCGGAGGTCCAAGTCACCCGAGGCTGCTTTCTTGTCTGTAACCAGCTTGTTTTAGCTCTGCTTTTCCTGATCTTAATCAGGAAAGTTGATCTTGTCACTGGAGGATAAATTTGATTACTTTGTGTTTTCTCTATCGTTTCAAAATTTCACAGTTAATTTCTCTTCCATGGAGAGGGGGCGTGGAGGGTACAGCTGGCTGAGGTCAGCTCGACCATCAAAGTGGAGGCTAGGCATAACTGGTCCAGAATATTCCTTCCCCCTCCCCTGGGGTGTGGGATATGTGGGGAGAAGGCTTCCTTTACTCTTTCAGAATACAGTCCTGCCGCACTGGGGACCACTGGTATTTTCTGAATAATTCCTCTATTGAGTAGTGATAAACCATTCAGTTCAGTTCAGTTGCTCAGTCTTGTCCAACTCTTTGTGACCCCATGGACTGCAGCACGCCAGCCCTCCCTGTCCATCACCAACTGCTGGAGTTTACCCAAACTCGTGTCCATTGAGTCGGTGATGCCATCCAGCCATCTCATCCTCTGTACTGATTCATAATTCCACTTGCGATTAGTCTGGAATTCAATCATAACAGCGGTACTAACAATCACTAACCCTATAAGGGGGGAGCTGTCATTCTCTGTGCTTGTGGATGGGGCTTGAGACCAGGGAACAGAAGTCACCTGCCCAGTCTCATGAGGCTGGTGAGTGAAGCAGTCAAATGCACTGGGGATCGTTGGGCAGAACTCACACCCTAACCATCAGGCCACACTGCCGCCGAGGAGGGTGCTGACCCGTTTCTGCACTCACTTCTCTCCCTATGGCTCCTGCAAGGGGAGTTAATCCCACAAATGGGGCTGGGAAATGACCTTCAGTAGGTGGCACTGGCCATGTTTAAGAGTCTTAAGCCAGATTGGCTAGTTCTTGCCTTAGCTCTCTGATCTTCGGGGTGTGTAATTATGGGTGTGTTTCTTTATATTTTTCTTATAGCTTTTTATTTTATATTGGGGTATAGCCGATTAGCAATGTTGTGATACCTTCAAATGAACAGAGAAGGGACTCAACCGTACATATACATGTGTCCATTCTCCCCCCAACTCCCCTCCCATCCAGGCTGCCACGTAACCTTGAGCAGTTTCTTGTGCTATATAGTAGGTCCTTGTTGGTTATCCCTTTAAAATACAGCAGTGTGTACCTGTCCATCCCAAATTTCCCAAGCATCCGTTCCCCCATCCTTCCCACCCCCTGCCTTGGGCAACTGTAAGTTTGTTCTCTGACATGCAATGGGTGTATTTCTTAACCTCTCTGTGCCTCGTTTTCCTATCTATAGAGCAATGTCATCTATCTCTTTCTCAAAGGATTGAGCTAATACAAGTAAACTGCTCAGTACCCAGTAAGCACTCAGTACATATTTTAGCTCTTACCATTATTCTCATTCAGATGAGGAGGCTGTAGATGGGGTGTTTTGAGGATTAAATGAGTTGAATGATGTGAAACATTCAGGACAGGGCCTGGAAGACAGTGAGGGCTCTACACATGCTAGTTAGTATTATCACTGCTATGGTTCTCGGATCCCAAACAGACCAGACAGTAAAATGACAATGGAATGAATAGGATGAGATAAACAAGACAGGATCCCACCTGATACATGAATGGGGACCTTCTCCTCACACCCCGTGCTCCGGGTGGGAGGTTGTCCCTGAAAGCCTTACTTCCGCTCAGCTGACTGATGGCAGAGCTGACCCCCTGCACCAGCCCGTCCTTCACTGGTGCCCTTATCCAGCACAGGATGAAAACATCACATTCTCCCTGCTCTCAGTGACTTGAATGTTTGAGCAGCCATTTACATCTTTCTGATGGGTAATCTGCATAAACAGCCACATGGAGATGAGGCTCGGCTCTCATGTGGCTCCTTTATGAAATCCTCGCTGCCATGTTGGCCTGGGTGTGTGTTGGATGCTCAGTCATGTCCTCTTTGACACCCCACAGACTGTAGCCTGCCAGGCTCCTCTGTCCATGGGATTGTCCAGGCAGGAATACTGGCGCGGGATCCATTCCCATCTCCAGGGGATCTTTCCCACCCAGGGATCAAACCCGGGTCTCCCTCCTTGCAGGCAGATTCTTCACCGCCTGAGCTACCAGGGAAGCCTGTCAACTTGGGTAAGGGCTCCTTTAAAGCCCAGACCTGCTGGGTTATTTCAGGTCAAAATCAGACTTGATGTAGGGACTCCCCAGTTCTGATCTGTTTCAAGAGCCTCAAGCAAAGGTGCTTTCACTGGCTCTTTGAAGTTTGTTTTGACTTGAGTCTCCTGGGCAGTGAAGCCTAGATTTTTAAATAGATGCTTCTGCAGTTTATTTATTTTTCTTTTCTTATGAGCAGAGCTGCCTAAACCATGTGGGAAGGAGAGACTTGTGCAGGGAATGGCATCGTGCAGTCCTGCTTGGGGTGTAGGGGCTGTGATGGGCTCGGCCTCTCTCTGTTTGGCTTTTTCGCACTGCCTCTGGGAAGATGCTCAGTTGGAGCTCGGCCCCACTGTCTGGGCAGACAGGACATTTCTGCAGCGCGGGGAGCCTGAGGCTCTTTCCTTCTGCCCTGCACAGGGACCTGGAGGCCTATAGAAGAAAGGGAGAGGGAGAAACAGTGGGGGGACCTCGAACACAGTAGATAAAGCAGCAGACACATTCACTGATATTTCACCAGACAGGAGCACATCCGAAACAGGTGTGCTGGGACTTCCCTGGTGGTCCAGTGGTTAGGACTCTGTGCTTTCACTGCAGGGGATATGGGTTTGATCCCTGGTCAGGGAACTAAGCTCCCACATGCCTTGCAATGCAACAAAAATTAATAATAAAAATACTTTATTAAAAAAAGAAACAGGGGTACCCCTGGGGGTTAATGGGTGTACCTGGCCCATGGGACAGCTGTGTCTCCTCTTGACCACCCTCACCCCCAGGATAGTTTTGTAACTCACAATCTCTGGAGAAATGAATGGGGGAAACATAACTCTTTTCATCACAGAAGTAAATACATACAGAAAGGCTTGGATTAGGTGCCCCAGGATCCCTGGGTTCTGGACCGTGTTTTGCAATGAACAGGTTGGTCACCTCACTGCCTAGCTTTGGTCTTCATGGTTCCAAAGTGCAGATAGTAATCTCATGCTGTAACTGAAACTGGGGTCTGGCTGGTTGCCACTCAAAAGCCAATAAAAGGGCCAGGTTGGTGGAGATGAAACTTTGCTTTATTTTGGATGTTCGAAACCAGGGTGGGGTTGGGAGGGCAGACTCCTGTCCAAAGGCTGATTCCCCCCACCCCACTGACCACTAGTGGGCAAGAGCTTTTATAGACGGAGGGAGGGGGCTCCATGAGAAACAGCACAGTCAGCTCTGACAGCCGTCTTGAAATTGGTCATCAGTGGTCTGACCAGCATCATCTTATTTTCAGTACAGTTAGTCTTCAGATCCAGGGTCAGCTTGTTTCAATTTCTTGAGGGCTGGTCTCAAAATTGTGGCCACTTATGTCATGGCCTCAGTCTAGTCATCATGTAGTTAACTTCTTTCACTTGGCGGGGGGGTTTCAGTATTGACAAGATAGCTCACAGGATATGGCTTAGACTATTATCTACAGCCCTTGAGAAGGAACAAAAGGTCCTTGACTATGTTTAATGACTAACTGCTGCTGCTGCTGCTGCTGCTAAATTGCTTCAGTCGTGTCCGACTCTGTGTGACCCCATAGATGGCAGCCCACCAGGCTCTGCCGTCCCTGGGATTCTCCAGGCAAGAACACTGGAGTGGGTTGCCATTTCCTTCTCCAATGCATGAAAGTGAAAAGTGAAAGTGAAGTCGCTCAGTTGCGTCCGACTCGTAGCAACCCCATGGACTGCAGCCTACCAGGCTCCTCCATCCATGGGGTTTTCTAGGCAAGAGTACTGGAGTGGCTTGCCATTGCCTTCTCCGTTAATGACTAAAAAATTATTATTTAGTCCTGTTGGGCAGCTTTCCTTTGTTTCTCCATTTTTCAGTTCTCTGATTAAACTTATTCTTTGGCCAAAGTTTTTCCAGAGACTAAAAGCAGGCGGAGGACCTGGGGTGGGGGGCAAGGACCATAGAGTCCTGCTCGTTCCAGCACCACTGTTTCCCAAACTCGGGTCATGCAGGCATCACCTCCCAACCTGGTGCATGTGTGTTGTGAGTGGTGGTGCTTTACTTGCTCCTTTATCTCCTCAGCGGGGTGATGCTCCCCCTCCATAAGGCCAGCTTTGTGATTTCTTTTTGCCCCAGTTGTCCAAGCCTACGCCATTACTGACTTAATATCTGTTTTCAGTGGACTCATTTTCCTTTTTAAAGACATCTATGGAGGCTAAAAATAAACAAATGCAATTTTATGTGATTATTGTAAATGAAATCTTTGTATCATGTTAGATGAAGCAGGACTAAAAATGAAACGAGTAAAGATAAGAGATGTCTAATTGGTCCTAAACATCTTCTGCCTGCCTGGGCTCGGCTCCTGAGGTGCCCTCTCTGTTGAGGGGGGTTTTGTGAGTGGAGCTTTTGAAAGGTGTTGAAGACAGTCTGGTCCTGATCGATACTTCCTCCTTCAGGAACTCATGTAAGAGAACAGATAATGAATTAATGTCATTTAATGCTGCCCCTGAATAATAATAATACTAAACAAAGAACACTGTAACAGCTGACAGTGACATTCAGCTCTCTCTGTGTGCCAAGAAATGTTGTAAACACTTTGCAGGTTTTAGCACATTAAATCTTCAAGGGAGGGACTTCCCTGGTGGGTCCAATGGTGAAGCATTTGCCTTTCAATTCAGGGAATGTGAGTTCAATCCCTGATCCGGCAACTAACATCCCACATGTGTGTCGGACATGACTCTTTGTGACCCCATGGACTGTGGCCTGCCAGGTTCCTCTGTCCATGGGATTCTCTAGGCAAGGATACTGGAGTGGGTTGCCATTTCCTTCTTCAGGGTATCTTCCCCACAGAAAGATCTAACGTACATCTCTTAAGTCTCCTGCATTGGCAGGTGGATCTTCACCAGCTGAGCCACTGGAGAAACCCCCCTGACCTGACCCCTCGCTGGAGGGCAACTAAGCCCATGCGATGCAACTATTGAGACCGTGCACCCCAACTAGAGAGTCTGTATGCCCCAACAGAAATCCCATGTGCTGCAACTAAGACCCGACACAGCCAAATTAAAGAAAAAAAATAGATGAAGCAAAAGACAAACAGACAAATTATTAAAAACAAAACAAAACCAACTTTCTAGCAGCCCTACAAGGTTGTAGCATATGCTCAATCACTTCAGTCGTGTCCGAATCTTTGCAACCCTTGGACGGTAGGGTCCATACTGGAGTGGGTTGCCATGCCCTCCTCCAGGGGGTCTTCCCAACCCAGGAATCAAACCTGCGTCTCTTAAGTCTCCCGCACTGGCAGGCAGGTTCTTTACCACTAGCGCCACCTGGGAAGTCCCTGTGGGCTGACTGTGGCCCCAGAAGATGCATCTGAATCCTAAGCTCTGGAATTCTGACTATTGCCTGAAAGAGTGGAAGAGCAAATATCATTTACAGGGCAAAGGATAGGATCACACTAAGGACCTTGAGAGGAGGAGCTTATTATCCTGGATCATCTAGTGGGCCCTGGATGCAACTGCATGCACAGACACAGAGCAGGAGGCCATGTGACCATGGGGCAGAGACTGGAGGGATGTGGCCAGAAGCCAAGGAAGCCTGGAGGCGCTAGAAAGTGGATGGAGTAGAAAGAGTCCTCCCCTCAAGCCCCAGAGACCTTGGTTTCAGACTTCGGCCCTCAGATCTGTTATTGTGTGCAGTCGCTCAGTCATGTCTGATTTCTGCGACACCAGCCCACCAGGGAGAATGAATTTCTGATGTTATCAGCCAAATGGTTTGCTGTAATTTGTTACTGCAGCCATGGGAAACTCACACAGTGGGCATGACTGCTATCACTGTTGTGTGGATGAAGAAACTAAGCTACAGAGAGGTGGAGTAATTAGCCTGAGATCACACAGCCAGGAAGTGGCAAAGCTGGCATTTGAACCAGGGTGATTGGACTGGAGAGTATGGGAATCTTGGAACTTCCCAGAGGCTTCACACTGCTCACTGGCAGGCCTGCCCCACTTTGGGAAAACTGGGGACAGGCGGGCAGACTCATCAGCAGAAATTATTTAGAAAGCATGTCAAAACATGGGAAGCAGACTTCTCTGTGTTCCAGTGATTGAGACTCTGTGCTTCCACTGCAGAGAGTGTGGGTTTGATCCCTGGTCTGGGAACTACGATCCCACATGCCTCATGGTTATGTGTATGTTAGTTGCTCAGTCGTGTCCAACTCTTTGCGACCCCATGGACTGTAGCCCCCCAGGTTTCTCTGTTTATGGGATTTCCCAGGCAAGAATACTGGAGTGGGTTGCCATCTCCTTCTCCAGGGGATCTTCCCAACCCAGGGACTGAACCTGGGTCTCCTGTGGCTCCTGCAGTGCAGGCAGATTCTTTACCATCTAAGCCACCAGGGATGCTCATGGTGGGGCCAAATAAATAAAACTTTGACCGAGGACCTGCAGAGGCGATTTCCCCTCACCCCTGCTCCTGCTGGCTCAGCCCTCCTTGCAGTCCTTGTCAGGGCCCTCTCCTGGGTCTTGGTGCCAGGGGAGGGTCAGTGCATTGGCCCCACACGCACTCTCCAGAGGTCCCTGGACCTCCAAGCACCACTTCATAGGAGAGAGCTCCAGCTGGGGCATTTGGACACAGAAAGGAGATGTTTAAGGGAGACTTCATTGATGTTCTCCAGAATACAACAAAAGTGGAGCCGCCTGCCTCACCAGCCTGTGATGGACCCAGTGTGTCCTAGAGGGACGCCTCCTTGGTGGCCTGGCCCCCGGCCTCTGCCCTGTGCTGAGTGACCTGAGGTTCCTCCTGTTGTTTCCTCCCTTCTACCCTCACCTGTCTCTTCATTTCCTACAGCATTTCTTCTCTGCTGTTCTATTACGGGGTGCTATTTTATTTTTCTTTCTTCTCCCCTAGGGATCTCCGTTTAAACACACACACACCAAAATACTCCACTGATTAGATTTGTTGAATCTTAAAATGTGGAAAGTCAACGTGAGCCCAGAGCAGGCTGCAGGCGGCAGCTTGTGGGTGAAAAGCTGATCGGGGTCAGGAGGGGGCAGCCCGGTCACGTGAGGGCTAATGCCTCTCAGATCCTGATTACCCATTACCGGGGAGCTGACCCGGCACCCTGCCCAGAGCCAGGTGGGCAGACCCCAGGCTGGGGCTGAGTTGGGAGGGGGACCACCATCCTCAAGCCACTGTGGTTCAGGAGAGGATGCTGGATGGCAAAAGGCATGTCCACGCTTTTAAAAAATGATGATCACTTACCCTTTCTCCCTGAATTCTAAAGGTAATTTTCAAACACTGATGGTAGCCCATCATTTTCTTATTAGCAAATTGAGGCTTCTCGGGCAGCCAGTGTAATAACTGAAGATGACCCTCACATACTGGGCAGCGAGGGGCACCTGCTTGATGATAAGTGGTGACTGTAAAAGGCAAATGAAATAGGAAATAGATGGTGAGCATCCAATCCCAGGTTAACTGGCTCCCCTGGTGGTCCCGGGTCCGACATTCTGGCACCTGCAGCAATTATTTTAGGATTCGAGACCAACAATCCAGCCTGCGCCCACTGAGGTGACCCAGTGACCTGCATGCTTTATGGAAAAGATCCTATTATCATGAACTTCTCAGGGCACCTAAAATGTAACAGCATTTACTGAAATGAGCAAATTACTGGAAATCATAGTCTTGTCGTCTTGGCCCAGGAATGAAGGAGAAGAAATAAATGATGCTGATGCTGTTAACGTACAGAGCATCCTCTGTGAAACTCTCTGAGTTTTTAATTTTTTATTGAATTTTCACAGCCTTATATTATGAATGCCGCTTTTAAGGATGGGCTTTATTGGATGAGGCTCAAGAATTTAAGTAACTTGTTCAAAGTCACAGTTTGTAACAGGGTGGGTGGGGTTGGGCAAGATTCTATTCTGTATAATCTGATTCTAGAGCCTTATCTCTTAACCAGTGTGCAGTGGTTCTTATTAGAATAGATTAATAGCTGAAAAGAAATTCTTTAAATTCCCGTAGGGAAAGTGTAAAAGTGTTAGTCGCTCAGTCATGTCTGACTCTTTGTGACCCTATGTACTATATAGCCCGCCAGGCTCCTCTGTCCATGGAATTTCCCAGGCAAGAATACTGGAGTGGGTTGCCATTCTCTTCTCCAGGGGATCTTCCCAACCCAGGGATTGAACCCTGGTCTCCTGCATTGCAGGCAGATTCTTTCCCATCTGAGCCACCAGGGAAAGGAAGGACAAATACACATGTTCCCTCCTTCCCTCCCTCCTTCTTTCTCTCTGTCTCTCTGTCACACACACACCATTTCCACCTATTTTCTCTTTCAACTCTCTCTCTTTTAAAAAAAATATATTTATTTTTTTGCTGCATCAGGTCTTAGTTATGTGGGATCTTTCACTGCAGCGCACTGAGTCTCTAGCTGTGGCATGAGGGCTCCAGAGTGAGTGGGCTCAGTAGCTGTTCTGCGAGGATTTAATTACTCTGTGGCATGTGGGATCTTAGTTCCCAGACCAGGGATTGAACCCATGTACCCTGCATTGCAAGGCAGATTCTCAACCACTGGACCACCAAGGAAGTCCTTCCTCCAGCTCCTGGATAACTAAGTGACTATATCATTATTGACTTTGGTAAAGTCAAAATCATTTCCAAGGGTTCAGCTCTAAGTTCCATTTTTCTCCCTACTCTTATGCAAATAGTCAATCCCATTCTTTTGTTAAGAAGAGTAGTTTGGTTAACTGGAACTCTGGAAATTTCTTGCACTGGATTATTGACTGAAATCAGCTGGATCCAGGAGCAGTGCTGTTGGGTAACCTCTTCCATGCTGTTATTTGGTGTGGGGGTGGGGGGCCCTTTGCAGCAATGCTCTTTTCTATACCTCCTGACCCCCCTCAAGTGCATGTATGAGGGTCGAATGGACACCCAGCAGGGTTGAAGGGTGTATGCCAGCTTTCTCCCCCTTGTCCAGAACTGTGGTGGAGGTGGGCGGGTAGGCTGCAACAGCTTTGTCCCACTTCTTTGATTGTAAGGTCCTGTGCATGCCTGCATGTGTGCTAAATCACTTCAGTCATGTCTGACTCTTTGCAACTCTATGGACTGTAGCCTGCCAGGCTCCTCTGTCCATGGGATTCTGCAGACGCGAATACTGGTGTGGGTTGCCATGCCTTCTTCCAGGGGATCTTCCTGACCCAGGGATTGAACCCACGTCTCTTATGTCTCCAACATTGGCAGGTGGGTTCTTTACCACTAGCGCCAACTGGGAAGCCCTTAAGGTTCTATAGTCAGTTGTAAACCTGTTTTGCCCTCTAAGTTCAAGGATCCATTTTAAAAGACATATTTGAGTTTGGCTAAAATGTCTTGGAGAAAAACATGAATTCTGCAGCTGTCCATCAGGCTGTTGTTGCAGGACCATGCTTCATCTGAAGGTTGGATCCTTCCTTCTCTGTCTCAGTCTCTGTTTTGTCTGCAGGTGTTCCTTACCTTGTGCAGCATCACTCTAATCTCTGCCATCATCTTCATGCCCTTCTGCTCTGTGCCTCCATCTGTCCTTTTCTGTCTTCTGTATGGACAGACTCACTGGATTTGGGGCCACTCTAATCCACTATGATCCCATCTCAATTTTTACATTCATTCTGTTACTTGAAGGTGTGTGTGGGTCTGGCTCACCGCTCAAAAGCTAACAAACAAGCTAGGTTGGTGGAAAGGGAAGTTTGCTTTATTTTAGATGCTGGCACCTCTGTCCAAGGGCTGACTCCATCCACTTTCTACTAGCAACCAGTGGGGCAAGAGCTTTTATAGACAGAAGAAGGGGGATAGATGTAGGAACAGCACAGTCAACTCTGACAGTAATCTTCAAATTGATTATCGGTGGTCTGACCAGTGTCATCTTGATTGTTTTAGGTACAGTTAATCTTGAGTTCCAGCGTCCATTTGTTCCCATTTCTCTGAGCCCAGTTCTTAGAGTTGTGCCAGCTCATGTCCAGGGTACAGTCTGGTCATCAGGTAGTTAACTTCTCCACCTGGGGTTTTAGTATCTATAAGACAGCTCACAGGATGTGGCTCAGAATATTATCTACAGCTCTTGGGAAAGAACTAAAGGTCCTTGACTTTGCTTAATGACTACATTATTATTTTTTGGTCTTCTTTGTTTTCCTTTGTTTCTGCATTTCTCATTTCTGTGATTAAAATTATTCTTTGACTAACATTTTCCACAGACAGAAGACATGCGGGGGTGGGGGGACTATAGGGTTCTGCTTCGTTTCAATTCCATCCGCAAAGGCTCTATTTCCAAATAAGGTCACATTCAGAGGTTCTGAGTGGACGTGAATTTGGAGGGACACCATTCAAATCACCATCATGACTGTCCACCCAAGGGGACCTTTGAGGGTGGAGGCTGGTGTTTCAGGATTCCCCTCAGTTCAGGTGACATCCGAAGGAACCGATAGAGGGAGAAAAAAAGGCTGATGTTGAGGGACTGGGTTTTGTGAGTCTCTGTGGATACGACCAACGTGGTGTGAGAAAACACCATACAAAGTACAAGATTGTCAAGATTGTTGTCTGGCCGGTGACAGTTCAGGAAGTATTTTTCCTTAAACCAGTTGGGTGGTTGGGGGCCGCTAACGGCTCTCAGAGGTTGCAAATGGGCATTAACTTGCAGGCTGAATGCCACTCCACATGTTTTTGTTTGGCCCACATAGAGTTAATTAAAAATGATAAAAATTGGTTCCCATCATTCAAACCTTGGAATATTCCCTCCCTAGGTATACAGTGTTATTTTTTTTTAATTGGAAGATAATTGCTTTACAGTGTTGTATGGGTTTTTGCCTGTACAATAAGGTGAACCAGCCATGCATGCATGCTTGATCTACCAGTCGTATTCGACTCTGTGACCCCATGGACTGTAGCCTGCCGGGCTATTCTGTCTGTGGAATTTTCCAGGCAAGAATACTGGAGTGGGTTGCCATTTCCTACTTCAAGGGATCTTCCCAACCCAGGAGTCAAACCCGCGTCTCTTGAGTTCCTGCATTGGCAGGCAGGTTCTTTATCACTGTGCCACTTGGGAGGAATCAATCATGAATATGCATGCATCTCCTCCCTCTTGAGCCTCCTCCCATCCCTCTAGGTCATCGCAGAGCACCAGGCTGAGCTCCCTGAGCTACACAGCAGCTTCCCACTAGCTCTCATTTTACACGGGTAGTGTATGAATGTCGGTCTTACTCTCCCAATCTTTCCCACCGTCTCCTCCCCCCACTGCATCCACAAGTCCATTCCCTACATCTGCATCTCTCTTCCTGCCCTGCAAATAGGTTCATCATTACCGTTTTTCTAAATTCTGTATACACGCGTTAATATGTGATACTTGTATTTTTTCTCTTTCTTACTTCACTCTGTGTAACCGGCTCTAGGTTCGTCCACTTCAGTTCAAATTTTTGAGACAAAAAATTTATAAAAGAGCCAACTTTGGACTTTTGTGGCTTCGGAACAATAGCCAGTGAGGTTGACTTCATGAATCTCCCTTCTAGAGGGGAACAGGGTTCTCTGGTGAAGGGCCACGGAGAGGGCAGAGGGCCAGCACATTTGGGGTGATGAATGGGGTGGATGAAAGACTCACTGGTCACGTGGACAAGTGAAAGAATGCATTGGATGAGTGTGGAGAGAGGTTCCGCTGCTGTCATGAGATCCAAAAGAAATGGGTTAAAGGTACATGCTCTTGGTTGAGTAATAGTCCACGTCAGGGGCTCCACAGGATTCTGCTGTGGAGAAACCCAGGTTCCTGCTGTCTTGTAGCTCTGCTCTGGCTTCCACTGTTTGATCCAGATGTTTTATCACTGCAAACTCATCCTGGATGGCAGGAACGGAGTTGAGGTGAAGGTGAGGGTATACACCTTCCTGGGGGGACCGCCCAGGGTCGCCACATGGCTTCTTTTACATCTCGTGGGTAAGACTTAGTGACTTGGCCATGCCTGACTTCCCAGGCTGGGAAAGGTTAAGTCACTCCCTGGGCAGCCATCTGTCCAGCTGCAGCATCCTGTTCATGTGTATGAGGGGAGAATGGATACTAACGACCACTGGGAGTCTCCACCATAGTACAGAACTTGGCTTTAGGTGCTAGATTTGAGGATGATGGAGCCTTCGGACTTCCCGATGGCCTTCTCTTTGAACGACCAGCTTGATGGTGGAATGAAATGGCACCACCATCACTAAATGTTAGACTGGTGTGCTTGTGCATCATTTTCCAGGTCCTGAAGATGGTGTTGTACTTCCAGTCTGACGTATTTGAAATGAAACTCACATTCTTTTGTGAAGCCAAGGTGATAGAGCAGAAGGCTGCTTCTGAGCCCTGGTTGGCTCTGCAAGTCTCCACATCCCCTTGCTGGCCACACCTGGCCTTCTTTATGCATATACATTCCCCCCTCCAACCCCGGATCCTCCAGCTAATTTAGCTCTAGAACCAGAGCTGTGGATGTTACCAGAAGCTTTTGAGCAGCAACTCAGGAGGGACCTATCAGCTGCACGGGTGGCAGAGTTGAGGGACAGAAGGAGGGTTTCATTATCACATGAGGTGTAGAGACGAACAGGGAAATGTCCTTCACACCTCGAACTCCGAAACAGGAAATGTATTCTCCTTTAAAACCAAAGGTGGTGCTAGTGGTAAAGAATTTGTCTGCCAATGCAGGAGATGCAAGAGATGCTAGTTTGATCCTTGGATTGGGAAGATCCCCTGGAATAGGAAGTGGCAACCCACTCCAGTATTCTTGCCTGGAAAATTCTGTGGACAGAGGAGCCTGGTGGGCTATAGTCCATGGGATCGCAAAGAGTCAGACACAACTGAGTGACTGAGTATGGTTACTGTTTAAAACCAAAAGCAAATACCTCCCAAGTGGAGTAGTGCAGATCTCTGGTCTTTGGAGAAGCTCAGGTGTGAACAGGTATTTGCTACCGACAGAAGAATGGGATAGAGAACGTGTCATCTGAGGGTCAGAGCACAGAGAGAGGGGAGCTCGGGGCAGAGAAAGCCTTGGAAAAGAACTGGTGTGTGAAAGGGCTTTGGATTTTTTTTTAAATTGAAACTCTAATTAGAAACCTATCTGTTGTTGTTGTTCAGTCGGTAAGTCGTGTTCAACGCTTTGCAACCCCATGGACTGCAGCACAGCAGGCTTCCTGGTCCTTCACTAAGCTGAACTCACATCCACTGAGTCAGTGATGCCATCCAACCATCTCATCCTCTGTTGTCCCCTTCTCCTCTTGCCCTCAATCTTTCCTAGATCAGGGTCTTTTCCAATGAGTCAGCTCTTCCCATCAGGTGGCCAAAGTATTGGAGTTTCAGCATTAGTCCTTCAGATGAATATTCAGGGTTGATTTCCTTTAGGATTGACTGGTTCAATCTCCTTGCTTTCCAAGGGACTCTCAAGAGTCTTCTCCAGAAAACTGTAGACCCATCATAAGCTCCTTCGGTAACTTTTAGTTCAGAAAACTCTCCTGGTTGAAGACATTTTAAAAAGTGACAGAAGCACAAAGATGGGAGTCTAGAAAGAGTCTTATGAGCATCGTTTCTTTGCTCCTCTGCACCAGGGCCCCAGATGAGGCCAGTTCCCATGCAGTTGGCTGATGCCTTGTCAGATCCTTCTCCTGGGAAGCCTAGAATGCACTTTCCCCTGGACCTTGGAGGATCTCTGATGCTGCTTTCCTTATTTAGATATAGGCGGGGACTCTTACCAGAAGTTCAGCCAGGTCTACTACTGGGCTACTACTGGAATCTGCACTTTTGATGTCATCTTCAGAAGAGGCCACACGATTTTCTTTAGCATCAGCTTCTCTACAGTCACATTTATTGCTTTACTGGCTTTTCTGCTTCCCCAGTTATAACATAGGCTGCAGGAGGGTGGGGCTGTCTTGTCTGCTCATCACACCGCAGCACAGGGAGTGTTGCCGTGTGGTGAGCACTCAGAGCTTGCTGGGTGAGTGACAGAATGAGTCCAGTTTTTCTAGCCAGAATGTGCCTGTTTACCAGGGGGGCACAAAAGAAGCACCAACTGCCCTTAGGATGTGAAACACTTTCTGTGAACCCAGACTATCTCGCTCATCTCTAAGTAGCTTGACCAATGGACGTTTGCCCATTGCTTCCATGCTCTCACACCGTGATCAAACATGAAGAGAGCTTAAGGGAATGGTAACTGGAAAGTCAGAATTCAGGGTTTCTTTTCTGACTCATGGTGGGGAGGGAACAATCTTTCTTTTACTTTTTAAATTTATTTTATTGAAGTATAGTTGGTTTACAATGGTGTGTTAGTTTCTGCTATACAGCAAAGTGATTCAGTCATACATGTGTGTGCTAAGTTGCTTTAGTCATGTCTGACTCTGTGTGACCCTATGCACTGTAGCCTGCCAGACTCCACCGTCCATGGGATTCTCCAGGCAAGAACACTGGAGTGGGTTGCCTGCCCTCTTCCAGGGGATCTTCTCAACCCAGGGATTGAACCTGTGTCTCCTGGTATCCTGCACTGGCAGGCAGGTTTTTTGTTTTTTGTTTGTACCACTAGTGCCACCTGGGAAGCCCTCAGTTATATATATATATATATATTCTTTTTTATGTTCTTTTCTAGTTTATCCCAGGATACTGAGTATAGTGCCTGTGCTATACTATAGAACTTTGTTGTTTTCCCATTTTATGTATAATAGTTTGCATCTGCTAATCCCAAACTCCCAATCCATCCCTCCCCCCTTACTCCTCCCCCTTGGCAACCACAAGTCTGTCTTCCATGCCTGTGAGTCTGTTTCCGTTTAATGGATAAGTTCATTTATGCCATATTTTAGATTCCACATATAAGTGATATCATATGATATTTGTCTTTCTCTATCTGACTTACTTCACTTAGTGTGATAATCTCTGGTTACATTCCTGTTGCTACAAATGCCGTTATTTCATTGTTTATGGCTGAGTGATATTCCATTGTATGTATGACCACATCTTCTCTATCCACTCATCTGTTGATGGGCACTTGGGTTGTTTCCATCTCTTGGCTATCACGAATAATGCTGCTGTGGACACAAGGGTACGTGTATCTTTCTGAATTATAGTTTTTCCCAGATATATGCCCAGGAGTGGGATTGCTGGAACATATGGTAACTCTGTTTTCAGTTTTTTGAGGAACCTCCATACTGTTCCAAAGCAGCTGCACACATTTACAGGGAATAGTCCTTCTTATCTCTGCTTTTCTCCTTGAGGTTTCATGATGGCCCCCATCCCTGATACTACATCATGACTTCTCAGCATATGTGCTTATGGTGTATGACAGATTCAATGTTATAGTTAAAGCTCATGAAACAGAAACTGAGATGATTTCTTCCTGGTTCAGTCAGCTGTGGGTGGGAGTTTTCAAGTGGTTTGTTTTGAATGTGGTACATTTCACAAGGTTGCATGGCAAGCCTGCCTTTCAATTCTCTGCATCACTCAGAGACAACATATTATTCACTTGGAGATAAAGTGAAGGTCTGACTATTGCTTGTGCATTCATGGGAGGCTGAGGCCATGGGGTCCTCCGAGCTCACACGGTGGGGATCCTGCAGAACAGGTACAGAGTCAGCAAAGAAATACTCTCTGGGGCAGGAAGTAGGGAGACCCACAGTCTTGGAGGGATCAGGGGAGGCTTAATGAGGGGATAGGAAGTTAGACCTTGTAGCTCCTGCATTATTTAAAAAGGATGCTTCGAACAATGAACTGAAGGCAGGGCTGCTCCCCATTTCTGTGCTGATGGGGAGCCCCAGGCTTCATGGAAAAGGACTCCGTTGGGATCACGGCATTTGCATCGTGATGGGAGTACCTCTGGTTGGATTTGTTGTGAAACCTGGTTCAACCCTCACTCTGGCCTGGACAGAATTTCCTGACTCCATCACCAATTCTATTTGTTGATTCCTTTGGTCAGTGTTGGTCAAACATCTTCTATATTCTGGGAACAGTGCCAAGAACAAGACATGACATGGTGTGTGCCCGCGTTCAACGTGGTTTCTTCCTTTTCTTGTAACTTCTTTCCAGGGCTGTCCTCGGCCATCATCTCACCCCACCCTCTTTGTCACCCCTCATTATCTCCTATGGGACAACCAGTGACAGTGGCAGTGAGGGCTGTGGCTGTGGGGACTATCCAGAGAATCACCAAGGTCACGGTGAGGCAATGACATTGGTGCAGAGACATGAGGGGTGAGTAGGGCTCACTATCAGGGAGAAGAGGGGAAGAGGGTCCCAGGCAGAGGGACCAGTACACAAGGAGGCTGGAAAACCCATGTGATGAGGAAAACCCTGGAAATGAGGCAGGACTGGATTGCAAGCCGCAGTCAGGACTGTGGACTTTATCCTTAAGGTAACGGGCAGCTTCTGAAGTCCTTTAAGTAAAAGAATGACACAATCAGATGTCCATTTTCCAAAGATGGTTCTGCCTCCTCGGTGGAATATGAGCTAAAGGAAGCCTTGGCTAGAGGAAGCTTCCCTGGTGGCTCAGATGGTAAAGAATCTGCCTGCAATGCGGGAGACCTGGGTTCCATCCATGGGTTGGGAAGATCCCCTGGAGAAGGGAACAGCAACCCACTCCAGTATTCTTGCCTGGAGAATCCCATGGACAGAAGAGCCTGGTGGGCTCCAGTCCATGGGGTTGCAAAGAGTCGGACACGACTGAGGGACTTTTACTTTCACTTTGCAGCTAGAAGAAAGACCAGTGAGCAGGCAGATTTTGTGATCCAGGAGAAAGACATTGGTGGCCTGGATGAGGGTCTGGATTGGAGAGTTAATAGGAGGCCGACTTGGTGCATGTGGTAACTGGCTGAGTGATGGAAGAGGGCTGAGTCAGGAATTCTGGCTTCCTCATCTGGTCAGTGGGCAGGACTGTCCGGGTTGCTCTTCTGGAGGAGAATCTTGCTTGAGGATTATAGTCTGTGTGGCACGGAATGGCCCTCTGGTGCATGGGTGTCCTAGATCCATCATTCAGGATTACGCTCAGCTGCATGTTAAAGAAAACACAGTGCCTCAAACAAGATAAGGCTTTGTATTCCTGTGGCCTAAAAATTTTAGTTGTAGGAAGTCTGGAGCTTCCAATGGGGTTGGTTTCACAGAATCACTGGGGACTCAGGATCCTAGGTCACTGCTCGGTCATCCTGATGACAATGACCCTCATCTTGATGCTCTCAGGATGGCAGCTGGAGCTCCAGCCAGTACATCTGCATTCCAGGCAGGAAGAAGGGGAAATGGATGCAAGGTGAGAAAAAGTGAATGATAGTGGAAGCATCCCTCTTTAATGCATGTTCTTGGGGACACCATTCAGGGACTTCTGCTTATATCTCATTGGCCAGGTACCGACTCCAAACTGTACCAGAAGCTGGGAAGTAATAGTATTTCCCTGAGGTGTGACCACCTCCAATAAAACTTGAGTTCTGTAAAAAAGAAAGTTCTGCAAGTGCATATGAGGTAGACCAGTGATCTTCAAAACATCTGCTCTCCTCACCCAGTGCACATGAATTATGTGGTCCCTGAGCCTCTCTTGTGGTTGACTTATGAGTGGGATTCTTCACACAGTCCCTGAGTTTCACTGGTGTTGAGGTTCACTATTTTTAAAGGAAAACACATATGATAAATAGCTATCATCGTTTGTGGTTGACCTAATTTCACTGGGGTGATTCTTTCTTTCCTAGGTTGTCATTATGCTAGAATTGGATTTGTGTGTGTGTGTGTGTGTGTGTGTGTGTGTGTGTGTGTGTGTGTGTACTCAGACTTTTCCTGATTGTCTAAATTATCTTTAAAAACAAAATTCTTTTTGGTTACCTGGGGGAACTATGAGGGGAAGAGAGTATGGGATTGACATGTACACACTGCTATATTTAAAATGGATAACCAACAAGGACCTACTGTTTAGCACAGGGAACTCTGCTCACTTTTATGTGGCAGCCTAGATGGGAGGGGAATTTAGAGAAGAATGGATACATGTGTATGTATGGCTGAGTCCCGTTGCTGTACCTAGCACAGCATTGTTAATCAGCTATGTTCCAATATAAAATAAAGAGTTAAAAAAGAAAGTTCTAGGAAGGGCCTTTTTAAAAGGTGTTATTCTTGGGTGATTTCATCTTTAAACTGCCCTCTCAGGTGTGGATGAAAAGGTATAATTACCTGAGTCCCTTCAGGATGCAAGCTTATGTCATTGCTGATTGTTTTAAGATCAGAGCTTCAAGAAGTGGAAAGACAAGTTTAGAGATAACCCTCTGCATGTTTCTTCACATTTCATTCATTCATTCAGTCAACTTACTACATGATGATTGCATATAAAGTCATATCACATGAGGCTCACAGGGAGAAGGGCAGTCAGACATGTATCTTTTGAGAAGTGTTATAATAAAAATATGAAGGTAATGGGGGACAGTTCCCTGTGTAAGTCATGTCTTAGCTATCTGCTCATGGGGTGAGCCTCCCTCTCAGTTTCCTTGTCTGTAAAATGGAGAAGATAACAGTTCCTAACTTGTCAGTATTTATCTTCAGTTTCATCCCATCCTATCCCATTCTATTTTAAAAAATGGTGTTAAGACCTACTTACTTAATTGACTCCACAATCCAATCGGTCATGGCTTGATGCTTGAACAACCCTTTTCTAGAACCTCATGCTTGGCTGTCCTGGGGCAAGACGGGGAATGGGTGGGGCTGGGATCATGAGAGAGGAGAGAGGGCTGCCCTCAGGAAGGGAGACCATGCCCAGAAGGAGACCTCCAGGGTCTTCAGTTCAGTCGCTCAGTTGTGTCTGACTCTGCGATCCCATGAAATGCAGCACGCTAGGCCTCCCTGTCCATCACCAACTTCCAGAGTCCACCCAAACCCATGTCCATTGTGTCGGGGATGCCATCCAACCATCTCATTCTCTGTCATCCCCTTCTCCTCCTGCCTTCAATCTTTCCCAGCATCAGAGTCTTTCCAAATGAGTCAGCTCTCCGCATCAGGTGGCCAAAGTATTGGAGTTTCAGCTTCAGCATCAGTCCTTCCAATGAACACCCAGGACTGATCTCCTTTAGGATGGACTGGTTGGATCTCCTTGCAGTCCAAGGGACTCACAAGAGTCTTCTCCAACACCACAGTTCAAAAGCATCAATTATTCAGCACTCAGCTTCTTTATAGTCCAACTCTCACATCCATACATGACTACTGGAAAAACCATAGCCTTGACTAGACAGACCTTTGTTGACAAAGTAATGTCTCTGCTTTTTAATATGCTATCTAGGTTGGTCATCACTTTCCTTCCAAGGAGTAAGCGTCTTTTAATTTCATGGCTGCAATCACTATCTGCAGTGATTTTGGAGCCTGGAAAAATAAAGTCAGCCACTTTTTCCAGGGTCTTGGTGAGATTTAATTCTGTGCATCAGGACGGGGAGTCTTTAATGGTTTTTAATGTCAATTTAATAAATTAAAAAAAAAAGAACAAAGAACTCATCAAATCATTCTTCACTCTTCACTGCTTAACACCAGGTAATGAAGAGGCTCCGTTATAAACCAGCAGCAGGAGGCAAGGGAGCAGGTGGGAGAGGGCTTAGAAAGGACACTCAGCGAAGATGTGGGTTTGTGTGGCAGGTGCGAGCTGGACCTCCGTGGGTCCAGCGGGACTTGAACTGCTCTGGTCCAGGCAAGGGTGTCCGTCCAGATTGCCCTTTGTCCGGCACTCTCTCTCTCTCCCTTTCCACCTTCCCACAGGGCCATGGATGTAAGGCTTCCAGCTATGAACTTGATTATTTCCTCCGCTGTCCTGGGAACCCTGAGGGTTTCTTCCAGAGGCAGGAATAAAAACTACCCCCCTTTTTTTCTGGTCTGGAGGATCCTCCACAGAAGCTGCCTTTGCTGGCAAATCCAGCCATCCATCATCAGCCCAGCAAAAGGCCCATCAATCCCCCCGTCACTGGTGGATGTCTGATAAGATGGCGGGCTTGCTTCTTTTGGTGCAGTCATCAACAAATAGATCCTCCTTTTGCATCATGGCAGTATGCAGCACCGACCTCCTGGACCCCTCGAAGCGCCCACAGACCACGTCCCTCAGATAATGAGAAGCTCCCGCTCACCCAGGAAGCCTTTATCGGCGATGTCCCAGACTCGCCTGCAGCCACCCGTGGGGTCACAGTGCACGAAGCACTGTTCACGCCATTCAGGGGCCTTTAATTTCCAGCTAATTGCTACTTAAAATCATTTTCTACCATGTCTGTGCGGCACACTGCACATTGGCTGTGTTGTTTTTCTCTCCTGAGAGCTGGGGTGGGTCCCACAGAGCACAGCTTCGTAAACAAAAGGAGCCTGGGGCAATTGCTGGCTTTCTAGCCTCTTAGGGAAGGATGGATGGGAGACGGATCTGAGGGAAAGATGCGGGGCTCTGCTTGGGGACGGGCGCTCTGCGCGTGGAAGCCTGCTTCCCTTCACGTCTCCAGCATCTCCGTGGGAAGCCTGCTCAGTCAGTTACCTCGTCTACAGACTGAGAGAATGACGGACCCGTGTGGAGTTAACTATGAGAAAGCAAGGATGCCACGGCCGCGTGAGCCTTGCCTCCAGGGGGCGCTGTCGACCTCTCCTTTTATACTTAATCTGCCCTCCCGTGGAGAGGAGGAAGCAGAGTCTGAAGAGCTGACCTCCTGAGGAAAGAAAAGTCCATTTACACTCCCCTCTCCTCTCCCGCGACAAGACAACACACACACCCCTGCTAATTGTCTTCTCTTCCGTCAGGGGGCCGTGTGTGAGTTCCAGAGCATCCCATTCGGGAGAGAGTCATCCCTGTGACCCGCTTCCCCGTGGGCCATGGCATTCTTCATGGCATCTCGTAAGGAGCTGTGAGTCCTAGCAGAGGTGGCCCCGCCCCTGCACTCCTGACCCGGGAGATCACATCCTCCTGGAAGGAAAAATGCAGCCTCTGAAGGAGGAACATGCTTTGTCTTTCCCCTAAGCGTGTCCCAGGCTCCTCCTGGGGCCAGACTCGGATTGGCCCAGGTGGTGACAGGTGCTGTGAAGACAGGGTCTTAATGGAGCGTGGCCTGCATGGGCTGGATGAGGCTTCTTAGACAGGAAGCTCTGAATAGGGAGTAGGGTCCTGGGAGAGAGTGTTCCAGAGTGTTCTAGAATGTTCCATGTGCTCCCAGCTAGCAGGACAAACTTGATGTGTTGGAAGAATGAGAAGGCCAGTGAGGCTGGGAGGTGGAGAGAGGGGTAGGGGAGGAAGCGGCATAGTCGGGCCTTTTATATCACCCTGGTTACCACCAGGGTTCTGTTGTGTGGGCAGAACCCCCCATGAGTGCCATGCCATGATTGGTGAATTAAGGGGTTGCCTGGTTGTGCTGTGAACCCAACAGGCAAGGTGGTTAGGGATCTGGTGTAAGTTCCAGGCAGGATTAATTGCCTGGACCAGGCTAGGATCTAGGAGCCAAGTCTGGATTGGCAGCAAAGCCTGATGGGAATATCATAAGATGTCTAATAACTGTTATGGCATGTCCCTCCTTCCCGCAGTATGTATTAGGTTGAAGAGCTGATCTAATCTGTGGGCTGAGATTGCATGGGTCTTTGGGTTCATTCCATTGGGTCTGGTGGTGCAGTTTTCTAAAATCACTCTTTACTTTGAGTGCTGTTTTAATCTATTCCTTGGTACAGGTTGGGGGCCTAATTGTTGGTGTCTATTATGCTGTGGGGACTCTATCTCTCTGAAGCCTGTGCCCAAAGCATGCTAGATGGTCAATAAATATTCCCATCAATGAATTAAACTAGGCAGTCAATACACTTCTCAATAAAGGTCCATATTTGTTTCCACATGGGAATATGGGCAGAAAATGTCGGACGTCTCATACTCTGAATGACAGGAGTTTCTTAGTTTTTAACCCTTTTCCTTCTTATCTTTCCATTTTGCATAACTTGTGTCACATTTAGAAATTATTGCTTTTATTTTCTATTTGCCTCTTTGAGCCAAAGTTCAGTCACCTGGGAGCTTTTATTTATTTATTTATTTTTAAACCAGGGAGCTATTTATTATGTTATTTAATGTTCCAAATGACTTTTATTTTTCTATTCTCTTTATTATAAATGCAAAAGTACATAACTTGAACTTGTCTTAAAGTTGTTCAGTTGCTCCGTCATGTCCGACTCTTTGCAACCCCATGGACTGCAGTGTGCCAGGCTTCCCTGTCTTTCACCATTCTCCCGGAACTTGCTCAAACTCATGTCCATTGAGTCAGTGATGCCATATAATCATCTTATCCTCTGTTGTCCCCTTCTCCTCCTACCCTCAATCTTTCCCAGCATCATGGTCTTTTTCAATGATTCAGCTCTTTGCATCGGGTGGCCAAAGTATTGGAGCTTCAGCTTCAGCATCAGTCCTTCCAATGAATATCCTAAAGGTGGATTTCCTTTAGGCTTGACTGGTTTGATCTCCTTGCAGTCCAAGGGACTCTCCAGAGTCTTCTCCAACACCACAGTTCAAAAGCATCAATTCTTTGACGCTCAGCCTTCTTCATGGTCCACCTCTCAAAGCTGTACATGACTACTGGAGAAACCACAGCTTTGGCCATACAGACATGATGTCTCTGCTTTTTTTTTTTCTTTTCTTTTTCTAATTTTATTTTATTTTTAAACTTTACATAATTGTATTAGTTTTGCCAAATATCAAAATGAATCCGCCACAGGTATACATGTGTTCCCCATCCTGAACCCTCCTCCCTCCTCCCTCCCCATACCATCCCTCTGGGTCGTCCCTGTGCACTAGCCCCAAGCATCCAGTATCGTGCATCGAACCTGGACTGGCAACTCGTTTCTTACCTGGGAGCTTTTAAAAAGAGACAAACATCTGGTAAAATAAAAGCCAGAAAACCACATGGAATGGATACACGATAGTCATCTTTATACCTCATATTCTTTCTTCCTTTACTTTTCCTTTAGTTCAGGAAAAAAATTACAAACTGAAATGCATAGAGACTATGACACGTACATGTGTGTCGGGATGATTTTTACCATGAAAATGAAATTTTCATTTTTAAAAAGATGAGAACATTAAGGACTTAGTAAAAAGGAAAACGCACCCTTGTCCATGACAATTTCACCTGGAAGTGGTCTATTACTGTGTTGTCCGGGTTATAGGCCTCATCTGGGATCATAGCTGGGGGTGAGCCGGATGGTTACCTGTAAGCCAGTGGCCTCATGGAAATCGTAGCCCATCCCTCCCACTCATCTCTGACATTGCTGTACCTGCTTCCTCCTGGGCACCCCTTCTTCCTGCCACTATTTCCAGTTCACACCCTTGCTCCTCCAAGTTACCAGAGCCATCTGGTTCCCCTGGCCCTGGCTGCTGAGGCCCCTCCCGTGGCATCTGGCCAGCTGGCAGGGACTGCTCTGGCTGCTGAGTGGTGTTGGAAGATGCTGCCCGGCTCCTGACAGCTCTGGACACCCCCGCTGATGTGCAGACCTGTGGGCTCCAGGCCAGGCCGCGGGTGCCGTGGGCCTGTGCCCAGCGCGGCTGTGCCAGCAATGTGCTTCATCGTCAGATCCTCATCTTAGCCTCAGACTCGGACCCCCTCCTGGCACAACCATCACGTTTAACCTCAGCAGTGATTTAAATGGAGAAATCAGTCTGTGGGTCCAGCAGAGCAACGTGACTGCACACCCAGGGCCCTTGTGTGCATTTGGATGTGGATGAAGGAGACCATGGCCTCACGGATCTTGTTTATACAACCGTTTCAGTGTCCTGGGCTCTGAACCAGCCCATAAGAGGGGTACTGTGTGCACCATTCACTTAGCAGATGAAGAGGATGAGAAGCAGAGCTAGTTCTTAAGCAACTCTCTTGATCCAAGTGACACATGAATTTTAGATGAACATCAAATAAGAAACACACCTGGATCTTGTAAGGAGAGGTGTTATTCGAGAGGATTCTGGGCAGGGGAACAGCAAGTGACCACTGCAATTGGGGGCCTCTGAGCATCAGTCTGCAGGCATCGCTGAGGTCCAGCAGGAAGGGTTTTCCTTTTTCTGGAGGAGAAGATGCTGGACGTGGGAAGTGGGATGAAATGGGGCAAGATCAGGTCATATATGAGAGAGTGCTTTATTCCAGGTCTGCCTGACCCTAGGAGAGCTGTCTGTTGGCAGGATCTGGGGGGAGAAGAGCCTCTGAACGAGCATTTTATTCTGATAGATCTGTGGGCACAGGTTTTCTGTGATCTGTAACTGATCTCAATCCAACAGATACAACTCTCAGAGGGAAGTTTCTGCAGAGGGTCGTGTTGGCGTCCAGAACTTGTGGAGTGAGGAAGGAGAGAGGAGGAGGCCTGGGGAGGTGGCAGGGCCAAGCAGAGGCCCTGCCATGGGGAGGAAGACCCCTCCCTCTTCTGTGCAAGGCCATGGGCTCTGTGGACAGCGTGACACTAGAGGTAGGGGACACTGCAGCCTCTGGATCCAGGCACAGAAGTGAGGATGAGCAGACAGAGGGCTGGCAGCTCAGCCCAGCTGGTAGGCACTCTGCTGATGGGGACGAGGGTAGAGGGTGTCTACCTGGGGTGTCAACTGTGTAGAAGAAACCAGAAGAGCCCATGGTCCCTACCAGGTCAAATCTACCTGTAAGAAGCAGAGGGTATGAGGTTTGTCCTTCTTTATACAACTATTTGGGCATCACCTGGACAATGTTTCAGGAAGACATGGATTTCACCCCTGACTCTGCCCCTTATAGTTTGTGTCTTTGGACCAGTGATCTATTCTCCCAGAACTTTGCTTCTTATCTATAAAAATCTCTAAAATGGGTATATCATCTCAATCTATAAAAATGAGTGAATGCGAACCTGATGTAAAAATTCTACTACACGCCATCAGTATGTGAAGGGGCAAAGAAAATGCTGTTCATCCACACAGCGGAATATTACTCAACCATGAAAATGACTGAAGCACTGCCAAGTGCTATAACATGGATGAACCCTGGAAATGTTACCTGAGTGAAAGAAACCAGATACAAAAGGCCATGTATCCTATGGTTCCATTTAAATGAAATATCTATGTTTCTGAAGAAGACACACAGATGGCCAGTAGGCACATGAAAAGATGCTTGACATCATTAATTATGAGAGAGATGCAAATCGAAAGTACAGTGAGGAACCACCACACCAGTCAGAATGGCCATCATTAAAAAGTCTACAAATAACAAATGCTGGAGAGGGTCTGGAGAAAAGGGAATCCTCCTACACTGTTGGTAGGAACATAAGTTGGTATAGCTACTATGGAAAACAGTAGGGAGTTTCTAAAAAACTAAAAACAGAGTTGCCATATGATCCAGTAATCCCACTCCTGGGCATATACCCGCATGAAAGCAGTAATTCAAAACGATACATGCACCTCTGTGTTCATAGCAGCACTATGCACAATAGCCAAGACATGGAAGCAACCTAAATGTCCGCGGACAGAGGAATAGATAAGGAAGAGGTGGAACATATATACAATGGAATACTACTCAGTCATAGAAAAGAAAAACTGCTGTTGGCAGCAAAATGGACCCAATTGGAGATTATCATACTGAGTGAAGTAAATCAGATAGACAAATACCATGTGATATCATTTATATATGGAATCTAAAATATGGCAAAAATGAACCTATCTACAAAAAAAAAAAAGACTTACAAACATAGAAAACAGACTTGCGGTGGCCAAGGGGAAGCAGGGGGGAGGCGAGGGGTGGAGTGGGAGTTTGGGGTTAGCAGAAACAAACTATTATATATAAATTGGATAAACAATAAGATTCTACTGTATAGCACAGGGAACTATATTCAGTCTTCTGGGATAAACCATAATGGAAAAGAATATAAAATAAGAATGGGTATATGTGTATAACTGAATCAATTGGCTGTACAGCAGAAATTAGCACAATGTTGTAGATCAGCAATATAGTAATAAAAAAATAAATGAAATCTCTAGAATTGGCAAGTGCATAGAGGCAGAAAGCAGATGAATGGGTGTCAGGGGCTGGGGCGAGGGAATGGGGAGTGGCTGCTGGTGGGGGTGGAGCTGCTGCTGGGCGTGATGGACAACTTTCAGAAGTAGATGGTGGTGATGTTTGTGCAAGATTATGAATGTCCCAATGTTGTACACTTTAAAATGGTTAAGGTGGTAAAGGTTATGCTGTAAATTCTCCTAAGTTAGAAATAAGTTACTGGAGTGAGTAACACTGATTAAATGTTAGAGTTGGGTGTGATGACCTTGGGGACACACCAGTCTCACTCTTGGCTGATCAGATCCAGTGCCCAGGGGGACACAGGTGTCTCCTGCATCCGCCCTGGCTCTGTCCCCTGTGTGGAAGCCATGCTTTGTCATCACCCTGAAGAAAGCTGTCTTCAATTTTTACGCAGTCACTTTCCTTCTGGCTGGAAGTTAGACTTGTGTCGACTCATGTGTTTTATGTACAAGACCACCAGTGTTTTCCTTCCAAACCTCAGTGGTCCACCAGCTTTCCCAGCCAGTGAAATGATGAGCCACTGGGAACTGGTTCATAGGATGGTGATGACAAGTTTCTGCTCTGCCCCTTCGTTCTGACTTGAAGTTTGGTTTGGGATGTTGGATCACTCATCCAGGGCTTCACCAAATGGAAATTTGGTCTCTCTGTGCCTGAGGTAGAGAGAGGAATGCCTGTTCCAGGTCGATGGGGTGACATCTAGGTGGCACCCAGCTCCTAGGATGAGATGGGTTTTGCTGGGCTGTGTACCCCCTTCTCTGCTGACAGCAATTCCTATACTTTCCCAAACAGAGAGCAGTTTTGTGGCTGTTCTAACAATTTAGCCCTTATTACATTTCTCTCTAAAGATCAGGAGCGAGCACTCTTGGGAATTCTTCGATTTCCAAGTGGTAACTGTTTCTTTGAGGATTCTTGTGGTTCTTTCTGAGATAGACTACTTATTCCTTGGGGACTTGTGTATCTGAGAGCTGAACAAATCCCTAAGTGAGAAGAAGGAAATGACTCAAAACTTCCTCTAAAGGAATGAAGGTGTGTGGGAAGGAAAAGGGTGAGGACAACAAAGCTTTGATCTAAGTGCACTGATAAGGTCTGTAAACACAGTGTGTTTTCAGCTTTGAAGTCATGGGCAACATTCTAGATTTCTGACAATTTTCTTTAAAAAAAATCAGAGGCTCTGGTAACATTCTTGAGGTTTCAGTGTGACCACAATCAGCTTGCACAGGGAAACAGCAATTCTTTAAATTTCCATAGCACCTACCAGGAGAAGGCAATGGCACCCCACTCCAGTACTCTTGCCTGGAAAATCCCATGGACGGAGGAGCCTGGTGTGCTGCAGTCCATGGGGTCGCTAAGAGTCGGACACGACTGAGCGACTTCACTTTCACTTTTCATTTTCATGCATTGGAGGAGGAAATGGCAACCCACTCCAGTGTTCTTGCCTGGAGAATCCCAGGGATGGGGGAGCCTGGGGGTCTGCCATCTATGGGGTCGCACAGAGTCGGACATGACTGAAGTTACTTAGCAGCAGCACCTACCAGCCTGTTTCTTTTGCCTGTCTCTGCCTTTGGCCCCTGGCATAGGACATACCATTAAAACTCTTAAGTTGTGGTTCTTGTTCAATTGGCAACTTGGCCAAGCCTTTGAACCACCTTATTCTTCTATCTCCCACCAGCCAGAGGAGCCACTGCAAGGCTGTTACAGGAGATGAAGTATCCTGGATAGATTTGAAAGTACTTGGGAACCTTAAAGATGCTTCGAGAAATGCAAGGTTGGGTTCATCCAAATGATGTGCCTATGAGCTCAACTCAGCCCGCCAATTTGGAGATGGTGTTTAGCCACCCTCCAACTTGCTGATAGAAAATGATTTCTTATTTCCATAAATAATCCTGCCAAGCAAGTGATTTAATTGATTTAATGAGTCGTATGGTGAGAATCAGACCTGGCCAGGAGCATCTATTTATTTCCATCTCCATCTGTGGAAATTTCCTTAGAATTAGAGCAGTGCAGCTTTAGTGAGGGATTTGAGGTTTTAACTGGAATTATCTTAGAACTCTCGGAGCATCGACTGAGAGAGTTGGAGACACATTCTAAGCAGAACAACCTTGGAAAATCTGTGGAATTCTAAGCTTCCATTACAGGTGAAAGAGAGAAAAATGTGTGACCCTTTCCATCCTGAAATCATATTACATCCCATCTCAAATTATGTCCAAGGACAAGTAAGCAAAGGTACTGGCTCACTGACATTATATCCTTTGATTCATTTGATGATACATGGTGTTCTTCTGACACACATGTGGTGCAGTGGTAAAGAATCCTCTTGCCGATGCAAAAGATGTAAGAGATGTGGGTTCAGTCCTGGGGTTGGGGAGATCCCCTGGAGTAGGAAATGGGAAACCACTCCATTATTCTTGCCTGGACAATTTCGTGGACAGAGGATCCTGGCAGGCTACAGTCCATGGGGTCACAAAGAACTGGACACAATTGAGCAACTGAGCACATACACATGCATGGGTTTCTCCTAAGTGGCATGTTCTCCTGAGATTCTGTGATCTGCCAGCATCTTTCATATGACATCATTTTTGTGTGCAGTTAGAGAAGGCCCTTCATTCTCTTGCTCATTTATTAAATCAGCAGTTCTTAACCAGACAATTTTGCACCCAGGAGACATTGGGTGATGTCTGGAGAAGTTTTTGGTTGTCATAGTCTTAGGGCAGGGGAGGGTGTGATGCTGGCAGCCAGTTGACAGAGGCCAGGGATGCTGTGAGATATCCCACAGTGCACAGGTCAGCCCTGGGCAGCAGGCAGTTCTCCAGCTGTACACTTCCATATCATTAGTGCTGAATATTAACCAAATATTCACTGAATGAATATCCTTTTTCACAAGCACTGTTCTAGGCATTTGGGGATAAGGTGGTGAATAAGAGAATGTCCTTGTTCTCATGGAGCTTATATTCTAGCTGGAGGGTAGAGGAGGCCTGAGAGATAGTAAAGTAACAAGTTAACTTTAGTTCCTGCAACAAAGGAAGTGAATCAGAGTCACCTGGTAGAAATCAGTTTGGAGAGGGCAACATTGTTTAGAGTAGTTATGAAGTTCCCTTTGGTGAGGAAATAGATCAGTTAGGAATTGTATCAAGAGAATGAGACATCCCATGGCTTAAAGAAATGAGAGTTTAATTGCTCACTTAATAAGGAGCCTGAAAGTAGGTAGCTGCTCACACTGATTCAGAGCCAGGGTCTTTGTAAGTCTCTTGGGGTTTTTTTTTCTTCTCAAGGTCACAAAATAGCTATTGTAGCTCCAGCCATCACATCTGTGCTCACAGTGGGAAAAATGTCACCAGCCTCAACTAGCTATCCTATCAGAAGAGTAGGAACTATCAACAGGCTCCCTCAACAGGCATCTTATGAGAGGGTGGGCAGATATAGGTCACATGAAAACTAGGGCTACCAGGGAGGTTGGATGTTAGTATTTATCCTTTTTTAGCCTTTCTGATGGAGAAAGGTATTGGGTGTGGATGTCAGATCAGCCACCTTTAAGGTGTTAGCACACGTGACATTTGAGCTGAGATCTTAGGGTGTTTCAGAGGGAGGAGGAGAGCACATGTAAGGGCCTGGGGGGACCAGAAGAGAGAAATGTTAATGCTGTTATGAGAAATTCCTAGCACCTATTCACTAGTTTCCTAGAGGCAAATGCCCACACAGCGCTTGGTGCCAGGAAAATCCATTTCTCCTAGCATCCCTGGGGCTGTAGGAGTTTCCTGTAGCTGCCGTAGCAAATGACCACAAATAAGGTGGCTTGAAGCAACAGTTCCTGCTGTCAGAAGTATCAGTGGCAGGAAGCCTAGGTGCTGGTGGGATGGTGCTCCCTCCAGAGGCCCTCAGGGAGACTCCAGCCCTCTGTCCCAGCTCCTGGTAGCCATTGGCACTCCTCGACTTGTGGCCCCGTGACTGCAGTGTACCCCACTGTGGTCACACTGCCTCCTCCTCTTCCGTCTGTGTGTCTGTCTTCTCTGTGCAGTGACTAAGTTTAAGCTCCACCTGGATAATAGGGGATGAGCTCATCTCAAGATCTTTAACTGCGTGTCTGCAAAGGTCCTTTTTTCCAAATAATATATCCTTCTCAGTTTCCGTGGTTTAGGATGCGGAGACATCTTTGTAAAACAAATTTTTATTGGCTGGTATGTGGCAGCCTGGATGGGAGGGGAGTTTAGGGGAGAATGGATACATGTATAGGTATGGCTGAGTGGGTTCATCTGAAACTATCATGACATCATTAATCGGCTATATCCCAATACAAAATAAAAAGCTAAAAAAAAAATAATACATCGAGAGGGAATAAAAGAAATATTAACTAATTATTTGTTACAAAAACAATTTTTATTGAAGCATAGTTGATTTACAATGTTACTTTCTGCTGTACAGCAGAGAGGCTATGTTATGTATATATATATAGCCTCTCTGCTGTACAGCATATACATATGTATATATACATACATATACCTTCTTTTTATTATTCTTTTCCATCATGGTTTATCTCAGGATATTGAATATGGTTCCTTGTGCTATACAGTAGGACCTTGTTGCTACTGTATACATCTTTTTGAAGGACAGCATTCAAACCATAACAGATCCTAAGTATAGGTATTTAGAGAGAAACTTATTACCTCTTGAATGGTGTTTACAATCACATCTATGCTATTCAGAATGAAGAATCCTATTAAAAATTTGAGAAGTTATTCCAACCGCGAGGCCTGGGGAACAGTCTGTTGGGTTTCTTGATACGTCTTCTCTTGGAGTTCCTCTTTTGATGTCTAACCTAATACCCCTATTTTTAAATTGATGTAAACAGTGCACCTCCACCACCCCGCCCCCGGCTCACCACTCCATCAGCCCAGTCACAAACCCTATGCTTCAGCCACGGCTGCTTATTCTGCTCTGGTTGTGCTAGGCTTGGGCTGTTCCCACTGTGGAATGTTCTTCCCCTTTCTCTTCAGCAGTTCCCACATGACACATCCTCTGCCCCAGCCACAGTGTACTGCACGCATGCTTGCCAAGTCGCTTCAGTCATGTCCCACTCTGTGACCCCATGAACTGTAGCCTGCAAGGCTGCTCCGTGCACAGGATCCTGTAGGCAAGAATACTGGAGTGGGTTGCCATGCCCTCCTCCAGGGAATCTTCCCTACCCAGGGATCGAACTCACGTCTCTTATGCCTCCTGCATTGGCAAGCAAGTTCTTTACCACAAAATCATTGGCCATTTCTCTTGAGTGCGCTCTGGAGCCGTGGGGGTTCAAATCCCAGATCACTGTATCTTGGACCCAGCCTCCTTCTCTGTAAAGTGAGGATACTCAGGAAGGTCTACCTTGCAGACTGTTCATGTGGTTCAATGCTGTATTGTTAGTAAAGCACCTGGTACCTTGGAAGCCTTCAAATGTCAGCTAAAATTATTCCTGTCACCTTCTGCTCAGAATTTAGGTGTAGATTTGCATTGCAATTCTGACATTCATTGCAAAGAGTTCGGTCAAATTGCCACCAGGTCTCCAGCCCTCTCCCCTCCTGGAGGGTCAGACTGGCATCACCTCGCCCAAAGCCCCAACCCTCTGGTCACAAGGGTTTTCCTCTATGACCAGCCCCTATCCTGAAACAGCTAGTGTGCCACCAGGAGCCGACTCATGAGCCTAAACTCTGGTGTGGTTCTGGCAGCCTCCAATGACAAAGACTCTCTGTGACTCGGGAAATCCCAGGGCTCAGAGATTGCCTTCCAGGGCCAGGGGCAAAGGCAGCCGGATTATCGGTCCACACCAGCAGCTGTGTGAGTTCTAGCCATGTTTGCACCTCTGCATGGGAGGCAGGAGGCAGATGCCCGCCCTTCCCCCACCCCCTCACCTCCCCAGGGTAAAGCAACTGGAGATTCATTCACTACTGACCAAAACTCCAAGACAAGAATAGCAGGATACTTAAGGGAGAAGGCTGGGCCCTCCCCAGACTACATATTTCTCATTCTCAAAGTCAGGAGACCTCCCTGACCACATATGCGCAGAAAGGCCTTAGAGGCCAAAGGGCAGTTTTGTCAAGGGGTGCTCTATCCAGACACCTTTTTGGTAGAATCCATGACTAAGATGTGTATACACCCATAGGAGGATTCTGAGGACCAGATATGGACTGTGAACCAGGCAAATCAAAATGATTGGCGAAAGGAAACCAGAAGAAACGTCCCATAAAAGCAATTCAAGCCACTACAAGGCACGACTCAGGGACTCTCCCTCTGAGTCTGATGGTGTGTCTATCTACATGTACAATACTTTTTTTCCTCTTTACAAATACTTGGGGCTTCCCTGGTAGCTCAGCTGGTTAAGAATCTGCCTGCAATGCAGGAAACCAGGGTTCAATCCCTGGGTTGGGAAGATTCCCTGGAGAAGGGAATGGCTACCCACTCCAGTCTTCTGGCCTGGAGAATTCCATGGACAGAGGAGCCTGGCAAGCCCCAGTCCATGGGGTCACAAAGAGTTGGACACGACTGAGGGACTTTGACTTTCATAAATACGTTACTTGCTTCACTGTTTTCTGTCTTTGTGGAAATTCTTTTCTGCAAAGCTGAAGGGGCAGGGCTCTTATCCCTCATCACTGGTGTAGTGGCTAGTATCTGGTGCTTTCACTGGTGAGACTCGGCCTCAGTCTCTGGCTGGGGATCCAAGCCCGGCTCCAGGCCATTGCAGGCCGAGGCCACCCGAGCTCACATCCACTCTGCATCCTGCTCATGTGCCAGCAGGCTGACTGCCAGGGCCTGTCTGCCCTCACTTGTGGTGCTGGGGTTGCACAGGGAGCATTTCTCCATCCCTCCTTAAAACTCCCGTGTCTGCTCTGCCCTTCCCCCTCCTCTGCTCTCCCCTTCTCTCTTCTGGGGTGGGGGTGGGCTTCCAGATGTCACTGGGCCCGGGAGACCTCTCTGTCTTTAGATTCCTGTACCCTGCCCACAACTCTGTAAATGATTCCTCTTTTCAACTCTCTTAAAGTTACCCAATTTCGATGAGACATCTGCTTCGAGCCAGGATCCGATAGGGATTGTCAAGTCTCTTTTCTCCCTACAGGGACATTCCGCTGCTCTCTCCCCGCTTCCTTCCTCCTTTCATCCGTCCCTCATCTCCCCTCCTGCGTTTCCTTCTTCCTTCCTTTTGTAAACATTGGTGAGTGATGGCTATGCACCAAGATCTGTATTAGGTGCTGCGGACACTCATCACCTCTTTTGTGCAGAGCTCAGGCCTGAACCCAGGGCAGGCAAGAGTGAAACCGGGGTGAATTGGGTGTGATCCACATTCTGGTGTCTTGGACCCAAAGTTTGTCTTACACAGGAGTCCTGCCTTTAGAAATAATTTTTTTATTTTGGAACATGAGGATAAAGCAAGAGTGCAACCTTGGCGCCCTTGTGTTGTTGTGTGGCTCAGGAGGGCATGAGGCTGGTGGGTGAGGGGCCCTCAGGGATGGTGATTAGCATTAGCCCACTGCAGGGGGATGGGTTGGTTCTTAGCCTGATAAGATCCTGTTTGCTTCTATTTGTTTTAGGGCTTTTAGTATCAATTTTAGAAAGAACGGGGGTCCTTTGGGGGTAACTTTTCATTTTGATATAATTTCAAACTTACAGAAAGGTTGTAAGTATGGATTCTGTACACCCCATGACCATGACTCCACTGCGTGCATTTTCTCCCCTTTGCTTTATCCTTCTCTCCGTGTCTGCATCTTTAAGAGAAGGTTGTAGAAGTGACATTCCCTTTATTCCTAAGCCTTTTTCTATCCCTGAATGAAGTGAAGTGAAGTGAAAGTCTCTCAGTAGTGTCAGACTCTTTGCGACCCCATGGACTATACATTCCATGGAATTCTCCAGGCCAGAATACTGGAGGGGGTAGCATTTCCCTTCTCCAGGGGAACTTCCCAACCCAGGTATCAAACCCAGGTCTCCCTCATTGCAGGCAGATTCTTTACCAGCTGAGCAACAAGGGAAGCCTACGAATACTGGAGTGGGTAGCCTTTCCCTTCTCCAGTGGATCTTCCTGACCCAGGAATTGAACTGGGCTCTCCTGCATTGCAGGTGGATTCTTCCTATCCCCCGAAGTGCATATTTCCTAAGAACAAGAGCCTTCTCTTTCAAAACTACAGTAAATCAAATCAGAAATTGAGCATCAGGACAACGCTCTGATTTAATCTATGTTCATATTCAAATTTGTTCAGTTGTCCCCAAATTCTTATAGCCGTTTGTTTCTCTCCTCCCCACCTCTCCTTCTTTCCGTCTCTTTCTCCTCTCTTCCTTTCTCCTGTCTCCCTCCTTTCCCACCCTGTTCCTTCCTTCCTTTTCTTTTTCCTGTCCAGGATTCAATGCAGGATCACACACTACATTTAGGTGTGATGTCTCTCTAATCTCCTTTAACCTTTAACCATTTCTCAGCCTTTCTTGGTCTCTCCTTATTTTGACCATCTCTGAAGAATGCAAGCCAGTCATTTCATAGACTGTTCCTCACGTTGAGTTGGTCGATGTAGGTTGAGGAGCAGGTTGTACACTTCAGCAGGGATACTGCAGAGGTGATGTCTCTGTGTCAGTGCATCCTGCCAGCACAAACACAGGGCGTCTGCTCGTCACCTTTTGAGGGTGTTGACCTGATTACTTGGTTGCGGTGCCATCCACTGAGCTCCTTTGCTGTAGAATTACTCTGGTTGCTTTTGTAATTAGCAAGTGACTTGTGGGGAGGTACACAGAGACCATCTAAATAAGGGTTCCTCATCAAGTGCTCACTTATTTCAGCATCCATTGATGACTCACCCAAATCAATGACTATGCATGACAGTTACAAAATGGTGATTTTTCTACCATTCTTTCACTATTTATTAGTTGGCTTTCCTCTGGAAGGGAAAATACTCTTTCCCTCCACTTATATATTGATGTTTATTTATATCAGTTTAGATGAATGGATTAGTATTTTATGCAAGGGTTAAATTTGTTATCAGTATTTATTTTAATGCTCGCCATAAAGAGCACTGGGTGCACCTTCAATCTGGTTCCTGTGTCCTTCTGATGTGTGACCACCTTTTTCTTTTCTTTTTTTTAGCTCTTCTTTACTTTCTAGCTTAATAAGATGCTCTAGCTTAATAATAAGCTCAGCTTGTACTCTCCCTACTTCGGTCTTAGAATTAGCCATTTCTTCCTTTTTTTCCCACATTGGAGTATATTTAACTTACAATGTTGTGTTACTTTCTGCTATACAGCAAAATGAATCCATTTTACATATACACATGTATCCACTCTTATTTAGATTCTTTTTCCATATAAACCATTGCAGAGTATTCAGTAGAGTTCCCTATACTATACAGTAGGTCCTTATTAATTACCTATGTTATATACAGTAGTTTGTATATGTCAATCCCAGTATCCCAATTTACCCCTTCCCTCTTTCTCCCCCTGGTAACTATAAGACTGTTTTCTACTTCTACAGCTCTATTTCCATCTTGTAAATAAGTTCATTTGTACCATTTTTCTTTTTTTGTTTTTAGATTCCACATATAAGCCATTTCTTGAAGGAGTCTTGTTTCTTTTGGTGGAGAATGGTATTTAGAAACCAAAATCTGGGTTCTAGGTGTGACCATTGAAACTGGGGTGCCATACTTCTAGGACCTTCCGGCATACAGAGCTAGGGGTGTGTGTGTGTGTGTTTCTGTATCTAGTTCTATTTCCAAGTCTGTCTATGTTTATCTCTACTCAAAACCTTGAGTTCATAATTGTACATCCAAATGCAGTCTAACCCCACAGGTTTCCTGCAGCCCAACGCTGCCCCCGCCACCGCCACCCCGCCACAGTGTGTCTGCCTTCTTTCTCTGACAGTGAGAAACCTGGATTCCATTTTACTGTTGTTGCTGAGTTGCTCAGTCGTGTCCAACTCATTGCGACCCCATGGATTGCAGCACGCCAGGCTTCCCTGTCCTTCACCATCCTGCGGAGCTTGCTCAAACTCATGTCCATCGAGTCGGTGATGCCATCCAACCATCTTGTCTTCTGTTGTTCCCTTTTCCTCCTGCCTTCAATCTTTCCTAGCATCAGGGTCTTTTCCAATGAGTCGGCTCTTCACATCAGGTGGCCAAAGTATTGGAGCTTCCCCCTCCAATGAATACTCAGGATTGATTTCCTTTAGGATGGACTGGTTTGATCTCCTTGCAGTCCAAGGGACTCTCAAGAGTCTTCTCCAGCACCACAGTTCAAAAACATCCATTCTTTGGCACTCAGCTTTCTTTATGGTCCAGCTCTCACATCCATACATGACTACTGGAAAAACCATAGCTTTGATTATATGGACCTTTATCAGCAAAGTAGTGTCTCTGCCTTTTAACACGCTGTTTAGGTTTGTCATAGCTTTTCTTCCAAGGAGCAAGCATTTTTTAATTTCATGGCTGCAGTCACCATCTGCAGTGATTTTGGAATCCAAGAAAATAGTCTATCACTGTTTCCATTGTTTCCCCGCCTATTTACCATGAATACCAGCCTTTCCACTCTCCTCTTTCACCTTCATCAAGCCAGATATATATTTATCTGCTCAATCCTGGAAGACAAAAGCATTACTAAGGAGAGTTCAACATTTACTTACAGCTCTTTCTGTCTTGGGTTTGAGGACACATACTCAAAGTACTACATTTATCAATTACTTAGGGAACCCCCTCTGCCCTTCATGTGGTCATATATTCATTTGAAATACAATTCAGTTCCTTAGCTTCTGTTTGCATTCTATTTTTTAGATGATTTTAAAATTTTTATTTATTTATTTTTGGCTGCACTAGGTCTTCATTGCTGCAAGGAGGCTTTCTCTAGCTGCAGAAGAGCTGAGGCTCTAGTTGTGGTACAAGGGCTTCTGGCAGTAGCTTCTCTAGTTGCAGAGCACAGGCTCCAGGGTGCGTGGGCTTCAGTAGTTGTGGCACACGGGCTTAGTTGCCTCAAGGCATGTGGAATCTTCCTGGACCAGGGATCAAACCCATGTCCCGTGCATTGGCAGGTGGATTCTTAACCACCGGACCACCAGGGAAGTCCTGTATTCTGTTTTAAGGGTCCTTTCCCCATCCTGTTATATAATTTTTGAGACCATATGGCTTTTAAGTGGATGGTCGAGGGGAGTTTGAATACAGATTCTCGCTGACCTGGAAATCCATTTTCTCATCAATGGCAGTGACATTTGCAGGAGCCTTGGTGGGCTTTGCCACTGAAAGTTGCTCATGAAGGTACATGAGCTTTTGGCATCTTAACCTTGAATGGTCAGAGGAAGCAGAGGGTCCAGTGAAGGCTTTCTTGGCCGTCAAAGCAGTGACTGAGAGGGAGGGAGCACAGGTGAGGGAGCACCTCCCGCAGACTTCAGTGTTTGGTGGGAAAGCGTTCCTGCCATTGGTTCCAGAGCAGACTCTCTGATCCAGAGCCAGGAGACTCTCACTGTGCACCTTGCAGTGTAGACCAGACTTTCTCATATTCATGTGTCTTTACTGTGCCCCCCACCCCTCTGTCTCCCATGATTCCCCAACATGCAGTTTGCACCCAAATTTTATACCAGAATCTTCTCAGGGACCCTACATATTCCCTCAGCTCCCTTGCTCAAGTGGCATCTGTTTTAAGATAATCACTGACCTGGAGGTTTCTGTGAGATGCCAAAAAGGAGCGTATAGGGAAAGAGGAGAGGTTCGAGGCAAAATCTTTGGGATGATTAAATCCCAAAGACCAAGTCCAAGTACTACTGCCAGCACTCATGTGTCCTGACGTCCGTCTCAAGGGTTTTATTTTTATACAAAAAAAAATTTGTTTAGCTGTACCCTGTAGCAGACAGGATCTTACTTCCCTGACCAGGGATCAAACCGGTGCCCCTACAGCGGGAGCATGGAGTCTTAACCGCTGGACTGCCAGGGAAGTCCTGTTTCAAGGGTTTTATACCAGCGACTGCTCCTTTCTTCTCAAGCCTCTTCTCCCTGATCCTAGACTCTTGCTCTTCCCACATCCTCCTCCTGTCTCTCAACCCTGCCTGCCTACACAGAAGGGGCCGTTAGGCCCTCAAAACTTGGCAAGTCTGAATTAAAACTCGTTATTACAAACCGTGCACTGATTTTTGAAGGCTTTGGAAAAGAAGAATGTTAAACAGATTTATTTAGGTATGAGTTAAAGTGTACTATTAAAATTAATTTGATCTGTTACTTTTTTTTTTTTTTTTAAGTCCCCCTCCCCTAACTTAAGATACCAGGTATGGCTCACATTATCTTTTTCCTGGATGGTGCTGAGGGAGGCCGCGCCTGGCTTCTTCATGCACTCCCTTCTTGATTTTGCTGCGTCCAAATCTTCCGATCTTTCCCACCAAGGCGGCTTTAAAGTGATTGACCGGCAGCACGGGTGCTGGAATGTTGGGGAGGTGCAGACGAAGAGGGCAAGGACTGGTGGAAACAGCAATGGGGTGAACTTGTCAGAGTGGGTTCCTGAAAGCGTCTTTTCAGTTGTGTGTTTGCAGCCCTGTCCGGTCTGTTACCTGTCAGCATCGCTTGATTTCCTTTAGGGTTCAGGGAGAGCACTGAGTGCTCAGCGGAATCCTTCCCAGAAGCTCCCTCCGAAGGGAACTTGGTTAATTTCTCGAAAAATGGTCCCAGCCTGGCTCAGACGTATATACATAGGCGCAGCTACAGCTCTCATCTATAAATATTTAAATGGCAGCTCAGCTTTCAAAGCACGTCAGTGGCAAAGATCAAGCTTTTTGACCTTTTGTCAATTTGCTCAGTGAAATATGATTCTCCTGGCCTCCGTTCTTTGCAAAATGTTGTCTCCTCTTTTTTCCATAGTGAAAAGGGCTACATTTCCTCTAAAGGTACAATGGAGAAGACTTTTGGGGTCTCTTGGTATTTATGTGTGCACGCTTGCTAAGTCGCTTCAGTCGTGTCTGACTCTTTGCGACCCTGTGGACTGTAGCCCTTTGGGCTCTTCTGTCCTTGGGAGTCTCCAGGCAAGAACAGTGGAATGGGTTGCCATGCACTCTTCCATCCAGGGATCAAACCTGTGTCTCTTTTGTCTCCTGCATTGGCAGGCAGGTTCTTTACCACTAATACCCCCTGGGAAGCCCCTTTGTATCTTAATATATCTTATGTATCTTAATGTATCTAACTGTAAATAATAAAATTCCTGCTCCTGACTGAAGGAGATGTCTCAGAGGTGGTGTGGTGCTTTAGCTCCTGGAGAGGCAAGTGGAGCTAGCTGAAAGAGTTGAAGTTAGACGAGGAACCTGGAGATCCAAATTCAAGTCCTCTGGCTGAGTGGGTTTCCCTCCCACCACCCACCTAACCAGACTGCCTCAGGCCCCTGGGTGCTGCAGGCTCCTTCCTGTGGCAAAGTCCCTCTCATGAGCTAATTGTTAGGCCTTCTTTTGTAGGTGCTGAGAAGATCCAGTACAATACTGGAGAGAGGAAAGGGGGAAAAAAAATCAAGCATCTTGGGATTTAGCATCATATGGCAAAAACTCTCTGCTCCTAAATATACACGCATTTGAAATATGGTTTGGCTCCTGTCCAGTGTTCATTCTCTGATTTTGAATATTCTCAGCACACGCATATTTAAAGCAAGAAACAATATATACCAAAAGGGAAATTTAAAAAGAAACACATCGAGAGGCTGCTTCAAAGTAAGATCAGAGATTGGAAACCACATAACTTTCTGAAAGAATGAAAGCTATGAGGTTTAGCAGGAAGGAGTCACGAATATGATAAAATAAAGTTTTATTTGCTCTCACTGTCCCTGTGAAACTCTCTCTGTAAGGCTGGTTCCTCCCGACCCCTAGGATAAAATCTTGGGTCGCTGCCATTGACTTCTCTCAGGCAGTGAGTATCCCCTGTCTTCGGTCCCTTATGTGGTAGCTTCATTGTTAGAATATCCAGGCGCACATGCATCCTCATTTAAACTTAAGCTCCTTCCCGCTCCTTGGGAGGACCTAATTGGGGTTGTGTTGGAAAGGGCTGGATCTTTGGAAAGACTCAGCTCAGAGGCTAATTCCAGCTGAAGTTGGGGTTCTCTCCCGCACCCATCACCGTGCTGTTAGGTCATAGTGGGGGTGGTCCTGCTGGGGTTGGGAGGGCTCTGTGGGCCAGTGGACCATCTGGGTTTGGACCCATCCCCTCGACTTCCTGCCTAGCTGCGGTGAATGAGTAACTCAACCGCGGTGTTGCTCATGGTTTTCTCATCTATAAAATGAGAACGAGAATGTTACCTGCTTAATGAGGGGGGTGGGCAATGAGAACTAACTGATGTCCTACACTGACGGGTGACCAAGTAGGACACTCAGGACTCTGACCACTCACAGGAAGAACTCATGAATGTCCACCAGCATCCCCCTTGTCATCATCACTGCCCATCTTATCATGGTCCGTGCTCCTCATTCTAACGGTTTCTTCTTTTCAACCTGTCTTCCTGAGCGCCCATGGTCCCCCTGGCAGCTACTGTGGCATGCTCCCTACTGTTACCCTGCCTTCTATAGCGAGGGGTCCAGAGGTGGTGCTAGGAGATATCTGGAAGCCCTGTTTCTCTGTAGAGTGAAATGGAAGAGTGCCCATCTTTGTGAGTTGTGCATGCCCAAAAGCCCCTCCAAAGAGCATCACTCGGGAAGCTAAGGTGCTTCTGAGACCCCAGAGCCTGCAACCTCAGTCCCAGACTAGGTTGTAGCACTTCTCTCCTCTGGAGCCTTTTCACCTTGTGCTTAGCATCCTTCCTATGACATTTACACAGCAGTTTTATTATTATTATTTAAAAAGAACCGGGGTAGTGCAAATTTTTGTTCAAAGAAATGCTGCTTGAAATCTCTTTGATATTTGCCTCTAAGGTCCAGGAGGCACACATTTATTCCTGGCAATTTCCTTTTAAGGCACAAGCTTAAAATGCAAAATATAAGTTTCTAGATCCAGTCACTTGTTTGAAAGGGAAATCTCTCTTCTCATCACTCTCTGCTGCCCTCCAGAAAACAATGATCTGTTAGGAAAACAACCCTAATCCTTCCTGTTTACTGAAGTGGTGAAAGGGTCTTCAGACAATTAATGAACTTCAGGCTTCCCTGGGCAGAGGATTGAGATTGGCATCTATGTGTGGAAGTGGGTCTTCAGAATGTTTCCATGTGGATTTCAAATGCCAGGTCAGGTCATAGGGGCTGTGTGTGCTGCATCAGGGGGCATAGCACCCTCTTTCTCCTTATAAATGGAGGGACCCTGCCCCTGGGTCATGCCCAGTGAAAGGGCTTCCCCAGTGGAGTCCACAGATAAAGATGCTATGAGATGCTCATATGTGGCAGAGGGACTGTGCCAAGTGGAAATAGCACAGGTGTGGTGTCAGAAGCAGGTCTATTTAGAGCCCAGACCTGGAGCTAAGGACACATGACCTCGGAGGGTTTTAAGAATGGAATTGACAACCATTGGGGGAGAGGGTGCAAGTTGGCCCCCAGAGAGCATAGTGCACTTGAGGGACAGAAACATACTCTGTGGCAGAGCTTGCAAGCTACCCACCCAGGAAACACCCCTCTGTTTTGGTGCCAAGGAAGCAGAGGCAATTTTCCTTTCATACCTGCTCCAGCCCCCTGGATGGATCTCCCGAAGAAGATGGTCAGATCGGTTCACCCCACACTTGCTGGGTACATCTTCACATCTGGTGTCTTCAGCTTCCATGGTACACTCTGTGTACCTCTCCTTCTCTCAGAGCCTTGGAATGCCTGTTTCTATTTACTTCTCTGACCTGCAGACAGGGTTCCAGTTTAGATTGTCCTGAGGCTGTGGGTGGGAGGGCTGGGGGGTAGGTTTCTATACCTGCCATTGGGGAGGGCACTGAGTGCAGCGCTCCCAGACCCCCGTGTCCTCTTCTGGGCGGGCAGCCAGGCCTCAGAGCACCCCCTTCCCCATCACATTGTTATCTTGTCAAACTTCTGAGCAGGCGGTTTTCCCAGGACACAAGGGCCTTTCTAGAAGGGTACAGGATAAAGCAGGAGGAGCTGGTCACGGGAAGGGGGTCCGCTGTTTGGGGATTCCTCCTCTTCCCACACTACCTCCCCATGGATAGAGGACCTGGCTGTTCATCTAAGATCTTTTTCTCCTGTACCATCAAGTGGTTGTGGAAAGATGCTTCTCAGTCAAGGAGTCCATTTTCAGGTAGCTCTGGGTCTGGGTGGTCCATGGGACCAGTTCTGGTCAGTGAGAGGAAAGAAGAGGTGATGTGTGATATTTTAGAGCACAGACGATGGAGAAGCACAACCCTTGGTCACCCACCTGCCAGGTGGATGCTGAGGCCTGCGTGACCCCTAGGAACAGGGGACCCCCAAGACGGAAGAGGTCTGGATATCTGGGTTTCCACATGCAGGGAAGCTGCTGTCGACTTAAAGATACTACACAACGTGAGAGCTGAGAGTTAAATTTTATTTGGGGCAAAATGAGGACTGCAGCCCAGGAGACAGCACCTTAGATAGCTCTGAGAAATTGCTCCAAAGTGGTAGGGGGAAGGACAGTATATATGTGATCTGGGTGAAGGGGGAATGCATGCAATCAAGCGCTTATTTTTTTTGTAGAAAGTTTCTGTTGGTCTCGTGAAGCTTCTGCTGGTCATGAGAAAGAGTCACCACCATAAAGGATTTTAGTGCTTTTCTGGATGTGAGGAAATCCAAGGATTGGGTTCATAAAATCAGCTTCTGAGAATATCTAACAATCTGAAGATCTGTCCTGCCAGGCCCCACCCCTCCACCCTGAACTCCTTCAGGGAGTGTTGAAGATCAGCAGCTGAGCTGCAGCAGCACATGATTTAATCCTTGTGGAGTAAATGAAAAGCAACCACGGCAAGTGCCATTTTGTAGTTGACACTGCCCCCAGCTAGGACCACTTGCATTGATTGTCTTTGTGAGTAGGACATAAACGCGTGTTACTTGAACCCCCACATTTCAGTGCCTCCCTTGGTAAAGAGGCTAGTTTTATACTAACACCCTAATCCTAACCCTCTTTAATTACTTCCTTGTCCATCAGCTCCTCCTCTTACCCTCCACTACTTGATTTATCTTATCATTGTTGTGTAGGGTAGGAAATTGAGAGCCCTGTTACTGGTGCCACCAGGCTATTGGTTCGTCAGGAACCATAGGATCCATATGGATCTGTGATCAACAGGAAAAATGACATTTAGGTCCCACACTATTTAACTCTTTTTGCAGCAACAATTGTTGTGCGTGTAGAATTTCTTTAGTAAAGTATAGTAATTTTAGATCACTTGTATGTAACTCATAGTGTAATATATATCCTTTATAGAATTTCTTAAAAAATATAGAATATAATTTAAAAAATTAAATTATCAGTAAACATACCTCACCACAGTCCTCATGGGTAACATTTGATAGTTATAGCTTGAATCTTACTTTACTAGGATATTGAGAAAGTGTGGATTGAATGCATTTGGGTAGGTAGTTTACATTTTCATCTTTATGCTTAGCTGTTTTCTTTTTTAAGCAATGAATACACTAGGTGTGTAATTCTAAAAGAAAAGATGATTCAGGCACATCCATTATTATCCTTTGAGATAAACTTACAAGTAGAATTTCTGATTCTGAAGATAAACATGTTTGTAAGGTGTTGGATAAATAGTTTCATATTGTGTCCATTTCTTCTCACATAAGCAGTACACAAGATTTGCCTTCCCCTCTTGTCTTGAAAGCCTTGGGGAAATTATTTCCATTTTTTATTATTTATTAGAGGAGAGCTAGAAAATAAAGAAGTGTAAAAATTAAGGAAGTAGTAATTATGTTACAGCAGGCAGGAAGCTAGGTATTAGCAGAGAAAGGGGGCGGGGCCAGGTGGCAGGAAACGACTGGGCTTGTAAACACGCGGGTCCTTGGGCAGACGAAGGGAAGCAGGAACCCTCAGAACCGACGGGAAATCACACATTTTGGGTTGTAAGGGTCCAAGTAGCAGACGAAGAGGTCTTCCCTGGTGGCTTAGATGGTAAAGAATCCACCTGCAATGAGAGAGACCTGGGTCCTATCCCTCGGTTGCGAAGATCCCCTGGAGGAGAGCATGGCAACCCACTCCAGTATTCTTGCCTGGAGAATCTGCATGGACAGAGGAGCCTGACAAAGAGTCAGACATGACTGAGCGACTAAGCATAGCACAGCACAGCAAAGAATGCTTTTGAATTACGGTGCTGGAGAAGAATCTTGAGAGACTTTGGACAGCAAGGAGATCAAATCAGTCCATCCTAAAGGAAATCAGCCCTGAATATTCATTGGAAGGACTGTTGCTGAAGCTGAGGCTCCAATACTTTGGCCGCTTGATGCGAAGAGCTGACTCATTGGAAAAGATCCTGATGCTGGGAAAGATTTAAGGCACAAGGAGAAGGAGGCAGCAGAGGATGAGATGGCTAAATAGCATCACTGACTCAATGGACATGAATTTGGGCAAGCTCCAGGAGATACTGGAGAACAGAGGAGCCTGGCGTGCTGCAGTCCATGGGGTCACAAAGAGTTGGACAGTGATTAGCGACTGAACAAGCACAAGCCGGCCAAGAAAGGTGGGAAAAGGCTGCAATCTCCTGCATCCAAAGTAAAATTTTGCTCATTGTGCTCTCATTGCAATACGATTAGTCTACAGATAAGAAGTTCTCATCATGTACCAATGCCATGACACTTCTGATCTAAGCTAAATGGGGACCGAAGTCCCTCCTCCTCTCGGGAAGATGGAGCTGGGAAGGAAGTCAGGGATGTTGATCCTGAAACTCCTTCCCCAGTGAATATTCTGCTCCTTCATTTATATGGCCCTCGTAATAGGCTTGACAAAGAGGCCTGAGAACTCCTCACCTGTCTGCCCACTCTCTCTCTGAGGTCATGGTGGTGGTGGTGGTTTACTCATTCAGTTGTGTCTGACTCTTTGCGACCCCATGGACTGTAGCCCACCAGGCTCCTCTGTCCACGGGATTTCCCAGGCCAAGGATACTGGAGTATTCTTAACCTCTCTGCTTCATCTCCAAATTCTTTCACGATGAAGAAAGAACCTCAAACTCAGCAGCAACAATTAGTGACAAATGCATTCAAAGATAATCAGTGCTGAAATTTTAGTGATGCTCTTTAACTTAGAAATATACAGTATGAAGTGTGCACATGTAGCTTTGTGTGCACATGTGCGTGTCCATGAGAATCACACAGGCCAATGCTGGTCCCCTAGACCCAGAGATTGGGAGTGGCAAACCCCAAATTTCATTCCTTGTGGGTGTTGGAACCTCCTGGCTGGGAGGCCTAGTCCTGCTTGTCACCCCAAGTCAGGAGAGCTGGCTCCAGAGCCTGGCTCTGTGACTCTGAGTTGTAAGACTATCAATAAATCGTTCAAACTTGGAGCCAGTTTTTTCCCTCTTGTTCTTGGGTAGATGATTTTATGGCTTTTTCCAACTGGAGCTTTGTATGATTTTATGTTTTAAGCAGGGCACCCCCCTTTTATGACAGCACTCTTCTTTAAAGCTCCAAACTTGAAACATCTCTGTCACGCCACAATCCTCTGCTACAGAGATGTGTGTGTTTGCAACCCTTGACTGGTACAGAGAAGCATCTTTTAAAATGATACCCCAAGGATGGGATGGGAACAGAAGGTTATTAAGAGCATGGAAAAACAAGTTAATCACCTCTGCTGTGTGAATGTGCTTCAGCATTCACGAATTTCAAAGCTCGGCAAAGGATCGTTCACTGGTTGTGGTTTTCTTCTGTTCTCGCTATAGCTTGGGAGTACAAACAAAGCTATTAAGTGATTTAGTAATTTGAAAGAGCTTTAACAAATCCATTTAGTTAAGTGAGGAGGACCCATATGTAAAGGCTTGGTTTCAGATTTCTGTTGGCTGGGAATCTTTCCATTAAAAGAAAATGCATCTCCAGGATGCTTAAGTATTAAAAGGGAGTGTATTGGCTCAGATAACTCGAAAGTCCAAAGATCAAGAAGACATCAGGCATGGTTTGATCCAGACCTAAACTTATCAACCAAGACTCTATGGCTTTTCATCCTTCTCTGTGCTCTCTTTGGGTTAAAGCTGGTTCCTCCTATAGTTACAAGATGATGTCTAATACCTCCCTCAGTCCTTGTGCCTCATCACTTAATTCCAGTAGGAAAGAGCATAACTTTTCCCAGTCTTAAAGTTTCCTGTGGACCAGCTCAGGTCCTAGGCTCACCTCTGCATCGTGACCATAGTCAGGGGAATGGAGTGTATTGATTGATTTCCTTTTTTCCTTTTTTTTTGGTTGCACCATGCAGCATGCAGGATCTTAGTTCCCCAACAAGGGATTGAACCCACACCCCCTGCAACCCTGCATTGGGAGCTCAGAGTTTTAACCACTGGGCCACCGGAGAAGTCCTTGATTGGTTTTCTTAGTCCATTCAGGCCACTATCACAGAACACAACGTGCTAGGTGACATGTGTACTCACTCACTTGGTTGTGTCCGACTCTTTGCGACCTCATGGACTGTAGCCCACCAGGATCTTCTGTCCATGGGGATTCTCCAGGCAAGAAAACTGGAGTGGGTTTCCATGCCCTCCTCCAAGGGATCTTCCCAACCCAGGGATGGAACCCAGGTCTCCTGCATTGCAGGCAGATTCTTTACCATCTGAGCCACCAGGGAAGCCCCTGATGACATGAACAACAGAAATTCATTTCTCACAGCTCTGGAGGCTGAGTTCAGGGTGCCAGCCAGCATTGTTGAGTCCTGTTGAGAGCTCTCTTCTGGGTTACTGGTGGCCATTTTCTCTTCGTGTCCTCACTGGCAGAGGGGTAGCTCTTCAGGGTCTCTTATATCGCTTTTGTAAGGGCCCTCATCTCATTCATGAAGGCCCCACCCTCATGACCTGATCACCTCCCAAAGGTCCCACATCCAAACACCATCACCGTGGGTGTTCGGGTTTCAACACATGAATACTGGGGAGACACATTTAGCCCCCAACATCACACAAAGCCAGTGCTGGAGAAGGGGAAACTCTACAGCATAGATGGAGTATAAGTCTTCATTCTGCTTTATTTTCTTACCTGGATAAAGAAGTCGGTTTTAGGAGTCTTGTTAAGCTTTCTGGGGGAAAAAAAAATAGCACTGCTTGTAGTCTGCCAGATTCCACAGTATAAATTCTGCAAATGTAGCTGATTTCAAGCTATCGTGTTTCAATATCAACTTTCCTGAGTACAGTAAGTCCCTTATGTACAGACCCTTTAAAAGTTGTGAACTTTCAAAGATGTGAATGTGCATGTCCAATCACACAGTTAGTTCCCGTGTCTGGTGTATGTTGTCACAGGCACGCATCCTCTCAAGTGGTTGTGCTTTGATATACTTTACTGTTTAGTACTGTATAGAATACAGTGGTTCAGCATCTATTTCAAGCCCAGATTGTCTAAAAGTAACTGTAAGAGCAGCAGTGATGTAGCTGGTACTGCTCTACTTTTCAAGGTACTGGAAGATTGAAAATATTTAATTTATTTTTTGTGTTTGCTTGTTTTTATGTATTATTTGCATGAAAAATACTATAAACCATTTACAGTACAGTACTGTATAGTCGATGTGTTAGTTGGGTACCTAGGCTAACTTTGTTGGACTTATGAACAAATTGAACTTACAAAAGTGCTCTTGGAATGGAACTCATTTGTATGTAGGGCACTTACTGTGTTTAATAATTGGAGAAGGTAGCCTCTGGCTTCAATACATTGTTGGGAGCATCTTTGTAACTTGCGGCTGGTTGTACTGGTTACCTTGCATGTTGGCAATACTCCCTGGGTTACTACAAATACCTGACATCAGGCAGAACTTGGATTTTCCTAAAGTGTGCTTTCCCTGGTATTTTGAACTTTTTCTTCCTAGAGGATGATTTCAGGAGAGGCACTGAAGCGATGTGATGATTTTGTCCTTAAAGGCTCGAGGGTTGGGGGTCTGTCCTGTGGTTTTTCTGATGTCATTTGCTGGCTGTGCTGACTCTGAAGGCTGCCTGTGATTAGAACCCTCTGGTTTTGAAACCTCTTCTAATAATTCCTGTGCATCACACCCAGCTGTTCGGTTTAGATCCAGGTGTGGTGTCCTCCACAAATTAATTTGTCCTTGATATTGAGGCTCCTTGAAATAGCAATACTTTTAATCTTTGCCATCCCATGAATATATATATTTTTAAAAGGTTAGTCTTCCTAGATGAGATAATGAATAAGCCACTGGTTGAGTCTGAATCAATATGCAATTGTATTTTAAATGCAGCATGCATCTCAGCGCTGAGTTTTACTGCACTTTTAACCAAGGTTACACTGGTCTGCCTTAATAGATTAAATGCTGAGGGGGCTGTGAAAGCTAATTTATCTGAGGCCACAATGGAGGAAAGCATAGGTCTCCTCATACCACCTCCTCTGTCTTCCAGTCTCATAGCAAGTATTGGTTTGAGCAAGTTTGAGGTCTTCAATGTTAATCCACCACCCCACTTCCTTCCCATTGTCTTAAAAGAGGAGGCAACAGACCCCAGGACCCCACAGTCTAGCTTTTCTGGCAGGGAGCGGTGGAGTCCTTAGTGAGGAGAGTCCTGTTCTGATAGAGTGGCTATAGACTCTAAAGCCTGCCTCAGGGCCTTTGCACATGCTGTGCCCTCTGCTGGGATTCTCTCTCTCTCTCTCCATGTCTCAGCATGGAGACTCCTTTTCATCACAGTATAGGGCAGACATCTCCCTAGAGAGGCCCACTCTGACCATACTCTCTAAAGGAACTCTCCCTTGGGAGAGTGGGGGGGCGGATAAATTAGTTTGGGATTAACAGACATACACTACTATATATAAAATAGATAAACAACAAGGACTTACTGTATAGCACAGGGACCTATCTCAATATTTTGTAATAACCTATACAGGAAAATAATGAAAAAGAATACATCTGAATTACTTTGCTGTATGCCTGGAAACTTATACAACATAGTACACCAACTGTACTTCAACTGAAAAAAGAAGGTAAAAAATACAGTTCCCTACTTAAACACCCCAGCCTTTGCTTTCATACTTTCTTACTCTATTTTCTCCTCATTTTCATGAGCTGAGATTGCCTTGTTTGCATGTTTGTGGTCTCTGTCTCTCCCACTGGAATGTGCACCCTTTGGGGCCAGGACCTTATCTTTCTCTCCCTCTTGTTCACCAACATACCTGTGCTGTGGGTGATCCATACATTTGAATGAATTAGTAAATGGATGAATGAAGAGCCTTGGTCCTCCATTTCCAGGAAGACTGACCCAAGAGAGCTTTCCTACCTCCACATGTATGGGATTTGGTTTCCTCATCTGTAAGATGGGGGACCTTCCCTCAGCCTATGGGATTTCTGTAGAAACCTGTGTTCTTCCCCCTCAGTTTGTTAAGTGTGATCAGCCAGAAGGCTTTCTCATCTGTATTTGTATCTGCATTTCGTGCCACCCCCCCAACCCCAACAGTCTCTCCTGTTGGTTTGTCTGTGCGACTGATCCCTTCCTGATGGAGATTATATGGTCCTCATGGAGGGGAGCTGATCCTAGCTCAGTCAGTAAAGAATCTGCCTGCAATGCAGGAGACCCGGGTTTTATTGCTGGGTCAGGAAGATCCCCTGGTGGAGGAAATGGCTACCCACTCCAGTATTCATTCTTGCCTGGAGAATCCCATGGACAGAGGAGACTGGCAGGCTACAGTCTATGGGGTCGCAAGAGTCAAACACGACTTAACGACTAAACCAACCAACTGTGGGGGGCACTGACATCAAGGAAATGCCAGTGTGGCCTGTGTGACCAGGGCCAGGACAAGCCCATGTGCCTTACACAGTGGAGGGCTCAGGCGGGGGCTTCTCTGTCATCTCAGAACAGAAGGTTGGCCTAGGATGGCAGGTGGAGGAGGGTTTCATTTTATTAAAAAAGTTTATGCAATTAAAAAAATATTTTGTCCGTGCTGCCCAGCTTGTGTGATCTCAGTTCCCTAATCAGGGATCAAACCCAGGCCATGACAGTGCCAAATCCTAACCACTAGGCCTCCAGGGAACTCAAATTTATACAATTTTTAAGGGTTACTTTCCATTTACATTTATTACAAAATATTTATATTCCCTGTGCTGTAAAATACATCCTTGTAGCCTGTCTTACGCCAAGAGTTTGTACCTCTCACTCCCACCCTGATATTGCCCCTTACTCCTCCCCACGGGTAATCATGAGTTTGTTTTCTATATCTTCTTTTTTTGTTGTTTTCACTGGTTTGTTGTATTTTAAATATTCTATATATAAGTGGTATCATGCAGTATTTGTCTTTCTCTGTTTGACTTATGTCACTTAGCATAATGCCCTACAAGTCCATCCATATTGTTGCAAATGGCAAGATTTTGTTCTTTTTTATGGCAGAGTATTGTTCCATTGTACGTATGTACCACATCTTCTTTATCCATTCATCTGCTGATGGACAGTTAGGTTGCTTCCATGCCTTGCCTACTGTAAATAATGCTGCTATGAACATTAGGGTATGTGTATCTTTTCATATTGAACTTCTTGGTATTTTTTTTTTTTTTTGGATATATACCAAGGAGTGGAATTTCTGGGTCATATAGTAGTATATTTTTAGGTTTTTGAGAAGCCTCCTTACTGTTTTCCACAGTGGCTGTACCAATTTAAATTCCCATCAACAGTATACAAGTACATTTCCTTTTCTCACATCTTCACCAACATTTGATATTTGTGCTCTTTTTGATGATAGCCATTCTAATAGGTGTGAGGTGATATCTCATTAGGGCTTTGATTTGCATTTCCTTGATGATTACTGAAGGAAAGTTACAGGGCTCAAAATAGCCTGGGGTTAAAACACCCCTCTGGATTCTCTCCACCATTCTATACAAAACAAAGAACTCTCTCACCCGAAGGAAAAAAATGGACATTAAGGTTGATTATGCCCGGCTCCCAGCCGGTCCCAGCCTCTGGCGGATGTCTGGAATTCCTTGCCCCAGCCGTTTAAGAGATAACTAACCTGAACAACCTTGGAGAAGAACAGGCCCCTTAAGACAGTAGATTTCCACATATATGCCTATATATATACTTACTCTTTTCTTGGGTTGGTGCAGCAGCTCACTAATCTGACTGCGGCCCCTTCTCGCCTCATTAAAGGTGATCTATTCCTGTAAAGTGCTGGTCTTGTTCTTTTCTGAACCTCACCTTCTCTAACTCCCTTACCTTACAATTAGTGATGTTGAACATCTTTTCATGTGCCTGTTGGCTGTCTATATTTCCTCTTTGGAAAACTGTCTATTCAGTTCTTCTGCCCATTTCTAAATCAGGTTAATTTTTTAGATGTTGAATCATATGACCTGTTTATATATGTTGGATGTTAATCCTTTATTGATCATGTCATTAGCAAATGTTTTCCCCATTCATTTTGTTTATACTTTTCTTTGCTGTGCCAATGCTTTTAAGTTTAATTAGATCACATCTGTTTATGTTTGCTTTTATTTCCTTTACTTAAGGAGATGGGTCCAAAAATATTGCTACAATTTATGTCAAAGAATGTTCTTCTTATGTTTTCCTCTAGGAGTTGAACGGTATATGGTCTTACATTTAGGCCTTTAATCCATTTTGAGATTATCTTTGTATATAAAATACATTAGGTCTTGAATCCATTTTAAGTATATTTTGGTGTTAAAGAATGTTCAAATTTCCTTCTTTTACAAGTCAGTTCAGTTCAGTTGAGTCGCTCAGTCGTCTCTGACTCTTTGTGACCCCATGAATCGCAGCACGCCAGGCCTCCCTGTCTATCACCAACTCCTGGAGTTCACTCAGACTCACGTCCATCCAGTCAGTGATGCCATCCAGCCATCTCATCCTCTGTCGTCCCCTTCTCCTCCTGCCCCCCATCCCTCCCAGCATCAGAGTCTTTTCCAATGAGTCAACTCTTCACATGAGGTGGCCAAAGTACTGGAGTTTCAGCTTTAGCATCATTCCTTCCAAAGAAATCCCAGGGCTGATCTCCTTTAGGATGGACTGGTTGGATCTCCTTGCAGTCCAAGGGACTCTCAAGGGTCTTCTCCAACACCACAGTTCAAAAGCATCAATTCTTCGGCACTCAGCTTTCTTCACAGTCCAACTCTCACATCCATACATGACCCCTGGAAAAACCATAGCCTTGACTAGATGGACCTTTGTTGGCAAAGTAATGTCTCTGCTTTTGAATATGCTATCTAGGTTGGTCATAACTTTTCTTCCAAGGAGTAAGCGTCTTTTAATTTCATGGCTGCAGTCACCATCTGCAATGATTTTGGAGCCCAAAAAAATAAAGTCTGAGACTGTTTCCACTGTTTCCCCATCTATTTCCCATAAAGTGATGGGACCAGATGCCATGATCTTCGTTTTCTGAATGTTGAGCTGTAAGCCAACTTTTTCACTCTCCACTTTCACTTTCATCAAGAGGCTTTTTAGTTCCTCTTCACTTTCTGCCATAAGGGTTGTGTCATCTGCATGTCTGAGGTTATTGATATTTCTCCCAGCAATCTTGATTCCAGCTTTTGCTGCTTCCAGCCCAGTGTTTCTCATGATGTACTCTGCATATAAGTTAAATAAGCAGGGTGACAATATACAGCCTTGACGTACTCCTTTTCCTATTTGGAACCAGTCTGCTTTTCCATGTCCAGTTCTAACTGTTGCTTCCTGACTTGCATATAGGTTTCTCAAGAGGCAGGTCAGGTGGTCTGGTATTCCCATCTCTATCAGAATTTTCCACAGTTTATAGAGATCCACACAGTCAAAGGCTTTGGCATAGTCAATAAAGCAGAAATAGATGGTTTTCTGGAATTCTCTTGCTTTTTCGATGATCCAGCGGTTTTATCTCTGGTTCCTCTGCCTTTTCTAAAACCAGCTTGAACATCTGGAAGTTCACGATTCATATATTGCTGAAGCCTGGCTTGGAGAATTTTGAGCATTACTTTACTAGCGTGTGAGATGAGTGCAATTGTGCGGTAGCTTGAGCATTCTTTGGCATTGCCTTTCTTTGGTATTGGAATGCAAACTAACCTTTTCCAGTCCTGTGGCCACTGCTGAGCTTTCCAAATTTGCTGGCATATTGAGTGCAGCACTTTCACGGCATCATCTTTCAAGATTTAAAATAGCTCAACTGGAATTCCATCACCTCCACTAGCTTTGTTCGTAGTGATACTTTCTAAGGCCCACTTGACTTCACATTCCAAGATGTCTGGCTCTAGGTGAGTGATCATACCATCGTGATTATCTTGGTTGTGAAGCTCTTTTTTGTATAGTTCTGTGTATTCTTGCCACCTCTCCTTAATATCTTCTGCTTCTGTTAGGTCCATACCATTTCTGTCCTTCATCGAGGCCATCTTTGCATGAAATGTTCCCTTGGTATCTCTAATTTTTTTTTATAAGTAGCTATCCAGTTTTCCAAGCACCATTTATGAAGAGACTGTCTTTTTGCCATTCTATATTTTGCCTTCTTTGTTGTAGATTAATTGACCACAGGTGTGTGGGTTTTGGAGAAGGAAATGGCAACCCACTCCAGTATTCATGCCTGGAAAATCCCACGGACCGAGGAGCCTGGTGGGCTACAGTCCATGGGGTCGCAAAGAGTCGGACAAGACTGAGCAACTTCTGTGTGTGTGTGTGTGTGTTTATTTCTAGGCTTTCTATCCTATTCCATTGATTTCTGTGTCTGTTTTTGCACCAGTACCATGCTGTTTTGATGACTGTAGCTTTGTAGTATAGTCTAAACTCAGGGAGCCTGATTCCTACAGCTCTGTTGTTCTTTCTCAAGACTGTTTTGGTTCTTTGGGTCTTTTGTATTTCCATACAAATTTTAAAAGGGAAAGGCCATCAGCCAGTCCACAAGTCATTATTCCCAGGGTAGCTGTTAGAAGTGGAGGATCAGGGGTTTGGAGAGTTGGGAATTTCAAATGGATCCAAGACTCTCAGGTGAGGAGAAAATCTGTACAATCATTTTGTGGAGATGAGCTGAAAGACTTCGTTTCCTACCAATCCCTCAGTCCCAGTGAAAAGCAGTATTGTGTGGTGGTTATAGCACATGCTCAGTTAAGAGGGACTATCTGGTGTAAAGTCTGGTGTTCTCTGCCTTGCTGTGTGATCCTGAATAAGTAGCTTGGTTTTCTTATCCAAGAAATAAATATAATGATATGACTTGATTCATAAACCTGTTGCTATATGGATCAAATGAATTGAATAAGGCCTAGCGTTTGGAAGGGGATAATAAATATTAGTTGATGTTGGTTGTGAAAATAACATGTTATTATTTTAACTGGGACAGCCTGGCTTCTAAGACTAGGCTCAGAGACCCAGGTAGAGCAAGGGACCTCCTTGAAGTTTGAGCTACCCTTTGGGACATCTCTTTCAATCAGTCCTTAAAAAATTTTTTTTAATCTTTTTTTCCCCACTTTTATTAAGTATAATTGGCATATATACAACTTTAAGGTATATTTTATATGCATCATGAAGTGATTATCACATTATGTTTAGTGAACATCCATCATCTTATATAGATACAAAACTAAAGAAATAGATAACATTTTTTCTTGTGATTGTAATTTAAAATTCGCTCTCATAACAACTTTCATATATAACTTACAGCAGTGTTAATTATATTTATCATTTTGTGCATTATATCTCTAGTACTTATTTATCTTTCTTGTGATTCAATATTTTACAGATTGTATTCCGTTTAAAGTTATAAAATATTGATTATATTCCTTGTGCTGTATAATATATCCTTGTAGCTTATTTATTTTATACATAGTAGTTTGTATCCCTTAGTCCCCTACCCCTGTCTTGCTCCTTCCCCACCAGTAACCACTGATCTGTTCTCTTTATATCTGTGAGTCTGTTTCTTTTACATCGTATTCAATCAGTGTTTTATTTTATTTGACCACAGCATGCGGCCTGTGAGAATCTTAGTTCCCTGACCAGGGATTGAACCTGGGTCCCTGGCAGTGGAAGCATGGCGTCCTAACCACTGGACCAGCAAGGAATTCCTTTATTTTTATTTTGCTTAAAATTTTTTTATTGTGGTAAGAACACTTAATATGAGATATACCCTCTTAACAAAATTTTAAGTGCATAATACATCATTGTTAACTACAAGCATGACATTGTACAGCAGGTTTCTAGAACTTATTCATCTTAGATGACGAAAACAAAACAGAGAATCCAGAAATAAAGCCACATAAATACAGTCAACTGGTTGACTGGGGCACCAAGGCTATGTAACAAACGGTGCTGGGAAAACTGGACATCCACATGCAAAAGAATGAAATTGTACTCTTAACTTAGATCGTACACCCAAAGCAACTCAAAATGGATAAAGATTTAACTGCAAGACCTGGAACTGTAAAACTCCTGGAAGAAAACAGAAGGGGAAAGCTTCATGGTGGTGGCTTGGCAATGATTTCTTGGATATGACAGCAGTAGACCTTATATTCCCACTCTGTCCCCAGGCCCCTGTGCCAGTGCAAAGAGTTTTCAGGCATGGAGGGCAGGGGGCTGCAGAGTGCCATGGTCAGACATGACTTTGACCCAGGCTTCTGCTATTTGCAATTTGTATGACGTTTTCTCATACAACTTTTCTCATCTGTACAATGTTGCTGTTGTTATTTAATTGCTCAGTCATGTCCAACTCTTTTGTGACCCCATGGACTGTAGTCTGCCAGGCTCCTCTGTTCCTGGGATTTTTCAGGCAAGAATACTGGAGTGGGTTGCCATTTCCTTCACCAGGGTATCTTCCTGACCCAGGGATTGAACCCCATGTCTCTTGCTTGGAAGGCGGATTCTTTACCACTAAGCCACCTGGGAAGCCCCCATCTGTACATTGGGGGTAAGTATTACCAGACATGTACTTGTGCTGATCAGTGCTTGCTGCCCCTGCTCAGAATCCAGGGGCCCAGGTCTGGTGCAGCCAGGCTCAGTGCCCCCTCTCGGTGCTGACCGCGTCCTGTAGTGCTCCTGGAACATTCTCAGCTATGTACCTACACGGGGAAGTTGAGGGACCCTCAATGTGCTGACTCATTTTCCGGGGCTCACCCAGCAGGGTCACCTCCTTAATTCCCCATGATGCCAGGACCAACATAGACACAGTCTGTTCTTCTGTTTTAAACTCCCGTTAATTCTTAGGCACTAACGAGGGCCTCTCAGCCCAGGAGGCTGATTAGAAGGGAAGAATTGAGTGGGACAATTAGGACGCAGAAGAAGGGAAGGACGGCGGGAGTCCTAATCCCCAAACAAGCTAGTGTGAGATCAGGCTTAACGTCAAATACGTCATCCGTCAAACAGTCATCCTCCGGCCACTTGGAGGCCAGTCCCCTGAGGTTCAGGTCAGGTGGCCTGATGTGGGTAATCACTTAGTTCTCTCCCTTAATGGCAAACAACAGACTAGGGATGAGGACTCTTGCACTTGGGTAATCTTGTAATTATGGTGTTGCATCTTTAAATGGCTCAGGGTAAACAGGATGCTGGAATTACGAAAGGTGTATAATAAATGTTTAAATTGATGATGACACCGAGGTTGCTCTAGGTGCTAGGAGGTCTCCGTCTTGACATGATTTAGCTTTATTACGGGTAGGTCTCTCTTATCTTTGGTTTAGAACATTCCTAGCAGTTTTCTAGTATTAAAGTTGTTAATTTAACATTTCCAAAAGCCCAGGGAATAAAGTTAGCTATTTCTCACATTCAGAAAAGAGAAGGCTTTTTTCTTTGAAAATATCGGAAGTTGAGAGTCATTATGATCTTGGAGGAGGAGCAGTGAGCAGTCCTGAAGAGAGATCTTAGCTCTCTGCCCAGGGACTGGACCTGTGTAGCTCAAGTGGTAAAGAATCTGCCTGCGATGCAGGAGACGTGGGAGACGTGGGTTCAATCCCTGGGTGGGGAAGATCCCTGGAGGAGGAAATGGCAGCCAACTCCAGTATTCTTGCCTGGGAAATCCCATGGACAGAGGAGCCTGCTGGGCTACAGTTCATGGAGTTGCAAAGAGTAGGACACAACTGGGAAAGGATTCACCTGGTTCACAAGCCTGGACGGAAATCAGGAGTCCTAACCTCCAGTCCAGCAGGGGCTAGAGATTAGAAGCAAAGTGACCCTGCCTCTTTTCCCGATTTGAAAGCAAGAATATTTAAGGAGGCAAAATTATAAAAACAGCTATGAATTTATTACTAGAGACACAGCACAAGTGAGCGAGTATGCAGAGAAGCAGTTTATTCTTTTGAGACAGAGGCAAGGCAGAGATGCACACCCAGAGAGGAATGAGGGTGTCCTGAATGAGGAGCGAAGTAAAGAGGTGATGTAAACCTCTTCTATAGGACAGTCCTTCCAGGGCTTTGTTTACCTTTGACCAATTATCTCCTCTTTCCACACCTGACTGGTCCTGGGATCCTCTCCAAGATGCATGCCCAACTTTTTTGCCGAGATGGATCCCATCACAGAGGCCTATGGATGCATGTCCACACTTGTTATTGGATAGGACCCCCTTCCTTTTTGACCCCCAAGAAGCATGTGCTTTCTGCACATATGCAGACAGGGAAGTCCTCCTTGACCTCAGGAGTGAGCGCCTTGTCTGTCTACTTCAGCAGAGCTCAGCTTCTGCCACTAGCTTTGTCCTTGGAGTGTCTGGGTGAGAACAAAGCTTCAGTTTTACTCCACTTGACAAACGCCAGCTGTCCAGTCCAGGAGCCCATGTATCTCCTACCTCGATTACCCTTTCCCCCTCAGTCTATACTGGCCATCTGACCTATGGGGCTGCCCATCATGGGGCAGAGGTGAAGCCGAGTGTGGTCCATGCAGCCAGACTCCCAAGTGAGTTCAAATCCCGACTTTTCACCTCCCGAGCTGTTTGACTCACGGGGTGACTAACTTCTCTGTGCCTCCGATTCTTCCCTGTACCAGGCACACAGAACCACATTCCTGACCTCAGGGAATTCCAAGATTCCATAGGACACTTTACTTAGAACAGTGCTTAGTATGTAAGAGCAATCGCACTGGTAGCTGCTGTTATTGACACCAATAATTAACATTAAAAGAGAAAATCAGATTTCTGAAATAAGTTTTTGGTTTTTTTTTTTTAAATAACCATACACTGAGCTTCAGTTTGAAAATAAAGAAGTGATTGGGCTGAAGAAAAGCCTCATCTGTGACAGACGGTTGGACACACACAACTATTTCAGGGCTTCTAGCAAGAGCAAAATTAATTTTCATGTAAGATGATTAAGCAGATGAAACAATTCTTGTGCAGTAAATGTGACTAAATACAGGTGTTGCCTCTCATACCTGAGCTCAGGTACACACCATTCTCTGCAGTGGCCCCTTTTGCTTGCTCTCAGAGCCTTTAAACATTTTTTTGCTGTCAAATGTATTTTAAAGAAGTCAAGAGGAGAGAAATAGCCTATTGTATTTGCAATTTTTCTTCCTTCATTACTGATGTTCCAAGGCTCCTTCTGGTATCATTTCTCATTTGTCTAAAGAACTTTCTGAAGCAATTATTTAGAGCAGATTGCTGACAATGAATCCCCCCTGGTTTTCCTTCATCTGAGAATAATTTTTAACAATGACTGGAATTTTATTTTTTATTTATTTGTTTATTTTTGGCTATGTTGGGTCTTCATTGCTGCATGTGAGCTTTCTTTAGTTGCAGAGTGTTGGGCACTCTCTAATTTCGGTTCATGGGCTTCTCACTGCGGTGGCTTCTCTTGTTCTGGAGCATTGCTCTAGGTGCATGGGCTGTAGTAGTTGGAGCATGCGGGCTCAGTAGCTGTGACTGGCTGGCTCTAGGGTGTGCAGGCTTCAGTACCTCAGAGTCTTTATATTTGAGCAGCGTGGATGCTTCCAAATGGTGGGTCTTTTGCCATCTTCCTTTTGGCTGAAATGGCTACAGTGAGGAGTGACACGGTGAGGAATCCACCGTGTGGGTTTGCAAGCGCAGGGGAGCCTCCTGCGAGCTGCAGAAACAGTGTGTATCTGAGGGTAGAGTTAATTATTCAAACCAATGAGGACCAACGAGAAAGTGAGCGAGGCAGCCAGCGGGCCAAGCGGGCCAGATCACAGATGCTGGATGCTGAGGCGCCCCTTGCACACCATCCTTGATGGAGTGGTCCATGTGTCTGCAGCTCTCTAGAATTATTTTATTGACTTACATCTCTGGAAAATGTAGCAGCCGGACTGCTTTTCCTGGGGGAGGTTTTTATCTTGGCTTTCAATTTTCACTAGTTAATGTACTGTCATTCACAACCAAGCAGAAACTCAAGAAATGGAATCTTTTATTCAACAGATAGTCACAGAGCCCTTTCCATGAGGCAGGTGCCATTCTGAGGACTGGGGACACGACAGGGTCATTCCAAAGCCTTGCTGTCGGGGAGAACATCCCCCTCGGATGCAGTCAACCTGGTGAAGAGGAAAAAATCCACTCATCCAGAAAGTGTAGATGCTTGTTGTGTACAAAAGAACAGCAATTAAAGGGGTGGGATGCTTTTGGGGTCAATGAAGAAATCAGTAGACTTGCTAAAAAAAGATCAATTTTAGGTTGACAGAAATGATGATCAGAAAGTAGAGAATTCCTATGGACCTTCGCTCCTCCCTACCCACAGTTTTCCCTATTACCTGTATCTTGCATTAGTGGATACTTCTGTCACAATTGATGTGCCCATGTTAATACATTATTATTATTTTTTATGGTCATTAGCTCACTAAATTTTATTTTTTATTGACATATAGTGATTTACAATGTTGTGTTGATTACTGCTATACAGAAAAATGATTCAGATATATATATATATATATATGTATGTATGTATTCCTTTTTTATATTCTTTTCCATTATGGTTTATCCCAGGATATTGAATAGAGTTCCCTGTTCTATACAGTAGGACCTCCTTGTTTATCCACTGATACATTAACTACAGTCCAGAGTTTACATGACAGTTCACTCTTCTTTTTTGACAGTTTACTGTTGATGTTGTACATTCTGTGAGTTTGGACAAATGTCTATGACATGTATCCACAATTATGGTCTCATACAGAGTGGTTTTACTGCCTTAAACATTCCCTGGGCTCTGCCTATTTATTCCTCCCTCCTTTCCCATGCCCTGACAACCACTGATCTTGATTTTCACCATAGTTTTTCCCTTTCCAGAATGTCATAGAGTTAGAATCATACAGTGAGTAGCCTTTTCAGATTTTTTTTCACTTACTAATATGCATTTAAGGTTCTTCTACCTCTTTTTGTAGCTTAATAGCTCATTTCATTTTTGCTGTTGCTGTTAAGTCACTAAGTCTTTGCGACCCCATGGACTGCAGCATGCCAGCCTCCCCATTCTCCACCATCTCCTGTAGTTGGCTCAAATTCATGTCCGTTGAGTCAGTGATGCTATCTAACCATCTCATCCTCTGTTACCCACTTTCTCCCTTTGCCTTCAATCTTTTCCAGCATCAGGGTATTTTCCAGTGAGTTGGCTCTTCATATCAGGTGGCCAAAGTATTGGAGCTTCAGCTTCAGCATTAGTCCTTCCAAGGAATATTCAGCATTGATTTCCTTTAGGATTGACTGGTTTGATCTCCTTGCAGTCCAAGGAACTCTCAAGAGTCTTCTGCAGCACCACAGCTCAAAAGCATCAGTTCTTCAGTGCTCAGCTTTCTTTATGGTCCAACTCTTAAATCCGTACATGACTAATGGAAAAACCATAGCTTTGACTATATGGACCTTTGTCAGCAAAGTGATGTCTCTGTTTTTTAATATACTGTTTAGGTTTGTCATAGCTTTCCTTCCAAGGAGCAAGCGTCTTTTAATTTCATATCAGTGTTGAATAATAACCCATTGTTGAGATGGACCACAGTTTGTTTATCCACCGAATACTGAAGGATATATTAGTTGCTTAGTTTAAGCAGATCCCAACAATGGAGATTCCAAAACAGGGCAGCTTTCCTATGTACTAATCTAGGAAGACCCTGGAGAAATCAGGCAGACAGAACATTGGGGGATGTCTATGTTTTGGATATAAATTGAGTAACTGACAAGTTATTCACCAAATGACATCTTGTAGCAAATAGACATTGGTGATGTCATCATACCAAGAAAGTTGGGGGTAGGTCTCAGGAATCTTTGTAATCCACAGTCACTAAATTTGCATGTTGCAAAACCTGATTTTCTCAACTATTTATCCAGTGCTCAAAACACTGACGAAATTCACCAAATAACTTTAAGAAAATCTTTAACATTTTATTACTGGAGTATAATTGCTTTATAATGTTGTGTTTCTACTGTACAACGAAGTGAATCATCTATATGTTTACATATGTCCTCTCCTTATTGAACCTCCCTCCCACTTTAAGAATCTTAATAACCAAAGTCACTAGAGCTGGTATGGTACAGGGTACTAGTAATTTGGACAGTCTTTCTTCCTGTTTTCATAAGCTGTACACTAAGAGATCCAAGTGTAGGTCAGAAGGTTTCTGGATGAATGACAAATTTAAAAAATACAGAAATAGCTAAAGGATATTTACACCAAGCTTCTATAGCTCCATCTTATTCTGTTATTCATTAGAGTTGCTTCTGATCAAGTCCTAGGAATCTTTTTCTCCCGGCAAACAGCACAGGGAATACATTAACAAACCCGTCATCTTCATTAATTTCAGAATTCCTTCTATGTGGCCCAAATCTTCTGTTCTAATTATGCTGCTCTTACTGTATTATACTACTTCCATTTTAATGAGACTGCTTCTTGAACTCAGTAATTTTGTAACTAATTACACCAAAATATTGTGCTTTCTTCAGTGTAATCTGCTATTTTATTCATTTGTTCTTTTCGTTCTTCTGTTCAACACATGGTTATTGTGCGTTTACTGTAATCCTGGCACCAGTCTCAGGGGACACAGTGGGGAATGAGATGATAAGAGGCCTGGCATTTTAATGGGGCCACAGAAGACTAACATTTTTAAATGGTGATGGAGGAGGGTAGATGCTGTGTGCTTTAGACTGGATGCCTTAGACGGCTTCAATGGGGAGGTGATGTCTGAACCAAGACCTGAAGACAGGAAGGGAATAGGGTGGGTAAAAATAGGAAGATTCAGTTCAGCAAAACGTCTCGGGGCAGAAATACAGTGGCTATGGAGTATGGAATCTTTTATTTATGCCACTACAAACACTTCTCTGGTTTCTGTTTTTCTGTTTCCTGCTCCATTGGTCTGGGTCTTGGAGTGAGGACGAGGCGGGGCAGAGTATTGCTGACTTTCTTCAGACACAGAGTATGCATGGGAGATAAACGTCTGTCATTTGAAGCCACTGACATTTGAGGGCTACTTGTTACTTCAGCATAACTGAGCCCATCCTGACTGATACACATTTCAAGGCCACACTGAAGCTGAAAACTTCATTCATTTGGTATTTCAATATATGTTTATGTAGCTTCTTTGGATGGACACTATGGGTGGCTTAGAATAACACAGAGAATATCGTAGGCATGGTCTTATCCTCATAGGGCTTACGGTCAGTTGGGAACAGAGGTCAGTAGGGGACAGAGGCCAGCTGGGGCAGGGGCCTGCTTGGGTTGCGGGTTTTCTACGGCAGTCAGCAGCAGCCTGTCCAGGAGGTGTAGAGAAGGTGGACTGTTGGTTAATGTGGAGCGGGGTCTTGCCAGGCTGATAGAGAACAGTGGGGGAAAAGCTTAGGATACAGTGACAGGAGGATAGTTTAAAGGGCAAAGTCCAAACTACATGGGTAAAGAAATGAATAGAGGAACAGACTTGTTGCAGGGTGGGACAGAGGAGAGAGAGGAGGGTGGGGAGTAGTAGGGCTTCATGTGGCTGAAACAAGGAAATCAGATGAAATGCAGGCTTTAAATCCTCAGGAAAAAATGACCAAGAAGCAGGGCTTCCCTGGTGGCTCAGATGGTAAAGAATCTGCCTGTAATATAGGAGACTTGGGTTTAATTCCTGAGTCAGGAAGATCCCCTTGGGGAAGGGAATGGCTACCCGCTCCAGTATTCTGGCTTGGAGAATGCTATGGACAGAGGAGCCTGGCTGGTTACAGTCCATGGGGTCGCAAAGAGTCAGACATGACTAGCAACTAACGCACTAGGAACAGTAGCAGGAATGAGAATAAAGCCACTACACCATTAGTTACGGTTCTTTGGGAACCCAGGAGTGGTTCATGTTGTCATATGACTGGGGTCTTCTCAGCTCTAAACATCAGACCATTCTCTGGATGCTATGACTTAATTAATGCTGTTATTTCCGGGTGTTGGAGCTCTCACTGCTATTGAGAGAATGCATGCAAAGCATTTCACAGTGCAAAACCTTTGATAGAGACGAACTCTTTCTCCTCTGACTTCATCACCCCTTCAGTTTATCTTGTCAATTCCCAAACATTTGCACCTTCTCTCTCTCTCTCCAAAGGTACACTCCTCTTGCAAGAGAACAGAGATGCTCCTCTCCTAAGAATCAGACTCCCACGTGGAGTTCCCTCTCGGTCTTTCATCTCATGGAGGATGTATTTGGGGTGGGGTGATTTGGAGGGGAGGAGAGTGATGGAGGAAGAGAAGGTGGTGTCCTGTAACACGATTCGTCGTCAAAACACACGTTTCGCCTGTGGCTGTGAAAGCCGTGTTCTTTTTATCTGCGTGACTCATTATGACAGATATGCCATGTGCCGAACAGTTCCCATTTGGAGATTGAATTACCATCCTATTCAGCTGACACAAAGCAGTTCCTGGCCGGCTCGGGCAGTCCATGAATAAGTAAATAGTCTTCCAGCTTGGTGCCGAGCATAAACATCGGAGGAGGCTTGGAGAGGCTGGCATCCACAGGGGATAGGAAGCTGGTGTTGCCTGGGGGCGTGGGCCCCAGGCTAGTCCATCTGATCCACTAGGGCACTGATCCCCAGCATCTTGTAAGTACCTGCTTTGTGGATGGGGAAGGGTCTGCTGGATTAATGAGATGTGGTTTAGACACAGAGGCAGGAAATTCACCCTCCTGGACTGGGCTGGCTCAGGACTGGAGAACTGCCTTCATGCGCTGAGACCCGGGAGAGGAATCTGCAGCTTCTGAGTAGCTTCTGAGTCTCTGATCATTCCCGGTTTCAAAGCCTTTGGGTCTTATTTGTGGCTTCAATTGTTGTTGCTACCCTCTGCACTTTGCTTCCCAATCTGTTCTCAGGCCAGCGTCAGGGTCGCAAGGATCCTCTGCACTCAGGGTCAGTTCACTGGGCAAATTGTGAGCAGGACACTTGGAATACACTGTGCCTCAGTACAGAAGGCAGCGGTTTAACTTGCTGCCGTGTGGAGCAGTTCTTATTTATTCACTCAACCTGACTCTCCCAGGAAATCTCTGCTCTGTTTGAAACCGTTTGGTTTTGCTTATTTGAGCATCACATAATGGGTGTTACAAACAGCACATACTTAGAGTTGCAGTGTCTTCAGTGGGCGTTTTTACCTTTGTTTTGTATTCAGTTTGGGAGCAGCACTTGCCAGTTCTTTAAGCCCAGTTCGTGAGACTGGGTTGAACACCGTGAAGGTTTCAGGTAATGAATATAATAAGAGAATGGATGTTATTGTAGTATTTTTATGTTGTGTGTGTATATATATATATATCCATTAAAATAATTTGTGTAAAATATCAAGAAGATAGTGCTGGCTGTAAGACCAGTGGATTCTTGTGTGTGTGTGTGTGTGTGTGTGTGTGTGTATCCTATGTGTTTTATTTATTTAGTTTTTATTTTATATCAGAGTATAGTTGACTTACAGTGTTGTGTTAGTTCCAAGTATACAGCAAAGTGATTTAGCTATGTATATATGTATATCTATTCCTTTTCTTATTCTTTTCCCATATAGGTTATTATTACTACTGAGACTTCCCTGTGCTAGACAATAGGTCCCTGATGATTATTTTATATATAGTGTGTATATGTTAGCCCCACATTCCTAATTTACCTCTCACCCACCTTTCTCCTTCAGAAACTGTAAGTTTGTTTTCTAAGAAGGTCAGTGGATTCTGTTCTGTTTTTTTTTTTCTATTTATTCTGGTAGTCAAGAGATAGATGAAATGAGTGGAGTGTGTTCTGAACATTAAGTAGCTAGAACTGGATTTTCTCTCATGGCAGAAGGATTTATTCTGCACTCTGTGATGAACATGTTTATAGGGCAAAGCAGGTGGGCAGTGTTTTCAGTTGCTTGGCATTTGGTAGCAGCAGTAAATTGTGCATTAATAAATCATTGCTTTTCTTTCCCTATCTGCTCCAGCAGCTCTGTTAATTAAAACTTTGTATGAAGTGATAGTTGAGCTGTACATCCAATTTTACTTCAGACTCATTAGACTTGGTTATGCACATCCCCTCAAAGGCATTATCTTGCTGGACCACTTTTGAATTAATAATAATCACACTTCACATAGAAGCATATAGAGGAGGTTTTCGTGCTTTGTAATCATTAACAAGCTCTCCAGTCAGCCTGGTGAGATGGAGAGACATTACAGCCACTTAGCCCCTATTAGGAGTGGGCCGGGGAAAAGGGGCAGGGGGCAGAAAGGTATCGAGGATGCAAGAAGACCCCAGAGCCCAGAGAGATTAAGGAAGAGAAGAGGTAAATTTACTTAACACACAGTTGTTGTTTAGTTGCTAAGTCATTCCGATTCTTTGCAACCGCATGGACCATAAGTCCACCAGGCTCCTCTGTCCATGGGATTTCCCAGGCAAAAATGCTGGAGTGGGTTGCCATTCCCTTCTCCAGGGTATCTTCCTGAGCCAGGGATCAAGCCCGCATTTCCTTCACTGGCAGGCAGATTCTTTACCTACTTGATCTTGATCTACTTGGGAAGCCCAGTTTGCTAAATGCATCGAGAGGCTAGGAATTATTGTCCTATTTTTTTTTTTTCTCTTTTGTAGAATTAGGAAGTATTTGCACAGCATGCAAGTTAACAGAGTTTCCTGTATTCTTTTTTTTTAATGTCATCTTTAACCATTCCCTAAGAGAGACATTCCAAGAAGTGGATTGTTGGAAGGCTTTGGTGGGTTTGTGTTCAGAGGGGTTGGTCAATACAGATGCAGTGCTTCTGTGATGGGATTCTCACTGGCGGTCTCTGTACTTTGATTCACTTTTTACTTGGCCCATTTGATTGTCTGTCGAGACCACCCTGTGTTCTCATGACTTAGTGATTGGTTTTGGAGCAAGATCCTGACAGCTTAGTGGATATCTGTGGGGCTAGTCAGTGATGGGCTCACTCCCATGGCAGGGAACTGAACATTTTGTCTTGAAAGCTCCAAATATCCCCATATGGAGGTATTTGCCCTTGAATGGATTGGTTTTTTTTTTTTTTTTTTTACCAAAATGATATTTCCAATCTCCTGCCTGGTTTAAGGGTGGTTGAGGAAGTGCCCAGCTACTCAGATCATGCTCATCATTTCCGCAGACAGCCTCTGTTAATTTCTCGTTTTTCAATATAGCGCTCCACTGCTGTGAGCTCTGCCTGCCTCTGTGTCCTGAGCTCTGCTGTCAACCCCTTCCAGGAAATAAACCTCCGATCTCCGGTCTAGACATTTTCCCCTTACATCTCCTTTGCACGTCATTCTAAATCTTATTAAAGTCTGGCTTGAATGCAAATGACACAAGCATGTCCTGGCCTCCCCTGTCAGAATCTGGTCCTGGAGGGACCCAGTCTTATTGATGTGTGGGTCTGACAACCGCCAGGAACTCCATAGGTACTCAGAAGGGGGTTGCTATATTGAAATAAACTGAATTTTGGTCATGAGAGGGGCTGGGACCGGGAACCCTTTGCTGCAGGGCTGCAATGCGTGCACCTGGACACTCCTCTCCTGGAGCAACAAAATACAAAGAAACTGTATGTGACTACAAATAACTGCGCATGCCCCATTGGGGCAAATTCTGAACAAAGGATACAAAAAGACCAAAACACCCAACTGACACCCCTAAAGAGCCTGAGGCAAAAGCAGGCTCCTGGGCATGCCCCCTGCAGTAACACCTGCAAAAGCAGGGGCAAAAACCTAAGCCATCCCTCCAGCCTGAGCCCCGGACACGATTCCTACCCTCACCCTAAATAAGGGACCAGCTGGCCCCCCACCTCGGGGAGTGAGCAAGCAAGGGAACCTGGTGTTTGTTTTTGCTCCATCCTGCTACAGCAGAGGCCACTAATAAAGCCTTGCCTGAATTTCTTGTCTGGCTTCTGATCCGTTTCTGTTGATCGGGGAAGAGCAAGAACCCTGGTCAGTATTGGTCATATGAATTTTCAATTCCAAATTCCAGGCTAAAGCCCAACTTTATGTTAGTTCTTCTCTTGTCCACGCTGCTTCCTTTGAACCCGAGGCACTCTGGAGCCTTTGAATGACACCTGAGATAATTCAGTACATCATCTTATTCTGTGATTCTAAGAAGTTTACAGACACTTCATTAACAAAATAAGAGGGAAGTAAAATAACTTCTGTTTTTTTTCATGATTGTTTATGTCAACCTGAAGGTATACTGAAATAGGGGAATTTCTGTTTTTAAGTATATAAGAGCAAGATGGGAATTCTCCCAAGAGTTTGCAACATGCAGCATACTCGTTGGCTTTATATATTGATTTTTATTCATTAATTTGACCTACAGTGACACCTCTTATCATCCATGGGCATCAGTCATGTTGATATAATTAAGGACATGTATAGAGCAGGTCTGGATGATGACTTGGGTCTCTGTTCTGTCCCTCTTGCCATCAGCTGGTGGCATGTCACAGTTATACAAAAAGGGATAATTAACCCTGCACACAATTTCTCATGTCACATTCGGGGACTTGGAATTCTACTCAAAGAGTCGTGAAAGCCTAGTGTTGGGGTGTGTGCATATTTTTGCATTGTTCCACACCAGAATGTTTGGGTGATGGGAAGGGAAAGTGTCAAGCTGGGAAGATCATGAGTTAAGCCTCAGCCGTGTCACTTACTTAAGCCCCCAGGGCTATAAACTAGAAAATGACAACATGTTCTCTGACTTTGCCTGCATTGTGGGCACAGAGGAAGGTGAAAGAGGCAGAAAAGCCAACTTACAAGCCATTCTTTGTCATAGAAGATGATACACTTCTTCCTACAGTTTAGAAGGGACCCTTCAGACTAGAAGCCTGTGAGTCTAGAAGACCCATTTGATCAGACCCAAGCTTTGGAAGATTCACTTGGCAATTTCTCGCTTTGTGTCCTGAGACCAGGAACCCGGCAGTGGAGCTTTGTGCTGAGTTGTCCTTACTTCCACTGGAGGCTTTACTCCCTGTCTCATTCAGGGCTGTGTCCAGTCTCTTATTTAAGGATCTATTCAAGACATGTTTATCAAGGTTTATCAAGGACTTGTTTATCAAGGACTTGCCTGGTGGTCTAGTGGTTAATAATCCTCCTTCCAGTGCAGGGGGATGTGGGTTTGATCCCTGGTCTGGGAAGTAAGATCCCACATGCCTCGGAGCAGCTAAGCCCATAGGCTGCAGCTGCGGAGCCTGCACACCATGACTAGAAGGAAACCCAGGCCCTGCAATGAAGACCCAAGTGCCGCAACTAAGACCTAATGCAGCCAGACAAGTAAGTATTTTTTGAAAGGCCACCTGTATGTCAGTTAGTTGAGGAGGTCAGAACTGTGACCAAAACAAGTGTCTGTGCCCTTGTGGAGACAGCAGTGTCATGGGGGATGGCAGTGCAAAGGTCCTGGGGCAAGAAGCAACTTGATGCATGAGGTGTGTTTTTGTGGACACAGATGGGGAAATGGTGGAGACAGGCAGCTCATTTAGGACCTTATAGGTTGTGTTGTGATAAAGATTTTAAGTTTTTTTAAAAAATTATATATTTATTTGGCTGCATTGGGTTTTAGTTTCACCACACGAGAAAGAAGCGCTGACATATATACACTATGATGTATAAAATAGCTAGCTAGTGGGAAGCCGCTGTATAACACAGGGAGCCCAGCCTGATGCTCTGTGACAACCTAGAGGGTGGGATGCGGGGAGGATAGGGAGGCTCAACAGGGAGGGGATATATGAATATAGATAAAATTATGGCTGATTCGCATTGTTGTGTGGCAGAAACCAACACAATTCTGAGTATAACGCAGAAGGTGAACCAGCCGGGGCTTGGCTTTGGGGGTTGCTTTTGATAGAAATGGGAAGATCCCCTGGAGAAGGAAATGACAACCTGCTCCAGTATTCTTGCCTGGGAGATCCAATGGACAGAGAAGCCTGGTGGGCCACAGTCCATGGGGTTGCAAAAGAGTTGGACACAACTGAGTGACTGAGCATACATTATACTTGATAGAAATAAATGGATCAGAATCTTTTATTCCAGTAAACATTATGGTTGGGAGTTAATGGTGCTGATCGAGGTGGTGCTGGGCATGGTCAGGTGGAGGTGATGACACTGATGGTATTGATGATCATGATGGTGACGGTATTGTTGATGGTGCTGGTGATGGTGGGAATGGACCCAGCCAGTTTGTGTTTGTTAGAAATTCACACCCGATCCTGTGATTTCTATATTCTGTGTTCATTTCCTCTGGCAGGAGACATAAAGAGTCTACGTGAAACTCAGCTGTTTCAGATATAGGATATACACTTGGTAACCATCCATTTCCCATCACTCTAGAGCCCCAAACTCCCATCATTTAATTAGTAAAGGCAGGGTTCTTGAAGATGGGAGGATGCCTGGACAATATTCCAAACCCTTTATCTTTCATTGTAATCAATCTGAGAGTATCTGTTTCTTCAATGGATATCATTTATAAGAAGAGGCATTGGTCTACAATGCCCTCGACAGACACATTTTGTCATTAGGGACACTTTCCTAGAGGATGTGTCTCAATTGAGTGAGGCGGGTTATTATTTGTGGGTAATTTTTTTGAGTTCATTGATTTTCTGTATCCTGGGGGACCCAGAAGTTACAGAGTTCTCTTAGGGGTAGCAGGCAGGTTATTTTGGGATCTTATTACTTGATGCTTTTTAACTTTGGTCATTCAGGGGTTGAAAGCTGCAGAGCAGAGTGATGTGCATGTGTGTGAAGCTTTCCTATATTTGGAATGGGCTGATCTTTTTTTTTCCTGATAGATTGTTGGCTGCTTGGAATTGCAGATGCATCATTACGTTATTGCATTTAAATTTAGCTCTTGTTCTCACTTTGGAAGGGAATGGAATGTTTGAATTATTTCACCGTGAAGGGAAAGCAATTAGAAAAATAGATCCTCGTGACTTATCGAAATAGGAGGTCTAAGCAGCGAGTTTCAAAGGGGGCTGCATATTTGACTCAGAGGAGGAGGCTCTTGTGGATACCTTCAATGTGGAGCAAATTAAAATGTCCTTAAACACACCTTGATGATCACTAAGGTTTAAGCTCTTTGAGGGCAGCATATGTATCAGCCTGTCATGATCATTATTTTCAATAGGATTGTATCCATTCTTTTAAATAGGGGCCAGGGCCCCTCTGTGTAAATAAAACATGAAAATGTTTATTCCTAGACCCAAGATAGAGAAATTATGTCATCAACAACACTTTCACAGAGGCTGTGAATATATGGATACGTGGAAACATCTTAAACATCTTTATCAGATTTCAAGGTCAAGAGATGCTTCTAGAAGTCACATTTTACAGAGGTGTGTAAAGTTAAAAGTCTCCTGTATAACTTTCACATCCTTGATCCCCGTCAATTACTATTGATTACTATTAACAATTCAGAGGTTAAAGTGTCTGCCTGCAATGCGGGAGACCAGGGTTCGATCTCTGGATCGGGAAGATCCCCTGGAGAAGGAAATGGCAACCCACTCCAGTATTCTTGCCTGGAGAATCTCATGGAGAAGCCTGGTGGGCTACAGTCCACGGGGTCGCAAAGAGTCGGACACGACTGAGCGACTTCACTTCAGAATTTTCAGACCCTTTCTTGTCCATCTACATTCACAAATATATACAAATATACATGCCTTGATATACAGATGTCTATGTACATGCAAAATGGGATATGTACATATGTGTGCATCCATGACTCAGGCAGGAAATTGGTATGTTCACGGTAAAACTCAAGTGTCTTTGATTCTCTCCCTTTCACCAATCTTACTACGGTCATCAGTTTCGTCTTTCTGGACCTTTTTCTACATGTAATTGTGTGTGTGTGGAGAGTCTAACAACCCGACTCTGTACACTGTAGGTGTTTCAGTCAATGTTTGCTGAACCCAGGAATCGTTGGGAGGAAGTGGACCCGGTGGTCCACTGGCACTTGGGCTGCACATATGTTCGTTTATTCTACCTCATTGATAAGTTGCATCATTCTTGCCTCCTGGAGTTGGCTGTCTGTTTATTCAATGCCATGAGCTCTTCTCTGCCTCTGTAGAGAATTTTGGTGACTGTCAGCCTGGGGAAAAAAATGAAAGTGTTAGTTACTCAGTCGTGTCCAACTCTTTGTGACTCCATGGACGGTAATCCACCAGGCTCCTCTGTCCATGGAATTCTCCAGGCGAGAATACTGAAGTTGGTAGCCATTTCCTTCTCAAGGGGATCTTCCTGACCCAGGGATCAAACCCAGGTTTCCTGCATTGCAGGCAGATTCTTTACCATTTGAGCCACCAGGGAAGCCTGGAGAAGACATATCCTAAATCTGTCGGTCAACCCAGTATTTGCAGAGTGCTCTATAGGTAACCTCATAGACAAAGACATTCAGCAAAGCCCAGATACAGTCATAGTGTTACTGGGAAAAAATAGAATTCTTTATTAAAAATTTTATTTATTAAAAACTCTTAAATATTAAAAATTATTTAAAAATTTATTAAAAATAACTAGCACCTTAGACAATGGTTTCATGATAGTAATATAAATTTCCTCTTTTCTCAGGAGATAAATCTGTACCTTTCATCTTTATTAGGTTAATTATTTCATGGTCAACCAATACATTTTTCAATCATTATATTATGCAGGTTTCAAATGTATAGCATATAACCGAGCAAGTGTATTCACTACAGAGTGGTCACCACTCTGAATATGGTTACCATCCTTCATCATATAGTTGACCTTCTTCTTCACATATTTTACCCTCTTTCCAACCCCCTTCCCCTCTGGTAGCAACTAATCTGATCTCTGTACCTATGAGTTTGTTCTTATTTTTTTAGATTTCACAAATTAGTGAAATCACATGTTATTTGTCTTTTTGCACCTCAGTTATTTCACTAAGCATAATGCCCTCAAGGTCCATTCACGTTGTCACAGATGGCAGGATTGCATTCTTTTTGTGGCTGAGTAATATTCCATTGTGTACATATACCGTATCTTCTTTATCTATTCACCTGTTTATGGGCACTTAGGTTGTTTCTGTATCTTGGCTATCGTATTTATCTTCTTAGATTCATGTTTTTACATTCTTTGAATAAATTCCCAGAAGTGGAATAGCTCGATCACATGATAGTTCTATTGTTAATTTTTTGAGAATCTCCAAACTGTTTTCCGAGGTTGCTACGTCAATTTACATTCGCACCAATGGTGTGCAAAATTTCCCGTTTCTCCACATCTTCTCCAGCGTTTGTTACTTCTGGGCCTTTTGATGATAGTCACTCGGACAGGTGTGAACCTGGATGGTCACAGGCAAAAGAAAGAATTGGAGCACTGTCCTTTCCTAGACATAAACATTAACTCAAAATGGATTAACGACTTGAATATAAAACCTGAAAGCATAACATTCCTAGAAGCAGACACAAATGGTACCCTCACTGATACCAGTCTAAGTGATGTTTTTGTGGGTCTCACTCCACAGTCAGGGGCAACAAGAACCAAAATAAACAGCGGGGACTACCTCAAACTAAAAAGGCTCTGCACAATAAAGGAAACCATGATCAAACCCCAAAGGCAACCTACCGAATGGGAGAATATATTAACAAATTATGTATCTGATCATGATTAATAACCAAAATATATAAAGAACTCAGGAAGCTCAATAACAAAAAACAATCTGATTTTAAAAATGGGGAAAGGACCTAAATAGACATTTTTTTTACCCAAAAGACATACAGATGGCCAAGAGGCACATGAAAAGATGCTCAGCATCACTAATCATCAAGGAAATGCAAATCAGAACCACAATGAGATAAAGTTACCTTTTTCAATATCTTAGTGCCCATAAGACACATATGCTTGTTTAAGGAAAAGGAGCAGTTATCAGGTGAGACACAGAAATGGCAAAATCTGTGATGTTGGGGGAAGCAAGTTTCCTCCAACCTTGAGAGCTGCAAGGGGCTCCTGTGCTCCAAGACCAAACCAGATACTATCTTTAGCCTATACTCCTTGCAGGTTCTGGGGTCTCGCTTTTGGTTGGGGCCTTAGGACAGACTGTCTCAGTGTAATGTCATTTGTGCGGAAATGCCTAGTTAAAACAGCTCTTAATGTCATTACTCTTCATGACTAAGGCAATTATGTATTTTAAATTCCATTTTGCTTGTTTCTTTTTAAATAGGCAAGTCAGAATGGAATGGGCTCTGTTGATACTGAAGTTCAGTGCTAATTACAGTCACATGATTGTTAGTGCTGTCCTGGGCTTGCCAGGAAGTGCCCATGATGATGGCGTGCCATCTACACCCCGAGTCATGTCCCTCCATTTGCCTGCAAGGGCAATAAAAAGCAAAAGAGAGTACAAATGTGTTTGGCAAGGGCTTCAGAAATTGCTGTGAAACTCAGGCTCTCAGCTACAGCATATGGGTCTTGATAGCATCTGTTTCACTCTGATCTCTTGGCAAACCCAGACCCTGGAAGGTAGCTAATATGCTCCTTTTGTCCTGCAGAAAGAGAAACAATGCTGCAGATGTGGCTGTACTCTCAGAAAAGTCCTTGGGGCCTTGCCATATACTATGCTATTGTGTTTATCAGGACTCTTTTGCTTGTAAATGACAGAAAACTGGCTCAAACTAGCTTAAGCAAAAAGGGGAGTTAATTGACTGGTATAATTGATGAGAGCATAGCAACTGGCTTCAGGAACGGCTTGATCCAGGAGCTCAAACAATGTTTTGGGTTTCTGAGCCAGTTTCCTCTGTGTTGTCTTCAGTTTTAATCAGTCCCTTAACCATGCACTTAGGGTTCATAGGCCTAGTGTTATTTCCTCATTGACTTGACATCTCTAAAATTAGGCTTAAAAAGGCAACAGAACTTTGCATTATCATTTCTTGGGCTCTATATTTTTCACCTATGAGGGGGATTCACCCAAATTCTACCATTTAACACTCTTCTTTCAAAAGATCCATTTCCTGAAGCCTTGTGATCAGGATCAAGAGTTTTCAAGATCAGCTAAAGTACTTCCCCATAGTAGCGTGACCATGCTCCCCAGGAGACTAGGGGGAAAAATTCACTTAATCCTTCACTGGAAGACCACCTCTTCCTCCCTACAGAGATGTGCTTCTGCATTTGCAGGGCTCTCCATCTGGCCAGATCTCCTGGCCTGTGACTCACCTCCCCATTGCTAACAAAACTATGCCGTAGAGCACTGACAGTGGTCCAAGTCCCACCATGAGTTACAGGTTTGTCAGTTTCCCTGTGTTCACCATGGCTGTGTGGGATGGCCCACTCTGGATCACTTGTTGTTGCCATTCAGTTGCTAAGTTGTGTCCAGCTCTTTGCGATCCCATGGACTGTAGCACAACAGGCTTCCTTGTCCTTCACTATCTCCTGGAGTTTTCTCAAACTCGTGTCCATTGAGTCAGTGATGCTACCTAAACATTTCATCCTCTGTTACCCACTTCTCCTCCCCTTAATCTTTCCTAGCATCAGGGTCTTTTTCAATGAGTCAGCTCTTCACATCAGGTGGCCAAAGAATTGGAGCTTTAGCTTCAGCATCAGTCCTTCCAATGAATGTTCAGGGTTGATTTCCTTTAGGATTGACTGGTTTGATCTCCTTGCAGTCCAAGGGACTCTCAAGAGTCTTCTCTAGCACCACAATTTGAAATCATCAATTCTTCGGCGCTCAGCCTTCTTTATGGAGCAACCCTCACATCTGTCCATAGCTAATGGAAAAACCATAGCTTTGATTATATAGACCTTTGTCGGCAAAGTGATGTCTCTGGTTTTTTTTTTTTTTTAATTTTATTTTATTTTTAAACTTTACAATATTGTATTAGTTTTGTTAATACAACTATCTAGGTTTGTCATGGAGAAGGCAATGGCACCCCACTCCAGTACTCTTGCCTGGAAAATCCCATGGACGGAAGAGCCTGGTAGGCTGCAGTCCATGGGGTCGCTAAGAGTCGGACACGACTGAGCGACTTCACTTTCACTTTTCAGTTTCATGCATTGGAGAAGGAAATGGCAACCCACTCCAGTGTTCTTGCCTGGAGAATCCCAGGGACGGGGGAGCCTGGTGGGCTGCCGTCTATGGGGTCACACAGAGTCGGACATGACTGAAGCGACTTAGCAGCAGCAGCAGCAGCAGCAGGTTTGTCATAGCTTTCCTTCCTAGAAACAAGCATCTTTTAATTTCATGACTGCAGTCATCATCTGTAGTGATTTTAGAGCCCCCCCAAAATAAAAGCTGTCACTGTTTTCACTTTTTCCCCAGAAGTGATGGGACCAGATGCCATGATCTTCGTTTTTTGAATGCTGAGTTTTAAGGCAGCTTTTTCATTCTCCTCTTTCACTTTCATCAAGAGACTCTTTAGGTTTTCTTTGCTTTCTGCCATAAGCGTGGTATCATCTGTGTATCTGAGATTGTTGATATTTCTCCTGGCAATCTTGATTTCAGCTTGCACTTCATCCAACCCTGCATTTCACATGATACACTCTGCATATAAGTTAAATAAGCAGGGTGACAATGTACAGCCTTGACATACTCCATTCCTGATTTGGAACCAGTCTGTTGTTCTATGTCCAGTTCTAACTGTTGCTTCTTGACCTGCATACAGATTTCTCAGGAGGCAGATAAGGTGGTCTGGTATTCCCATCTCTTGAATAATTTTCCACAGTTTGTTGTGATCTACACAGTCAAAGGCTTTGGTGTAATCAATAAAGCAGAAGTAGATGTTTTTCTGGAATTCTTTTGCTTTTTCTATGATCCAACAGATGTTGACAATTTGATATCTGGTTCCTCTGCCTTTTCTAAAACCAGCTTGGACATCTGGAAATTCACAGTTCACGTGCTGTTGAAGCCTGGCTTGGAGAATTTTGAGCATTACTTTACCAGTGTGTGAGATGAGTGCAATTGTGCGTAGTTTGAGCACTCTTTTGCTTTGCTTTCTTTGGAATTGGAATGAAAGCTGACCTTTTCCAGTCCTGTGGCCACTGCTGAGTTTTCCAAATTTGCTCCTATATTGAGTGCAGCACTTTCACAGCATCATCTTTTAGGATTGGAAATAGCTCAACTGGAATTCCATCACCTCGCCTAGCTTTGCTCGTAGTGATGCTTCTTATGGCCCACTTGACTTCACATTCCAGGACGTCTAGCTCTAGGTGAGTGATCACACCTTCGTGGTTATCTGGGTCATGAAGGTCTGGGTCTGTTGTTTTAGCCACCGTGATTGTGACACTTTGTTATGATGGCCCCAGCAAACTGATATAAGGTCTTTTTTTTTAAGTTTTTAAAATTTAGTTTTTAATTAAAAAATTAAACTCCAATTGTTTTACAATGTTGTGTTAGTTTCTGCTGTACAACAAGGTGAATCAGCTATATGTATACCTATATCTCCTCCCTCTTGAGCCTGCCTCCCGCCTCCCCATTCTACCCCGTAGGTCATCAAAGAGCACTGAGCTGAGAAAGTAGCACTGATGTATGTACACTACCATGTGTAAGATATATAGCTAGTGGGAAGCTGCTCTATAGCACTGGGAATTCAGCTCAGTGCTCTGTGATGAAAGGTTTTGAATTCTGGTATCCTAATTCTGGTAATCTTAAGAAGAGGCATTGCCTGGAAGAATTGATGGAAAGGAGAGGACCTGGGAATCTAAATAGTGGTGTCCATGGATGGGCCCTCAGGATGAACCCACTAGGATGACTCTGATGCAGCCCCTGGTTTTGGTGTTTGGGTGTCTCTGCTCGAGATGTAAAGTCAGGAGATATCCCGCCCGGTGTCTTTTTGTTCCTGGTGGTTAGAGGGACGTGCGTGCATGCTCAGTTGTGTCTGACTCTCTATGACCCCATGGACTGTAGCCTGCCAGGCTCCTCTGTCCATGGGATTATCCCAGCAAGAATACTGGAGTGGGTTGCCATTTCCTTTTCCAAGGGATCTTCCCAACACAGGGATTGAGCCCGTGTCTCCTGAGGCTCCTGCTTTGGCAGGTGGATTCTTAACCACTGAGCCACCCAGGGAAGCCTGTGGTTGGAGGGGGCTGGATGCCAAATGCTTGCCATTCTCACCAGACCATATTCAAAGTGAAGCTGAGTGCTTTGGCCAGAAGAAAGGCGAGCACAGTTTCCACCATCCTTTATGTCCTTTGCTATTTGGATCCCAGAGCCTCTTTCTCCTTTCCTGCATTGAATCGTCGTGCTGGTGGGCACATCCCAGGGAAACGCTGCCCTGCCATGGGCATCCATGAGCAGGGTCCTTAACGCCTCCATGAGCCTGCTGGAATGGTGGCTTTGCCTAGTGTGAGGTTATGGTGACTCCCAAGTTCAAATGGCCAAGGACAGTGTCCTGTCTGCACGGGGCCACCTCTCCATGAACGCTGCCCAGTCAGCTTGCTTAGCCTTTAAGCATCTTCGACTTGCTCCTCTCCAGCCAGGTCTCACCCCCATCACCAATTAGTAACCAGGCAACAGAGCCTTTGCCACTGGCAAACACTATCAACAGAGAGCGGCCAGCTGCCCAAAGGAAATGGAAAAGCTTTGGGTTCCGAGAGGAGATTGATAAGGGAACATTATCACAGGTAGGAGCTTAATGTTTAACCTGTGGCCATGGACTAAGTCTGGTTCCCATGACGACACGGCTTTGTCAGATTAAGGCTACCTATGAGTCAGTCACTATGGAAAGCAGCAGAGACTCACATAAAAATATCCCAGGCTGTTTATTCAGAACTGTGGCTTCTGAAGTCTCTACTTGATTTAGTTCCTTGTTTGATGAGAGCTGCTAACTAGCAGGCAGACGCTCCACTCTGTAAGCTGGGCAGTTTTAGATTTCTTTGAATTTTTTTGTCTTTCTGACTTCACTTTGTGTGACAGTCTCTAGGTCCATCCACGTCTTTACAAATGACCCCATTTTGTTCCTTTTTATAGCTGAGTAATATTCCATTGTATATATGTACCACATCTTCTTTATTCATTCCTCTGTTGATGGACATTTGGGTTGCTTCCATGTCCTGGCTATTTCTGAGTTTTAGACAAAGACCCATCTCTGATCAAAGTCTGGGCTGTCGTTCAGACTTCCTTCCTTCATCGCTCCCTCCCTCCCCTTTCCCTCCCCTCCTTCTCTCCCTCTCCCCCCATTCCCTTCCCTCCTTACCTCCCTCCCTCTCTTCCTAAATGGGCTGTGCACTACATTCTTAGCAAGATCACTGTACAGTTGAATGTGACTGAAAGATCTCTTTTCCATTCTTTTCATGTGCAGTCTTACATTTGCTTTCTGTTGCTGTAATTTTGACTTCAAGGTTATTTACATTACAAAGCTATTAAAAAAAACATTTCCATCTCAATGCTTTTGAAGGAGGCATTTTGCCTGAATTTCTTTTTGAAATTCCATCAGTTGCCTGTATGCTCATTCAAATGTGGCCACGCAGTATAAAAAGGTGCAAGAGCCCTGGGAGCAGGCAGAGCCAGGTAGAGAGGAGGTGACACAGTCCATTGGGATGATAGAGTGGGAGTCCTTCCCACCTGTTGAACAGATCCTACACCAGAAGGTTGAAGGAGGGAGGGAAAAAGGACTGAGAATGAAAAGGACTTGATCTTTTTTATCATTACCAAGAGAGACAGGTGTGAAGGGGAGGCAAGTCCAGATGTATTTAATATAGACTCAGGTGAGGCTCGGTTTGTTTTATCACGAATATATCCAGCTCATTCCTCTTTCTCCTTTGCCTTGAGTCTGACTTTCCTCAGAGGAGCAAGATGGTAGCTGTAATGGGTTGAATTCAGTTCCCACAAAAGATATGTTCCAATCCTAACCCCTGCTACCTGTGAATATAAGCTTATTTGAAAATGGAGTCCTTGCTGATGTAATGAAGACGTAGATTAGGATAAAGTCATACTGGATTAGTTCAGTTCAATTCAGTTGCTCAGTCGTGTCCGACTCTTTGCGACCCCGTGGACTGCAGCACGTTGGACCTCCCTGTCCAGGCAGGTCAGGTGGTCCGGTATTCTCATCTCTTTCAGAATTTTCCACAGTTTATTGTGATCCACACAGTCAAAGGCTTTGGCGTAGTAATAAAGCAGAAATAGATGTTTTTCTGGAACTCTCTTGCTTTTTCAATGATCCAGTGGATGTTGGCAATTTGATCTCTGGTTCCTCTGCCTTTTCTAAAACCAACTTGATTAAAATTTTGATTTTCTAAAACCAGATTGATTCTAAAACCATACTGGATTAGGGTGAGCCCTAAAAATCCAGTGACTTGGTATCTTTTTAGATACCAAGAAGACAGTGTGAAGACCAGAGATACAGTATCTTTCTCTATTCAAATGGTTAGTACAGAGAAGATGGACTTTCCAAATTCAAACAATGGTGTTTTAGTCACAGATTTCTTCAGTTTCAAGTTAATGAAGAGTCCACTCAGTCTGATTAAAGCAAAATAGGATATTTATTGAGAGAAGGGCTTCAGGCATGGGTAGATCCGGGGGCTGAAGCAATGTCATTAGGATTTAGTTTCTATCTCCTGTCCCACCTTTCTTCTGCACCAGCTTCATCTCAGCAGGATCTTTCCATGTGGTGGTACCAGCAGCTCTAGGCTTTCTCTTTTCCTAGGATTTATTTTCCTAGGATTCCTAGGACTTATCCCTAAGTGGGATAAAAGGGACCTGCCTCTGCCTGATAGTTCAACAGGAATCCCAAGATTGTCTCTGATGGGAACATCTCAGCAATCAACCTGAGACATCATCTATTCCTTCACAATTATTTGCCTAAGGATAGGTGGCACTTTGACCAGATCTGGGTCATGTGCCTGCCCTGGACTGAATAGGAGAGCAGTCATTTCCCAGAGAGAAAGTGGAATACTATAACTAGAAGAATGGGGAATGGATATAGAGAAAGCAAAGCATGTTTTTCATAAAGACATTATGGGCCAGGGTGATCCAGGAGGACTTCCTGGAGGAGGAAGACCAGTGGCCCTGGGGGAGAGGCTGGATTCATGGAGGCAGAGGGAAGAATTCAAAAGCAAAGTATACTCTTCATAAAGACATTGTGGGCTAGGGTGATCAAGTAAGGCTTCCTGGAGGAGGAAGACCAGTGGCCCTGGGAGAGAGGCTGGATTCATAGAGGCAGAGGGAACAATTAAATTAATCAAACTTTGTCCAGTGCTTCTGCTCTGTGTACTATGGAAGATTTTGGAATGAGTAAGACATGAACTAGCCACTGCAAGAATCTGATATTCTGAGATGATAATGTGTGCTCATGAAAGTGGTAATTAGCCATGTTAGCCATCCAGGCAAAACATGAGAAGAAAATGTTATAGATATTAGACCATGGAGTTGGAAACCTACAAGTTTGGAAGAGAGATAACTGGGTTCATTAGTTTATAAATATTTACCTGAGAGAATCACCACCTTTCTGATTTTTGTGCTATCTGCTTGGTAATGTTACTATTACTTATAATACTATTATTTTTAAAAATTAATATACTGTGTAAATGTATTTGGAAAAAAAAACCTTTTCATTACTAGATTAAGTGGAAAATCCTGCTAGAAATAAAAGGTAAAAGTAGTCAAATACAGAAAAACAACACTGTTATCCAAATCCAGCTAAATTCTGAGGACTAGCTGAGCCTTTAAACCTGACACTTATTCACACTGACTCCAACAGGAAGATGACCAAGTATTACAGAGGTGTAAAGAAGACATTCTGGGGCTTCTCTGGTGGCTTAGATGGTAAAGAATCTGCCTGCAATGCAGGAGATCCAGGTTCATTCCCTGAGTGGGGAAGATCCCCTGGAGGAGGGCATGGCAACCCACTCCAGTATTCTGGCCTGGAGAATTCCATGAACAGTGGAGCCTGACAGGCTACAGTCCATGGGGTCGCAGAGTTGGACACAACTGAGCAACTAGAACACACACACACTCACACACACACTCACACATACATAAAGAAGACATTTTAGCACCCAAAGGAGGCTTTGTCATTGAAAAAAAATACTAAAATAGAATATTAAATTGATGATGATTCTATGATTTATAAATCAATGACTAATGAAATGCCTGACACATCTGTACCTGAAAACACCTTGGGTTCCGTGAAGGACCCTCCTGTGTGGGGTCTGGCAGATTGGAAAGCAGTGGCAAGGTGAATGAATCAAAGATTAAAAATCAAAGGTTCATCTTTTCAGTAGAATTCATGTGGAATTCTTTTTATTCTCTTGTGGCAATTACACCAATGGGGAAATGCCCTCAGTAAGAAACTGGGCTCTTGGTTCCAGAGGTAGTGGTTTCATCAGGTTCCAAAGCCAGGTAGGAAGGGAAGGTCAGCCTCTTGCTGGCCATCTGTCAGCGGCGGTAGGCTGACTCTTGTTTCAGCCAGAGTCTTGGTAAAGCAACGTAGGAGGCTCTTGGCCCTTTTAGCAGGGAGGTTATATCTGCTCTGTGGCTTCCTTGGTGGCTCAGTGGTAAAGAATCTGCCTGCAATGCAGGAGCCTCAGGAGATACAGGTTCAGTCCCTGGGTTGGGAAAATCCCCTGGAGAAGGACATGGCAACCCACTCCAGTATTCTTGCCTGGAGAATCCCACGGACAGAGGAGCCCGGTAGGCTACAGTCCATGGGGTTGCAAAGAGTCGGACACGACTGAAGCAACTGAGCATGTACACATGTATCTCTGCTCTGACACTCATAACCCAGTGCCTTCTGTCCCCAGAGTCTGCAGATGGACCCAAGTTCTGAACTAACAGGAGGTACTTCAATTAAATTATTTCAGCAGACCAGGAATAGCTTAGTTGTCTGGGCAACTTGGATATGGTGTCCAATGGGAAAAAAAAGCCTTTGCATGAATCAACTGATTTGCAGACGTCTGTGTGTTTTTTTTAAAGAGTTCTAAGATATTTCAGAAGTGTAATTCTAAGAAGCTCCTGGCATGCATGCATGCATGCTAAGTCACTTCAGTTGTGTCCGACTCTTTGCGACCCTATGGACGGTAGCCCACCAGCCGCCTCTGTCCATGGGATTAACCAGGCAAGAATGTTGGAGTGGGTTACCATACCCTTCTCCAGGGATCAGACCTGGTCTCTTATGTCTCCTGCATTGGCAGTCAGGTTCTTTACCACTAGCGCCACCTGGGAAGTCTGTGTTAATGATACTTTCCAAGCCTGTTAGCAGTGCGTTTGTCCATAATCATATCAGTGATGGGGCTTCATATAGTGTCTAATAATCATCTGTGCCTCCTGTGTAATCAGCACTTCATGCTTCCCATTAATTACATTCACTCCTGGTTTAAGCAGGTTAACACAGAAAGGCCTTCTCAGAGAAAATGGGGTTCAAATGTTACATATGGTAGTTACCCTTTTAAGAAAATGTATCGTAGGGTCTCTCATCTCACTCCATGGGTGGGGCCCTAGTTATGGTCTCTAATGTGGAGATCAGTTATTGGAGGGGCATTAGAAGGTCCTCTCTTTATTTCTGCAGAGATGGATTCATGGAAAAAGAGAGCACCTAGCCAGAGGGGAGAAGGAGGCTCCTAGGTCTGCATTTCATGCAAAGTGGAGAAAAGGTATTCTGGCCCATGCCTGTGTTCTTCTGGGAGGAATGAGCCTTGATTGGGGGGTGATGTCATAGATGTGGCATAGTGGTTTGTTGACTGCCTATTCGGCTCTGTTACCCTTTCCATCAGCTGACTCCCCCTCCCCACCCTGACTCTAAGGAAAGAACATGTGACCTTGGCCAGGAGTGGTTGCATTCTGTCTCTCTGGCCACTTTCAGATCTCTATGTGTGGCCTCAGCTAGTCCAATCAGAGTGGCTTTGGGGAATGTGGTTGCCATGCTGTCATAAAGATATTCTCCTTTTTCTACTGGCTGTGGACAAGAAAGCTTGAAACACTTGGGCCTATTAGCTCTCAGCTTAGAATCAGAGTTAGATGTTGAAGACAGACTCAGGGAAGGCACCCCAGACACTGGAATCACGCTGGGCAGTATCATTCAATCCACTTGATCTACCCCTACCTGAAGCCCTTCTCATGGCTCTTTGAAAGCTAAGTTATTCTAACCAACATGTATGATACTCCCTGACCTCTTGCCCATGGCCCACATTGCTGATTTTTTGTGGTACTCTTTTCTGCCGAGCCTGGTCCCAGTCTCCAAACCCTCCTCAATGCCATCAAATAAAAGCATTAAAGAAAGCTGGTGTGAGGTGGAACCTACTTGTCATTTTTGCCTAGAGATGCAATTGGCTTGTGCTTAGAGCCTTGTGACCAGAGCTTTTATGGAACCTCCCAGCTCATGTCCTAGGTCAGTGTTCTCTATGGAAAAGAAAAGTGATCTAGGTAAAAGAAACCATTTGGATGCAGAAACACCTGGGTTTAAATCCTGACTCCATCACCTACCTGCTATTGAATGTGGGCCTATGCTTAATTTCACTAAACTTTCCCATCTCTGTGTGTTTAACCAGGATGAGAGCTTTTGCACTTATCTCAGAGGAGCTGTTTGTGAGGGTTAAATGCCCTGAAGATTGGTAAGGTCTCGGCACCAGGCTTGGTTCCACAGGAGGGGCTCAGAACAGTTCGCCATGAGGTTTGAGGTGGGAGGTAGGTTCTAGAAAAATAGGAGATAGGACACAGCCTCTCTGCCGTGGGATGCAGTGAATTCCATGAGAACAAATAGGCACCAGCATGCCAGCTTCAGACTAGCAGCTGACACCATGTCTGGGGACCAGTGGTCCACATGCATTTCCTCACTTGGCTTTGGCCATGTTCTGCATGACTTCCGCACTGGAAAATAAAGCTGCCTCTCCTTTGCTTCTCCCTTTGGCCCTGCTTCCTTCCAGGTCAAGCTTGCTGCTTCACAGGGATGCAAGAGAGGAGAGCTTCTCTGTACTTGGGAAAAGGCCCAGGGGCTCTGCGCTGGCCATGTCTTAGGACATTCACAGCTTCCCGCCATCCACAGGCTCTGCCCTGTATGAACTGGAATGGACAGTTCCTTAACTTCTGTCTGTCTGAGTCATCACTTCCAGGAAGAGTATCTGGTGCATTGTAGGAACTTAGTAGATATTTGTTGATTGGTTGAGTGGCTTTTCCTGTGCCTCAGTTTCCTTGGATGTCGAATGGGTTTAACACTAATATCCATCTTGCACACAGGTGTGAGGACAAGAGTGGGCACTCAGTAAAGGGTATTCAGGTGATTCTACACCAGCCCCAAGCCATGAACCCTCCTGAAGATGGTGAGACCAAAGAGAAGGCAGTAAGGGGAGGGACATAAATGGGGCCAAGGGGAGAGAAAAAGAGAAAGAAGAAGGAAGAGAAAGAGGGGAAGAAGAAAGGAGGGAGAGAGATGGGAAAGGAACAGATGAGGGTGTGGAGAGGTGAGGGAGAGAGAGGGAACAAGGTGGAGGAAAGAGACAGGGAGCAGCCAGAGACAGAGGTGTGTGCGTGTGCGTACATGTGTGTGTGTGTGCGTGTGTATGTGTGTGTGCGTATGCGCGCATGTGTGTGCGTGCGCATGAGCATACGTGTGTGTGTGGTCCTCTGCAATGTCTAATCTGGAACAAGATACCTTGGACAGCTCCTCTCCTGGCCGGTGAGCGGTGTGCAGAGTACGGTAGTCCGTAACAGGAGACAGCCTTTGCTCGTGGACACAGAGCACCGGATCTGTAGGTTCCTTTAAAAATTCAAGATGTTTGTGGAGTGTGTGCCTGCTCCTGCTTCACCTTCCTGCTGGGCAGGAATATTGCTGCCTGACCAAACTGAGGAAGCAATCACCTTTGGAGCAGAAGGATCCAGGCATCTAGCGGTCAGGCGTGTTCACACAGGTAGCAAACCTCTGCACCCAGCTTGTCTGGATGGACTAACGGCTCTACAGTCCTGCTGGCAGAGGTTCGAAGCCTTTGCCTGTCTCCACAGGGAGATGCCCGCCAATGTTCATGAAAAATAGTGCTTCTTGTATTTATTAGATCTTTTTTTTCAGCTCTCTCCCCTAGATTTCTCACATCACACACCTCGTGCCCAGATAATCAAGGTGGGTCCCTACACACCTTTCTCTCTTCTGTAGAATCAAACACCAATGCCTATACACCCACATTCAGGCCTTTCTGGGTTTTGTCAGTTGCCCTGTGTGTAACTTTTTCTATAACTTGTTTTACTCCTGAATAATTTTTTGTGCCAACGTATACATTTCTAACTCATTATTTTGAATGTGCTTTATCACAGTCCATGGTATGGATACACCACAGTTACATTCCCGCCCCCCTCCCCCCGCTTTATGGGGATATCATGGAAATATAACATTGTCGATATATGATACACCACAGTTTTATTCAACTGTTGTATTAAAAGACATTTCACTTTTTTTTTTTTTTGCCTTTACAGGGTTATCATAAAGATCCTCTGGATATATTCTTGTGATTTTTACTTTAAGGAATCCATTTTTAGGAATTTGTGGATCAGAATATGTCTATGTTCTTTTAAATTATACCTCTGCCTGATGGTTTTCCAAAAAGACTGTAGGAATTGACCTTCCTACCAGTTATAGGTGGAGTGTCATACTCCTACACTCCCCAGCACTGAGGATTATCACTCTTTCATCTTTTTCAAATCTGCGTGAGAAGCATCGTGCTGTTTAGCACGTGTGTAGTGTTTCACCATCAGTTTGTTTCCATTGTTCATTTCATTGATAGCTCCCTGACTATGAAAATGAAAGTGAAGTCGCTTAGTTGTGTCCGACTCTTTGCGACCCCATGGACTGTAGCCTACCAGGCTCCTCAGTCCATGCAAAATTACTGTAGTGGGTTGCCTTTTCCTTCTCCAGGGGATCTTCCCAACCCAGGGATCGAACCCGGGTCTCCCACATTGCAGGCAGACGCTTTACCATCTGAGCCACCAGAGAAGCCCATGACTATAGGTGTTTATTAATCATTGAGTTTTCCTGCTCTGGGACATCTTAAGAGTCTTTGACCTTCAGAGTCCTGAGTTGCGGAAAAGACCGTCTTGGCAGCCTGAACAGCAGGAAGGAGATGTGCTCGGAGTCAGAGTCCTGTGGTCCTGTAGTGGGTTTGGGGCAGCAGGGCAGGGGGACCACGAGTCAGGAGGGGTCAGGAGATTCCTTTGACACTGCCCCCTCATTCTTCTCCCCAGGGGTGACTCACTTACCTCTTTCTTTTTTAAAAAAAAATATTTTTATTTATTTGACTATACCGGGTCTTAGTTGTGGCATGTGGGATCTAGTTCCCAGACCAGGGATAGAACCCAGGCCCCCTGCATTGGGAACATGGAGTCTCAGTCACTGGACCACCAGGGAAGTCCCACTTACGTCTTTATTTATGGAGTGGGCACAAACGTTTGTTTTTCTCACTTCAAGTCAGAGCAGCTACGTGGGGCTGTGTTGCCATGTACAAAGTGTTTCAGAAGTTCATGTGCAGACTTGACTGGTACAATGGTCAGGTTTGGCTGCAGGCAGAGCTTTGCAAAACTGCCTTCAGGAATCAGGTCCTGCCTTTACACCGCTTCCTTTAAAGGCTTTCTACCCTGGTCTTAGTTGTCTTGTTTAAATGATGCCTTAAAATTATTTTGAAAACACCCCTTTTTTTCCATAATGTACCCAGGAGTAGCTACTGTTCCTCCTGCTTTTGCCAAAATGCAGTTAGGTTCTGGGCTAGAATGAATGACTCTAGGAGGGAAAGAAAGGGAGAGAGAGAGACAGAGACAGACAAACAGAAAGAGAGACAGAGAAGATGAACAAACAGAGACAGTGAGAGACAGGCAGGCAGAGAGAAACAAAGAGTCACAGAGTCAGGGATGAAGAGAAACACCTCTGAGCACACAAATCTCTGTGTAACTGATGTGAGGCTGGGGGTCAGGGTCCGTCAATGCCACGGAGAGAGGTCACAGCTGAGGGGGGCTGGCCATGCTCACTGGGCGAGGCGAGGCCTGCAGCAAGATGGAGAGTGAGGCTTCTCCCCAGAGGCACCTGCCGTCTAGCTCTTGTAGAAAGCAAGATGACAGTCGATGCGTAAAATAAAAATGTGCCTCTATTAACAGCTGCGTGGAAGAGGGACCTGGACAGGGTCCCCGACTGGCCGAAGCCGGTTCTGGGTGGGCCAAGCCGATGATGCCGTCCAGCGATCGGGCCTGTGTTTCCGTGTCCCCTCACCCCACCTGGCACATGGGCTTGGCCTGCCGTGAAGCAGAGGCTGAAACCTGCTGTGGTCTGGGAGCCGTGGTGTGGTCAGGAGGAGGGCTCCCGTCCTGGCCCCAAGGCTGCCGTCTTGGCAAAGTCTGCTAGCCAAGCTGGCCCTTGGCTGGCATCTGGCATCTTGGATTTCCAAAGGGTTTTCATTGTTCCCCAGCTGACCAGGGTGGGTTGCTGTGTCCAGACTTGTTTGTGCAAGCTATCTCATTGATGCAGACACCTGTTTTCCCCTGGGAGTCTGGAATTCTGGTCCATCCCAGACAGAGGTGCCTATGTGACCAGTTCCCAGTGAACCCTGGGCTCTGGGTCTCTACACGCTGTCACAGTCTGATGCTGCAGGAATTGTTTGTCCTGCGGGATTCCCCAGGAGACAATTCTGGATACTCTCTCCTAGTCCCCCACACCCCACCCTAGTGCGCTTTCCCTTTGCTGGTTCTGCTTCGTGTCCTTTGCTGTCTTAAATCATCATCCTGAGCACGACTGTGTCCTGAGTCCCATGATTGCCACTCTAAATATCTGTCTCCCTGGGGGGTGGTCTCAGGGACCCTGACCCAGAGCTGCTTTCATTCACTGAGAGCTGATCACACAGTTTGGATCAGGGATTCATGCAAAGCAGAGCAGATCATTCACTGTGACCTTCCCATCTTACCTGAGGGTTTGTCCAAACCAAGAAGATGGAAAAGAATGGGGGGAAAGGTGGCACCTGATGAAAAAGCCAAAATAATGTTTTAAAAGTCATTTACATGCACACATATAGCTGATTCACTTCGCTGTACAGCAGAAACTAGCACAACACTGTAAACAAGTTTACTTCAGTAAATTAAAAAGAGAGAGAAAAAAGTCCTTTAAGTGGAGATGAAAAAAGCAGACTTTCCCTGGCTAACGGGAACATGCCTTGGGCCACACTGAGACCTCTCTGGCCACTTTTCTCCTGGTCTGTGGAAGGTGAGGTCAGTGAGGCTCACAGGTGACTCTGTTCCCCATGCTAGGCAGACCCGCAGGCCATCCCAGGAGGTGCGATGTCTTCAGGCCTCTTCACAGGCTCAGAGATGTGCCAGTGCACCATGCCACCCGGGCAGCGTGACATGTCCTGGTCACCGCCCTCTCAAACTGTCCCCACGAACATCCAGATCACCACAGGTCCCATGGCTGAACTAAACTGGAGATGGCTTCTCAGAGGACGCACTGGACTGGCTGTGGGTACAATTTGCTGTTCAGTCCCTCAGTCGTGTCCCACTCTTTGCGACTCCATGGACTGTAGCACATCAGGCTTTCCTGTCCTTCTGCATTTCCTGGAGCTTGCTCAAACTCATGTCCATCGAGTTGGTGATGCCATCCAACCATCTCATCCTCTGTCGTATCCTTCTCCTCCTGCCATCAATCTTTCCCAGTATCAGGGTCTTTTCCAGTGAGTCGGCTCTTCGCATCAGGTGGCCAAAGTATTGGTGCAAAACAGCATCCAATCCCCGTTTCCCCAACCTTCTACTCAAGGAGCCTCCCCTCCATCTGGAGTTGTCTGTTGGAGTTCCGGGCATGACAGAGAACATGACAACCCAAGCATTTGAGCATCTCCTGCCAAGGCAGCAGCTGGACCCAGGTTCTATGTCCTGCTTGCCAGGCAACCACTCCTTGTCAACTGCACGATGAACAGGATTTCAGACAAGAATACACGACTTTCTATCATGTGTGGCTGGGGCTGGAAGAGAGCTGTTGGAGGAGAAACTGATCAGATTGCAGCTGCAGATGAGGGACCTTCTAAATCAAGTCTCTGTAAACCTTCTGAACTTCCCTCAGCCCTCACACTGCGTTCAGTCCATTCTGTAGGGGATGCCTTCAGGGCCAGGTCGCTTAAAGTCCATAATTTCTACCTGCAACCTGTATCTGACAGGTAGCATCTTCCATCCTAGGACCATAAGGACTGTTGATGATAAATAAAGCACCCTGGATGTCCGGTCTTCAGGTGGAGTGAAAGGTTAATGGTTCAGGAAGACAGTCCTGTGATTTCTCATGTGTCACAGGCTGTAACCCAAAGAGACTGAGGGAGGGACACAGAAGTGAACCCAAGAGGAGGTGGTGACTCCATGAAAGTCAAGGAGTGACATGAGAATCCTGGGAGAAGTTGGCACAGATGCTTATTGACTGGGGGCAGCGGGGCGGATCCTGGAAGCCCTGACTTTCCTGGATCCCGCAGTGCTGAGAAGTGATGCTGGCAAAATCCCAGGGTGGCTGGTGGTGCTGGGGCTTTAGAAGCTGAGTATAAGCTCCATTCCTTGGTTTCCTGGCTTGTGAAGTGTTTGGATCCATGACCCCCAAGGCGCTTTTTGTTGAACCTTCTGCATCAATCAGGTTAGAGCCTTTAGAACAAAGTGAACAAACTCTAAACAGTCATCTGTCAGCTAGGATTTCTAACAGATGCGTATTTCTGAAGCATCATAGGTATCCTAGTGGTGGTGCATGATTGACACTGAATTTAGAGGAGGCAAGACTTTTTGTTTAATGAGTCACAAATGTGTATTAATACTGTCTGGTAGAGTGCTAGAAAATGTTACTTTGTTGTTACCCTTTTGTTTTTGCTTATCAAAAAGACAGGAGTTCACTGATTTAAAAATCTAAATATATGCAAGCACAAAGAGATAACCAGAGCAGAGCTCTAAAACGTGACTTGCAGGAGGAGGGGGAGCTGGTTAGGGACTCCAGCATGAGAGGAACGATGTATCAGCAGGGCATTTGATGTTTTCCGCCCAATGGAAAGGCAGGGAGCCAGATCCTAATCCAGCCTTGAAAAGGCAGCCGAAGTAGACTTGTTCCTTCCCTGGATGGCTGGGGGTGAGAACCAGGTGAGTCCCACACCCAAGCTGCAGCACTGACCTTGCGTCCAACAACAATGGCCAGCAGAGGGGTAGCTCTTTCCCTCTGCAGTCTGACTTCCTTCTCCTCCCAGAAGCACTCCCCCAGCTCTAGCTGGGGTCCCACCCAACAAACTTCTAGGCTTCAGATTGCCCTCTCCAACCCCAGAGGGACCCAATCATACCAAGTGGCCTGGCCTGGAAAGTCTCTTTGACCTGCAAGGTTGAAACTTCCCTGAAATACCCAGACACCAGGGTAGCCAGAAGGTTGCTTGCAAACGGCTGGTGGATTGTGATTGCGTGACCCCAGGTGGGGCTGGTTCACTCAGGACCATAGAAATGATGCTCCTGAGATGTATCACTGCATCTCTGCATCCCTGCCTGGCATCCCACCTCTCCTCCTAAAGGGCCTTGGTTCCCGCTGTATCTCATCTCTTCCCCCTGTGTGTACAGCTTTAGTTATCGCTGTACAGGTAGCTCATCCACCCACTGGAGAAACTAGTTTTCTAGAGGTTCTTTTTGCCAGATTTTTCTGTTTCCCACCCAGGTACTGGGGCAGGGGGTGGGGCTTGATATGTAAGCTTGACCAAGTGGGTGCTTTTGTTTGGAACTCTGAATCTTTGTGGATGGCGTAAGGGGAAAAGTCAACAGTTGGAGAACGTTTATTTCAATAGCAAGTTCCTGGGTTGGGGGATAGGAACTTTCTAGCAGTTACAAAACTGCCAAAAAAGCAGGGGCCGCCCTCTGCTTCCTGAGCCTGGTTCTCCAACCTTTCTTTTTGTTAAAATACAATTTTTAAAGATTACACTCCATTTCTAGTTATAGTAAGTCCACACATACAAACCTTCAAGTTGCAAACTTTCGAAGATACAAACTTGCATCGGGTTCCAGCAAGGAACCAGAACCTGTGTTCCATCAACATCAGGCGTGAGTGATATTGCAGCTTGTCCTCCGTCTCCTATTGCTGACCATCCTTCAGCTCTACCATCTCCCACCTCCACTCCCTCCTCCAGTCAGTAACTCTTCTTGCCTGTTTACTTGATGCCAGCCCCTGGATGCCAGTTGTCGGACTGTATTATTGTACTTTTCAAGGTCCTCTACTGTAAGATTAAATTTTTCCTTATTGTTTTTATGTATGTATTATTTGTTTGAAAAGTATTATAAACCTATTATGGTATAGTACTATATAGCCTATTGTGTTAGTTGGGTACCTAGGCTAGCTTTGTTGGACTTAATAAATTGGGCATATGAATACACTCTCAAAACAGAATTCGTTCGTATGTAGGGGACTTACTATATTATAAAATATTGGCTATATTCCCCGTTTTGCATAATACATCCTTGTAGGCTATCTTCCATTTTTTTCTTTCATCTCCTGTGTGTTCCCACTTCCTCCCCATAAAGCCCCTTGCTAATGAAGTCAGCCACAGTTTGGTTTCTTTTCTGTTGCTTGCACCCAGTATAGAGCCTAAGCTGCTGGAATGGTGGTGCTTCATTTCGGTCAGAGTTGAGACAAGAGGCCAGAAGGGAGTGAACGCAGCCCTGGCTGGGTGGGTTCCTCGGCAGGCTCCCCTGCCCGGCTGCCCTGTGCTGTCTGATCAGGGCATCCTCCTTGCTGGGGAATTGCCTGTGTCTGACTCACTCTGAGGCTGAGCTTGGAGAAACAGTCACCTATAAGGATGACTTAAAGAGCTGGTGTTTTCATACCTCTTGCAAAGAAACTCACAGGAGATGATCAAAGCATCATGAATAAGCAATGTGTTCATGTTGAGTGTGTGGAAACATGGTCTTGGTCTGAAAACGTTGCAGAAATCCTGTGAAAGAAATCTACAAGTGCTCGGAGGTGACGATTAGCTGGGGCTGTGTGTGGTGAATGTGAGGAAGTCAATCAAATGGGTGATACCGTCTATCAGATATAATCCTGACTGGCTGGTACATTGTGATCTGAGCCCATGCTATCATCTGGAGAGCTCTTTCTCTCTCTTTAGAAGGAGCGTGGTCAGCCCCTTCAGGAGAATTTTTTAGGTGCTCAAATGCTCTGCACGTGCTTGTCACAGGATGTGAACCACATTGATGTAGAGACGCTAAACCTGGCTGAGGAGCCTCATCTCAGCAACTGCGGCTGGTAACTTGGGACAAGCCGGGTTTCCACGAAAGAATCGGAGTCCTTTGTCATGGTGACTTGGACTCTCTCCTGTAGCCATTCGCTTCAGTTGCTTCAGTTGTGTCCAACTCTGTGTGACCCCATAGATGGCAGCCCACCAGGCTCCCCAGTCCCTGGGATTCTCCAGGCAAGAACACTGGAGTGGGTTGCCATTTCCTCCTCCAATGCATGAAAGTGAAAAGTGAAAGTGAAGTCACTCAGTCATGTCCGACTCTTTGCGTCCCCATGGACTGCAGCCCACCATGCTCCCCCGTCCATGGGATTTTCCAGGCAAGAGCACTGGAGTGGGTTGCCATTGCCTGTAGCCATTACATATTTTATTTTTGACTTCGCTTAAGCAAAAGTCATCCTTTTGCACCGGGACAAAGGTCTGTCCAGGTCGTGATTTGAAACTGAGAAATATTGATAGGTTCTAGACTGTCTCAAGTTCATAGTCTGTAGCTTGCTGTGAAGATATTCATTTTCACAGGCACACTTTGAGATAAGGTTTGGCCGAAAGCCACCAACAAACAGTCTTGCTATGAAAGAGAAGACACTTAGTGGAATTCCTTTTGGAAATGACTCCCTCAGCCTCTGCCTCTCCAATCCACACTCCTCCCCAAACCTGCCACAGCCGTGAAAGCCTGCTTTTGTGGATGGAGCTAAGAAGCTATGCAAATGAATGAATCCTTCCTACGAGCCATCTTGGGCATCTCCGGAAATGCAGATCTTCCTTTCTTGCGACCTCTTCTGGGCAATTAGTGGTGGAAACATTGTGAAATCGTGGCTCTCTCAAGAAATCAACATTCTCAGGATTATTTTTCTTTATCACTGTCGTTAATTTTTTTTTTTTTTTTAAAGAAAAGTGTAGAGGAGAAAATAACACATGTGGAATTCCCATCACAGAGATTCCCAAAAGCTATATTTTAGTGTATTTGCTTGCAGTTATTATTTTTTTAATTAATTTTGTTTTTTTTTTTTGGCTATACCTGGCACCTTGCAAGTTCCCAGACTAGAGATTGAACCCAGGCCATGGCAGTGAAAGCTCAAAATCCTAACCACTAGGCCACCAGGGAACTCCCGCCTCCAGTTATTTGTGTTGTCTATACTTTTAAATAGTCACACATTGCCCTGGCTTTTTGAAACTTTTTTCTAAAAAATCTAGTTACCTGTGCTATGCAGTAGGACCTTGTTGTTTATCAACTTTTTCTCTTTTTAAAAATGTGAAGTACAGTTGATTTAGAATGTTGTGTTATTTTCAGATATACAGCAAATTGATTCATATATATATATATATATATATATATATATATATTCAGATTCTTTTCCATTATAGGTTATTACGATATATTGTGTATAGTTCCCTGTGCTATACAGTAGGACCTTGTTGGTTATGGATATTATATATAGTGGCATATATATATATTAATATATATTGATCCCAAATTTCTTAAACTTTTGCTTATGAAAATTTTCATCCATACTGAGAAATTCAAAGCATAGTACAATCACCCCTAGCAGACACACCATGTAGATGCAATCATTTTAAAAACTGTCACATTTGGTAGTCTGCTTGTCTATCTATATGCTTATCTATCAATCTATCATCTATTTTGAATGAACTAATTCAAAGATACAGATATGGTGCCACTTCTTGACTTTATTATGTATCATCCTAAAGTAAGATTATTTCCAAAATGACCATAATATCATGCTCATATCTAAAACTTCCATCATTCTCCAATATTACCTAATATCCAGCCCATATTCAAAAGTTCTTAGTTGTTTCTAGGATATATTTTTATCCCTTAAAAAAATTAAACTAGGATCCAATCCAACTTTACATGTTATATTGACTGCTATGAATTTTTAGTCTTTTAGTTGAAAACACTTTTTCCTACAGACCATTGATTTATTGAAAAGACCAGATCAATTGTACGTTTTGCCTTTCAAAGTAAATCAAGCATAATGAATAAAGCTAAATTCCTCTTTAATTTATAGAGTCACCTCAATATCCACCCCAAACCCTAGATGCATCCACTATGTTATTAGGATATTGAATATCCTTCCAAATTTTAAAATGAAAGTGAAAGTCACTCAATCATGTCTGACTCTTTGTGATCCCATGGACTATACAGTCCATGGAATTCTCCAGGCCAGAATACTGGAGTGGGTAGCCATTCCCTTCTCCAGGGGATCTTCACAACCCAGGGATCGAACCCAGGTCTCTCACATTGCAGGCAAATTCTTTACCAGCTGAACCACAAGGGAGGCCCAATTTTAAGATACAGTTTTACATATATCTAGGGACCTACATCTCTAGAACCATCTATCTCCTTGGAAAATATATGGTGTTTTTTAAATGTAGATTTTTTCATAGATACATCACACTGGGCATGTGATTCCTTATGCTGCTATTCTCACCCTGCCTTACTTTTGGGAGATGTATTGGGGTTGATGAAATGTCCTTATTCATCTCAGTATTGGGTTTTGCCATTTTCTGTGATGGACATTCTTATGCATCTCCCTTCACACAGCTATGATGGCTGTAAGAGTTGGTATTTGGGCCGTGCCTGGTGCAGAATGACTGTAAATGCACATGAAGCTTTGCTCACCTCCCTCTGTACAGCCCAGTTGCTGAGGACCCCTGCCTGAAACAAAGACAGGAAGCTCTGGAGACCTTTCTTGGCCAGAGGCTACAGTAATAAAGTGCTGCCTCTTTAACCCATGTCCTTGATGTTGTATGTGGCTGAAAGGATCACTGCAAGCTTCTGTAGGGGCTTCACTAGTGGCTCAGTGGTAAAGAATCCACCTGCAATGCAAGAGACATAAGAGATGCGGGTTCGATCCCTGGGTTGGGAAGATCCCCTGGAGGAGGGCCTGGCAACCCACTCCAGTACTCTTGCCTGGAGAATCCCATGGACAGGGCAGCCTGGTGGGGCTATAGTCCTTAGGGTCGCACAGAGTTGGACATGTCTGAAGTGACTTCATGCATGCAAACTTCTGTAGGGATTATGTCATACTTATTTGCATACTGAACACATAGTAGCCGCTATTGGTTAAATATTTAACTGAATTAATTAATGTTTCTCCAAAGAGGGGCTTTCTGAACAACAGGATCCAGTTCTCTGATCTTCCCCTTTGGGACTCAGGGCTGTGGAGTATGTTTTTGAGGAAGCAGATCAATAACTGTATCCCTGGTTCCACAGGCATAAAGAACCCAGGATGAATCATGAGTGACTTTGAAGATAAGCACTGTGTGTGTGCTGGGAGATAATTGTATTTCAGAGCTCATAAACCTCTCCCCAAACACCGAGGCCTCTAGACTGGGCTAAACGATGCCTGGGAGCTCAGCACCACTGTCATAACAAAACTCAATTAAGGCATCAAGCTGAAAGCCAGGCTGGACAGTAAATTAATTTTTAATCCATGGATATCACGCACTTTTCAGCATGATGGATGTGCAACAACCCAGCGGCTGCCAATCCAACAGGAAATAAAATAGATAATCACATTCGCCACAGTGGGTCTGTCTCTCCCCAACCTTAGCATGAGTGGTGGCCCTGGGACTCCAGGCAGCTGGGAGGGTTTGTCTGAGCCACTCAAGGTCAAGAATCCTGGTGACTTGAGCTCATTCTGTTCAGGTAGTGATCTTAATGAATGCTAGTGGTTCTCCTAGTTAGTTAAACCACATAGTGAATTGGCTCTGACAGTAAGAGGGTTTTGTTTGTATTGTTTGTCGCTAAATTGTATCTCTTTTGCAACCCCGTGAACTGTAGCCCTCCAGGCTCCTTTGTCCATGGGATTTCCAAGGCAAGAATACTGGAGTGGGTTGCCTTTTCTTACTCCAGGGGATCTTCCCGACCCAGGGATTGAACGCCAGTCTCTTGCATTGTAGGCAGATTTGTTACCATCTGAGCCACCAGAGAAGCCCCATTAAGAGTGTTGCTGCTGCTGCTGCTGCTGCTAAGTTGCTTCAGTCGTGTCCGACTCTGTGTGACCCCATAGATGGCAGCCCACGAGGCTCCCCCATCCCTGGGATTCTCCAGGCAAGAACACTGGAGTGGGTTGCCATTTCTTTCTCCAATGCATGAAACTGAAGAGTGAAAGTGAAGTCGCTGAGTCTTGTCCGACTCTTAGCGACCCCAGGGACTGCGGCCCACCAGGCTCCTCTGTCCATGGGATTTTCCAGGCAAGAGTGCTGGAGTGGGGTGCCATTAAGAGTGTTACCCAAACCTAATTCCAAAACAGACTTATCATTCAGTGAAAGGCATGAGTGCCCACCCAGGGGAGTCTGGTTTTGCAGTAAATGTCTGGGTCAGGTTCTGGCAGGAAATGAAGGACCCATTCAACTAGGGTTTTAGAGAGACCACAGTGGCTATTTATAGATGTGTGGGCATGGTTAGGAGACCCAGTAGGAGGCGGTGATACAGGCAGGATCTGGCAACAATAGGGGGCTGTTATCATCCATAAACTCCAAGGGGGAGAAGCAGCCATGGAACAGCTTGGCTGACTCCTGTAGCTGAAGAAGGGGTCATCTGACAGAAATTGTGGCCATGAAAAGAAGAAACTTTCTCCAGGACCATGGAAAGCAAGCAGGCTCAGAGGAATAAGAACTCTGATCTTTCTTTCTGACCACCCAGTGATTGCCTGCTAGTCCTCCTGTGACTGAATCCAGCCAGATGGATGCCATAGGATAAGGAAGCCAGCCAAGTGATGGAGCCCCGGAGGTCAGCTCCCCATCCCAAGGCATAGGGCAGAGTGGAGGACAGAATGGGAGTGAAAGGAGAATCATTCATAGAGTAGGTCATATACCAATATGTGAGTGGAACCAGAATCCTACTGTTAGCAGATTCTTTCCAAAAATGTCTGTAAAAATATTTCCTGTCCCACCTGCTCTTCTGCAGTGTGACCAGTCCCTCCATGTCCAGAGTTGGAGACCATTTTTCCAGCCCTGGAATCCAGTGAATCCTGTGATCATTTTAATAGAATAGAGATTTCATGCTGTTTTGGGATGGTGTGTTTAACTGGCCTGTTGGCTTCCATTTCCTGGAAGTAAAAAAGTGCAACTCCCCTGAGTGCACCATGCTGAGAGATGCAAGCCAAGTGGAAGAGAGTCAGAGACAGACAGATCGAGCACCACCAAGGCACGGACACGGGAGTGGAGCGTCCTCCTCGCCTACCTCCTGTCTTCCCGATGCCATGTGGAACAGAGATGAACCACCCTCTGAGCCTTTCCTGAATTCCTGGACTGGATGACCCTAAGCAAAAGAGATGGTTGTTTTTGGTCAGTTTTGGAGTTGTCTGTGATACAGCAACAGAATATAGAAACTACTGATAGGGAACTGATGGAATGGGCGTGAAACACACATGTGAGAAAAGCATTCTTTAAGGAATCTGCTCCTTGTATTTATCAGTTTGATGGCTTTGCTTTGGCATGAACAAAAACACAGTTTAATCGAAATATGCCTAGATGTCCATCAACATGGAGGAATGGATAAGGAAGATGTGGTACATATATACAATGGGATATTACTCAGCCATAAAAAAGGAATGAACCTGGCTCATTTGTTTTGATGTGGATGGACCTAGAGACTGTCATATACAGTGAAATCAGTCAGAGATAGAAAAAACAAATATCATATATTAACTCATATGTGAAATCTAGAAAAATGGTACAGGTGATCTTATTTGCAAAGCAGAAACAGAGACACAGATGTAGAGAACAAACATATGGACACCAAGGGGGGAGGAGGGGATGGGATGAATTGGGAGATCAGTATTGACATATATACACTATGGATACTATGCATAAACTAGGTGACTCACGAGAACCTACTGTGCAGCACAGGGAGCTCTATTCAAGTGCTCTGTGGTGACCTAAATGGGAAGGAAGCCCAAAAGAGAGGGGATATATGGATACATATAGCTGACTGACCTTGCTGTTCAGTGGAAACTAGCAACACTATCAGAGAAGACGATGGCACCCCACTCCAGTCCTCTTGCCTGGAAAATCCCACGGACGGAGGAGCCTGGTGGGCTGCAGACCATGGGGTCTCGAAGAGTCAGACACGACTGAGCGACTTCACTTTCACTTTTCACTTTCATGCATTGGAGAAGGAAATGGCAACCCACTCCAGTGTTCTTGCCTGGAGAATCCCAGGGATAGGGGAGCCTGGTGGGCTGCCGTCTATGGGGTCACACAGAGTCGGACACGACTGAAGTGACTTAGCAGCAGCAGCAATACTATCAAGCAACTATATGCCAATAAAAAATTAATTAAAAATAAAAGTATTGAAATATGTAGTTCCTGTTTAATGTTTATATTTATAATCAAAATATAATACACTATGACAACATACATCATTAAGAAGCCTATAGCGAAAAAACAATCTCTTTTTCTTCTTTTTTAAAGACATGCTTCCTCATCTTTCAGTTATATGAGTATTTGGATGAACTACAAACAGTTATCTATGGAAGTCTCAGTTGTTTAAAAATTAACTGCCTGTAATTTTTTTATTTCACAAAATTTTAAATTCCTTTCTTGAAATCAGGGGTGATTTCACTACTTCACTTTTAAAAATAATCCCGAGGCAATAAACTGCCCCTATTTGAATGGGAAATGTTGCCATGTGTATATACCCAGGACACAATCATCAGTATCAAGAAAGTAGAGGAAGTTTCTTTCTATCCTCGCTTTACTAGGAGTTGTTATCAGAAATGAATATTACAATTTCTCAAATGCTTTTTTGGGTGTCTTTTGAGATGATCATATGATTTTTCTTTTTATTGTATTGTATTACATTGACTGGTTTTTCATATGTTAAATTAACTTTCCACTTCTGAGACAAACTCTGTGTTACCATTTATAGATATCTTCTTGGATTCAATTTGCTACATCTTTATTTATAACTTCTGTGTTTATGAGACATATGTCCTATAGTTTTCTTGTATTATCCTTGTCTGAGTTAGTATCAGGGTGATGCTGGCCTCAAAGAATGAGTTGGGTAGTGTTTCCTCCCCTTCAATTTTTTGGGGAACAATTTGTGAAGAATTGAGATTATTTTGTCCCTAAGTATGTGTGAGAATTCATCAGTGAAGCTGTCTTTGGCTGGGGTTTTCTTTGTGGAAAGCCTTTGACTACAAATTACATTTCTTTAATAAATGTGGAGCTACTCGAGTGATGTATTTCTTCTTGAGAGGACTTGGTCACTTGGGTCTTTCAAGGAATCTATCCATTTTGTCTAAGTTATTTTGTACTGAAATATTTGGTTTGGTTATATAGTTTGAATATCCGTGAAAAACCAGATTGCAAAGAGCAGGGGACATGATGGCACAGGAGTATCAGTGGTTCCTAAAATGTGTGTCCATATTTCATTTCACAAATGTTTATTGAGCACTTACTATGTCCCAGGTCCTGCTTTAAGCACTGGACTATGACAGCAAATAGAGCATAAAAGTCAATGGGTCAATGGTTTGAGGCTTCTGCACTTTGTGTACCAGTGGGTTTACTCTTCACAGTTTCCCTTCAATGGGAGGAGGGACTACTGAATGGTGGTCATGAATGTCAGCTTTAGACCTTCTCTTCTGGGTTCAGATCCCAGCCTTGCAGCTTCTGAGCTGTGTGTCCCTGGGCAAGATTCTCTGAGCTGGTTCCTCACCTGTGCAGTGGGGGCTAATCATGCCTGCTACTTGACTTTGTGAGTATTACATGAGAAAATGCAAGTCATGCCCTCGATAGAATGACTGGCATACAGTAAGTGCTCAGTAAATGCGACCCTCATCTTTCGAGTGGGTTTGCAGATATCTGTTTACTGTTCTCCTGCCTGCTTGCTCCACGTGCTTGTGAATTTAAAAAGCAAACCTGCTGGCTAGTTAGAACTGTATGCGAATGAAGAGTCAGTAGGTGCTGAGTGAGGGTCTGACATGGGCTTCTCAGAAGCAAACTGCATAAAGTCAGGGACACAGTTTTGCCACCTCTGCTCTGGTGACTCAGAGGTCTTTCTTGCCAACCTCTTGGCCAGCATGGTGTTTTCAGATAGGCAAGGTAGTGTTGAAGCAGATTTTCAGGAAGAAGAGGGGTCACGCGGTATAAATATCAGATTTCTGTTGAGTTGGTAAATGTCAGCAATTTTCATGCTGTGCACATTGAGTCCTTCAGTTCCAAACCCACTCGTGCACTTTATTTCTGAAATGAAAGTCATTGCCACACACCTGTCGGAGGTGTCTCCTCTCCTCTCTGGCCAGCAGGTGTTTGCCCTCCTTGGTGTGTGAGGGAGTGCTGTCTTGCAGCCAAAATCTCGAGGTGATATTTTCCCTTCCTTCCCTTTGGTATAGGAACAGGTACGCCTGCCTCTAACACGAGGCTCTTGCTATTTCCAAAGCAACTGCCGCTGTTAATTATTCAAGGCAATTGGGAGTGTTTTCTGAATGATGTGATTGTAATAGCCTGAGTTTAGCCGAAGGTACAGATGGAGTTCTGAGCAGGTCTGCTGTGAGAGGCTGTGTGTGATGGTTTGTGAGCACAGACTCTGGAGCTAGGCTTAAGGTGTGTGTGTGGGGGTCCAGTCCGGTCTTTGACCCCGTTGAGCTGTGGGTCTCTGGACGTGTTGTTTAACTTTGCTGTGCTTTAAGTTGGTCATGGGTGATACCAGCTTGTGCCTATTTTATAGGGTAGTTACAGGCATAAAGGCGTTAATAATACTGGTGAAGCATTCGCATAGTACCTGCAAGTATATAAAGTTTAACAGGCACGCACTGTGATCATTATGGTAACTGTTGACGCTGTGGGTCATTTCGTTTCTACCGGGGACAGTAGTTTGCTCAGGACATTGTCAGGACATCCCAAACCTAGATAGAAGATGATTTCCAGTTAAAATCAAATCCAAAATATCTCTGAGAGTTTGATACATTAGAACAGTGGTTTTCATGGACTTCCCTGGTGGTCAGTGGTTAAGACTCCACACTTCTACTGTAAGGGGTACGGATTTGATTCCTAGTCGAGGAAGTAAGATCCTACATGTCTCACAGAACAGCTGAAATGTAATTAAAAAAAAAACAAACAGTGGTTTTGGACTATGAATCATGGAAGAAGTATACAAGGAGATGTACACACATACCATGCTTAAAAGATAAGTGTCATGAAAGTACACCTGCCTTTCCATGTGCAGTCCAGTCTGCGGGTTTCTAGTCCACGCACGCTCAGTCATGTCTGACTCTTTGCGACCCCATGGACTGTAGCCCGCCAGGCTCCTCTGTCCATGTAGTTTTCAAGGCAACAGTACTGGAGTGGGTTGCCATTTCCTTCTTCGGGGTCTATTCCATTCCATCCTACTTTATACTCTTCTGTTTTGTTTACAAAATACTGGTCATGACCCACTAAACGGATGTCACAGCCTGATGAGCTGTGCATCACATTGCACAGGGCATCTCCCTAGAAAGAGGCCTGCCTAAGAGATCTGCCAAATGGTGATACATTAGGATCGGGGGCCAGGTACCCGCCACCACAGCCTGACCAAAAGATAACCTGCCACTTTGGGCAAGACCCTCCCCTAAGCTGAGAATCAGCCTGCCTTGGAAAATTGAAGAAAGGAATATCAGATCAACTCCTGTTTGAGTGTCTACAACAGACAACTTATACTTTCCTTACTGCCCCCACCAAAACATTATAGGAATAAAAAGAAATTATGAGTGTCAAGGGTAACAGCCTTCTGGTGTTATAAATCACCTAAGCAACAGTATCATGGGGATAAAGTTTGGCGCTGGAAGAAATTTCTCCAGCGAGCTACTGGGAGAGAACTCTCATAACGTTCAAAGTAGTTTTAAAACAATACGAATGAACTTTTTTACAAAAGAGAAACAGACTCACAGACTTGGAGAAGAAGTTATATTTACCAGGAGAGACGGGTTCGGGGAAGGGTAGTTAGGGAGTGTGGGAATCACATGTACACACTGCTATGTATGAAATAAAGAAGGACCCACTGTATAGCGCAGGAAACTGCTCAATACTCTGTAATAATCTAAATAGGAAAATAATTTGAAAATGGATAGATACACTTCTATGTATAACTGAATCACTTCGGTGTACACCTTAAACCAACACGACATTGTTCATTAACTACACTCCAGTATAAAATAAAAGTTAAAAAATGTAGTTCACTGAAAACTCAAAATGTAGAGATTGGGCCATGAAGATACACGGTGTTCTTGAGATTCGGGAGGAGCAATTCTTGACAATTTCATAGTTATTTTTCCATTAGCCATGATACGAGGGATTTCCAACCAGCGACGCATCAGCTGAATCCTGCCCTCAGACAAAGGCAGCCTACTTCACATTCGTAAGATAATTGCTAACGTTTTCAAATTGAGAGAACTCACATAAAAGTCAGGCTTTCCAACTGTTCTTGAAAAGTCAGATGTGCCCCGCAGGACTTAGATTGTCCCTGGGAACACAGAACCCGTCTCACACTGCCATCCAGCCTGCAGGGCATATAACCTCTCCTCTTCTTATCGTCACCAAGGGTGCACTTTCTGACCTCTCAGTGGCTAAGCTTCACTTCCTGCTGAGAAAACTTTTCATTTTTCCCTGCTGAAGCTGCAGAATCAGATTACTGCATAGTCCATGTTCTAGGCAATTCTGGGTATAATAAGCACTATCTCTTATTCTGGAGACTCAAGTGTGTTTATTATGCATCCCCAGTGTACTTGGAGACATCACTTTGCCAACAAAGGTCCGTCTAGTCAAAGCTATGATTTTTCCAGTAGTCACGTATGGATGTGAGGGCCGGACCATGAAGAAGACTGAGTGCTGGAGAACTGATGTTTTTGAATTGTGGTGTTGGAGAAGACTCATGAGAGTCCCTTGGACAGCAAGGAGATCCAACCAGCAAGGAAATCAACCCTGAATATTCATTGGAAGGACTGTTGCTGAGGCTGAAGCTCCAATACTTTGGCCACCTGATGCAAAGTGCTGACCCTTTTCCAAGAGATCCTTTTCCAAAGGGTCATTGGAAAAGACCCTGATGCTGGGAAAGACTGAGGGCAAAAGGAGAAGGGGTGGCAGAGGATAAGATGGTTGGATAGCATCACAGACTCATTGGACGTGTATCTGAGCAAACTCTGGGACATAGTGGAGGACAGGAGCCTGGTGTGCTGCAGTCCATGGGGTCACAAAGAGTCAGACATGACTCAGCAACTGGACAACAACAAGTGTGCTTGGCACTCTGCCTACCACCGGGTGTGTTGTGCGGGCGACCAGGGGAACACAAGCATGGTCCCCTTGAATCTTCCCCTGAATGGGGAAAGAGGTAGTGATGTAGCAATGATGTATAAACGTGGAAGATGCCATAGGGATGAGGGCAGGCTGCTGTGAGAGTTAGTGGAGAAAAGAGACCTCTGTAAGCTTCGTAGGGAGGCTAGATGTTAAGTGACTTCAACACACACACATGGTGATATGTGATGAATATATTCATTAGCTTGACTGTGATCAGTTCACAACGTATATGTATATAAAGGCATCAGTTGTACACCTTAAACACATATAATTTTATTGTCAATTATACCTTAAAATTTTTTTTAATTGAAGAATAGTTGATTTACAATGTTTCGGGTGTACAGCAAAGTGATTCAGTTTGCTATACATATATATATATGTATATTTAATATTTTCGCTCAATTGTGTCTGACTCCTAGCGACCCCCTGGACTGCAGCCCACCAGGCTCCTCCGTCATGGGATTTGCCAGGCAAGAGTACTGGAGTGGGGTGCCATTGCCTTCTCTGATTTAATATTTAATGTGTATTAAATATTGTATTTAATAATGTGTATTAAATGTATGTTTATATACATTTGCATATAAATATAATAATGTATATTTAATGTATATTAAATATGTATACATACACATTTATATTTAATATATATATTCTTTTTCAGATTCTTACAAGTAGTTACAAGATACTAAGTATAGTTCCCTGTGCTGTACAGTAGGTCTTTGTTGTATATAGTAGTGTGTGCCTGTTAATCCCAAATTTCCGATTCATCCCTCTCTCCCATCAATTATACTTTGATAAGGCTAAACAAACACCAAAGAACAGAGCCTCCTCAGGAGGTAACCCTTGGGTTAAGGCATCAAGGATGGGTGGAAATCAGGAAGAATATTCCAGGAAGAGGAAACAGCACAGGAGTGAACAGGTGCCCTCAAGGGACTGAGAACACTTGGAGGATTTGGAGTCTGTTCTAACAGCCATGGGGCCCTGGGAGGATTTTAAGCAGAAAAACAGAATGACTGGATTTGGGTGTTTCAAGTTCCCTCCGTCTGCAGAATAAAGAATGAAACCAGAGGTCAAGGGTAGAAGGATGGTGGGGAGGGTGGGGAGTGGGGGAGGGACGGATGGGGGTTTGGGCTTAGCAGATGCATAGTATACCCAGGGATTGAACCCACATCTCTCATGTCTCCTGCATTGGCAGCGGGCTTCTTTATCACTAGTGCCACCTGGGAAGCTCCAAACAGAGAATGCATAGACAATAAGGTCCTACTGTGTAACGCAAGGAATTGTAGTCAATATCTTGTGATAAACCATTATGGAAAAGAATCTGAAAAGGGAGGTATATGTATGTATAACTGAATCACTGTACAGCAGAAATTAACACGACATTGGACATCAACTATACTTCAATAAAGCAGATTTTAAAACAGTAGAAGTTGCTGTTGCCTGTGCTGTGGGCAACACAGCAGTCAGCATCTTTTACCTGCGTGCAGGCTCTCATGTTACTGAATTCCTGCCCCATAAAACCTTCTTCCAAATGCAGCCCGAGGGATCTGAACATCAGCCATGGTGTCCCCTTTCTGGGCCCTCTCCCTGACTCCTTGGTGAAACAATGCCAGTGGGCAGGGGTTGGGTGGGAACAGAGGGAATTCTGCTGCCTTCCACGCCCTTTGTTAACAAACCTCCCTGGCACTGTGACTTAGGGGAAAATGTGGTTTCCAGATAGCTTACACAGAGCTGGGTGGTCATAAATGGGGGAAGAAGCTTGCTTTGACTCAAATGCACAGAGGGGCTCAGATAGGACTATCTGAGAGGTCACTCGTCCAACCAGTTCCTAGTGTTAGCTGGCCATTCAGTCCTAAAACAGTCACACCCTAGCTTTACATTCTCATAGGCCTATCGGCAAAGATGCCGTTGACGCTCACCCCCAAATCCTTGGTCCAGCCCCAAGTTCCCTTGCAGAGTTCATGGAGATGCCATCAGCCTCCACCCTAAGCACTGCCTTCTCCCTGCTTCTCTGGCCCGTGGGGACCTGCTCAGAAGGGGCAGAGCAGCTAAGAAAGGCTAACACTCAACACCTCCATAGGGTTGCCAGATAAACAGCAGGATGCAGTTCAATTTTAATTTCAGAACAGTAATTAATTTTTAGTGTATGAACAGGGAAGCCTGGTGTGCTGCGATTCATGGAGTTGCAAAGAGTCGGACATGACTGAGCCACTGAACTGAACTGAATGCGTTGGATGGTGGCTTCCCCAAATATATGTCCATGCCCTGATCCTTCGAATCTGTGAATGTAACCTTTGTAAAAGGGGTCTTTGTAGGTGTAATTAAGTTATGGAGCTCTGGATGGGGTCATATTAGAATATCTGGGCAGGCCCTATATACCATGGATGGTGTCCTTTTAAGAGACAAAGAGAACACCACATGAAGACAGACGCAGAGATGGGAACAGGAACTGGAAGCATCGAGGAAGGAGCTTCTCCTGGAGCCTCTGGAGGCAGGATGGCCCTGCTAGTATGTCTGGCCTCCAGGGCTGTAGGAGAATACATTTCTGTTTTTTTTTTTTTTTAGCCACCAAATCACCTCAGGCCTTCTCAGAAGTGACCAGTAATCTTGGATTATCACAGGATTTTTTATTCTCAAGTGTCCCCCAAAATACTTTGGTTGTGAGACCTCGGAGGTTCTCTTTTCCACCCTCTAGAAGGTTGGCAGACTGTAGACCCAACCCAGCCAGCCACCTGTGCTTGTTAATAAAGTTTTATTGACACACAGCCACACCCACTCATTTGCTGTCACCCAGAGCTGCGTTTGCTCTTCCTGACAATGCTGAGGACTCGTGACAGAGACAGCCCAGCTTGCAAGGCCTAAAAATACACACGTTCTCTGGCTTTTTACGGATTTGCTAAGCCCACTGTCTCTGGGGAACAGACTTTCTCTGATTCTAGCTCACACGTGCTCTGCCCATGTGAGACCCTAAGGGAGTCAGTCTGTGGATGATGGTGGTCTTTCTTTTCGCCTCCTAGTTTTTCAAGTTAGTTTCTGGTTCTGGACTTGGGATCCAGGAAAATTAGACTTAATAGTTTTTTTTTTTTTTAGAGGGCTGGATAACTTTTGCTATAAATGCACCTTATGTAAAATTTTGCCTCAGAGAAGCTAACGTTTTAACAAGGCTCTGATACAATAATTAGCCCTTATGTTGATTGCTTATCAAACAATATTATTGCATGCCCCACAGCTGTCAATTCCTTTGAGAAGAGGCTTAATCAGTTTCTTTAGGAGCGGAAACAAATGGACCCAATGAAGTAGAGCTGAAGATGCGTTCCCCAAGGGGTGACCCCCTGCTGGAGATGGGAGCATGACCTGCCTTTGCGAATCCTGAGCAGCGATTTCTGCACTGCATCCTACCCTCCCCACCCCTCCAGCTCCGCCCTGGGTGACCCTCTGCTTCCCCACTGGAGGTTCATATCAAGTGTGTTCTCAGCTGGGGAAGCACTGTTTTGCTCCTAAAATGGGAGATGAAATCTTCACACTTCTAGCCTTTTCTGGCTGATTTTTAACAATTGCCTGGTTTAAAAGATATCAGAGACACACCAGAAGGTGACATTCTGTGGCTGTTGCCAGCAAAGGTGGTCTCCAAAGGGATCAAATGCCAGGTCCGAGTTCAGGAGACATGCAAGGAGGTCCATTGGCAAACTCAGATGTGAACCTTGTATTCTTCTCACTTCACCTGCCATCCTTCTTTATCTGTAAGATTTTCGACTTTGTCTCCAGCCAAGATCTGCGTGCTTTGTCCTGATGAACAAGGGCAGCAGGAGGCTCTACAGGAAACTGGAAGTCTTAGTGGTACTGGAATTATTTCTTGTGCAGGGGCCTCCAGTGGTGAAGCAGAGAGAGAGAGACAGAGAGAGAGGGCGCCAGGGCACTTGCTGGTTTGGGGCTATCTGGCCTCCATGTTGTCTCACTGGGTCTCCAGGGAAGCTGGTGGCTAATTAGGAGAAATTAAGCATGTTGTCAGCTGGGGATGGACTTAAGCTTCAGCCGAGGTTGTATGGATAACGTGCTTTGGGTGGGTTTCTGTCTCCTGGGCATTCTGTGATGCGCTGAGAACTCTCATTACCACAAGTTTTCACTAGATTATTCAACAGAGTTTTTTTGTCCCTTGATGTAGGAATTGCCTTTCTGTATAGAAGCTTCTACAGGAAAACAGTTTTCATGGTTTTCCTGTAAAAATTTATGTCTTTGCTTAGTAGGCTGGTAGTGCTATGCCAATGTGCCAAGCCTCCCCGGAAACTGACTTGAGAACAGCAGTCCCTAAACACATCTGCAGCCTGAGGGCATCCACACGCGGATGCCAGCATCCCTCCCTGGAGGCTGTAGTTTAGTTGATCTAGGATGTGGCTCAGGCTCTGGATGTTTCAAAGCATCCTCCAGGGATTCTGACATGCAGATGAGTCTAAGAACCATGGTTTGAAGCCAGCCTGCTTTTCTCAGAGAGTCAACTTCTTCATGGGGATAAATGGAGGTGCCCGGATCTCTCAGACCAGCCTCATCCTCCAGGTTTCTCTCTCCTAGACCTTTCCCTGGTGCCAGGCAGCGGGGCCATTTGCATTTTTCTTGGTGCCCTGGAGCCCCTGGTAACAGGGTGCCCCGGGCAGCAGCACTGGCATCCTGGCTCTGTCCCTTGTTAGCTGGAGGCTGGTTGTTTGGATTTGCCACTCTTCAATTTTCTCCTCTGAAAAGAGGAGTAGCAACTGGACTTACCTGGTGGGGTTGTTCTGAGGAATAATTGAGCTAAAGCATGGAAACTTTCTGCAGGCATGGAAAACTCTCAGCAAGTAGTAGCTATTTTTTATTACCATCATTTTCTCATGATTGTTTCATAACTGTAGCCTGCCAGGCTTTGCTGTTCATGGGATTTCCCAGCCCAGATGGAGTGGGTTGCCATTTCCTTTTTCAGGGAACCTTCCTGACCCATGGATTGAACCCATGTCTCCATTGGTAGGCAGGTTTTTACCCCTGAGTCACCAGGGAAGCCGTATTATAATTATTATTATTATTACTAATTTCTCAGCTTTGTTGATAGGTGGAGGAAATAATGATGTTTAGAAATATTTGTCATGAGATGGAGGGCAGGCTACTGGATTTTTAGAGATTTTTCCCCCCTATTTTTGGCTGTGCCACACAGCTTGTGAGATCTTATTTCCCCTGACCAGGGATCAAACCCATGCCTCCTGCAGGGGAAGCCCAGAGTCTTAACCACTGGTGAAAAGTGTTAGTTGCTCAGTTGTGTCTGACTCTTTGCAACCCCATGGATAGTATCCCACCAGACTTCTCTGTCCATGGGATTCTCCAGGTAAGAATACTGGAGTGGGTTGCAATTCCCCTCTCCAGGGTATCTTCCTGACCCAGGGATCAAATCCAGGTATTCCACATTGCAGGCAGATTCTTTACCATCTAAGCCACCAGGGAAGCCCCTTAACCACTGGACCACCTGGGTTTTTAGAGATTTTGAAGCATCAGTGGATATAGATGGGAAGCATTCTTGTCAGAGAAAACATGGCAATCAGTCACTCGACTCAGAAAACCAGGAACCATCAAGAGGGAGCAGTGACCTCAGGGGTGACTATGGGCTCTGGAATCTGGCTGCTTGGGTCCAGGTCTTCTTTCTATCTACCTGCCAATTGACACATGACAACTTCCTTCCACCAGGGGTTCTCAAACTGAGGGTGCACAGAATCACCTGGGGGGCTGGTTAAACCCCCGGTGGCTGTCCCCACCCCCACTCAGTCTCTGATTCCCCAGGTCTGGATGGGGCAGAGAATCTTTCTTGAAGAAGTTCTGGGTGATGCTGATGCTGGTGGTCAGGGAACCCCACTTTGAAAACCACTGCTTCAAACTCTCTCCTGGTTGATAAAGCAGAATTAATGACAGGATCAACCTTGTGCAAAGTGCTCCCCACAGTGCCTGGCATATGGTGTGTATTCAAGAAAGGTTTATTTTTATTGCACATGAGAATTTGATATTTGAAATTGTTTTCTTTTCAAATCAGCAGTGCAAGAAAAGACCATTCCATAAAGGGATTTAGGCTTGAGCACCCATCAAACTGAATTGAAGAGCATATGTGGTTAGTTTCCTTTTCTAGACCTCACGCTGAAATAAATTCCAGATGGACTAAAAGATCTGATGGCACAAAATAAACCCCTAAACCTTTAAAGATGCTGAAAGAATTTATAGGGGCTTTTTTCTCCAGGGAGAAGAGTGGAGTTTTATAACAGGAGGAACAGGGGCTGGGTGCACTCTGTGCCACCGACATCCTGCCACCTGTGGGGAAAGCTGGTGAGAACACAGGATCTGCCTCCTGGAAGCTTCCAGAGAGATGAATTGTAGGGTAATGAAAGAGTGGTCCACAGCCCAAGACAGCACCTCGGGTGCTTCTCGAAGATAGACGAGTCCAGAGGAATGTGAGCTAGTGCGCTGGGGCTTTAAGGATTCCTGGGTAGGTGGGGCATGAGGATGGTGAGGTCTGGTTCATGCAGAGGGCACAGGGCATCCCAGGTAGAGTGCCAGGAGTGTTCCTGAGGATGCCCAGCTCATCCCAGTTCCCCACAAAACTTACCAGCTTTAGCCCTGCATCTAGCCTCCCCCCTTGCAGACCCAGGCAAACCAGGAGGGTCGGACAGCCTGGTGCGTGGGCAGGGGTTGGCTGGAGTGCACAGTGTCTGTTGGGGAGCCATGTGGCTAAGGTAGGCAGGCAGGCAAGCAGGCAGGAAGGAAGGCTGGCAGGGTGGTCAGATCCTGAGCTCTCCAGGAATTACCTGCCTGTGTTAAGGGAGCAGAAAGGCTTGGGCTCCATCTGGTCTGGGGACTGACCCCTTCCTTCGGCCAGGATTTCAGAGGACCCTGATTGGAAGTGTGAGGAGCTTTGTTTTGCAGAAAAGAAAGTAATTTCTTGGGTTCATACACGAGTGTTTCTCACTGAAAGCTATCTTTAAAAAGTGAGTCTGTTTCTACTCATTTCAGCAGGAGAAAAACATAACAGAACAAAGAAGTGTGTGTGTGTGTGTGTGTGTGTGTGTGTAGAGTCTTTTGTTTAAGGAAATCATGGTACATCGCTGGGAAGGGTAGGGCTGGCGGCCCCCGTGAGGGTCTTTCCCGCTTTCCTGTTGTTACTGACTGGAGCTGGAAAATTAAGGGAAAGCCCTGGAGATCAGAGTATTGATGTTTCAATTATTGGTTAGCAAGTCTGATCTACATTCAGCCACCAACTTTCTCAGAGAAGGCTTCAGACACAGACCAAGCTCCCAAATGTTTAACCCTGGATGCTATACACAAAGTCTGGAGGAGATTAACATCAGAAGGAATCCCTGATTCTCCCATTGCAATCACCCTAGGACTTGCAGATAGCAAAGGAGAAGTCTATTAATATTTTACACACCAGTTTGATCAAAATATACATTGCATATGTTCTGTGAACTCAACTGTGGTTGTCTTGGTGGACACCTAAGGGAAACTCCGTGAATCTCACTGTTTTATTCAGAAATGAAACCAGGAACTCGTATGTGTTTATGTGCCAAGTCGCTTTAGTCGTGTCCAACCCTATAGACTGTAGGGAGACTGCTGGGCTCCTCTCTCCATGGGATTCTCCAGGCAAGAATACTGGAGTGGGGAGTGGCCCTCCTCCAGGGATTGTTCCTGACCCAGGGATAGAACTCACATCTTTTATGTCTCCTGCATTAGCAGGTGGGTTCTCTACCACTAGCGCCACCTGGGAAGCCCATACTTATATAAGTAGGTGATAAGATAATATGATGATGTAATCAGGTGACGAAATGACTATGCTATGGAGTGATGCAGTCCGAGCTGCTTAGTTACCACAGGTAGCATCAGGCCCGTGTATTTCAATGACTCCCTCTTCCAGTCTCCTACAATCTTTCTGATTCTGAAAATGAGAATATCTTGGGTGGGTTGGTGCTAAGCCATCATTACTGCCTCTCCCATGAGAGCCTGTCTCCTTGCAGCTTTCACGTGAAGGGCAGGTGTTGGGTGCACTGACTGTGGCAAACCATGGGCTTAGCAAAGACCTAATAATGTCCAGTTTTTTTTGTATTTATTTTTTATGGAGATTTCTATTTATTTATTTATTTTGTACTGCACTGGGTCTTTGTTTCTGGAACTGGAAAACAAAGCATGAGAATTTCTCTAGTTGCAGCCCGTGAGGGCTATTCCTCATTACAGCGCACACTTCTCTTGGTGCTGGCTTCTTCTGTTGTGGAGCCCAGGCTCTAGGCTCGTGGGCTCAGTACTTATGGCACATAATTGAGTTGCTCTGAGGCATGTGGGATCTTCCTGGACCAAGGATCAAACCCATGTCCCCTGCACTGGCAGGCAGATTCTTATCCACTGCACCACCGGGGAAGAACCTGTATTTATTTTTATGGTTACCATTTAGCGTAAATGCTACCAGTTCGCCATTCAGTGTAGTCTCCTGGAAAGTGAGTGTATTTTAGAAAGCCTTAATAAAAAGTGAATTGACCTAAATAAAAATATTTCCAAATGAATAGCAGAGACGGCGTGGGGTTATGGCACAGACAGAGAATGGGAACTGCCTGCCTGCAGGTTGGGAAACACTGGTGTGGAGCTCAGACCATGAGAAATGGCTAGAGGCTGAAAGTGGGGGAAGGAGGGCTTCCTGGAGGAGACTGGACTGAAGCCCGTTTGTGAAGATTGGAGAGGAGTTGGAGTGGTGGGCTAGAAAGGAAGAGGGACATTTCAGACAGGGACTGGGGGAAGAACAGGTGCAAGGGCTGCGCGATAGGAATGGTGCTGGAGTGTTCTGAGGCCTGAGCGTCTGCCGGAGCATCTGCCTGGGAGGCACCAGCAGGCTTGTGTGGGAGGGAAGGAAGGGAGAGATTACTCGTGACTCCCAGTGTGTAGTGGACAGCTGCCACCCGTCTGGGTGTGACAGAAAGTGGAAGACATCACTCCTCTCCATCTCCATTTACAAATTCTCCTCGGGGCTGGACAAAGCTATGAAACCCAATGATTCTGTAAGAGACAGTCTATTGCCTATTCCTTGGTTGATACTGAAAGCGCTTGTGGTCATTTTAATAATGACTTTCAAAATAATTTTAAGCTGCTAAAACACATTTCAGAAGATTGAAGAAACTGATAACAGAAAAACAATTAGCCACCCTCCCACTCTCTACCTTGGTCCATTTTTTCCCTTGGTCTTTTCTTTGACACTTTCTATTGTCTTGGGGTTGCAAGATCAAAAGCCCAGGGGGCCGGGATCAAGGGAAATGAATGAATCAGGCAAAACACGTGAGAATTGGCACAAGGGTGGAAACAGCAGGGCATGTGGGGACCGCGGCCACCCCAGTGGGCCTTCCCTATGGAATCTTGCAGGCTCAGCGTTGCTGTACCTTTTTGAACCCGAGACAGTGGCCTATGCTCAGGGCAACAGCTACAGTGGAAGATGGGATGGTTGATCCTCCAGGCCGTGTGAGAGAAAAGTCCAGCCCAGCCCAGCCCAACCAGATGGACCCAGTCAGGCCAACACTGGGCTGGAGCTGGCCATGTGGTCTCCTAACTTTTCCTGAGATCGTGTGAGAGGGTCTGGGCCTTCCTGCACATCTTTCTGTGCTCATCTCGGTCCCCAAGCTCTGCCCACCCAGCCCTAGACACATATCCAGGCTTTTTTCGACATGAAGATCTTTGCTGCCAGGCACCACACCTGCCCAACTGCAATGGAGACACGCTGTTTTGCAATCTCTCTCCCGGTGTGATTCATTTAGGACTTGGGGCTTCAATTGATGGCATGTGGAGTGTGCATATGCCTCTTGGCTCCGTGGCAGGGCTCCTGGGCGCTCGCAGCAGCTGGTGCTAAAGAGCTCCGGCCGTCATCCCTGCCCTGCCAGCTCCGTCTTAATCCCTGTCTCACTCTGGTTTCCAGACCCAGAGAGACACACACGTTTATCCACCACTTGGCCGGGGAGACAGGAACAGTTTGGTTTGATTCTCTTTTTTGGGTGATTGCTTTGGTCCTGGCTATGAGCAAGTGCACACAGGGACCCATCTGCTACCCCCTGCAGGAACACATCTCCTGGGGGCCGCTCAGGGCGGGGATGCCGCCTGCTCAGCCGCTCCTGTGGGCAGGTTGCTTAAGGCTCTGAGAGTTGCAGCCAGCCCGCTGAGAACTTAGACACGTGCGGTGTGGAAGCCACAGCCTAGAGCATCTCTCTCACACATGCAGTAGCGAGCTGCTTCTTTCCTCAGTGAACCACCCATGGCCCTGGATATGAAACTGCATTTTCTCCTTCCTTCCCTCACCACCTCTCCCTTCCCTCCCTTCCCTTTCTTTTTTTCTCTCCATCCCTTCCTTCCCCCCTCTCTCCCTTCCTTCCTTCCTTTGTCCTTCCCTTCTTTGTCTTTGCTTTGGTCCTATAGCTTTAAGCTGTGCATTTAAAGATGTCAAAGAGACATCTCATCATGCTCAAGATAAAATTCAAAGCTCTCCCACTGGTTACAGGGCCCCGTGTGACCTCCAACCCTTCCTCCTGGACCTTATCCGCCCTCTCCGCTCCATTCCACCCCAGTCAAAATCATCTTCGTGTCAGCGTCTCTTCTCCCTGAAATATCCTTCCTAGCCATTTCACTCTCTCCTTTCCTCCCTCTCATTCCCAATTCCGTCTCCATCCAAACATCCAAGGACATTCTGGTAAACCATCTCCGGGGTGGGGACAGAAAGAAATCCCTTCCACGCCCACAAGCTCTGATTTGTAGTGTTTGCCCATTTCCGTGGTGCAAATATTGGGCTGGCCGGAAAGTTTGCTTGGGTCTTTCTATAGCCTGCCACAGACCAATCTGAATGAACTGTTGGCCAAGCCAGTATTTCTACTGGGATGGTTTTCAAGTTACCAGGTGACCCCACTGAACACAGAGCTGGGAAGGGGTACACAGACTAAGCTCTTAGGAGCCTGAGCAACCCAGCTGCAGCTTGTCTTCCTTGTACCCTCGCTATCAAATTCATTCTGTGTCTTCTTTACACTGCTCAATTTTTAGAGTGCTCATCACTGCCAGGCCTGTTACACTGATTTGCTGTGTGTTCCCTCCCACTGTGAGAACAGGGGCTTTGTATGTTTTCCTTGTTTCTGGATGCACAGTGCCTGATTGTTGCAGGCATTCCAGGAACAGAAAAGAACTAATAACCATAAATACATACATTGGAGCATTGTTTGTAACATTTGGGGAAAAAAACCCTAGAAACATCTTGTATTTTGACTGATAGAGGACTTGGCTGAATCTTGATTGAAATTCCACAGGTGTGTTGCTCAGTTTTGCATTTGTTGTCATTGTTCAGTCGCTCATTCGTGTCCATCTCTTTGTGACCCCGTGGGCTGCAGCACTCCAGGCTTCCCTGTCCTTCACTATCTCCCAGAGTTTGCTTAAACTCATGTCCATTGAGCCAGTGATGCCATCCAACCATCTCATCCTCTGTTGCCCTCTTCTTTTGCCTTCAATCTTTCCCAGCTTCAGGGTCTTTTCCAGGGTCTTTTGGCATCAGGTGGCCAAAGTATTGGAGCTTCTGCACAGCATGGTTCATAGCTTCACTGAGTTCACCACGACAAACCCCTTCACCATGACAAGGCAGTGATCCATGAAGGGGAGAGTTTTGCATAGTTGGCATCTCATCCTGATTTAGCCTGGCAAGTTTTGATCATGCTGCAATAACAAATGTTCCCCAACCTGGGATGCTTATTTTTTGCTCAAGCTGCATGGCTGTCCTCAGATGGCAGGACTCTGCTCACTGTGGCCCCTCAGGGACCCAGGCTGGTCTGGTGGCCGCCATCTGAAATGTCCCTGGCTGCCCTGTAGAGGCATATGAGCTTGGAGCATCTGACTTCAACTGTTAGGTCTTCTGATCCAGAAAATGGCACCTGTTACTTCTGCTCACAACTCATTTGTTGGAACTGGTCATGTGATTCCATCCAACGCAGGGATCCAGGAAGTTTAGTCTTCCCCGTGAGTGGAAGGAGACCAGGTGTGAGATGGGGCTGCTCACGGCTCCCAGGCATCCCCCTCTGGAGTCCAGGAGGAAAGTCACGGACCATGTGTCACCCTTTCCTTAGGTTCCCAGCCGCTGGAATCTCCATGTGCTGATGAGGGTGCAGCTTATAAAAGCACTTTCTCACCTGGACCCCAGAAATGCAAATTTGCCCCTGGGACTGGGGCTTAGAGACCCTCAGTCTGAACTCAGAGGGGCATGTTGACAACCTGGAAAGGCACATTGCATGTGAAAGAATGCATCCCCAGACACTGTGCAAACACACTGGGAAGTTTATTTATGTATATTGGCAATAACAGAAATTCTTTAGCAGGAAGTAATTTGCCCCAGAATTCCCTTATCTCTTTTGGGAACAGAATGAGATGAAAATTAGACTCTGTAGTGTGAGGTTTTCTTCAGTTGATGGGGGAAGGAGTGTTCTTCCCTCCGGGTCCGTTTCTGGGGAGCTGGTCGCTCACCACTTGGCTGTTTCCTCCTTCAGGGAGGCTTGCTCCTGTTTTCTTGATGCTGCCCCTTGAGCTTATATATCTCCATCCTGAAGAGATAGCCGTAGCTCAGCGGTAAAGAATCTGCCTGCCAATGCAGGAGACATAAGGGATTCGGATTCCATTCCTGGGTTGGGAAGATCCCCTGGAGGAGGAAATGGCAACCCACTCCAGTATTCTTGCCTGGAGAATCCCAAGGACAGAGGAGCCTGGCAGGCTACAGTCCACGGGGTCACAAAGAGTCAGAACTGACTGAGCAACTGAACACACACATCTCCAACCTGAAACAATGCAGTGTATAGGACCTGATTTAATCTTCACTCCATTGATGGATTTCCCCCCTCATTTTGGTGGTTACTTTGTTTGTTAGTTACATTTAACTTGAAATTCGTTTGAAGGGAGACATATTCAGCTTGACCTTATTACAGGAGCGTCACCTGTGCATGGTGGTAATCCGTTTAAACGGAAACTCAACAAGGAGACGGCGGAGCTGACCGCTTAGATCTCTGCTTGCCTTTTCATTCCCTTCAGAAATGGCAAGCTTTCTTTTCTCCTTTCTTTCTGAATTCCATCCCGTGCCTGCAGAGTCGTGGGCAGAGGTTGGAAAGAGAGTCGGGAGGGAGGCGTGCGTGGGGGTGACTTGAGATGAAGGGGGATTTCTACACTGAACAGTTGGCCCTGAGTTGGGGAACAGCCCCAGACAGGTTTCAAAATTACCCAAATCTTGAGTTTAGCATCTCTTGGCTGCGTGCATCTCGCTTCCTGTGTTTCTCAGCTTGCACCACCCCCCAGGGCTCTGCTGTGTCCCCGTCCTCAGCTGCTCCCCATCACCAGGGGCCAGAAACAGATGTCTGCCCCCAGCAAACACCCCCAGTCCTGCCTCTACCCTGCCCTACCCTAGAGCCAGATTTCAAGGAGAAGAGCAACGGAGCAAAAGGTGAAAAAATTAAGACATAAGAGATGCGAGTTCGATCCCTGGGTAGGAGAGATCCCCTGGAGGGGGGCATTGCAACCCACTCCAGTATACTTGCCTGGAGAATCGCATGGACAGAGGAGCCTGTGGGCTACAGTCTGCAGGGTCACAGAGAGTCAGAGGTGACTGCATGGACTCAGCACGCACACAGTGTGTATCTGTTAATCCCAAACTCCCAATTTATCCTTCCCCCACCTCCCTTTCCCCTTTGGTTTGTTTTCTAAGTCTGTAAATCTATTAAAGAGCATTTTAATTTATTTATTTATTAAAAAAACTTTATTGTGGTATAGTTGATTTACAATGCTGTGTTAGTTTCAGGTGTACAGCAAAGTGAATCAGTTATATTAATATATATACATATAGCCACGCTTTTTTAGACTCTCCCCATATAGGTCATTCCAGAATATTGAGCAGAGTTCCCTGTGCTATACATAGATCCTTATTAGTTATCTATCACCCCACTCCAGTACTCTTGCCTGGAAAATCCCATGGATGGAGGAGCCTGGAAGGCTGCAGTCCATGGGGTCGCTGAGAGTCAGACATGACTGAGTGACTTCACTTTCACTTTTCACTTTCATGCATTGGAGAAGGAAATGGAAACCCACTCCAGTGTTCTTTCCTGGAGAATCCCAGGGACGGGGGAGCCTGGTGGGCTGCCGTCTATGGGGTCGTACAGAATCGGACATGACTGAAGCGACTTAGCAGCAGCAGCAGCAGTGTGTATATGTCAATCCCAATTTACCCCTCCCCCTTCCTTTCTCCCTTGATAACCATAAGTTTGTCTTCTACATCTGTAACTCTATTTCTGAATTTTAGATCAGTTCATTTGTAGCCTTTTTTAAGGTTCTACGAATAAATGATATCATATGATATCAGTCTCTGTCTGACTTCACCCAGTATGATGATCTCTGCTGCCACTAAGTCGCTTCAGTCGTGTCTGACTCTGTGCGACCCCATAGATGGCAGCCCACCGGGCCCCACTGTCCCTGGAATTCTCCAGGCAAGAACACTGGAGTGGGTTGCCATTTCCTCCTCCAGTGCATGAAAGTGAAAAGTGAAAGTGAAGTCGCTCAGTCGTGTCTGACTCTTAGCGACCCCATGGACTGCAGCCTACCAGGCTCCTCCGTCCATGGGATTTTCCAGGCAAGAGTACTGGAGTGGGGTGCCATTGCTTTCTCCGTGATGATCGCTAGATCCATACATGTTGCTGCAAATGGCATTACTTCATTCTTTTGTATGGATGAGTAATATTCCATTGTGTATATATTCCACATCTTCTTTATCCATTCTGTTGATGGACATCTCGGCTTGCTTCCATGTCCTGGCTATTGTAAATAGCGCTGCAATGAACAGTGGGATGCATGGAAAAGAATTCATAATGATGCTAAAGAACATTTTAAAATAAACTATTTACCTCTGATTCTACCCTGAATCAATAATTGATCAATTTTGCTTTCTCATCTCCTCTGTGCTCTATGAATTTTTTCGTATACATATGACAAATATGTATATATTTTTCCCTGACAAAACTGTCACTGAGCAGCACTGGCAGCTTTGCATCGCTGGTTTCCTTGGTGTTGACCTCTGACTCCTTCGCACTTGCTGGAGGAGGCCCTGGATTCCTCTAATGGCTGTGTTTGCCGACGAGAAAGGTGAGCATCTAAGCATGCCGCAGCCGCTGTGGACAACTCCTATGCTCTGGAGGGGCAGGATGTCTCTGCAGTGGAATTTTGGATTTCTCACCACTTGCTTTCCCATCTCTCCCACCCCCAGTCCCACCACGAGCTCCCGCCTCACTTCTGATCGTTCCTAGGTTGGTAGACAAACCCCTTTGGCCACTTACGCAGTACGTGTAAAATGACCATGTTCCATTCTATTTCCAATGGCATTTTTCTCTCGGTCTTTGTTGCTTAATCAACTCTGAGCTCCAAGAGGGCAGGAGCTTTGACCAGTTTCCCCCCCACTTTTTGTGTTCCCAGCACCTACAGCAGTGCTAATAAGTATGTGCTAAATGAAATATTAAGTTTTCTACCTATTTTTTTAAACTGGCTACGATTAACCATGACTATATCCATATAATTGCTGCTGTGATTTTTGTCATAGGACTTTGGTTGATTTTTCTAGTAATCAGCATCATAGTGAAAGTGTGCTGAGTGCTCAAATGGGACCAGATGCATGTCATTGACTTCTTGGGACTGTATGTAGGAATCAGGACAGGGAGAAGCATAGATGTGGATGGCTAGATACCTTTCTAACTGTCAGGTCGCTCCTTTCTGTAGGACCTGGCACTTTTGTTCACACCTCTCTCAAATTCCAGGGTCTCATCTCTTAATGGTCACATAACAGTGCTCCTTGTTTGATGTTTCTTCAGGTATTGACACAACACTTTTTCTCCTTTCCAGTGTTTATTCCAATAAGAGGTTTACAAGTTCAGGTTTTCATGAATCACACAGAGGGGAAAGAATAAGGTGAATCTTTCTGTCCAGCAAACCTATGCATCCTTTTCCTTAGCATCTGAGTTTTGGAAACTACCAAGATGTGTCATTTTGAGGCCAACCTGGTGGTGTTCTTCTGTAAAGTTGTGTGAGATGAATTTATGTGTAGCAAGGTTGGTTTTCAACGAGTTCATCGTTTCTATCTATCCTTTAATAGATACCGTTTAAACTCCAAGTTCAAACTAGTTGTGCATGGATTCCATATACTGGATTTGTGTCCACGTTGGGACTACCTGGTGCAGGGTCTGTGGCTTAGCCCTGGCTTGTGCAAGAGCATCAGTGAGATGCAGTGAGCCTTTGAGGGCATCACGAGGACCAAGCATTTGGACTGCCTGTGTAAGGAGGGTGGATGGCATTTTAGAAATCAACTCCAGGACTGTCTCGGACTTTGCTCATTGGATAACACCCCACTGTCCAGAAATAGTTTTATACCTGTGCAAATGCCCTCTTAACATGCAGGTAACTCTGCATACGGGAGAGGATCCGACTGGAAGAGAGAATTGCAAAATTGTTCCTATTAAGTCACTTGTATAAAACAGGTGGAGTTGGGGAACTGAAAGGCTTTTCAACAAATGTTTCAAAGCAAAGTGTTTAGCTTTAAGCACCTGGCAAGAAACATGCATATCAAGTTTGCAAGAGGGTCTATTAGCGTGACAGCTGCTCTGAATGTAACGGGTCTCGGGAGCCTGTCTCTCGGTTGCTTCTGAATTTCCCTCAGGGCAGCCTGTCACCATCATCTGGAATGAGAAATTAGGATCGGGGCAGAGGCTCAAGCTCACACACCAGTTCCCTGTGCATTCTGGGACTGACCCTGGGCTGGTGTGGGGACCACGAGACCTGTCCACTTGAGGGAGCTGCTCTAATCAGATATACCACTGATCTGTTCCAAGCCATCAGATTTGGGCTCCTGGGAATTTACAGTCTGGAGTGGAAGGTTTTGGGATGTTGAAGCAGGGACTAGCAGCCCTCTGGGGAGAAGGTTCCTGAGCTCCTGTTTCTGGGTCCCCTGGTACCTCCCGGGTTTCCCCTCTGGCTGGGTTGGCTGTGGAACTTGGCTCTGGGTGTTTTGAGACCCCACCATCCTTCCAATAAAGTTACTTTCTAGCTTAGCGTAGCCTAAGGCTATTTCTGTTGCTTTCAAAGGAAAGAAATTTGACTAACGTGCAAAGGAGGGAGATGTGAGATTTCAAATTATTGGGAAAGCTTTTGGAGGCTGCATGGCATAGGACGACATTTCTGTGACATCCATTCTTGTTTCCCTTCCTTGACATATGGCAGGTGATCTTGACAAGATAGCTCCAAGGCACAGATAAGAGAGACAGAGGCTTATTTGAAAGACACAGTGTTCATTCAGGTTCAAGTCAGGAGACAGAGACGCGCCAGTTACTTTAGCAGAGAGAATTATACGTATATACAGCCATACAAGCAGAACTGTTAACCAAGTATTAGAGGACGACAAAGGCAGAAAGGCAGATGCTGAGTGGCTAATAGTAAAATTCAGAGGCATGGCAGACGGGACCCAGAGCTTAAGGTGGGCGGGGGCGGGGGAGGCTGGCTGGCTCTTGTTGGAACCCCAGGAGGTGTAATGATGGCAGAACTTCAAGTAGGCGCCAACTGCTGCTCTCGGAACAACCTGCGCCTTTCCAGTTAAGTGCCAGGGCAGGAGCAGCAGTGACAGAAAACCCTCCTCCATCCTTCCTGCCTCACCAGCGCCCCCTATTGGAGAGTCAAACAGGGAGCTGAGGAGAGAGGATGGGCTTGACTGCCCGACGACACCCCCGCCCCAGGATATCGGAATGCACGTGACTGGTAATCATAATATGCTATGCTATGCTAAGTCACTTCAGTCGTGTACAACTCTGTGCAACCCCATAAACGGCAGCCCACCAGGCTCCCCGTCCCTGGGATTCTCCAGGCAAGAACGCTGGAGTGGGTTGCCATTTCCTTCTCCAGTGCATGAAAGTGAAAAGTGAAAGTGAAGTCGCTCAGTCATCTCCGACTCCTAGCGACCCCATGGACTGCAGCCTACCAGGCTCCTCCGTCCATGGGATTTTCCAGGCAAGAGTACTGGAGTGGGGTACCATTGCCTCCGAATCATAATATAGTGAATTATAAACCCCAATTTTTAAGAAAAGAAACAAAGTGAGAAATGCCCACATACTTTATTACTAGTAACAGATTTGTTGCAGGACAGCTGACCCTAGCTTACACGTAGGCACCTGTGTGCCAGAGCCCCTGTCTGAAAACTCCAGGTCTAGAAACGTGTTTTTGAAGTAGAGTTGATTTACAAAGTTGTGTTAGTTTCAGGTGTATAGCAAAGTGATCCTAAAAAAGAATATGTATAATTCAGGTTTTTTGCATTTATAGGTTATTGCAAGATATTGTATATAGTTCCCTGGGCTATACAGCAGATCCTTATTGTTTATCTCTTATATACATAGTCGTTTGTATCTGTTAATCCCAAGCTCCTAATTTACCCCCCGCCCCCACCTCCTTTTGCATTGGGCTGCTATCTATGGGGTCGCACAGAGTCGGACACACCTGAAGCAACTTAGCAGCAGCAGCAGCAGCAGCAACCATAAGCTTGCTTCTGTTGTCTGTGGTCACAAATCTTTCTACCAGCTTTACTCACTCCTTTTAGTCTTTTTATATTTCCCCCAAATTCTTTCTGCACTAAGAATATTTTCTCTTCTCTCTTGTTCTATACACTGATCCCCGCTCTAACTACCCAAGTTTAGGTGTAGCTATAGGAGTGGGCAGTTTACTGATTTAACTCTTTAACATTGATAGATTCCACCACAAGCTTCTCATCGGAACTGGTATTTGACAGACTGCTGGACAGAAAGTACATTGTCTCCAGTAAGAGTGTTCAGATGTTTCTTCCTCCTCCTTGAGAGTAAAAGCAATATTATTTAAAAGCTTATCAAATATGATAGTGAATCTGTTTCCTCTTCCCATTTTTCCAGCCAAGTTGGAGTGTTGTGTGTTTACAACCCAGAAATATATGGTTTCCATTTATTTCATTAACTATAATTCTCGTATTAACTTTTGTGCTGCTGTGTGAACAAATGTGTCTCCAGTAAATAGAAAGATACACAGAGTAAGGCCCCATATACATTCTGAAGCCAAAAAATACAGAGGGGGAGGAGGAAATACCTGTTCAGACATTAGCAGAAACACTATGGAAGGAACTGCAGGCTATCCTACAGATATCAAGGGAGTGGGAAACGGATTGGTGGTTTTCTAAGATGAGGCAGTTGATCTCCATGTTTATTTAATTTGCTACAATTTATTGGGCTTTGATTCTTTTTTTTTTTTTTTTTGCACAGTTTTAATTTATACTGAATTTTTCAGAAAGGCACAGTGAAAACTAAGGAAAAGTTAACTTTTGGCTTGGGACTTTGCCAAAAAGTTGGTCAATATTTGGAACTCAGGTTACTGAGGCCAATGCTGCTAATGAGATTTGAGTCACCAAATGACATACCGGTACCATTCTGTGCCAGGAGTAGTAGCACTCATGTGATTCTGGGTGTAGGGGCAAGCATCTGTGTCTTCCTTTATGGTGCCAAGCGTGAGCCTCGATTCTCTTCCAGGCTCTACTGTAGGTGCGGTAGAAGACCAAGCAGAACAATGTGCCTCTCACAGAACTCACATTCCACTGGGAACAGATGGAAAAAAGAATACGTAATTAAAAAGCACGAGAGTGGCTTACTGGGTGATGTTAATTGTTGTTGTTTAGTTACTCAGTCATGTTCGACTCTTTTGTGACCCCATTGACTGTACCCTACCAGCCTCCTCTGATCATGAGATTTCCCAGGAAAGACTACTAGAATAGACTGCCATTTCCTTCTCCAGATCTCCCAGGGATTGAACCCATGTCTCCTGCCTGGGAAGGCAGATTCTTTCCTGCTGAGCCACCAGGGAAGCCCAATCACTCTCTAAAAACATGTTGCTGTGTCTCTGGTCAATAATGTGTTTTTAAAAAGAGGAGGCAGAGTGGCCTCAGTGACAAGATAAAATATGAGCAAAGACTTGAAGGGTAAAGGAGTTAGCTAAATGGATGTCTGGAAGAAGAGCTTCCCAAGTAGGAAGGACAGTCAGTGCAAAGGCCCTGAGGCAGAGACTGCCTGGCGTGTTTTAGGAACAGCAGGTGCGTCTGAAGCAGAGTGAGCTGGGAGGAGGGGGAAAATGTAGCAGGAAATGAGGTCCAAGGATGCAGATCATACAGAGATTTGTTAATCTTGTAGGAGTTTGGCTTTTTTATAGAACTGAAATGGAAAACCACTGCAGGGTTTTCAATGGAAAAATGATGTAAGCCGACTTAAAATTTCAAAGGAGCCCTACCTGCTCTGTTGGTGAAGGGAGAGATGGTATTACAATAATGCAGGCAGGATGCTAGTTGTACTGACGCCCCCCAAACTAGTTTGCACATGGGATGATTTAACCATGGGTTTGAAACAGCTGACCTGGTTTAAGTAACACCAGGGGGAAAAAAAAAATTGCTCTCCAAAAAGCCCTGGCTGCAGTAAGGTATACTTGCTTACCCTTTCCAAGAAGATTAGCATTAAATATGAAAGCTCACAACACAGTCTCAATTATGAGTTACCATTTTCACATTTTATTCCGCGGGTAGCTCCTCGGTTCATCCCTTTGAACAACTTCATTAATAATTGGAGACGAATCCCAAACCTTCTCCTATTAACTTTTGATCTGGAAATTCAACCCCGTTGACATTCAGACACACATTTGATCTTTGCTTGCATTCTGTATTTGAACCAATTTAACTTCCTCATGTACAAGCTAATTATTGGACTGGCAGCCCGAGATGCCACCCAGATATCTTGTTGAGGAAAAGCCGCAGTGAGGGCCTCCGAAAGTGTTTCAAGTGCCTGACAATTCACTTCTTCATGGAGGAAAAACGTACCTTGGTTTAAAGGGCTCTGGAAATACAAAATCCACTGGGTGGGTCCTTTTGTGTCACTTGCACTGAAGACTTTTAAATGGGTTTTGAAAAACCCTCTTCGATTTAGAATGAAATACAAGATAACATTTTTTCAATGATGCCTCTTATGCAGTGTGAATGGGTTTACAGCTTCTAGTTTAGTCTAGGGTGAGACAGAAAGATTAGATCAGCAGAGTCCAAAGCTGTCTGCATCAGCCATCAGTCACTGCAAGTTACACTGTCAGAGATTTCTGTTTAGATTTTATTAAATGCGCTGTGAGTTTACTCCTGGCCCAGTGATTTTCCTCTGCCTTTCAAATTCCCTGCACTCTTGAAGGTGCCCAGTGGAATTCTGACAAGCTGTCAGACCCAGACAACTCCTGTGGAATTGACACGACACCTGGTTGCTTATTAACATCCATTTCCACCCCCACCGCCCTGCTTGTTCCTGCCGAGCTGCTTTCCCAGGCGGCTCACATGCTCTACGTCTGCAGACCCACCCTGCAGCCAGGGTCCAGCTTCCCTGGTTTTACAGTTGCCCCGAGCCCTCCTGAGGCGGTGGTCCGACAGGGGATGTGATACAACTGTGGCCAATCAGAGGTGAGGAGAGACTTTCAGGGGGGCTTCTAGAAAAGGTTTTCCTCTCTTCTGAGTGGGCTTCAAGAGGTACCCTTCCTCTTGCTTCCTTTGGATGCTATTGCACAAAGATGTTTTGCTGACTGTTCTTGATTTGGGGGGAGGGTGGATTGGATAAGTGGGAGCAAGGAGAAGCAGGCTGTCACAGGGTGGGGCCCTGGATCAAGTCAGCCCTGAAGGCCGCTCCGTCTCCGAATTCCCGTTACATAAGCTTATGATCTTCCTTTTCGATTAAGCTGGTTTCAGTTGGTTTTCTGTTTCTTATAAACTAAACCCTGCTCTCTCAAGGATTTTGTAGAATTACTGTTCCTTGTGGCTAAAGCACTTTATGTTTCTTGGAGGGTAGCTTTGAAGTAATTTAATAAAATTCAATGCTTGGATGGGCACAGATGTTTCTTTATAGAGTATTAGGGATATACTCGGTGTTCCCTAGTGGCTCAGATGGTAAAGAATCTGCCTGCAATGCAAGAGACCCGAGTTCTGTAAGAAACATGGGTTTGGTCCTGGGTCAGGAAGATCCCCTGGAGGAGGGCGTGGCAACCCACTGCACTATTCTTTCCTGGAGAATCCAATGGACAGAGGAACCTGGTGGACTACAGTCCATGGGGTTGCAAGGAGTCGGACAAGACTGAAGCAACTTACCATGCATCCACACAGGGATATACTGGGTTCAAAGAGGAGGAGTAAAATTTAATGACGTTTACAAACTGAGGATGTGTGTGCTCCACCTGTGTTTTCTTTGATGCTTCCTTTAACAGATAGAGGTATCACCACTTTCATATAGTTTGATAGTTTTCAGCGGTCTTATTTTGTACTTTTCTACATGTAACTTAAAACATTTCCTACAGTGAGCACATATACTGTAATAATTACATATGTTACAGCAAAAAAAATGTTATTAGTAAAAGATAAATTCAGATAAATGTAAGATACTTTCCAATTCTGGAGAATATAAGATCATATTCTTTCTTGTTTAGATTTTTTTAAAAATGTGGACCATTTTTTAAGTCTTTATTGAATTTTTTTTACAACATTGCTTCTGTTTTGTTTTGGTTTTTTGGCTATAAAGCATGTGGGATCTTGGTTCCCCAAAAAAGGATATGTGGGGACCCCTCGCATTGAAAGGCAAAGTCTACCACTACACCTCCAGGGATGTCCCCAAGATCGTATTCTAAAGTCTATTTAACAGGTATATAAAGTAAGAGGTTGTGTGGAGAAGTCAGCTTTAAAATGAATACAGGATAGAAACCTTACTAGTCTGGCTTCCACTGTTTTCTGAAACTTTGAATTATATTTCGTGAATGTTCATCCCTTAACTGAAAAATGAGATTTGAGATGTAGTTTGGAGCTACCCGATATAGCCACTTATATTTAATGATCAGTTGGGAATTATATAAATCTGTTTTCTGCATTCGGTTTGCTGGAAAAATTGCAACTGATGAAGCAAGAAGGACCGACCCCAGGGATCTCTGTATCCAAGGAAGTAAAAGCTTCAAAACGTCTGAGATAAAGAAGAAAATGATGATTAGGGTTGGGACACCTGTTTTCTATTGGTCAGGCTGCCAAACAACTAATTTTTTAAAAAGTTTTTTGAAGCCTACTTGGATTTTTAAAACATTCATTTATTTGTCTGTACTGGGTCTTGGTTGCGGCATGTGGGGTGTGCATCGTGGTGTGCAGACTTCTGTAGTTGTGGCATGAGGGCTTAATTGTCCTCCAACTTGTGGGATCTCAGTTCCCCAACAAGGGACTGAACTGTGTCCCCTGTATTAGAAGGTGAATTCTTAACTACTGGACCACCAGGAAAGGCCCAAGACCTCCAAACAACTATTGATTCCATACTTCTCTTTTGACCACATTGAACTAGCTCTGGCCTCTCTAAATATGTTCAGTGAACCCTTGGGTTGAGACTTCAGAGAAATTAATGAAGACCTAAAATATATCAGACTCTGGGAAAATAGTGCCTTTGGATGTTCATTTGCCAAGGCTGCCGTGACACAGAGAATTGTAACTTGGTGGCTCTAATAACAGAAACTTTCCCTCCCACAGTTCTAGGGGTTAGCAGTCCAAGATCGCCCTGGCCCGTTTGGTTCCTTCTGAAGGCTGAGGAGGGGAAGCTGGTCCAGCCTCTCTTCCAGCTGCCGATGGTCTGCTTGGTCATCCACTATCCTCAATCTCTGCCTCCATCTTCGCATGGCATTCTCTTCGTGTCCATGTCTGTGTCCAATTTCCCCCCTTTTATAAGGGCAGCACTCAGGTTGGAGGAGGGAGAAAACTACTCCAGAATGACCTCATCATCACATAACTGATTATACCTGCAATGACCCTATTTCCTCATTCAGTCACGTTCTGAAGTTTAGGAAGGATTTCAACTTATGAATATTGGCAGTGGGGGTACTAGGGGTGGGGACAGAATTCAATCCCTAAGAAGAAAATTTCAGTGTGGGCTTTTAGAGCCAGTGCAGGGAAAGTGATGAGATATTTCTGGCAGAGTCTAAGAGGTTGATTTATACCAGTTGAACACACTTCTTTTGGAAGCAGGTTTACATTTGGTGTAGAGCAGTGTAGCTTATGAGTTGCTCTCATGACTCATTGTGATGGATCCAGGACAGGACAAGTTTGGTGATGAAAGGAATGGCTATTGCTGTAGCTTAGATTCCTGCTTCTCAAAGTGGAGCCACGGGGGAGCCGTTCTGTCTCTGGAGGACATTCAGCTGTGTGTCTGGAGATGGTGTTGTTTGTCCCCACTGGGTAGTGGTGGTGGGGTGCAGTTGGCATCTAATGGATCAAAGCCAGGGATGCAGGTGAAAGCCCTGTACCTGCATGGCGCCTGAGAGTCCCTCACAACAAAGAATTATCCAGCCCCAAATCTCAGTCCCGCTGAGGCTGGAAACCCTGGGTTAGATGCTTCCTCCCTCAAAATAAATCTGCAGTGAAGTTAAAAATGGAGATGAAGGTAAGGGAGGGACCTGATAAAAATGAGAGATTAAATCTGGAACATGCGAGTTTTTTTACATGTTCACTGAACTTAATAGGGAGCATAGAAATTCTACCTCAATTGCAATCATGTTCTCCTTTTAGGACAGCGTACTAGCCTGCCTATGAGAGGGATAATTTTCACATCCTGCATTAACAAAGCCTCAGACATTGCACTGAGTTGTGTCTGTGTTCCTGGGATGCTGGGTATCTGCTCTTTGCCCCTAAGCAAATTATCCCTCTCCAAGCCTCAGTTTCTCTTTCCATAAAGTGGGTACACTGACCATATTAAGAACATGTTTCCTTTATGTTTGCCATGCTGTGTAAGTGCTCTGCATAGATTTCTGTACGTGGATCATCTATGAACCAGTCTCCAAAGCAAATATCCTTTTTTACTTTATAATCGAGACATCTGAGGTGTAGAGCAGGTAGGTAGTTCACTCAAGGTCATGTAGTTGGAAAGTGGTAGAATTAGTGAGTGTCTATGATGGATAAATGGACAGAGAAGATGTATTTGTATCGTGGAATAGCATTCAGTCACCGAGAAGGAAGGAAATCCTGCCACTTCCCTGGTGGCTCAGACGGTAAAGCGTCTGTCTACAATGCAGGAAACCCGGGTTCAATCCCTGGGTCGGGAAGATCCCCTGGAGAAAGAAATGGCAATCCACTCCAGTACTATTGCCTGGAAAATCCCATGGACAGAGGAGCCTGGTAGGCTACAGTCCATGGGGTCACAAAGAGTCAGACACGACTGAGCGACTTCACTTCACTTCACTTCTTCAATGGACCTTGGGAAAGTCATGTTAGAAGTGCAATAGCCAGAGAAAGGCAAATACTGTATGATATTGCTTATACGTGAAATCTAACAAAGCCAGATTCATAGAAACAGAGAATAAAGGTGGTCATCAGGGGCTGGAGGGGAGGGGATGGGTGAAAGTGGTCAAAGGAACCAACTTCCAACTACGAGGTGAGTCAGTTCAGAGGATCTAACGTACAGCATGGTGATCAGAGTGAACTATACTGCGTTACATAGACTTAAAGTTGCTTAGAAGGTAGAGCCTAAATGTTGTCATCACACACACACACACAAATGATAATTGTATCAGGTGATGGAGAAGACTCTTGAGAGTCCCTTGGACTGCAAGAAGATCCAACCAGTCCATCCTAGGGGAAATCAGTCCTGAATATTCAGTGGAAGGACTGATGTTGAAGCTGAAACTCCAATACTTTGGCCCCCTGATGCAAAGAGCTGACTCATTTGAAAAGACCCTGGTGCTGGGAAATATTGAAGGCGGGAGGAGAAGGGGATGTCAGAGGATGAGATGATTGGATGGCATCACCAACTCAATGGACATGAGTTTGAGTGAACTCTGGGAGTTGGTGATGGACTGGAAAGCCTGGCGTGCTGCAGTCCGTGGGGTCACAAAGAGTCAGACAGAACTGAGTGACTGAACTGAACTGAACTGATGGAGGTGTCAATTCAGTTCCATTGATCAGTTGTATCCGACTCTTTGTGACCCCATGAATCATAGCACACCAGGCCTCCCTGTCTATCACCAACTTCTGGAGTTTACCCAAACCCATGTCCATTGAGTCAGTGATGCCATCCAACCATCTCATCCTCTGTCGTCCCCTTCTCCTCCTGCCCTCAATCTTTCCCAGCATCAGGATCTTTTCAAATGAGTCAGCTCTTCTCATCAGGTGGCCAAAGTGTTGGAGTTTCAGCTTCAACATCAGTCCTTCCAATGAACACCCAGGACTGATTTCCTTTAGGATGGACTGGTTGGATCTCCTTGTAGTCCAAGGGACTCTCAAGAGTCTTCTCCAACACCACAGTTCAAAAGCATCAATTCTTTGGTGCTCAGCTTTCTGTATAGTCCAACTCTCACATCCATACATGACTGCTGGAAAAACCATAGCCATGACTAGATGGACATTTGTTGACAAAGTAATGTCTCTACTTTTGAATATGCTGTCTAGGTTGGTCATAACTTTCCTTCCAAGGAGTAAGCGTCTTTTAGTTTCGTGGCTGCAGTCACCATCTGCAGTGATTTTGGAGTCCCCCAAAATAAAGTCAGCCACTGTTTCCCCATCTATTTGCCATAAAGTGATGGAGGTGTAAACTAACTTTATTTAGTAGTCACTTCATTACATCTGTACATGGAGCAAATCATCATTTTACACCTGAAACTTACACAGTGTTACATGTTAATTATATCTCAACAAACCTGGAATAGGGGTGGAGAAAGAAAACAAATGGAGTTGAAATTTAAGCCCTTGTTAATATCAGGGTAGTGAGACTTCCAAGCCTGAATCCTTGATCCCCAAACCCTGCCGAGTCCTGTGTAAATCAGGCTCCAGCAGCCGTGTGGAGCACATGGTCTACTCTGATGCGTGTGTGCTCGGTCAAGTCTGACTCTTTGCGACCCCATGAACTAAACTCCTCCATCCCTGGAATTCTCCAGGCAAGAATACTCGAATGGTTTTCCATTTCCTTCTCCAGGGGATCTTCCCGACCCAGGGATCAAGCCTACACCTCCGGTGTCTCCTGCACTGGCAGGCACATTCTTTACCCCTGCGCCACCGAGGAAGCCCCGCCTCAGCGAATGGGAATCGTAGTTGTTAAGAGAATGCCGGGTTTACTTGGCAGTTTCAGTGTCATGACCAAATAAGCAAGTTATTTGAAAAAAAATTTAATGTTAACGGTAAAATATATCAACATTCAGCAAGGGGAAGTTTTGACCTGGAAGGTGGCTAGAAATGTGGCATCACAGGCTCCTTCTTACATCCAGAAGATCAGAGTCTCCTCTTCACAAAGCAAATCATGGCCCTTTGGGATTTGGGAAGAGCTCCTATCAAGCCAGCTGCCCCTTGCACATGGGCCCAGAGACGTGAGTTCAACCAGGGCTGACTTCACCTCTGTCCCTTCCCTCTTCTCTCAGACTGGGTTGACAGGATGTGTTTCAACCTGGGTCTCTGGGCCGGCTCTGAGCTTCCTTGCTACAAACCTGCTTGATGAGCGCTGGAGCGCCACTGACAGCATGTGGCCATTGGCCTATTGCCCTCTGTCACCGTCGCTGGGAGGAAGGGAGGAAGAGAATTCACACACTGACTCTCAGGAGGAGGGAAAGCACAGCCCCACCCAGCAGGCAGCTGTGTTTGTTTGCAGAGAGAGGTGTGTTTGTCGGTGATCACAAAATATTATGATCCCATATGTCCAAACTGATCACAACTGTGGAAATGTTTATTTTCAGACTTATCCGGGATGCTAATGGCTCCCATGTCATTAGTGAGCTATTCTCTGTGAGACAATGAGAGAGGATTCGAGTGGGTTTGGTCAGCTGAAAAAAAAAGGCTCAAGAGTGGCCCCAGGAAAATCCAGACTGTGTTGTCAGTTTTGTACGTTTCATTCCTGGGTAAACAGGAGCAAATCACCATCACCATAATGATGGTGATAATAAAGGCTAATGGTCGTTGAGAACTTACTCTCTCCAGCCCCTCTTCTGAGCTCTGTCTCTGGGACACACTTACACCTGTTTGCTTAGTGATCTATCACAGGCACCTGATGACATCGGTGACAGCGTCACCCTCACTTTTCAGGTGAGGAAACGGAGTCGTGGGGGCTGAAGGGTTTACTCAAAGCCGCTACCATGTGGACAGAGATGAGGGCAGGTGTGGAGCAAGGTCATGATAATGAACACACACAGCTCCAGGGGCAGAACATAGGGAGAATTTCAGCTTTTTATCGTCCCTCAAGGTAGCTGTCAGAGAAGGCAATGGCACCCCACTCCAGTACTCTTGCCTGGAAAATTCCATGGATGGAGGAGCCTGGTAGGCTGCAGTCCATGGGGTTGCTAAGAGTCCGAGATGACTGAGCGACTTCACTTTCACTTTTCACTTTCATGCATTGGAAAAGGAAATGGCAACCCATTCCAGTGTTCTTGCCTGGAGAATCCCAGGGATGGGGGAGGCTGGTGGGCTGCCGTCTATGGGGTCACACAGAGTCAGACATGACTGAAGTGACTTAGCAGCAGTAGCAAGGTGTTAGTCACCTATTGCTGTGTAATAAGTCATCCCAAAGTCCCCTCAAGGTAGCTGTGTTAGTCACCTATTGCCATGTAATAAATCATCCCAAATTCAATGTCTTTGGGCAGCACACGCTCACTGTCTCACATTTCTGAGAGCCTGGTGCAGCTTAGCTGAGTGCCTGGCTCAGGGTCTAACGTGAGTTTGTAGTCAAGGTGTCCCCTGGGGCTGCAGATCCCACTGGGGTGAGATCTGCTTCCAGGCTCACTAAACCCAGCTGTGGGCAGGTCAGGAACTCACCCTCAACTCACTCTCCTGGCTGCTGCAGGCTCTGTTTCCTGCCGGCTTGTGGACACAGACACCCCCGTGGGCCTCTCCACAAAGCCATTTACCTCATGACAGCTGATTTTCCCCAGAAGGAGGGACCCAAGGATGAGAGAGAGGACCAGAGAGACCCCACAGATGTTTAATGACCTAATCTTGGAAGTGGCATGCCATCGGCAGTGGAAGTGGTAAATAAATGGGGAATATTGATATAGTTTTGGACAAAAAACCCAGAGACGGTTCACGAGCTACATCCTCCGACTTTGAAGCCCCCCAGCAGGTGGGGAGATGTGATCGGTCTGCTGACCGAGGTCAGGGTGATGGGGATTTGGTGTGGATGCTGCCCACATCGGCAGCAAGACGGATGTAAGTGAGGGGCTGGGAGGATGGGAATCAGATGCCGCAGGAACCATAGCTTTGACATTTGAACTTGAAGCCAAACTTTTTAGTTGTGCCCCTAGATCTGGCCTCATAGCACACATACTCAGGATCTGACTTTTTTTTTTAATGGGGTATACTTGCAGAAGGCAGAAGGAGGAAGAGGGTGACACAGGATGAGATGGTTGAATGGCATCACCGATTCAATGATATGAATCTTGGGCAAACTCTGGGAGATGGTGAAAGACAGGGAAGCCTGGCATGCTGCAGTCCATGGGCTGGTAAAGAGTCAGACACGACGTGATGACCGAACAACATAGTGCTTTACAATGTGGAGTTAGTTTCTGCTGTATGACGAAGTGAATCAGCTCTAAGGATACATATATGCCCTTCTTCTTGGACCTCCTCCCATCCCATCTGTCTAAATCACCACAGAGAGGACATCCTCTTTCTGAGCATTTTTATAAAGGATCGTTAATCTGCAGTGGGCTGGCTTACGTGGAGGACACCATCTCTTCAGCTCTGGTTGGAAGAGGGTGGGTCTTCCAGCACTGATCACTGGTCCTCTTGGGCCTGGGTGTGTGACCTCAAGGCAGTCCACCCAGGGGACTCCAGCACCCCAGCAGCACTCACCCTACTCAGGACCATGCTGGAGGACCAGCTGCTAATGAAGATGGAAACTTTTCTGTTAAAAATCAGTAATGAAAACAAATATCTTTTCTGTCTGGGTGGCCCGCACCCTCCTGACATGGCTCCAGCTTGTTCCTTTGTCCCTTCAGGCACAGGGGTAGTAATGCCCTCCCACAGCGGTGCCCTAGCGCAGGGTCTCTGAGCCTCCCTTATTAGACACTCACCCTACCCACACCCCCTAAGCAGCTCCTTCCTTAACTCTGCAGAATCCCAGCTGGAGGAGCCATCTGTTTGCAGACAGCACCCTGATTGATTCCACTTCCTAAGTTCCCGTCATTTGTTTTTGACACATGGTAAGAGAAAAATGCTGCAAAAAGCTAGAATGGATTCCAGGTCTCCAGAGCTACTTGGAAATTCCATGATCCATTGGCTGTGCATTTAACCTATGCAAGCATTGAAAAGAAGCAGTCTTGTTTATCCATTCATCTGCCAATGGACATGTAGGTTGCTTCCATGTCCTGGCTATTGTAAATAGTGCTGCAGTGAACATTGGGGTATGTGTGTCCTTTTGAATTATGGTTTCTCGCAGTATATGCCCAGTAGTGGGATTGCTGGGTCATATGGTAGTTCGATATGGATGGACCTAGAGTCTGTCCTACAGAGTGAAGTAGGTCAGAAAGAGAAAAACAATTATCATATATTAGTGCATATATATATAGAATATAGAAAAATGGTACAGATGAACCTACGTTCAGGGCAGGAATAGAGATGCAGACATAGAGAATGGACATTTGAACACAGGGAAGAAGGGAAGAGTGGGACAAACTGGGAGATTAGGATTTACATATGTAGGATTTACATATATACACTGCTGCTGCTGCTGCTAAGTCGCTTCAGTCGTGTCCGACTCTGTGCGACCCCATAGACGGCAGCCCACCAGGCTCCCCTGTCCCTGGGATTCTCCAGGCAAATACACTGGAGTGGTTTGCCATTTACCATGTGTAAAATAGATAGCTAGTGGGAAGCTGCTGTATAGCACAGGGAGCTCAGCTTGGTGCCCTGTGATGACCTAGATGGGTGGGGGGTGGGGTGGGAGGGAGGTCCAAGAGGGAGGGGATATATGTACACATTTGGCTGATTCATGTTGTTGTACAGCAGAAACTAATTCAAGACTGTAAGGCAACTGTACTCCAGTAAAAAAAAGAGGCTGTCTCAGTCACATTGCTTTTTATTCTTAATGAAGATCTAGACAGAGAGAGTGCATATATATATATATATATATATATATATATATATATATATATACCGTGAGTCCTGCTGTGGGGTGATTAAAACACACACACACACACATCAAAGGATCCTGCTTTTTAAAAATAGACTCTCTTGAAGCCAGGAACCAAAGTACAGCAGGTCTTGAACCCTAGTCAGAGTAGAATACAATGCTGTTAATTCTGTCCATTTTCTCTGCTCCTTTCCAAAGTACAAGGGGGCAGCGAAACTCACCTGCGGTGCCTTGTGGTTGCCATGGCGACCACTGATGTGCCTCTGGGTGCTGCTTCCTCTTTGTGCGTGGCAATGAGGCTGGCTTGGCGAAATGTATTTCTGTGAGCTGGCCTGCACAGTGGCCTTTTATGATTATCGCTCACAAAGGAACCAGATGATTATTAAGTTTTGCCAGACATGGAACATTATTTTCAAGATCTCAAACAATCTCCCTCCTCTGGTTTATGTGGCTGGCTTTTGCATGGGCAGCTTTGTATCTTGAATGTTTTATATAGAAACCCTTCCAAGGTCAAAGTCATAATAGCATCATAAAACTCCCCCTGTAAATCAGCAGTGAGGCTATTAATGGAATAGCTGTACTCCCCCACCCCCACACCTCTAAGATCGATCCCTTGTTAAGTTTTAAGGCATTCCGTTTTTTTTTTCCTGGAGAAATAGATATATTTACACTTTGTTAGTTGCCACATGATGTATTTTTCTGTAATAAAATCATGTCTCTGCCCTCAAATGAAATGTGGTGGTGTGTGCTCAGAGTTGCATTTATGATCCTAGAGTTCACTAAATGGAGTAAACTTCAGAGGCTTAAGTATAAATATTACAGGTCATTTGTGTCCAAGATAGTGAGGGGATGCGTAATGTGAAACCCTTACAGTTTCTGATTTTGTCTAATGGCTGCCATAACCAGAGGCTGAAATAAGCTTTTTGGAATTTTTTTCCCTGCTAGTCCTTTATGCTGAATCTGAGTTCAACAGAAGCACTCTCCTGTTGTATCTTAACAGAGGCAAGAGTTCACCAAGACAACTGGTTCACGAAGCCAGTGCAGTATAGTGCTTAGGTGTCCAAGCTCTGGAACAAGCCTGGGCATGGGTAGGTGCTAAGTCGCTTCAGTCATGTCCAACTCTGTGACCCCATGGACTGTAGCCTGTCAGGCTCCTCTGTCCATGGGGATTCTCTAGGCAAGCATACTGGAGTGGATTGCCATGCCCTCCTCCAGGGGATCTTCCTGACCCAGGGCTCGAACACATGTCTCTTACATCTCCTGTATTGGCAGGCAAGTTCTTTACCACTGGCACCACATGGAAGACCCCTGGAACAAGCCTACCTAGGTTCAAGTCCTTGCTTGACCCTTTTCCTCTCTTGACATTGGGCAAGCCATCTCACCTGCTGTGCCTCAGTCTTCTCTCTACAAAATGGGCATGATGATGTCACCTACTTCATAGAGTCATTCTGAGCCTTGAATAAATTAATGTTTATCAAATGGTCAGAACACCCCATGATAAATGAATTTAAGTGTTTTCCCAGTGGATAAAATCAACACTTAAGAATGCTGTTCAACAGTACTTTCACTAACAACTTTTACTTCCAGTTTTATTCTTAAGCCCAGGAACAGTTGTTGAACCATGAGAGTGATGATAATATGATCAAGTTAGGAGGACTGTGTATTATATACATTTTCCATAATCACAAACATGAAGTTTCATATCTAGTTTATACCCTTTCTCTACCTGTTTTTAAAATTTTATTTATTTATTTGTGGCTGCATCAGATCTTAGTCGCAGCATGTGGAATCTTATTTTTAACACCAAAAACATTTTGTACTGGGGTACAGTCAAGGCTATGGTTTTTCCAGTGGTCATGTATGGATGTGAGAGTTGGACTGTGGAGAAAGCTGAGCGCTGAAGAATTGATGCTTTTGAACTGTGGTGTTGGAGAAGACTCTTGAGAGTCCCTTGGACTGCAAGGAGATCCAACCAGTCCATTCTAAAGATCAGCCCTGGGATTTCTTTGGAGGAAATGATGCTGAAGCTGAAACTCCAGTCCTTTGGCCACCTCATGTGAAGAGTTGACTCATTGGAAAAGACTCTGATGCTGGGAAGGATTGGGGGCAGGAGGAGAAGGGGACGACAGAGGATGAGATGGCTGGATGGCATCACTGACTCGATGGACCTGAGTCTGAGTGAACTCCAGGAGTTGGTGATGGACAGGGAGACCTGGACTACTGCGATTCATGGGGTCGAAAAGAGTCAGACACGACTGAGTGACTGAACTGAGCTGAACTAAACAGTCAGTTAACAATGTTGTGATAGTTTTAGATGAACAGTGAAGGGACTCAGCCATATGCATGTATCCATTCTCCCCCAAACTCCCTTCCCATCCAGGCTGCCACATAAAACTAAGCAGAGTTCCATGTGCTGTACAATAGGTTTTTTTGGTTATCCATTTTAAATATAGCAGTGTATACATGATGTTCCCTATATCCTTAACTCTCCCTGCCCCCTCCACCGGCAACCATGTGAGTCTCTTTCAGTTTTGTAAGAAAGTTCATTTGTATCATTTTTTTTAGATTCATCATATAAGGGACATTGTGTGATATTTCCCCTTCTCTGTCTGACTTACTTCACTCAGCATGACACTCTCTAGGTCCATCCATGTTGCTACAAATGGCCTTGTTTCATTCTTTTTAATGGCCGAGTAATATTCCATTGTGTGTATGTACCACATCTTCTTTATCCCTTCCTCTGTTGATGAGCACTTAGTTTGTTTCCATGTTTTGTAAACAGTGCTGCAGTGAACACTGGGGTGCATTTATCTTTTCAGGCAGCATGCGGAATCTTTATTGCAGCATGCAGGCTTCTGTCTAATTGTGTTGAGGGCTCCAGAGCATGCGGGCTCTGTGGTTGTGGCTCACAGGCTCTCTAGTTGCAGCAGGAGGGCTCAGTAGTTGCAGTGCACAGGCTTAATTGCCCCACAGCCTGTGGGATCCTAGTTCTCCCACCAGGGATCAAACCTGTGTCTCCAGCATTGGAAGAGACTCTCAACCACTAGACCATGAGGGAAGTCTCTCTGCCAGTTTTTTTGTTTTTTTTTTTTTTTAACTCAAGAAAGTCACTTAAGGTACTTGAACAATGGATAGGATGGTAGTAACTTCTGATATTTTTCTCTGACCACTTGCTATGTGCTAGGCATTGTAGAAGTGTTTAATCTGAATTATGATTTTTAGGGCCTGGAAAGGGCCTAGGAGGTGGGTATGAATTGAGGAAACTAAAGCTCACAGCAGTTGTGACTTATCCAAGATTGCACAGCCAGTAGGAGGTGGAGTGGGGATTTGAAATCAGAATTGCTGTATCTGGTATCCTTTGTAATTACATGTATTTGCTCTTTTTGTCCATGTGCAACTCTGTGTTCCCCAAGATTAAGGGGTTAACAGACTGTCACTTGTTCATACACTCAACTTGGAACAGAGCTAGCCCACAGTAGCTGTTTGCTGGCCATGGGGGTGATTATGGATTGCTTTCCTCCATGGAACTTTTACTGTGGTGTCATAAACCCAGAGTCCTAAAGTCGCAGACATTGTCAATATTCCTACATCCCAGCACCAGTCAAGTGCATTTAGGTATTTTTTCCTCAGCCTCCCCGTCTTGGTGTAGAGCTTGGGGAAGAGACAGGTTCAGTTAAGGTTCCAGAACTACAACTTTGTAAAGTTTAAATAACTTGGTCAAATTATTTAACCCCTAACTTTTAAATTCTACATATTAAAATTGGGGTAATAATTGTTGTTGATATTAAAGAGAAAATGTTGGGAAAATATTCAGCACAGAAGCTGGCACACAGAGGCATTCAATATGTGTTAATTAGTGTAATATTAATGCTAGTTAGATTTTATCAAATGCTTGTAGTGTGGAGCTAGCCAAACGTATGTTGTCCTTTTTTCCTGTGTTTTCTTCAAATCTGTGTGTGTGTTGTCGATTCAGTGGTGTCTGACTCTTTGCGACTGTATGGACTGTAGCCCACCAGGCTTCTCTGTTCATGGGATTCTCCAGGCAAGAATACTTGAGTGGATTGCCATGCCCTGCTCCAGGGGATCTTCCTGACCCAGGGATCAAAACTGCATCTCTTATGTCTCCTGCATTGGCAGGCGTGTTCTTTACCGCTTGTGCCACCTGGGAGAAGGCAGTGGCAGCCCACTCCAGTACTCTTGCCTGGAAAATCACATGGGCGGAGAAGCCTGGTAGGCTGCAGTCCATGGGGTCGCGAAGAGTCAGACATGACTGAGCGACTTCACTTTCACTTTTCACTTTCATGCACTGGAGAAGGAAATGGCAACCCATTCCAGTGTTCTTGCCTGGAGAATCCCAGGGACGGGGGAGCCTGGTGGGCTGCCGTCTATGGGGTTGCACAGAATCGGATACAACTGAAGCGACTTAGCAGCTTAGCAGCAGCCACCTGGGAAGCCCTTCTGCAAATCTACTCAGGGATTAACTACTGCTACAGAATGGAATAGCCTTGGCCATCTTCTAATCAGCACCTTGGGCAGTGCAGAAGGTTCCATCAAGTTTAGAGCACACTTTTCTTTCTTCTTCTTTTTAAAAATATTTATTTATTCACTTGGCTGCCTCGTGTCTTAGTTCCACACGTGAATCTTCATTGCTGCATGTGGGATCCGTCACTGGGGCGCATGCACATGGGCTCCAGAGCCTGAAGCCGCAGTGTTCGCTGTGCACGAGCTTGGTTGCTCCAGGGCGTGTGGTATCTTAGTTCCCTGACTAGGGATCAAACCTGAGTCTCTCACAATGGAAGGTGGATTTATAACCACTGGATCACCAGGGAAGTCCCATGGGGTGCATTTTTCTAACCAGTTTCAAAGACCAGCGCAGACAAAAGACAAACGATACTTTTTAATCAGTGATTTGTCTATTGACTTTTATATGAAACAGGGGCTTCCCTGGTGGCTCAGATGGTAAAGAATCTGCCTGCAATGCAGGATACCCAGGTTCGATCCCTGGGGGAAAATCCCCTGGAGAAGGAAATGGCAACCCACTCCAGTATTCTTGCCTCGAGAATTCCAAGGACAGAGGAGCCTGGCAGGCTACAGTCCTTGGGGTCGCAAAGAGTCAGACATGACTGAGTGACTAACACTAACTTTAATATGAAACAGGCGGAATCAACAATCTGATTTGTTATAAAAATACGACCTTGCCATATTAATTCCTAATGTCAGGGTTAATGTTGCCCATTTCCTTATCAGCTCACCAACAGCTTTTAAGATGTCATGTTTTAGTAGAGTACTATTTTGGAAAAAAATATTCTCATTATCTTTATTGCCATTATTATTTCCCCTTACATTTTAGACACAAATCTTGTCCTAATTTACTGCAGTTGTATAGTTGTCATGGAAAATAGATTAATATGCTAATTTTATTTCATGAATTTATGTACTTATCAAATCACTTTTGGAAAGAAGAGATAAATTGTGTCAAAGCTAATTCTGCTTATGTGATTGTCACATTAAATAATTTTTTTTAATTGAGACTTTGCACACTGCCCACTCTTCCCATCCCCACTAACCAAAATTATTTCAGAGGATGTGAATTTCATGGGTTTTCATTAAGTTGTTATGTTTTTATTTACGAGAGGCTGTGCTATTGATTTTTATGTCACTGCCATGCATTAGCATCATACCAGTGAACACATCGTACGGGTGTTGAAGCAGTTATTAGCACAAACAGGCCATTATCCAGTTCAACTCATGCCTTGGAAACTCCTTTAACAAGGATTTAATGATTCATGTAATTAATATGGGACCTGAAATTACTGGATGCACTCCTGTCAGTTGAAGCTATTTCTTTTAAGCTTGTGTTTCATAATTTACTGCTAACATTAAATGAAACTGCTAGACCATTTGATGTCTTTTTGGGGAGGTGGTTCATGTATGAATAAAATCCTATAAGGTAACTATAAGGTCTTTTTTCAAAAAAGAATTACCTTTAACTGGAAATCTTACTTGAAGCATGCTCTAGGTCTTTGCAACACTGGAGGGATCCATTGGAATGCTTACATATTGGAGTCCCTGTTCAGTTTCCTCTGGTGTCTTTCTTCCCTAACTATATTTACGAATTTTGGGGGGTCAAAAATATCTATCTCCTTGAATTGGAAGTAGACAACTATAGTCACCAGGGCTGATATCCCCCTATAATTCACCATTCATTAGACTAGCAGTCTTTGCCAAAGCAATAAAACAAGAAAAATAATTCAGAAATATAATTGGCAGGAAAGAACAAAATTATCATTTTTGCATTTTATTATTTTAAAAATAACTAAGCAAAACTTGTTTATTTTTTAAGTTAACAATCCTTATTGTATAACATCTGAGTGCCTATGGACATGTATACATGAAATGAGAAACATTAGGCATTAATTAAATCATGGGAAACATTTTGTGGGGTCCTAGGAAAATGACAAAGTTATATAAATTCTCTTTCTGAGATTGAAGCCCCTCTCTTGTCTGATCCCAGCTTGTTCCAAACTGTCTCTACAAATGTGACTTGCTTGGCTGATTGGCAGAGACTCTATTTCCTAGGTAGAATTCCATACCTGGAGATCCCACTCTGGTCATCTCCTTTTTGTAATTTCTGATCCATGTGATTCCATGTAAACCCTCAGCATCTTCATTCATTCCTATCTAATCCCTCACTCAATAAAAACTGACTCAGTGATCACTGCGTGTCAGGCAATTTGGGGATCAGAAGGGAAAGACACCTAAACACCACCTTCTCTGAGGTCACAGTACAGCAAGCCATCGTTTTTGTTTCTATTTTGTTAAGATTTATTTATTTTTATAGTTTTACTTTTGGATTGTGCTGGGTCTTTTTTCGCTGCACGAAGGCTTTCTCTAGTTGCACTGAGTGGGGCCTACTCTTGGTTGTGGTGTGTGGGCTTCTCACTGCAGTGGCTTCTCTTGTTATGGAGCATGTGCTCTAGGAGCTTGGGCATAAGTAGTTGTGGCTCATGGGCTCAGTTGCTCTGAGGAATGTGGGCTCTTCCCAGACCAGGAATTGAACCAGTATCCCTTGCATTGCAAGCAGATTCTTAACCACTGCACCACCAGGAAAGCCCCATTTTTTGTTTAATTGTTATTGGAGTATATTTGCCTTACAATGTCGTGTTAGTTTCTACTGTATAGCAAAATGAATCAGTCATACATATACATATATCCCCTCCTTTTTGGATTCTTTCCCATTCAGGTCACCACAGAGCATTAAGTAGAGTTACCTGTGGTAGACATTATATTCTCATTAGTTATATATTTTAGGTATAAAGAGATGTGGATTCAGTCCCTGGGTTGGGAAGATCCCCTGGAGGAGGGCATGGCAACCCACTCCAGTGTTCTAGCCTGGAGAATCCCATGGACAGAGGAGTCTGGCAGACTACAGTCCATAGGGTCATAAAGAATCAGACATGACTGAAGTGACTTAGCATGCATGAAGTACCAGTTTTAAACATCTCCTGTATTTCTGAACTCTCTTTTCCCAGATAGACCATAAAGTCCTCATGGGCAGAGGCTACCTCTTGCACATCTTTTAAAATCTCCTGTGGAACTTAATACCCTGCCTTAGGTGTTTATTTATTAAACCACAGATGAATTGACAGAGAACAGCCCATGTTCTGTCTAGCATTTTATAGTTTAATTTTCAAAACCTTTTTATTTTTCAGTAAGTTGAGACTCACATAGACATTGCAAAAATAATACAGAGAGTTCCTGTGTACACTTTACCCACAGTTTCTGTGTTAATTTCTCCTGCATCTTGTGTCTTTACTCAGCTTACCCCAATAGATTATACCATCTATAACCACTGACAGTTATCAAAACCAGAAAATTGACATCTCTATTATACAGTGCTCTTGGATTCCTCTTTTTGTTTTTGTTGGGGGAAGGAAGATTTCTAAACATCTTCGCTTTTATCTTTTACATTGAAACTTTTTCAGGGGATTGAGTTGGAGGTCCTTAGAAAGCTCAGCTAGAGAAGCAGAACATACGTGGGCATGATGTAAAGTGTCAATTGAGGCAGAAGACACCTTCCCTGGCACAGGATAAACGTGCATACTTATAGCCCCTTTCTCTTCCTCTAGCCCACATCTAAATTATAGCTGTGATTGGTTTTGTGAAGCATTTTAATTACTTTGGCCATGTGTGCTGTTTCATCTCTTCATTGTAGCAATAAATAAACAAGGCCAAGTTTTCACATGCTTTCCCCCAGACTGGGCATCAGGTGTCTGCTTGGACCATCTATCAGAGGGGATTTTTATGTGGATTTGAAGATGCTGACTCTTGGTTTAGTTTTTACAGAAAGTGACAAAATATCCAAAAGCCAGTCCTCCCCACAATGGAAATTACATTGAATAAAATGTACTTAGCACTTCTTACAAGTTTCCTAGGATCATTCAACTAATTAATTAAAGGGGAAATGAAATTATTAGCACAGATGTATAAATTTTCCCAGAAATACTTTTGTAGAATCATCAGCACCCAGTCAATTTTGCAAAAGTCCTCTGAGAGATGTCTCACCACACAGCTGCCAACCAAGAGTTGGTCTCCCAAGAGGGTTGTTACCTGATTCAAAGTCCTAAAGGTGAGATGGATGTGAACAGAATCTTAAGGGAAGTTTCATGGAAGTGATAAAAAAGACCATTTGAAAACATTCTGTAGTCTAATTGATGAGAGATCAAATTCCTTGCTTCATCTGTGGAATTGAAATAGGAGAAAAACCAGGAAGAGGTGGCAAAAAAGGAAACCAGACATTATAGAGGTCTGGAATGGATCTCGGCACCCTGCCTCCGTCCACTTTGTTCTTTGTATCTTCCACGTTGCAGAATCATGTCTATGACTCATGTTCAAATCCTTCATCTCATGATACAAATGAAACCAGTCATGGACTTTTCTTCTTCTGCTACTTCCATTCAGTCTTTGAAGAAGAGTGATTTTTAGTCTTTGATGGTTTTTAGATACTGGCCAATTATCGAAGGGTGACCAGAGCAAGTGATTCTGCTCACGGTGGCTACTACCTAAGATATGATTATCCTGGGACTTCCCTGGTGGTCCAGTGGCTAAGACTCCTTGTTTCCAATGCAAGGGCCCAGGTTCAGTTCCTGGTCCGGGAACTAGATCCTACATGCCACAACTCAGAGTTTGAATGCTGCAACTAAGGATCCCATATGTTGCAACTAAGGCCTGGTACAGCGAAATAAATAAAATAAATACTTTAAAAGGTATGATTATCCTGAGCCCCAAGCAGAAAGATCTGGGCACCATCAACAGCAGAATAAACAGTTATTTAGTAGAAGGAAGGAGCTCTAAGAGAGGCGTTGGGTCTTTCTCAGTGGAAAACTGCAACTTAAATGAGTATTTCTGAAATATAGTGAGTTTCTTTTATCTGTCTTCACTGGGAAGAAAATCAAGAGGATGTTTGAGAGGAGGAAGCAGCTTGAGCAGTTTTCTGTGATCATGTTTTCTCAGAGATCCTCTGGCATTGGGATAGAGTTGGTGAGAACCAGTTGGGAACAGCTAACAGTGTGGCCACATCTTGAATCCTCCCCGTTGACTTGAGAGAGTAAATCAGGCTTTTCATTTCCCTCCTGCAGGGGGGAACGATGTAATCTTCCACACCTTGTTGGCAGGCCATGATTGCTTCTGTTGGGTTTTATTAAGTCCCAAGGCCTCCCCATGGAAAGCTTTTGGAAAGCAATTTCTGCAGCCAGTGTTAACATGAAATGTAAACCTTTGATTAATACTATACTAAGTCTGCTAACAAGGTGATAAAATATGATGGTGAGAAAACCATCTGCCTTTGGTCTCCGTATTACAACTGAAGTTTATACTAATAAATCAGGGGTGGTGTATCTAAGCAGTCCACACAACTGTAGTCAAGAGATTTTTCCTCCCATTATTTCACTGGAAAACTAAGTAGTAAGAAAGAAACTCGAGGTTTGGAAAAGTCTTTACATAGGAATGTTATTGTTGTTTAGCTGCTAAGTCATAGCTGACTCTTTTGCGACCCCACAGACTGTAGCCAGCCAGGCTCCTCTGTCCATGAGATTTCCCAGGTAAGAACCCTGGAGTGGGTTGCCTTTTCCTTCTGCAGGGCATCTTCCTGACCCAAGGATTGAACCCGTGTCTCCTGCATTTGCAGGCAAATTCTTTACTGCTGAGCTACCAGGGAAGCCCCACATAGGAATGTACATATAATTTAAAAAATATTTTTCATTGTCTTCATTATAAAGAGCCTTAACCATCCTGAGAGTTTTGCTCTATAAGAGAAAAACAGAAACATCTTCATTCAAAAAATGTAATAGAGAAGACACAGAAAGAATATGATAGAAGATATGCAGACACAAGAAATAATCTCCAGTCTGCATTTCATTTTCATCATCTCTGTGAAAGTATGGATGTAGGGAAACGTTTCCATAACATGAGAAAGATAACAGCACAAGTGTGATGATAAATAACCACTGGGCCTCTCTTCATCCTCAGCACTGGGGAGACAATAGAGATTAGTGGAAGTTGGAGTAAGTCAGAGGATGGATATCACATTTCACAGGGCTGGCCTCCTTACTCCTTCAACCCACCACAGGTGCCAGCACTTCCAATTTTTCAGGAGAAGACAGAAATTCAGATTTTTATGTGAATTGTTTTGATTTGTGAAGGATTGGCAAATAGCTCAAAAAAACCCAAAAGGTTCTTCCCCGGTGGTCCAGTGGTTAAGAGTGAGATCCTTGGCCCGGGAAGATCTCACATGCTGCAGAACAACTAAGCCCATCAACCACATCTGCTGAACCCATGCTCTAGAACCCATGCTCCTTAACAAAAGAAGCCACTATTCACTGCAAGGAAAAGCAGTCCCTGTTCCCCAGAACTAGAGAAAGCCTGCATAGCAATGAAGACCCAGTGCAGCCAAAAATAAAAATAATTAAAAAAAAAAAACACAACAAAGAAGCAAATAAAAAACGCTGTGGACTAAGAGATCCACAGATCTTATTCAGCCAGTAGACTCTAACTAACCATCATTCTTATGGACATAGTCAACTTAGTTTTGTCCCTAAAGGAGATTGCTTTTGAGGCCAAAAAAAAAAAAAAAAAAAAAGGATGCTTATGGTTTCTTAATCTTTGGCTGGAGAAAGAAAGTCAACAGAAAGAAACAAGGAGTGACTCAGGTGTGTCCTGGGAGGGGACCAGACTCTGTTCCAGGAGAAGGTGTCATATTAAAGCTGTTCTGTGTTTGTGCTGCTTATTTATTTCTTTACAAGCTTTGTGGAATTTTCTTCTTCCCACCAAGTCACTGTGTTGAGAACAGAACTAAGTCCTTTTTGATGAACCCCAAATCCTGTGGCTTTTTGTTTTGCTACAATATCATAAACTAGAGAAGAATAATGACATAGAATATAACCTTTTAACACCTGTATAAAAGAATTAAAACAGCCATGCTCTCACATGCCTGTGCTGGTGATAAAGTGACGTCTATTGCTAATGCAGAGATAGGGGTCATTAGCTTAAAAGAAGGGTTTTTCATAGGGCTTTAGAAATAATATGTCCCTTTTCTGCTATTGATGTGATATTTGATGGTTATTCTATTTTTTTTGTTTTTTTTTTTAAAGTTCAGAATTGCTTGAAATCTTTTTAAAAAACTTATCTGTTTATTTATTTTGGCTGCATCAGGTCTTCAGTTTCAGCATGCTGGATCTTCGTTATTGCATAGGGCTTCTCTCTAGTTGTGGCAAGCGGGCTCGGTAGTTGTGGTGTATGGGCTTAGTTGCCCCACGGTATGTGGGATCTTAGTTCCCTGACCAGGGATTTGACCTGTGTCCCCTGCATTGGAAGAAAGATTCTTAGCCACTGGACTAACAAGGAAGTCCCCAGGGCCCCTGTATGGCCACCATTGTTCTCTCTGCTGTTACCCTTTCAGACCACGGAGCCAGCAGGCAGAGTGACCCTGATGCAGGCTGCAGATATTACAAATTATATTTTAGGAGAATAGTTTGTGGCTTACAAAAATCGTTGCAACATTGTAAGTTTTGAAACACTGCATGCAATGTAGTCTTAATTTTGCAAAAATAAAAAGACATGAATATTTAGTAATAACTATCTGAGAGAAAAAATTGTGGAGAGTAAGTAACGTAAAGTGAAGAGTGGTATTTCTGAGTGGGGACAATGCAGCTGATTTTTCTTTTCTATAGTTTCAAGATCTCTTAAATACTTTGCAATGAAGTTTATTACTTTCAAAAGAAAAATTGTATAGAATATACAAAAGTATATAAATATATGATGTATGTGCTAAGTTGCTTCAGTCATGCCCAGCTCTTGGTGACCCCATGGACTGTAGCCTGCAGGCTCCTCTGGGCTCCTCTGTCCATGGGATTCTCCAGGCAAGAATACTGGAGTGGGTTAGCCATTGCCTTCTGCAGGGGATCTTCCCGACCCAGGGACCGAACCTGCATTTCTTGAGGGTCTCGAAGGCAGATTCTTTACTGCTGAAACACCGGTGATGCCCTATTAATATATGATATATGTATTTGTATGTGTTAAAATGTGTATTTAATGCCTCTGCTCTCTATCTTCATGTCTATAGGTCTTCAAAGAAAATAACTCATTTTTGCAATTATATTTTGCCTTCATGTTTATCCAGGCTTCCCTGGTAGCTCAGCTGGTAAAGAATCTGCCTGCAATGCAGGAGACTCCGGTTCGATTCCTGGGTTAGGAAGATCCCATGGAGAAGGGATAGGCTACCCACTCCATTATTCTGGCCTGGGGAATTCCATGGACTGTATAGTCCATGGGCTTGCAAAGAGTCGGACAGGACTGAGCAACTTTCACCCCTACTTTCATTTGCCACTTCCTTCCAGTGCCTCCTCTACTGGGGAGGCTGGGAAATGTAGTTTTCCATCTTTCAGCCTGAGCCTTACAGACTTACACAGAGTACTGAAGACTAAACACAAGGTCTTTAGGGTCTATAGAAAGGATCCAGGCACTGTAGAAAGACAGTCAGACATATCCTCATTTCATCATCAACACCCTGAGAGATGGAAAAGGGAAATGGCATCAACTCCATTCTATACGTGAAGAAATGATATGTTCACTAGTCCATGCCCTCCCACAGATTTGTGATGGCTCAAGGTCCAAACACCAAGTACCCAGCTTCACAGGGGTGTTTTAACAGATTAATAAAGAATAATGACAGAGCAGACCATGATTTCCCCTTCTTTCGAAGCATCTTTATAAATCAGTTTTGTTCCTACTTAACAACAGAAAGGCCATTTCCCTTTTTCAAAAAAAAAAAAAAAAAAAATCCCATAGGAAACCCTGGGGTCCAAGTGGATGAAACTTTGTCTTTGAGATCAAATAGCATTAGTGAAGTCAAATTATGCTCTGGAGTCACAAGGAAGCTATGGAGAGCAGACATCTATTTGGGCCTGGTGATTGGGGTTGTAGAATGTGATTGTCACGCAGAGTGAATCCTTTCTGACAACAGGATTATTCCTTTAATAATTCTTTGAGAACATGAAGTTCAAGAACTCTTCTTCATCCACCACCCTCTGTTCTCAAATTCAATTTGCTATTTTCTTTTTCAGCAGCAGGATTATGTGTGTTTTCAAAAGCAAGAGATTAAGCAGATACCCTATGATAAAAATTGTTGTCAGGTTTGGGTAGAGAATTGATGGCCGTGGTTTGAAGTTTAGAGACGTGGCTTCACGGAAAATGTGCCTGTGCGGGGGTCCCTGACCATCCTGCAGCCCTTGGTCACTTCCTCTCTCTTCATCCCTAAATCAACCCACCCTCTTATCTCTGACCAAATGCACTAACCTCCAGTGGGTCTACCTGGTCCCTCCCTTAACCCCCACTTCCCATTCTTCCCTGTTCATCCTCTTCTAGGTGATCCTTCTAAACCTATGGTAGGTGTTGCCACTCCCTGGCTCTCAACCCTTTAAGGCTTTCCATCCACCTTTGAGTAAAACCCCAGCTCCTGCCATAGTCTACACCTGGCTGCCAACACTTTCCCTATTGTCTGTCCTGGTGCTGCTCCTGGGGACTCTTCACTTGCTGGCACTGTTGCTGAAAGCTCAGCCTCTGTTCACCGGTGCCAAATTGGATCTTGGAGACAGGGTTTTGGGTGAAGTAGAAAAGAATACTTTTATTGTTTTGTCAGGCAAAGAGGGCCACAGTAGGGCTAATGGCTCAAAACTGTATCCCAACCCAGAGGGATTTTGTGGGGAATTTTATAACAATGATTTAAGGGCAGGCTTGCTGATAAGGAGGACTTCCCTGGTGGCTCAGATGGTAAAGTGTCCGCCTGCAATGCAGGAGACCTGAGTTCAATCCCTGGGCCAGGAAAATCTCCTGGAGAAGAAAATGGCAACCCACTCCAGTATTCTTGCATGGAAAATCCCTTGGATGGAGAAGCCTGGTAGGCTACAGTCCATGGGGGTCACAAAGAGTCAGACACAACTGAGCAACTTCATTTTCACTTTCACTTTTGCTGATGAGGATCAGGATGTGTGCAGGGCCAGCACTTCTTTAATCTGGCCTCAGGTGGTCTCTTGATGAACTTCTTGAGGTTATCAAATTGTGATCTTCTCTGGAATGAAGAATGTTAACATCTTCCATTGGTTGGGGTTTCAGTATCTGTGAAAGAGCTCAAAGACATTGTGTTTATCCCTTGAAGGATATTCCAATGAATAGTCAGGACTGATTTCCTTTAGGATTGACTGGTTTGATCTCCATGAAGTCCAAGGAACTCTCAAGAGTCTTCCCTAACACCAAAGTTCAAAAGCGTCAGTTCTTTAGCGCTTAGCTTTCTTTATGGTCCAGCTCTCACATCCATACATGACTACTTGAAAACCCATAGCTTTGACTAGACAGACCTTTGTTGGCAAAGTAATGTCTCTATTTTTTAATATGCTGTCTAGGTTGGTCATAGCTCTTCTTCCCAGCAGCAAGCAACTGAGTGACTGAACTGAACTGATCCCTTGCAGGGGAACCAGGACCTTGTCCCAAGACTGCACTCATCATTCCATTGCTCAGTCGTGTCTGACTCTTTGTGACCTCATGGACTGCAGCACACCAAGCTTCCCTGTCCTTCACCATCTCCAGGAACTTGCTCAAAGTCATGTCCATTGAGTCAGTGATGCCATCCAACCACCTCATCCTTTGTCGTCCCCTTCTCCTGTCTCCAATCTTTCTCGGCATCAGGGTCTTTTCCAATGAGTCAGTGGTGCATCCTCTCCCTTCCCTGATTAGGAAGGCTTCCATGTCCAGGAGTCCCACAGGGTCCTGCTCAATTTCATCACCTCTGCTTGGATGTCCTTCCCCAAGATGTCCACCCTGCTCCCTCACTGCGTTTAGGTCTCTGCTTAGACACCTCTTCTCAGAGCCACTTTCCCTGACCACATTTTCTAGAAATCTCTATTTCCTTCTTTATTTCTCTATGTAGCATTCAGAGAATACTGTATAGCTTCTTGAACAACAGGAGTCTGAACCATGTGGATATGGAGGGAATGTGTGTAAGGAAGGACAACTATAATTTTCATGTGGATTTTCCACGGCGTGGAGGGTCAGTGCCCCAACCCTGAATTGTTCAAGGGTTAATGGTAAGGAAACAAAAAAACCCATACAACAATAGATGTATGTTATATTTACAAAAATCTCTATCATTATAGATCTTTGGGGAGAATATACATATATTCTGCTCACTGTTTATGAATCTCTGGTGTCCTAGATCTCATTCCATTGGACATGATAGCATCTCTGAGTCACAGATATCATGCAGTGCCATGCACAATTGAACTGCTTCTGAAAAAAAAAATCATTTTGTAAATGAGTTAGCATGACTGTGTTCCAATAAATCTTTATTCACAAAAATGGGAGGCAAGCTGGATTTGGCTTTGGGGCATGGTTTGCTGACTCCTGGTCTAGAAAGTCACAGAAGGTAAATGATCACCAGCTGCAGAGAGTCTGCAGGGTCACAGGCACGCCCTCCCCTTTTATCACCCCGCAGCTCACCCTGCATGGCCCCCTCCTTACTTGGCACTACAGCATGGTGGCCCCACATGATCTCTTGACAACAAGATAGAAGAAGAATGGGAGGGAGAAGCCAAGTTTGTCACCGCCTTTGACTCAAGAGCATGTAAAATCAGTTGGGTTCTCAGCTGCCTGTAACGCTTGTGACTCACTCTATTGATGCAAATCCTGTAAAATCTATTTTTCCACTTTGGAAAATGTGCTTGCTTACTATAGTGCAGACATTCAAAAGCTCAAGTGTGTAGACTCCGGCTTGGAGGGTGACACAGAGGGGATGCTTTCACAGCAGTCTGTGCTAATGTGCATGCGGCCTTAGTGCCCTGCTTGGCAGGGGAGAGGGTGGCCAGTTCAGAGGATGGGCTCTGAATGCATGGATGGAGGTTCGGCTCTCACACGAACCAGCAGTGTGAGCTCCCTTAAGTCATCTGATCTCTCTGAGCTGCAGCTTCCTAAGGAGCTCAGGGATGAATAAGGACACTTAAGACTAAAGGTAAAAAGAAGCGTGGATGTTAATGACTAAGTGTGGCCATATGGAAATATAGACCCAGGATTGTCAGTCTCTCATTTTTCTCACCAGAAAATGTAAATATTCATTTTTAAATGTTTAATTTCCAAGTTTTAAATGTGGATGACTATTTAGATAACTTGGGTCACATAAAAACATTTTGGGGCAATTTCACTCATATGATGCCATTTTGAATAATCTCCCTCGTATAATCCCGAGAAATCCTGAGGCTTTCCCCTCCACATGGAAGGATTCTACAGGCATGCATTTTGCTTTTGTCAGCTCTTGGAGGCTAGTGATCCTGCACGAGTGAAAAGGGATTTGTTGATATCTTATCTGGAGAGAAACAGAGTAAGAGCAAATATGCTTGAAACTAGCAAGACTCTTACCTTGAGCCCAGCCTGAGCAAAAGGGGAAGTTTAAAAAATGATCTGGGCTTAGCTTAGAGCACAGACATGGCCCTGTAATGACTTCTCCATGCCAGACAGGGAAGCGATCTCATTTAAAGAAATCAGGATGCTTCTGCTGTTCCCTGAGGCTGGGGAATTTGTGATAGGAAAAGATTTTCTTTTGCAAATTTGAGATACACCATATGTGTTATACAGCCTCGATTGAGAATTCTGCACAGGGACATCAGAAACTTACACTTGTTTTCTTTTTCATGTCTACCGGGATCTTTCACATGAGCTGTTTATTTCAATCTTCCCAATAACCTTGCAAGGGTATATGGGTCTTGATGCTCATTTCTACAGATGAGGCAGGGAAACGGAGAGGTTAAATAATTTGCTGACAGCAATACAGCTGGCTGGTGGGGGTGCTGAGGGGCTCCGAGGTCAAGTCTCAGTCTGCTTTTTCTGTATCTCCACTAACTTCATACTTCGGATGTGATTCCTTCTTCCTAGTCCAGCATCCTACAACCTGCATCACCAGTGTCAAATGGGATTCATGGAAGATAAGTCTACCCCTAGGAATGTCAGTTACAGAAGCAGAAGGCAAAACTTTTAGGAGCAAAGTCAGTAAGGTAAACCATACTCTCCTATCTGCCCTGGAGTATTCCATGGACCAATTCCAACATTTGCAAATACACAACTACAGCTGACATCATTTGTAGCTACAACTGGGCACAGATTGCCTTGGTGGTATCTCATTGCTCTGTTCCAGGATCCCACTCAGGACTCCACAACTGCATCTAGTCATCCTGCTTTCTTAAGTCTACTCAGATTTCTGACAGTTTCTCAGAATCTTAGAATGTCCCCAGTTTGGGATTTTCTCACAATTAGATTGTCATTATAGGTTTTTGGAGAAAGTGCAACAGAGATGAAGTACCTTTCTTATTTCCTCACATCAAGGGGCTTATGATGTCAATATGATGACGTTCTCACAATGTGACTGTGATATGACCTTGATCTCTTGGTTAAGATGGTGTCTTCCAGGTTCTTCCACTGAAAAGTTGCTGTTCTTCTCTAAGCATATTCTGAAATGCATTCTCTGGAAGCAAGTCTCTAAAGCCCAGTCCATACTCAAGAGGAGGGTAATTAAGCTCTATTCTGGAATTTTATTTGATTTTAGTAAACTTCAAAATGAAACAGCCAAATGTGGCTGGTGGCTACCATATTGGACTTCAGTAGTGGAGATGGACTGGGGGTTAGATTATTGCCAAAGTCAGCCAATTCATAAATAGCCCAAATAAATGAAAGTCCAGATGCAATCATGTAATTGGAGTGTGCTTGTGAATTTTTTAAAAATTTAATTCAAGTAAAGTTAAGTTACAATGTTGTATTAATTTCTTCTGTACAGCAAAGTGACTCAGTTATACATATATATTCTTTTTCATATTCTTTTCCATTTCGGTTCCTCATGGGATATTGAATAGAGTTCCCTGTGTTATACAGTAAGACCTTGTTGTTTTTCCATTCTATACATGCTGGTTTGCCTCTGCTAATCCCAAATTCCCAGTCCATCCCTCTCCCGCCCCGTCCCCCTTGGCAACCATAAGTCTGTGAGTCTATTTCATAGATATGTTGGTTTGTGTTGTAGTTTAGATTCCACATATAAGTGGTATCTGTGGTATTTTTCTTTCTCTTTCTGACTTACTTCACTTAGTATGGTATTTTCTAGGTCTATCCACGTTGCTGCAAATGGCTTTATTTCATTCTTTCTTATCCATTGTATATGTATATCACATCTTTCTTTATCCAGTCATTGTCCATGGATATTTAGGTTGCTTCCTTATTTTGGCTATTGTGAATAGTGCTGCTATGAACATTTGGGGCGCATGTATCCGTTTGAAGTATAGTTTTATTCGAATATATGCCCAGGAGTGGGATTGCTGGGTCATCTGGTAGTTCTATTTGTAGTTTTTGAGGAACATTCATATTATTTTCCAGAGTGGCTGTACCAATTTACATTCCCATCAATGGTGTAGGAGGGTCCCATGATTGTGAATTTTTTGATGCTTAAATAGAATTCTCAAGCCGTTCTGGGAACCACTCTCAGAGGAGGATTCATAAAATCAAGCAAGAGTTTGCTCTTTCTTCTTGAGCTTCTATTTTGAGATAAATTGAGTCAATCGTTATTAAGTATAGGGACTAGAAGTGTCAACCTATTCTGGGAACACCTTCATTTCTGAAGGCAGTAACCACGGGGTGCTTTTTTGATCAAAATAATGTCTATGGGTGAGAACCCCACTCCAGTTCCAGAAACCATTTTCCCTCTCTCCTCTTCATGTCTATCCCCTCTTCATGCCTCTCCCTCCCTCCCTATCTCTCTTTCTCTAATACACACCCCTATTTCTGTCAATTATTTGTGTTCATTTATATAAAATTAGCAGGCAGGCAAAACAATTAGTGGTTACCTTTGGGGAGAATCTTGATTGGGAGAAGGCAGGAGAGAAATTTTGGAGCTACTGAAAAGTTCTGTTTCTTGATCTGAGCTATGATTGTGCTGATATGTGCACTTTGTAAAAAGTAACAGAGCTGTACACCTATGATTTGTGCGATTTTGTGTGTACATGTATGCTTTGCGTGTGTGCTAAGTTGCTTCAGTCATGTACAGTTCTTTTTGACCCAATGGACTATAGCCTGCCAGGCTCCTCTGTCCATGGGATTCTCCAGGCAAGAATACTGGAGTGGGTTGCCATTCCTTCTCCAGAGGAATCTTCCCAACCTAGGGGTCAAACTTGTGTCTCTTATGTCTCCTGCCTCAGGCGGGATCACCACCTGGGAAGCATGTGTGTGTTTCACTTCAGGCTAAAAATCTTCTCTATCCATCTATTGATGGAAACCTCATTAACTTTTTATACTGAAGAATGTGTGCGTTTTACTTCAAGCTAAAAAGTTAATGAAGTACCCATCAACAGATGGATGGAAAAAGAAGATGTGGTATACACACAATGAAATAGTACTCAGCCGTAATAAAGAAGGAAACCTTGCCATTTGTGGCAAGATGGATGAACCTGCTAAGTGAAATAAATCAGTTAGGGGAAGACAAATACTGTATGATTTCACTTATATATGAAATTCAAAAAAAAAATAAATGAACAAAACAAAATAAAAAGAGACTCACAGATACAGAGAACAAATGGGTGGTTGCCAGAAGGGTGGGGGTTTGGAAGTTGGATGCAATAGATGAGGGAGATGAGGTACAAGCATCCAGTTATAAAATAACTAAGTCACAGGGACGTGATGTGCATGTAGGGAATAGAGGTGGCAATACCATAAGAACTTTGTGTCGTGACAGATCATAACCTATCCTGTTTCAGTGATTATTTCACAATGCATAAAAATATCAAATCACTATGCTATACATTTGAAACTAATATAATACTAATATATTATATATTATATATATATAATATATATAATACTAATATATTATATAATATAAATATAATATTTATAAAATAAAATGAAAGGCTAACTTAAAAATATCTGAAACATCCAGGAACTTCCCTGGTGGTCTAGTGGTTAAGATTCTACACTTCCACTGCCGGGGACAAAGGTTCAGTGCTTGGTTAAGGAATTAAGATCCTGCATGCTTCACAGCATGGCCAAAAAAAAAAAAAAAACCACAAACAAACAAACAAAAAAACAGAAACAATGAGAGGAAAAGGAATTTTGTCTGTTTTCTACAATAATAGATATAACACAATGTGAACAAAAGACATTTAAACCTAAACTCAAATATATATTTTTGAACACCTAGAGGTCCCTCAGTCTTAAGGCAAATCTAGTTAATAATCAATCAGAGTGGTCAGTCTCTGGGGGTGGAACTTGATCTTACTGTGTGACTGGCTATTCAGTTTGCCCAAGTTATACTCTGACTCTGCCTGGTTGGACCAGTTTGCAGCATCACTATTTCCATTTGCTCATATAACTCAAAACTTCCCATGATCAGGAATTTGAAATGAGATGAAGGAAAGAAAGCCTCTAGATTGGCAGGAGTTTAGGACGCCAAGCTCTTGAGGAAGTGGTGCCAATTTGTAACAATAATAATAAACTATCCCTTGAAAAATCAAAAGCTTCTTTAAAAAGACACATATATATTTTTTATTGCTGTGTTCTTTGTAGAAGGATCCTAGGCAGCTCATCTTTTATATTAACAAAGTTCTGATAACTTGTCCTTCTAATTACAAGCTGGTAAGTTCTGTGCTCAAATGTGATGTTCCATCCGTGGGTAAAACCCTTGATATGATTTCCTGGAACACATTTTTCTCTATTTGGTTCTTTTTTTATTCTTAATTGCCTATTAGATAAATATTTTAATTACAGGCCATCCTTAACTCCTTGGAAGGAAAGTTATGACCAACCTAGATAGCATATTCAAAAGCAAAGACATTACTTTGCCAACAAAGGTCCGTCTAGTCAAGGCTATGGTTTTTCCTGTGGTCATGTATGGATGTGAGAGTTGGACTGTGAAGAAGGCTGAGCGCCGAAGAATTGATGCTTTTGAACTGTGGTGTTGGAGAAGACTCTTGAGAGTACGTACCTTGGACTGCAAGGAGATCCAACCAATCCATTCTGAAGGAGATCAGCCCTGGGATTTCTTTGGAAGGAATGATGCTGAAGCTGAAACTCCAGTACTTTGGCCACCTCATGCGAAGAGTTGACTCATTGGGAAAGACTCTGATGCTGGGAGGGACTGGGGGCAAGAGGAGAAGGGGACGACAGAGGATGAGATGGCTGGATGACATCACTGACTCGATGGACGTGAGTCTCAGTGAACTCTGGGAGTTGGTGATGGGCAGGGAGGCCTGGCGTGCTGCGATTCATGGGGTCGCAAAGAGTCGGACACGACTGAGCGACTGAACTGATCTGATCTTTAACTTCTTTGAGGGGAGTAGGTGGGATATAGTTTTTAAATTCTTATACATTGTGTGCCCTGAACAAGCCTATGGAAGCATTGCATTTTATGCAGGGATTTGGTTCTAAATTCAGCAGGTTATCCCGAAGTCATGTATAGAAAAAGTGTCTCTGAAAGTCCCTTTGGCAGGAGCAGGTCTCAGCTTTTTCCTCTAGCACTGGTGGAGTCTGCTGCTTGTTGGTTGGGGACCAAATGCAGCATTGTTTGCATCTAGGAGACCAGTTGTCTGAAGTGGCTCTCCATGAGGGAGATACTCTTCCAACAGGAGAACCTCATGGAGAAATGATTGGGGAATAACCTTTCTTCTCTCATGGCACTTCAGGTTCTGTTGCTGGAGGGATTGGTGACAAATTTTTTAAAGTTGAGGGTTTACCTATTTTTTATATTTCATATCAGACACATACAGTATGTGACCTTTCATGTCTGGCTTCTTTCACTTACATGCTGTTTTTGAGGTTCATCCCCCTTGTAGTGTATGTCAGTGCTTCATTCCTTTTTATGGCTGAATGATACGCTGTTCACTGGAGAGACTGCATTTCGTTTATGTGTCCATCTCTCTGAGTTGTTTTCACGTTTTGGGCATTGTGAATAGCGCTGCTGTGAACATATATGTACAAGGATTTCTTTGAACATCTGTTTTCAATTCTTTTGGGTATATATCTTTGTTGTTGTTGTTCAGTTGCTAAGTCATGTCCAACTCTTTGTGACTCTATGAACTGCAGCACAGCAGACTTCTCTGTCCTTCAGTATCTCCAAGAGGTTGCTCAAACTCATGTCCATGGAGTTAGTGATTCCATCCAACCATCTCAATCTCTGTCGCCACCTTCTCCTACTACTTTCAGTCTTTCCCAGCATCAGGGTCTTTTCCAGTGAGTTGGCTCTTTGCATCAGGTGGCCAAAGTATTAGAGCTTCAGGTTCAGCATCAGTCCTTCCAATTAATATTCAGGGTTGCTTTCCTTTAGGATTGACTGATTTGATCTCCTTGCTGTCCAAGGGACTCTCAAGAGTCTTCTCCAGCACCACAATTTGAAAGCTTCGATTCTTTGGCTCTCAGCTTTCTTTATGGTCCAACTCTCCCATCCACACATGACTACTGGAAAAACCATAGCTTTCAGTTCAGTTCAGTCACTCAGTCATGTCCAGCTCTTTTTGACCCCATGAACCGCAGCACGCCAGGCCTCCCTGTCCATCACCAAGTCCCGGAGTTCACCCAAACTCATGTCCATCGAGTCGGTGATGCCATCCAACCATCTCCTCCTCTGTCGTCCCCTTCTCCTCCTGCAGAATTACTGGGTTATATGATAGTTCTGTTTAAACTTCCTTCCTGTAGTCATCCATAGGTGGAATGGATCCTGAACAAAAGCATTTTGGTTTAACATTCAGGCAGAGGGGCAGGGTTCCCTGAGGCAGGCCATTATGTATGAACAGTATCCAATTAGTGAACAAAAACAATGGGAAGCAAAAGTTAAAGTAAAAGAAACAGATCCAACATGGAGTCAAAATTGGCTCTCTTCTGTAACACAATCCCACCATTTTTGGTAGAGAAGAGCTATCTTTGGAGGCAGCCTGGGTTCTGATGATAGTGACCAAAGGGAACCAAGCATCAATTTCACTAAATTTATTTTTAACAAACATTAGTAGGACCAAGCCCACATTGTTGTGGTGGTTTAGTTGCTAAGTTGTGTCTAACTCTTGTGACCCCAGGGACTGTAGCCAGCCAGGCTCCTCTGTCCATAGGATTTTCCAGGCTAAAATACTGGAGTGGGTTGCCATTTCCTTCTCCAGGGGATCTTCCTGACCCAGGGATTGAACCTGGGTCTCCTGCACTGAAGGCAGATTCTTTACCAACTGAGCTACCAGGGAAGCCCTAGCACATTGTAGGTACTTATAAATTAATGAAATACAATTACTGAGAGAAGCCTTTTTTCAAATGCAAATGTTTCTCTAGGTCATGAACTTACATTAGAACCTGCTTAGTGTGTTATATTTTTCCATTTCAGCTGGTCTCTAACCTATATTAGAAAAATAGCTTTTAAATGGCACAGTATGCTTCTCTGTAATTGCATTATTGGCATATGGACGATGCCTGAATAGCAAACAGGTCAAGGAATTGCATGTATCATAGTGAAAGCAAATGCACATTTATGGATTTTTCTGAATGCAGAAGGGGACTTGGAGATGCAGATTTGTCTCTCCCTGCCCTGAATCCCAGAGCATTATAGGAAAACAGAGGCAGCCCCTTTATTGGCAAAACAATTGGTCACATTCAAATTGCCCTTTACAGATTGCAAAATGTGCTTATATGCATTATCTCTTAAAAAATTATCTTGGAGTATAGTTGATTTACAATGCTGTGTTAGTTTCAGGTGTACAGCAAAGTGACTCATTTATATATATACATATATCCACTCTTTTTTAGATTCTTTCCCCATATGTAGGCCAATACAAAGTCTTGAGTAGAATTGCCTGTTCTATACAGAAGTTTCTTATTAGTTATCTATTTTGTATCTCATTTATATTGCCAGGAATGCACAGAGCATTAAAGAATTTTCCCAGAAACACACTTGGTATATGTTAGAATTAGGTAGCAAACCCAGGCCCTCTGAATTCCAACGTTTTCTCCAAAGCCTGTGATGACTTCGAGAGCTGTCCTGAGTCTTGACCACAGGGAGCAGGAATGGGGCTTAGCAATGGTCAAGACCCTGGACAGGAGCAGAGGAAACTCCTTCCACTCTGTATTTATCCCCTCCTCCTTTCCTTGCGGCTCTCACCCTAGGCTCACTGTCGTACACTCCTGTTCCCTTTCTTGCCTTTCTCTTTTCCAATCACTTCATCTTCCCTGCCCATGCCTTTAGCCTAGAACCACTCAGGAAGACCATTCAGAAAGAAAAATATTATCAAGCATATCCCAGTGTTGATTTTAATTGTTTTTTTACTATATATTATTATAATTGATGATTACATCATTCTTACATAATATGATTTTATTAGACTTGCACATTACACAACATAGTCTTTAGTATATTTGAACATAATATGATTATATATTTATAATTGATAATGTAATTACATGTGCCCAGTGATAAAACTAGTTTATAAATGTTTACAGCTTTTCTAAACCATAAAGCCAACATGAATGAACAGATTAGAAAGAAACAAATGAGTGAAGACAATAAATTTCAAGATCCAAACTTATTGTAACTTAATGTGTCAGACGATACTATCTTACTTACACTGAATTTTTTGGTAAGTATAATGCCCTTTGACAGTTGCCTGAAAGTTGATTCAACGTTCCTACTGCTGATCCCTTTCAAACTCCTACAAAATCTTTGATTCTTAAGCACACATGAAGGTGTGTGGCTTTCACTGTGCATGAAAACATCATTTACATGATCTTGGGGCAGTCAAGATGGTAATTCTTCAAGTCAGTGCAGGCACACACACACACACTCACTTACACACTAACAAATGCAGACATGAAAATTTAGCATGGGGACTTCCCTGGTGGCCCCGTGGCTAGGACTCCAGGCTCCCAATGCAGGGTGCTTGGGTTCAATCCCTGATCAGGGAACTAGATCCACATGCTGCAACCGAGTCTACATGCCACAGCTAAGACCCAACACTGCCAAATAAATAAATAATAAATATTTTTTTAAAATTCAGTACTGAGTGGTAAGGAGGCATGAAATATGCTCATATTTATTCTTTTCGGATTTCACAGAAATAAAAAAAAATACCATTTTTTTTTCATAGACCACCCGCAAGACTGTATTTGGGGCCCGGAGCCCGAGGAACACTGTCCCAGGTCTCTCAGAATCCCCACTCCTCCCAACTGGAGGCCTTTCTGAGCCCATTGACAGCTCTCAGGACCAGGAAAGCTGCAGGACCTTGTTCTTCAGAAAAAGAATGTGGGGTTTTGGGGGTGCAGGGATCAGTGTGGTGCAGTGCTCATGAGCATCCCCACCTGGGCTCAAATCTCGCCACCTGCTACGTAGAGGCTACTTATTCAGGTTACTTAACTCTTGGCGCCTTAGTTCCCGTGTGCACCAAGCGGGAATAGCAATGTCCCCCTCACAGGGATGTTATGAGAATTGGATGAGCTTTTAGAAAGAAGAAGAAGAAAGCAAAGGGCTTAGATCAGCTCCCAGTTCAGAGTAGAAGCTCCATGAATTGCAGCTGCAGCGAAATTGAATGTTCATTCATCTCTCCTCAAGTGCTCTCATCCCCAAAGTGCTTTGTGATCCTCTCCCACCCCTTGCCATTTCCCAGTGTGCCTGTTTTCATCTCCTGCTGCTTGCGTGAGCATGACTGCCTGCAGCTGTAACTGGATTTCCCTGGAGGGTCTATCCCCTCCAACATCCATTTACTTGCAGTGGAAAGATGGAGTCGCTGGTTTTTGTTACCTCCCATACTGCTGCTTCCAAAGCCTGTATCTTCACTTTCCCGTGGTCGCCCGTGTCCCTAGGAGGTTCATCTTTGTCTCACTCCTCCTTTTCAACCCAGTGTTCTTTCAAGAACTATCACCCCTCAGTTTCTGGACCTCTTTCTTTCCCATCAGTCACAAGGTGACCTCTGCTAGTCCCTCCTCAGCACCTCTTTTTATTTTTATTTTATTTAAAAATTTTTAAAAACTTAAAAAAATTGAATATAGTTTAAAGTGATACAGTTAAATATATATATATATATATTCTTTTTCAGATGCGTTTCCATTATAGGTTATTATAAGATATTGAATATAGTTCCCTGTGCTGTATAGTAGATCTGTGTTGTTTTCTATTCATACATTTATTGTCGTTCAGTAGCTCAGTCCTGTCTGACTCTTTGCAACCTCATAGACTGTAGCCCACCAGGTTCCTCTGTCCAAGGGATTTTCCAAGAAAGAATACTGGAGTGGGTTTCTATTTCCTTCTTCAGGGCATCTTCCTGACCCAGGGATCAAACTTATGTCTCCTGCGTCTCCTGCATTAGCAGGCAGATCTTTACCACTGAGCTACTGGTGTGTAAAGGTTAATCCCAAGTTTGTCCCTCTCTATCTTTCCCCTTCATTAACCATAAGTTTTTTTTCTGTGTCTGTGAGTCTGCTTCTGTTTTATAAGTTTATTCATATCATTTTTTTGATTTAGGTCATACCTGAATGGTCTAGTGGTTTTCCCTACTTTCTTCAATTTAAGTCTGGATTTGGCAATAAGGAGTTCATGGTCTGAGCCACAGTCAGCTCCTGGTCTTGTTTTTGTTGACTGTAAAGAGCTTCTACATCTTTGGCTGCAAAGAATATAATCAATCTGATTTCGGTGTTGACCATCTGGTGATGTCCATGTGTAGAATCTTCTCTTGTGTTGTTGGAAGAGGGTGTTTGCTATGACCAGTGCATTTTCTTGGCAAAACTCTATTAGTTTTTGCCCTGCTTCATTCCGTATTCCAAGGCCAAATTTGCCTGTTACTCCAGGTGTTTCTTGATTTCCTACTTTTGCATTCCAGTCCCCTATAATGAAAAGGACATCTTTTTGGAGTGTGAGTTCTAAAAGGTCTCGTAGGTCTTCATAGAACCATTCAACTTCAGCTTCTTCAGCGTTACTGGTTGGGGCATAGACTTGGATTACTGTGATATTGAATGGTTTGCCTTGGAAACGAACAGAGATCATTCTGTCGTTTTTGAGATTGCATCCAAGTAGTGCATTTCAGACTCTTTTGTTGACCATGATGGCTACTCCATTTCTTAACAGTGGAAGTGAGAAATAGATTTAAGATCCTAGATCTGATAGATAGAGTGCCTGATGAGCTATGGAATGAGGTTCGTGACATTGTACAGGAGACAGGGATCAAGACCATCCCCATGGAAAAGAAATGCAAAAAAGCAAAATGGCTGTCTGGGGAGGCCTTACAAATAGCTGTGAAAAGAAGAGAAGCGAAAAGCAAAGGAGAAAAGGAAAGATGTAAACATCTGAATGCAGAGTTCCAAAGAATAGCAAGAAGAGATAAGAAAGCCTTCTTCAGCGATCAAGGCAAAGAAATAGAGGAAAACAACAGAATGGGAAAGACTAGAGATCTCTTCAAGAAAATCAGAGATACCAAAGGAACATTTCATGCAAAGATGGGCTCGATAAAGGACAGAAATGGTATGGACCTAACAGAAGCAAAAGATATTAAGAAGAGATGGCAAGAGTACACAGAAGAACTGTACAAAAAAGATCTTCACGACCCAGATAATCACGATAGTGTGACCACTGACCTAGAGCCAGACATCCTGGAATGTGAAGTCAAGTGGGCCTTAGAAAGCATCACTACGAACAAAGCTAGTGGAGGTGATGGAATTACAGTTGAGCTGTTCCAGGTCCTGAAAGATGATGCTGTGAAAGTGCTGCACTCAATATGCCAGCAAATTTGGAAAACTCAGCAGTGGCCACAGGACTGGAAAAGGTCAGTTTTCATTCCAATCCCAAAGAAAGGCAATGCCAAAGAATGCTCAAACTATCGCACAATTACACTCATCTCACATGCTAGTAAGGTAATGCTTAAAATTCTCCAAGCCAGGCTTCAGCAATATGTGAACTGTGAACTTCCTGATGTTCAAGCTGGTTTTAGAAAAGGCAGAGGAACCAGAGATCAAATTGCCAACATCCATTGGATCATCGAAAAAGCAAGAGCATTTTCAGAAAAACATCTATTTCTGCTTTATTGACTATGCCAAAGCCTTTGACTGTGTGGATCACAATAAACTGTGGAAAATTCTGAAAGAGATGGGAATACCAGACCACCTGATCTGCCTCTTGAGAAATTTGTATGCAGGTCAGGAAGCAACAGTTAGAACTGGACATGGAGCAACAGCCTGGTTCCAAATAGGAAAGGGAGTACGTCAAGGCTGTATATTGTCACCCTATTTATTTAACTTATATGCAGAGTACATCATGAGAAATGCTGGGCTGGAAGAAACACAAGCTGGAATCAAGATTGCCGGGAGAAATATCAATAACCTCAGATATGCAGATGACACCACCCTTATGGCAGAAAGTGAAGAGGAACTAAAAAGCCTCTTGATGAAGGTGAAAGTGGAGAGTGAAAAAGTTGGCTTAAAGCTCAACATTCAGAAAACTAAGATCATGGCATCCAGTCCCATCACTTCATGGGAAATAGATGGGGAAACAGTGGAAAGAGTGTCAGACTTTATTTTTCTGGGCTCCAAAATCACTGCAGATGATGACTGCAGCCATGAAATTAAAAGACACTTACTCCTTGGAAGGAAAGTTATGACCAACCTAGATAGCATATTGAAAAGCAAAGACATTACTTTGCCCACAAAGGTCCATCTAGTCAAGGCTATGGTTTTTCCAGTGGTCATGTATGGATGTGAGAGTTGGACTGTGAAGGAGGCTGAGCACCAAAGAATTGATGCTTTTCAACTGTGGTGTTGGAGAAGACCCTTGAGAGTCCCTTGGACTGCAAGGAGATCCAACCAGTCCATTCTGAAGGAGATCAGCCCTGGGATTTCTTTGGAAGGACTGATGCTAAAGCTGAAACTCCAGTCCTTTGGCCACCTGATGTGAAGAGTTGACTCATTGGAAAAGACTCTGATGCTGGGAGGGATTGGGGTCAAGAAGAGAAGGGGATGACAGAGGATGAGATGGCTGAATCGCATCACTGACTCGATGACATGAGTCTGAGTGAACTCCGGGAGTTGGTGATGGGCAGGGAGGCCTGGCGTGCTGCGATTCATGGGGTCACAAAGAGTCGGACACGACTGAGCAACTGATCTGATCTGATCATTTTTTTAAGATTCCACATATAAGTGATATCATATGATATTTGACTTTTTCTTTCTGACTTACTTCATTTAGTATAATAGTCTCTAGGTCCATCCATATTGCTGGAAATGGCATTATTACATTCTTTTTTATGGCTAAGTAATATTCCACTGTACATATGTACCACATCTTTATCCACTCATCTATCAATGGACATTTAGGTTGCTTCCATGGTTTGACTATTATAAATAGTGCTTATTTGAACATTGTGGTGCATGTATCTTTCTGAATCACAGTTTTCTCCAGATATATGTCCAGTAGTGCAATTGATGGATCATGCATGGTGAGTCTATTTTTAGTTTTTTTAAGGACATCCACACTGTCTTCCATAGTGGCTGCACCAATTTACATCCCCACCAACAGTGTAGAAAGGTTCTCTCTCAGCACCTCTCCTGGAGGTCATGGGAAACACTTTCAGTGCCTCAACCACTAAACATCTTTGGTCCTCACCTGGCTTGGGCAACAATTGATGCTCAGGACCCTCATTGTCAAGTTTGTGGTTCCTTAGCGTCTAGGACATCACACACTTGTCTCCCATCACTCCTGACCATCCCTTTGCAGGAGCCTCTTCTTCAGCCTGTTCTAACATCTCTGTTTCTCTCACTCTGTCCTGGGTCCTCCCTTTAGTCTCACTGGCAGTTTGCACTTAATCTGCACTCAGGCTTCAGGGGTCATTGGCCTCAGAATTCTTCAGCTCAGATGCCAGAGCTCTCTTATCAGCCTGCTGGGAGTTCGTCCTAACCTCAAAATGTTTATCTGCAAAGTGGAAATAAATACCGTGCCCTTTTCTATCTGTGGTTAGGGATAACTAGATTCAACAAACTGTGCGTTTTGATTCCTACAGGGTAGACCCTGTCTCATGCATCCACTGTTTGGTGAATCCTAAGCCCTCTTACCTGGATGGCTTTAAATGTAAAGTATCCAAGATCCAGTCTGCTCCCAACATGATGCTAAGAGTCTCCCAAGGACAGGGAAGCTGGACCATTTCCCAGGAAGCGAACAGTTACACAGAGGCTGGTTTTCCTCTCTTCACAATCATTATTTCAGGTCAAGAAGATGGAGCTTAGAGGGTGATTTCATACAGCTGGTGCTCGGAAAGTTCTTTGTTATCACAGTCCTGGTGATGCATGAGTCACTGGCTTTGCATCTCCAGGCAGTGGGCGTGTGCTGTCAGATTCAATTCCTGGGTCCTCGGATGTGCCCAGTAGTCAACAGTGTCAAACCCCCAGCACAGGAAATGCCAGAGGGGCACAGATCACTCTGTGGCAGGGAGGTGAGTGTGCACACCTGTGATCTGGACGCTGGTGTGACCGGCCGCCTTTACCCTGGGCTGTGAAAAGCCTCGTTACTCAGCAGGAATGTCAGATTATATTAAGTCCACCCCATCCTCCTCCTCCTCCTCCTTCTCCTGTGAATTGTCATAGCTCGTGCACCCGCGCCTGTTGGCGAGTCTCATTTTGTCGTGTTGCAACTAAAAGCCCACATCTTTGGGGGGCCTTCTGGTCTCAAGCATGCGACCAGTATGTAAGGTGTTCTATCTCTTGCTTAGCGGCCCTTCCTTGGTGGTGCTGATTAATCCAGAAAGGCTAGATTTCATTGGAGCGGTGACAGCTTCCCCGGGTGGGCAGCTCTGGTCCTGCACGGTGTCAATGATGAAAGCTTCCAGGGTAAGTCTTCCTGCTTCTCAGCATCTTCATGGGACTGGAAGCCTGAGCAGTAGGCATTTTCTGGATTTTCCCCTAAGCAATCCAAGAAACATGCATGTCTGAGGAGCATCCGTGCCCTGTTACTCTGAGGGGTGGGGAGAACCAATGTCTGCTGTCACTGCGGCATTGAGGGCGAGGCCACATGTGTCCCCCTGCCCCATGCCCACCTCTAGGGTTTTTCAGGGCTAAATGACAAGACTGGATAAATGAGATGCTATAATTTGGCAGGTGAATCACATAGTCCGTGTAGCTCCAGTGGCATCTTTCTTCACTCTTCTCTGGGCTTTTACCTGGACATGTTGGGTGCTGAATAGGTTCTTTCAGCATCACTGTGTGAGGGGGTTTGGCCTCTGCTAAACTGTTTGCGGTGGAGCAGAGAATTGTTTGGCGTTGAGTTTGCTTCTCAGCAGCTCTTTCTGTTCCTAGTTCCTTGAGGTGGGAGAACCGGTACAGTAAGTGGTACCCCAATGCAGTGGTCCAATGCAGATTCATGCTTGGACCAATTCGGGGGAAGAGATGGCCATGTACACCCCTCCCTCCCCTTTTACCTGGTGATATTGTGGATCGGTGCTTCCTGGACTGGATTTAGATCCTGGGCTTTTTTCTCTTGAAGATTGATTGCATCAGGTTAAGCAGCTGACCTTGAATCACTGAGATGGAGTAGAGATGAAATTGATGAATGCCACTTTCCTACAACCACTAGAAAACGATGAAAGAGCCAGCCCTGCTTCTCTTCCCAATGTTGCCTTCTTGCAGTCCACTCTTCCAGGGGAGGGGCAGAGGAAGGTGGTGGCAGGAATTGAGTGGGTGGTTATGGCAGATTGTGGAAGGTGTGCAGAGAGCGGTGCCTCCAGCAGGGAAGGTGACCCTTGCTTGAGCTGCCATCGTGTGCAGGGAAATGCTCAGTACTCTAGGAGAACCATCCCATTTAGTCCTCCCAATGGCTGCTGAGTAGGTGCTTTCACATCCTTCCATCTTAGAGAGTGTAGAGATACCAGGCAACCTGCCTGAGGTCATAGGGCTTACACGTGAACCAGCTCGAGTTTGTATTTAGGCAGAATGACTTCAGGACTGACATTTTAACCCCTCCTTAAAGTTTTTCCTGGGGTCTTCCCTGGCTGTCCAGTGGTGAAGACCTCACCTTCCAATGCAGGGGGTATGGGTTCAATCCCCGGCCTGGAGTTAAGATCCCACATGACTCATGGCCAAAAACCCAAGACATAAAATAGAAGCAATATTGTAACAAATTCAATACAAGCTTTAAAAATGGCCCATGTTAAAAAAAGTCTTTAAAAAATAATATAATAATATCAACTCCTGCTTTAAAAAAACATGAGTTTCTCCTGTAATTCTCTGAGACATGGCTGCCTTTATTTCACCTTGGGGTATCCAAGACTTCCAAGGTCAAGAGTGAGGGGTGTGGGTGAATGTACCTATTCCTTGTGATTGCCAGTGGTTCTCATGTGGGATATCCCACAATGTCTCCAGGTCCCCCAAGGAGCCAGCAGGGGATTACATTGTGGTTGCTTTACGTAAGAAAGGGGGAAATGAATTTATGCCTTTGGGAACATCTCAGAGGAGGGAAGCAGTTTCTCATAGGCTGGGGATCATTGTTCTCCAGAACCAAACACAGAAGATACCATAAGGGGAGGAGACTGTAATGACTCTGGCCTAGGGTAAGGGGCTTGACTGAAATATAGAACCTGAAAACAGCAGGAGGACCCTTTCTCCTTGTGGGAGGTGTCTGTAACCCTATGGTTCCTGTTTCTTTCTTATTGTGAGTGTGAATGAGCCCGAGTTCAGACCTCTTGAAGTATTACAGAGGAGATTCCCAAGTCAATTCAGATGTGGGTGATCCCCAGATAGGAACTCTCTTAGGAGATGAACAGAGAACACACTTGAAGAATCAAGCAAAGAAACCTGCAGACATGATTGCATGTGGCTATTGCTGTCACCTCCCACCGTGGGACACTAACTGTCCCTGTTGCTTCTTCCTTGTGCTTTTTAACGGGTGTCATTCTTTATCTTTGTGAGAACCCTCAACTTGCTCACTGATGCGTCATTTTCAGATCACTTCATTATTTTTATTTCTTCTGGAGTCAGTTCATCCCGGTTACTGGTTTTGTTAAATCTGTTTAGCAGTGTGAGTTTTCTTTCTGTGTTTTGGAATTTCTGTTTTCAGACTCATCTCTTTTGGGAGATTTTTACCCCCTATCTCTCTCTCCTTGTCTGTGCTCACTCTCTGCTCTTGTCTTCCTTCTTTGTCATTCTGTACCATCCCATGGGTGCTCCTGGTCTTGAATTGGGTTCTGTTGTTGGTAGCTCAGAGTTCCTGCACAGGTGATGCCACTGAGCCAGTGGGTCTGGTCTCCCTGCCTCTCCACTGCACTACCTTGTCTGTTCCAGAGCTCTGGTCAGCCTCCTTTGGGAGTTGGGGACTTGACCTCAGCCTTGGTTCAGGCAGTACCTTGGCTCAAGTCTCTAGCCTCAGGTAGGACACTTTCACTTCTTCATAGCCTAAAATAATTGGACTCCTAATTTTCTCTACCTGGAAAATTAGGCAGAGGAGAGAACTCAGAATTTTCTGGACTCAGAATCCAGCGAGTCCCAGGAGTTCCACTCTTGACATGTGCTCCAGCCTTCCATAGTCCTCATAGATTTTTTTTTTTTTTTTTTGCCTTCTTTTTGAGCAAGACAAACCTCTAAGTGTTTTCTGTATTGTTTATTATGGCGATATGTTTGGAGCAGTGCTTGTGAGGAAAGGGGGCAGGTCAGAGCTTGACATAACTCCAGATGAAGAGCAGTTCCGTTGCCTCTTTAGGACACAAGAGTGCAGTGCAGGTCAGCACACAGTGTATCAGATGTGATTTATCTTCTGGACACTTCACTACAGGCTTTATAGAAATTATTTTATTATCCACTCATAACATCATCATAAAGTATCACTCCTCCCGTTTTATAGACTCAGAAACTCATGGCTTGGAAAGAGGAAAAGAAATGCATCCCACGCCGCAAGGCTTGTGAATCACAGAATCACACCTAACCCCAATCTGATTTCAAATCAGAACCCTTCACCCCCATCTGTGTGCTACAATGCCATCTCACGATGCCCTTTCCTTTTGTTCTAGGAAAATGCACTTAAGGAAGCTGCCCAAGGAGACCATCGCCTGAGGCCCCATTATGCAGGCCTTCCCGCAAGGGCCCGCCAGCTCGACAAGGTAACTGGCCACCACCATCAACAGGCCACTGGGAGCTGGGGTGTCAGGGAGGAGCCCAGGGAAGGTGGAAGGGGATGACTCACTGAACTCCACCCAAACGAGAGTGGCTGGGACCCTGGTTACACCTCTTCTATTTCATCATGTGGCCACTGCACAAAGCCCTAGAGAAATGTTTCATTTGCTGTCTGCTAGGCATCCCCACGTAGAGGTCTATTCAGTCACAAAGGGGCCAGAACAAAACTTGCCATGTCCTCTCCACCAAACCATTGCCTCTCCTAGTTTTTCTCATCCCAGTAAATGGCCATCCCTCCAACTGCTCAGGCCTAGATGCTCTGAGTGGTCCTTTATGCTTCCTTTACACCTCACTCTCTGACAGCCCCCAGCCCTCCCATTTCCAACCCCACTGTGTCCCACAAGCACAGGCTGCCATTTTCTCCTGCCTGAATGGTGAAACAGTCTCCTAATTGGCCTGTCTACCTCCCTTCTTCATGTCCTACAATCAGTTTCCAGCATGATCTAGAGTGATCCTGTGACTCAAACCAGACTACGTTGCTCCTCGGAGTAAAAACCTTCTCCCAAAATAACAACAAAACTCCTCCCTGTGGCTGCCGTCTTGCTCAGCCTTGTCATCTGCCTCTCCATCTTTGATTCCTGAAGTTCTGTTCACGCTGACCTTCTTTTTGCTCCTCCGACCACCAAGCTGGTCTCAGTGTGCCATGACTTTCTCTGCTTAGAACTCTGCTCCCTCCTTTTCAAACAGCCACCAGCCTCTTGCTCTTCATGGTCAGTTGCCTCCTCGCTAGACCTTCACTGCCTCCAGCTACCCATCCCCTTCCTTTAATTATGTGGCTCCCCTCAGCTTTTATCTTCTTGTGTGTCTCATCACTTTGTTGATTGATCACATCTTCACTTATGTGTCTGTCTGTCCACCCTGCAATAATGTCAGCTCCTAGGTAGCAGAGGTCTTTGCCATCTTATTCATCACAGTATCCCCAGTACCTATCTCAGGAAACATTGTAGGTACTCGGTGAATATTAGTTAACGATCAGTTGGTGGTTTGAAATTGCTAATTGCTTAACTTTCCATAATTACAGAATGTTTATTTCAAAGAATAACTGAGTCCTAAATTTACTATAAAAACAGAGCTTTTTTGATTTTACACTTCTTTTCCTGCCTTCCTGTTTGCCACCCCCCGCCACCGCCTTTTTTTTTTTTAAGGAAAAAAAAAAAGATCTGCTTTTCAGGAAATAAGAAGTGTTGGAGAGGATGTGAAGAAATTGGAGCCCTTGTGCCCTGTTGGTGGGAATATAAAATGGGGCAATGACTACGGAAAACAGGATGGCAGATCCTTAACAAATTAAGAATAGAATTACCCCATGATCCAGCAATTTCACTCCTGGAGATATACCCAAAGGATTAAAAACAGGATTAAGAAGAGATATTTGTCTTTTCATGTTTATAGCAGCATTATTCACAATAGCCAAAAGATGGAAGCAACCCAAGTAACCATCTATGAATGAATATCAACAAATGTTATATAGCATGCAGTATATATATGTGTGTGTGTGTGTACATATATGGGTAGATTTTTTTTTTATATAACATCTTACCAAAAAACGCTAACAAACTTTTTGGCCAACCCTATTGGAGTGGGAGGCCACACCCTCCTCCAGGGGATCTTCTCCACCTAGGGATTGAACCTGCATCTCTTAAGTCTCCTACATTGGCAGGTGGATTCTTTACCACTAGTGCCACCTGGGAATTAATTATATATATACACAATGGACTATTATTACTCAACCTTAAAGTGAAGGAAGTTCTGACACCTACCGCAACATGGATGAACCTTGAAGACATTATGTTCAGTGAAATAAGCCAGTCCAGAAGGACAGATACTGTATGATTCCACCCATATAATGTCCCTAGCGGAGTCAGACTCATAGAGACAGAAAGCAGGGTAGTGGGAGGCAGGGGCTTGGGGAGGGGGAGGGGGAGTTAGTGTCTAAGCAGGACAGAGTTTCAGTTTGGGAAGATGAAAAGTTTTGTAGATGGGTGTTAGTGATGGTTCCATGACAGTGTGAGCATACTTCATGCCACTGAGCTATACACTCGAAAACATTAAGACAGTAAATTTGATGTCATGTGTGTGTTAGTCACTCAGTCGTGTCCGACTCTTTGTGACCCCATGGACTGCAGCCCACCAGGCTCCTCTGTTCGTGGGTTTCTCCAGGCAAGAATACTGGAGTGGGTAGCTATTTCCTTCTCCAGGGGATCTTCCTAACCCAGGGATCAAACCCAGGTCTCCTGCATTGCAGGCAAATTCTTTACCATCTGAGCCACCAGAAAGCCCCACGTTATGTGTATTTTACCATAATTTTATCAAAAAGATGTGCTTTCAGTACGACTCCAACTCTCCCTTTAAAGTCTTTCCTCCATATTCCTGCCAGCCCCTTTGCCTTCTGTCCTCTTTCCTTTCCAAACCTGCTCTCAGGTAAGGCTCTGATAAACTCACGCACCCTGAGGTGCGAATCCATAATGAGGCTTCGTGACCTTCTCAGTCCCGGCATCTTTTTTACTTAAACAAAAACAGAAATGAAAAATAATGGTGATGTTTTGGGCATCAGAAGCAAACTAACCACAGGGCTGGAGGGAGTTGGCTGGAGGGAGGGTTGATCCTAGAATGCCTTCCTCGCTTTCACCAAGTTCACTCCATGTGGGCATCTGTCTGCTCCTCAGCTAGGGTCCTGCGCCCGGAGTCTGAGTCCTTGGTGAGGGCAGAGCCAGAGGAGCCCAGTGGCGGTGTCGCCTATGCTGGTCAGTGGTGGCAGGGTGGAGTCCCAGGGTCAAGCATCACCAGCATCTCATTCCCAAACCTGGCTCTCCCAGCACCCTGATGGGCACCCCTGTTCCCATAGAACTCTCACCAAAACTGACATAATTTTTTTCATTAAGGTTTGAAACTCCTTCCCCTGCTGCCTTCACATCTTGACCTTTTAAGCAAAGCTTCAAGGCCCAGAAAATGAGCTCCCCTCGGCACTGCAGGGGGATGTGAAGGCACGGAGTGACTCACAGGCACAGACTGGAATAGCAGAGCTTGCAGAGAGGGGGTGGGGAGCCTGGTGGTGCCATAGACACCATATTTGTCCCGCCCCTTCCCAGGCTTACAGGGCTGTGCGTTCCCTTGGGATGCCCGAGCAGGGTGTCTTCAGGGGAGTCACGGTGGGAAACAGCAGGTCCTGAAAGACTGCCTTGGGAGACCAGTGTCTGTGTCCCAGCGTAACTTGGGGAGGTACAAGGGGAGGGTTGGTTCATGTTGATGGTGAAAGAATTCAACCACAGCCCCAGATCCATTGTGGGGGGGGGGCATCCCCGAGACCTATAGAAACACAAGGAAGTGTTTCATCTGGTTCTCCGGAAGAAGTCTGGGAATTCCCAATTCCCACAGCTGACTCAGGCTGGATTTGCAATCTGCTTTTTAGTAGCCTTGATTAAGTACGTAAAATTAATGATCAGAGCTCTTAATTATTAATGTACAGGGATACAGGGTCAGTGTCTTCCCCGAAGCCTGCCCAGAAGGGATTGTCTCTTAGGTGCAAAATTGGTTATGGAAATATTTAGAATATTGAGTTGAATTCTACTGGGCAGGCCTCCCCGTGGAATGAAACAAATGAACCAGGAATCCAGGACACAGTGCAAAGGATAGGTCAGAGCCCCTGATGCCTGCAAACCCAACTTTATTTATTTTTTTTAATTTAAATTAATTTATTTTAATTGGAAGCTAAATACTTTACAATATTGTATTGATTCTGCCACACATCAACATGAATCCACCACGGGCTTACATGTGTTCCCCATCCTGCAAACCCAACTTCAAAAAAAAAAAAAAAAAGATTCCAAATTTTTCACTCACTTGGGTTCAAAGGAGCCCATTAAATTCTCCCCAAACTGGGTAGCCGTTCTTATAGCCAGTTGGAGGTGCAGGCTACTTTCTCATTGAGTGTGTGGGGGCACATGTGCTAAGTCACTTCAGTAGTGTCCAACTCTTTGTGACCCCATGGACTGTAGCCCACCAGGCTCCTCTGCCTATGAGATTCTCCAGGTAAGGATACTGAAGTGGGTTGTTATGCCCTCCTTCAGGGGATCTTCCTGACCCAGGAATGGGACTCAGGTCTCTTGCATTACAGGCAGATTCTTTGCCATCTGAGCCACAGGGAAGTCTGGGAAAGAGTGGAGATTACCACAAACAGCATTTTTTCATGGGAGAGGTTAGTCTTTGAGATTTCCAAGACCAGTTTAAGCTCATGTTTTCAACACTTCCTTTTTCATCTCCTGTCTATATTGTGGAAACAATGGAACCAGACTGGCTAGTGTCAGAAGTCCTAGAATCAAGGTGTCTACAGGGCTGCACTTCTGCAGGCTCCAGGAGAGAATCACATTCTCATGTCTTCCAGCTTCTAGAGGTGCCCTCATTCCTTGGCCCCTGGGCCCTTCCTCCATCTCCAAAGCCAGCAAGGTAGCATCTTCATATTGCATTCCTCTCATCAGGACCCTTGTCATTATTACACTGGAGCCACTAAGATAACCCAGGACAATCTCAAGATCCTTAATCACTCCTTCCAAGTCCTTTTTGCATATGAGGCAACATTCACAGGCTCCAGGATTAGGATGCGGACTTCCTTGTGGGTCTTAATTTAGCCTATCTCAGTCCACCCCTGTCCCCAGTCAATCCCTTTGTCTACCCCATCCCTCCTAACCAACCAACTTTCTTTCCATTGTTGCAAACCAGGGAAGTGACCTTAATCATTCCATAACTGTGACCATAAAGGGGACACGATGGAGAAACTTTTAAGTCAAAGAAATGCAAAACCACAATCATGGCCTGAGATGAAGCGTATTTGATGTATTAAGGCACGAGCACCAACAACTTGCAGAGCCTTCTAGTGGCCCAGAAGTCCTCTGCAGATTCTTGCTCATCCTCAGCTGTCCTGTAAAGCATTGTCTTCAAGACAAATAAAACTCGGCGCTTTTTTTCCCCACCAACAATTGCTTTCTGTTGTCACTACAATGAACACAATATAAGCTACAACAAAAGCACAACATTTTAGCTCCACGTGGGGTAAATGGGACTTTGGGGTGGGCCTGACCCTCTAACGTACATCTGTTCTGTCCGCTGTTGGCAACGTCCCTGCAGAAGCACAGGTCTGGCGGCTGCCAGTCAGTTTCCAGATTCACTTCTGGGTTGTCGTCTGTCTGCAGGTTGGGGATCGACTATTATTATTTTAATGTTTTTAAAAATCTTTTTATTTTTATTGAAGTATAGTTAATTTGCAATGTTTTTAACTCCTGTTATACAGCAAAGTGATTAGATTATATATATATGTATTCTGTTTTTAATAGTCTTTTCCATCCTGGTTTATCATAGGGAGCTCAGCTGTTGTTCTATGATGACCTAGAGGGGTGGGATGGGTGGATGGGAGGGAGGCTCAACAGGGAGGGGATATATGTATAACTATAGCTAGCTGATTCACAGCTGTTGCACAGTAGAAAATAACACAACACTGTAAAGCAATTATCCTCCAATTAAAAAATATATATAGCAGTTCAGTGCAGTCACTCAGTCGTGTTCGACTCTTTGTGACCCCATGAATCGCAGCACGCCAGGCCTCCCTGTCCATCACCAACTCCCGGAGTTCACTCAGACTCACGTCCATCGAGTCAGTGATGCCATCCAGCCATCTCATCCTCTGTCGTCCCCTTCTCTTCCTGCCCCCAATCCCTCCCAACATCAGAATCTTTTCCAATGAGTCAAGTCTTCGCATGAGGTGGCCAAAGTACTGGAGTTTCATATAACCTATGATAAAACATAAAGGGGATTGGCTATTCTTGACCAAAGCCCTGGGCAGTGCCCCTGGCAGGATGATTCCTGACTGCCCTGTGCTCTTATAAGGGGCTGGATAATAACTAAATATACAGAAATAAATGAGGCTGGCAAATGGAACCTGAAACCCAACTCAGCTTCCCTACAAACTATGAGTTTGAGTTTCTTGAAAATACCTGACTTACATGGGCTTTGGCTATTCATTCTATTTCTCTACTCTGACAACAGGGAATTGGATCACTGAAGAAAATTCTGGTCCCATCGGAGCTTGCATTCTAATGAGGCACAACCCTGAGAAAAAATGTAAACTGCTCATACAATAATTTCAGATAGTGATAAATGCCCATGGAAAATAAAGCAGGGGAAATGGCAAGGGTGACGAAGACAGACAAGTAGGGAGGGTATCAGTACCTCAGGGGCTTGTCTGGAGTGACGTAATTGATGAGCAGAGAGTGGGGGTGGCATGGGAGGTGCCACAATGGTAACAGCACGTTCAAAGGCCCTGGGGCAGGAATAAGCCTGGCTTGTTCAAGGTATTAAAAGAGGCCAAAGTGACTGAGCATGGTGGATAGTAATAGGTCAGATCGGAGAGGTGGGTAGGCCAGATGCTGCAGGACTTTGGGGCCACATTAGGAATTTGGACTTGATTTCCATGGCAGCCCTGGGAGTTTTTAATCAGCGAGCAGCAAGATCTGACTTCTATTCTAGAAGGCTTCTGCTGGCTATGGTGCAAGACTGGAATCAGGGCTTTTGGATACTGTTTCCAAGTCTAATTTCCTTGATTAGCCAGGACATGAGAAGCGAAGGCTTTCAGCAAACCTGGAGTTGAGGTTCAAATGCAGGTTCTGCTTAGTTCCATTAGGTCATGACATTTTCACCAGGTAGCATTTGAATTTCCCCCTGAGTTCATTGCTTGATGCATCACACTGTAGCAAAATGGCACGAAAATACTCCTGTGAATCAGACCTCTCCACGACCTCTTAATAACAGCTTCCCTGTAACCCTGCTCCATTTACGAATGCCAAGTGGGCGCCTTCTTTTCTTTCTGTGCCACAGAAACTGTCAGGTTACACGAAGATCGTACATAAAGCATTTGAAACAGAAAGGACTTATGTAGCTACAAAAAAAAAAAAAAAAAGGCAAAAAAACCCATGACTTTGTGACAGTCTGTTATTGAAGCCATAATTCATGTTGTAATATTTGGGGAGGAGGGGAAGAAATTAAAATTCCGTGGTTGGAATAAAGCATGCTGCACAATGAAAAAATAATGGAGAAGAAATCAGGTAACTTCTCTCATCAAGGGCATGCCCTTGTCTGTTTCAAAGAAGCTAGAGGAGAGATTGAGGATTAGTAGAGCCTCCCAGATAAGTTTTAAACATGGGAGTCCTAGGGGTTCTGGGCTGAAAATGGACATGGTTTCTGAGGTTATTGGAGCATCCATCATCCAAATCCATGTGGTGCTTTGTTGCCATTTTTGTCCACTTTTATGACAGAGGTGAAATTTTAGGCAAAAGAATTTAGTATGGCTACACAATTTGAGTAACATTTTGTGTCTGTCAGCACTTTCAGTTCAAAGGGACAGAAGACAATTCAAATGGACACAAGTAAACCAAGGGAATCTATTGGCCCAAGTAACTAGAAAGGAAAGCATTAGCTTCAGGCACAGCTTGATCTAGTTGCTCATACAATGTCATTAGGACCCTGCTTCTTCCTCTACATCTCCAGAGTCTATTCTCAGATGAGTTCTTCCCTCATGAATGCAAATAGCAGTGTAGCTCCAACCTTTGTCTTTAACTTTCCAAGTACAGTGGGTGAATCTCTTCCCAAGGAATCTCTTCCCAGATTCCTACACAGTCTAGTATCTCATTCTCTGTGGATGCTACTTGGGTTCTATGCCCCTTCTCTCCCAATCCTCACATCCAGGGGATGGGATTATACTGATTGGCTACGCCTTGGTCACATCTCCAGACCTGATCCAATCACTGTGGCTGTGGTGAGGATGGGTGGGATGCAAAGAGAAGCTGTGTGCTGATTGGCCAGCCCTTGGTCACACGTATTCACCCCAGCAGGAGTGGACCCACTACGAAGTCCAGGACTGAGGATGAGGGAGGGGAAGTCTCCAAAAAGAACTTAAAGGGGAAGTGACAGATGACAGCTGGGGACAAATACCCACTGCAGCTCCCGTGCATATTGTAAACACCCCTTCTCTCCATTCTTGCTACTTTAGGTGAAAGCAGAGTATGCTCGGCTTAAACACACGCTCACCATAGTGACCAGAGAACGTGATTTGGCCGTGAAGGAGAAACACCAGCTCCAAGCCAAGCTGGAGAACCTAGAACAGGTCCTAAAGGTAGGACTCACTTCCACTTCCGCTTTCCACGGGGGTCAACGTGAGGAAGGAGGGGCCGCAGAATTCCAAAGCAGAGAGTGGTTGAAACTCCTTTTGAGTTTCAAAATCATAAAAATTCAGGGCTCTATGGGGCTGTTTTTACCCTTTCTGTGGTATACAAAGCAATAAATAACAAAATTTGAATGTTTCTGGAAGCGATCCCGTAAAACCAATTATGCATTTCCATTTCTTAGAATGTTAAACACAGCTGAGCAAGAGATGCTAGGCAGCACTCCGGAATGGAAATTGGGCTTAAGTTGAAGACCAGAGGTGTCTACGTTGGTTTTTCAGATTTCATGAATTTTAAGCTGTTCTTCAGATGGTTAACGACCTTTGTTATAAAGAGAATAGCTAAGTCAGAAAATTGCTTTATCAAGCTGCAGGTAATTGGATAGCCTCATGCATTCCTGATGAGCTGGGATCTCCTTCAATATTTAATGGGTGGGTTGATTTGCTTTTGATATTACTGAGTTAAGCTGAATGAATTCATTGCCTTTTTTTAAGTGTTAAAATTTTATTGGATTCTCATAGTGGGAAAAAATTTTTAACATAAAAGAATAAAATAATCACCTGCAGTTCTACAATCTAGTACATAGATTAAGCATTTGTATGGCACAAGCACAGAACAGAGTTACTGTGCGCCCACCCACCGTCCGGCACCAGGAAGTGATTTTAACTCCACCTTTAGCTTATTTGGGGGAACTGCTAGAACTCTGAGGGGACTCAGATCCATGATTGGTAAGGACTAGGGTGAGGTGCGAAATGGATACAGGGTTTCTTTTGGGGGTGATGAAAATGTTCTGGAATTAGGGTGATGATTACCAAACATTGTGAATGTACCAACACCTCTGAATTGTACGCTTTAAAGGGTGAATTCTATGGTATGTGAATTACATCTCAATTTAAGAGTGCAGGTGCATGTTCGTGCTGAGTCGTGTCCAACTCTTTTCAACACTGTGAACTGTAACCCGCCAGGCTCCTCTGTGCTTGGGATTTTTTCAGGCAAGAATACTAGAGTCGGTTGCCATTTCCTCCTCCAGGAGATCTTCCTGACCCAGGGATCGAACCCACATCTCTTGCATTGCAAGCGGATTCTTTACCTCTCAGCCATTGGTGAAGTCCCCAGTTTAAGAGTAAAGATGCCCTATTGTTTCTGCTGGCCCTAAAGCGGAACCGCACCCTTGTGTGATTCAGGAGGTGACAGAGCCATGCCCAGTGCTGGTGGTGTCTGAGACGCCCCCGAGTGTCTACCTGGCCCTCTCTGGAGGAAGGACCAAGGCTAACCCTGACCATGTTTCTTTTTACCCTTTGCTCTGAATTTAGAACATGGCCCTAATGGAGTGAGATGCCATGTAATTATTCATTTCAGGAGCTACCTGGACCACTGTGAGTTCTCTGAGGGCACAAACTGTGCCTCATTCAACTCTCTACCCATAGAGGTTGAGAAAGGTGGTGTTTGGTGTTTGGTGGGGTCAGTGGAGGATGGGCTGGGAAAGCAGAGTGTACCCACGGGCTTTGCTGAGGGTCTGTTGGAGAAAAGTCACCATGAAGGACAGTGTAGGGTAGAGGTTCTGGGGGGACTGTGCCTCCTGGGTGACTATGCCTGCAGGAGGCATTTGACAATCTGGAGACATTTTTGATGTACATGACTGGGGAGGGGGCTATTGGCATCTCATGGGCACAGGCCAGGGATGTTGCTAACCCTCCCACAATGTACAGGACCACTTCCATAGCAGAGAATTAAGTGGCCCAAAATGTCATTGGCACCAAGGTTGAGAAACTGTGTCAGCTTCTAATTGTTGCTGTAACAAATTGTCACAATGTAAAATAAAACAGATGTATTTTCTCTCTTTTTTGATGTGCAAAAGCTATTTATTTTTTTAAAAAGCTTTTTATTTTCTATTGGGGTATAGGAGCTTCCCTAGTGGCTCAGACGGTAAAGAATCCGCCTTCTATGCAGGAGACCTGAGTTCTATCCCTGGGTTGGGAAGATCCTCTGGAGGAGGGCATGGGAACACACTCCAGTGTTCTTTCCTGGAGAATCCCCATGGACAGAGAAGCCTGGTGGGCTACAGTCCATAGGGTTGCAAAGAGTCAGACACAACTAAGCAACTAAGCACAGCACAGCACATAGCTGATTAGGACTTCCCAAGCTAGTGGTAAAGAACCCACCTGCCAACTCGGGAGACGTATAAGAGACGTGGATTTGATCCCTGGGTCAGGAAGATCCCCTGGAGGAGGGCATGACAACTGCCTCCAGTATTCTTGCCTGGAGAATCCCATGGACAGAGGAGCCTGGCAGGCTATGATCCATAGGATCAGAGAGTCGGACACGACTGAATCGACTTAGCACATGCACACACACATAGCCGATTAACAAACGGAGTTGTAACAGCTTCAGGTGAACAGTGAAGGGACTCAGCCATACATATATATGTATCTGTTCTCCCCCAAACCCCCTGCCATCCAGGCTGCCACATAACTTTGAACAGAATTCTGGATGCTATACAGTAGGTCCTTGTTGGTTACCCATTTTCAATAAAGCAGTGTGCACATGTCCATCCCAAACTCCCTAACTATCCCCTGCCCCCATCCTTCCTTTTAGCAACCGTAGGTTCATTGTCCAAGCCTGTGAGTCAACAAATATATTCTCTTACACTTCAGGAGGTCAGATCCAAAATGAGTCACACAGGCTAAAATCAAGGTGTCAGTAGAACTGCCTGCCTCTCAGAAGGTTATAGGGAGACCATTTCCTGCTGTCCCCACCTTCTGACAGCTGCTCCTGGTTCCTGCCCCTCCCTGCAAAGCCAGCAATTAGCATCTTCTCTCTTCTCTGACTACTTGCCTCCCTCATGTCAGGAACCTGTGATGACACTCGGCCCACTTGGACAATCTCCCCATCTCAAATCTTTAACTTAATCCCAGTGAAAATCCCTTTGTCCTGTAAGGTGACATAGTCCCAGGCTCCCCAGGACTTGAGGGGTGAACATCCTTGGGGAACATTATTCAGCCTGCTCCACCTGGAGTGTTTGGGGGAGGTGACCAATAGCACCGATGCTACCTGTGAGCAGAGGAAGCCCTGTTTATAATTTTGGGGTGTGAAATTCCATTCTGTGTCTCCTGGCTGCCTGCTGGGTTTCAGGCCAGTCTTTCCTCTCATCCAGAGTGGGTGAAGGGCTGTGCATTCCCAGCTTTCGGGGCCCCACCACCCTTCTGTCTGACCTGGGGTTTGAGCCTCATCATCAGGGCCTTGCACACATGGAGACACCTGAGTTGACATCCAGGTTCTGACTGTGGTGCCCTGCAAACAGCCCTCTCCTTGGCTGCCCTCCAGTCCAGGGGGTACACACCAGGGCTGTCATCGGCGTTTGGTGGGGGGTGGGTAGACTGGGGAGAGGGACTGTGCAGGAGCTGAGGGTGGGCTTGGGGACTCTGGGGTGTGGAATCCCAGGGGCTGGGGAGCTGGATTGTGGTCCGTGAGGAGAGAGGGTGGGGTCCTGTTGGGCTCCTCCCTTTGGCTCCATTTCTAAGGATGGAATTGGGTGATGAGACTTTAGCTGATGAGCAGGCCATGGACAGCCATCAGTGGACATGGTCATCTTTGTCACCAGGAAGGCAGCAAGAGCAGGAGAGGTTAGAGGCGGTGAGGGGTCCATGGGGACAAGTGAGTGTTATGGGCCTGGGATTCTGGTCACCGTCTCCCCTTGGTCACCAGCTCCCACTACTGTTTTGTCCTATTTTTCACTTGGTGGCCAGAGCAATACTGTAAAAATAGAAATCAGATCCCAGCACCATCCTCAAACCATTCACATGACCCTTCCTCCCGCCCCAGCTCACTTACCCAAAGCCTGGCGCCTTTACTAGCCTCAGCCCAGGCCGTGCGGTCACCCTCACCTCTTTGGACCTCTGTTCTCCACTCTCTGCCCTGATGCCATCCACTCCCAGCTCTATTTCTGGAACAAATCCAGGCACTGAGTTTTTTTTTTTAAACTTTTTATTTTATATTGGATTATAGCCAATTAACAATGTTGTGATAGCTTCAGGTGGACAGCAAAAGGACTCAGCCATACATATACATGTGTCCATTCTCCCCCCAACTCTCCTCCCATCCAGGCTGCCACATAACAGTGAGCACAGTTTCTGGTGCTATACAGGAGATCCTTGTTGGTTATCAATTTTAAATAGAGCAGTGTGTATATGTTGTTCCCAAACTCCTTCATAAAGTTCTTCTCCTCAGTACCCATGTAATGAGTGGATGAACCATGGGGCCCCCGCAGGAGGGCTGAAATGTAGCACATGCCCAACCAGGCTGGCCTGGGACAGGGGCCTTATTGGAGGCAAACGGGGCTCTTTCACAAAAGATTTGTGCTCCATGCAAAAAAGGGAGACAAAAAAGATCTGGAGATTAGAAGAGGCATGTCCTTTGTAAAGGGGTTGATTCCATGGCAGTTGAAGGAAAACGCGTGTCTTGTGAATTTGCAAAACCTTATGGGACCTGCCCTTTTCTTACACCGGGCACTGAGAGCCTTTTGGGCTAAGAACAGGAGGGAAAAAATCAGGGAGGTGACAATCTAGATAGAGTTGCTGAAATCCCTGGGTGCTTGGACAGAACCTACTAAACTTTGCTGCTTTCAAAGAACCACTCTCAAGCCAGGAAACTCCATGTTTTGTCAACATTGCTTCAGCTTGGACCAGTTGAAAACACCATGTTCTTCTGATAATTTGGTCATGGTCATAAAAGGGCTATTCAAAATTAGCCTTTTTTCCAATTTGGTGAAAGTGAAAGTGTTTAAGGCTCAGTAGTGTCCGACTCTTTGCAACCCCATGGACTGTAGCCTGCTAGGCTCCTCTGTCTGTGGGATTTCCAAGGCAAGAATACTGGAGGGGATAGCCAGTTCTCCAGGGGATCTTCCCGACCCAGGGATCAAACCTGGGTCTCCTGTGTTGCAGGCAGATTCTTTACCATCTGAGCTACCAGAGAAGCCCATTTTATTATTTTTTAAAAATTTATTTAATTGATGTATAGTTGATTTACAATATTGTGCTAAATTCTGCTGTACAGCAAAGTGATTCAGTTATGCATATGTATTCTTTTCCATTATGGTTTATTACAGGATATTGAATAGAGTGCCCTGTGCTGTATAGTAGGACATTGTTGTTTATTCATTCTCTTATACTGGTTTGCATCTGCTAACCTCAAACTCTCAATGCATTCCACACACCCCACCCCCACCTTTAGCCTTTTTTTCTCCTTGAGGAGCAAAGACCATCAGTGGGCAATGGAGAAGGGAGGAGGTGATTGCCGTGCTGAGCTGAGATGCAGCTGACCTGGCTTAGAAAATGCTATCATTTCTGTTAACTCAGGTAAAATGATGACCTTGCATTTCCAGAAGTTCCTGGATATCCCTACAACTCCTGGAGTGTGATGTACAGTCAGGGGTTGTCATTGATTTGTATTAAATTGAATCCGCAGACTGGTGTTGGTCAACCTAATTTGCTGTGAACCAGAGAGAACTCTGTCCATGGGATTCTCCAGGCAAGAATACTGGCATGGGTTGCCATGCCCTTGTCAGACATGACTCAAGCAATTTAACACAAACACACAAAGAAAACTTGCCCAGTGAGGGGCAATTTGGGTGGTGCAGGAGTCCAGCCTCAGCATACCTGCAGCAGAACCTGGACCACTTGGCTGACCCTTGACCCTCATCTGGGAGAAGCAAAGATGCTGTGCCGCTGATTTGGGGTAGGAACTGGTGACCAGCTCACAGGATCACTTCATCCTTTTTTTTTTTTAAACCGAAATTGTGAATATGTAGCTGCTAAGTCGTGTCCGACTCTGCGACCCCATGGACTATAGCCTGCCAGGTTCCCCTGTCCATGGGATTCTGCAGGTAAGAATACTGGAGTGGGTTGCCATTTCCTTCTCCGAATTGTGAATGGAACCTATCTTTTCCTTCAAAATACAAAAGCTATTTGTGAAACTAAGATAAGATTGAATATGTGGCTGTTTTCTAAGACAATCCAATTAGAATAATACTGAAACTGTCTAGAAGCCCCTGCACTAACCAAACGGATCATATTTTACCAGATTTGAATTTGTTCTGATTTTTATACTTTTAAAAATAATAGGGACTTCTCTGGGTGGTGCTGTGGCTAAGATTGTGTGCTCCCAATGCAGGGGGCCCAGGTGCAATCCCTGGTTGGGGAACTAGATCCCACATGCCACATCTAAGAGTTCACATACTGCAAACCCAACATAGTCAAATAAATCAATAAAACTTTTTAAATAAAAAGTAAAAATAATAATTGATGAGTTCACTGTCTGTATATATATTTTTTTATCATGCTTATTTCCCAGAAATCATCAAATCACAAAAAACCGTCACATGTAATAGAACATGCACAGATAATATGAATGAAAGGAGAAAATTCAGATAAAGAGAAAGGAGAATTCAGATTCACTAGCTTGGAAGTTAGACATAGTTACTCTAATTTGGCCTGCATCTCCATGCAGCCTGGATATAAAGGGAAATAGAAACAATTATGTAATTCACATTCCTTAGAGAAAGGAACCTACTGTTTCCCCAGGAAAACAAAGCATGGCTAACGAAACGTGATGGTCTTACTTAGAATGGAACGAAATGTGATGGTCTTATTTAGAATGTTATGTTAGAGGAAGATGCAGAGCAATATAGTAGAAAATATCTTCTGAAGCATCTTCATAGCAACTGAGGGGCAAAATTTTCCCCCTTGCCTTTATTTTGGGGTTTTGGAAATAAGCATGATTGAACAGTATACATGTGGACAGTGAATTCATCAATTATTATTTTTACTTTTTATTTTAAAATTTTTGTTGATTTATTTGACTGTGTTGGGTTTGCAGTATGTGAACTCTGAGTTGCGGCATGTGGGATCTAGTTCCCCAACCAGGAAGTAACCTGGGCCCCCTGCCTTGGGAGCACAGAGTCTTAGCCACTGCACCACCCAGGCAGATCCCTATTATTTCTAAAGACATGTGGATTCCTCAGGCCATTGTCTTGAGCTGTTACAGCAAGGAAAACTGGGGAGAATCATTAAAGCCAGATTTCCTGCACTTAGGAAGAACCCAAGAAGTGTTCTTTGTGGTGGGAATTGAAGAAGAGGAAAATTAATGTTCCTGGACCCATTTCTGGTCTATGGAATTAAAAATACCAAGAGATGAGACTTCTGTGGTGGTCCAGTGGCTAGGACACCAAGTTCTCAAAGCTGGGGACCTGGGTTCAATGCCTGGTCAGGGAGCTAGATCCCACATACTGCAACTAAAGATCCCACATGTGCCACAACTAGGACCCAACATAGTCAAACTAATAAGTAAAAATATTTTTTAAAAATACCATGAGATGGAAAACATCAGAGTCTGAACAAAGGTGAGATGAGAAGGCTCCCCTGTGCCTATTCGTCTTGTCTGGTTGGGAATTGCCACATCCTCAGGTTCCTTATCAGGGGAAAAAGACATACCTGAACATCTCAACAGAGGTCTACACAGTTGGAACAAAGCGTGGTGTCCCTGGCCTGTGGGTGTTTATTGCATGACCATTCAGTCATTGATTCATTCACTCATTCACACTTGTCACTTGAGCACTGCTTGTGTTCCAGGCCCAGTTCCCCAAAGCAGGGATTGCTGTAGTTACAAAACCAAGTCAGTGGGAACAGTTCATGCAGGAAAAGACAAGCATTTGTAACATGATGTCAGATCAGATCAGATCAGTCGCTCAGTCGTGTCCGACTCTTTGCGACCCCATGAATTGCAGCATGCCAGGCCTCCCTGTCCATCACCAACTCCCGGAGTTCACTCAGACTCACGTCCATCCAGTCAGTGATGCCATCCAGCCATCTCATCCTCTGTCGTCCCCTTCTCCTCTGCCCCCAATCCCTCCCAGCATCAGAGTCTTTTCCAATGAGTCAACTCTTCGCATGAGGTGGCCAAAGTACTGGAGTTTCAGCTTTAGCATCAGTCCTTCCAAAGAATACCTAGGGCTGATCTCCTTCAGAATGGACTGGTTGGATCTCCTTGCAGTCCAGGGGACTCTCAAGAGTCTTTTCCAACACCACAGTTCAAAAGCATCAATTCTTCGGTGCTCAGCCTTCTTCACAGTCCAACTCTCACATCCATACATGACCACTGGAAAAACCATAGCCTTGACTAGACGAACCTTTGTTGGCAAAGTAATGTCTTTGCTTTTGAATATGCTATCTAGGTTGGTCATAACTTTCCTTCCAAGGAGTAAGCGTCTTTTAATTTCATGGCTGCAGTCACCATCTGTAGTGATTTTGGAGCCCAGAAAAATAAAGTCTGCCACTGTTTCCACTGTTTCCCCATCTATTTCCCATGAAGTGGTGGGACCGGATGCCATGATCTTCGTTTTCTGAATGTTGAGCTTTAAGCCAACTTTTTCACTCTCTACTTTCACTTTCATCAAGAAGCTTTTTAGTTCCTCTTCACTTTCTGCCATAAGGGTGGTGTCATCTGCGTATCTGAGGTTATTGATATTTCTCCCAGCAATCTTGATTTCAGCTTGTGTTTCTTCCAGCCCAGCATTTCTCATGATGTACTCTGCATATAAGTTAAATAAACAGGGTGACAATATACAGCCTTGACGTACTCCTTTTCCTATTTGGAACCAGTCTGTTGTTCCATGTCCAGTTCTAACTGTTGCTTCCTGACCTGCATACAAATTTCTCAAGAGGCAGATCAGGTGGTCTGGTATTCCCATTTCTTTCAGAATTTTCCACAGTTTATTGTGATCCACACAGTCAAAGGCTTTGGCATAGTCAATAAAGCAGAAATAGATGTTTTTCTGGAACTCTTTTGCTTTTTCTATGATCCAGCAGATGTTGGCAATTTGATCTCTGGTTCCTCTGCCTTTTCTAAAACCAGCTTGAACATCAGGAAGTTCATGGTTCACATACTGTTGAAGCCTGGCTTGGAGAATTTTGAGCATTACTTTACTAGCATGTGAGATGAGTGCAATTGTGCAGTAGCTTGAGCATTCTTTGGCATTGCCGATGTCAGGCAGCAATAAATGCTTAGAAGAAAAATAAATTAGAGCCAGGCAGTAGGAAGTGATGTAGTGACCCTTCAGAAATGTAGCTGGAAATGACAAGGTTCTAGTGTACAGCACATGGAACTATATTCAACATCCTATGATAAACAATCATGGAAAAGAATATGAAAAAGTATGTAAATATATGTGTAACTGAATCACTTTGCTGTATAGCAGAAATTAACACAGCCTTGTAAATCACCTGCACAAGAACGAGTGGCTGGGAGGTGTCCTGTCTCAGACACGTCCACTGAGCAGAGCTTCTCAATGAAGTGGTGGGAAGGGGTTGTCAACTTTCAGGGGCAGAGCACCAGGCAGGTGGAGAGATGGGAGGATTCCAGACAGGTCCAAGGATCAGCCAGATGGCTGGTGGACAAGGAGGGAAGGGCAGGAGTTGGAAATGAAGCTTAGATTGGGGCGAGGTCAGTCTGATAGCATCTTATGGGCCCAAGTAGAATTCCAAGGGTTTTTGTTCTAAGTGTCATGAGACACACCTTTGTCATAATACTGCTGCATAGCAAGCCTCCTCAAAACCCATGGCTCAAAACAAGAATATCTCATACTGCTTGAGAGTCTGTGGCTTGGCTCAACGGTGCTGTCATCTTGGCTGGACTTGGCTGGACACGAAGTTGGCTGGCTATTGGTTAATGTCAGATGGTTTGGGTCAGGTTGACTGGCGTTGTTCCCTGATGTTCCAGCAAGCTAATTAAAGCTTCTAATCAAGGTATAACGGGCCATGAAAGACCGTGACACCCTGGAAGACCGTGAGGACCAGGCCAGGATAGTGCATGTCCCTTCCACCAATCTCCCTCCATCAGCTTGCAGGAGCTGTGACGTCCCCTTACTAAGCCCGTGGATCTAGGGAGGGATCGATGCTCCTCAGATGGTGGTCGAGGACTGATGTAATGAATTGCTTTTGCTTTTCATTTGTCAAGGGTCACTGCAGTGGCTGCAATGAGAGATGAAGAGCAGGGCTGGAAGATTAGGAGTGATGCTCGAAACACCAGATGTAGGTGCTTTCCCAAGGTGGGAGTAAAGGGGAGAGAGGAGTGATCAGGTCTAGGTGTATTTTCAAGGTGAAATCAGCAAGATTTGTTGAAGAATTTGCCGTGGAGTATGACAGACAGGGAGGGGTCAAGGATGATGCCAAGGGCTCAGAAGTGTGTTTGGATGAGAGATGGAGTCTTTGGCTGTGATGTGATCACTGGGGTGTGGGTTGGTGGTCGGGGAACCAGCTTATGTTGGAGATGAAATACACTGTGACCGTGGGATCCTTGGTGCAGGAGACCCTCTGTCCTTATGCTGGGGACCAACCTGCTAATCCTCAAGAAGTGGCTTCATTCAGTGGTCAGATGATACGAAAGGCAGGAGCAATTCATTTGGGTTAAAGTTGATGGTCCCAAGATGATCAAGGTGTCCTGCCATTTGAACATCTGGTGATCATAGTCGTCAACTAAATTGTATTACCTCATACCTGACACCATCTTCAGAGTTCTCAGAGTGACGGCTGCAGAGGGGACGTACGGTCGGTAAATGAAGAACGCTCATTTTATGTTAATGCAGCATAATTGCAACTCTGGAGTTGAGCCAACATGCATCCAGCGTCTGTCTGAACTGATAATTACTCCATCGGTCACGTTCCTGTGTTGGCTCTTTTGTTTCCAAATATCACTGATGGGCCACGTGTCTTCATATGGATAATTCAGTTTCAGTTCAGTTAATTAAGTCGCCCAGTCGTGTCCAACTCTTTGTGACCCCATGGACTGCAGCACACCAGGCTTCCCTGTCCATCATCAACTCCCGGAGCTTGCTCAAACTCATGTCCATTGAGTCGGTGATGCCATCCAACCATCTCATCCTCTGTTGCCCCCTTCTCCTCCTGCCTTCAATCTTTCCCAGCATCAGGATCTTTTCCAGTGAGTCAGTTCTTTGCATCAGGTGACCAAAGTATTAGAGCTTCAGCTTCAGCATCAGTCCTTCCAATGAATATTCAAGATTGATTTATTTTAGGATTGGCTGGTTGGATCTCCTTGGTGTCCGAGGGATTCTCAAGAGTCTTCTCCAACACCACTGTTCGAAAGCATCAATTATTTGGCGCTCAGCTTTTTTTATGGTCCAGCTCTCACACCCATACATGACTACTGGAAAAACCACAGCTTTGACTAGACGGATCTTTGTCCGTAAAGTAATGTCTCTGCTGCAACAGACAGTGTGTGCTTTCTCCCTAAGGTGTGTGAAGTGAAGTGAAGTGAAAGTCGCTCAGTCGTGTCTGACTCTGCGACCCTATGGCCTATACAGTCCATGGAATTCTCCAGGCCAGAATACTGGAGTGGGTAGACTTTCCCTTCTCCAGGGGATCTTCCCAACCCAGGGATCGAACCCAGGTCTTCTGCTTTTCAGATGGATTCTTTACCAGCTGAGCCTCAAGGGAAGCCCAAGAATACTGGAGTGGGTAGCCTATTCCTTCTCCAGTGGATATTCCCAACCCCGGAATCAAACCGGGGTCTCCTGCATTGCAGGTCAATTCTTTAACAACTCAGCTATCAGGGGAGCCAGTGGTGTGTGATGTTATGCAAATCAGGAGTCCACCAGCACACTGAGTTGGTGATAATGTGTTTCATAGGCCTCTTTTGCTCTATCAGGGGGCTGCCAAGGAGCTTTGCACTTGAATAGCCGGAAAAGTAAGACAGCATGTGCTGCTTTTTAGAGAAAATGGACCCCAGATGCCTTGGATCCTAGTTTCCTGCAGATATTCCAGTGTAATCACTCTGATGAAAACTCACACCTGCGGACACATGCATGCACTCAACTGATATTTATTGAGCACCTAATATGTGCCAGATACTTCCTGGGTGCTGCCCTTGATTCTGGCAGTGAATTAATAAACAGATTTATGTATAAGTCAGGGGATGACAACTACAAGGGCTTAAAGCATGATAAAGATAAAAGTACTACTTTATATTCAGTGGTTGGGAAGGTCTCACTGATAATGTGACATGTGAATAGAGAGCTGGATGAAGGGAGAAAGGGAGTTGTGCAGAAATCTGGGGAAAGAATGTTGCAGCAGAGGGAACAGCAAGTACAAAGGCTTGAGACAGAAGTCTAGGTGCCTGACATGCTTGAGGAACAAGGCAGAGGCCAGCACTGCAGAAATAGAATGAAAGGGGGAATACAAAGACAACAAGGCCAAGGAGACCCTGAGGAGTCAGATAACTTGAGGTCTGGAAGGCCAAGCCTCTCCTCACAATCAGACACACTGCTTCCTTTTGGTTCTTCTAGTGGGCATGCTCCAGCCACCCCAGGGCCTTTGCACTTGCTGTGTTCTGTTCTCTGGATCATTTTTGGTCTTGTCACCCTCCCAGAAAGCACAATGTGGGCAGGCTCCATATCTTTTTTCCCTATCAATGTATCACCACTGCCCAGTCTGGCAGAGAGAAACCACACAATAAATGCTCGTGGGCTGAATGAATGAGAGATGGAGGCAGGCTATTCTCAAGTCTGCCCTGTGTACAGTAGCCAAGAGGTACATCCTCAGCTTTGCAAAGCCTCCAGGCATAAATGTCCTTCCTAAGATGGATTATCCCCTTGAGCGGAGACAGTCACCTTAATAAAGCAGAAATTGAATCACATCCCTACTTCTTACCCCCACCCATTTCCTTTTACTGCACAGAGATGAAAGTCCAACCTTTTTCCTGCAGGACGCTGTGCTCTTTGGCCCCCAGGTAATCCTTCAGCCCTCATGACCTCATCCTTCCACGACCCATTTACAGCCTGGACCCAGCTACACTGGCCATTCCTGTCTTTCTGGAACTCACTGCACTCGTCTCTGCCCCAGGGCCTTTGCACATACTGCTTCTTCCACCTTCTGGTGCCTTTTCTCTCTGCACTTTGTGTTTCTGACTCCAGGTCAGTTAATCAGGTCTTGATTTCATGTCACTTACTTGTTGATGCCTCTCTTGGCCATCTTATCTGTGATAAGAGGTTGCTATCACATCCTCTAATTTTCTTCCGAGAAAACTTAACTCGCTTGTTTTAATTGTTTACTTGTACATACTTTGTTTTCTCCTACCAAAATATAGCCTCCTCGAGAGGGACTTTGTTACAGCTTATAGGACAAGATCTGGCATCTTCTAGGCACTCAGTAAATGTTGATTGAGTAAATTAGTGAATGAGCGAATGCATGAAGTAATGAATGCACAAATTAATGAATACAAGCATGCATTAACTGCAGAATTAATGAGTACACAGGTGAATGCGTGAGTGAGAGATGATGTGATACTGACATGGTCTGTTACCATAGACACCTTCTGTCACTGTGAAGAATAATGGAGCAGATGAAGGCTTGTGGTCGAGGAAGCTTGTCTAGAAAGATTGCTTCTTTGGGGCTTCCAAGTGCTTTTGTAAAAATTCAGCCACAAATCAAGTGCAGCCTCTTTTTGGCAAAGACTGAAATTCCCCAAGAGGACAAACTGCTGGAGAGTTTATGATTTCCAGCCTCTGTTTTGGCCAAGCTGGGTAACTGTCAAACAAGGATGTCCCCTACCATGGAGCTCCCCACCTCCAAGTTCACCAGTCCTCTGGTTAGGTCTTGGCACAAGTGTCTAACCTTGTGATAAAAGGGAGTATACGAAACGATTTTTTTCTTCAACTTCTCTGACTCAAGGATTCTGAGAAACAAACAAACAAACAAAACCTAGTGTTTCATGTAAATTTCTTGTTGCTGGATATGTAGGATAGTCTAGGTCCTTAGCATCTTACCAGCTCCAGTGAAATAGAAAAAGAACTTGTTCAGTTTCCGTGTATGACCAGAGCACATCCTGCCTCTCTTCCCCGTGTCTTCTTTCTCAGGACCTGAAAGATGGCTCCATTTGTTAGATGGAGCAGAGATGTGTCTCTGTTTTAGGACAGCATTAGCATCCTGGCAGGGAAGATGGTACGCTCCAAGTGTTTAAGCTAAGAGATCCCTGAGTGTTTAAGCAATGAGATCATTTCAAGAGGCATGGGCCAAGAGACAAGGGGGAGCACCGGGGCTGGTGAGACAGGAGACCAGCAAAGCAGGCAGCTGTCTATCCCCAGGGCCTGAGAGCAGGTCCTGGAGCCCAGTGGGAACCACAGCCTAGGAGAAGATGCTGCATAGCTGTGATGGGAGGGGGAACAGCATCCTCTAAATTCACATCCACCCAGAAGCTGTAAGTGTCACATCTTTTGGAAAAACCTTCCTGGAGAGAGAGAGACTCCTGCCAGGGTGTTTTTCCCTCCCACCCCAACTAACACACTCAAAACTCAAAATTTGCATGCTCAGTTGTGTCCGACTCTTGGCGATTCCATGGACTGTAGCCCACCAGGCTCCTCTGTCCATGGGATTTCCCAGGCAAGAATACTGGAGTGGGTAGCCATGCCCTCCTCCAGGGGATCTTCCAGACCCAGGGAAGTAACCTGCATCTCTTGCATCTCCTGCATTGGCAGGCAGATTCTTTACCACTTTTGGCACTGGGAAGCCCCAGATCATTTAAGTATTCAGACATCTCCTGCTAAGACTGTGGAGAGAGGCATTTCAACATTGACTTTGATTTAATTTTAAAAAATCGTGACGTCATCAGGACTATTCTTTGTCTTGACTTCAAGGATCCCTGAGCACTTTGTCGACTCTGAAGTGCTGGCAGCAGGTTCACAAGGGAACCTTTGCAGTCCCTCTCCCTGTCAAATGACCAGCATGCAGTGCAAATTCTAGAAATCTTATCCAAGTCTGTAAAAACATTTTTCATTAATTAAACTTAACCCATTAGAGTTTATGCTTCAAAGACAAAGGAAAAAGTATCCAGGACCAGGATTTGTTCTCACAATCAACAGATTAGTCAATTTCAATGCAGATAATTGGAGGCTTATTCTGTGTTAATGAACACCTGATTATCTGGGATGCATAAGTAACTCTAGCAGTGACGATTAATCTTCCCTTATCTCCAGCTCCTTCCTTTCTGCCCCTCCCCTTACCTCATATCTGTGTGAAAAGATTCCTCCTTATACCTAGCAATACAAACCTGCCTGCAGTCATTGTCAGGTTTAATTAAGGTTTTAGAGTTCATTTTCTATGTGCTGATATTCAAATGCCAATAAAACCCTCCAGGGTTCTCTGAACATGAGAATAATGTTTAGGGCTCCATCTCCAGCAAAACCCTTGATTCGAATAGCTGATAGCTTTATCTAGATGTTCAGAGACAAGCAAGAAACAGGAAATATATTGCTTTGGGGGCTTGGTTCTCGTTCCTATCTCCGTGGAGGATGATTTAGGTAAGAGGCACTACCAGATCATTGGCTGGTGCTGTGGGACAGACACACACACACACACACACACACACACACACACACACACACGCATACGTGTCTTCTTTACATTCAGCAAAAGGATGGGAATCTGTCTCATTCTGAGACTTGGACCTTCTCTGCCCCCACCATAGAGTTGATGACTTTCTCTGTGTAGCAGGCAGCCTAGTTCTTTGTTCTCTGCTGGGAGCCCCAGCCAGCCCATCAGAATTCTGAGCTGCTAAACATGTAAGGTGTTCAGTGTCACTGATCATCAGGAAAATGCAAATTGAAATGACAGCAAGATGCCAATACCTCCATCAGATTAATAAACTTTTAGGAGAGACAGTGCCCAGGGCCCTCATGGAGCAGGGAGCAAGTGCCCTTGCACGATGCCAGCTGGAGGTGAATTGCTGCAGCCTTTCTGGGTTGTAGTTAGTCTCCCAGTTGTGTCCAACTCTTTGTGACCCCATGGACGATAGCCTGCCAGGCTCCTCTGTCCATGGGGATTCTCCAGGCAAGAATACTGGAGTGGGTTGCCATTCTCTTCTCCAGGGGACCTTCCCAACCCAGGGGTGGAACCAGGTCTCCCGCATTGCAGGTAGATTCTTTACCATCTGAGCCACCGGGGAAGCCCATTTAGCTTGTGAAAGTTGTTGAAAGTGTTAGTCGCTCAGTGGTGTCCGACTCTTTGTGACCCCATGGTCTGTCCATGGAATTCTCCAGGCAAGAATACTGGAGTGGGTTGCCATTCCCTTCTCCAGGGGATCTTCGCGACCCAGGGATTGAACCTAGGTCTCCTGCACTTCGGGCAGATTCTTTACCATCTGAGCAACCAGGGAAGTCCATGGGCAGTTTATGCATACTCTTTTAGCTTATGCATACTTTTTTTTTTGTTTTTTTTTTCTGCACAGAATCTTCGCTGCTGCATGTAGACTTTCTCTAATTGTGGCGAGCAAGGGCTACTTTTAGTTGCAGTGTGTGGACTTCTCATTGCACTGGCTTTTCTTGTTGCAGAGCACGGGGTCTTGGTGTGCAGGTTTCAGTAGTTGCAACTCATGGGCTCAGTAGTTGTGGCACTTGGGCTTAATTGCCTCACTAGAATGTGGAATCTTTCCAGAGCAGAGATCGAACCTGTGTTCCTTGCATTGGCAGGTGGATTCTTAACCACTGGACCACCAGGGAAGTCCTAGCTTGCGCATCATCTTTTCTTACAGTCTCCCTTCTGGGAGTCCACATAAGACATAAAGCCCCCATAACATCCCCCACGATCTTTATTGTAGCATTAGCCATCCTGGGATAAACAGCCATGATGTTCACCAGAAGTGGATCATTCATGTGATCATTTAAAAATGAGTCACATCTAGTCAAGTGAGGGCTTCAGTACATCCATTTGGGAGGCAGAACTGAACCCACAACAGGGCCACCACCTCATTTGTTGCATATCTGCCCTTTCCCTCACGTCTCGCCAACCCTGCCCCAGGGGTTGGTGCAGCCAGTGGACACATACCGAGCTGGTTCCTGCTTCCATGAGCTTTCCCCGAAATGCTGCTTGACCAGCTTCTGGTCATCATACAGGTCTCAGCTAAAATGTCATCTCCCTGTCTGACTTGAATAGAGTTTCCACTGTTGCCTGTCTCCCCTACACACCACCTTGCTTTCTCATCCTCTTCTATCCTCTGCAATCCTTGCTTATTTGCCAGATTCCCTGTTTATTTTCTGCATACCCTTCCCCAGCAGAATGTAAGCTTCTTAAGAACGGAGATGATCTTTGACTTGTTTGTTATTCTATTCCAAGCATTAAGTATTAGGCACACAGTAAGTGGGGACTTCCCAGGTGACACTAGCGGTAAAGAACCTGCCTGCCAGTGCAGGGGACACAAGAGACATGGCTTGATCCTTGCGTTGGGAAGATCCCCTGGAGGAGGGCACGGCAACCCACTCCAGTATTTTGCCTGGAGAACCCCATGGACATAGGAGCCTGGCAGGCTACAATCCATAGGGTCACAAAGAGTTGGACATACTGAAGTGACTTAGCATGTACGGATGCACAGAGTAAGCGTCCAGTAATTGTTTAGGGATGAATGAAAGCACATGTCCAGGAGTGAAATCCATTTCAACACAAATCCACAGATCTTGAAATAAGAAGCCCAATCGGATTCTGTTTCCTGATTTCACCATCAATCCAGCTGCTCCATCTGGAGGTGTGCTGTTCCTTCTCCTTCATCCTGGTCATGCAATTCATGAAAAATCCTTTTGATTTCAAGCAAGTCATCCAAATACCCACCCCCTGCTCCAAGCTCATTTACCTCTCCTCATTTCTACTACCGCTGCCTGAGACCACACAGCCACTCTCTTGCTCAGGCTATAACACGCATGTCCTAACTTCCTGCCTCCTCCCGCCTGTTCTGGCTCTCCTCTGATCTTTTCTTCACACCACAGTCTTTGCAAACAAATCCAGTCATGCTGTTCTCTGATGCTGATCCTTGCATCCTTGCATGGCTGCCCATGGCTCTGAAAATGAGGATGGCATTCCTTCAAGGTGGTCTGGTCCTTGCTGACCCCCTTGATTCCCCTTCAGTATTCTGCATCTCACTCTCCCCAGGCCAATCACACCAGCCCTCCTTCACCCTTGACCTCGCTTTGATCCCTTCTACCACAGGGCCTTTGCACACACCACTCCCTCTGCATGGAATGCTTTCCCTTTCCGTCTTCTAACCAACTCCTATGCATCCTCAAAAAGTCCACTCATCTTTTCCCTCCCCAGGGAGGCTGGGCTCATCTGGTAGTGATGGAAAAATCTCAGCGTTCAGCGTGTCTCCTTCATGGCACTTGTCACAAGGTTTCATTTTTATATCCTTATTTGATAAACACTAATCATTCCCACTAGAAGGTGAAATCCACACAAGCCAGGACCACTTCTGTTGTCTATATTGTATTGCTAGCAATTGTCACATAGTTGGTGTTTAATAACTATTGGGTGGATGAGAGGAGCAGAAATGGTAAGGAGCTAGCTGGATATAATAGACTATTTTTCTCCTCTTAGGTTCTTTAAAATATGTATGACAGTTCAAGAAGGATTATATCAATAATCCTGAAGGTTTTCAATGTATGTAGATGTAATAATCCTTAGGACAATCATAACACTGAAAGGAGATACTAAGATGGTGGTATGTTTCTACATTTCGCTTGGTGTGGCAAAATTTGATTCTGGATAGATTATTTTAATTTAAATACATATATTAAGATACCTGGAACAACCACTAAAAGGCATATAAAAATATATAGTCAAACACCCAAGAAATATATGACATGGAATACTAACATACATTCACGTCATTGAAAAGAAGGCAGAAACATGAAATAGAACGATGAATAGGAGAGGGAACAAATAGAAAACAAATAAAATGGAAAATACCCATCATTGCATTAAAGGTAATTACTGTGCAGTTCACTTTGAATCTCATATTTCATCTGATCTTTGCAATGACCTTGGGAAGGTTGGGGTTGTTTTCTTTCACTCGATAAATAAGGAAACAGAGGCTCAGAGAGGTACGCACCTCGCCCCAGAGCACACAGCTTGTAAGTGGTAAAATGACATTTGAGTGCAGGTCTGGGTGACCATATATCCTCTACCTGTCTGGTCTTAATCCTCAGGCTGGGCAGTCTGGGATCACTGGGGCGTGATGAGAATCGTGTTTCAGAAAGATGATCTTAATATTAATAGCTCTGAGTGTTACTGTCCCTGTGTTTTCAGAATCCATCAGGCTCAGATGAGCAAGAGAGAAGCTTGTCCGGTGGCTTAAGGACAAATCAGGAATCAGGGGAACTCTATTGTTTAAAGGGGCTCCTGACTTCCTAAATTTTTCCAGTTTAAAAAACTAAAGAGGTACTTCCCTTGTGGCTCAGTGGTTAAGAATCTGCTTGCCAATGCAGGGGACATGGGTTCAATCCTGGTCCAGGATCTAAGATCCCACATGCCTCAGGGCAGCTGAGCCCATGCACCACAGCTATTAAGCCTATGCGAGCCGCCACAGGAGAAGCCACCGCTGGAAGCCCATGCACCACAGCTAAAGAGTAGCCCAGGCTTGCCTCTTTGAAGACCAAGCTCAGCCAAAAATAAATACAAACTTAAAATAACCATTAAGAAACAAAGATACTTTGGTCAAAATATATGTCAGCTTCCATGGTTCTTTTCCATGCTAATTCTCATTATGAATGACTCTGCTTTCCACAGACAGGACAGGAAGTCATATGGCATGGAAAACAAACAGCTTTAAAAGCCTCTTTTCTTGTTTTTGAAGACATGACCTCAGTAAATGATGTGTTCTTCTCACCAGGTGTCTCGTAAAAGGAAATTGTGGGCACAGAAATGCTTCATTATTTCCACGAGGCACACCGGATCCCATGAACGTGACATTAAAAGCATCGCTGTTAACTCCTGTTAAGGGAAATGACTTTTTCCTTAATTTCTTTGCCCAGGCAGGGCAGGAGCCAAAGCAGAAGACAGATCTCCCTTTGATCTAATGTGGAGAAGATGATTCAATTTGCTCCACGCTCGTTCACTCCATGTCACATCCGAGCTTTCCTGGGAAAGCGGCATCTTGACATTTGTAGGCTACTTAAGCACTCGTGTTAATGCCGACATCAGGCTATAAATATCACTGCTTTAAAAATAAGTCCTGCCACAGGCAGAGCATTTCAAACAGGCACTTCTTGCTGGGGTGCATGATCTTCAGACTTTTCAGATGTGAAATAGTCTCACGGAACATGACATGTGCCCTTGGAATTGGGAAAACATTTGTAAATGGAAATGGAAGCCAAATATTAGGAATTTGGTGTGGGTTTGTCTTGGCGTGAAAACCAGAGACTTTCAGACTCTTCTTGAGGACCCACGGACCCCTTGTGCTCCCAGGAACAGTCAGGATCATGAAGACTTACGGAATTTATACAGATGATTCTTTACCAATTGAGTTATCAGGGAAGCCCCAGGGAAGCCTAGGAGGGTTTAATTGCAGTGGCTCCATATGCAGGATCAGGAGCTCCCATGAAAACTCTCAGTTGCTGAGTTCTCTCCCTCCCTCCACCGGAACCTTTTTCCAGGGTGGCTAAGTTCCAGTGTGTGTTTAAATGTGACCTCTGTTTCAATCCTCTGAACTTGTCCTCTGGCCCAGAGTTTCACAGAAACCCCCTTGTCTGGCTCTGATGCTGGACTCATGGGTCTCAACCTTACTAAAATAAGGTTAATTTCCTTGAATAACGAAATTTGCTGCCAGTGACCTGATCTAAGGACTTTGTTTCCTGGCCCTGGGAGAGCGGCATCCTGCCTCCATCCCACCTCACTCCACCCCTCTCCACCCCCATGTCCCTCTACCCCAGTGTACACTCTCTGTTGCTGAGAAGGTGTCATTTTAATTCTAGAAGGCTCCTTTAACTCTCTGGCTGCTTCTTCCCAAAACAGGGAATTGAAAGAACTCCAAAACTGTCATGATTCACCAGCTGTCTCTTTATTTTGAGAAACAGGACTAAAAAGTCATGAAGGTTCAGTGCATGAGACGTTATAGAACTAAGTAAGCTTTGTGGTACTCATAAGTGCTGTTGAAAATGTCTTAGTGAAGATAATTTGGGATAAGGTTCATGAAAACCTATGTCAAATGGTTTTAAGAGAGAAAAATCATTGGTTTATAAAGTGGGAAATATGAGAGAGGTTAGGCTTCAGTCAAGGTTGAATCAAGGTATGTATGTGATATCGAGAAGAGTCTCTCTTCATCTTTTGTAACTGATTTTTTCTGTATCAATCAGGCACAGGCAGGCTGCCACCAAGTCATGTACCCAACATCTCCTGATTTGCATTCTACCAGTTTAACCCCCACTGGAGAAGGGAATGGCACCTCACTCTAGTACTCTTGCCTGGATAATCCCAGGAACGGGGGAGCCTGGTGGGCTGCCATCTTTGGGGTCTCACAGAGTCCGACACGACTGAAGTGGCTTAGCAGCAGTAGCAGCAGCAGTTTAACCCCCACAGAAGAAAATATTTCCATCTTTCCCAATATTTCTAGTAAATGTCTCAGAATTTGTTCAGTTAGTCAACCTTTGGGCTTGTGTATCTAGAAGTGTGTAGATAACATGCAGACCTTGGGGTCAGGGGTTGAGGTTGCTCCCCACAAAATGTGAAACTGAGAGAAGGGAAAAGATGATGTCCTTGGGATAATTCAGGATGCTGCTATCATTTGAACAGGTAATACAATCTGGGCTGAGAAGATTATCAGAAGTCCATTGCAGAGAAGGAAGTCAGTAAGATGAGAGTGGTGGTGGTTGGTGGTTTAGTTGCTAAGTCGTGTTCGACCCTTGCAACCCCATGGACTGTAGCCTGCCAGTTTCTTCTGTCCATGGGATTTCCCAGGCAGGAATACTGGAGTGGTTGCCATTTCCTTCTCCAGGGGATCTTCCTGACCCAGAAATTGAACCTAGGTCTCCCGGATTGCGGGTGGACTTCTGCATTGCAGGCAGATTCTTTACTGACTGAGCTACGAGGGAAGCCCCAAGGATGAGAGTAACTGGGGACAAATTAGAGAAAGTGAAGTTTGAGTTGGGTTTGGGGTACAAGGGAATTAGTGAACATTTAGGAGTAAATCAGACCATTAAGTGAAGACAGAACCTCATAATCCAAATCAGGAAGGCAGAAATGACCTAAAACATTTCTTGGGACATGAAAGTTAGTCTAACCCCAGGGCACATGGTGGCTTGCCAAGGCACTGTTGGCAAGCCTGGACAATGAGAGGAAAGGGCAAGACTATGGTTGTCTAAGTCATCCGTCCATCCACCTATCCATCCATCCACTTTTCTTTCCATCTGTCCATCCATCCATTGGACATCTTTATGGTAACTGTGAAGGGAGGATGAATAATGGGATAGAAGGATGCATTTGCTCCCATTTTACATCATTTCTGAAGTTCTGAGTATTCAGCTGATGGGTGTGTGTCAGAAATAAAATGAAAAGGTGTTTGTGTCTTGTCTTGTTTCTAGTAATTTCTCAACCCACTGGATTTTCAGCTTTTGGTGTTTCAGCAAGATTTCCTAGACAGAAGACTGGGGTCTGGGCCCAGGGAGTGTCACCCTTGAACTTCTCCACCCACTATGCATAAGCCACAGGCTTCAGAGCTCCCTGAATTGCATGTCTGTGCCCTACCCTCCGGGAGAGGAGACAACACAGACTCATTAAAGTGCTCATTCCAAGGTCAGCTACACTGAGAATGAAAGGAGCAATTTTCTCAGTTGGGGAGAAGCATCAAAACCATTTTTTTCAGTAGAAATGTTTCAAGCAAACTAACTAAGCCATATTAAAACCAGTAAAATTGTGGGTAAAGTAAATGAAGCCATTCTCAGGCTGTAAATGTTCCTGGACAGATTCATTGCTGCTTAGCAGGGTGTCAGCAAAGTTCAGATTTCAATGTTTTTTTTTTTTTCCTTCCAGTTGTCACAGGATATCCATAAAACATTAATCTAATTGTTAAAGCTCAAGTGAAAGAAATAGAGCATTTTCCCCCCAAAGTTACTTAATTCCCTTAAGATGCTCGTTTTGAAAGAATTTAGACATTTGTGATGTCAACCTGGAGTTGGCTTCATCCTTTTTCTTCAGCCTCTCAGCCAGATTTCAGTTGAAAGGCAGACACCAATCTAGGTGTCTTTTTTTTTTTTTTTAATATGAATGTATTTTGATATTTATTTATTTATTTGGCTGCATCAGATCTTAGTTGCAGCATGTGGGATCTTTGTTGTATTGTGTGGAATCTTTTGATGAGGCTCACAGGACTCTCCAGTTGCAGCACATGGATTCAGTAGTTGTAACTCATGGGCTTAGTTGCTCCATGGCATGTGGGATTTTTTTTTTCCCCAACCAGGGATCAAAACTGCATCTTCTGCATTGCAAGGTGGATTTTTAATCACTGGACTACCAGGGAAGTCCCAATCTAGGTGTCTTTAGGTGGAGGGACCTTAATTCAGGGAATTGGTCACAGAGGCAGTAGAAGAGCTTCCCTGGTGGCTCAGTGTTATAAAATCTGCCTGCAATGCAGGAGACCTAGGTTCGATCCCTTTGTTAGGAAGATCTTTTGGAGAAGGGAATGGTTACCCACTCCGGTATTCTTGCCTGGAGAATTCCATGGGCAGAGGAGCCTGGAGACTACAGAACATGGGGTCACAAAGAGTTGGACATGACTGAGCAGCTAATACTTTCAGGGGAGGTGAGAAGTCAAACACGCACTTGGAGATACCACCTCTAAGGCTACAGAGAGAGTAGGGGCGATGGCGTTCCCAACGACCATGGGTGAGGGCCGCCCAGCTGGAGCTAGACCCTTAGAGGAGAACAAACCAGTTGCAGAGATAATATAGGAAGTAGAGAGAGGGTCTCTGTCTTCTTCCCACCCTCTGGTTCCTCTAACTGGCCAGTTGCTGAGAAGCCTGGGCAAAGCAGTCTGGGAAGTGTAGCTCTCTGTGAGCAAAGCAGGGAAGGGGAAAAAACAGATTTCACAGCAATAAGACAATTGACCAGCACACCAGGGTTACACCTAAGTTGTGATTTGGGATTACATAATATCAATTGTTGGAGAATTCCATCTTGTCCCCACCCATGCATGCATATGCTAAGATTCCCACCCTTCTGTCCAGTTCTTATTATTTACATTTAGGCTTTAAAAATCCACAAGCCACAGTCTAACAGTTGTTTGCATCATTTTGGAGACAAGGCTTAAATTTACAGGCTGCTGCTGCTGCTGCTAAGTCACTTCAGTAGTGTCCGACTCTGTGCGACCCCATAGATGGCAGCCCACCAGGCTCCCCTGTCCCTGGGACTCTCCAGGCAAGAACACTGGAGTGGGTTGCCATTTCCTTCTCCAATGCATGAAAATGAAAAGTGGAAGTGAAGTCGCTGAGTCGTGTCCGACTCTTAGCGACCCCATGGACTGTAGCCCTCCAGGCTCCTCCATCCATGGGATTTTCCAGGCAAGAGTACTGGAGTGGGTTGCCATTGCCTTCTCTGAAAGTTACATGACATCATTGCAAGATATAAGACCAAAGAATTTTTTGAAGTATAATTGACATATAACAGTATGTCAGTTTCAGATGTACAACATTATGATTTTTTAATTCATTTATTTATTTTAGTTGGAGGCTAATTCCTTTACAATATCGTAGTGGTTTTTGCCATACATTGACATGAATAAGCCATGGGTGTACATGTGTTCCCCATCCTGAACCCCCATCCCACCTCCCTCTCCATCCCATTCCTCAGGGTCATCCCAGTGCACCAGCCCTGAGCACCTCGTCTCGTGCATCAAACCTGGACTGGCGATCTGTTTCACATATGGTAATATACATGCTTCAGTGCTATTCTCAGTTACATGACATCATTGCAAAATATAAGACCAAAGAATTTTTTGAAGTACAATTGACATATAACAGTATGTCAGTTTCATATGTACAACATTATGATTTGATGTTTGTCTAAGTTGCAAAATGTTCACCACCATAAGTCTAGTTAACATCTGTCACTGTACATAATTACAAATTGTGTGTGTGTGTGATGCAGACTTTTAAGATCTACTCTCTTAGTACCTTTCAAATATACCTGACAGTATAATTAACTAGAGGACTAAAGAATTTGATAGTTGAGTGGTATGAATTCATATGAACTCTGAATTAGCCCAGTGTAGTGCAGAGATCTCAGCTAGGCAGTTCAGAGCTTCATTTTCTGGAATCACTTGCTAGCTGTAAGTTCTCTTGGGTCTCACATCTCTGGAACATTCCAGAAAGAAGAACCAAAGCCCTTCTCTCCAGAATGCACCAGGGTCTATACACACGTGAATTTATCTCTTGACTTCTGATGAAGCAATGTTTTTGCCGATGTGGAGGGAAGCTGTAGTTTTAGGTAGTTGCCACGCATAGCTGGTCGGTGTGATTTCCTTTCATCCTGCCCCAAAGCCCAGGAGAGTCTTTTATCTGCCCCAACTCTGTCCATCCTCTCTGAGATGGCAAGCACAGAATGGACCTGCCTTCTGGATGGGAGGTGGGGCAGGAGTGGAGGAGAAATAGAAGAGAATAACAGAAAGAAATACTGATCAATAGCTCAAAAATATTAACCTCGCAACACTGTGGTTTTCTGTGTGTGTTTCAACATAGACATATCTTCTGGCTGTATTTGGAAAATCAATGCTGTATGGGATGAATCAATAGTATATCCTTATGCCAAGACATATGAGTACGTTTAATATGTTTGTATGGTCTTGAGTCTTGTCTGTTTCTTTGCTTTGACTGGTTCATAGATGTTACTAATGTTCAACTCACAGCTCCAAACCCCGTCTATCATCTGAGTTAATTTTTTCTCCCACCATTCACTTAACTCCACAGATTTCAGACTTCAAAACCAATCACTCTCCTATTGTTGGTTTAAACATTTTCTCACCATCCATTTATCTCTACTCTTTATCAGCCTTCAAAGTTCATCTCCTAGAGAACATTTGATAAATGGAAGACACTAACCCTACCAGCATGCCTTTCCTCTGGGAGAATTAGTCGATGTGTCTGGCTCACAGTTCGGTTAAAATGTGGGATCCCTAGTGGTGAGAATTCTCTCTCTCCTCTAGTCTCCCTAAAGGCAGAAATTTAGTTTCCTGACAGCCAAAGGGCAACTCTTCCATCCATAAGCATTGATTGAATTCCATTTGGCAAATGTGAATTAAGCTTCTACTGCCTGTGGAGTATGGGTATGGAAGAGACATTTAGAGTCCAATTGAAAAAGTAGGAATTGCACAAAATTAATCAGAATGGTACAAAGTCTATGATATATATGCAGAATATGGATAGTAATAATGCATATATTACATGCAGAATGATAATAATGACAATGCATCTGCTATATGCAGAATAATGATAGATGCCATAAGTGAAGAGCTTCCCAGGTGACGCAGTGGTAAAGAATCCACCTGCCAATGCAGGAGACACGTGTTCTGTCCCTGGATTGGGAAGATCCCTTGGATAAGGAAATGGCAACTGGCTCCAGTATTCTTGTCTGGGAAATCCCGTGGATAGAGGAGCCTGGTGGACTTCAGTCCATACAGTTGCAAAGAGTCAGGCACAACTTAGAGACTAAACAACAAGAACAACCATAAGTGACAGCAAAGAGAGAGTTGAGATTGGGTTGGAGCCATGGGGAAGATGTTCTGGATAAAGGGATTCATTTATTCCATCCCACTATGTGCCAGAGACTGTTCTAGACTCTGGGGTGTATCAGCAGATGGAGATGAGTTCTTTAATCATATGGATCTCAGATAAGCAGGGAGGAGGGAAGACGTAGAAGAAATAAACATAAAAATAGACAAAATAACCTCTGGTGGATATAAATACAGTGATGGGTCAGCCATGTGAAGATTACAAGGACCAGCATTCCAGGCAGTGGGGTGGCATATGCTCCCCATGTGGAGACGGGGATGATCTTGACATAAGAGTGGAGCTGATCAGAGGCCAGCACAGCTAAATAGTGAAGGAGGGAAGTAAGAGATTAAGAGACAAGTGGACCCTATCACAGAGGAACCCTTCAGCAGTGGCAAAGAGTTTGAATTTTGCTCCAAGTGCAATTGCAACCATTGAGTAATTTAAACAGAAGACAGGGTATTAGGGTTCTCCAGAAAAGCAAAACCAGTCAGATGTACAGAGAGAGAGAGAGAGAGAGAGAAAGAGAGATGTAGATACAAGAGGAGATTTAGTCTAGGAATTGGCTCAGGCAGTTGTGGAGGCCAAGAAATCCCATGATCTCCCTGCCACCTGCAAGCTGGAGAACCGGGAAAGCCAGTGGTGTCATTCAGTCCAAGTCCAAAGGCCTGAGTATTTGGGGGCTGATGATGTAAGTCCTAATCTGAGCCCCAAAGCCCAAGAAGCAGGAAGCTGATGTCCAAGGGCAGAAGATAGACGTCCTAGCTCAAGTAGATGGAGAGTGATTCTTCCTTCCTCTGCCTTCTCGTTCTGTCCAGTCCTTAGCATAAGGGATGGCACCCTCTCACACCAGGGAGAACCATCTGCTGTACTCAGTTCCCCAATTCCAATGCTAATCTCTTCCAGAAACAGCCTCCCAGACTCACCCAGAAGACATGCTTTCCCAGCTCTCTGGGCATCCCTTAGCTCAGGTGAGTTGACACAAAATTAGCCATCACAGACGCCTGTGTTTTGGAGGGAGCACCCTGGCTACTCTGGGGGACTTTTCAGGGGGCAGGACTGATGGCAGGAAGACCAACTCCAAAGTCTGGCTATTGTCTGGCGGAGTCATGATAATGTCCAGCCCAGTGGTGATGGAAGTGGAAATGGAGAAAAGAGCCAACCCAGGAAGTTTTGGTGCAAATGGAAGATTTTCTAAAGACTTGGATGTGGAGCAAGGAGGATAGGGGAGCAAAAATGACTCCCGGCTTTTTGGCTGTAGAATCTGAATGGCTGGTGGGATCATTGCTGAGATAGGGCAAGTGAGGGCTGGAAGTGGTTGGAGAAAGAAAGTCAAGAACTCTGTTTTTGGACAGGTTGAATTTGAGCTTCCTCCTGTACATCCACATGGAGATGAGAAATAGGCAGTTGGATATGAGTGTAGAAATAAAGATTTTATTTGGGAAGGTGAGTGTATAATTGGAGTTAACAGAGAAGAGGGGACACTGGGCCAATGTGGGGGTTCCTGGGCCAGGAGCAGAGCGGGTGTTTCATGAGGAGGTGGCCCCAGTTGCCACGTGCTGCTAAGAGATGATTCCATCAGACAGATATGTGACCTCTGGCTTGGACAGCAGGGATCTCCTTGGTCAGCTTGGCAGAAGGCTGCTAGCTGAGCGGTAGGAGGCAAGCCAGGGTAAAGAAGCTTGAAGGGTGAGTGGGGAGTGAGGTCGCGGGGACAGTGGGTGCAGACAACACTAAGCAGTTTGCTGGAAAATGAAACAGATATGTGGGCAGTAGCTGGAGGGGAACGTGGCTTTGAAGGGACAGGTAGGATGAGGGAAGATGCACAGGAAGCTAAAAAAGTTCCCAGCTACTCTTATTCCCCCAGCTGTGATGCTTATTATAGTTAACCTCAAACACGATGTCCCCTGAGACAGGCTGGGGCCTGGGACCCTTTGCTGCAGTGCTTGCACCTGGACAATGTTTGCTCGGGCAATAAAATACAAAGAAATTGTAAGGGACTAAAAATAATTGCATGAGCAGTTGGGGCAAATTATGGACAAAAAGGTACAAAAAAGACCAAAACTCCAAGTGCCACTGCTGAAGAGCTGGGAGCAAAAACAGGGTTGGGAGCAAAAGCAGGGTACTGCGCATGCCCCCTGCCCTCAACACCACTAGAGGGGTGGGCAGACCACCTGTCCCTCCTCCAGCCTGACCCCTGGATACATCCCTAGCCTCACATAAAGAACCAGCTCCCATGCCCTCAGGGAGCAAGCAAGACAGGGAACCTGTTACTTGTTTTCACTCCTTGCTTGCTGCAGCAGGGGCCCCAGTAAAGCCCTGCCTGAATTTCTTGTCTGGCTTCTTGTCAATTTTTATTGATTAAGGAAGGCCAAGAACTCTAATCAGTAACACCCAGAAGGGCATATATTTTTACACATTTTGCTTTTCTGACAGCCGCTTCATGTTGACTTGGTCCATCAGTCTGAAAAACTTAACAGCTATTTCCACCCCAGTTGTTCCCATCCATCTGACCTACACACTCCTGTTCCCCTTTCGCCTCTACACAAGAAGCCCACTAAGGTGTCTGTGGCCCGTCTATCCTCCAGTGACCCCCACGCCTGTGGCAGCACGCCTGGAAGAATTTTATATTTGGTTAATGTTTCTAATGAATCCTTTAAGGCAAATGGTTTCCTCCTTCCACTAATAACTTCCTTCCCGAAGCTAAATAAAGATTACGCAGGCTGTATTTGGCAGTGCCCGCTTCCAAAATAAACAGAAGCGCAAAAATTAGCTGGAACAATAGTATCATTAAACAGCTGCATAATTGTTCATCCGAACCAGATCGGCTTGTTCTGGAGTCTGAAAATGCAGATCTGCCCCTGCTAGAGTTTCACACTGAAGATGGCCATGGAGAAGTGGCCTCAGGCCAGCAAAGGGTCAGCGGTTAGGCAGACTCTGGCTCTGAGGTTTGTCGTTTGGGGATGGTTTCCAGGCTCTGGTGTGGGCTTCAGCAAGGCACTCAGCTTCCCTGAGTCTGTGCCGTGTGTGTGCTCAGTGGCTCAGTCATGTCAGATTCTTTGTGGCCCTATAGGCAGCCCACCAGGCTCCTCTCTCCATGGGATTTTCTGCGCAAGAATACTGGAGTGGGTTGCCATTTCATCCTCTAGGGGATCTTCCCTATCCAGGGATCGAACCCATGTCTCTTGTGTTGCCTCCACCGGCAGGCAGATTCTTTACCGCTAGCATCATGAATCTGTGGCCTGTTGTAAACATAATCACAATGCCCAGCTCTCAGTGTTAGAGATAGTTCCTGGTACACAGTATTAGTAAGAGCTTACTAAATGGTACGCATTTTGTTTAACACTATCATCTTACCAATACCATCATCTTTATCACTTATTGCCTTACTGGTAGAGTCCTTGGTCATAGAATATATTCTACCCCCGCCTCCCCGCTTCACCTTGAGTTTTTTTTTTTTTAATTGGAGGATAATTGCTTTACAATATTGTATTGGCTTCTGCCATACAACAACGTGAATCAGCCCTAAGTGTACACGTGTCCCCTCCCTCTTGAACCTCCCCGCATTCTCACCCCATCTCACCTCTCTTGGTTGTCACAGAGTACCCCATTGAGCTCCCTGGGTTATATAGCGACTTCCCATTAGCTAGCTGTTTTACACATGGCACCATATATGTTTCGATGCTCCTCTGTCCCGCTCTCTCCTTCCCCCACTGGGTCCACAAGTCTGCTTTCTACGTCTGCATCTCTATTCCTGCCCTGCAAATAGGTTCATCAGTACCAGTTTTAGACAAGGGGGCCCACTCTTGCTACTATTATTCAACATAGCTTTCGGAAGTCCTAGCCACAGCAGTCAGAGACGAAAAAGGAAGAAAAGGAATCCACATTGGAAAAGAAGTAAAACTCCCCCTATTTGCAGATGACATGATACTGTACATAGAAAACCCTGAGGATGCCACCGGAAAATTATCAGAGCTGATCAGCGAATGTAGTAAAGTTGCAGGATACCAAATTAATACACAGAAATCCCTTGCATTCCTATACGCTAACAATGAAACATCAGAAAGAGAAATGTAACAATCCCATTCGCCATTGCACCTTGAGTTTTATGTTAAAGCAGCATCACATTACGGTTAATGACATGATGTTAAATTACATGATACTGTAACATGTAATGATGATGTCTTATGGCACACCACATACGATGCTCTATCACACGATCCTCTATCACATGATGCTTTACGTGACACTTTGTTACACAATACTGTATTGCAGTATCCTGTGTCATGATAACCTCCAAGGTCGATGGGAAGGGGTTTTCTTATATTCAGAGTAAAAGATAATAGGCTTAATAGATTCCAGGTACTATCCTAACTCATGTAATATTCAAAACCCCTCTTCAAAGCAGGTGGTCATTCATAATTAACTAATAAACATTAGTTATTTAATTGTTAATTAACTATCTAAAAGGGCTTCCCTGGTAGCTCAGCTGGTAAGGAATCTGCCTGCAATGCAGGAGACCCTGATTTGATTCCTGGGTCAGGAATTTCCCCTGGAGAAGGGATAGGCTACCCACTCTAGTATTCTTGGGCTTCCCTCATGGCTTAGGTGGTAAAGAATCCACCTGCAGTGTCAGAGACCTGGATTTGATCCCTGGGTTGGGAAGATCCCCTGGAGGAGGGCATGGCAACCGACTCCAGTATTCTTGCCTGGAGAATCCCCATGGACAGAGGAGCCTGGCGGGCTACAGTCCATAGGGTCAGTCACAAAGTGTTGGACACAACTGAGGGACTAAGCACAGCACAGCCATCTAAAAATTGATCCAAATGCTAATAAATAGTTAATCCAGGAAAAGAAAATGAAGCCCAGGGAGGTTAAGTCACTAGCTGAAGGCAATAGAGCTGGGATTTGAACCCAGGCAGTCTGCTTCTTGATCCCTGCACCCAGCCCTTCTTCTGACCTGAAGTGCCGGAAGCACACCTCCATCATCACTGTCTCTGCAAGCACATACTGGGGAATGTTTGGAAAGTTCCAGGAACTTGGTGGAGGCCAGTGTGACAGGAGCAGGATGAATGAGTGGGCAGAGCTGAGCTCTGAGGAGTCACGGGCAGATCACAGAGGACGGCTTACTTACTGAGTACCTGTCCAGGGGCAAGGACCACAGCCTGAGACATCCTAGGAAGGAGAAGCAGACAGTGGGCTCATGAAGTGTGAAATATATTGGATGGCAATAAGTGCTCTGGAGTGAAATAAAGCAGGGAGGAGAATAAGGATGCTCTGGGGTGGTTACCATTTTAAATACGGCTTCTCTGAGAAGGTGGCATTTGGGCGAAGACTGGACTTCGAGAGAACAAGCTCTTCCAATATCAGGTGGGAGAAGCATATGACTGGCAGAGAAAACAGCATGTGCAAAGGCCCTGGGGTGGCTGGCCCTTGGAAAGAGTAAGAAAATCAAGGCCTGTGGAGCAGAGCAGGAGAGACGGACAGCAGTGACATCCGAGAGGAAGGAGCAGGTCTTGCAGCTCCCCCACCATGGCAGCACCACAGTTTTACTCTGGGCGATGAGGACCACTGAGGGGTTCTGAGTAGAAAAGGCGCATGACTCACTTCCTGGGTGCAGAGACCCCTCAGGCTGTGGGCTGCCAGGGGTTGGCCTCCTTGTGGGCATCTGCTCAGTTTAGGCTGACAAGACCAAATAGGAAGTCATCAGTCACTCTCTGGAAAGACATTCCTCCTTGAAGTGGTGGAGAAGAAAGTCTCCCTTTCCTTGCTGTGGGACGTTGTCCAAACCAGTGAGCAGTGACAGAGCAGGGAACATTCTGGAAGCTTCCTGGGGGCTCAGTGCAGTCCTCACAGCCCCACAGTCCTGTTAGCAGCTTGGCTCAGTGCCTCGTTTCAGTGGGAATGGGCGGTGAATGGGTGATGTCCTTGTGCCATGATGTTCCTGCGCCAGGGCACTTCCCATCACAGCCTCCACGAGGGCGGAGCTCCATCACCTGCCACGTCTCTGCTTCTTCTCCATGAGGCTCCAGCCAATTCATTGAATGCTGCCAGCCTCTGCAATGCCTGCAACTCCATACCCACCCTCTCATCTCACACCATATTTTTCTCTGTAACACTTAGGACTGCCTGACACGCTTCATGTTGTTTAATGCATGTGAATAGAGTCTGTCTCTCCCTCCAGAGTGTAAGCTCCAAGGGAGCTGGTTTTGTGTTTGTTTTCATCGTTATCACCTTCAGAACTTAGAGTGGCAACTGGCACATGACAGATACTTGGTAATTTTTGAATAAATGAATGAGTGAGTGAATTTTCTTTACAGTATTGGACTGACATTGCATCATAGGATTAGGCTATGTGAATAGACAGTCTTATAAGACAAAGATGCTTCAATGTCAACTTAAGTGGTTCAGCCTAACACTTCTTGTTGCAATTGACGTGTCTTTGTTTATTGGCTTGCATAACCCCTTTCTTATCCACTCTCCCAATTTGAATGCCCATTCATGAAGGCAGAATCCTGTTGTTCTGTAGGCCTAGTTTCTTGGCATGTGATAGTTTCCCAATAAATGTTGGTTGAATGAACAAATACATAGAAGAAGAAAATGAATGAAGGAATGGAAAGAAATGTTCCTCTCTAGAATGAAAAGCCTAACACACACAGTCCCATCAACCGTCTTGACAATCCCATGAATGTTGGTAGAGAATAAATGTTAATGAACTCTGATGCTTTTAAGAAGAAATACAATACCAGACAAAAGTAATATCCCTCTGAGTCAGTGAGCAGTGTTTGTGGAAGAATTTCCAAAGCTTCTTGGAAGCTCAGAGAATTCCTTACGTCTTCAGAGGCTCTGGTGGTTGGTCTTTCTCAGTGTTCTGAAAATGCTGGTACCTTGTACTGCTGGTTTGGGAATCAGTGGCTTGATAGTGGACAGTGGGGTTCAAGCATGTCATTAGAGATCATTAGCAATTTCTGGACCCAAATTGGTAATCCGAGAACTCCGCAGGGCCAGGAGAGCCATGGTCAACATTGGCTCTTGGGGGTCTACAGGCAAATAACCCCTCTCCCGCTCAGGAAGGCGAGACTTGGTGAGACCAGAAAGGCTGGAGACTGGAGTGGATGCAAAAGGATGGATGTGTGCTGATTCTCCTCCTGTCCACAAATAGACATGAATGACGCATTCCAGCCCCAACTCAGGCAGGTTATAGTCATCGACAGTCATGCCCATTTCCACATTTCAAGGGATTTTGTTCATATTTGGGGGGTCCTATCTTCCCAGGATCCCGAGTTTCCATAGCAACAGTGAAACCACCACTCCTCCGCTGAAGGGCTGACTATAGTAACTCCCTTATATATATGAACAAGTTCTGTTCTGAGAGCATGTTTGTTAGTCCAATTTGTTCCTAAGTCCAACAGAGTTAGCCTAGGTACCCAACTAACACCATTGGCTATATAGTACTGTGCTGTAATAGGTTTATAATACTTAAAATACAATAATACATTTAAAAAGTGAACAAAAATTAAAGAAAACATTTTTAATCTTACAGTACAATACCTTGAAAAGTACAGTCGTCCAGCATAACAGGGGCACACTGGCAACTTTGACATTTCAGGGGACTTACTGTAATTGCAGCTTTCCATCAAACTAAGACAGCAGAGGGGCTGTAAGGTTGTTTAGCCCAAAATGGGAGACAAAGCCGGCTTGTGATGTCACCACACATGTAATGCGTGCAACATGGAAGGCAGGAAGACTTCACTTCTTAATACAAATGAACCACAAAACTTTGGGACATGAACCCCCCAAACCTCCCCATTCACAGTTTAAACTGGCAGAGTGACAAGATCGTTCCTGGAAGAAAAGAGCTTTTGGTGGTAGCAGGTGGAATGGACTTGGGAAAAATGGTGAAAAGCATAGAATTTGCCTCTCTGCCCTTATCTCTCTGTGCCCCCATCCACAGGCTAGGGGATAAAAATAAGTAAAAGAATTAAAATGGTAAAATTTTAAAGTAATAAATAATAACAATCACCAACAAATTCAAGCCAAGGAGGAAAGTACATTAGGGTCCCCTCCCCATTGTATCAGGCTTCCCTGGTGGCTCAGATGGCAAAGAATCTGCCTGCAATGCAGGAGACCTGGGTTCGATCCCTGGGTTGAGAAGATCCCCTGGAGGAGGGCATGGCAACCCACTCCAGTATTCTTGCCTGGAGAATCCCCATGGACAGAGGAGCCTGGCAGGCTATAGCCCATGGGGTCACAGAGTTGGACACGACTGAATGACTAAACACAGCTCAGCAGAGCCCCATTATATTAAGATGTCTCCCATCTGTATAACGTGAACACAGCCTCAGCTGTCAGGCCACTGGAAGGACAGGCTTGGTCTGCAGGGGCAGCAGACAAGCAGCAGGCGCGTGCTCAGGGACCAGCCTCTGCCAGCTCCTCCAGGTGAGACACGGAGCTAAATCTTCCCTTTTCTGAAGGAATCCGGACTTCTACGTGAAGGATCCCAATGTTTAAAATGTTGACTGCTAAATCACCTTTGGCATTTGTTGTTGTTACTGTTGTTTAGTCGCTAAGTCGTGTCTGACTCTTTTACAACCCCATGGACTCTAGCCCCCCAGGCTCCTCTGTCCATGGGATTCTCCAGGCAAGAATACAGGAGTGGGTGGCCATGGCCTCCTCCAGAAAGTCTTCCCAACCCAGGGATCTAACCTGCGTCTCCTGCCTTGGCAGGCAGATTCTTTACTGCTGAGCCACATAAATCTCATTATAAAAAGAGAAAGAGGAAAGAAGGAAGGGAAGGCGGGAGAAATGAAGGAGAGGGGAGGAGAGGGGGAGGGGGGAGGAAGGTGAAGAAAGAAGCTAAATTCAGATGGTTTCCCGTGAAATCTTCCACGAGATTCTGCCTGTGTGAAAGTTGGTCCCACCTGTGCCTTTTTTCTGCATGGTGTCATTTCGCATGGTTCCTCCCCACCAGGGTTCACAGGTGGTCACTGTTAGGGGTAAGGAGGTCCTCGTGTTCTCTGATGCCCACTGATGGCTTCTCCTGGGGGATGACTTTGGGTGACAAGAGGTCATCAGAGCAGGGAGAAGATGCTCTGGTTAGAGGAAGGGCCCAGCCCTGGGACCGCCTGCCTCGGCAGGGCATTTGCAGAGGGACCAATGAAGGGACATTTGGACTCGTGGGGGGCTGAGCACCCCACTTCACCAGAGTGATCAGACAGGCCCAAACCCTGAGATTCAGAAGCTCCATAGAAGTGTCAGATTTGAATGCCCGACTGCCACTTAACGTGTGTGTCAAACAAGGAAAACTGCGTGTCAGTTTTCCCATCTGTAGAATGGGGCCAGTTACATTACCTCACTCCTGTGGTTATTGTGGGTGACAGCAGTTACATGGTGGTAAGAAGCTTGAAACAGTAGCCCTATCTAGGGAAAGAGCCATGCATCTTGGCTGGTATTTGCAGAAGACCTGGGGGTGGCGGCGGGGGCGGAGAAAGAGAGGATTTTTTCAAACAGAGAAGAGAGATTCACCTCCACACAGGAACCTGCAGCTCCGCTCACGTGCTCTTGGCACGTAAAACAGAAAACGCGCAAACAGGGGAGGAAGGCTTGTGGGTGTGAGGATTTCCCCGGCTGATCCTGCCGCCCTGGGGAGAAGCTGGGATGCAGGCGGTGAGTCAGACCGGGGAGCCGGCTGGCTGTGGGGGAACCCAGGACGCGGCTCCCTGCAGGGCGCTGGGCTGACCTGACCTGTGTGTCTCCCCCTGCCTCCCCAGCACATGCGAGAGGCCGCAGAACGGCGGCAGCAGCTGGAGTTGGAGCATGAACAAGCCCTGGCCATCCTCAACGCCAAGCAGCAGGAAATTGACCTCCTGCAGAAGGTGAGCTGGGGCTGGGGCTGGGGGCCTGGGAGAAGGCAGGCAGTGCGCTGGGGACCTGGAGTGTGGGTGGCTGGCTGCTCTCCCGAGCCTTTTCTCACACGCTCGGGAATGACTTCTTGGTGTGGAAAGATTCCCCGTGTGCTCTAGTTTCTCCTCAGTTAACTTGTGATTATGTTCTAAGCTGCAAAAATCAAAGGAAAAGCTCTAACAGTTGATGCTGGCGAGATTGTAGGGAAAAGGACACGCCTGTGGGTTATTAAAATGGGGTGTGAATTGCTTTATCTCTGGGGCTAAGTGACTGACAGCATCCTTGAGAACTAAAGGTCTATTTTGACCCTGCAACCTTCTGTTCTGGGAATATACCTGTAACAAATACAGGAACCAGTTTTGGTTTGGTTCGACTTGGATCCTGCTGTGTGGGCATAGGTAACAAGATTAAATCCAATGCCCATCCGAGGGCGAGGCTGTGTGAACTGTGGGGCATCCATAGCACAGAGCAGCATGACCACATTGGGAGGAAGAAATTCTGTTTATAGATGCCATCTTATCGGATTTACATGATGTGTTATTAAGTGAGCAAATCAAGTTTGGGGGCAATATATGTAGCATGATCAAGGACAAGAGAGGGAGAGAGAGAGAGGGAACACAAAAAGAAGAAAGCAAAGGAGAGGAGTAAGGACAGAAAAAATGGTAGGAAGAACAAAGGACAGAAACCAGAGGGAGGGAGAAGGGGACGAGCGGAGGGGACCAAGCAGTTCAGAAGGTGTATTCCCATGGCACCTGGGGTGGTTTGGGGACCACGAAAGTTAGCATCCTTAATCAGCAGCCTTGTTCTTCCTGTCTCTGTCCAGATGAATCTGGGGACCCCTCCTTCAGAACCATGAGGCTTGGAGTCCCTGTGTATATTTCTCATTGGGTTTCAATCCTGAAGCCCTGTGTCCCCCACCCATGGGAAGGCAGCCCAGCCCTTCCAGGCAGGACCCAGCTTGACCACTGATGCAGATGCTGGTCCCAGTTATGCCTCCCTTCACTGGGATGAGCAGCCGGCACCCTCCTCCTCCATCGGTGGCGCCCCCACCCCCAGCCAGCCCCTCCAGGTCTTTGATCTCAAATAAAGGACTCAGTGGCTAGCCTTATCTGGCTGGAGATCCCTATCTGTTGGAGTGTTTTTCTTCTCCCGAGTTTATTAGCAGAGCGTGTAGCATCAAGCAGATAACTTCTGATGCTGTTTTCCTAATCATTTGTGGAGACCTCGTGCTAAGGATAGATTTCATTATGCTGGTGTGATAGAGACTGTCACAGTCCTTATTACCTGTCATAATAAGTTGGCTGGTACGCTGAGAAGCAAGATTTCATTAGATGCTGTCCAGAAAGGATATTGCTGGGATGCAGACACCGATATTACTCCTGTCTTCTCCCTCTTTCCATGCGTGAGGGACCTTCCGGTGCCTGGTACCTACACTCCTTCACTGCATCCCTGAAAGCCACATCCCCAGGCTGGGAGCATCCAGGACAGAAATACAAATATTGTCCAGCAAGGGTGACAGGTTGGCTTTTCTTACCAGAGCGTCCTTCTCTTTTAGCCTGGAGTTTTATCTATGAAACACTTGATGCCGAGCAAAGTGCACTAGAGCCAAGTCCCTTATTCAGCTCCCAGTGTCTCTCTTGAGCATCATCCAACTTCCTTTGCTTTTGCTTTTTTTCCCCCTGAATTCATCCTTGCCTCTCTTTTGGACACACTCATGCTTCATCGGGAGGTGGGTGGGGGGAAGCAGAGGAAGAAAATCTAATGAAGGATGAATGCACAAACCTTGTAATTTCTTAGAGCTCTGATTTTTAAAATAAAAAAGTATTAGAAAGGTTGAGACTTGAGTGGAACGAGATTGGTGAGTTCTTTCCAGAGTTCGCGTCTGTGTTCGAGTTCTAGCATGGACAGCCCTCATGCTACATCTGCTGTCCGGTTCACTCGCTCATTCATTCACTCATCAGCACACGTTTGCTAGCTTCCACCTGTGTGTCGGCTGCTCAGCCATTGTTCTGGAAACCAGGAATGCAGTGCAGAGTCGGACAAGACCTCTGGCTTACCGAGTGAGAGTAAGTGAACAAGTCATGAAGAACTAAAGAAGTTCAGATCAGGGAAATGCCATAAAGGAAACACAGAATAAAGACTGATGAGGACAATGACTTTATATGGGGTGAAGTTGAAATGAGTGGCAGACACCTATTATAGAAATGCTCATATCCTGTGGAAAGCCGAATTCTAGCCCTTATCCCTCTATCATAATAAAAGTCACCAGAGCGCCCTGAGTTCCAGTTTGGTTATCATGAGATAGCAACGTGCATAGTTCCTAGAAGCTGTCTGCAGTCCCATTGACTACAAGTCCCATTATTTATTTTTATTGGAGTATAGTTGATGTGTGGCTTCCCAGGTGGCGTTGTGGTAAAGAACCTGCTTGCTAATGCAGAGGACTTAAAAGATACAAGTTTGACCCCTGGATCAGGAAGATCCCCTGGAGAAGAGCATGGTAACCCCCTCGTGGGTACTTGTGTATTTTCAGTACTGGAAAGTATTGGAAAGTACATGAGTATTTTCCAGTACTCGTGTCTGGAAAATCCCCTGGACAGAGGAGCCTGGTGGGCTACAGTCCATGGGGTCACAAAGAGTCACAACTGAAGTGACTTAGTACACACACGCATAGTTGGTTTATAATGTGTTAATTTCTGTTGTGCAGAAAAGTGATTCAGTTATACACCTATATATATATTCTTTTTATAATATCCTTTTCCATTTTGGTTTATCCCAGGAGATTGTTATAGTTCCCTGTGCTCTACAGTAGGACCTTGCTGTTTATCCGTTCTATACATAGTAGTTTGCATCTGCTCCCCCCAAACTCCCAATCCGTCCCTCCCCTAATCCTCCTCTCCCCTGGCAACCACCTTCTGTTCTCTATGTCCTTGAGTCTGTTTTTGTTTCATAGGTAGGTTCATTTGTGTCCTATTCTAGATTTCACATATAAGTGATATCATATGGTGTTTGTCTTTCTCTGTCTGACTTATTTCACTTAGTATGATCATCTCTAAGTTGCATCTGTGTTACTGCAAATCCAAGTACAGGATTTCTTGAATGCACTCCTGTGGGACCCAGCTTCATCTCGCCAATGCCATGGCTTTTGTTAAGTCACCCGTGCATGAATGTCCTGCTCAGTGGTTAGTGTCCTGCCCTCTTCCTCTTTGACCCAGAGGCACATTTTGAGAGGGTCTCTCTCCCCAACCCCTAGGCTTCCAGGATCCTACTCTCTTCCAGTTTTCTCCTTCCTCACAGAAGCCCTCTAAGTATCCTCAAGGCTCTGCCTGCCATCCACGTCTCTTTTTTAAATTTTTTTCTTTATTTATTTGGTTGTGCTGGGTCTTCCTTGCTGCACAAGGGCTTTCTCTAGCTGCATTGAGCGGAGGCTGCTCTGGTTGTGGTGCTTGGACTTCTTGTGGTGGTGGCTTCTCCTGTTCTGGAGCGTGAGCTCTAGGGTGCATGGGCTTCAGAAGTGGTGGCTCTGAGGCTCTAGAGCACGAGCTCAATAATTCTGGTGCTCAGGCTTATGTGCTCTGCAGCAATGTGGGATCTTCCTGGATCAGGGATGGAATTCGTGTCTCCTGCATTGGCAGGCAGATTCTTTCCCACTGAGCCACCCGGGAATCTCCCACATCTCTTCTTGACCTCCACTGCTCCCTCCATGACCTTGTCTGGTTCCGTGGGTGTGAATGCCGGCTGTGTGCCAACTCCCACATGTGGATCTCCAAGTTGGATTCCACTGAACCCCACTTCTTTTGTCCAACTGGTTGTCCAGCTTGGATGATCTCAAACGTCCTGTCCCAAGCTGAAGTCCATTCCATCCTCAGCAAGGTGTGCTCTGCACATCTTGCCAGGCTCTGCAAAGGGCAGTGTTTCCTTTTTGGTACAGCTTTTCCTTTTCCCCTGGAGTCAGTTGCCTCTTTCTGTGTGTTTGCTCAGTCTTCTGTGTGCTCATCACTCTCTTATTCCCAAACTTTCTGCCAGAGTGTTAAAATTTCTCTCAAGTCAACCAGACTCCTCAGGGGATGTTTTCATTCCATTTTCCTCTGAGACATCCTGCCTGGAGCCCGGCCTCATCTTCCAGTCCAGGCTGGTTGCCCCAGAGGCTGGATGCTACACTGGGTCTAGAAATGCCCTTCACCATCATCTTAGGAATTCCCTTGACTACTCTGTACTTTGTGGGATTTGCTTCTTCCCAGATCCTCAAATATGGACAGCATTTGTGTAAGGAAGCCAGAGGTTTATCTTCTCATGAATTGGAAGGGGTTTTCTGCTACTGTGTAGTCCTTGCAGATCGCTTTGTGGTTTCAGCTTCACTTCTGGACTTGGCCACCCTAAGGAAGGTCCTGGCTTTCAGGGACCCAGCTGATGTCAGAACTTTCTCCAGGGAACCTCTTCCCTCCTCCCTGGAAGTTCAGCTCTTCCCTCTGCTCAATATGGTGATTGGGAGGAGCGAGGGAAATAGTGGGCAGGTGAGAACACCTGTTGAGTTGAAGAATGGATGAATGATCAAGCTGCCCAAGGCTATTCTAGTGGGAGTCAAGGTGAGATAAGACCATTGGCCAACCCTTATTTCTGGTAGCTGGTGGAGATGTAAGCTTAAAAAAAAAAAATAGAAGTCCAAGCAGATAGAGTCCTGTCTACGAGGACTTTTCCACGGGACAGCTGCTTCATGGAGATCACTGAACCAGGAGCTTGACTGAGAATCCTCACTTTCATTCATTCGGCAAACAGTCCTTGAGCATCGCATGTCGGCTGTGTGATGGCTAAGAACACAGCAGTGAGTCAGGCTGTGAATATAGGCTATGGACAATGACAATGATAATAAAAGCTACAACATGAACATTTGCTTTCAGTGTAGCATATTCTGGGCCCGGTACTAGGCAGACATCTGTCATCTTATTTAAAACCCTGACCACCTCTGACTCCTCCTGCCCTGTCGCCCTTCCTGCAGCCACACTGGCCTCCTCTCTGTGACCCAAACATCCCCCTCTCTGCTCTTCCCTGAGAATGCCTGGCCCCCAAAATAATGACAGAGCTGGCTTATTGTTGTCATGGGAGTCTCTGCCCGGCTGCCCTGCCTGAATGGACTTCATCACCCCTGCTCTGGCATTCTCTGCCACTCACCCCCTTTAGTGATGCCACTTGCTCATTTTTGTACCTCTTTGCCTGTTGTCTGCATCCCAAGTGGAGTGTCTGCACTCCCCGGACATTGCCTGACACAGAGCAGGTACTCAACAAGTGACGCTTGGGAACTCTGAATGAGTGAATGAATGAACAGAGATACTCAGGAACTTTGAATGAATGAATATGGATGAATGAATGAATAAATGCAGGAAAGACCTAGTAAGACTCCATCAATTGGTCCTGTAACATTACCAGGATAACTGATGGTAAGTTCCAGGCCATCCTTGGTAAGTGTCTATTGAATGTGTGAGTGGTAACAGCAATAAGCTCTCATTGTAACCTGTGGGATGCAGGTGCCCTCACAGATGCAGGACCTGAGGTTAGACAGCAGGGTCCAGGTCCCCTGGAGGCCTGACACCAGAACCCTAATGTCTCTCTAGGGAACCAGTGAGCAGAGTCCAGTCGCTCTAACTGCTTCCTTTTCCTGTGTGGGTTACATCCTCATCTTATTACAAGTAGCAGTTATAATCTCAGTGTATGAGCAAAATTGTCCACATTTAAAATTCATCTGCAAATGCTACTGTTGTTTTAAATTCCTCCCGTGCAGGAAATGAAGGCTCCCAGGCTTAAGGCCATTATTGACATGCTCACTGCTGATAGAAACCAAACTTCCCCTGCAGCTCATAAAACTGCTTTGCCTCCATGTCAAATGCTTCCCTTGCATGTTTTGGATTTAGTTGTTGTATGTGGGTAACAGGGACATCTCAAGCTGACCTTCTGAGTTCATTCAGTGTGTTGATTTCTCCCGCGATGCATGCCTGGGATACTGATTGCTGCTCACGACTTCCTCAGCTCTGTGGAACCCAGGGACCTGATTTGAGGATCTGTACATTTAGTTCCATGAATCTCACTGTCTTTTCTGTGGAGTTGATATTAACAGCACCTGTAAATGACCCCCACCCACTCTCATCTCATCCCACCCAGCATCCATACTCCCAACCCCATCACCAAGGTGCCTGGGAGCTTATTACTCTGAGTGTTACATGCCGGTCTGTCCCAGCCAAACGTCCAAAGCTTTGGCAGCAGGAAATCTATGTCCCTTTTGAACAGCTACCCCTCACCCTGAAATAGATGTGTTTGCTGCCATGTTAACTCACCCCCTGGACATTTCATCCCTGGATGACAGGCCCCTTCTTCTGACCGTAGGACTGTGGGTCTCCCTAGGAGTCAGTCCCTCTCAAGTCTAATGTGTTCTGTAGGAAACCATGAAGGTCTCAGCTTCCCCATGTGTTGGCAGTGGCCCCCAAAATGAGCCTCGCTGAAGCTGTCGCCTAGATTCTGCAAGAATTCAGCTCTGCCAATTTTAACTGTTAATTTTAGCCATCTATTCTGATTGCCCAAATGGCCCAGCTTGCCAGTAGCCTACGAAAACGAACTCCTGATTTGCGCTTGAAGCCAGAAACGAAGTTGTTACTGCCAGCTTGGCTGTGTTTTAACAGCCTGTGATGGGGTTTTTGGTTGTTTTTCATTCTGCCAGTTGAAAACTATCTTTGACTCAAGTGGCTCAATGGTGGTGTTATTTATATAATCTCTGTATGTTCTCTAGCTGTTTTGTCTCCCCCCCTCCAACCCCATTTCATGATTTATTGTCGCTCTTGTTTTTGCTTTGAAAGGAACAATTTTGAGCTTTTGAAGACTGAGCTGGATTCAAGAATGGTCGAGTTAATTTGCTGGGTTCTATTCACTTCCCCAGCTCTTAAAAGCCTCATTGGAAATATGTGAGAATGAAATGCATATGAATGAACACTATGGAAATATCAGGCTACTTCTCGCTTTTAGTCCATACTGGGGAAGCCAAGCCTTTCCCTCTTTCCGACTAATGGAAATTTTCAAGTGAGAAGTAGAAGATGTTAAGACAGCTCTCACTGGCTTATTTATGACATCCAACTCTTCTCTTTATTATTCTCCAGCCACCTGGAGAAAATATTCCTCCAGAGCTGAGAATCCTGAATGTAAATCTCAGTTTAGCAGGTGGATTCTTTCTTCTCTATCATGTGCTTAGTTGTGTCTGACTTTTGCGACCCCATGGATTGCAGCCCGCCAGGCTCCTCCGTCCATGGGATTCTCCAGGCAAGAATACTGGAGTGGGTTGCCATGCCCTCCTCCAGGGGATCTTCTCAATCCAGGGATCGAACCCACTTTTCTTACATCTCCTGCATTGGCAGGTGGGCTCTTTACCACCTCGTGCAGCAGCCCAATCTCACCAGCCTCTCCATTCTCTGCCAGATGAGGGGGTGCTTTTCAGTTTTTACAAAGAGCGTCAAGCCCAACCCCAATCCATTCCATCTTGCCCAAAGGAAGGGGAAAAAAATGAGAACTGATTTAGACCCTGAGAATGTTGGGGCTTGTTAGAGGAATGAATATCAATGACCCACACTCCCTGATAACTTCGACATTAATCTCTAATTCTGCTGCCTTTTTCCCGCTGTAAACGTTCACTCATCTGTCTTTTTTCATCATCCCAAAGGCTCAGGTTGAAGCTAAGAAAGAACATGAAGGTGCGGTGCAGCTGCTAGAGGTAAGTGAGCCAGCCCTGCTGGCTTTCTTCCCCGGGGGTGGGTGAGCTCAGGGCATGCTGTGTTAATGCTTTGTAGAAGTCGTAACCGACCTTTACTGAGTGCCCACTGGGTACCCATTACTCCTGCCGTTTACACATCCTCCCGTGTTGTCCATGCAAGCAGACCATCAGATCAGTATCGTTATGAGTCCCATTTTTACATGTGAGGAAGTGGGGCCCAGAGAGGTTAAGCAGTTTTCCTGTGGCCACACAGCCAGCATCAGAACTGTGAGTCTCAGAGGTGCTCTGCTCTCCTCTGATTGAATGGGAAGCAGGGAGGGTGAGCCTGCTTCCTTACAGGAGAAAGGGAAGTGGATCATTCCTACGGGTGTCAGGTGAATGGGGGTATTTTAAAGGATAGCGCCAAGCCTGAGGAAATACCTGGCATCCGGGGAGGCATTTGCAGATTTAGAGAAAGGACAGCGAAGGGAGTCGCAGCAGTGAACACGGTCAAGGCGCGGCCACAGGTACTGTTCCCGTGAGCACAGCAGGAGTCACCCTCCCCAGCCACCTGCAGGCCTTAATCACTGGCTCTGATGCTGGGGGCTTGGCAGGAGGCAGGTGACGTGTCAGAATCACTCTTCTGCCCCCGGTTGGTGGCCTCCCATATCCTCGGGAATGGAGGAAACTCCTGGGGTCCCCTGGGGGGCCTTTGCAGTCTGCATGCCTCATGTATAATAAATGGACATAAGGAATCTCCCTTTTGAAGACAGAGGTCCCCCGATTACTGACCCCTCAGTCAAGACACAACAGCAGGAGGGGTGGCTGCACAGCGTGGGGTGGCCCCACAAGCGCTCCTCCCCTAGTTCTGTTCTATCCAGAAAGGCCAGGAGGGCCTCTCCCCTGGGCCTGTGTCTCTGCATAAGGGAAGCGCCTGTCCTCTTTAAGATGACCTTGTCTCTTGTCCCCCAGGGCAGCTGCGTGACCACTTAAAACAGAATATGTGCATCTCTTACATTGCCTTTTAAAATCTATTCCTCCCCCAGGAAACGGTTTCATCATTATCATCATATATATTAAAATTGATTTTTTTGAAAGCCTCCATTAGCTAATGAATATCTGGAGGGCTGGGAGTGATAAATAGCAGGTGGGAAAATATATAACCTGAGAGAGTGGAAACAGACGTCCCAATGGCCATACATCTCCCTGAAACAGCATTTCATTCCCCTCGCAGGATCGCCCACCGCAGTTTGATTTGCATAGTCTCCTGGCTGGAAGTCCAGCTTCTTTCCTTCCCTTCACCCCAAGCCCATCGATCTGATGATCTGTGTTGTTTTAATCTGCCTTCTGAGCTGCCGCTCTGTGACAGCCCCACTGAGGTCACGTCGCCCGGCGCTGGTGCGGGGTGCAGGCCCTGACACGTGGGGGACGGGTGTAACGTGCTTTGGTTGGGAAAACAGAGAGGGCCACGCAGATGGGCTGAGAACCTGGGTTTTCTTTTATTCACCACGTCTTCCCGTCATTGTGTTTTGCTTTGCTCTTCACCCAGAACACGCTGGACAGCATGCAGGTATTTTAGCGAGTGATGTCCTCCCCTCCCATGTGCTTGGTGAAGTTTTTTCCCATGAGTGGACCAGCCGTGCGCCCCTGGGCCAGCTCCATCTCCCTCTTCTTCTGAACATGGGCAGCTTCTGATGCAGTCGTGGGTGCCCGGGTCTCCCTGGGGTGGGGGGAGCCAAGGAGCTGCTCGTGGGAGTTCTGCCCCAGGGAGACACTTTAATCCAGGCACTGGGGCCCAGGGTTCTGTCCACCGTGAGTGATGAGTGAGCCCAGCAAAGCCGGCTTCCATTCTCAGGCTGGAAGGATGTTCTGTGAATTCAGATGACCGCGGGGAGGAGAGCTGTCAGGATGATCCTGCCCTCGGGCCAGCCGCGTGCTTGCACTGCCGAGAGCCCGGAATTCCGTGGGTCATCAGTATTCACGCCTTGCACCTGAGTGGGCCCCTTGCTATCCTGTGTCATGGGCAGGCAGTGGCTTCTCCAGCAGCAGAGGGGCCCTTCCTCGTTCTTCCTGCAGGCAGCCACCTGGGGAAGAAGGGAGATGAACTGTCTCTCCAAACAGGGTTTTGAGCCTTTTCCAAAACTCTGAGTTTGGCCGTGAATTTGTAGAACTGATGATGACTTTCCTCACTCTTGGGTTGTTCTCAACCTGGGCTTCCCAGACCCAGTGTGTGCTTTCCAGACCTTCAGTATCTGCATTACCCCGGAGCTCGATAGAACATAGATCCTCAGCTTCTGCCTGCGACCTGCTAGAGCAGAAATTCGGGATGGGGCACAGATGTCTGCGTTTTAACCAACCCCCGTGAGCAGTTTAAGAAGCATTGTTTAGAGAGTCTGCTAGGCTGGTTACAGGAAGGATAAGTAGCTGAAGGAGTAGGGCACTTGGGAATCTTGGCCAATCCTGGCTCAGCGCCTTAGTAACTGGAAGTGTTGACCAGGAACAACCTGAGCGAGTCCCCACCCACTGGGTCCTCAGGAGCATCCTTAGCAGGCAGTGTACTTTTCATTTGGAAATTCATGTTTTCCATGTCTGACTTTAGTGAGATCCTCTACTGAGCAGAAAGACACAGCTAGGGATGACACAGTGATAGAGAAGGGCTGCCCTGGAAGTAGCGTTAGGTTAAAACCCCTCGAAACACTCACATGCACACATCTGGTTCTGTGGACGTCTCAGTCCTGTTTTCTTATGAGTGAGCAGCCAGGATGTTTGTGGGTGAGAGGAGGTGTTTTTATTCCTGGTCAGAACACCCAACGACTGATCTGGGCTGGCTTGGCAGGCTGAGCAAAGACAAGGATCAAGAGTCAACTGAAAACACCTTTTCAGAATTGGAATGGAGAGCTCTGCTTGAAAACCTAACAGCCTAAGAGCAGGTGCTAGTTATGTAGCTTCCTTGACACTTTATAAAGTTAGTTCAGGTCAAAGAAGCAAAAGAAAATAGCTGTAACAACAACAACAGTGCTGATAGCAGGGTTTATTGAATCCTTCTCAACTGGGCATTGTTCAGAATGCATCTGTGGGTTACCTAGGAGATGACAGAAATATTGTCCCTCTCATATCCATGACAACAAGGGGAATTGAGACATGATCAGGAGAAATGACTTCCCAAAGCCTCAGGGGCAGATAGCCAGGAGCAGAGTCTGGATGCCAACCCCAGGAGTTTAGCGCCAGAATCCGAAATCTCCACCACTGCATGGCAGCGTCCTCTGACCTAGGAATCCTGACTTCCCTGCAAAGCAGGGTCAGCTCTCCTGCCACCAAAAGGTGGATCAGCTCCTGCAGCAGCCAGACTCAGAAACAGTGGGCAGACAGCTCACCCTGACCTCTGGGCATCAGCAGACAGGAGTGCACATCGTGTGGTCACAAGTGACAAGTGTGATGAAATTTAATCCTTTTAATACCCCCCAGGGAGGTTGATAGCATCCTCCTCATTTCACTAACGAGACAACCAAGGCACAGAGATGCTGAGCCACCTGCCAAGGACACACAGCTCCTAAGAGCAGAGCAAGAGCCCTGAGGTCCACAGGTAACACCATATCAAGTCGCTGAGAAAGTCAAGTGCAAAGAAGAAATGGTCCATGACTGTAGGGCTGATAAATCGTAACACCTGTTGGGTTGGGAGGCAGTGAGCTCTGGGATCCATTGCAGGGGGCATGTTCACCCTTGATGAGCTGGTACCCACCTGGGTGTCAGTACTGAGGGCTTTGTATATGCGCCTTGTGTGCTTTGCGGCTAATTATTCAGGGCTCCCAGGGCTTGTTGGCCACTTCCTGGACCAAGGCGTCCACCTGCAGGTGATGCCAGAAAGAACCTGAACAGGTTCCATTCATCCCCGAGTCTCATCCAAGAGCAGATAGGGCCCTGAATCTCAAGGTGGGGGTCAGCATCTGGGCTGCCCAGTGACTTTTATGGGTCCTGGCTCCTTTTGCTTTCATGGGACCCTTCCTCCCTTAAGATATTAAAAATTATATTATACATCTGCTTGGGTACAAAGATGAATGTAATCCAGCTTGGATTCATTATTATTATATTCATTTTTTCCCCTGATTTTAAAGACAATTAAAATGAAAACTTTGCCATGGATCCCTCAACAAGGCCTCAGGTACCATGCTGCTGCCTGTCTTGTATTAAGGTGCTCAGCGATCATCTGGCAAGGGAGTGTCCTTGTGGTTAAATAAATCTGTTTTGTCCCATCAAACAGATGACCTTAGTCTCTGATCTCTTGGTCTCTTGGTGTAAGTCAGGTTAGGCGCAGGTGTGTTGTAGTAACAAACACCAAAATCTTACATTCAGCACAAGGGTTCATTTCTTGCCACTGCAGATATGGGAATTCTCCATGAAGCTCCCCTCCACGTGGTAACTCAGGGATCCAGGATCCCTGTATCTTGAGGCTGTGCCAGCCAAAGCGTATGGCTTCCTGATCACCGTGGGGGCAGGGAGAGCTCTTCTGTGTCTCAACTATAGAGGCAACAGATGTCACCTCTGTTTCTGGGTCACCAGCCAGAGCTAGCGACCTGCAGGAGAGGCTAGGAAGAGCAGTCACCCTGAGTGGGGGCCCTGTGGCACGGCTCTGCCACATCTGAATTCTGGAGTCCTTACAAGGCAATGCAATTTTGCTACTAAAGTGTGACAATATTAGCCAAGTTGAGAATTTGAGAAGTGCTCAGATAAAGAAGCTTAAACTTAATGCTTTGCATTTAAATCTCTTAAGAATTCTCTTTCCCCCAGTAATTCTGGTGGGCATGGGTTCTCTGCCTCTTGGGAATAACTTTGGCAACCCTGTACCCATGAGTCTTAGCTGGAGGACAAGGTTGTTAGGAACAAAGAAACCGGGATGCTCAAATATTTGGGGGCTCACCTTCTGACACCAGCTTCATCTCCCTAATTCTCCCCATCTCACTGCAGTTGGTACCTTGAGGGCAAAAGCTACAGTCAACAGGCAGCCTTGGGTTCTGAGGTCCCACCCGTGAAATGTATTTATCTGCACACAGGGCACCTCTGTGCCAAATGCATGTCTGTACAGAAGCAAAAGACTCCAATGATCCAGACCCACCAGTGCAGAATTCACTACGTTTTAGTTGGATTTGATAAAGGCATTCATCATGTGAACTAAAACAAATGTTTAAGACATTTTAAGACATTGCATTTTAATAATGCTGAATCAATACATTATAGGATGCAAAGCATTAAAGAGTCATCTTCACCAGAGTCTCCCTTTGGTTATTACTTTGTTACATTTTAGTATCAAGATGAAATCACCCTGTAAAGATTCTAGAGTTCAGAGCAGTCACTTGTCCTGGAATCCAGAGCCAGTTTAGATGAATTGATGGGGTTTGTCTGTGTATATGTAGCTGCATGCAAGAGCTGGTGCAGGTGTAAGTATGAAACTGGCGGTGGAGGGTATTTCTTAACTGGACATCACCATGAAAGAGGGCTTCCCAGGTGGCGCTATGGTAAAGAACTCGTCTGCCAATGCAGAAGACAGAAGAGACATGGGTTTGATCCCTGGGTCAGGAAAATCTGGAGGAGGACATGGCCTGGAGAATTCCCATGGACAGAGGAGCCTGGTGGGCTACAGTCCAGAGGGTCTCAAAGAATCAGATACAATTGAAGAGATTTAGAACACCATGATGCCATCTGAGAAGCAAGGGTGATTGAGTCACTAGTTAACTGACTTCACGTCAGTTTGCCCATAGAGGACAAAAGATCTTCAGTTCAGTTCAGTTCAGTCGCTCAGTCGTGTCTGACTCTTTGCGACCCCATGAATTGCAGCACGCCAGGCCTCCCTGTCCATCACCAACTCCTGGAGTTCACTCAAACTCACCTCCATCAAGTTGGTGATGTCATCCAGCCATCTCATCCTCTGTCGTCCCCTTCTCCTCCTGCCCCCAATCCCTCCCAGCATCAGGGTCTTTTCCAATGAGTCAACTCTTTGCATGAGGTGGCCAAAATATTGGAGTTTCAGCTTTAGCATAAGTCCTTTCAAAGAAATCCCAGGGCTGATCTCCTTCAGAATGGACTGGTTGGATCTCCCTGCAGTCCAAGGGACTCTCAAGAGTCTTCTCCAACACCACAGTTCAAAAGCATCAATTCTTCGGCGCTCAGCTTTCTTTACAGTCCAACTCTCACATCCATACATGACTACTGCAAAAACCATAGTCTTGACTACACAGACCTTTGTTGGCAAAGTAATATCTCTGCTTTTGAATATGCTATCTAGGTTGGTCATAACTTTCCTTCCAAGGAGTAAGCGTCTTTTAATTTCATGGCTGCAGTCACCATCTGCAGTGATTTTGGAGCCCCCAAAAATAAAGTCTGATACTGTTTCCACCGTTTCCCCATCTATTTCCCATGAAGTGGTGGGACCGGATGCCATGATCTTCGTTTTCTGAATGTTGAGCTTTAAGCCAACTTTTTCACTCTCTACTTTCACTTTCATCAAGAAGCTTTTTAGTTCCTCTTCACTTTCTGCCATAAGGGTGGTGTCATCTGCATATCTGAGGTTATTGATATTTCTCCTGGCAATCTTTTTTTTTCTTTTTATGTCAAAGGATTTTTAAAATTTTTTATTATTATTATTTTTTTACTTTATAATATTGTATTGGTTTTGCCATACATCAACATGCATCCATCACGGGTATACACGTGTTCCCCATCCTGAACCCCCCTCCCACCTCCCTCCCTTCCAGCTTGTGCTTCCTCCAGCCCAGCGTTTCTCATAATGTACTCTGCATATAAGTTAAATAAGCAGGGTGACAATATACAGCCTTGACGTACTCCTTTTCCTATTTGGAACCAGTCTGTTGTTCCATGTCCAGTTCTGACTGTTGCCCATAGAGGACAAAAGATCTTAGCTTCTGCTTATGGACCCCTACCGTGCCTGTGAGAGTCTGGACTTAATAGTTTGTTATTGTCCTGGAAGGCAAGTTTCTTCCCCATTTTACAGATGAAGAGACTGAGGCCCAATGCGCTTCTGTGACTTGCCTCCAGGTCCCCTGAGTGAGTGAGAGGAAGGTTGGCGATCTACACACAGCCCAGAACCTGGAGTCAGACAGGCTTACATCTGTCCTGCCACTTCCTGGGTATGTGACCTTGGTCTTTAGTCCATCTGGCCTTGTTTTTCTCATTCATACAACAGGCTCCATCAACTTACCCCTGGAGTCTCTCTGGCCATCAGCAGTCATGCATAGAAAGCCCCCAGCAGGACCCAGCACATAGCAGGTTTTCAGTAAATAATAAATAGCATCACAAAAGTTGTTTACACATAAAGATACTGCACGGAACAGCTTACTCCCGAATCACTGCTACGCAGCGACCCAGCCCTGCCAGGACGACCCCGACCCCTGACTTTGCTGTGTTAAGTATTGAGAGTTCACCGTGTCCCTGGATTCTCAAAACGGTCCTGGTTTGGACACATTAGAGAGCACTACCCCCTACTCATTCGCTGCCTTTTACAAAGCCCCAAAGTTTTTCAGATGAAAAACCCAGAGCAGAGGACCCTGGGAGTGCTAACAGGCACGTCTTTGGATGTATTTTCCTTCATCTTTATAAATACTCACAGCCAAATTTGCAAGTCTCCGCTGTTTATCCCAATTAGAGTTTACTTGCCCGATGACTGTGCCATCTGTTCCTGCTGTGGTCAGAAACGCAGCCGCCCTCCGCTCCTGATGCTGCAGGTGGTGGGTCTCTGGGGTGGAGGGAGCGGAGCCAGGGATGGGGACACGCAAGCAGCCAGGTTAACTCATGTGGGCACGGTTCTGCCCCCATCAGCCTTGCCACCCAAGCCAGAGGGATGGTGCCCTGCATCCTGAGGTCAATATTGACATCCCAATAAGCCGACCAGGGCTGATCAGTGGGGTTGTTGTTTTCTTTCTGCACCACTTGGTACTGGTTCCTTCTGGTAGCGGCTCGGGGGTCATGGGAGGGACTCTGCCTCAGCTGCCAGGCTCAGCATCAGAGACCCAGCCTCTGCCAGCTGCAGCCAGGCCCTGAGAGTGTGTCCGCAGAGGAGGCTCTGGAGGAAAACCTGCCTCCTTCCTGGAAGAGGGAAACATCAGGAAAGCCTGGGGAAGTCTCCAGAGGAAACACTCACTTATGAGATGTTCTTTGGGTTTCCTGGGTCCCTATGTCTCATCCACTAGCCATTCAGACCTTCTCCCCCTGAAATTAGTGAGAAAAGGCATGTGGCAGCTGCCTGACTTTTAGGAACCAGCATCCTTATTGCCTTGAAGCCATGTCCTCAGATACCCAGAGGAGAAACAAAGCAAGGAATTGAAAAGAGGGATAAACCATTAGGTGTGATCACACAGGACTCTTAGAATCCTTGGGGTAGAAATGTGAGGTGGGAGAGGGTTAGCCCTACAATTTTACTGCCAGATCACAATGGAAGCAAGTCTCAGACCACACTGTCACACATGTGCAGACATGTATTACAAAGCACTGGTTGACAAGCAAGCACAAAGCAGCACTTCCTTCTCTGTTCCCTTGGAACCTCCTCCACCAGCGCCCACGGAAACTGAGGAGAAGACCCTGGTTCTGGTGGCCTCGGGCAACCAGAAATCTGCCGAATCAGTATCCACACAGAGGACCATTTATAGATCCAGCCTTGGGGTCCATCTCCCAAAGTATACCAGTGTTTGCTTATGTTGCTCAGTCATGTCCAACTCTTGGCAGCCTCATGGACTGTAGCCTACCAGGCTTCTCTGTCCATGAAATTTTCCAGCCAAGAACATGGGGGTGGGTTGCCATTTCCTTCTCCAGGGGATCTTCTGGACACAGAGATCGAACCAGCATCTCTTGCATCTCCTGCTTTGGCAGGCAGATTCTTTACCACGGAGCCACGTGGGAAGCCCCCAAAGTATACTAGCCTTATGCACTAATCATTCAAGAGTGGGGTAGCACTAACATACCCCTTGTTTTGAGTACCTTTCATTTCACCAATGAACGGCCACGTCTCCCCTGCTTCAGGCCTAGGTAAAAGCTCATCATTTACCAATTTTCTTCTGACATTGCCCATACTAAGTGGGCATGCCTAGAGCTGGAGGGGGATACAGGTGTTGTATAGCTTTGGGGCAGCTGCCCCTGGTGCACAGCCTTCCTAACATCTGCATTGACCACACCTGGGGTGGGATTCTCATTTCTGGCACCGGTTGCCCCAGAATGAAGTTCTAGTCCCTGGGTATATGCTCTCCATCCAGGAGAACTGTAAACTATAAATGCCAGAGCCAGCAGGTCCCGGATTCCGTGGGGATCGTCCTGTGTGTCTCGCACTTGGGTGGGTGCAGCTGGAGTCCATGCACAGGGCCATGAGGGCATCCAACCCAACCTGACCTGACGCTGGCTTTGCTACCCCTGTAGTCATCTTAAGCAAAGTGGCAGCCCCCTGGCCGTGTCCATCTCTACAGGAGCCATGTCAGACAGTAAGCCTCGACATACCCTCTGACTATTGATGACTGAGAGATTTTTTCTTTTTTACATTAAAATGAAGATTCTTTGCCTCTCTTGGAAAACTGGAAGTTTTGCCCGGGGTGGGTCTGGCCTGAAGCTAAGAAGTAGACATTCCTCTAGACAAAACGAACATGCCCTGGTTCACCATGGTCCCCAGAGATGCTATGGGTTTGCCCTGCTCCCCTCCTCTCATGGGCATCCCCCACCACCCCTGTGGATGTTCAATTTATAGCAATGGTTAGACATCACCTCTGATCCAGGACCTTCCCCTCATCACTCACATCAGAGCCGACCCTCCTTTCTACAGGCATACCCTGTGGCAGCTGCCAGGGGAAGTTTCCCACCACAGTCCCCATCAGTGAAGAGGACCCTGAGCAAAGATTTGCTCTTTGGAAGGAGACCCTCCGAGAGCTCGGGTCCCGGACTGGCAAAGCGGTGGTACCCAGAAGGTGGAGTTCACAGTAGTACCTAAAATGTGCAGTGGTCCATCGCCTCTGCATGAGCACCAGCGTCTCTCACTGGTTTTGTCTGAGTCCCCCAGGGTCTGCTGGGAGCACACAGTCTCCCTTCTGCCATCCCTGTGCCCCACCTACCCCCACTTTCCGCCAGAAAAGCAAGTCAAGAGCTCAGATGCCAAAAGTTTAACTTCTCTGTGCACTGCTGCTGAATTAAATCTTGGAGTTTTGGGTGAAGTCAAAAATGATGGCTTTATTGCATTGCCAGGCAAAGAAGGACACAGTGGGCTCACACCTCGAAATACCGTGTGTCCCCCACTTGGAGAGGGTATGAGAAGTTTTATAGTAATAGTTCAAAGAGGGCATGATCAGCTCATGGACATTCTTCTGGTGGGTTGGTGGTGAGATAAGGGGCAGTCAGCATCATCAACCTCAGGTCCAACTGGTCTGGGGTCTGCTTGTGGGCAGCCTACCATCCATCATTAATCCTTAGCTTCTCCCACCTGGAGAGAGTTCAGTGTCTGCAAAATAGCTCCAAGATACTGTGTCTATCCATTGATGGGGAACCAGGACCCTGCCCCAAGGCTGCACTACTGTTTTTCGTGACTGTTTCTCCCTGGTCTTTCAACCCCTCCCTTCCCTAATTAACAACTATTGGGATCTGCCTCTTGGAACTCAGGGAAGGTCATGGAGACTGAATGAAGATTATTTCCTATAATCAAAGAAACAGGGGACACAGAAAGGCTTTGTGTCCAGGAGCCCCACAGGGCCCTGCTCGGTATCAGCTCCTGCCCTGGGCTGTTTCCAGGTGCCTCAGATGCCTGACCTCCGTGTGGGCTCCTGAGACCTTGGCCACTCTTAACCCTCCAGGCCCCTAATCTGATGTCCCCACACACCAGCTGTTCATCCACCACCTTTGAGGTTTTCTCTGTATCTGTCTGCCACCTACACAATTATTTCATATTTTCTTTAAATCTGTGCACTTTGTAAAATTCTATTTTGATATAATGTGAGATTCACAAGAAGTTACAAACATAGCACAGATGGTTGCTGCATAATTTCACCCGGCTCCCCACGGGTAGCATCGTAGGTGACTGGAGCACACTGTTGAAACCGGGCAGTTGATATGGGTACAGTGTCAGTAGCCAAACTACAAAGTCATTCTTTGTCCTTCCTCTAGTGATAAATTCCATGGGATTTGATGGTGCATATACATTCACATACCACCATCAGGAGTACAGATGGCTCCACCCCACCAAAGTCACACCTTCATATTCCTTTTTTTTTTTTTTTTTTTTGGTGGTTGCCCTGGGTCTTCGTTGCTGTGTGCAGGCTTTCTCTAGTTGTGGTGAGTGGGGGCTACTCTTCGTTGTCATGCACAGGCCTCTCATTATGGTGATTTATTTTATTGCAGATCATGGACTCTAGAGCACAGGCTCAATAATTGTGGCTCACAGGCTTAGTTGCTCCATGGCATGTGGAATCCTCTTGGACCAGGGATCGAACCCGTGTCTTCTGTATTGGCCAGCGGATTCTTATCCACTGGACCACCAGGGAAATGTTACTTCTTAAAAGTCAGACCCTTCCCCCAACTCCAGACCCTGACAACCACTGATCAGTTTTCCATCACTTTAATTTTATTATTTCACAAAAGTTGCATCAATGAATAATCTGTTTTTTTAGTTAGGTCATTTTTACATACACACAGAGGATATACACATGAAGGATTTGATGGCCAGTTGCATTTTTCTCAAGCACATTAAAATGAGAACGTGGCCGTTTAAATAGTGTTATATCCTTCCACAATCACTTCACACCCCAACCCTACCCCTCCACACACACACATGCACTACCATGGCAGCTGGTGGCACACCTGGATGAACAGGTGATCTCAGGGCTCTTCTAGTGCTCTTCTAACCCGAGGCTGTTGGCAGCTGCTTTTCCCCACCTGAGGACCTTGGAGCAAAAGCTCAGCCTTGGAGCAAAGTCTCTTCTTCAGGACTGAGCCCAGAAGAACCAGAGTGCTTGGCCTTGAGGCATCTGAAGTCGCCATCCTGGGGTCAGAGATGCTTCCTGGCACGTCCTGCATCTTTGCAATGGGTGACCTAGGCAGGAGGCAGATTGCTCCCTGTCCACACCTGTGCCTGTAGGAGCCCAGTGTCTCCTCTGTGTCTTCCTCGCTGGAGACAGCCATCACGCCCAAGCTCATTCAGCCTTTGAAAAGAATCTTGCCAATTATTTTAACGTATCAAAGAAATTAATTATAGGTTTGGGATTTGTTAGGTCTATTTTCAGAATTCCATGATCTCAGACATAAATAGCACTTCACTCTGGCCTAAGGAGCTGAACGCTTAATACCAGTGGAGGCGGAGAGGGAGAAGGTGGGGAGGGAGAAAGAAGAAGAAGACAGCATCGCTCTACCACCATCCACATCCCTGTCTGCTCACCTACATGAATCCAGACATCTCTCAAGCCCCAGCTTGGTACCAAACTCTAGTCTGAGTGCTGAGTGAGAAAGAAGGAGACAGAAATTCCTGCCCTCACGGAGCTGAGATTTTAGTGGAGAAAGTCAGACGATGCACACGGTTAATAATACAGCAGATGACGTTGTCCATTTATCACAAAGGAAGGGAGACGAGGCAGGACCACCACGCAGATGGAACAAGCCACTGCCACGAGGAGTGTGATGCCTGCAAATCAGGGAGTCCTCTCTCTTCATCGCTTCAGCAAATGTTTATTGAGCACCTAGGACATGCCAATATTATGCAAAGCATTGAGGATCTGTCAGGACCAGAAAGCACAAGCTTGGCGCTTAAATGATCTAAGAGAGAGATGAGAAATAATCAGGGAGCTACTAGAATGGAGGGTGCTATGAAGGGAACAGCAGGGGAGGAGGCAAAGTCGACCGTCTATGTGCCCCTTCTCAGGTGGGCGCCCAACTGTGGACCCGTGCAGGGAATTCTTGTTGCAGGAGACAGAGTTTTGCTTTTGCACCAGGGGAGGAAGTGTAGGGAGTATGGATCTCGGTTCTCCAGGAAGGAGAGTATGGCAGGATCATGCTCACCCAACTGAGAACCAGAAGCAGGCAAAGATGGGCGTGTATGGGGGTACTGCCCATGGTACCCTCCCTGCCATGTGTACCCAGGGACGCTCCCGCCTCCCTAAATATCCTCAGTGTCTGCAGATGGCAGTGATGTTGCTAACCCAAGCGAGCAGGTAGCAGTTCCTTTTAATGCTAAAGCAGGGTGCCCTGGGGTTCTGCAGTTTAGGGGCAGAAGCCTACACCAGAAAACTGCATCAGTGGAGTTAGCAACTGAGCCATCCCCAAAGCTGGGCTCTCACCACCTCCTGCTCCAAATTTCAAGCAGCTACAGTGAGGCGTGCCAACCACAAAGTGCCCGGGCTGCACACAGAGCCGAGAACAATCCGCTGTTGGCTGAGATCTGAGTGTTTGCAGGGTTTCTTGGCACCTGTGCTTTCCCACGTTTGCCCTGTGAGAGAATCTGGCTGACGGCCAAGCTTCCAACCGACAGGAAGCTTGATTTGCTCAGCCACCATTCTCACGTGGAGGCAGGAGGCAGCCCCCCCCCCCCCCCCACCACACACATGCACACATGTGTGCAAACACACTCAGGCCATACACGTTCATATGCACACACACATACTGTCATCCACACATGCACACACAACAGTCTTGTACACACACATGCAACGCACATACATGCACAGACACACACTTGTGCGCAGACGCATGGGGCCCCAGAAGCCCGGGCCACCCTCTAACTGTGTGTCCGGGTCTCCGTGCGCAGTGCAAGGTGCGGGAGCTGGAGGAGAAATGCCGGACGCAGAGTGAGCAGTTCAGCCTGTTGTCCCGGGACCTGGAGCAGTTTCGCCAGCACGCCGGCAAGATCGACCTGCTGGGTGGCAGCACTGTGGCCTCCCTGGACGTCCCGTCGTCCCCCAGCAAGTCTTTCCCAAGGTTCATGAACGGACTGGCTCCCTCCATTGGAAAAGGTAAGTGCCTCTCTCCCTTCCTTTCTCTCTCCCTCCTGCCTAGGCCTTGATGGAGAAGAAGGTGCAGCCAGCAAGCTGGGAACAGCTGGGCACAGCCAGGGGTGTGTGACAGAGCCTGTCACAACACCCGAGGGAGTGACCAGCATAGCAGGACTTGGGATGGTACAGGGGCAGCTGGCGTTTCCCATGCATACTCGATGTACCACCCTTGATGGGTGTGAATCAGTGTAAGCTCCCTCCCAGCTGCTCTGAGCCCTGTTATGCACATGACACCGGCCCAGGTGCTCGGAGGATCAGCCAGCCAAGCGGCGAGCTGGGACTTGGACCCAGGGACCTGGCTCTGGGGTCTGCATTGGGCCCTGCCAGGCGGGCTGCTCAACTTCACTTGTTTCCCTTCTCACCCAGCGACCTCTTGATGACATTGTGATGTACTTGGAACTTCTGTTCCAACAAAGGCAGCAGCAGTACCTGCGGTGAATGTTAATGCGTTCCCATCACATTTGTGTTCAGGAAGCAGAGTGGAGAGCGGGGAGACTTCACTCTGTGTGGTTCTGAGGGATCATTTCTTGATCACAGAGGCATTTAATTACCTCAGGGGAAGTTCCCAGTGTAGACAATGAAGTACCCTACTCGGTTAGGGAACTTTCTCTCCAGTGAAGGTTAAACAGGTCACAGGCTGCTTTCTCCTGTAAAGCAGTTGACTTTTTTTATTTTAGGGGACATGTGTGCCAGAACCCTACTTTAGAATTCCACAAAAGGGAGGGAATTTCCAGATTTCGCCCAGTTTTTGTCAGAACATAGGAGAAGTTCTTCTGGGTGCTTTTTATTATTAAAATGAGGTGCCGCAGCATGTATCTTGATGAACAATGTTTCTTGGCGTACCCCTCCTTCCCGCTCCCTTTCCGTCCTGCGCATGCATTGGGAGAATGCAAAGAGGCCATGAAACACAAGACAGGGAGAGGGAGGTCCCCCCGACACCACCACCACCAAGTTGCGAGCACAGGGTACTCCCCAGGCCATGTTCAGGTACCGAGGCTGCGATGCTGTGCATATGGCAGGCCCTATGTGGAGCCCCTCTGGGTAGGGGGACACAGACAAGACACAGGGGCACAGATGAGTAAGGAGCCACTCGCTCAGACAGACACGAGCAGTCAGGTGACAAGAGAGCAGATGACCCAGCGCCATTTAGGATGATCAGGGAAGACTTCTTCCTGGAAATGAAGTTTGAGCCACGACCCCTGAAGATGAAACTTTCTCCAGTCCCCACTGGATGGGAAGGTCTGTGGCTCAGGGCTCACATGAGCTCAATCACGCACAATTATCAGGGTCCCCAGGTCCCCAGCATGGTTGATGAGTCCAAGACTCAGTAAAGAGTTGTCCTCCTGGCTCAGACCTGTTACAGAAACACAGGACGAGCATAGCGTGGGTCCTGAGGGAAAAGAGATGGGGCGTCTGAAGAATCCACGTGCAGGCGTCCTATGCCCTCCTCCTCCAGGAAGACCACCTGGAGTGCCCACTATGCAACAACAACGACAACAAAAATGCAGCTATATGGATGCAGTGATGATGTCCAAGGACACCGAGTAGATACAGCATACAGGATCTGTTGGGCACTGGTCATGCGGGCACCTCTGTCCAGCATACGCCAGAATACCAGACTGCCCGAGCTAGGCAGGCACTCAGCACAAACCAGGTTGGGCCCACAGTCTAGTTACAGGGAAATGCCCCGGTCACCTAGGGAGCCTGTCCCACTGGTGTAGGGAGAGGTTTAGAAACTGTGCTCCCAGTCGCAGTGCAGCCTGACTTGTCAGCAGACCCTTCTTAAAGTAGCAGCCCCAGGCTTCCCTCCATGTGAATTCCTTTCTGCACAGCATGAGGACGTGTTAGTCCAGGGCAAGGTCCAGGGCAAGCTCATGGGTCACTGGAGGGGGAGCAGTGATTGACCTGAGCCATTTGGCGTCCAGATTGATTTGGAAAAACCAATCTGATTTGTGATGGAGGAAAATGGATGCTGACTAAGAATAAAACAAACAAAACCAAAACAGGGCTGTGTCTCTATTAAGGGAGTTCTAGACCCTGGTACAAGAGTAGGTTTGCACCAAGGCTTCTGTTTAGGCATTTGGAAGAGCCGTTGTGCTCAATGACCAGCTCCTTAGCTGGGCATACTTGGCGGCATCCTTAGAGCATGCTTGCTATGCTGGCATCAGTGGCCATGGGAGGAATGCCTGCAAGGGGGCTTCCTCACGCAACCCTGAAGTCCTCCTCAAGGTCGTTCTTTGTTGGCAGATGGCAGGGACCACTTTAAGAATGAGGGTAATGAAGAAACTCCCTGCTGGGCTGGCCTGTCTTCCTTATGCAGGAGAGGAGGGTGGGGGATGGAAGGAGTGGGCAGGGCCAGTTCAGAATCAGAGCAGGACCAGGCCAGTGTGCTGCACGTCCTGTCGGGGGCCTCCTGCCTGAGGCTGGGTCAGCCTGAGGGTGAGGAGGACAGGACCACTTGATTGTGAGCCCCTGGTTGGGACTCACCTTCTGTGCAGTAGAGTCACCCCTGCAACCAGCAAGGCTGGAACCTCACAGGAACAGAATTATCCCTGGACATGTACTAGGAAGGGGGCGTGCCATCTCGCAGAGCCACCCCTCCATCGCCAGTTTCCTTCCAGTATTGGAGCTGAGTTTTGGTGAAACACCAGATAAAGTCATTGTTTTGGGCTCAGTGGCCATATTTTCCAAAAAATATGTATCCTGAGGCATGCCGATCACAAAGGAACGTGCAACTGAGGGCATGACATGATTTTGTGTCTAATCTCACATTCACTCAAAGAGCAGAAGGACAGGTAAACATGCCACAGGCATCAGATTATTTTTCTCTAGAAAACTGGATTTGTTTAAGTAAAATGTAAATAGGAGGCAACTCTGGTCATTTCACCCCTTGCTCCTCCCAGCAGCAGTGTATCAGTCAGGACAGGCTAGGTTCAGCTGCAGTAACAAAATCCTCAAATCTCAGGGGCTTAAAACAGCACAAGTCTCTCTCTCTTTTGATCCTGCTCCACGTCCACCTTAGACTGGATCAGGGAATGGGTTCCACACTGTCTTCACTTGGGAATGCTGAGCCTCCTCTGTCTGGAATGTTCCATCTCAGGGGAAAGGAAGCATAACAAATTAGACACTGGCTCAAAAGGGCTTCCACCCCAAAGTAGGACACGTCACTTCCACTCACAGGTCACTGACCTGGATGAGTCCCATGTCAGAGTGACACCCTTCCACTGCAGCACTGAAGCAGCAGGCCGCGTCCTCAGCTGACTTCCTGAGGCTGCAGGATTTGAGAGTCGATTCCCTGAGTAAATATGGACTTTGCACCTGCTGAATGCTGAGCGCTGCTGTGGGCATTAGGGATCCTGGGCAGTGACCAGGGCCAGGCTGCTGCTCCCTGGGATCTGGCCTCCTCGCAGGGCCCGGGGGTCTACTTCAGTGTCAATTCTCTGCTGCAGTGATGCTTTGCCACCGTTTTGTTAATCAGACTGGGCCTGAGGGGGTGACTTCCATGTAGTCTTTGTGGAACACTTCTTACAGTGTTTGTTTCTCCTGATTTGGGCTCAGTGAGTCATCTTCCTCTGTGAACCAGTCCCCATGATGGGAGAGCCACAGTCAGAGGCTAGACAAAGCCAGGGAAGGGTGTCTGCAGCCCACTGGGCAGCGAGAACTCGGGGAGGGGGAAAAATTAATTCTGTAATTCATGTCTGATCCTAAAAATACACTCCTGACTTTAATCCAACGGTCTGGGCCAGCACTGATCAAGGGTCTCTATTCTCCCCTGCCCGCCCCACCTCCCCCCCATAGTGCCTGGGACAGGGCCAGCAACCCCATGAGGACAGGATGGGTAGAGATCTGCTTGGTCCTAGTGAATCTCTTATCAAAAGTATTTTTCAGCCGTAAACCTGACCATTTGGCCACTTTGTGTATGTCAGGACTGTTCAGGTTGTATTATTAAGAATAAGTGACAGGAAAGCTGACATACACTAGTGTGAGCAAAAAGGAATTTATTTATCATGTAGAGTAGATGAAGATGGCTTAGCTTCAGGTACGGCTGCGATGGTTAGATAGCATCACTGACTCAATGGAGATGAATTTGAGCAAACTCCCAGAGATAGTGAAGGACAGGGAAGCCTGGTGTGGTGCAGCCCATGGGGTGCAAAGAGTCGGACACAACTTAGTGTATGAACACACAGTTGGATTCAAGGGCTCCAACCATGCCATCTGGACCTGATTCCTGCCTCTCCACCTTCAGCTCCTCCTTCTATGAGCAGGCTGCATTGTCAGATGGAGTTTCCTCCTCCTGGGGACAGTGTGGCTGCTGTACGACTAAATCTCATTTCCTTTCTGTTTTAAGCTGGGGAAAAGGAGAGCCTCTTTGCTCATGACTCCCACGAAGGTCTCTCTGATGGGACCTTCCCATCTTGCGTGCAACACTATCTCCACCAAACAACCAGTGTAGCCAGGAATGGACTCTGCCAGATGGACGGTCCAGAGCAGAGGGTGTAGATGAAGAGTGGGAGATGGGTGGGTTCTGAAATGAAACTCAAAGGCTGATGCCAAAGACAGGAAAGACCCACAGGGAAGGCACATGTCCAGCGTGCTTTGGTTATTTCCTTTGTACCGTCTTTCACATCATTCCAATGTTCGTGTCCAGGTCAAGAGAGTGCCCTTGGAAGCCACACTGTGATCCGTGAATATATCCGGCCCCTCCCGCTCCCGGGTGACAAGCCGGAACCTCTGTCCGTCAAGCCCACCTTCCTGTCAAGATCCGGTGGCCCAAGATGCAGATTTGAATCAGACGTGAGTCCTGTCCTGGCCTCGGCCAGCTGCCCTGCTACCCATGATGTGGGCTGTGGCTGTGGGTGGCCCTCCCACCCTCTCTCCCTAGTTCCCTTTCTGCCTTCACTCCCATTAACCCATCTTCATTGACCACCTACTCTATGCTAGGGTGAGAGGGCCCAGTTTGCAGACAAGGGAGTCCCTGCTTTCATGGGCAGAATGACCATAAACGAGTCAACATCTAAAAGTTGGCTAACAGTGAATGTCCTGAACCCAACAAGCAGGGACGAGGCAGAGGACAGGGCGGCCCTTCTCAGACTGGCCATGGACCATTTGTGGTCTGTCTATGAGCAGGAGCCCAGGTGAAGGCCGCTGGGCTGGAGAAGAGCTGGGGATGGGGTGGGAGGCGAGTTGAAACCTCAAGCAAGCTCTCAAATTTTGGCTCAGTCCAGGCTGAAACCACTGAAAGACCCTGAGACGGGAGTGCTGTGGCCTAACTCCTGTGGAGCCCACTCCAGAGGGGAGGGGTGGGAGTGTGTTGTGGGGAGGGAACAGGCAGGAGTCCCGGGTCTTTTTCTCCTGGGGTGGGGGCAGAGGAGGGGGCTACACATGACAAGTCACAGTCACTCCCACCCTCCCCTGGGAGAAAAACCACCCACTCCTCCAGCTTGGGGCCCTGTCTTACCCTCCCCACAACCCCAAGATGGTTGTAGCCCCCATAGGCAGAGAGGAGTAGGGCAGGGGGAGGGGGCACCAGGAGAAAGGAGCTCGGTGTTGCCTCCTCCATGCAGGATTCCCAGGAGCACCAGGCACCATCCATGTGCGAGCACTCCCCTCCCTGTATGGGGTCCTCGAGGGCTGAGGACACAGAGCTTGGGCTAACTTTGTCCTCCAAGGAGCCTGGCAGGCTCTGGAGCAGTGACCATCTCAGGCCTTAAATCACAGTGCTCACCACTCTGTGAGAGAAGATGAGATCTTTTTTTAAGTGGCTCTTTATATGTTGTTGTTATTGTTTATATTGGTGTATATTTGATTTACAATATTATATTGGTGGCAATAGTGGTAAAGACCCTGCCTGCCGATGCAGGAGACGTGAGAGATAAGAGTTCAATCCCTGGGTTGGAAAGATCCCCTGGAGGAGGGCATGGCAACCACTCCAGTATTCTTGCCTGGAGAATTCTTGTCCATGGGACAACTCCCATGGACAGAGGAGCCTGGCAGGCTACAGTCCATAGAGTTGCAAATACTTAGCATGTATACACCACACATAGTTGATTTACAATATTATGTTAGTTTCAGGTGTTCAGCATAGTGATTCAGTATTATTGTAGATTATACTCCAGTATAGATTATTTCAAGATAATGATTCTAATTCCCTGTGCTATACAGTGTATCCTTGTTGTTCTTTTATTTTGTATATAGTAGGGCATAACTGGAGAAGGCAATGGCACCCCACTCCAGTACTCTTGCCTGGAAAATCCCATGGACAGAGGAGCCTGGTAGGCTGCAGTCCATGGGGTCGCGAAGAGTCGGACACGACTGAGCGACTTCACTTTCACTTTTCACTTTCATGCATTGGAGAAGGAAATGGCAACCCACTCCAGTGTTCTTGCCAGGAGAATCCCAGGGACGGGGGAGCCTGGTGGGCTTCCGTCTGTGGGGTCGCACAGAGTCGGACACGACTGAAGTGACTTAGCAGCAGCAGCAGCAGGGCGTAACTGTTAATACCACACCCCTAATTTATCCCTCCCTCTTTTTGGTAACCTAAGTTTGTCTGTGTTCTGCACATACCTTCATTTGTGTTATTTCTTAGATTCCACATAGAAGTGACATCAGACAGTACTGGAGGAGATGAGTCCTTTATAAATGTTCTCTGTGTGACCCAGGAGCCTACCCTGTCTCTGGGGCATGCCCAAAACTGAGAACCCAGGTGTGGCAGAATCTCATGGTGGGCAGAGTCCTCACCATGTGAGGCTGAAAACCCTGGGGAGACCATGGAAGAGATTTCCTGTGTGTTTCCAGCATGAAATGTGAAGCCTTCGGCATCAATAACCTGCATATCCATTGTCTTTAATAGATGGATAATGATCGGAATTCCAATACCGCCAAGCAGAGGTACTCGGGGAAGGTCCACTTGTGTGTCGCACGCTACAGGTAAGGGCAATGCTCCTCTCTGCATCCTCCGAACATCTGTGAGGGTGGGCGGCCTCGGGGCAGGTGGGGTGATGGGTAGGACACTCCATGAGCTGATAGGTCCCTTCCCCGGCACTGAGAAGAGGCGGGAGTTCAGCCAGGCTTTGGAGAATGCCAAGAGATTGTCTTTGGGAGAAAAGTTATGACAAACCTAGACAGAGTATTAAAAAGCAGAGACTTTGCCAACAAAGGTCCACATAGTCAAAGCCATGGTTTTTCCAGTAGTCATATATGAATATGAGAGTTTGTCCACAAAGAAGACTGAGAGCCGAAGAATTGATACTTTTAACTGTGGTGCTGGAGAAGGCTCTTGAGAGTTCCTGGACTGAAAGGAGATCAAACCAGTCAATCCTAAAGGAAATCAACCCTGAATATTCAGTGGAAGGGCTGATGCTGAAGCTGAAGCTCCAATACTTTGACCACCTGATGAGAAGAGCCAACTCACTGGAAAAGACCTTGATGCTGTGAAAGATTGAGGGCAAGAGGAGAAGGGGGCAACAGAGGATGAGGTGGTTGGATGGCGTCATCAAGTCAATGGACATGAGTCTGAGGAAACTCCAGGAGACAGTGAAGGACAGGGAAGCCTGGTGTACTGCAGTCCATGGGGTCGCAAAGAGTTGGACGTGACTTAGTGACTGAACAAAACAAAGAGTTTCTCTGTTCTGGTAGACAGAGTTTGGATACTGTGTTAGTTTCTCAGGGCTGCCATTCAGAACTGTCACCGATTGGATGGCTTAAAACCATAGAAGTCCATTCTCTCCCAGTTCTGGAAGCCAGAGGTGGGAAGTTGAGGTGTGGGTGGGACTGTGTTCTCTGAAGCCCCCAGAGGAGGACTGTCCTGCCTCTCCCAGCTGGCTGTCAGCATCCTTGAGGTTCCTCAACTTAGATGCCCCACTCCACTCTGCCCCATCCTCCTGTGCTCTCTTTCCCTCTGCCTCTATGTGTTCCCTCCTCCTTTTACAAGGACCCCTTCCATTGGCTTAGGGCCCTCCCCACTCCAGTACCACCCCATCCCAACTTGATCACACCTGCAAAGACCCTATTTCCAAATAACCTCACCTCCACAGGGGCCAGGACGTAGGATCCGAACATCTTTTTGGGGTGATGCGATTCACCGCATAACAGGCAGCAAGCTGAAACTCAGAAAGTGTTATCCTTGCCCAGAACACCCTGCTCAATGCCTTTCTAGCATCTTTCCTGTCTGTCCAGTGTCTGGCTGCATCACGCAACTGTCACGGCCAGGGAGCTGAGCTCTCATTGGAGGACCCATGTGTCCGTATCCACTAACGTGAGCCAGTCTGGTCATGGATGACTCTCAGATTCCTGGTGGTCACCACCGAAAACTTTGAGATGGGTGAGGGTTAGCCACCTGGCCGCAACTTCCCTGCCTGGTTATAACGCAACAAGCCTCCATCCAAAGTCAGCCATGTGTACAGATACGAATGAATCAAATAGTCACAAAAAGCAGATATGGAAGTCAGACTTCCAGTACTTTATGCTTAGTAAAGACCCGGGCTTTTGTCTTCCTAGACTCTCCAGTGACCCTCTGCAGGCCGGGCTGGCCAGGGCAGGCAGGGCAGACGCCACTGCCCTCTTAGTTGGCATCAGGCACCAGAGTCCCACCTCAGGGCTGTGCACAGAACTGCTGAGAAATCAGACTTTAGGAGCTATCACCAGTGGTGTGGATGTCTCCCGCATGAGATGCTTAGACTTTGTTCAAGCAGAGGTGGTAGGGGATGAGCTATCCACATACCTTCAAAGCCTTTTGCTTCCTCCACTGAGAATCATCTCGAATAACTGATCTGCTGGTCAGTAAATTATTTTCTGCTGATCCACTAATTTTACCAGTGCACACCCACTTCTGACATTGAGATGATGGAAGCCTATGGAGAAGCCGCCCTGGGCTGGAGAGTCCTGGGTGAGGATGCCAGACAGCCCCTGAGGAGGGTCCCGCATCTGAAGGCTGACTGCACCCACGAGCATCCTTCACATGGTCTGTGGGGACATTGCCACAGTGCCGGGGAGAGCTTTGAGGACACCAGTCTGGGGACCTGGGAAGGAGGGCTCACACCTACCCCGTGTCTGATTGGAGGATGGTTCTTCCTGTGTGTGTGTGGAACCAGGCTGAGCACAGCTGCTCAGCACAACACACCCTCCAGGCCAGTGAGTTGGAGTTATGGCCGGGATGCTGAGCTGGCTTCGGGTTTGTTTTCCTCACCAGTTTTGTTTCCCTTCCCAGCGATGAGCCTGGTCCCTCAAGGCTGCGGGGGCCGTGTGCCCGCCAGACTCACCTTCCTTTCACTTTCCTGGGAAGACAAGACCTCATTCCAGGGAAGGTGCCCAAGAGCCAAGGCACCCAGAGTCTGGATTCACAGCCAGCATGAAACCAGGCAAAGAGAAAGCACATGTGGTCAACCAGTGTGCTTCCAACATGAGGTCACCAGCCAGAGCCAGGGTGCTCAGCAAGCTCCATTTCCATCCTCTGTGTGTTCCTGGTGGTGTATTTACCACCCCACCCCACCCCCAACCAGATGGAGCACATTGTAAACTGTGCTATCGTCCTGATGCAAATGCCCCAGGGAAGTTACTGACACAGGAAAACCCTCAGAGCACTGGATGATGTTCCTGGACCTCTGGGCTCTAAGGGAAAGAGTGGCTTGGTATAGTTAAAACCTCACAGGATGAAGATCAGGAGGCCTTCATTCTGGTTCCAGCTGCCTGCCGCCTCAGTCACTTTGGTCATGTCCGACTCTTTGCGACCCTATGGACTGTAGCCAGCCAGGCTACACTGTCCATGGGATTCTCCAGGCAAGGGTACTGGAGTGGGTTGCCATGCCCTCCTCCAGGGGATCTTCCCCACCCAGGGATCGAACACGTGTCTCTTAATGTCTCCTTCACTGACAGGTGGGTTCTTTACCCACTAGCCCACCTGGGAAGTCCTCTGGTTCCACACCCCCACTCTTAATGAGTTTATGACTTTGGATAAGTCATCACAATTGGCCATGAACATTGAGAATAATAATATTAATATCATCTCTGCATTCCTTACTGGGCATTAATAGGGATCAAATAAAGGAAGTGCTGGTAACTCACGGGGCTGCTGGTGTGTAACCATCATCACATCACCATGATTAGTTACAGCAGAAGACTACTGCTGACTGAAGAAAAAAATGCACGACGTAAAAGCTGTGAGTTACATTTTATTCAGGGCATCACAAGGACTGTGGCTTAAGAGACAGCCCTTGGTAGCTCTGAGAAACTACTCTGAAGAGTTAGGGGAGGAACCAGGACATATATGAATTTTTTGGGCTGGGAAATTCATGTAGTCAAGCATTAAAATAGTACTGAAAGTGAAAGTGAAGTCGCTCAGTCATGTCTGACTCTTTGCGACCCCATGGACTGTAGCCCACCAGGCTTCTATGTCCATGGGATTCTCCAGGCAAGAGTACTGGAGTGAGTTGCCATTTCCTTCTCCAGGGGATCTTCCCAACCCAGGGATCGAACTCAGGTCTCCTGCATTGCAGGCAGATGCTTTACCCTCTGAGCCACCAGGGAAGCCCTATGGATCACAAAGAACACATTTCTCAAGTTAATGATTTTAGTGCTTTTGTATGTCTGGGAAGATGCCAGAACCTGGAGTCACTGAAATTCTTTCTTAAGATGCCCATCTTACCAAAACCACAGAAGCCTTATTCTATTTTCCCATCCCGAATCCTTCAAGGGCACACTGTCCCTGGGTGGGCCTAAGGGCTGTGGCTTCACCCCTTGTGTGACAGGACAATGAGTGAAGCTGTTCTTTTGTTTACCCAGTCATCTGCCATGATCAGTCATGCCACATTTTCTTTTTCTTGATGAGGCATTTCCTATTTTAATTAACCAATCTTTTAATTATAAAATTAAAAATTCATCTTACAAGTTCTTTTTTGCAAGTTGAAGGTGACTTTTTAAAATGTTAATTCCAATATTTTGAGGACTTGAAAAGGACATTTTTATAGTCCTGGTAGAGAGGGGAAGATAAAATGTGCATCATTTTCAGTATATTTTGCTGAACATACCCAAGACCTTCAAAATGTGCATGGCTTTGGCCAAACAAGTATGCTTCCTGGGGACTCATCTTTAGGAAGAAAGTGGGCAAGTGAGCAAAGATATGTTGACAAGAACATTGGATGTAGCACTGATTATATCAGCCAAACGTTTGAAGAAATATCCATGCCCAACATGGGATCAATTAAAGAATATTAGTCTACCCAGTGGAATATTATATAACCATTAAAATGGATATGATAGAGTCTTTCATGAGGGAAAAGATAATCATGTCATATTGTGAAGCCTAAAATGTACACAGATAACTAAATAGTATATGTCATACAATTCTACCTTCCCTCAATAAAATGTATTGAAACATTATAGAGTTAATTACTTTATTTTTTTTTTTAATTTGCCTGTGCCAGTGTTAGTTGCAGTATATAAGACCTGGTTTCCTAACCAGGGATTGAACTCAGGCCCCCTGTACTGGGAGCCTGGAGTCTTAGCCACTGGACCGCCAGGGAAGTCCTTAGTAGCTTTTTAATTTGCTTACCAATTTAGAAGCCTGTTAAAACATATACTTTGGAATCATTTAAACATCTTCTGGGCTTCCCAGGTGGCACTAGTGGTAAAGAGTTCATCTGCCAATGCAGGAGACACAAGGGCCATGGGTTTGATCCCTGAATTGGGACGATCCCCTGGAGAAGGAAAATGGCAACTCACTCCAGTATTCTTGCCTGGAAAATTCCATGGACAGAAGAGCCAGGTGGGTTGCAGTCCAGGGAGTCACAATATAATTTGGAATTATATGATTCCAGAGAAGGCAATGGCACCCCACTCCAGTACTCTTGCCTGGAAAATCCCATGGATGGAGGAGCCTGGAAGGCTGCAGTCCATGGGGTCGCTGAGAGTCAGACATGACTGAACGACTTCACTTTCGCTTTTCACTTTCATGCATTGGAGAAGGAAATGGCAACCCACTCCAGTGTTCTTGCCTGGAGAATCCCAGGGACGGGGGAGCCTGGTGGGCTGCCGTCCATGGGGTCACACAGAGTCGGACACGACTGAAGTGACTTAGCAGCAGTACACTGAGCACATGTGTACACACACACAAATGACATCTGATACGAAGGACTCTGAGTATACAGCTTGGTTGCAGAATTACCATTTAGCTTTAAATCTGTGTTAGCTGAGACATTAGTGGTCTGAGTTTTCAGAGCACACACAACTCACAGGTACCAAACCATTGCATGGGTCTAAAATATACAGGCAAAAGAAAAAAATTTTTTGAAAAGAAAAGAAAGAAAAAGAAAATATCCAGGTGACAGCAGACAGGAGGTCTCCGCGCTCTGGAAGGGATGGGCTGGTGTCAGTCTCCACCCAGAGCCTCACCTAGTGGGTCTGTCTCTCCCTCTAGTTATAACCCCTTCGATGGGCCCAATGAGAACCCAGAGGCTGAGCTGCCCCTCACAGCAGGGAAGTATCTCTACGTCTATGGAGACATGGATGAGGATGGCTTCTATGAAGGTCAGTGAGAGCCTGGTGGGCGGTGGGCACATGCAAGCCAGGTCAGGGCCGGGCCCCCATCACTTCTGGCCGCCCCAGTCTCCTCTCTGACCCTCCTGCCCTTCAGAATCACGAGGTGTCTGTTCTCCTTTTGGTTGACTGAGTAGGGTTTCCTATTTTTAACCCCAAGCAACCCTCTGACACGGAGTGCACACCATCTCATGTTCATGTCCACGGAGCTTCCCAGGAGCTACTGCAGACACGTGGGGCTGACAGACAAGTGTCTCCCCACACTGTCCCCATCTTACTGCACAGCACCGTCCCCACAGAAGGGCCAAGGCTCCTTTCAGGTGACCTCACCTGGTTAACAGCACTCCCATTGACCTTCAGGCTCTATTGTTAACTTTGGGCGGTCTGGCCTCACATCCTGTCTGACCATTTCCTTCATGGGCACTTGCCATGGTGTAAAATCAGGAATCTCCCAAAACTCATACTCTTGGTCACTTTTGTAGCTAGAGGATGAGCATGTAACATCCCCAGCAGCTTCCTAAGTCCAGATTTCTCGGTTCCCTAAACTTTTCTATTGCCCTAATAGAAGAGTCTTGGTTTCCTCTGAGCAGAAAAAAACTATTTCTTACTAAACAAGCCGATTTCTGTTTCATGACCTCATGAAGTTTTTTTGGAGTTTTCAGCCACACTCTCGGCTCTTGGTGTTGATGTCTTGGCCTGAGGTCTGGTAGCCTGAGGTCAGCAGCCCAGCCTTAGCTGGTTTTCTATCTGGGAAGATGCTAGAATCTGAGATCCTTGAAATTCTCGCTTTCTGTTTGCTACCAGGAGAACAGAGGCATGGCTGTGACTGGACCACCTGAGAAATTTCACCAGGACTAGTGGCAAAACAGTTTGAGCTCTTAACATAAGTTCATGTTGCCGTCACCCAGGGGCACATGGGGGAGAACCGTGTGCCCTGGATGGCCTGTGTGCCAGGGTGGCTGCCAGAAAACCCTCGCTGGAATTCTCTAGAACATTTGCACCAGCACTGTGCCCATGTAGACTTTCCGGAGGCTGGGTTAAAGGCAGGCGGCAAGGCTCAGTGCTCTGTCCATGTGACAGGGGAGAAGTATCTCCCCTCACTGTGCAGATGGAGGTTCACAGTTCCCAACGTGAGGGGTGGCTGTGAGGATAAATAAGGAAGAAGGTGTGGGGTCTGAAGTAGGGGCCTGGTACATAGGACTTGCTGTCACTCCCATCCCCCTCCTCCTTCTTCCCTTGTGTCGAATGAGGCTGTGTTTTCAGAGCATCCTCAAGGCAAAGATTGACATCTCAAGGCCCGCCAGCCCCGCCCCCCAGCTGAGGACAGGAGCAGATTCAGACCCTCATTGATTGTGGGAGAATCAGGACCAGTTCAGTGGTCAGCCTCCCTCTCCTGGGCACATTGCACATTCCCTGCGGGGGAGGGTCTACTGGGAGCAGAACCCGCTGTTCGTTTCATGTACTCCAAGCCTCCCAGACCCCGGGACCCCTAGTCAAGCCTTTTCTGTGACAAATCAGGGAAACGAACAGCCCTCGCCTGCTGGTATTGCAAGATTATCCAAACTGTGTCATCTTTGAAGATCTTCAAAACACTTCACGGTTTTCCAGAGCTCTGCTCTCAGCGGGCTCTCATGCCCCATGAATAAAGAGAACACACAGAAATGAGACCATTTCCTGAAACAAAAAGCGATCCCCGCTGGGATCGCCTGTGGCCACAAGAACTAGTTTGGTGGCATTTTTTGGCCACTCAGCCTACGGGTGGCTCTGGCACCCGATAGATCGTCTCTGTTTCCCACCAAATGGACACGTTTGGGGAATTTTGCTGAGATGGACATACTGCTTTGCAAGGAGGGGGAAGGTCACCTTTTAATTGCCATTTGTGTCATCATACAATCAAAAATCAGAGTAAGATGTGTAACAGCCTCCGAACCCACATATTTTACATGCTGTTCATTCTTCTGATAAACACTTACTGAACACCTACTGTGTGCCAGGTGTGGCTCTAGGGCCAGCGGGGAACAAAGGTCCCTGTCCTCCCGCAATTCGTCCCACCCTCTCCTTCCCCCACTGTGCCTGCAAGTCTGTTCTCTACGTCTGCATCTCTAGTCCTGCCCTGCAGATAGCTCCATCAGTGCCATTTCCCTCGATTCCACACACATCCCCTGGGGTATTGTTTGTTTTTCTCTTTCTGACTTATTTCATCTGAATGACAGACTCTGGCTCTATCCACATCACTACAAATGACCCAACTTTGTTCCTTTTTATGGCCGAGTGAGATTCCATTTTACATTTGTACCACGTATTCTTTACTCATTCATTAGAAGTCGCTGTATAGCACAGGGACCTCAGTTCGATGCTCTGTGATGACCTAGAAGGGTGGGGTGGGGGGCGAATGGGAGGGAGGGTCAAGAGGGAGGGGATATATGTATACATATTGTTGATTCATGTTATTGTACAGCAGAAACTAATACAACATTGTAAAGCAATTATACTTCAATTAAAAAAAGAACAGGTCTCTGCCCTCCCAGACCTTCCTCCTGATTGGGAGAGGCGTACACAGGGGATGATCGTGGTGTGGTAGGCACTATGGGGGAAAGACACCATGACTGATGGGGGTGGCAGATGGCAGGTAGTGGGGTACAGACACAGGGTAGGGGGTTCTTGAGGAGGTGATGTTGAAGAGGTTCCTGGAAAGAACTGAGGAATCCACCATAACCCCATTGCTTTCCATATGGTCCCCTCGGGGGGAGGTGCAGACTCCACAGCAGGACCTTGGGGGCCCCCACGGGATGGTCGGGTGTTAACCCTGTCCCTGGCCCCACAGGGGAGCTTCTGGATGGGCAGCGGGGCCTGGTGCCCTCCAACTTCGTGGATTTCATCCAGGACAATGAGTCTCGACTGGCCAGCACGCTGGGTAACGACCAGGATCAGAACTTCATCAACCACGCAGGCATCAGCTCAGAGGGGGAGAACATTCTGGACCTCCACTCTCCGACGCTCACGGACTCCAGCCTCGCCGACCACGGGGCGGGGACACTGGACGTGAACATCGACGACATCGGAGAAGACATCGTGCCTTACCCTCGGAAAATCACCCTCATCAAACAACTCGCCAAAAGTGTCATTGTGGGCTGGGAGCCCCCGGCAGTGCCCCCGGGCTGGGGGACCGTGAACAGCTACAATGTGCTGGTGGACGCGGAGACACGCCTGAGCCTGGCGCTGGGCGGCAGGACCAAGGCCCTGGTGGAGAAGCTGAATATGGCAGCCTGCACCTACCGCATCTCCGTGCAGTGCGTCACCAGCCGGGGCAGCTCGGACGAGCTGCGGTGCACGCTGCTGGTGGGCAAGGATGTGGTGGTGGCTCCCTCCCACCTGCGCGTGGACAACATCACCCAGATCTCTGCCCAGCTGTCCTGGCTGCCCACCAACAGCAACTACAGCCACGTCATCTTCCTCAACGAGCAGGAGTTGGATGTCGTCAGGGCCGCCAGGTACAAGTACCAGTTCTGCAACCTCAGGCCCAACATGGCTTACAAGGTGAAGGTCCTGGCCAAGCCCCATCAGATGCCCTGGCAGCTACCCCTGGAGCAGAGGGAGAGGAAGGAGGCCTTCGTGGAGTTCTCCACGCTGCCTGCAGGTGAGCCCTCTTTCTGGGATGGGTCCCCTCAAGGGAGGGGACACCAGGATGTCACCCTGTGCAAGTGGAGGGGCGGGATGGGGGAGCAGGAGGGGAGCTTCAGACAGCCAGTACTGTCCTGGAGCATCCTTGGATCAGCTGGGAAGCATGAAATACACGCATGAGCCATGTATGTGTGTGTGAGACAGAGAGAGACGGAGGGCAAGGGAAAGAGAACTCTGATTTTGTTTATGGGCTGTGTTGTTGGACATATTTAATGCTTGCATCTGTAAGAGACTCATCCTACAGACAGGAAGCAAAGGGAGCATCCTAGGGGGTAGGAAGGTCTGTCTTCCTAGGGCCACCAACTCCTGAATACGTGCTCACTGAAAGGAACAGAGAAAGGGGGTGCCTGTAGCACTCTCACAATTGTTCTCTCTCTCTCATTTTTTCTTTTCATCTTCGTTTTTTAAAAAAATATTTATTTATGTATGTATTTATTTATGGGCTTCCCAGGTGGTGCTAGTGGTAAAGAATCTGCCTACCAATGCAGGAGATGTAAGAAATGGGGATTCAATCCCTAGGTCAGGAAGACCCCCTGGAGAAGGAAATGGCAACCTGCTCCAGTATTCTAGCCTGGAAATATCCCATGGACAGAGGAGCCTGGCAGGCTACAGTCCATGGGGTCACAAAGAGTCAGACACGACTGATCATGGACATGGACACACACACACACACACAAACACACACGTGCACACGCATGCACAGATGCACACACGTGCGTGCGCACACATGTGCACGCACGCACACACATGCACACACGCGTGCACACGCACACACGCACACATTATTTATTTGGCTATGCCATGTCGTAGTTGCAGCATGTGGGATCTAGTTCCTGGGATAGGCTTGGAAACTGGCCCCCTGCACTGGGAATCACTGGATCACCAGGGAAGGCCCTCATTTTTTCTTTTGATATATATATGACTGTAGAAGACATGAAGTTCCATTGTGGATACAATTTGGGGTTCCGGACACCTCTGTCTGCTAGGGAAACCCCACCTTCCTCCCTGACTTCCCAGCTGTAACAGGAGGAGGGGTGCTCCCCTTTCCAGTCCCCCACGTACTCCCTCCAGGGAAACCATAAAGAGATAGGATGAAATGGATGAGCCTGTGGGGTCTTCCCATAGTGTGATTTATTCGGATCCTACAGCTGTTAAGGGTCACCTCCATAAAGTTCCATCACGCTCATCTTGGCTGGGGTGCACATATTCAGTTGGCCAGAAAGTTCACTTGGGGTTTTCCATAAAATCTTAATGAACATTCTGGCACACCCAAAAACAGGCAGCCCTTCTGAGCTGGGCCCAGGGTGGGACCCTGAACTCTTGAGAAGAGCAGCCTTCCTGGAGCAAAGAAGGTCATGTCTGCAAAAACATTTGAGGGCTATTTTGATTTCTCAACGGCCTTTTTTAGTCCTGTGATGTTCACAGAATTCCCTCGAAACATCTGTCTGGATACTTTCCTTGGATTTGTCTTCTGTGATTAATTAATCCAGCTCTGCCTAACTTCAGTTGTCAGGTCAGTTTTACAAACAATTCAGTGGTTCTCCAGGATCATTTCTACCAGCTGCAGAAAGCCTAACATCTAATGCAAGGTGGGCCCTCCATTTTGCAATGGATCTGCTTTTTAGTGCATGTTGCTCTCTGCTCTTTTTGAAACCCATCATCAACTAGAGTCTGACCTGTGCATATATGCTCAGTCATTCAGTTGCATCCAGCTCTTCTGTAACACCATGGACTGTAGCCCACCACGCTTCTCTGTCCATGGAATTTTCCAGGTAAGAATACTAGAGTGGGTTTTCATGCCCTCCTCCAGAGGATCTTCCCAACCCAGGGATCAAACCAGCATCTCTTGTGTCTCCTGCACTGGCAGCCTAGAGTAGTATAACCTACAAAGAAGCAGGGTCAGGGGCAGTTGGGACAGACACTGTTTCAAGGAGAAAGTGGGTCTGAGCAGGAACTGATTTATGAAGGGTCCATTCATTCATCTTATAAGGTGATGTTGGATTGCCTGCCTATGAGGATGTTAACTGCAGATACAGTAAGTCCCCTACGTTTGAGCCTTCAAGTTGTGCACGTTCAAAGATGTGAACGTGCGTTCAAATGTCCAGTCATGTAAGTTAGTCCTGTGTCTGGCACACATTGTCACATGCGTGCACCCTCTACAAGTGGGCGTACTTTTGTATACTTTACAAGTACTGCATAGAGGACAGTAGTACAGTGTCTGTATTTCCAGTCCAGGATGTCTGGAACCAAGCTTAACAGCAGCGGTGACATAGCTGGTACTGCTAAGAAGCGCTAAGTGATAACAATGGAAACAAAAGTGAGAAAGATTGAAAGTGTGAATTGAGGTGAAAAGATAGCTTGTCCTCCATCTCCTATTGCTGACAATCCTTCAGCTCTACTATCTCCCACCTCCTCTCCCTCCTTCAGTCAGTAACTCTTCCTGTCTGTCTACTGATGCCAGCTGCTATACAGTACTACTATACTATTCAAGGTACTGTACTATAAGATTAAAATGCTTTCTTTATTTTCTGTGTTTGTTATTTTTATGTATTATTTGTATGAAATGTATTATAAACTTAGAACAGCACAGTACTGCATAACTGACTATGTTAGTTGGGTACCTAGGCTAACTTTGTTGGACTTATGAACAAATTGGACTTGTGAACACGCTCTCAGAACAGAACTCGTTTGTATGTAGGGGACTTACTGTGCAGACTGGAGCTATTCATTGATTCCTGCCATGAAGTCTTATTGTCAGTGCTGGGGGTGAAGAAGTGAGAAACACCAAATCTGGGGACCCTAGGGGCTCCAAGGAGAGGTGAGAAGAACATCCATTAGGACAGCCAGGAAAGGCTTCGTGGAGAAGCTCCCTGAGATGGAGAGATATGAGGACCAAGAGGAAATACTGAGCCCAGGGCAGGATCCTATAGGTCCACACCCAATTCCTGGGTGTCCTAGTTAGCTTGGGCTGATATAACAAAGGTCCATAAACTGAGTGGCTTATCACCAACAGACACTTATTTCTCACAGTCCTAGAGGATGGAAGTCCACGACCAAGGCCTGGGCAGACTCAGTGTCTGGTGAACCCACTTACTGGTTCATAGACGGTGTCTCCTCCGCATCCCCTCCTGGTAGATGGCACCTTGTTAATAAGGGCACGAATCCTGTTCATGGGACCTCCAGCCTCGAGACCTGATCACCTCCCACAGCTGCCTTCTGTGAATGCTGTATGCATTTGGGGGGACACAAATGTCCAGTCAGTCCATAGCAGACTGGCTCCTCTGCCTGCCCAGAAGGAAAGGAGTTTCAGTCGTGAAAATGACACAGGTGACAGGCAGGAGGTGTGTGGTTGGACCAAACGCCCCCACGTGACAGACAGCCACCTCTGGGCCAGTGGAGGGATGGGGTGGAGCTGGCAGGTCACAGATACTCAAGCCTTCCCCACTCACACAACCCTGGCTCTCCACTGTCGTTGCTGTGCTAGTAGAAGCAGGCGTCCAGCAACCCCCAGACCAGTTTCAGTTCTTGACTACACCCTTAAGAATAATGAGCCGTCGTCACATTTGAGTGGACCATCCAGGTAAGATCTAACTTCTGAACCCAGTTGCTCAGCAGTTCGGAAGCCTTGCATCACAGCGCATTGAGGGTGGAGTCGCATTATGAACTGCAAGGACAGCCAGGCTTCCACCACATGACAGCTGAGCAGCTTCCCTCGAAGCTTAATTTCCTCATTTGCAAACGAGGATGCACTAACAGTCCTGATTCACACAGGACTGTTGTGTGAATCAAGTTATGTCAGGTGTCCAAAGTGAGTATCAGAATGAGCAGCAAGTAGAAAAGCTTCAGCAAAGAGCCCTTCCTCCCTTATGCAGAAATCCACAGGGCCGCAGCAGGGTCTCGGAAGAGGAGGCTCACAGCCTTCTTCCTAGAAGTTGCACATTTCTTTCCAAATATAATGCTATAGTTATAGGACCTTTGGGGCTTCTCAGGTGGCTCAATGGTAAAGAATCCTCCTGCCAATGCAGGAGACAAAGGAGACTCAAGTTCAATCCCTGGGTGGGAAAGATCCCCTGGAAAAGAAAATGGCAACACACTGCAGTATTCTTACCTGGGAAATCCATGGACAAGGAGCCTGGTGGGCTGCAGTCCACGGGGTCACAAAGAGTCAGACACAACTTAGCAACTCAACAATGATGACACAGGACTTCTGCACCAGACCTAGAGGCAAGGGAGCTGCCTGAGGGTTGTAGGGCAGACGGGCAGCCCTGCTGTCACCAGGAGCCACTGGGAAGGACAAGTGATGTGACACCTGTCTCCTTGTTGCTTGAAGTAGCTGCTCAGGACTTTCAAAGTGAGCGTCTCAGCTGATCGGCTGGGCAGTGTGTGTGTGGAGTTGGCATCCTGGTGGCTTCATCAGACCGCCTCTCTCCAGCTTCTGGTTCCATCGTCTCTCTGGAGGTGGCGAGATGGGTGCTGTGTGGTCCAGTTTACTGCCCTCAAGTCCGATTGAGAGAGAGAAGGAGGGATGGGGGGAACCGGAGGGAGGAGGGGACAGAGAGAGAGGCAGTGGGGGTCTCTTGCCTCTGCAAACGCTGGGACCTTGTGGCCGACTGGCCAGGCCAGAGTCGCAGTGGGTTCCAGGAGGGCCCTGCGTGCATCTAGGAGCTGCTACTTCCTGGCCCTCCTGCTCCGATGTCACACTTCAGATTCTCCCTTGTCCCCTGGAGGCTGTAATGAAAGATCTCGTTCCCAGGTGCCATTGGCTAGTCAGGCATCGTAGCAGCTTGCCTGCCAGGGGGTCATGTCGTGAAAGCTTCTCTGCCTCTGTCCTCCCAGGTCCTCCAGCACCCCCGCAAGATGTTGCCGTCCAAGCTGGGGCCACCCCAGCCACCGTCCAGGTCTCCTGGAGGCCGCCTGCTCTGACGGCCACTGGGCTATCCAATGGAGCCAATGTCACCGGCTACGGCGTGTACGCAAAAGGGCAGAGGGTGAGTTTTTATCGGGGCGGTGCTCACATCCAGGCCTCCCGGCCACCACTCACTACTCAGCGAGGGGTGACCCTCCCTCTCTCCTCAATCCCCAAGACCCACAAGCAGTTACTAAGCATCCCCTACACTGTCATGCCAGGCCCAGTTGCAGAACACAGAGAACCTCCATCCTTTTTTGCTCCATCCTCTTCCCAGAATATTCTCTGCCCCCCTCCCACACTGATTACCTGCCCCACTCTGCTGGTAGACCCCTTTCTTGTTCTCCCCTGGGTACCAAAAATTCACCTCTCTTGAGTCCCACAACATCAGGGCCCCCTCAATAGATGATGGGCTTGCAGATTCCACCAGACCTATTCTTGGCGAGATGTAGTCTTGTCCAAACGCCTTGGAAACTCTGCAGGATCCTTAATGCACACCATCGGGCAGCCCATAATCTCAGCCCCCATCCCTGTCCTGGCACATGAAATAGACAGGGCTGCTTTAGGGGGGCAGGGCCTGAGCAAGCTTCTGTCAGTTCCCCACCCTCCCCACCCTGTTTCCCTATACGGCTGGGAGGTGGTATATCAGATGCACCCGAGTCTCTGAGCTCATTTTGTGGAGTGGCTGCTTTAGGCTGAAGGCCCCCTCTCTGATCCCTGCTCCCCTCCCCAAAGGGGCCACAGATATGCCTCCACCACAGCCGGAAGCCCGTCTTTCGTGGCCTCCCCATGGCATCTTCCTTGAGCCAAGCTTTGCTGGTAATGAGCCTAGTGTTCTGATTCCTCTGTAGCCCCCGCATCTGTTTCTAGGTTGGTTCTAGACGTGGGAGAAAAGCATGTGCTCAGCTGTCCCTCCAAACCGCCAACATCTGGGTGGGAACGGGGGCTCCATACGGATCTAATTTGCAGACTGTGCAGCGCGGTCTGAGTTGGATGTTCATGGGAGGCCCGGGAGGCATCTGGGGGGCCTGGAGCGCTGGCAGTCCCCAAGCCGAGCCGGCTTTCTCTGTGCGCAGGTCGCTGAGATCATCTCGCCCACAGCAGACGGCACGGCCGTGGAGCTGGTGCGCCTGCGCAGCCTGGAAGCCAAGGGCGTGACCGTGCGGACCCTCTCTGCCCAGGGCGAGTCCGTGGACTCTGCCGTCGCTGCCATCCCCCCCGACCTCCTGGTGCCTCCAACCCCCCACCCGAGAACTGCTCCCACACCGAAGCCATTAGCAAGTGCCGGAGCCCCCGAAACCAAAGATGAGCACCTGGGTCCCCACGCCGCGGTGGACGAGGCCTGGGAACATGGCCGGGCACCCACCCCAGCCCATGGGCACCTGCTGGAGCCGCCCGGCCTGCAGGGCTCGGGCCCCGGGCGACGGTCACCCTCTCCCAGCCGCATCCTCCCGCAGCCGCAGGGCGTCCCGGTCTCCACCTCCGTCGCCAAGGCCATGGCCCGGGAAGCCGCGCAGAGGGTGGCCGAGAGCAGCAGGGTAAGGCCAGGTGTTTTCCTCACTGGTTCAGCTGCCCGCAGAATGTGGTTCATCCCCGCAGCCCACCTGGGATGGAATCTCCCATCTGCACCCCGAGTGTGTGCGGAGAAGTGCCTCAAACACCCAGCCCCCAAGAATGGCTGCCTTGACTTGGGAAGAAGGATGCCCTGTTTATCTGACTGCATCTTAGGTCTTATCCTGATGGAATCAGGATCCATTTCATAGATATGGACCTAGAAAACCAGAGGAAATGGTTATCTACCAACCTGGCTTAGCAAAGAGGCTAACAACCCACTATCCGGGTGGTCTCTGCCCGGGGATTTGAGAGGTGCCTCCTGGGAGTCGGCCTGGGGACTCATCTTCCTAAACAAGGGTCACCTTCTGGCTCACTCACTTCAGACTTCTAGCTGTGTGTGTGTGTACATACACAGACATACATACAGGTATATGTATACATACATACACACACAGAGACACTTATATACACATATGTATACATACATACGTGTTTCCCTGGTGGCTCAGATAGTGAAGAATCTGCCTGCAATGTGGGAGACTCAGATTCAATCCCTGGGTTGGGAAGTTCCCCTGGAGAAGGGAGTAGCAACCCATTCCAGTAATCTTGCCTGGAGAATTCCGTGGACAGAGGCTACAGTCCATGGGGTAGCAAAGAGTCAGACACGACTGAGTGACTAATACAGGTATACATACATACCTACATGTAGAAGTGCAGGCACATAGATATATTTGCCTGCCTGTCACTCAAAATTGCCTGGGTCCTGGGGAGGGGGAGTATTTGGATGACAGTGGGACCACATCCCAGGTGAAATGTGCGATGAGATGGAAAGTTGTAGGAAACACCCGTGAAAGGATGCAGGCAGCAGAGGTGCAGCTGAACTAGGCCATGCCCTCCTCCTGCCTCTCTCTCCCTTGGGTGAATCCGTCTCCCAGGGTGCCCAGTTCATCTGCTCCAAGCCGGAGGTCAGGGCCCAAGGTCAGGTGGTCTCTGCCCTGATGCCTCCCCTCTCCTCTCCCAAGTTAGAGAAAAGGAGCATCTTCCTGGAGAGGAGCAGTGGACAGTATGCAAACTCAGACGAGGAGGACGGCTATGAGTCCCCGGACGTCAAGAGGAGGGGCGCATCCGTGGATGAGTTCCTGAAAGGCTCGGAGCTGGGCAAACCGGTGAGTGCTGCCCACCCCCCTCCCACCATGGTGGCTCCCGGTGGGAGGGGTTCAGGTCCCTGCACGCCCTGGGTCTGTGAGAAAGATAAAGGAATACAGACCTTTATCTTGTGGGTGACAACAATCACAGTCAGTCTGGAGAGTTTAGACTGAATGGTGCCTGTGCATTTGTGACCTCACTGGGGGACAATTTCAAAAGTCTGTATGTGAGCCTTTTGCCCTCCCAACTGCCCTGAGGATCCATCCGTGGGCTGATTTTGTGCCTCAGCTGAGTCTCCAGGTGACTACCTGGTCTCAATGTAGTTAAAACCTAACATTTGTTTCTTTACTTTTGTTCATCAGGCAGATGTGTGATGTGCATTGGCTAAGTGCTAAGCATCATGGGAGATTCAGAAACTGAAAGGTCCATATCCCATCCTTGGAGGGATGAAATGTCAGGGCTTCTCCTCCCAGACAAGGCTCACAAGTGACAAATCCATCCAAGATGGGTTCTGTCTCCAATTTCTGATCATGCCTATTCTAATGAAAATGTCCTTGAATGGTGTCAAGCCCCAGTCCTGGGCAACAGGGAAGGGTGGGGCCTGGAGAGTCCTCAGATCTTGAGACAGCAGAGTGAAGTCCTCTCAGTCGTCAGATCCTCAGTCCCCTCAACACACAGCTCTACAGCAAGGCAGTGTCACTACTTCCGTGAGAAGAGGGCCTTGGAATCTCATAGATTTGGGGTCACTTCCTGGCTCTGCCACTGCTAGCAGGCAAGTGACTCAGCTTCTCCAATCATCAGGTTCTTTATCTAAAAGATTAAAATAATTCTGCTTGTATTCATGGAAACACAAGAAACAGAATGCCCAACTAATAATGACTAAGACAACAAAGACATTTCATTCTCCCATCTCACAGGAAGCCTCAAGTAGGAAGCTGCAAAGTTGATTCAATTGTTCAATGGTGTTCCAGCTCTGTGTTCTTTTTTTTTTTTTAATTGAAGGATAATTGCTTTACAGAATTTTGTTGTTTTCTATCAAACCTCAACATGCTCTGGGTTCTTAATCTTCCATTCTTTTGACCTTTCTCTCATGGTTATGAAGTGAATGCCATAGCTCCAATCGTCACACTCATGTGCCAGCATCCCAAGAAGGATGGAAAGAAGGAAGGAGGGAGGGGGTTTTCTCCTCAGGCTCATCTCTCTTAACTGGTAGAAAAACATTTTCCAGAAGCTCCATCAGACTTCTCATCTCACTGGGTAGACCAGGGTCATGTGCCCACCACCAAGAGATTCCTACGAATGTCTTATCCATGATAAATTTGGCAAGCAATAGACACTTACTTCCATCCCATGAGTTTATTACTAACTCATCATTGGGTTTGAATCAAATGAGACTGCGTTCTCTAGGGGAGTTCCTTCCCATTTGCTTTGGGAAGCCCTCATTCTAACCAACCTGATGTTTGTTTATTCATCTAAAACCAGTTCACTTTTATGTCTTCTCCAAGGCACTTGATTGAAAGAAATAGGGCTGGAGCAGGTCAAATGATGCTGCACACACTTCTCAGACTTGAGAACATCCAGGCCACCAATCTGAGGGCTCAGCTGGGGTGGGACCCCCGGCGGGAACCCCCCTCACTGGGCACTCACACTGCTTCCCCATATCTTTATATAGAGGAGCAATTGAAACCATTTTTTAAAGTTTTATTTGTTTCATAAATGAGCAGTTCCCCCCTCCCCCCATTTTTTGGCTGTGCCACATGGCATGTGGGAATCTTAGTTCCCCAATCAGGGTTCAAACCCATGTCCCCTGCAATGGAAGTGCAGCATCTTAGCCACTGAACTGATAGGGAAGCCCCTAAGCTGGATGTTTTTAATAAACATGTCACAAGATGCTATTAAATACACTTGTCTTGTCGCCCACCAGGAGAATAAAGAAATCAATCTTCATCAACACTGTCCAGCAGAAACAGAATAGCTCTGTGTGTGTTTCAAAGTCAAAAGTCAAAGTGTTAGTTGTTGAGTGGGATCTGACTCTTTGAGACCCCACGGATTGTAGCCCATCAGGCTCCTCTGTCTGTGGCATTCTCCAGGCAGGAATACTGGAGTGGGTTGCCATTCCCTCCTCCAGGGGATCTTCCCAGCCCAGGAATTGAATCCCAGTCTCCCGCACTGCAGGCAGATTCTTTACTGCCTGAGCCACTGGGGAAGCCCCCTGTGCATGTTTGGGGCTCATAAGTTGGAGCTCATAAGGTGTGCTATATGAGCTGCTGGAAACATTCCAAGCTGCTGAGGGAGGCACTTGCTTTGTGGATGGGAAGGGGCTGCTGAGTTGGACCTGCCCCTCATCCCAAACCCCATCAGGGCGGCTGCTGGTTCAGTTTACGCATTAGCTAGCAAGCTTACTTTTCCTTGCTCTTCTGTTGACCCTTTCCTCTGTACCCAGGCTTTTCACCAAGCAGCCCCAATGGCAGGTCTTCTCCAGTGTGGGTGGCCAGACTGGCCACAGAGTGGGCACGCCACACAGGGGGTCCCACCCCACCCAGACCAGGCTGTTCACCAGCAACCCAGTGTGCACATGTGTGAATTTCAGACTCCATGTTTTTCTTACAACTCTTAGAGACACTTGTTAGTGCATATGCCCGTTTGCCCACCACCCGCCACTGTCTGCTGCACGACCCTAGATGCAACATACGTACCCGTCCCTGAGCCCTGCATGTACAGCCTCTCACTTGAGCCTTTGTCCAGCCACTAAGTTGAAGAGGCTGCCAGTCCCCAAAAAAGTGACGTCTTCCCATGTGTATTCTGTCCTGCCCAGAGCCCAGGAGGGTCTCTGCCTGCCCCTATCTGGACTTGGAGTGGGAATGCCCGGTCTGGTCCTCTCTCTGCCATCCCGGCTCCCCATGAGCTCGGGGACTGTGATTCCCTCCCCTCCGGAGTGAGCAGTTCTTACCCAGACATGTCCCTGAGCTCGAGAGTGGGCAGAGCAGGGGAAGGTGTGGGACTCCATGTGTTGGAGTCGCCCCTCCATTCACATCCCCTTCTCCTGCCCCAGCCGCACTGTTGCCATGGAGACGATTACCACACGGAGAGCAGCCGGGGGTCTGACCTCTCGGACATCATGGAGGAGGACGAGGAGGAGCTGTACTCTGAAATGCAGCTGGAGGACGGGGGCAGGAGGCGGCCTAGCGGCACATCCCACAATGCCCTCAAGGTCAGTGCGGGGGCGCTGCCCCCCCCACCGCCGTCCCCACCGTTCCCCATCCCTGTTCCTTTGGGGGGCTGTGCAGCTGGCTCCAGAGGGGCCTTGCCCGGCAGGCACAGTCCCCAGATTTGGATGGGCTTCTCTTGCTATTGAATCTGCGCTCGGGCCAAAAGTCTGGGTGAAGGAGTCTGGAAGAACCCACTGGGAATCCCTGGGTCACCCAGCTCTGTACTAAGAACCCAATCAGAAAGAATAGAACGGAGAAGTTTCCACCCCCAGTCCCAAACGCCTGGCTGCGTGTCTATCTGCAGAGCAGCAGGCCCTAGGAGGGCAGGAGCCTGTCTCTGAGTCAGACTGGAGATGGGCAGCTGGGGAGTCGGGAAGAGATTCTTTAGTGGAATTGACCGAGGTGGACCCTGCTGGACGGCTGGAGGGCCAGGGAGAGGGGACCTTAGAGGAGGTCGGAGGAGGGTCAGTCGACCTCCTGGGGTCCACACACAAGCCCCTTCTCAGACACCTCCCACCAGGGATCCCAGGATCCTCTGCCTCTGCCTCTGAGGTAGCCTTCAGCGAGGGGTTTGATGGGGGTCACCTTGATGGAGATCGAGCTGGAGGCCCCCAAAGACCCCACCCCTGGGGTGCACCACTGTCCTTGTCTGGGGAGCTGTGTGCCACTGCTGCCGCCGCCCACTCCAGCTGGGTTTCTGATCACTCGGCACAAGCTGGTCACTCTGAGCACCAGACCCTCCGCCAAGCTGGGGGATGAGAATAGACGTGGCCCCCGAGCTCCAGCAGCTGCAGGCCTAGCCGGGGAGACAGGTTGGGCCTTTGTGGGGGTTTTCAAATGAAAAGGGCCTTGGAGAGAAAAGTCCCATTGGGGGATACAGTGCCTGAGCCCAGCCTTTCTCTGGGAACACGGAGCCACGCAGTTTGAATGGTGGACAGAAAGCAACATCCAAATCTGGCTGCCAACTCAGTGCCCACTTGCATAGAGCAGACTGACTTATGTTCTCCCAACAAAGGCGCCCGGCAGGGCCTTGGAGACACTGTCACCAAAGAACATGCCAGATCCCTATGCAAACTCCGCATGGTTGCAGCCCCTGCTACCCCCACTGGCTGACCCCCTCGCTCCTCCCCTGAGCCACTGTCCAGCAGGATTCACAGTGACCTTTCATGGTGGAGGAAGGCCCGAAGCTGCCCGTGGTCCAGCTTGACCACCCCTGCCTTCCCACACTTCTCTACCGCTGGGCGCTGTGACAAGGCAGGTGTCTGCCCCTGCCCCCCACCACCCTTGGCAGCCTCCCCACTTCTTATGGAGGAAGCTTCTGGGATGCTCCTTCCTGCCAATTGTTAGCAAACAAACCAAAGGTCACCTTGTTTTTCCCAGGGAAAAGGGCTAGTTTGTAAAATCACCTACGTCCTTCCCCCACCAGCCCGGCCCCCCTTAGAGCAGCCGCAGGGACAATCGGACCTTCAGGCAGCGGGGCTGAGGCTTACTTCACTTCGTCCGCAGGGTTCTGACAATTTTTTTAAAAGTCAGGAGACTTTACAGGCCGATCTGGGCCGCCCGGGCTCACCTCCCCTTGCGGGAGTCCCACGGAACCCCGTGCATCCCCGCCAGGCTCCCAGGGCTGGATCCCTGCTTCCTCATTGCCCTTCACCCCAATGTTCCTAAACCTCAGGGTCTTAATAGCAAACGAACGAAGCGTGCACCATGCTCCTCGTTTGGTGATCTTGTGGGCTCTAAGCCTGCTAAAGACGCTGCGCTGGGTAAACCCACCATGTCCCCTTGTGCCTGGGACACACCGAAAGGCGGTTGGGGCGGGGCGGGGGGCGGGGGGTGTGTTGAGGTGAGGGCAGGGCAGCAAATCTTGATATTCCTCCGCAACTCAACTCTAATGCGCACGCACGTAGGCCTATGGGAGGAAAGCTGAGCGCAAGGCTTCCTGGAGTCAGTGAGGTGTCCCAGGAGGTATGCCCAGTGGGCTGGCCCAGCTGGAGCAGAGGATGGGTGTGCCGGCCATTCCTGGAGAGAGAATCACATGTCAGGCCAGGGAGCGTGGAGTGTCCACCCTCGGCCTCCGTCTGGTTGGGCCAGCCCTGAGCCCCTGCTGCCCATACTGCTGGGGACTCGGCTCCTCTCTCCCAGCCTTGAGGTCTGGGGTCTGGAAGAGAGACTGACAGGCCCCTAAGCCTTTGCAGATACAGGCCAAGCAAATGACTTTGGGTCGCTGAGTGCCAAGGTCCCCCGGCTTCACACCCTTCCACTTGAGCCGGGAGAGAGCCATAGGTAAGAGAGCACGGACGGGTTTCACAGGATGCTGAGTGCTTTCAGGGACAAGCAGAGTTGAGCGGCGTGGCCGGGTGGGGCCTCCTGTGTTGCGAATGGCCTCCACTCACCGGCATCCCGGGGCAGCTACCTTGGGAGTTTCTCAGGGTGCAGCCAGCGGCCAGTGAACTCGGACGTCCCCGGCCTCTGGGCACAGCCATGTCACAGACCCTAGCGCCTCGGTCAGTGTGAAGCCTCCTGCCTCCATCCTCCCCACACCCGCGGCCCAGCGGCCTCTCTTTCCTTGGTTTGGCTGCATGGCTAGTCCTGACGGCGTCGGGACGCTCTGCGTGCGCTCGGCCCGCCGGCTCCGGCCCCATCCATCTAACCCATTCTGTTTTCATTCCAGAGCCCCGGCCAGAGCATGCCATCTGCCCCCACCCCCACCCCCTGCCCCACCACGAGTACAAGCATGCTCTCTGTCCCTCATGGCCTCGGAGACTAATTCTCTCTGTATTTTCTTTCCTTCCCTCTGCCCTCCTTCATATGCGATCATACACTGACTCCCGGCACCTGTGCTAACACACCAACCCCCGCCCCCTCCTTAAGGAGTGCTCTAAGAATAGGACCACTGAACGTGCTTTCTCGGAGTTGCCCGAGTATCCCCAACAGACCCACCACAGTAAGAGACTTTTCAGTATCCCCGAAGTAGCGGAGGAGGATGGAGAGCCTTGTGAGTTCCTGCACAAGCAGGGCTTAGGGGCCTCCTCCAGGGTCAGGACCGGGCTGGCCAGAGAGCCCAGGCCCGCCAGGCCCTGCCGGGGGCACGAGGCCCTCCACGGCTCCTGGTACCCCACGAAACCCAGGGGCCCCCAGGCCGAGGACTTCATATTCGAAGACAGAGGCTGTCGGTTCAGCCGCGCGGCCACCAGGAGCCCGGACAGCGGCCTGGACTGCGGCAGCGAAGAGGAGGAGATGAGATTTAGTTTCCGAAGCCCAACTGCCCAGTGCAGCCCCGGCCCCGGGCACTGTCCTTGTAGGAGGAGCCTGAGGCCCCTGCTGGCCCGGCGCCGGACGCTGACACGGCAGAGCAGCATCGAAGAGGATTTTGGGGAGCCAGTGGAGCCCGGCGACGTCGTCAGGAGCGATGAGCCCCACCCGAGCCCAGAGAGGTCCACCCCCAGCAAGTACGGCTGGGATGAGCCCACGGGCCGCGAAGATTTCCGAGATGCCTGGAAGAAAAGCATAAAAATGCCCGACAGTAGGGCCATTGCCCGACAGGCCCAGCCTCCTCCCCGGGTTGCAGACGGCCCTTTGGTGTGTGAAGTAAACCTCCCGCTCACATCCGCTTGCCAAACCAATCCGTTTTCATTCTCTCACCTTCTTTCTTTGTTTTCGTGTCCGTCCCGGGCACTCTCTCTGCTGGCTCTCTCTCGTTTTTCCATGCATTTTTGATTTATGAAGCTTCCCAATCTTTTCACCATGCTGATGATTTCTTTACTTTGCTTTAGAATAATGATCCCTTCCCCACCTCCAAATCAGTGATGATTATGGCTGCTTTAATTAAAGGACAACTGAATCTAAATTTTAATTAAGGGTTAGCTGAACTCTGATTCTCCCAAAGTTTGGCAACACGTACTTTTCAAAATGAATCGTGGGGATGTATTTATGACTGACTGGTATTGCTTACTAGGGTTTTTCTCTGGTGGTGGTTTTGGTTTTGGGTTGTGGTTGGTTTTCCAGTTCATCCATAACTGGAAAAAAGAATGGAGAACAATTATTGAAGAGATCCACCTTTGCATTTGTTTCCAAAGGTTTTTTTTTTTTTTTTTTTCCCCACGTTTCTTTCCTGAGAGCAGTTTTCTGAATGAGATTTTCGATCATCAGCTCTAGACACATCCCCAGGCCTTGTCTTCCAGGCTTGTGAGTGCTTTTCAAGAGTAGGGATTCCTTCAAGGCTTCATTCATCTCTATATTGTGTCCTCTTTTCAGAACATTTGCTCCTGTCATGCTGAACTTTTCCATGAAAACACAGGTGAGACATCCCAGGGCGCCAGGCCTTGGGCTTGAGCCGGTGCAGTTTGTGACATGTCCACTAGAGGGCGCCGACCCACAGTTTACCGAGTCACCAGCAAACTGCAGCCCACTTCCTGTTCAGACTCATTTCTGAAGCTCCCAGCCCTGATTCATTCCGTGTCCCTGAAAACTTCCTGAGTTAAGTCACCAGTGAGCTGGAGGTTTTGCTTTGATTCTCGCATAGGATGCGAACCTTTAGTACGAATCAGAGGCAAAACTTATCCATAAAGGAAAATAGTTCGGGTTAGCCCTGAAACGTGAAGGTTTGGAAGTCTTTGGAATAGCGTCAAGACGGCGCCATGAGTTTCAGAGCTGGTAATGCACAGAAACTTCTGTCTTTGAGTTTTCGGTAACCTCGCACACAACTTTGCCCAAGCAGGACATTTGGGAAATGCAGTGTTTTTCCCACCTTTGGGGTCACTGGAGGAGGGCAGACTGTGCTGAGACTAGAAAAGAGGTACCAAAGGCGTGACGAGTCTTATCTAAGCCACTCTCACTATGGCTCAAAATACTTGGCTTCAGCGGCAGCACCAGCAACAAAAAGATGTCTCCCGAGGGGTTCTCTCTCTCGCCCCTGCCCGGAAAAGCAACTGTGCTGTAGAAGACGGGGTGCCTGGGGTGAGCACTCTTTTTCTCTTCCAGGTTATTCAGCTAACCTTTCAGTTAAAAGCTAAGTTTAGTTGCCTTTAGAGCTTCTGCTTCTAAGTTGAATTGATTTGGCTGACTTAATTCTTTTCTTCCCACGACTGGCAAGACTGATGACCGTGTCATTGTTTTGTCTTTAGATTTTAGGAAACCCGGTGACCGCAGGACGGGCTGATCGGGCGGATCACGTGGGCCGGAGGTTTTCCCACGGCAGTGCTGGTTCCCACAGGTCCCGGCCAATGATGGTCCATGCTGCGGGTTAGTGAGCCGGATGGAGTCCTCCATCTTTCTTTTAACCAGAGCACATGGTTCAATCTAAACATTTTTAAAAAAATTATTAGGAATAGCATTTTCAACTAAATACAGAAGACACTTGGTTATTTATGGCAAAAGAAGGCAGAAACAGAACCAAATAAATGGAACCTAAATTTAAGGATTCTCAAAATATACTGACCTTTGAGGTCAATCTTCTCCCTACAATTTTTTTTTTAACTGCAAAGACTGCCATCCTAAGCATGGAAGAGATGATAATGGGCCATCTCCCCACCTAGTTCATGCTCTCCTGAAATGCTCATGGTCAGAGCAGCAGAAACAGGGATGGGTGGCTGAACTCCAAATACCTAAAGGAGCCCCCAGCCAGTGGAGAGTTATCTGTATGCATGAAACACTTGGGCAACTGGGGTTGAAAGTTATGAAAAAACAGCAGGAGGCCTGAATGTGTGCCCTGAACTGTGTGTTGACCCTGTCTATCTGGCCACCTCCTCGTGCATGAGTCATCCTCAGGCATCCAATTCCATTCTCTTAATTACTTTTTGGAATTCAGCCAGCCGTGCTGAAAGCTGTCATTGTAGTCATTCTCATCAATCCACTAAGAGGGGGAGCGTGGCCGAAGGTCAGACGGGAACCTTTTTATTACTGGAATGAACCCCAGCATAACAGTTCCAAAAAGTATTATACGCAAGATAATGGAATCTGGTAATCAGCACAAATAAACTAGCTTTTTGTGAAAACACACACACACACGAAACAAAGCAAGAGACCCATTCATGGAACAGAAGTAGTTGAGAGAAAAACATTGATCTGGTGAGACAGGGCTCAAGGAAAGCAGCCCTTGGACAGTCCAGACACCTGGAAACACAGCCCCAGTCCGTTTAAATAGCTAAGGTTTAAAAGACAGTTGGGCTTTGTTCACATCAGCCAACAATAATTAAAAACTTTATGAACCAAATCAGATCCCCTGAAGTTTTCTCCTCCTTCTAGATGTTTCTTTCCCGTAGAACCCAAACAATAGGGTAAAACAGTTTCTTTTTCCATCTTTACAGTTTTTAGAATGTTTTTATTTTTATTAGTGAAAAATTCTATAGAATGTTAAAGGACCTTTAAAACAACAGACTGTTTTCAGTTAGGCTAAAAAGTAATAAAATAAGCTAAAAAATAAAATCAGCTGGAAAACACTGGTTTCACATATTACAGACCCACTAGCAGAATTCTGCATATACTGCATGGTGCTTAGTGACTCCGTCGTGTCCGACTCTTTGCGACCCCATGGACTGTAGCCCACCAGGCTCCTCTGTCTATGTGGATTTTCCAGGCAAGAACACCAGAGTGAGTTGCCGTGCCCTCCTCCAGGGGATCTTCCCAACCCAGGGACTGAACCCAGGTCTCCCACATTGCAAGCAGTCAGATTCTTCACTATCTGAGCCACTAGGGAAGCCTTTGTGTACACTAAGCCTACATTATTTTTGAGTGTTGTAAACCAGTGCCACATCACTCAGATCTTCATTTAATTTGTGTATAGTTGCCCCTGTAACAATTACTGAGGTTAAGTAGGATCTCCTGGCTTGTAAAATAAAAGACTTGTAAATAAGAGTCTTGAGGAAGGAGGTGAGGACCAGTTCAAGACCGTTCTTCCTGTTGAATTTGGTTCCTAAGTGCTCATTCGACTGTGACTTTAATGAGTGAATGCTCATTACGTGAACCGCCACTGTTTCTGTGGTTGAAGTTTAATGTCCTGGCACTGAGAAGGGGTGTCCTCTGGAGGAGGCCTTGTGGGTCTCCCACTCCAGTCTCCTAGGACAAAGAAGAAAAGTCTACAGGGCTCAAAATTATGGCGCTACAAATTGCCAACTGGGCAAGGAAGTAAAGGAAAACATAAGTGGGCCCAGTCTCCCCATCAGAGTCTTGGACAATCCTTCAGGTGGATTTGTCTTAAGGGAAAGAATGCAGAAGGCTGCACATGTCTTAATTTTAGTGAAAGACACTAGCTAAGTTAGTAGAGGGCTTCCCTGGCAGCTCACCTGGTAAAGAATCTGCCTGCAATTCAGGAGACCCTGGTTTGATTCCTGGGTTGGGAAAATCTCCTGGAGAAGGGATAGGCTACCCACTCCAGTATTCTTGGGCTTCTCTGGTGGCTCAGATGGTAAAGAATGTGCCTGTAATGCGGGAGACCTGGGTTTGATCCCTGGGTTTGGAAGATCCCCTGGAGAACGGAACAGCTACCCACTCCAGTTTTCTGGCCTAGATAATTCCATGGACTGTATAGTCCATGGGGTCTCAAAGAGTTGGACATGACTGATTGACCTTCACTTCACTTCAAGTTAGTAGCAAGAGAGTAATACTGTGGTAACACCTTCACAAAGAAAAAAAAAAAAAGCCTCAATAATAGAACCCAAAAAAGTGTTAAATAAATCCATGATAGAATTTCTTTCATTGTATCTTATCTCTTAGCATGGAGCAAGGCAAGAAAGCATAATTATAAAGCATAATTAGTATCAATCACTTTATATTTTCATATACATATATTCACAGACCAAAGAATCTATTATATTTTCAAAAGACAAAAGTGACTCAAAGAAGAGGAGAATCATGCCCCAAACTCTAGGAAGTGAATGGTCAGTGACATGTGAATAAGCGATTTTCCTCTAGTCTCTGTTTATTTAGTTATAGTTTTCCTGTGCCAATATCAGTAATTAATACTTTAGAAATCTGCCAACTCCAAAAATATCCTTTTCTTTTATGGAGAAACTCCCCTCCTACATATATTTTTTAATAAGCAATGCCTTCACAACTAAAATATATTATACTTTTAAATATACTCTGGATTTCCTTAATTAAGAAAACAATGCCCTTCCTGATTTAAAAAGATAAAAATTATATAGTCCCATATCTGGTAAATTCTAAGTCATATAATTAGCATAACGAAGGCCTCATAACCTTAATCAATGACCCCAAACAAGGATTTCATTGGATTTGGTTTCTTCCTGTGTAATTTTTGGTCTTTGCATTTATCTAGTTATTTACCTGACAGATGAAAAGGCTCAAGGGTGTACCCATCTGAAAAGAAATACCACATCCTAGAGCATTCTGCTCTTACTGGTCGACTGTGGAAATCTCCATTTTCCTCCCATTTTCCAGGTTATTTTGGCCACTGAGCTTACACAGCAAGGAAATGCAGCACATTTTCTCTATATCCAGATGGGAAAAGTTAAAATGACTTAACTAAATAAACAAAACTTGACTCTCTAGAAAGGAGACTCGTCTCCCTGGGTTTCCCTGTAAGGAGAAGAGGAGCAGCTGTAAATTATGCTTCATAGGCAACCCACTTTTTCTCTGTAGAAATTACAATGGAGAGAACAGTGGAGGCAGGTAGCCTCAGGTAGTGAGGGAAGAAGTTCACTTATAGAAGACAGTTCTTATTCTGGCAGCACAGGAGGATTTGGGAGCCAGCAGGGGCAAGTCAGGATCTTCAACTTTGCACGTGGTTTGCAGACCCTTCCTCCTTCCTGACAAAGACCCCCTCCTACCCCAGGCCAGGATATTCCACATCAGGGCAGAGGGAGGAGCATCCACGCCCAGGTCAGACCAGCAGCTGGCGGTAAGTTCTTCCTTGAGTCTAGCCTGCCCCCAAGAAAAGGAAGGGCCTCCCAGTCACCCACTCCAAACCCTGTGAAGCTGGGTTTGTGTGGACACATTCCATGGAGGCCACTGTTCTCTTCCCATGAGGTTTGATTCCATAAAGTATCTAACACACCTTCTCTGGAGGAAACACCGTGACATCATACCCACACTTCCACTCATATACACCAACTCCAAGTGCTCCAACCACTTCCACCCCATCCCGGCTCCTCCCCGCAAACCAGAGAGAGATCCTGTAATGGTGTGGGTGACTGCCTGCTGTTTTCACTGAGCATGGTGCTAGCCTGAGATCCTCTTGCCGGTCTCCATGCCTAATGTCTCCCACTTGTGCTTGGTGTGATTTGGGACTTAAAGACGTAGAGGCACAGTTGTCCGCACATCACGGTGCCTGAACTTGAGCCAACTCCTGAGAGCATGAGAATTGTAGGAGTAACGCAAAGGTCTTCCAGAGTGACAGTGACCTACCCAATCCTCCCCTTGTGAACTTGCCTGTACATTCCAACTCCACGATCACCACGTCCACTTAGTCAGGGAAGCCCTGGAGCCCTCTGGGTGGGTGCAGCCACAGTTGTAGCCACAGTGCTCCTTCAGTGACTTTTCCCTCAGCTGAAACAGCACCCACTGGGTCACACTGCTGTTTGGTTAAGTTCCTTCTGCAAAACTCCCAAGGTTACCCAGCTGAATTGAAAACATCCTTCTCATGCTGCTAATGGTCTTCTCTACCATCAGCCACGAGCATGAAAAAACCACTGCATCACTACACATACAGAGACGTCACAGGTCACGAGATGGCGTACCATTAGCTTCGTGCTATTTAATTTAGAGAACATTTAATGACTAGGGGGGCAAAGTATGAGACCCTCTCATTGACTGTGTGTGCGTGTGTGCTGTCGCTTCAGTCATGTCTGACTCTGTGTGACACTGTGGACTGAAACCCATCAGGCTCCTCTGTCCTTGGGAGTCTCCAGGCAAGAATATTGGAGCGGGTTGCTGTGCCCTCCTCCAGGGGATCTTCCCGACCCAGGGATCCAACCTGTGTCTCTTACGTCTGCCTGCTTTGGCAGGTGGGTTCTTACCACTAGCACCACCTGGGAAGCCCTCTCACTGACTATAAACAAAATCAAAACCGGTGTGAAGAAAGTAAGGCCGAGCTGTTCAGTTTTGTTGCCTTTGAGCTTCCCTGATAGGTCAGTTGGTAAAGAATCAGCCTGCAATGCAGGAGACTCTGGTCGATTCCTGGGTCGGGAAGATCCGCTGGAGAAAGGATGGGCTACCCTCTCCAGCATTCATGGGCTTCCCTGCTGTCTCAGCTGGTAAAGAATCTGCATTGACTATAAACAAAATCAAAACTGGTGTGAAGAAATCAGTAAGGTCGTGCTGTTGACTTCTGTTCCCTAGCAGAAGCGAAGTTACTGAATGTTTAGATTATCTTGGTATCCTAAAAGAATCCCGAATTCAAATAATGTTAACAGTTCACTGCATTTTAAAGACCAACCTTTCCTGCAGTTAAAGTGCTTTTTTATTTTTCAACTGCCTGTTTCTGCTGGTGGAAGCAGCCAAGACTCTGGCTCTCCCCACACCCTCTGTGTCCCCCACACAGCTTCGACATCCTCTTATCCCACCTCCTGTGCTCCTTGTGCTGGTGACACAAATTTTGACTGGCTGTTTGTCCCACCCCTACCCTCCTTTCTGACGATTGGAGTTTTTCTCATTTGCTTCCCCGCTGATGTTCTGAGTCCTTCTCAGTCCTTCTACAGTCCTTATACTGTAGTCAAAACAGTATAATTCACTAGCAGATGTTTGTTCTCTCTATATGCATATTAATAAATGTATACATATATAGTGAGATATATGCATGTCTGTAACGACATTTAATAATGTTGTTGATGTTCAGTTGCTCACTAATGCTCATCTCTTTGTTATCCCATGACTGCAACATGCCAGGCATCCCTGTCCTTCACCATCTCCTGGAGTTTGCTCAAATTCATGTCCATTGAGATGGTGATGCTATCCAACCATCTCATCCTCTGCTGCCCCTTTCTCCTTTTGCCTTCAATCTTTCCCAGCATCAGTGTCTTTCCCAATGAGTCAGTTCTTTTGCATCAGGTGGCCAAAGAGCTTCAGCTTTAGCATCATTTCTTCCAATGAGTATTCAAGGTTGATGTCCTTTAGTATTGACTGGTTTGCTGTCCAAGCACCACAAGCACCACAATTCGAAAGCATCAATTCTTTGGTGCTCAGCCTTGTAATACATATGCATATATACTAGGATTTCAAAAGAATCGTCTTTAGAAGCTCAGTGGTAGGCGGACTTGAAACTCAATTCTTCCAGGAATTCATTAATTCATTGTAATGCATTCATTGCCACTTACGTATTTGGAGCCAAGTGAGCAGCTCAGTCACCTGTATCAAACTTTGACAGATAGGCAAATACATCTCTTAACATCCTTGTGCTCTGGCTCGTCTGTTAATGGAAACCTAGAGGGTCTCATGCGAAGAGTTGACTCATTGGAAAAGACTCTAATGCTGGGAGGGATTGGGGGCAGGAGGAGAAGGGGATGACAGAGGATGAGATGGCTGGATGGCATCACTGACTCGATGGACATGAGTCTGAGTGAACTCCGGGAGTTGGTGATGGACAGGGAGGCCTGGTGTGCTGCGATTTCATGGAGTTGCAAAGAGTCAGACATGACTGAGTGACTGAACCGAACTGAGAGGGTCTCTGGGTCTCTATGCTTGACTCCTGAACAGGTCCTTCCTAATCCCTGGGACTTGGCCACCCGTCACCCGCCCCCACAACCAGTGCTCAGACCAGTCCTGCCAGGAGGTCATTGAAACACAGTCCTTTATCTCTCGCTGTCTTCACAAGCAGCACACCTACACTCACCCTGTTGCCTACGTTTCATACTAGTTATTAGCTTTTCAAACCCATCTCTGTCGAGGTGATCCATTTGTGCCTGCATGTTGAGCTACACATTTCTTTAAGAACTTATTTTTATGACTTTATGAATTGTTTTGTTTTGGACTGTGCTGGGTCTTTGCTGCTGCACGGGCTTGTCTCTACTGGGGTCAGTGGAGGCTGCTCTCTTGTCGTGCACAGGCTGCTCATTGTGGTGGCTTCTCTTGTTGCAGAGCACAGGTTCTAGGCTGCAGGCTCCCGTAGTTGCAACATGTGGGCTCAGTAGTTGTGGCTCCTGGACTCCAGAACACAGGCTGAATAGCCTTGTTACACAGACTTAGTTGCTTCGAGGCACATCGCATCTTCCCACATCAGGGATCGAACCCACATCTCCTGCATTGGCAGGTGGATTCTTTACCACTGAACCACTAGGAAAGCCCAGCTACACATTAAGAAAAAAAAAAAAAAAACACAACTTAAAGTGCTTCTCTCTTCATTTTCCAAAATCACACTTTGTATAACAGCTCACCTTTCTGGGTAAAGCAGGGAGAATGGCTGGTGGGAATCACTTAGACCCTGTGCTTTATCCCATGCACTCCCAGATGAGTACGGGCGGGACCGGCTTTCTCCGGACTTCTACGAAGAGTCAGAGACAGACCCTGGGGCGGAAGAGCTCCCAGCCCGCATCTTTGTGGCCCTTTTTGACTACGACCCCCTTACCATGTCCCCGAACCCAGACGCTGCAGAAGAGGAGCTTCCCTTTAAAGAAGGGCAGATCATCAAGGTGGGGGCATGGCCCAGGGGGTACAGGTGGCGGGGGAGGATGGGGAGGGGGTGCTCACCAGATCCAAGTTCCTTAACACAGGGGTCCCCAACCCTCGGGCCATGGACCAGTATGGGTCTGTGGCCTGTTAGGAACCGGATTGCACAACAGGAGGTGAGTGGCGGGTGAGCAAGCAAAGCTTCATCTGCATTTACAGCCGCTCCCCATCACTCACATTACCACCCGAGTTCCATCTCCTGTCAGATCAGTGGCAACATTAGATTCTCATAGGAGTACAAACCCTACAGTGCATGAATCATCTGGAAACCACCACCACCCCCAGTCCACAGAAAAATTGTCTTCCACAAAACCAGTTCTTAGTGCCACAAAACTTGGGGACAGATGCCTTAACACCTCAAAACGACAGGCTACTTCCTCTTGTATTTGACATTCAGCCTCCCATCAGTAGTAGAGGAAGAGCCTGAGTCTGGAGTCAGAAGGAAGACATGGGATGCTCCCTAGGAGAGGGGAAAGGGCCTTGAACCCCAAGTTTGCAAATTTCCAAAAGGGCACTGACAATAACCTTTGAAAGAGGTCGCTAACTAAAACGGACTCTGAAGAATGGTGATGCTTACCCCGCAGAATAGTATGCACAGAATCCCTTTGTGAGTTGAGGTTTTTCACTTCTGGAATGCCAGACAGTGGTGCTGTCTTCTTATGGAGGAATCATTTGTTATACTGCACTTGCATGTGTGTATATGGGGTGGGGGGTGGTGGCGGGCGGCACTTAACTTGTGTGCGTTCACACACATGCACTCAGCTAGCAAAGCCCTGGCCTTGCCGGGCAGCCCCCTGGTCAACGGGAGCTCCAGAGGCTATCCAAACCCTGGAGGAGAAACAGGTTCTTAGACACACAGATTTTTAGGGTGAGGGCTACGTGTACACACTTATGCCCACAAGCAGCGATTTTTCGTGTTCTTCAAGTCAGTGTCTGACTAACTGTGACTCTAGGTGAACAGAGCCAATCTATTTCTGAACCAGCCACCCCAATGCCTTGCCTTCTTCCCGTGACTCCAGGTGTATGGTGATAAAGACGCTGATGGATTCTACCGCGGGGAAACCTGTGCCCGGCTTGGCCTTATTCCCTGTAATATGGTCTCTGAGATCCAGGCAGATGATGAAGAGATGATGGACCAGCTTCTAAGACAAGGCTTCCTCCCTCTGAACACACCTGTGGAGAAAATAGGTAAGAGGCCACGTCCTGCTCACCTGTGAGCCTGCAGGCAAGGTGGCGCCTGCCTCCTCCAGGGTTTTGTAGCACAAAACACCAGCCTAGGGCTTCCCTGGTGGCTCAGTGGTGGAGAGTCCACCTGCCAATTCAGGGGACACAGGTTCCACCCCCTACTGGGAAGATCCCACATGCCTTGGAGCAGCTGAGCTCATGTACCACAACTATTGAGCCTGTGCTCTGGAGTCCAGGAGCCACAGCTACTGAAGCCCATGCCCCCTAGAGCCCATGCTTCAAAACAAGAGAAGCCATCGCAATGAGAAGCCTGAGTACTGCGACTAGAGAGTAGCCCCAGATCACTGCAACGCGAGAAAACCTGAGTGCAACAACAAAGACCCAGCACAGCCAAAAATTAAAAAAAATATATATTTTTTAAACTGTCAAAAAAAAAAAAAAAAAAAAAAAACCCACCAACTCAGGGCAGGAGACAGCGCTGAGCAGAGGAATGAATGCTTTGGTTTTTTTTTTAAAGATATTTCATATAGTTCCCTGTGCTACTATAAGTGTCACTTAAGTGTCACTATAAGTGAAAAGTAAATCCTTGTCACTTGACCATTTTACTTTTTGGCCACACCAGGCATGCGGGATCTTAGTTCCCAGACCAGGGACTGAAGCTGTGCCCCATGCATTGGAAGCACAGAGTCGTAAACACTGGACCACCAGGGAAGTCCCCAAAATCTGAGTGTTAACCATCAGATTTTCTTGGGCAAAACCCATTCTGTAAACCAAGGTTTTAATAGTCCTGAGATACAGACATACAGGCATCTAAATATTTATGAAAACACAGATGATCTTCTCATGAAAGATGAAGTATGGCCTTGCTTACTAAAAGTCGATCACATTTAGAAAGTAAACGTTTTTGGGTTGTTGTGGATGAAATGTTTGTGTCCCCCTAAAATTCATTTGTTGAAACTTTAATCTGTAATGTGATGGTTTATTAGGAGGTAGGGCCTTTGGGAGTGATCTGGTCATGAGGGTGGAGCCCTTATGAATGGGGTTAGCACCCTTATAAAAGAGACCCCAGAGAGTCCCTTCCCCCTTCCATCATGTGAGGACACAAGGAGCAGGAAGTCATCTGTGAACCAGGAAGGAAGGGAGCAGGTCTTCACCAGACACCAAGTCAGCCAGTACCTTGATCTTGGACGTCCCCCACCCCAGGACTGTGAGAAATGGATGCTTGTTGTCTCAGCCCCCAGTCTATGGCACTTTGTTATCTCAGCATGAATGGACTGATACTGGTAATATACGGGTTTTGTTTGTTTTAGTATTTATTTATTTGGCTGCTCCGTGTCTTAATTGCAGCGTGCGGGATCTTTAGTTGCAGCCTGTGGGATCTACTTTGCCCTCTGGGGACTGAACCTGGGCCCCATGCTTTGGGAGCACAGTCTTAGCCACTGGACCACCAGGACACTGGTACTACTTTGCACATTGACTATCTATGATAAATTTCAAAGGGTGATTGGACAAGTCGTATGCTTTCCATTCTTCAGGTAAATTCTGCTTATCCAAAGACATAAAAGATTTTTACCCTTTAATTTGGATACTAAATTCTTTTGTTTATGTAGAACCACTGAGCAAACAGTAAAACTGTTTTCAGCAACATTACATTTATGATCTTTAATTTTTCCACATGCAAGGAAAATCTACTCATTCAAAAGGCCTCTCCTTTTTCTAAATAACTGTAGACAGAAAGACTCATGGGATTCATATTTAAAGTTTTAATACTTCAAAACATTACATTCACTTCTTTTTTATTGTTTAACCTTTTTCTAAATTTATTTTTATTGACTTATAGCTGATTTACAATGTTGTGCCAATCTCTTCTGTATAGCAAAGTGAATCAATTATACACATATATACATTCCTTTTCATATTCTCATCCATTATGGTTTGTTACAAGATATTGACTATAGTTCCCTGTGCTATACAGTAGGACCTTGTTATTTATCTGTCCTATATGTAATAGTTTGCTGTGCATTGCGTGCGTGCTCAGTCATGTCTGACTCTTTTGTGACCCCATGGATTGTAGCCCGCCGGGTTCTCCTCTATCCATGGGACTTTCCAGGCAAGAATACTGGAGTGGGTTGCCATTTCTTCCTCCAGGGCATCTTCTTAACCCAGGGATCAAACCTGTGTCTCCTGGTTTGGCAGGTGGATCCTTTACCACCAAGCCACCAGGGAAGCCCATATGTAATAGTTTGCGTCTGCTAATCCCAAACTCCCAGTGCACCCCACTGCCTCCCCTGGATTCACTTCTAAATCACACTCCAGACAAAGTTCAGTGGCTCAAGTAATATGCATGATTTTAAAGACAAACACAAAAGCAAATATCTCAACCTTTTTGGTATTAATGAGTTCATTGTCTCAAGATCCATGTCTAACAGTCGAGGTTTCATATGAATAAACTGCCCAGATTAAATCCCCGAGACCACAGCTCTCTGAGCCCTCACACCATCCATTCCCTCGCATCGCTGCCCCCTTTCCTGAAGTCGACAGTGCCTCTTCAAAGAGGAAATGGGCTCGTGCACCACAGACCCAGAGAGTCTAGGAGCAATCTGCTAAAAAAAAAGAAACTTGATTTACACGATCACTTGGATTAAATGTCTTTTTATTCAGTAGTCCCTAGACTAGCTGAGGGAACCAAGCTGAGATACCTGCTTGCCCTTTTATGTTGAGGCAATGTTTCTCATGGTGAAAGACTGGAAGCTTCCATCCTGAGACTAGGAGTAAGGCTACAATGTCCACGCTCATCTCTCCTTTCCAGCTGCATGCTAGAATGTGCAGTACAAGGAGAGCCAGGGAGCAATGGCCCACAGAATGGAAAGATCACATGGAAGCCTACCTTGAAAATCTCAGAGAACCTATAAATACAGTTCCTAGAATACAAGTGAGACTAGTAAGGTCAATGGATACAAAAGCAATTGCATTTCCATAGGTTAGCAATGAAAATTTGAGATTTAAATTGAAAAAGTAATACTGTGTACAGTAACACAACGAAGATGTGAAATATGGTTAAGTCTAACAAAATACATGCAGTATCTGTATGTTGAAAATGATAAAACATTGATGAAAGAAATCAAAGAATCCCAAAGTAAATAGAGATGGACTGTTCATAGACTTAATATTGCTAAGACATTAAGATGTCAGATATCCCCAAACCAACCTATATGTTCATCAAAACAGCAGTCAAGGTCCATGCAAAGCATTATATAGAATCAATAAGCTAAATCTTTCATGCATATGAAAAGTCAGAGAAACTAAAAATCACTGAAACCATTTTTAAAAGAAAAATGTGAAAGACTCATGTAACTTGATTTTAAGACTCACTATAAAGGCAAACTGATCAAGACCATGTGGTGCTGGAGAAAGGACAGGCACACAGAGGAACAGGGTAGAATGGACCCCCCAGACTGATCAACATATCCACGATCAACTGACTTTTGACAGAGGTAAAAATGCAATTCAATTGAGAAAGGGTAGTCTTTTCAATAATAGGTGCTGGAATTACTGGACATCCACAGGCAAAAAGTGAATCTCAAGCCATATTCTCACTGTAGTGAAAAGCTTAACTCAAGATTCATACTGTCTTCAATATAAAAATGAAGACTATAAAACTTACAGAAGAAAACAAAGGAGAGAAACTTTGTAATGATCAGGCAACAATTGTTTTGATATGATATATTTTAAAAATTGTGTTAGATGTTATCAAAATTAAATATTTCTGAGTGGGACTTCCCCGGCAATCCAGTGGTTAAGAATCTGCCTGCCAGTGCAGGGGATATAGATTTGATCTCTGGTCCAGGAACTAAGATCCCACGTGTCACAGGGCAGCTAAGCCTGTGCACCTGAACTACTGAGCCCATGCACCCTAGAGCCCATGCTCCAAAACAAGAAAAGCCACCACAAGGAGAAGCCCGCACACTGCAAAAAGAGTAGCCCCCACTCGCCTCAACTAGAGAAAGCTTGCACGCAGCAGCAAAGTCCCAGCACAACCAAAACTAAATTTTGAAAAATCACTAATAACCAGAAAGAACTCAAGTGTTTTCTGGCTGGTAAATGGATAAAATAACTATGGTTCATCAATACAATGGGATACTACTCACCAATAAGAGTAGAACAAATTATTGATCCATGCAATAACATGACTGAATCTCAGATGCACTGTCCCAAGGAAAGAAGCCAGTCCCCAAAAGCTACATCCATGAGATGCCATTTAAACAATATGCTAAAACAGGCAGAACTATTAGGATAGAAAACATATCAGTGGTTACCTAGGTTGGAGGTGACAAATGGGCATGAAGGAATTTGGGGACGGTGACATAACTTCAATATCTTGATGGTTGTGGTGGTTATGTGACCATAGAGTTTATCAAAACTTACTAAAGTGAATGAACACTAGACTGAGTCATACTGTATATAAATTACACCTCAATACAGTACATGTGTAGCCTTAATGCCACTGACACAGGGTTCCCCTGTGAAATTAGCAGTTTAGCAACACTGTAATTAACCTCTGGTTACCACTGTAATTTGATCCAGGAAACATACATGCAGGTCCTGCAAAGGTGTGCTTGCTTATTTCAAATAAAAGCAGTGATTCTTGACCAGGAGCTGAGGGTTGAATTTTGCACATGCACACAATGAGCCCTATGCCTGCCGCTGACTCCTGAAAAGCTGCTTAACTCACTTTACATGCTTTCAAAACACTTGTCTTTAGGAGTTTTCATTTCTGTGCGTTGAATTCCAAAAATCAATCTTAGGCAAAAGGTGGCTGTGTTTGGGAGAAAGGCCTCAATGCCTACTTTCTCCAGGAGAAACGTCATTTAGGAACCCAACAACGGAGGTTTGCCAGGGAGTTTGACAATTTGGGCCAGATCCCATGGTTTTTCATTGGCCCTTCTTGTAAGTGGCTGTTTTCGGAGTTTTTCCAGATGCTCTGTGTGGGGTTTTCTTCTTTTCTCCCCTCTTATGCTGATATACAGCCCAGGGCTCCATCTAGGGCAGATTGCAGCCGGGCAGCGGAGGGGGCCTCCCCCAGAGCCTTCTCCTCAAGTGGCATCATTTCAGGGACAGCTGTTAAAAGTACAGCGAGGACACCAGAGGAAGTGGAGGGAAAGGAACCTCTGAGACGGGTAGAGAGGGTGCCCCTTTCTATAGACTCTTGCTTCTCCTGATGACAGACTGGTGGCTGTGCCTCTGGTCTGAGCGAGAATAATCTGAGTGAGAATCATCTTCATAGCAGCTACATGGGCAGCATTTTTGACCTGGTGTTTATGGGGTTCCTCTGAGCTGGGTCACACCCTGCAAGTGGCCTGCTTACCCCCGCCCCTCACATGCACCGTGTGCCACTCCAAGACCTTTAGATTGACTATTTGAGCGAATTCCCTGCTCTAAGTCTCCCCTGTTCCTATACACAGAGAGAAAGGAGTGGGGCTAGACTGGACTTCAGCGTGAGCGTAGGGAGCCTGGGGGCTTCCCCGGCTGGGCCAGCACTAGAGCCCAGCAGTCATCTCAGCCACACTGGTCGCATGTGACTTGGCTCCACTGATCGAGCCAAGGGAGAGGGGACGCCACTGGCTTTGAAATCACTTCATGATGGTGTTCTTCTTGTGATGTGAACAGAGAGAAACAGGAGAAGCGGCAGACAGCACTCGGTGTCGACGCGAAGGATGGTGGCCCTGTACGACTATGACCCAAGGGAGAGCTCGCCCAACATTGACGTCGAGGTACCTCTGCCCACAGCACCCTCCCTCCCTCCCTTCCCTGGAACTTACACAGGAAGGGCTATTCAACCAGGAACGAGATAGCCAGGAGGGCAGGAGAGAGGTCGCGAGCCTGGTGACACACTCAGGGCACTGGCAGCCACTGAATAGGGTTTCCCTGGACCAGCACCCTGTGACCCATACCTGCTGTGATGGGTCATCCTGGACAGAGAAAGCAAAACCTCTGACATGTGGCCAATGACCACCCCCCCCCCACCACCACCACCACACACACACACTCAAGGAAAATCGAGCAGAAAAGATGGATGTTCTCTGTGCACATAGGCTTCGTGTCCTAGGAACACTGTGAAAACTGACAAGCATTTGCCTTCAGAAGGTATCTATTTCCCATGAAGTGATGGGACCAGATGCCATGATCTTAGTTTTCTGAATGTTGAGCTTTAAGCCAACTTTTTCACTCTCCTCTTTCTCTTTCATCAAGAGGCTCTTTAATTCTTCTTCACTTTCTGCCATAAGGGTGGTGTCATCTGCATATCTGAGGTTATTGATATTTCTTCCAGCAATCTTGATTCCAACTTGTGCTTCCTCCAGCCCAGCGTTTCTCATGATGTACTCTGCATAGAAGTTAAATAAGCAAGGTGACAATATACAGCCTTGACGTACTCTTTTTCCTATTTGGAAGTGGTCTGTTGTTCCATGTCCAGTTCTAACTTGCTTCCTGACCCGCATACAGGTTTCTCAAGAGGCAGGTCAGGTGGTCTGGTATTCCCATCTCTTTCAGAATTTTCCACAGTTTATTGTGATCCACATAGTCAAAGGCTTTGGCATAGTCAATAAAGCAGAAATAGATGTTTTTCTGGAACTGTCTTGTTTTTTTGATGATCCAGAGGATGTTGGCAATTTGATCTCTGGTTCCTCTGCCTTTTCTAAAACCAGCTTGAATATCTGGAAGTTCACGGTTCACATATTGCTGAAGCCTGGCTTGGAGAATTTTAAGCATCACTTTACTAGTGTGTGAGATGAGTGCAATTGTGTGGTAGTTTGAGCATTCTTTGGCATTGCCTTTCTTTGGGATTGGAATGAAAACTGACCTTTTCCAGTCTTGTGGCCACTGCTGAATTTTCCAAATTTGCTGGCATATTGAGTGCAGCACTTTCACAGCATCATCTTTCAGGATTAGAAATAGCTCAACTGGAATTCCATCACCTCCACTAGCTTTGTTCATAGTGATGCGTCCTAAGGCCCACTTGACTTCACATTCCAGATGTCTGGCTCTGGACAAGACGTATACAAATCTCTGGTCCTTGGTATTTCTGTTGTACCTGATGGGTGACCAGCTCGTGGTTCAGATTCAGAGCTCAGGTGGATTCAAATTTCTGTATTGGCTTGATGAATGTGTGCATGCATGCTAAGTCGGTTCAGTCATGTCAGACTCTTCACAACCCTATGAACTGTAGCCCACCAGGCTCCTCTGTCCATGGGATTCTCCAGGCAAGTATACTGAAGTAGGTTGCCATGCCCTCATGCAGGAGATCTTGCAGACCCAGAGACTGAGCTCGTGTTTCCTGTGTCTCCTGAATTGGCAGGCAGGTTCTTTACCACTAGTGCCACCTGGGAAGCCTGGCTTAATATATATATGATGCCTAATGGCTCTTAGAAATGAACTTTAGTACCCTGTTTTCATGTCTAGAGATAAAAATGAAATTTTTTTCTGGTATCCTCTGCTGGAGTCAATGCACCCACCTCTAACCTGGAGCATGGCACGTAGTAGACTCTTACTAAATGACATTTAAATACAATTTTTTAAAATATATTCAGTGAAAGGATATTTGTGCAATGGTCCCTTCATTGCAGAGCGTATCTGAAGGCTCTGTGGTTTTTTTTTTTTTTTAATTTTATTTTATTTTTAAACTTTACATAATTGTATTAGTTTTGCCAAACATCAAAATGAATCCGCCACAGGTATACATGTGGCTCTGTGGTTTTTAAGTTAACTATTTAACTGGCTATAAACACACACCACCAGCAGAACCTGGGGATGATCTTAATTCTGGCTGAGAATCGGAGCAGAGCAGCCCTTCTGTTGGAGACTTGGCCCCATTTTGAATTGTCCTTACTTTCTAAGAGACTGGGAACACAGGCATTCATTCATCTGATATGTACCCTTTCTCCTTATCTGACTGAAAGTGTAGGTTCATACCAAAACAATAAGAAAAAAAAGAGAAATCATACCAGAAATCATGAAGATTTTTTTTTTAAGGCAACTTCTATATTTAGGAAAACACTATTAACTTTATGCTCTGTCTTTACAGGCTGAACTTACATTTTGCACAGGAGATATTATTACTGTTTTTGGCGAAATTGATGAAGATGGATTTTATTATGTAAGTTTTTGAAGCATCAAATATATAAATATTTTTGCTTGTCTATTCTTTCCCTTAAAATTGTGTGGGAACTTTACCTGGCTTGCTGAAAGGATGGCTAATGTGCTTGTCCTCTTTGCTGAGCCCATAAAATATGGGAAGGCAGTTCTGTGATCTTCACTGTTACTTCTCTTTAAAAGGACTATTTTCAATGCATACGAGCTGTTGACAAAGTAAGAGTATTCACATGCTCACATTAAACATTTCTTTCATTCAAACATTTACCAAGCAGTTTAATTTTCTGGATTACTTAGTGCCTGTGTGCATGCTAAGTCACTTCAGTTGTGTCCGACTCTTTGCAGCCCTATGGACTGTAGCCTGCCAGGCTCCTCTGTCCATGGGATTCTCCAGGCAAGAATACTGGAGTGAGTTGCCATTTCCTCCTCCAGGGGATCTTCCCCAATCCAAGGATGGAACCCGAGTCTCTTACGTCTCCTGCATTGGCAGGTGGATTCTTTACCCCTAGTGCCACCTGGGAAGCCCCATTTAGTGCATAGGTAATACATTTTCAAATGGTGAGAGGAAGAAATACAAAGAAGCAAAATTAATTAAAACCAAAAGGATCTCAAGCTCCTCCCTCTTACAGCACTGTGGACCCAGCCTCTGGGATAGGGATGGGGGAGTCCTGACTCTGCCCTGGGCCAGCGGAGCAGATCTCCTGATATTCCTGAAGAGAAGGCAGGCATGTTGGGTAGTCATCTTAGGGGCGCCTCCCCAGCCAGACACCTACTGCTGTTCCTAGCCTTAGGAATGGGGTCATCATCTTGCATCCCACTTTCCTCCTCTTTCTGTTTTTGTGTTTTTTTTAAATAATGAAAATAATCAAGAAACTCTCAAGCCCTGACAAGGCAGGTTTCTCTTGGGGTCAAATGGATTTTACAACATCAGGCACACACGGTATTTCAAAGCTCCTCTGATGCAGTTTCTGATTTTTAAGAGAATAGTTTTTAGTGAGACTGTTCATGGTGTTACCAACCAGGGTTCTTGGCCTTCCCCAATCAATAGAAATTGATCAGAGGTCAGACAAAAATTCAGGTAAGGCTTTACTTGGGCCCCTGGTGCACAGTGGGGAGCCAGAACAAACAACAGGTTTGCCTGCTTGCTCTCAGATGAGGGGGACGAGCGTGTTCCTTACATGGGGTGAGGGTAGAGGTGTGTCCAGGGGTCAGCCCGGAAGGGTAGCTTAGGTGGTTTGCCCACCCCTTAGGTGGTGGTGTGTGCAGGGGGCATGCGAGGTACCCTGGCTTTGCTCTCAAACCTCTGCTTTTACTCTGGGCTCTTCAGAAGTGGCAGCTGGGTTTTGGGGTCTCTTTGTACCCCGTTGTCCGTAATTTGCCCTAACTGACTCCTTGCATGGAGTTAGTTTTAGTTCCTTCGAGTTTCTTTGTGTTCTGATGCTGGAGATGTTTCACCAGGTGCAGGCACTGCAGCAGAAGGTCCCGGGTTCCGGGTCCAAGCCTGTCTCAACACTTTGTCCATATGTTGCAAGTATTTCTTTTTCTAGGTAATCATCTGCTTTTCAAATTTTCCTTTTTGTGTGTGGTTTTGTTGTCTTTTCTTTTATGAAGCAGAAGTTTTAAATTTTTATGTAAATTTTTATGTTTTTCAGCCCTTGGGAGGCATGCTTAGAAGTCCTTCAAGGTGATAAAAATAATCATTTTATCTTGGTTCTTCACTTTGATAGCTTCATTTTCACATGTAAATCTCAAGTGTCTAACTTTATTTCTAATTAGAGAAACTAATGTCCCCATGCCACTTATTAAGTAATCCATGCTTTCCTACTGTTTAAAAATCCCACCCTTCTTCTGTGTACTACATGCCTAGTATACAGAATGTGCAGTACACTCCCAGGTACACAGGACCAGACTGCATCCATATCTCAGCTATTCGATTCTCTCAATTACTGTGCTTTTATAATTCATTTTCATATTTGGGAGGGATCTCTTCACTAGGATCCCACCCCACAACAAAGCCATAGTACTTTATTTAGAGGTGCATTTAGTTTTTAGAGGAAACTGGGGAGTTTTTAGATGACATGACATTGTCTTTCAACTCTAACATAGGTGTGTCTGACTTTTTCTAAGTTTTTCCTTTCATCTGTTCATGAATTTATTCTTACACATCCTTATATATCTTTTAAAGTTCATTCTTATGTTCTTGCTATTATGATTTTTCTGGTATATATTTTACTGGTTGCCGGGCAGTATCCAGCCCCGGCAGATCCAGGGAATTCAAAGCGGGGACGGCGCCGGCGAGGATCAGGAAACAACTGCTTAATTAAACGTTAATTAAGGATATAAAGAGTAATAGAATAAGGATAGCTCAGTGAGGAAATTCAGTGGAGAAAAGAGGCTGAAATAAGGATAGCTCAGTGAGGAAATTCAGTGGAGAAAAGACGCTGAATAATTCAGCCAGAAGGTGAGAGAAAGAACGACATGGGGAGACCAAGTTTCGGTGAACAAGGCCCGCACTTTATTTTCCAAAGTAGTTTTTATACCTTAAGTTATGCATAGAGGATAATTGGGGAAGGGGTAGAGTCATGCAGTAAGCCAGGCTTTCTTCCTGCAAACTTATCATATGCAAAAGTTTAGGTGATTTGCATCATCTTCTGGCCCGGAGGCCTGTTAACATTTTAAGACCCTTTCTTCAGAAAACTTACTTTTCTCTAAAGGTGATTAGTCAAGCACCACCCTCCAAAAGCATTAGATAAAGTTGCATTCCTATAGGGCAAAGGTGTGGTGGGCTATAACAAGAAAAAGAATTAACTCAAGGGTCCAAGGTTACAAACATTACTACTTACACCCATTATATCAATCAATACACTGCCAGGGACACAGTAGGTAAGGGATATGGAAACTTAGCAGCAAACATTGGCCCAACAAGTGAAAAACCCTTCACCAATACAATTTATAATCAATCTTTTAACTGCTCAAAAGAATCTGTATTTAGACAGTTTAGAACATCTCATGCCTCTCACAGTTGGGAGGCTCTGAACAATCCCATATGGCTGGAAAAACCTATTCAGGCAGGCTAGAGGACTTCCAAAGGAGTTTGTAGGTTGAAACACTATCACACCCAGGAACTTTATTAACTGGAGCTGTAAGTTAACTCTTTTTTCAGAGAGAGGTAGTGGGGGACAGCCCCCTGTAAAGCCAGAGGTGTAGGTGAGAGCACAAAGCAGAAAGTAGGCAGACTCTGGTTTTGGGGGTAGATGCTCGAGAATTTCCAGGGGAACTCCTGAGGCTTGATCCCGCCTTTGCGTATGCCGAGCCTCCTTCCTCATGACCTTTGCCAGGGGCGGAGCTCCTGCTCCCGGCAACTGGTTATTTAGAAAATATCTTGGAAATGTGTGTATACATATGTATGTGTGTATGTATCTGTTTTGTGTATATGTATGCAACACACATGTATGTGTGCATGTGTGCATACATGCAAACACACATGAATGTGTGTGCATGTGTATGTATATGGGCATGTGTGTGTGTTTGCGTGTGTGTGTGTGTGTGCATTTTATGTGCATGTACATGTGTGCTCGCTGTGCCTATTTATCTGCATGTTTATGCTCCCCTACAAATCTTTCTTCTGGATGCATTATTTCCATTGTCATCAGTTGGTTCTCTTGGGTTCCCAGAGTCAAGACATTTTGTCTTTTCTTCAATATCAGTCATCTCTTCTTACTGTCTTACTGCATCATTTAGAACAATTATGAATAGTGAGGATAGGGGATCCTTAACATTATGTATTTTAGTAGGAATATCACTAATCTTTACACTGTTATGTGTTAAGCTAGACTATCAATAGAGAGATGGTCTTTATACTGTTAAGTATCTTGTTTCCATTTGCTAAGCTTATTTTTTTTCTCAGTAAATTATTGACCATGGTATACCACTATTTTTTACAACTATTTTTAAAGAGCTGTATTTGATTTGCTAACATTTTATTCAGAATTATATTTATGTTCCAGAAATTATATTGGAATATAATTTTTGGAATATCTCTTACATGGCTTTTGATATCAGGATTATGCTAGAATTGTGAATGAACTGGTAAGCTTCCAGTATTTTTCATGATCTGGACAGCTAAAATGACATAGTTAGGTCTTATAATTATGTGAAGATTATGTCTAAAAGGTCTTTTAGGTTCATTATCTTTTTAGGATGCGGTTGTACAAAAGTTTTCATTTGCTTAAATGATTATATTCTTATTGAGTCAATTTTTTTAGAATCTATGTATATTTAGAAGGCCAGACCTTTCATTTAGATTTTCAAGCATCTAGACAAAACTGGACATAGTATTATCTGGTTATTTAAAAATATTTTTCTACTATGAGCTGCATGTTTCCATTGCTGTGTTATGTTTTATCTCTTTGTTTTCTTGGCTTAGCCTACCTAAATTTTGCATGATAGTAGGAATCAGATCTAAATTGATATGAAATGTACACTTTTTATATCTCCACCAAATGGCTTTACTGTTATTTTGTTGGTCTGATTTGCTGAGTAGACTGCCCAGTCCACTTATTCTCAATTACTTCTTATTTGATAAATGAGAACTGGGGATATCTAACTTGATACCAATAATCTCAAGCTTCACCAAACTTGTGTTGTCTGACATTGCATGCAATCTTGAAAGCTCTCATAAGAGCTAACTTTTTCTGGGATATACTCCTGTGATCTCTTCCCAGTCTCTCCTCAGTTCCAAACATCCCATAATGAACAGAGAGTAGACGGAGGGACCTCTATTGTCCACCTGGGCCTTCCCCTCCACAATCCATAGCATCCAGAGTGAAGTCAATCACTTGAGATTTCCAGCACCCCATAATGCTTCCGCCCTTACTTAGCCTGTGTTAACCAGATGTTTGCATGGTGCAGTGTTTCTACACCCAGACTCTTAAGTCATGTACTGTGATAGGTCAGAAGGAAACTGGCTGCACAGTAGCAGTCTAAAAGCATTAAAGCCAGCAAAGAAGGAGAACTATGCAAGCATGACTGGGCATCGTGCTGACCGTGCATGAAGAAAATGCGGCAGTTGTAATGTTTACTGCCATTTAGCCTAACATAATCCAATTCTGTTTGAATGTAAGGTCTTGACACGGTTTGTATTTGGCCTCAAACATGGAAATGAGGCTCAAAGAGGACCAGAGATCTGAGTGTGAAGGATCTGCAAGAGGGAGAAATGTCAGGTTTCTCTTAGAGAAAGTTGTAGTCAAGGGTTTTGCAGATGGACTGTTGAAAGGAGGTGGGAGTCCCAGGGGGCTTGGTGACATGTCACCAAAAGTCCAGGGTACAAGCTATGGAATGACCGAGGTGAGGAACAAGGGCTTGAACTGAGATGGTAACTGAGGCAGACAGATACCGAGGGCTCAGATGGTTAGTTGGGACATCTTCCAGGAAGATCTCAAGGTTCTGCCTTAGCTGATGGGTGCACCTGGGTAAAACAGGAGTAAGGACATGGTTGAGAGGAAAACACGAAATACTGAGCTTGAGGCTACAGAGCCTCTCCAAGACAGAGGAGTACTCACGCCCCTGGAATATTCTAGTGATCACATCTGACAGTGGTGTCACGCACACTTCTGACACGTGATTTAACAGACCTGTATGAGGGAGGCTCAGGAGAAAAGAGAGGAAACACTGTAGAGACAGTACCCCCACACTCCATTCAGTGAGCCTAGGGCAGGGTTCAGCCCGGAAGCCTGAACAGGCAGGAGGGTATAGGTCTCTGGTCACACAGGTGCCTGCTGTGATGTGAGCATGGTACTGATGGGGATTTGTGTGTAAAGCTGTATTTTCACAGAATGTAGTCCCCAATTATGAGCCAACTACTCCATCTGGTGCTCACCCAAAGAAGGTCATTTTCTGATGCTGGAGGAAAAAAAAAAAAAGCTGGCTGTTAAAGAGTTACTGGGAGGTCTGGACTGTATAGAGATTCCGGTGTCTGTGTATCGACGTTGTCTGCAACCTTTGATGTGGAAGAAATCACCAGGGACACGTGCACAATAAAAGATAAAGGTGTCCTAGAAAGTCTCTAAGTAACAGCAACAGAGAAAAGTAAGTTAACAGGAGAGCCTGAGGAAGAAGGGTTGAAGCTGAACAGAACAGGAGAGTGGAATCTTCAAGGTCAAAGCAGGAGGCAGGTGATGGCTGAACTGGGCAGGTGGATTTGGGGCCCAGGAGGGATTACTGCATAGGAAAACATGGGCGGTACCTGGACCTGCCTCTTTTTAAAAACTTCATTTTAATTGTGATAAAACACAATTTAACCTTAATCACTCATTAGTGTGTAGTTCACTGGTGTTAAGTACACCCATATTGTTGCACAACCACCACAACCATCCCCCTCTAGAACTCTTTTCATCTTGCAAAGTTAACACTGTCCCCAGCACCCACCATTCTCCTATGACTCTGACTACTCTAGGAACCTCGTGTAAGTGGAATCATTCAGTGTTCTTCTTTTGACCATTCGCCTAGCATGCTATCCTCGAGGTTCATCACCGTCGTAGCATAGCTCAGATTTTCCTTCCTTTCCGAAGGCTGAATCATACTGCATTGAGCCACACATCGTTTATCCATTCATCCACCGATGCAGTTGGGGTGACTCCATCTTCTGGCTGTTGTGAAGAGTGCTGTGAATACAGCCATACCAGAACCTCTTCAAGGCTCTGCTTTTAATTCAAGTAAATACCCAGAAGTGGAATTGTTGGATCATATAGTAATTTTAATTTTTTGAGGAGCCAGCATACTGGTTTTTTTTCCACAGTGGCTGTTTTACAGTCCCACCGATAGCATGCAAGGGTTCCAACTTCTCTGTATCTACACCAGTATTGCCATCCTAATGCTGTTTTGATTTTTGTTTCCCTAATAAATAGTGATGCTGAGCATCTTTTATGTGCTTGTTAACCCTTTGTATGTCTTTTTGTGAGAAATATCTATTCAGGTTCTTTGCCCACTTTTTAACTGGGTGAATGATTTTGTAAAGCTGTAGAATTTTTTCATATATCCTTTATAACTCTTATTAGATAATAACTTGCAAGTATTTTCTCCCATCGTGTAGGTTTGTTTTACACTCTGTTGGTCATGTCCTTGGATGCATAGTTTTTAATTTTGATGTTGTGAGCTGTCACTTTCTAGCTGTCTAGAAATTGTAATTTCCTAGACCTACTGAACAAAGAAACAGACTCCCATGTTACCTGGGGCCAGTTTTGAACTTGGTTTTGGGTTCTGTGGGGCAGTTGGCACTGGGGGGGATTGACATGTGGACTGTGAACCTCTCGATACATCCGGTGAGCAGCTGGTCTAGGTTACATGCTGTATTGCTGATCCTGCTGACAGCACCAGTTGTCTCGCTGTTCACACCGTCTGCACTGTTCGATGAACCCATGGTAGACAAGGTGTGAGTGGTAAAGCTGGAAGAAGACCTGAGGAGCCATAGGAACTGCAGACACGTTTATTCTCTCCTGGCTGACGCAGCAGCTGTAGCATAACTGGAGACAACACAACCTCTCTGCTGGCTGATGCAGCAGCCACAACAGTATTCTCTCCTGGCTGACATAGCAGCCGTAGCAGTAGACACGCTGCATTCTCTCCTCTCATGGCCGACACAGCCATGACGCACCAGTAACGTGCCTGCTTTCTTTAGGTGGCGCTCATACAGGCGTACTGCACAAAGTAGCCCTTGACCAAGCGAGTACCTCATGACGCCCATGCGCAGTGCTACAAATGATCTCAGCTGTTACATTGTCACTGTTTACACTATGTGGAGCAAGAGAGCCTGAACCCACCATCTTGGCTAATTTACTCTCTCCCCACACATGCATAGGCATGTTACTGAGTAGAAAGGTATCAACTGAAGCAGTCACCTCTAAGGAGGTATCGACAGTTTCATCTTCCTCTATTGTGTGGATCCTTACAGTGAGACTGTAGTAAAGCATAGGATGAACTGGTCTGTCCCTTCAATCCTGCCTCTGCCCCCACACCCCAAGCTCCCCTCTCTCAATGTGCCTGAGCAATGGTATTTTTACAAGTTTCCTAGGAATTCAGAGGTCAGCCAGGGCTGAGAACTATGAAGTGAGATGCTCTCGAGGAGTGTTTCTAAGCGTGGCTGATCCTAAGACGCACCCAGGCCTCTTGGCTGGAACAGATTCTTCGGCTCCACCGTAGACCAAAATGAGACTTGGGGTGCGGAGGGAGAAGGAGGGAGATGGGCGTGACCCTGTACTTCAAGCACATGGCCAAGGTCATTCTTGTGACCAGGGGAGTTAGGAAACGCTGGCGTCCCTCGCTCTACCACTTTTGAACCATGGTAAACTCACTACTCTGAGCTATATTCCTTTAGTGAAAGCAAGAAGTGGGTTTCTGGGAACAAGGGTCAGTCATTCTTCTTTCTCATCTCTGTGTTTCTAGGGGGAGCTTAATGGGCAGAAAGGGCTTGTACCTTCCAACTTCCTAGAAGAAGTGCCTGATGATGTAGAAGTCTACCTTTCCGACGCGCCGTCCCACTACTCACAGGACATGCCAATGCGCTCCAAGACCAAAAGGGTAAGCACAAGCACTCAGCATGTTTCACCCCCTCCCGCTCTGCCGTAGATGGTCCAGTACAGCCTGTGCGTTGCTCTCTTTATACCTTAGGCCGAAAAGCATAGACCCTGAGTTTTTTCTCTGCCCTTCCATGGGGATTGTGCCCCAAAATTCTAACCACATTTATTTGTTCCACAAAAATGACCCTTTCGATCTAATCAGCCTGCTCTACTCACAAAGGAGCTTCCCATCCTGCATCCCAGGAGCACATCTCAGTTTGATCAAGAGTGAGGAGGGGATGGCTAGTCCATAGATTCAGTGGGCAGTAATGATTGTTTGCCCTGTTAGGACTTAACAGATCCTCTGAACAAAGGTCAGAGAACTTCTCAACCATATATAACTATTAGATTACATTCATGTTTAGTGTCTCATTTTTATTTTATTTCATCACTGCGAGTTTTTATATATTATATTTTTATATATATATATTTTTATTTCTTTGCTCATCTGCTTGGAAACAGAAGAAGAGTGTTCATTTCACACCTTAATCAGGCAATGTAGCCTTCACGTAAGTGAGCAACTGAAGATACCTATAAAGATACCAACTTAAGCTACCTTAACTGGACCAATGCAGTAGACTTAAGGCTTCACTGTGGGGTTAAAAAAAGAAAAAGAAATATGTCTCAAAAACCCATTGGACCTAAAGTATTACTTGGTCTCAGTTGTAAAGCAACTGAATTTGCAGTGAAATAAATCATCTTTAATAATTATTTCCTATGATTTACATTGAGAATATTTGAAAGGCCAACATTGGGAACATATTTCTTAACAGGCTAATTGTTTGTTTACACAGTGTTCCAATGTCTACTCATAATTAAAGCTGCATATTGCATTGTTAGCCACTCTTGGAAAAAGCACAACCTAATAAATGTTTACTATGGAAATTTTACTTTAAAAAAAATGCAACTCGAGATCGAGCAGATGAGTAGTGACCAAGAGGTGATCTAGAGTTGGCACTGAACACTTCCCATGCTGGCTTAAGCAGCAGACGGCTTTTTCTTAAATGACCACCCCTCTACCTTACGGGAGAGCTGGTGCTTCTCCTCAAAGCACAAGTGAGTGTCCTGAACACAAAAGCGTTTGGTGGAAGACTGCTCTGTTGGTATACCAATGCAATACTAAGTTTAATGAAACATGCAGCTCAAACGATTGCATTAGATGGAATAGATGGTATCTTCAGGTGTACTTTGGGATGCTTTACTAGGTGTTTTCCATTAGAATTAGACCTTGATTTTAAATCCAAGTAAGCTTGAAGCCCCTTGGCTCATATCATTTGCCTGTTGAATAATGAACACTCATGTTAGAGAGAGGTCTGCTCTGGTGAGGTAAGGGAGTAAGAGGAGTTCAGGCATGCCCAGGGCAGAAACGTGGGTGAGGCCAGTTGTCATGCCTCCCATGCCGTTCTGCTCTTGCAAAGCAGCATTAAGCACTGAAGTGTACAGTCCTACCATGTGCTCTATATTGACAAAAAGACATCTTTAATATCTTGGAAATAAGCATACAAGAAGGGCCTTTAAGCTTTCTTTGATTGTAATTAAGGTTCATTTTAGTTTTTTTTTTCTTTCAACCGGTGTGCCATCTCCAGTGTTTCTACAGTATACTGACTAACCCAGGAGTGCACTCAACAATGTCAGGGTTTTATATACCCAAGTAGTTTTCATATACAACAAAACTTTCTTTAAGAACTTTTGTGTTTAAGATTACTTTTGTGTTTAAGATGGGTACTTGGCCAATATTACTCTCAACCTAATTCAAAATAACTCTTTTTTTTTCCTGCTCTTGGTCTTAGTTTACAAAGTAAATTATTACCTAGCTTTGTTTTGCCAAAGCAATGGCCACCCCCTCCCCGGAGACAAAGAAACTGAAAACCCAACATTGATGGCTAGACCCCCTGTAAGAGATATGCCCTGGGAGAGGTGTGAGCCTCTCAGAGCATACTTTAACCCTTGAAAGAAGAAACGATCCACCCTTACCTTTCCTGGTGGGAAGCGGGGCAGTGTGGTGTTTCTGATGTTACCGAGTGAGCGGATGGATGTTGTTGGCGCTCGCGCACTCAATAAACTGTAACAATGTACCTACTAGGTTCCTCCTGAGGGTTCAGGTACAGCAAGGAGAGCGCCATCCCCCACAGTACATCTCCATTCGGGGTCACCTACGTCATCTATGGGTACTGGTAGTCCTGGGAGAGGCAGGGAAATGTCCTCGAAAAAGAAAAAGGGGCTGCTTTCCAAAGGCAAGAAACTGCTGAAAAAGCTGGGTGCAGTGAAATGATTCATGTGCTTCCGGACAACTTCCAAATCGATGTAATTTTCTTTAATTCCAAACTAGGGCTTTCATGACTCAAGTACTTCCTAAAAAAACAATCTTCTCCCCTGACACCAGTAGAGAAATGCTCTTTGCACTACCATCCACTTTAAGCCCAGCGCCAGGACAAAGAGCTGCTGGTGCTCCCACCCGCCTCCGCCCACCGCTCTTATTAGTGCCCGGGCTCTGGCGGGAGCTGGGCTGTCTCGTGAACATGCAGGGAGCCAGTAGCTCTTTGTAGCTCACTCCCTACCTGGGATTCCAGTCTTTGTGCATTTGTCATCTGCCCTTAAAGGAATGATTTCAACCTCTCTCCCTTTTCAAAATGCTTGCCTCATAATGCATAACTCTCACTTTAACTCTGGTCTTGAAATTCCTAGTTTAATCGCCTTGATGTTCTGCCTTATAAATGCACAATGATTTGTACTGTCTAATAAAAACTACAGTGTACACTTTGTATGTGTTGTGCATTCAGTGCTCTCATCCTCACAGACACAGTGGTTTGAAACCAAGTTGTGCAGGCTGTGCAATTTAAGATCCTGGCTTTTCAGCTTTTAAAGCAAGCCAGGCAACACACAGAAAATGTTTACTTATTCAAATCATTCAAAAAAGAGGAGAGGAGATAGCTTTGGTAAAGTACCACACTTCTCCAACCTGCCAGAAACCTGGTAATATTCATTGCTTTCAGTGTTACATTTTGTGGCATATAGATTTACGTTACTTTCATTATTTGTCAAAATGCCATACACAGTCAACAATGAGCAGCACACACGTAAAGCAATCCACATAATGCATAAGCCACACCAGAAACATCCTAAATTTAAGTCTCTTCAAAATTATTCCATACCAATCTTCACCATTGGCACTTGAACAAAAACAGATTTACAAAGTTGTTGGCAGATGTATTTGATGGTTACTATTTTGTAATTCTTGTCCACTTGTAAATTGTTTTTACTCTTTATACATACTTTTCAGACTGCCTTTCTTTTGTAATTTATGGAAGGTTTATAAATGAATGACAAAGCTTTCCCCATTGTGTCTTCAAAGACTATATTGTAAATTGTAATATAATAGTATGTGGTAGATTTATTCAAAGGAAATTACTCTCTGTGTGGTTAAGTTCTGCGTGGGTGTGTGCATGTGTACAGCTAGTGTAAAATATTTTATAGAAATAAAATTTGTTATTTTATACAATGCCATTTATTCTGTATCTTTGTTTTAAATGCTTTTTAAAATCATAGCAGCATAACTGAATTCTTTTCTCCTGTATGTACAAGAAAAACTCTATAACATTACCTCTTGGGCACTACTTTTTTTCTAAAGTAATTCTGACCTACGTGTGGGGAGTCGTTTACAAAATGCTGTCACCCTAGCATTATTGGTGACAGTCCACTCAGTGACAAACAAAATGCAATCAGTGCTGAGACATACTCTCGTGAAATACGAGCAGCAAAGACGTGGAGAGTGAGTTCAAACCATATTCATAACATCTCCCTTTGGCAACTCTAGAATTCAGATGATCTGAATAAAGAGCTACACCAACTAAATACAATAAAATACTACTTTTCAAAGCATTTTCCTAAAAACCTTATTTTAAAATCCTCCAAATAATAGGATTTATTCTAACAACATGGAAGAGAAAATATAATTCAAATTCATAACTTTATGAAATTATGTATGAATATGTAAAATTATAACTTATCATAATGCCATTCACATCAAATTATGTTTTCACCTACTGCATTAACAGAAAAGGTTATGTTGCACTAATTGATGACAGAGAAATACTGAATGATCTTGCTTACATGTGGAACCTAAGACAGTTAAACACTTAAAAGCAGAAGGTAGGATGGTAGCTGCCAGGGGCTGAGAGTGGGGGAAATGAGAAGATGTTGGTCAAAGATATGATGTTTCTGGAGATCTAATGTTTAAAGACAAGCTAAAATGCCAGATTAAATGGAGTGTCTTAAAAAATTTTCCAGTGTAAGAAATACCAGTATAAGAAATTAAAGTCTATACAAAGTGTGAATGTCTTTAATGCAACTATTCACTTAAAAATGGTTGAAATGGTAAACTTTGTTATAAATATTTTACCATAATAAACAGAAATCGATAACAATTTCTAAAAAAAAAAAGGTAGAAGTAGAGCCAGGATTAAATCTTTTGACCACATTTACAAATTTCCTAAAATATGGAAATGTAGGCAAACCCAAAGTGATCCTGAGCTGGACTCAGCTTTGATGAATGCTACCAAACATTTAAGGAATACACAAGGCAAACTGTATACAACTTCTCCCAGAGAAGGAAGAAGAAAGAAAAATGCCCACACTCACAAGGCCAGCATTATACTGCTACCAAAATTAGACAGACACTGTAATAAAACTACAGACCAATAGCATCATGAATATAAATTTTAAAAATTCCTTAACAAAATATTAGCAGATTGAATCCAACAATATATAAAATGATGATACTTTGGTTCATCTTTTTATGATGAACCACATCAACTGTGGTTCATCCCAGGAATGAAGGTTGGTTGCACATGCTGAAGAAAAATCTATGTGTTTCACTGTATTAACAGAACAAAAGAAAAAAGCTACTTAGTCATTGCAATAGATGTGAGAAAAGCACTGGAAGAAATCAACACCCGTTCAGGAAACTAAGGAAAGAAAGGAATTTACCTTAGCTTGATCAAGTTAACAGCCAACATATGTAATGGTGAAAGACTGACCACTCCCCCTTTCTGTCAAAAACAACACAAGGATATCTGTTTAACTACACTGACTACAACCCTGCACTGGAGCTTCTAGCCAGAACAATAAGGAAAGAAAAGGAAAAGAAAGTTACATGCTTTTAAAAGAAAGAGGTAAAACAGTCTCTATTTGCAGATGACATGATTGTTCATGCAGAAAATGTTAAGGGATCTACAAAAGGCCGTGAGTACTAATAAAGCGAATCTGGCAAGATGACAGGGTACAAGGTCAACATACAAAAATCAATTGTATTTTTGTAAGAGAAGAGGGCAGCAGAGGATGAAACGGTTAGTATCACTGACTCAATGGACATGACCCTGAGCAAACTCTGGGAGATAGTGCAGGACAGGGAAGCCTGGCATGCTGCAGTCCATGGTGTTCCAAAGAATCAGACACGACTTAGCAACTAAACAACAATAAGCTGCACATTTCCTATGAATTTCCCCAACAGGGACCAATTAGAAATTAAAATATAGATATGTGAAATAAAATAATAGAATTAGTTGTGTAGCACCACAACATGGAATTTTTAGGGACAAATTTAACAAAATACACACAAGACTTGGCTTTCCAGGTGGTGCTAGTGGTAAAGATCCTTCCTGCCAATGCAGGGGACATAAGAGACACGGGTTCGCTCCCTGGGTTAGAAAGAGCCCCTGGAGGAGGGCATGGCAACCCACTCCACATTCTAGCCTGGAAAATCCCCTGGACAGAGGACCCTGGTGGGCCCCAGCCCATAGAATGGCAAGAAGTCAGACATGACTGAAACGACAGCACAGCACACAAACAAGACTTGTATACTAAAACTGTGAAACATTGCTGAGAGACTATGAAAAAACTCCTAAACACAGATATATGTTTATGGTTTCGAAGATTCAGTATTGTTAAACTGCCAATTTCTCTCTAAGTAGATCTACTGATTCTGTGAAATACTGGTCAAGGTTCCAGCAGGCTTATTCTAGAAACTGATACACTGATTAAAAAGTTATGCAGAAATGCAAATGACCGAGGATAGTCAAAACCATTTTGAAAAAGACGAACAAAGTTAAAAGGGTGACACTGCCTAATTTTGAGACTTATTATAAAGCTAGAGCACCGAAGAACTGATGCTTTTGAACTGTGGTGTTGGAGAAGACTCTTGAGAGTCCCTTGGACTGCAAGGAGATCCAACCAGTCCATTCTAAAGGAGATCAGTCCTGGGTGTTCTTTGGAAGGACTAATGCTAAAGCTGAAATGCCAATACTTTGGCTACCTCATGTGAAGAGTTGACTCATTGGAAAAGACCCTGATGCTGGGAGGGATTGGGGGCAGGAGGGGAAGGGGACGACAGAGGATGAGATGGCTGGATGGCATCACCGACTCGATTGAGGTGAGTTCGAGTGAACTCTGGGAGTTGGTGATAGACAGGGAGGCCTGGCGTGCTGCAATTCATGGGGTCGCAAAGAGTCAGACACAACTAACTGAAGTGAACAGTAATCAAGACAGTGCTGTTTTGTGTAAAATATAGACATATACGTCAATGGAACACATAAATGCATAATATATAGTAAGTTCATTTTTAACAAAGGTGCCAGGACAATTTAATGGGGGAAATACGGTGTCTTCCAGAAAATTCTGCAGAAAGAAGGGGGATTAATAGGGGAGAAAAGTGACCCTTATCTTACATGATACAAAAAAATTTAACTCAAAATATAGAATTAAATGAAAAAGTTAAAACTATAAAACTTCTAGAAGAAAACACAATAGAAATTTGGTTGGGAAGATATACAGGACACAATTAGCACAAATTATAAGAGGAAAAAACCCCTGATAATTGGACTTCATCAAATTTAAAGACATCTTCTCTTTGACACTTAAGAAAGCAAAACAGAAAGCCAGAAACTGAGGGGAAACATTCATAGTGCACATATGAATATGACAAAAGATTTTTATCCAAAATATTTAAAGAAAATTTACAATTCAATAAGGCCAACCAATTAAAAAGATATATGCAAATTATTTGAACAGATACTTCATAGAAGCTGTAAGAATGGCTAATGTGCACACAAAAAAATGCTCAATATAATAGCCAGGAAGGAAATGCAATTGATAATACAAATGAGGTACCATTACACACCCACCAGAATGAAAAGGCTGACATCATCACAAGTAGGTGAGGATGTGGAGCAACTGGAATTCTTATGCACTGGAGGGGAGAACAGAATAGGGTAAAATCACTTGCCAACTTATTATAAAATCAGACACTTGGCATGTAAATCCAGCAATTCTACTCCTATGTATTTACCCAAAATAAGTAAAAACTATTTCCACACAGAGGCTGAAGAGAATTTTTTTTTAGAATTTAAAATAGCCCTAAATAAGAAACATCCAAAATATCCATCTGTCAATGGTGAATAGACAATGTGAAATATAATCATACAACGGAATACTGCTTAACAAACAAATCAATTAGGCAATAAAATGGATTAATTTTTGAAGCACTCGAGCAAAAGAAGCCAGATACAAAGGAGTACATACTATATGATTCCACTTACATGAAATTCTAGAGTAGGCAGACCATTGTTGCTTGGGGTCAAGGTAGGAAAGACGGTTTGCAAAGAAGCAAGAAGGAACTTTCTGTGGGAGGGAACAGACAGTTTTCTAACTTGACGGTGGCAGAGATACTGGAGAGTATAAATTTGTCAAAACTCAGCAAGTTGCACTCACTTACGTGTAAATTACAATGAAGTTGATTTAAAACAATGGCATTAAATTAGATAAGAGGGAACAGGATTAGAGTGCCCAAAGAGTCTTGCGTTATCTAGAACAGAGGTATATATACTGCCCCATGCCTCAACCTCACAGGCCCCTGAGGTCAGATGGGAAGAAGCTGGCCTCTAATAGGGTGAAAACATGCAAATTCCTATATCAGGTGCCTTGTGGCAAACAACAACCCTTTATGGCCTGGCTGCTTCCTGGGCAGTGCAATCTCTGATCACTGGGGCCAGGATCCAAGTGCCTGCCTGTGCTAAGGCAACCCTGCCATACCACAGCTAAGGCCATATGGCCCCCCTCTAAAGGGTTCCTTCACGTCACACCTGGTCAACCCTTGCACTGGACTTAGGTCAGGTGGGTGGGGAGCATGGGCAAGGATGAACTGGGCAGGGCCTCCTTTTCTAGGCACTCATGAAGAATGGCAGAACATCTGGTGCTGAGGTGTGGCCAGAGGCTGGGACTTAGGATCTAGGTTTCTAGGGAGCCTGGTTCATTGTTGCCCACATAGATGATTTCACTTTTCTGCCTTGTACAATTTTATTTCAGCTGTTGCTAAGATTTCTGAGTGTCCCTATGTCCAGGTCCCAAGCCAAGATAACTGGATGGGGGACTACCATTAGGAGTTTTCAAAGCCCTCTGATGACCAGAACATACAGCCTGGGCCGAGAACAACTGTAGAGAGGGGTCCTTTGACATTCACATGCATAAATACAGGGACTGGTTGACTGAGTTGACTTGTTTAGTCATTAAGTCATGTCTAACTCTTTTGTGACGCTATGGACTATAGCCTGCCAGGCTCCTCTGTCTGTGGGATTTCCCAGACAAGAATACTGGAGTGGGTTACCACTTCCTTCTCCAGGGGGTCTTCTGGACCTAGGGACTGAACCCATCTCCTGCATTGGCAGGCAGATTCTTTACCACTGAGGCACCACGGAAGCCTGAGTTAAGGTTTATATTAGTGATTTATCCTTTCAATAAATATTTGAGAACCTGCTATGTGTCAGACACTGATAAAGATGCTGGAGAGACCTCAGTGGACAAGACAGTGATGACTGCCCTCTGGGATTCCAAGAATCGTTTGCACTGTAGTAGGGGAACAGAATTTAAAAAGCACAACAATAATATGCTACTGCTACCAGCAAAGCTGGAGAGAACAAGAAGGGTATGTCTCTAGGCTTGTGAGATGCAAAAAAATTTCGAAGGTGGTCCCTCTGCTGGTGACATCTTAGCTGACCTCAAGGAGCATGTGGAAATCTGGGTTTGGAGCACCGGCAAAGGCCCTTGGGCGGGATGAGGGCACCTGGGTGCGCTATGAAGAGCAAGCTAACACAATACCATGACCTGAGATAGTTGCTTGCAAGATTTGGGCAAATGTCTGACTTCATCACTTTGTTGCACAAAGACCAGTTTTGGAAGCTACTCTAGTAATTCAGAGATGGTGGTTGAAACGGAGGATAGGAACAGTGGCTTCAGTATTCATATTTTGAAGGCAGAGCCTATAGGATTTACTGAGGAACCCAAATTGTGACATGAGAAGACTCACGGAGGCGGCCAATGGTTTTGTTCTGAACCGTATGGAAAAATGGAATTCCAATTAACTGAACTGGAGCAGGTCTGAAGGAAATCACAGTTCAGTTCCAGGTATGTTAAATTATTCAACCAGAGGTTCTCAAAGTGTAGTCTGGGGACCCCTGTGGCTCCCTAAGACTCTATCAGGGTTCTTTGGTCAAAACTATTTTACTACCACTGTTACCAGAGCTGACAACAGATCCTTGCTCAAAACCCATCAACCCCTCCCTTGAACAGGAACTAACATCTCTCTTTAAGTCACAGGATACAGAGACAAAGAAAAGAAGTGATATAAAGAGAAAAACAAAAAAACAGAACCAGCTGGAACCAAGATGTTAATGAATCTGACCTTCAAGTGACCCCTAGTGTCTCATCTACAATGATTTTACTACATCAGCTACTTAATGACAGCAGCCATGACTGGAAGTTGCAGACCAAAAAAGGACAGAAAAACGTGGCAACCTATTTGGGGGAAACCCCATCCCTTTCCCCAGAAGAACAATGCAAATGCCTCCCTACCATCAGCCTCGCTCCTCTCTGTGTTGTCTTTATTCTTTAACATCAAATCTCTCTTGCCAGGTGGGTGAAAATTTATCTGTGAACTTAAGTGCCCCCTTCTCAATTCTTTGGCCAGGAATAAAGCTTGTGCTGCACTGATCTCAGTGTCAATTTCATTTCTGGCTGTGTGAACCCTAATGCAAAAGAACTTTCCTGACACGGCAGTGTCTCAGCTGGACGAGCACCAGAGCTGGGGTCAATAGAACCTAATTTTGGTAACACCAAGAGGTGATTTGCCTTTTTCATTCTTATTCTCTCAAAGTATTTCACATAACTTCATGACATGATGACATCATTCTAACAGTTAATGGAATGTGGGTTTCCACACTGTTTTCAAAATATAGTTTCTAATGCACTATTATCAATAAATATAATCCATATAAAAACCCTACGGGTCCTCGGCGATTTAAGAGGGCAAGACAGTTAGTTCCAAGACCAAAGAATCTGAGAACCACTCTATCACTCACTTGGAGACAGTTGATCGTAGGAGACCAGGGCTGGAGATGTAAATCAGAAGCGTTTTCACACAAATGAGTTAGCAAACTGAATGGGATTACCACGTGAAGGAAGAGTAGAAAAAAACTTTTCTTAATTCTCAGAGATCCTACTTTTAAGCCTGGAGGCCCTGCAGCATTTTAAAGTCAGGGAGACCAGGAAGAACCAGCAAGAGACTGAGAAGGAACCAACAGAGTATGGGATCCCAGAAGCCAGGCAGACAGTGTTTCAAGGAGAAGGGACATCAGTGTCAGATATGCCAGCAGGTTTGCTGATGAGGGCCAGGAATTAACCAATGAGCAACATGGAAATCATGGAGGATCTTGACAAGAGTACCAGGTTGAGAGAGGATGGGGAGGAAAGGCATGAAGGCAACAGCGGACTTTTGCTTTAAACGGGAAGACAGTAAAGAGCTACTGGGGACAGAGGGCCCAAGAGGGCTTCTTTGGGGGAGGAGGATGAAAAAATAGCAGTTTTTCAGGCTTCTAGGCATGAATAAGGAAAAGAAAAGTGATGCAGAACAAGATGTGACTCGAGAGCAGTGTACTTGAATAGGCATATTATGCACAAGTGGGTGGCTTTAGCTTCAGCTAAAGCAGAGAGCTCCCCAGTACCGAGATGCGGCTGGCTATAGGCTGTTGGGGTGATGTGAGGGTGTGTGAAGCTCTCATGACCACTCGAGTTTTCAGTGCACTAAAAACCAGGGTTATCTTTAGGGTGAGGGTTCACGTGGTGCTGGAGGTTGACACGAAAGGGAAGAAGTATGAAAGACATCTGAGATCCAGAAACAAAATGAGCTAGACTCGCAGGATATGGAGCGGCATTAAAATAATGGCGTCTGTCCCCAGCCATGTTCATCTGTATGAGAACGGGCAAGTAGACAAAAATCTGTATGAGAATGGGCAAGTACACAAATGGTTAGATTTAACTGGTCTTTTAACCAGGATTCAGAAGAAAGTACCATTGGAAAATGTGGGCAAGCCAGGGACTAAAACTGAGTTGTCTGAGCCCAGGGGATATTACAGGACAAGAGGGAGGAAGGAGTGGATATACCTGATGAAAAGACAAAGTTGAGTGTGTTTGCAATGGGGAGGGATCTGAAATCTAAGACTGAGGGCTAAGAAACACCAACCCCACCTCTAGACTCAAGAGGTATGAGACACTGTTACTCAAAGGCAGTAGTGTCTGTCCTGGGGAAGGGCTAGGTGTGTGAAAGCAGAGAAATTTCTCAAGTGAGGGACTGCTGACACGTGACCATCAGTCCCAGAAGACACAACGAAAAGCTCTGAGTGTGCCTGGGAGAGTGTCAGAAAATCCAACTTAAGGAGCTCCTTTCGGAGAAGGCAATGGCAACCCACTCCAGTACTCCTGCCTGGAAAAATCCCATGGACGGAGGAGCCTGGTGGGCTGCAGTCCATGGGGTTGCGAAGAGTCAGATACGACTGAGCGACATCCCTTTCACTTTTCACTTTCATGCTTTGGAGAAGGAAATGGCAACCCACTCCAGTGTTGTTGCCTGGAGAATCCCAGGGACGGGGGAGCCTGGTGGGCTGCCGTCTGTGGGGTCGCTCAGAGTCGGACGTGACTGAAGTGACTTAGCAGCAGCAGCAAGGAGCTCCTTTAAGACTGGTAAAACCTCAGGGATGAGGTGCACGCCATTCATCCTAATGGTTCTCAGTCAGGTACCTGGGGAGGCCCTGACTGTGGAGTTGGGGGAAGGATGGGAGGTCTCACAGGCGGAGGTCTGGAGTTCCCACTGGACTTCTGATGGCAGGACAGGGTGCTGGGCAGGGAAATGTAAACCACAGCAGAAGCAATGCAGCCAAGAGCCATCTTACAGAGCACGTGGACCTACCACTGACTTGATAATTCGAAGAATTTGCAATTTCTCTATTTCTCACCTGACCTTTTAAATGGTTTAACTGGGTTGGAATGATGAATGCAAACAGGACTAAATCCAGCCCTTGAAATATTGTATCTGAATGACAGTATCACAGTCATAAATTAATTAAACCTTAAAAACATACAAATTTCTGAAACTGATGTTGAAAACAGACTGACCCATAGAGAACAGAGACAGCATTTACCAACAGAAATTTCAGAATACAGACAAGATTTCTATGAGCTCTAGGGAATACCATGTGAAACAGAACTTCAATCAGGGGCAAATTTTTGGAGTTGTGAGGGAAAAAACCCGTGGCAGAAAAAACTGGGCAGATTACCTGTGATAATGCACTTCTGAAGCACCCCCCAAAATGCTAGGTAACCAAAGGAACTACCATGTTTAATGGATCAGACAAGACACTTTTAAGTGCCTAAAGTGTCTTTAATGCTAAAGCTTTTAGTAGAACTCAGGTGTGCACGTTTCTCTTTTAAGGAAAAAACCTGGGTTTCAAAGTTTTGGGTTTCATCCTTTGGAAGTGCTGCAGTCAATTCCCTTATAGGTGCTTGGCTGTACTTGTCCCTCAAGGGACCAGAGCAACTGCTACTTCCATCACAAGCCAACCTGCAGCTGAAAAAGCAGAGCAGACACCCAGCAGCATCCACTGTGTTCACTTGTCCATTCCGTCTCCTGGCTGTAGCACCCACATTTTCCTTAGGAACCATTCCTCTACCCACTTCTGTATGAACCTCATCTTATGTAACAACTCCAAGTCTATCAGGGTAGTGTGTTCAAGGGACTCAAGGATGTGTAACAGCCAGAGTTTTGCTACAACTATTGTGGAAGAGATGTTCCTCTCGTTGCAGTGAGGCTGAGACACAGATCTAGACTTTGTGACCATCTTTGTAACCCCATCTGATTAGAACCAGAAAAAGCAGAGCAAGAGACAGATCCCTAATATCATTTCACCAACTAGGTTCTATACATACCTTCTCACCTGGTATTTGCCAAAATCCCCAAACAATCTGAGATGCATCTAAAAGTCACCCAGTCTCCCCGCTACAAGTGCTGACTCCTAGGTCTGGTCTGGAGCCCAGTAGCTTGTGCTTTTACAAAGGCCATGAGGTCATGTTTAACATTCCATTTGGGAACCACTGTGTAGGATGACTAGGAAAGCCAATCAATACTCTTTTTGGCTTAAACTGAGACTTTTTTGGTCTCTTGCAAAAAACAGTCTTTATGAGAAAGTGAAGGTCTTCTGAATACTGCAACTTTTCTGGAAATAACACATTTACTGATTTTTCATGGTTTTTAAAGATATTAAAAAGCTTTTTAACTTTAAAGGACAGTTTAAAACCTGCCAAGTATGAGACTTTAATGACTTAAGTTACTGATTAGTCATAAAAATCCATACATAAAAAAATGCCTCAAATTAAGTCTTCTACACTTGTATAACTAGACTTCCTTATATTCCTTAATACTGTGACAACGTTTAGCAACTTTCATTGATTTTATTGTCTTTAGCATTCTTCTGAAACTTCGCAATCTCCTGTGTTTCTTCTAATGTTTAGAAACCAAATAGGTTAAGGAACCTTTGCTAATAGCCAAGAACAATGTTAACAACAGTTATTAGCTCAAAGAACTAAAAGGAAAATAAAATGGTTTTCATTCACAATATGTAAGGCTAAATCCAAAATGTAATTATTTGATAACAAGTACAAAAATGCTAAGACAAGCAACTTTACTGAATGGCATTAGTTTAAATCATCGTTCCTATGGCCTGTGTTTACACTCATTACACTTGTAACCAATGTTTAAAGGTGTTCTCATGGCATATAATTACTCATCAACTGCAAGCCTGCTCTTTGCAAAATTCCTATACATATATAGATGTGAATAATTACAATCATCAACTTCACAATACACAGACTTCTCTTAGTCTACATTTTCTTTCAAGTTATGGATTTCTGGTCTTACACTGTTAAGTTTAAGGTTGCAGCATTTCCTGACAGAGTTTTACTCTGAAACTGAGTTTTCAGTTTCAGATTCATTAAGTGAAACTAACTGAGCTTTAATAAATGGAATCATACCCTTTGAGTGTACTCTTCAGCAGTTTAAAAAATATAATATATGGAAAGAAAATGCATATGCTTTCAGAAAAATAAAAACTCCACTGTTATTCAAATAAGATGACAATCATTGTAATTTTATTTTACAACAAATGGAATTATGTCCCAGTTGCAAAAAAAAAAAAAAAATAGTAATGTTACTATAGACTACTGGTCTCTTTTATTAAACAGTATTAAAATGTTTCTTTGGACAGAAATTTAAATTTTCAACTATCTTTTTTAACCCCCATAATACCTAGCCCCCAAAATGAAATAAAAAATAAGCATACTTCTCCATACTCGCACACTTTTCCTATACCTTGTATAGGTTATTTAATGGCAGCTTTTCCTGTAAAATGAGATCATCAGATACTCAAGTAAAATCCTACCTTATGATTGTAGTGAGCCCTCCACTTTATTCCTTTTCTCTCCTTTAAATTCAAACTAAGTATTTCAAAAGCAAGGCCACTGTAGCTTTACAAATAGGACTTGCTCACTCCTGAGAACATTTTCAAGTAAATCCCTACTTTTCAAATAGTTTAAGAGATTCTGCTTATAGTACAAAGCATCTTCTCCACACTTTTTCAAAACAAAAAATCCTCACATTTATGAGAACAAGATAAAAGAGTAAATCCTAATTTTTACCTATAAAATAAGTCAATTAATAGCAAAGTTAGAAATGACTCTAGATTTCCTAGTTTCCTTCCCAAGTTTCATCTAGAAAGATAACAGTTTAAAAAATAAGAGCTTAAAAAAAAATCCTGAAGATATAATTTCAAAAAGAAAAACGCAGCCACATCTTGTCGTCTTCTGTAGGTTAGAGGTAGTAAAGACGATTTGACAGTGACAGATTTGGTTCTCTATGAATACTCTGGCCAACAAGGAAAGCCAGTTTGTGGGCATACTGGCAAGGAGCAGGAACACGAATGACACCCTTTAGTGGAAGAAAACAAAAAGGTTCTATTACTTTAAAAGTAACTTCTCTAACTTATAAATCTCAGTATTAACAGTAAAAGCCTTTGAAAACACAGCAATTCCATTTTGAAAAGTGAATCTCACTGATGTGGCTAAATATCAATTAATAAAAAATACTTACTGGCCAGTTATAATAGACATGACACAGCTTGTAAGTTAACCTCTGTATGTGGTCTGGCTTCAGGCCACTGCTGTCATAGATGACATTATAATGTGTGGGAGAAACACTACCACTTCTCACTGCCTGGCTCACGATAAAAAAATCATACCTGGAATTACATAAGAAAAAAACCACATGGGTATGAGGCTTATCTTTTTCAAAGCTAAAGTTAAGATGATTCAAGTTTCTTACAGTGGAAGGATCCTGTATACTAATGTAACGTAATCTTTTCAAAACGTGTGCTTCCTTGAATTCAGAGCTTGCTATTCATGAACTGTTTTGGAATGCTTGTGTGTGAAAGAGGTTTAAGATACCACTTTTTTGTATTTTAAATACCTATCATTGATGCCTAAGGGCATTAACAAATGTTTGACCTGGCTGCTAATTTTGACAGTGCACGCTGTACAACAGGCCTGTTTCCACTCCACATCTGAGGGAGACAGCTGAGCGGGAACAGGCTCTAGGATCAAGAACCAAGTAGTGCAAACATAAAGGAATAGATGTCAGGTTTTTTTTTTTTTTTTGGGGGGGGGGAAGGGTACCAATTAAGTATCCATTCAGAGATGCTGTAATCCAGCCTGATAAAGATATTAAGAAATTTATTATGTCCCTTAAAACGAGACAAATTATAAAATCAGAATTGATCTACAACAGATTATTGTAATCTAGAAAAATGAGGCTTTCAGAAACATTAAATGATGTGCCCAAAAGAACAGCGAAATCGTAACCGAGCTAGAATCAAAACCTTAGTTCCCTCCCAACTTAAGCACCTTATTATTCAAAGTAGACTTCTCCAAGTATTTGAGTAGACTAGCAGTTATTAAGTTTTAAAGAACATTGAGTAAAAAGTAATCACGTTTTTTGATACTTTAAAATCCAACTTCCATTTTACTCAAATTGTTTTAAAAAGTTGTCTTCAGGTCAATGTTATACCTAAGCTTTGGTTGTCAGAGTAGCAGTAATGTTAGAAAGTATCATGAGGTCATTCTGAATGGTTAAAGAGAGTCTACAGGAAATGAAACTGTCAATTATCTTAGCCATTTTGTCCTCCCTCATTGATTTTCCCCAATAGGTTAGAACCCTTCTGACAACTATTACCTGCCTGAGAAAAAGACACAATCTAAGAAAGTGAATCTTTAAATAAATATTTTGATATGCTGTCAGCTAACAGGACTAAGTGGATCTAAAATCTGTATTATCATTTGTCTACATAAATTTAAGTATAATTCGGAGAAGGCAATGGCACCCCACTCCAGTACTCTTGTCTGGAAAATTCCATGGACAGAGGAGCCTGGTAGGCTGCAGTCCACGGGGTCGCAAAGAGTCAGACACGACAGAGCGTCTTCACTTTCACTTTTCCCTTTCATGCATTGGAGAAGGAAATGGCGACCCACTCCATGTTCTTGCCTGGAGAATCCCAGGGACGGCGGAGCCTGGTGGGCTGCCATCTGTGGGGTCGCACAGAGTCGGACACAACTGACGCGACTTAGCAGCAGGAGCAATGCCTCATTTACCTGCGTTTCATACAGGAGAAGTGCTACACATTTAAACTTTGCCCCTTAGGCTGACACTTTACCTTGATTAAAGCTGCCCTTTTTAAAAGGCCCCACAAATTTATGTATAAAAACAGAAACTCTCCTATTCACTCTCATGAGGAGGGTGTTACCGTGGACTGACCAATGACTTGCCATAAGGAACGTGACTTAGTGCACTGTACACCAACCCCCACAAAATGGAACTTGAGGAACCCAGTTTCATGACTTTGCAGTTGAACTGTCGTGTGCTGAGCGCACGACCGTGTGCCCCTGAGTGTTCTGGCCAGCTTTCTCACAGCAGAGTGCAGCTCACAGGTACACAGTGTTCACTCATGCGTGCTGAGTCGCTCAGTCATGTCTGACTGTAACCCATGGACTGTGGCCTGCCAGGCTCCTCTGACCATGCTGTTTTCCAGGCAAGAATACTGAGTGGGTTGCCATTTTCCACTCCCGGGGATCTCCCTGACCCAGAGAGCAAACCCATCTCTCTTGCATATCCTGCATTGACAGGTGGATTTTTACCACTGTGCCACCTGTGCCACCCTAGTGTTTACTCAGAAGTCACTTTTCTCATCTGCAACTGTGTCTTTAGATGGAATTTTCTAACCTGTGGATAACCAAGTACATTATGGATCTAAACATTTTGATTGGAAAATAAGAATCTATGGATGAGGTTACATATGTTTAAAAAAAAAATGCCACAGCAATCTACAGCAGCAGTTCTTCAACTCTGTATGTATAACGAAGGCCATAAATGATAACCCTATTCCCCCAGAAACTGCACAGAAACCTGTGCTCACCATGTCAGACACTAAGTTCATACATCATAGGCATTATTAGGGCAAACTAATGAAAAGCATTAGTATTTATAAGAAATAAAGTATAAGAACTAAAAAGTAAATATGGTAAAAGATAATAAAGCATAGAGGTTATGCTAAAAGACAAAGCAAAAACCAATCTTCACCTAATACAGAACTTACCATTCTGGTCTTGTAACCTCTACATCAATAACTGTTCCAGGAAGTGGATTCTGAAGTCTTCCTCCAGACTGAGCAAAAAATCTGGCGTTGACACGTTTCTTCACCACAATTACCGTTAGTCTTGGGCTTTAAGATGGTGATGAACGTAACTACATTTAGTCAGTCATACTTTCAGGGCATTGAATCATTCATACATTCATACACTCCATTAAAAAAGAAATGCATCTCCCTCTTGGGTATATTATTTATCGAAGTTGTGAAGGAAGATTCCACAACTTGTAAGGACCTGGAGTTAGGACCAGGAATAAACTTTGAGTAGAAAATAAAATGGCAAGGTTATGTAGTTTTTTAATTATTAAACCGAGCATATAACATACCCAGCACACTAAAATGTTAAACCCAGCATGTCTTTAAAGTTCACAGTCTGAGACCCTTTTCAGTGGACATTTCCTCCTACGTGGAAAGTAAGTGTACTCAGTTGTGTCTGACTCTGAGGCCCCAAGGACTGTCGCCGGACAGGCTCCTCTGTCCATGGGATTCTCCAGGCGAGAATGCTGGAACAGGGCGCCATTTCCTACTCCAGCGGACCTTCCCCACCCAGGGATCAAACCCATGTCTCTTGCAGCAGCAGGCAGATTCTCTACCACTAGCAAGCACCACCTGGGAAGCCCGTGGAAAGTAAAATCTTTGACAAGTAAGCTAATTTGAGTAGTCTCGAAATCTAATCTGCTTTTCAAAATGACTGGTTGACTGCTTTTCAAAATGACTGGTATCAGGGGATCTCTGTGTCCGTTTGTCTCTCACACTCGCTCACTCCTCAGCTTATCCTCAGCAATACGAGAACATTCTCTGTCACCCTCTCCCTTCCCAACCCCATTCACGTGGCTTCTTTCCTATGTCAAGACTACTCCTCTCCCCTAGTGAGCTTTCAGCTCTGTGTCACATTAGATTCACTGCCTCTAACAAGCTTCTTGGCTCTCCTGAGGACAGCCTTTAAACTGGCAGGTCGTACTGAGCTTGAATACCCTTTCCAACCATCTCTTAAAGGTTCATTTCAAATTCATTGTCTGATACAATCACACTGTATACACATGTGCACTTGGGAATAAATGCATTAGAACATATTAAGCACTTAGTGCTATCATATAATAAGCATTTGATAAAAATTATGATTTTCAATACCTCAACTTTCCTCTGCTCTTTTTCTAGCTACAAAATTAGTTCCTTAAGAGCACAAATATACTTTATTCTAACAACTGGAAAGCAGAGGACCTCACATGCAGTATGGACCTGCCTGGTAATGTTTGACTTAGGTAGGTAGTTTACAGTATACTGTCTAGACTGATGGTCCAGAAGATTCCAAATTGGGAACTTCCACTCATTGCTAAACCTAACCTGTGCTGCTTCATGGTAGCAGTAAGCAAATATACCAGGGGTAGGAAGATGATTTTACTTCAGTAAACAGAGGACATTTTTAGAAATATCACTATTTCCACATGTAAAGCCACTGCTGCCCAGCAACAAGAGATCTGCATATTACAAAGCCACCGTCTCAGGAACCAAAAGACAAAGTAGATTTTAGTCCTGGGACATCTCAAGAAATGATTCCGCAAATGTGGTGACGGAAAGAAAGTCACAAGTATGTTGAAGTGACTTTTTGATTTGTTCTGAACCAAACATCCTAAATCAGCTAATCCATGACACATCTTTATAAAAAGCTAATTATCAACACTTCAATTCAAAAACAAATATTTATAACAAACAAATAAGATAACAGCAAATGTTAAAATCCAAACTCTATTTCTTAAAAGTAAGGGGTAATTCTTAGATATCATTTTACTTTATATGCAACTCTAAACTTTTTTTAGATGAAGTGCCTACTATATATTGAGAGCATACTGGGTATTTTATGAAGTACACTGAACATTCTGGCATTTCTTTCAGCAGCCTTGGTGAGGTGCATCCCGTTTCACAGATGAAGGCTAAGCTGGGATCAACCTAAACTGATTTGAAGACATATTGTCTTGATCACTAATTTCTGCAGCCCCCAAATAACAGCACAATTGACGACGTGAAATCTACTGCATGCAATGGTCTGTTATGTACCAGCACAGGCAATCAATTTAAATCCTCCTTCCCTGCAACTTTCCTTTTTCTAAGGAAGAAAACAAATTAAAACTTACAAAACTTTACAAAGTAGAACAAAATACCAATGAAAAATATAAGCATTAAGAATTTTAAGAGGATAGGAAAGAACATTAACGTTCATTTACAAAATATTTTAAAATGCTATTGGCATTTTAATCTGAAACTCAGTTACTTCAAAAGAGATAAAAACATCCCTAACTTGCTCTGAAAACTTACTGGCATAATGATCACATTTTAAGAAACGTTTAACACTTAGAGGGGTTCTTTCAGAATTCGGCCAAAAAAGACTTGGAAGCGCCCTTCAATTTAGCTAGAAATTAAGTCCTTAATGCTCATCCCATGGGCCACATAAATCACATGGAGCCCAGATACTGTCAAACGACTTTCAAGACCCTCGTTTTCTATAATGATAACAAATGCTGCTGAAAAGGTTTGGCAGAAATAATCAGTCTTTAAATATCCATGAAGCAGAAGCAGAAATTAAGAAGAGGTGACAAGAATACACAAAAGAGCTGTACAAAAGCTCTTAATGACCCAGATAACCATGATGGTGTAGTCACTCACCTAGAGCCAGACATCTTGGAGTGTGAAGTGAACTGGGCCTTAGGAAGCATTACTGTGAACAAAGCTCATGGAGGTGATGGAATCCCAGAGCTAGTTCAGTCCTACAAGATGATGCTGTGAAAGTGCTCCACTCAATATGCCAGCAAATTTGAAAAACTCAGCAGTGACCACGGGACTGGAAAAGGTCAGTTTTCATTCCAATCCCAAAGAAAGGCAGTAACAAAGAATATTCAAATTACCATACAACTGCACTCATTTCACATGTTAGCAAGATTATGCTCAAAATTCTTCAAGCTAGGCTTCAACAGTACACGAACTGAGAACTTCCAGATGTACAAGCTGGATTTAGAAAAGGTAGAGGAACCAGAGATCAAACTGGATCCAGAGATCCTCTGGCTTAAAGAAAAAGCAAGGGAATTAAAAAAAAAAAAAAAAAATCTACTTCTGCTTCATTGACTATGCAAAAACCTCTGACTGTGTGGATCAAAACAAACTGTGGAATAGTCTTAAAGATATGGGAATACAAACGACCCAATCAAAAAATGGGCCAAAGAACTAAATAGACATTTCTCCAAAAAAGACATACAGATGGCTAACAAACACATGAAAAGATGCTCAACATCACTCATTATCAGAGAAATGCAAATCAAAACCACTATGAGGTACCATTTCACACCAGTCAGAATGGCTGCGATCCAAAAGTCTACAAATAATAAATGCTGGAGAGGGTGTGGAGAAAAGGGAACCCTCTTACACTGTTGGTGGGAATGCAAACTAGTACAGCCACTATGGAGAACAGTGTGGAGATTCCTTAAAAAACTGGAAATAGAACTGCCTTATGATCCAGCAACCCCACTGCTGGGCATACACACTGAGGAAACCAGAAGGGAAAGAGACACGTGTACCCCAATGTTCATTGCAGCACTGTTTATAATAGCCAAGACATGGAAGCAACCTAGATGTCCATCAGCAGATGAATGGATAAGCAAGCTGTGGTACATATACACAATGGAGTATTACTCAGCCATTAAAAAGAATACATTTGAATCAGTTCTAATGAGGTGGATGAAACTGGAGCCTATTATACAGAGTGAAGTAAGCCAGAAGGAAAAACATAAATACAGTATTCTAACGCATATATATGGAATTTAGAAAGATGGTAACAATAACCCTGTGTACGAGACAGCAAAAGAGACACTGATGTATAGAACAGTCTTATGGACTCTGTGGGAGAGGGAGAGGGTGGGAAGATTTGGGAGAATGACATTGTAACATGTAAAATATCATGTAAGAAACGAGTTGCCAGTCCAGGTTCGATCCACGATACTGGATGCTTGGGGCTGGTGCACTGGGACGACCCAGAGGGATGGTATGGGGAGGGAGGAGGGAGGAGGGTTCAGGATGGGGAACACATGTATACCTGTGGTGGATTCATTTTGATATTTGTCAAAACTAATACAATTATGTAAAGTTTAAAAATAAAATAAAATTAAAAAAAAAAAAAAAAGATATGGGAATACCAGACTACCTTACCTACCTCCTGATAAACCTGTATGCAGGTCAAGAAGCAAGAGTTAGAACTGGACATGGAAAAACAGACTGGTTCCAAATTGGGAAAGAGTACATCAAGGCTGTATATTGTTCACCCTGCTTATTTAACTTCTACGCAGTTTACATCAGGAGAAATACTGCGCTGGATGATTCCCAAGCTGGAATTTGATTTTCGGGAGAAATACAAACAACCTCAGATATGTAGATGACACCACTTTAATGGTATAAAGTGAAGAGGAACTGAAGAGTCTTTAGGTGAAGGTGAAAGAGAGTGAAAAAATCCGGCTTAAAATTCAACATTCAAAAAATAAAGATCATAGAATCCACTCCCATCACTTCATGGCAAAAAGATGGGGAAAAAGTGGAAATAGTGTCAGATTTTATTTTCTTGGGCTCTAAAATCACTGTGGATGGTGACTACAGTCACAAAACTAAGTCGCTTGCTCCTTGGAAGAAAAGCTATGACAAACCTAGAAAGCATATTAAAAAGCAGAGACATTACTTTGCTGACAAAGGTCCATATATTCAAAGTTGTGGTTTTTCCAGTAGTCATGTATGGATGTGAGAGTTGGATCATAAAGGCTGAGTGCCAAAGAATTGATGCTTTCAAACAGTGGTGCTGGAGAAGATTCTTGAGAATCCCATGGACAGCAAGGAGATCAAGTCAGTCAATCCAAGGAAATCAACCCTGAATATTCTTTGGAAGGACTGGTGCTGAAGGTGAAGCTCCAATACTCCAGCCACTTGATTCGAAGAGCCAACTTATTGGAAATGACCCTGATGCTGGGAAAGACTGAGGGCAAGAAGAGAAGGGGGTGACAGAGAATGAGATGGTTGGATGGCATCATCAACTCAACTGACATGAATGTGAGTAAACTCTAGGATATAGCCAAAGACAGGGAAGCCTGGTGTGCCACAGTCCAGAGGGTCACAAAGCGTCAGACATGATCTAGCAACTGAACAATATGCATGAGCAAGCACATACAAACATACCTCCTGGATATTCTAAGCATCTTTAAAAATCAGCTCCACAAAATATATTATGCACTAAGCCCTTAATATACAACAGTCCCTGATCTCAACTTACTTACAATATGAGAAAGAAAACAGCACAAAATTAAACAATGTAACTTATTAGAACAGCTATCTTGAGATGGCATGCAGTTTACTGCCAGAGAGAACCAACAAATGATCTTGGTAGGAGAGCAAAGCAAAAACTAATGTAGGTTTCAAAGGAGAGCCTGAGTAGTATTCAGTTATGAGTACAGCTCCCCTTGGCTGCGCAGACCACCTCAAAGGACAGAGGTTAACAGTCTCCTCCTAGGACACCAAACACATGCCAATCATCTACCCATCAAAAACCAGTCCAATTGAGTTCAAAGAAATTAAACAAGTATTTGTTGTACAAGGAGGTAGAGAAAGAGTATGTTAAGACTATCTGGAAGATTTATTTCAACCAATGCTGTGGACGCCTATGGCTGCATTGGGATAATCAGACCCTCATACTTCAAGGCTGTAAGAGAGAAAAGTGGCAGCGGCTGGTCAGTGAAGGTGTTGCCATGTGTCATTCCTTGAGGGAACTTCCACTCTACATTTCTAGCCTCTCCTCTACAAAACAGTCTCCATGAGACACCCACCCCCAACCCCTTCCATTACCTCAAGTCCTATTGCGCCTATAAGGTTAGGTTCTCACTTACCTTTCCACCTTGTGACGTTATTTTCAAAGATGCAAAATGCAATTTTATACAAAGGAAACGCTTTACATGTCATGTGCTTACTTGTAACCTCTACCAACAGATTTCAGGCAATCCAAAAACTGTGGTACTTCATAGTTCACCAGTGTTTTAAGCTGACCGTCTCCTACGCCATCCCGATACACAATAATTCGACTAGGCATGTATTCATTGCAGCTATTCCAAGCCCTTAGAGCAGCTGAAAGAAAGCCAGGAAAGTTTTAAATACATTAACACACAACAAAAAATATGTGCTTCTACCAAACTCCAGGCACAGTTTTTTTTTGTTTTCCCAGAAGCACAGCTTTAAGATAACTTCTTGAAGACTGGAGTTTGGAGGCCAGACTGGAACACAGCAGGCGACTTACCTTGTAAGCAGACCTTAAGCCCATCTACTAGTTCTTGTCCTCTGTCTTGAAACACACAGCGAGAGAACCAGCTATTCGGAGAAAAAATGACTGAGGTGAGAACACAACCATACAGAACTGTTTCACTTTTGAATTCTTCTATATCTATGCAATTTATTATCTTTAACTTCCTTGATGAAATCTTAAACGGAGTTAAGATACAGGAAATCCCTCATAGACATTTTTTTTTTTTCTCATTATAAATCAATTCCAGCACGGAGGAGGAAATAAAATCTAAGTTGTAATAGCCAGATATGCCTCCTAGGTTTACACGTCAATATATACAGAAGCATACTAATACTATACTCCTGGTAAAAGACGCTCTTCTCAAAGATAAAATACCTTGAAATACGCCCAAGTATCAGTAATGCTCACAAATCAATGCTTCAATTCTCATTCTTCCTATTCTTGGCAATTCTATCAGTTCTAAGAAAAGCACTGAAAAGTAATTTCACTACGTTGATACGCAAGTGACTGGGTAAACTTGAGTGGGTTTTCCAAGATAAAATTAACATGGAAACTTGAGATTACATTCAAAGTAATAAATTTATTAAAGAAGCTTTTAGAGATTGTCACATTTAAGGAGATGCATCCTCTCACCAAATACAAATAATAAAATAACCTAAAATGTAGTCTGACCACTACAGATTAAGGGCCAGTGAAGGATATTAAAAATGGTTAGAGTAGCTAATAACTGGTTTCTTTCCTAACTATTTGATTGGATCTAATGTAAAAGAAACCAAGTTAAAAAATTAACACAATTCTGGTACTCCCCAGACACTAGCCCCTGCACTCATGTCCTGTTTGCCTATGTTCAGCACTTAATCTACGGCTATCAAAGCCCACTTACCGAGTCATCCCTTCATTGATGCTTGCCACAAATCCTGCAATTGACCTCCGTCCAGCTGTGGTATCATGGTAACAATCAATGCCAACTATCATCGCTAGCTTCAGCTTTAACAAGAACATCGTAATTTTAGATACAATGGAATGCCAATACAATAAAAATACATTTTTTTAAATAACAAAATTTATATCTACAAGTTAAATCAAACTTACAGGCATATCAACCCTCCAAAGCTCTCCTCCCATCTTGCAGTTCATCTGCAGCGCAATCTTTGTAGCAATGGCCATGACAGTCTGTTGTTTGCCTAAGGTTCGGGCCACCACACACTGACTTGGAGTAGGGCAATCTGTACATAAGTATTTTTTAATAGCATCATATTTGTCTTTCCGATTACTTGATAACAGACAAACAACCTAAAAACAAACAAAATATCCTCATCACAAAGAATTAGGAAACTGATAATTAAATTCAAAGAAGAGAGGAAACTAAACCCACCTGTGATTCATAAACACACAAACACCTGTGATTCGTTTACTGATATTAATACTTTACTCTCCATCTCTGCCACGGTGCTAGTAAGTATGACATTAACATTTATATAATGTTCACTGAGAGTAACTGGGTGCTCAGTCATGTCCAACTCTTTGCAACCCTTTGGATTGTAGCCCGCCAGGATCCTCTGTCCATGGGATTTTTCAGGCAACAATATACTGGAGTGGGTTGCCGTTTCCTCCTCCAGGGGATCTTCCTGTGCCCCTTGTGTCTCTTGCACTGCAGGCAGGTTCTTTACCGCGGAGCCATCAGGGACGCCCATAATGCTCATTACATTCAACTAATATATACTAAGAACGAAACCAAGTTAAGCAAACAATTTAAAACCGAGTATCATTAAAACTTGAGAAGTTAGTTAAATATGGTCTGTTACCAGCTTGGAATAATTTAGGAGTAGGGAATAGGGCAAAATAAGTTAGTGATAACTTACAGGTGGACAAATAAAAGCTTTTCTAAAATGCTTACAATTTTCATTTACTCATGCCTTACCTAGAATCACGGCTTTTAAACTCTCAAAGCTCTGGCTTGGGAGTATGATCAAACTATGAAATTTCCTAGAAGTTCATGGGCAATTCTGGGGAAACTGAAATGACTGATCTAAACAGACGCCTGTCCCAAATGGGGGTTAGTCAAAGGATACACATTTCCAGTTAGAAAGTAAGTTTTGAGAATCTAGTGTATATAGCACGGCGATCACAATTATATATACATTATATACTTGAAAGCTGCAGAGTGGATCTTAAAGGTTATCACCACATATACAAAGAAGAACTGCAATTACCTGAGATGATGGAGATATTAACTAACGTGCTAGGGTCATCATTTCACAATATATCAAATCATCACACTGTGCATTTTAAACTCACACAATGTTAAATGTCAATTACATCATAAAAAGGCTGGAAAATTAACCAAGCAACTAAGCCACCTATATTTGCCCAAATTCTGAGGATTCAAGTTCTGGAGCTGAATCCAACACTAACTTACTGCTATATTCCCCAATTTATAGTCCCAGATTCTTATTTTTCTTGCCATAGCCCCCAGTAAAATAATTTTCCTACCCTTGGTATCTCTATTATTCAAGACAACCTAATAGCACTCTGCCTGTGGCATAGGAGACAAAGGACTAAAAGGAATCCATTAGAAGAAACCAACTCATTTCTTAGGTTTAAAGCAATTCAGGTGTATTGTTTTTCATTAAATGTGTCTTTGCCACCTTATTAATTATACTAAGTGTAACTACAAATATACTAATTATACCACATGTGCTGAACAAGTACTGATTTCTACTCTTGTGCCTTTTCTCCTCCCCACTCCCTCCCTGAAATTTTCTAGAATTAGAGCATTTGAGTCTGGGTAAATTTAAGATGGCTTTGTTTTCTTCCATCCCTTCCTTACCGTTTGCAGTACACAAGCTCCTAAGCGCACAACTAAAGCCAGCATAACTGAGCTACCGTAGGAAGGTAAAATATGTGTCTTGTGACTTGTTTGGGAACCTAATTATAACATTTTTAACACTGAGCTCAAGTTCCAAGGTTTACCAGCGCCCAATTTACAACAACTGATTCCAGGTCAGCTGCCTACATATCAACTAGCTACTTACTATCTGGGTATCTGACGTAACCTTTTGCTGTAAGACTCTTAAATAGGCTTCAGTTCTATCATCCACTTCAATCCTAGAATGGAAATACGTAATTCAACATTCAGAAAAAGTTAACCAAAAAAATGTACTATGTGTTAAAAGGTTCCCACAGATTGTAACACAAGCAACACTTCTGGGTGAAATAACGAAATAGAACACCAGGAGAAGCCATGTAGTCAAAAGGATTTCTCACACACCCAACAGCAATTGTTTGAGAAACAGTCCTTTTTTTGTCTCACTCATTCTTAGCAACTCGAACACATTTCTGTGTCCACCCTACAAGGGACTTTATCAGATCTTTAAATTAAGATAATTTAATGTTTTTAATAGTTTTTAACAGTTTGAGTTCCCACCTTCCAAATGACTATGAGTCAATTTTCAGAGTAGAAATGACTTGATAAACTTACATTATTGCTTTTTTCATTTGTATGCCCATGGCTGGTGTAACTTTAAATAGATTTTGTATCAACGAATTGGCTGCTTCATAATTTCTTCGAGTATAGATCAACAACCAGTTATCTAGTGGCTTAACACTAATTAATGGTGCACCTCTTGTTTCTTTTGACCAATCTGCAAATTGTGGATTGTAATCAAACTAGAAGAAAGTTCAGAGACATTGTAAGTTCTCAGGGATAAAGCCAAAAATTCTTCAATAATTCTACCATGGCATAGTGCAAATCTCAAAGTACTACTTTTAAATTTGACCTGCAGTCATAGACAAATGCTCTAAGTGAGGAAGAAGAAAAATGTATTCAAAGGATTACAGCAATTTTATTTAAAATACACTCTTATTAACAGCTGCCACTCAAGTGCTCACCTGCCTGTTACAGTATCTTAAGCTGTGGCCTTTTTTTAAAAATCTTTTATAAAATCTTACAAGGATAGGTGCTGTTTACCTTATGATAAAGATATAAAAAACAAGGCCTTGAAAGTTAAGTGACTTTATGACTGAGGTGTCAGATACTGAAGGCAAGCTATGAAAACATCTGACAGTAAGGCAGAAAGCTAACACATAACTCAGTACCTATATCTATCACAGAGGGAAAAGCCTGCTTTTTACATGTCCTACCCACCTCCCGAACAACTCTTATACAAGAATATATATTTACTACAAAGGATAATAAAGCAATAGTAATTAAAATATTAAGCTACATGATTAGGTTGTTATCCACAGAACATTTCGAAAACAGAAGAGCACAGCTTTTTATAAAGGGATTTTTAAATTTTGGTACTTGTAGTGTTTCAATTACACAAAAACATATTTTAGAATACTTGCTTTCTTTTTCTGAAGAGAAGATATAAAAGATATCACAATATTTCATATATACATATATATATATATCCATGTATGTGTTTATGTGTGCAAATATATATATCCCTAACAAACAAATGGTCCAGGCAAAAATGAAGCTAAATAAACGGGGAGTTTTCCATGTAAAAGTTCACTGTAGTGGCAGACAAAATATCAACCCAATTAGATACTTAAGAGACTTCTACTATATCTCACTTTAAAAAATTAAGGTTACTTAAAAAATTAAGCCACCTTTTATCTCAGTCTCACAGATGGTTTTGAAGACAAGCTACAGGCTTTGCCTTCTTGAGTGTTCCCACATTTCCTCCTCCTGTATTCAGATCGGTGGACAAAGAGAGGATGTGGGTCAGGGAAAAGAGGAAAGGACTGCACTGGCATGGAATTCGTGCTTGCTTTATTGTGAATGTGAACCGAACCTGATTTCACTGACAACTTTTAAGAACTGCCTTACTGTTTTTCCACCTTGATGAATCTTTTCTGCTTGCAAAATTCTTCCTGAGAAGGACAGTAAGTTGGAGTCAAAGCTCAAACCCCAGTCTCGAAGCTCCCTCTGCACATTATCATCTCTGTAAATTTAACATATTGCTTTTCACTAAATGTAAGGAAACAGCAAAAACTAATATATACAAGCAAATAGAGACCCACTGCAACCTATAACAAATGTCAATGTTTCTTTCAGGATTGAAATACTGGTGAGAATGCTAGGAAACACAGAAATGTTTTTCTCTTATTATGTCATGTTTCCCTTCACAATATCCTTTCATTTAAAATTCTGATGCCCAAACTATCTCCTCCTCAAAGTAAACACAACGCTGTAACAACTTCACTTTCTATTTTATTCTCTTTTTCTAACAGAATTAGAAATACCATGGTTTAACTTAACGTGAAAGTTGCTCAGTCATGTCTGACTCTTTACAACCCCATGTACAGTCCGTGGAATTCTCCAGGCCAGAATACTGGAGTGCATAGCCATTCCCTTCTCCAGGGGATCTTCCCAACCCAGGAATTGAACCCAAGTCTCCCACATTGCAGGCAGATTCTTTACCAGCTAAGCCACAAGGGAAGTCTAAGAATACTGGAGTGGGTAGCCTATCCCTTCTCCAGCAGATCTTCCCGACCCAGGAATTGAACCCAGATCTGCACTGCAGGTGATTCTTTACCAACTGAGCTAATTATTTCCTGACAAATAGTAGCCTCACTCAGAAACATGAAGAACCCACCCTGAATACCGCAAATACAAATAAAAAACAAAATTAGTTTCTGTCATTCCCCTGAGAAAGTCACTCCTCCAAACCCACATACAATAAAGAACTGAAAACATACCCCGTAAAGCACAGATGACTTACTTATGAATATAATCAATCAGTCTTCCTACTTCACGCTGCCTTTGCTCTGGAGTCAGTCTTGTATGAACAGCCAAGTCTTTCATCACATTAAAATCATTACGCATTTTATCAGTTAAACCTTTAAACAGAATAAAACTATACAGTTAAAGAAACAAGAATCGGGCCTAACTATATGGAATGTAGGGTGGTGATGAGTAAAGAACTCCCAGGAGACAAACCAGTTTTAAGGGTCGGGTTGGTGGCAGGGAGGATGAGTGCGGAAAAGGAATGTTTAATGGCTTCTAGAACTGAAGGGGAACCACGCAGTGGCTTCACCAATAAAGACAAGTCAGCATACCTGTGAGGTAGCAGAGCTCAGGGATGAGCATGGCTGGGCCTGGTAATGTGCCGCCAGGGCCTCTCCTTCTCTTAGGCTGACTGACCAAAACTGGCTGTTTCAAGTCAGTGATTTCTTGGTTATATTGCTATTTAAGGGAAGACAGATATCGCTGTTCACAGTAAATGCCTTTAGTAACATGTTAATGGACAAAAAAGTTTCACTTTTTAAAACTAAGCATATATGCTAATAGCAAGGCTAGTATCTGTTTCCAAGTAAAACATACTGTCTTTCTGGTCCTACTAAAATAGGTTGTGATTTATAGACTCATCTTTTCTCCTAAAAACTTAAATGGTCAAGGATGGTAAGGCTCTAAGTTTTGACTTTTTGCTACATTTCTATTTACTTCATTTTTTTGACTTCTTGGTTCAGAAACAGTAGTCTGTGTAACTCCAGGTCTTCACAACAGCGTAATTCCTCTAAAACTACTCATAGTAAGGATGAGCTCATGAAAGAAGTCTCACACTAAGAATAAAGGGGGGAGGGAAAATGTGTACACTCTATGGAACAGTGTTAATTAGGGAAAGTTGAAAGTTTACTTTGCAGTTGAATTTCAACTGAGCAGTATTAAGGTTCCCCATCTTAAGACTGCCCACATGTAATCACTGTCTAAGATTAGATTTACAATATGTAAAGAGACCAAACATGCTGATGTCTAGGATCTAACATGTGTGAGACAGGTCTCTGGCCTCCAGGTCAGCCCTACAATTCCAGACCATAGCAGACCTCTTGCATTCCCTTCACTAGAGAGTGCTTCTAGAAGACCTCTCTATCATTTCCTGTATCCTCTCCTAGCATCGTTATCCTGGTTAATTTAGCTCTAACTTTATTCTCAAATAAAATCACATCTGCAGTAAGTATGCAGGACAGTAGTGCCGTCACAGCCATTCCATGAGTGCTGCTCTCTCCAGAAGACGGGTCCACCTGCCCCTCCTTCTTCCTGCATACAGCCAAGGTGCTGGCCACCTACATCATCAAGTAAGAGACCGTGAATTTTAGCTTGCACTGACTGTCCTACACTCAACTGTTTACCAATCATCCAGGCAAAAAAAATTCGAAGTAGAACATGCATATGTGACCTCTGCTCCACTTCTCTGTATTATTTATTTTATCATACTATTTTTATTAGGGGTCTATTAACAGTCACCCTGCTTACACATCATTCACTTGGGTATACACACAGGTAGAACGGTGGTAGTGATTTCAGAAGTATTCCTATTTCTCTATTTCACCAAACGGCCTTAAAACGCATAATTCTTAATTACAGAGCTGTGGGATTTCCCTCTTCTATATTCTTAGTGCGTAAAAGAAAGCCTGTCAGTTCTTTTAACACTTTCCCCTACATCTGAAGAACCAGCACTTTCATTTCTGTTTAATATTAGATTTTTTAAGTTATTGACCATGATCTTTCCTTCCAAAGGCCCTTATCTCCTACCCTGAGTACTTCCTAGATATTCTCTTCAATGTATAGTATCTAAGCCATCACTTATTACTAAAACTGAATTTCCACTACGAAGTTTTAAGAATGCCTTATTTCTTTCACATATTTCAAGTCCACCCAACTGTTAGCATATTATATCTGAAGTCTTTGCACAGACTGGAGATCACCTGAAGAGTAAATATATAGCAACTGGGGACCTGAGGCAGAACCCTGAAGTATGTCAACATTTAATAGGATGTTCACTTCAATTGTGGAAGAACAAGCAGGCATGCAAGATTCGGTACTAGTCAGAGAAGGGGAGAATTTTCCTTGATCTTGCTTCAGGTTTAAATCAACTTTCAACTGTATCCTCTCTGTATTTGCTGCTGATGTATACCAACTCTACCCATCCCTGATCGTGCTTATTCAAATGAACTACAGAAAAATGCCAGAACTCGTTTGTCACAGTAACCTCTGACACTCAGAAGAATCTAGGTCAAACACAGTTCAAGTCTACAAGGAATTTTCAGAGGTTAAAAACAGCAGTAGGGAAATCAAGCTGAGATGACCCTTGGCCTGTTTTCATTTTGCCAGAGTAAGACCAGTTCTTAATGCAACTTCTTAGGGCATCATTTCCCTCCAGAGTGGCATCTAATCTTCTCATTCACAGGAGAGCAGCTGAAGATCAGGCAGCAACAGATTTTTCAGCAAAAAGACATTTCAAAGATCACCAGTCAGATGAATACTTTTGGCATAATATATATATAAACACACACACACACACAATAGTTCATTTATTCTACTTTTCAGAAAAAACATAATCTACAGAAAATAGAAAAAAGTTATATAAAATTTAGCACTTCAAAGACAAGCTTTAAATTTTAACTGATGTGTTTTCCTGCACTTCTGACAGAGCACATCAAATGGGAAGTGACTTCTAAGAATTTAGGAGGCAGATCTGCTCATCTCTGACCACTACAACAATGTCTGATGCCTTCCTATAGAAACATTTTATTTTCTTCTAGTCAGTAGCTGTTCTGTTAGGTTGGTATAAAAGTAACTTCAGTTTTACACTGTTGCACTTTACCATTTGATATTGGAATTCATTCTTAAATAAATGTGGTTATACCTCATTTTAATGTACATTTCTTGCTAATGACTTATTACTTGCTGCTTATATTTATTTCAGACTATAGAAATGTTACACAAAAAGCAAATTCAAGCAATATTTTTTTTAGTTCAAAATGTATCATAAAGCAGCAGAGACAACTTACAACATTAACAATACATTTGGCCCAGGAACTGCTAACAAATGTATACTGCAGAAGTTTTACGAAAGACACAAGAGACTTGAAGATGAGGAGAGCAGTGGCCGGGCATCGGAATCGACAATGACCAACTGAGAGCATCACTGAACCTGATCCTCTTATAGTTATACTAGACGCTGCTGAAGAACTCAACGTCGACCATTCTGTGGTCATTCTGCATTTGAAGCAAACTGGAAAGGTGAAAAGTTCCACAAATGGGTGCCTCACAAGCCGACCACAAACCAAAAAACTAGTTTTGAATTGTCTTATTCTATGCAACAATATCAAAAGTGGATTTTATACAACTGGCGACAACCAGCTCAGTGGTTAGACCGAGAAGCAGCTCCAAAGCACTTCGCAAAGACAAACTTGCGCCAAAAAAACCTTTTTCTGGTCGTCTGATGCTCATTTGATCCACTACAGTTTTCTGAATCCCGGTGAAAACATTACATATGAGAGGTATGCTCAGCAAATTGATGAGATGCACCGAAAACTGCAAGCCTGCAGCCAGTATTAGCCAACAAAACAGGCCCACTTCCCCACAACAATGCCTAGCCTCACACCACATAATCAACGCTTCAGAAGCTCAAACAACTGGGCTACAGGGTTTTGCCTCATCGGCCGTATCCACCTGACCTCGAGCCGACTGACTACTACCTTTTCAAGCATCTTGACAACTTTCTATTGGCAAAATGCTTCCACAACCAGCAGAAGGCAGCAAATGCTTTCCAAGAGTTCATCTAATCCCGAAGCACAGATTTTTACACTATAGGAATAAACAAACTTATTTCTCATTGGCAAAAATGTGTTGATTGGAATACTGCCTATTTTGGTTAATAAAGATGTGTTGGAGCTTAGTTATGAAAGACTAGAGATCTCTTCAAGAAAATTAGAGATACCAAGGGACCATTTCATGCAAAGATGGGCTCAATAAAGGACAGAAACAGTGTGGACCTAATAGAAGCAGAAGAGATTAAGAAGAGGTGGCAAGAATACACAGAAGAACTGTACAAAAAAGATCTTACTGACCCAGATAACCACGATACTGTGATCACTCACCGAGAGCAAGATATCCTGGAGTGCAAAGTCAAATAGGCCTGAAGAAGCATCACTTTGAATAAAGCTAGTGGAGATGATGGAATTCCAGCTGAGCTATTTCAAATCCTAAAAGATGATACTGTTAAAGTGCTACACTCAATATGCTAGCAAATTTGGAAAACTCAGCAGTGGCCACAGGATTGGAAAAGGTCAGTTTTCATTCCAATCCTAAAGAAAGGCAATGCCAAAGAATGTTTAAATTACCGCCAAATTGGACTCATCTTCCACCCTAGCAAAGTAATGCTCAAAATTCTCCAAATTAGGTTTCAACAGTACATGAACCAAGAACTTTCAGATGTACAAGTTGGATTTAGAAAAGGAAGAACCAGAGATCAAACTGCCAACATCCACTGGATCATTGAAAAAGTAAGAGAATTCCAGAAAAACATCTACTTCTGCTTCCTTGACACTAAAGCCTTTGACTGTGTGGCTCACAAACAAACTGGAAAATTCTGAAAAACATGGGAATACCAGACCACCTGACCTGCCTCCTGAGAAATCCATATGCAGGTTAAGAAGCAATGGTTAAAACTGGACATGGAACAACGGACTGGTTCCAAATTGGGAAAGGAGTATGTCAAGGCTGTATATTGTCACCATGCATATGCAGAGTACATCATGCGAAATGCTGGGCTAGATGAAGCATAAGCTGGAATCAAGATTGCCAAGAGAAATACCGATAAGCTCAGATATGCAGATGACACCACCCTTATATCAGAAAGCAAAGAGGAACTAAAGAGCCTCTTGATGAAAGTGAAAGAGGAGAGTGAAAAAGTTGGCTTAAAACTCAACATTCAGAAAACGAAGATCATGGCATCCAGTCCCATCACTTCATGGCAAAGAGATGGGGAAACAATGGACACAGCGACAGACTTTATTTTCTTGGGCTCCAAAATCACTGCAGATGGTGACTGCAGCCATGAAATTAAAAGGCGCTTGCTCCTTGGAAGAAAACCTATGATCAACTAGATAGCTTATTAAAAAGCAGAGACATTACTGACAAAGGTCTATTCAGTCAAAGCCATGGTTTTTCCAATAGTCATGTATGGATGTGAGAGATGGACCATAAACAAAGTTGAGTGCCAAAGAATTAATGCTTTTGAACTGTGCTGTTGGAGAAGACTCTTGAGAGTCCCTTGGACAGTAAGGAGATCAAACCAGTCAATCCTACAGGAAATCAGTCCTGAACATTCATTGGAAAGACTGATGCTGAAGTTCCAGTACTTTGGCCACCTGATGCAAAGAACTGACTCACTGGAAAAGACCCTGGTGCTGGGAAAGATTGAAGGCAGGAGGGGAAGGGGACAACAGAGAATAAGATGGTTGAATGGCATCACCAACTTGATGGACACGAGTTTGAGCAAGCTCCAGGAGTTGGTGATGGACAGGAAAGCCTGGTGTGTTGCAGTCCATGGGGTCCCAGAGAGTTGGACATGACTGAGCAACTGAACTGAACTGATGATGACTTGAAATTCATGGTCCGAAGCCACAATTACTTTTGTACAAACTTAATGTTATTTGTCTCTGGTGTCTTTTTCAATTTAGTGATCACTGTGCCAAAAGCTAGAATCATCTTTTATAAACTGGTGCTGAAGATCAACCACTGAACTTACTATCTAACCTTCATGTAACAAGTCTGTCTGAATTCTGTCAACATGTTAGACAAAGGTTAAGAGTTAACCCATTTGCAGATTTATCACAACTGATGCTAAGGGTTCAAAGATCTTGAGCTGCCATTGGCAGATGAAGTTTTTGAAAAAGTGCTAGTTACAGAATCAGACAGTATGGTAAGCTGTTAACTTGTGTTTTTTATCATCTATTATCTTATTTGTCCTCTACATGGTTAGGTTCAAATGTAATCCTGAATCTGCTTCAGAAAAAGAACCAGGAAAGAGCACATCTCACTTGCTAATGAGCTAACTATGCTGTGACTGGGTTGATAAACATATTTATATACAGCTATAAGAGCCACTTGTTCCATATGTATTAGAAAATTCATTAGCTATTAGAAAATTCTACTGAAGGTATTTCAGATTTCTCCTAAGGTCTAAGCAATTCACATTAAAAAGATAAAAATCAATATTAATGTCTTACCTTCCTGTAGTACTCTAAGAAACTGACTTCAGAGCCATCTGCTTTCTTAAAGGTACTCTTTGGATTCTGGTCCCAGTCAATATCATCTACTCTGTATGTTTTGTTGTTATACCTATGACCAGTTGAGATTTGTCAATATTTGATTAAAACATGTAGAAATGTTATTAAAAAGAAAAAACTAGGTAACATACACTTTCTAGAAAATAAAATTTCAAATCATTTGGTAATGTGCAATAGTATAGAAAGAACAAGGAAACAAATTTCTTAAAAGCTGTGAAGCCTGGTGTGCTGCAGTCTATGGGGTTACAGAGTTGGACATGACTGAGCAACTGAACTGAACTGATGCAAGAGAGATGGGGATGTAACTAAATTAATATTAGAAAATAAAATTATAACTAAAAAGGATAGAAATAATTGGATATTTCTCCTTTTCAGATGAGTATATTCCCCCCGATCTTTTAACTCTTAAGGGAGGTTGTAAGTTTCCCTCCCATTTCTGTGCACTCTCACCTCTCAATCTTAAACCCTACTTCCCAACTAACATTTTAGGGCTAGAAAGCCCAAACATCTTAAGACTTGTAAAATTAGTTTACATTCTTAAAAGTCTTACTTGGTGAGAACAATTAAACCAATCAGTTCCTTAGACACTTGTTCTTGAAATTTGTGTTCTTCGGTTTGATGAAACAAGTTGAACATGAAATCTAGAACAGTTTCACTTCGAAGAACTTTATGACTGACATCAGTGCACAGCATGATGTTATTTTCATACTGAAGAATAGAAGTAGTGAAGCCAGGCCAAATCACCAATCTGTCAAATGGAATGAAAACCATGAAGTAAATCCTATGAATATCCCAGTATGCTTTGTATGTAACAAGTTGTTTTTTACCTTTATTAGCTAGGTCAAAAGGATAAGTCTTTCACTAAATTTACTTATTTTTATCTTTTCCAGATAAATACTGATCTTTTTAAGATCTCCAACAATGAATGTTATTTTATAATAACATTATAATTTCCATTTTAAATTAATACACTAACTTTACTAAAATTTTATATTGATCTAAAAACTTGAAAAGTCTAATTGAAAATATCTACAATTATTATAAATAAACCTAAACCATTTGTGTGTACATCCTGATACACTACAGTAACTTTTGAAGCAATCATAATTAGGTGATAAGTTTTTGTGATGAGTTTATGTGATGAGCAAATATGTGTATGTATGGATGTGTAAGCATGTACAGATTTGAGAGATAGACCATAAAGAAAGCTGAGCGCTGAAGAACTGATGCTTTTGAACTGTGGTATTGGAGAAGACGTTTGAGAGTCCCTTGGACTGCAAGGAGATCAAACCAGTCAACGCTAAAGGAAATCAGTCCAGAATATTCACTGTAAGGGCTGATGCTGAAACTGAAGCTCCAATACTTTGGCCACCTGATGTGAAGAGCTGATTCACTGGAAAAGACCATGATGCTGGGAAAATTGAAGGCAGGAGGAGAAGGGGACAAAAGAGGATGAGATGGTTGGATGGCATCACCAACTCAATGGACATGAGTTTGAACAAGCTCCAGGAGCTGGTGATAGACAAGGAAGCCTCGCGTGCTGCAGTCTATGGGGTTGCAAAGAGTCGGACACAACTGAGCAACTGAAGATCAAATATAAACTTTGTGTTGGAAAACTCTATGCTTTTTCCCTGTGACAAGTAAATATCACATGATCTTTAAAGCGCCAGGTATTCTGGGATGTCTCCTTCATTGTTCAAACCAAGTTAAATGTTCATTTAATGTGATGGGTACCATTAACAGCCATAGTAAATCTAATCATTTCAAAATAGAGCATCACTTTCAAAGTCTGTGATTAAACCTAAGAAATAGAAACTTGCCAATTTATACAAACCTGTGATTTGGAATATCAATTGGGTCACTTGGGTTATAGTAATTCCGTCCAATTTGTTGCAAATTCATGATCTTCAAAAGCCTAGAATTTGAAAAGTCAGAATAATGACTACTGATAAGTACCCCACACTACAACTAGAATGGCATATTGCTTACAGCAGAGGTTGGCAAACTATGGCTTGTAGGTGGGCCAAATCTAGCCTACCTGCTGGTTTTTGTATGGCCTAAGAGCTATTTTTTTTAAACAGCTTTTAAAGGTCTAGAAAAAAATCAAAACTATAATAATGGATAAAGATGCATGAATTATAAGAAATTCAAGTTTCAGTGTCCATCAGTGAAGTGTCCATCATTGGAACACAGCCATGATCATATGTGCTCAATGACTGCTTTTCTGCTTCAACAGCAAAGCAGAATGGTTGAGATACAGATAATATGGCCTGAAAAACCTAAAATGTTTACTATCTGGCCATTTGCAAAAAAAAGAAAAAAAGTTTGCCAACCCATCATTCACAGAAAAGTAAATCTCCTATTGCATTAATTCAAGTAAATATCTACCAAGATTAATCAGTAGCAGATATCTTATGACCACCTTAAAAGGGTAAATTACAAACCCCAGTATTATGTCTCACTATTCTCACACCAATTTCAGTCTCATCCAGATTGCTTCCCACTCAGCAGGGGGATAGAGGGCAGTCTCCTTAAAACATGTGTCCTAATTTTGGATTTGGAAAAAAAGAGTATCCACACTGACAGCAAATTACAGAGCATGCAGTATATGTCCTATGATGGAAGAAATAAATCTGAATAGGCCTAAATCCTGCCCTGTTTTCTGAATTGGTACCCACTGTGGGAGAGAAGGAATATAAGGTTAGTGACAGACCTCTGAGAGACTGTGTGTTCTTAATAGAAGCTCAAATAGGATTTAAAAGGTCTAATCTCAACACAAATAAGGAAGTGAACAACATGACACTTGCTTAAAGCAAATAAATGAGATTTATATCAGTATATCACACCTAAAAATGATTAAAACTCAAGAGTAACCCAATGATCTTAACCAATCACTGTCAAATCTAGGTACTAAGTATACAAGTACTTACTATACATGCCTTCCAGCTTTAGATTACGTTTAAAATTTCTTATTAAAATGTTAAAAGAAAAACACTAACATACCTCCTGAAAATAATATTATAGAACTGCAAACAAGTTGGGGACGTAGGTGGGAGTTCATTTGTCAGGGTGATTGTTATCCTCACGTGCTCTCCATTTCGAGTCTGACTAAAAACTTCAGTAACCTAAAGCCAGAGTGGTGGAAAACCAAACTTTTGTTAAAATAAGCCCAATACATAAGCCTGTTGAATAAGGCAACAATCTGAGCCATCAAGATCAAGCTCATGAAAATTCAGAAAAGTTAAAAAAAAAAAAAGAAAGAATGGGTATGAGAAAATGATTTTAAGTGCTTTACTATTACTTGATTGTAATGATGAAGTCACTCAGGTAGATCTAAGAGTGATACAATTATGCCAGAACACCCTGTGGGGGCATTATAAACCCTAACAGACAGAAGCCTAACAGACTGGGGGTTCTTGAAAGCTACCCTAGAATGTTGCGGTTTGGCTTTGAGGTGGGAATCCCCATTTCCCTCTCCCCATTCCAACAACTGAAATAACCTTGTGCTGTAGTCTTTTAGGTAAAAATAATATTGTTCCATCAAAAGCATGACACCTTCCAATTAAATCCTCATGTTGAAAAAGAAGAGCTGAGCGGAGTCTTCTGGCTTCCATCAACGGATTATAGTCAATGTGATACTGATATAAGGCCCACTGGGGACGGGATGTCAATCGGAAATGGTTAGTGCTTAGCCTTACGATAATACCTGAAGAACCTGTAAAAGTAAGTCATGTTCAATTAATGATATGTCAAGTTTATGCTTCCTTGAAATCTTCACTGCCATGCCAAGGCAGATGCAGTTCTGTAAGCAAAGGGCTAACAGCAACAGACAACACAAGTTCTCAGACATCTGACTTCGGGGACTACTATTCTATTTACATAAATTACTGGAAGCATCCATTTAGAAAACAATTATCCCTAAAGTAATTTACAACTGAAGCAATGAAATCTTTATAGCAAAAAGCGTTAAAGAGAAAAGTGATCTATGTGATATGTATCCAAACATTTCAGTGCAGCTGAAAACATCTATGACCTATTTCAAAACCAAAAAGGAGAGGAAAATGGAAAAAGTATCCATGCAGTCTTTGAACAAACATACTCTTTCACCTGAGCAATTCATCATACAAATAAATACCTAAGTGAAAGTGCTTCAATTTACTGTCCTGTGTACTTGAAAAGTAATCTCATGACACTTATTCTTAATGATTAACCTACCTGTTTTTGATTCTTTCACATGATCTAGGTTCTGTCTTGTATTCACACCAAGATCATGAAAGTCTCTACGACGACCTCCTCTCTCTGCTAATGATAACTCCTGGAATCCAGCAGATATCTGGAGTTCTTTAAAAAAAAAAAAAAAGGAATAACAAAGAAAAAAATACATCTAAGTTAATACACAACATGACAAATGCAATTCCCAAAGTACACTACGGCATGAAACCCAAAGGCTCCTGTGGTGCTAAACACAGTGTGTAACAATCCTGTCAGGATGTTTTAGGTATCTGCCAACCAAAGAAAAAAGTAACTTCTCAGCTAGAACCTCTTCCATGGAGCCCTTCTTGTCACCACTCTAGGCAAACTCAGCTCCCTCACAGGACATATATATAAGACCAAGATGACTGGACTGATTCAAGAACTTAGAAAAATACATTTGCTGACTGGGTAATTATTTTTCTGTCTGTAGGTATAATACCACCTAAGGGCCTTATTATCAGTATTTTCCACAACTTTTATGATATAATTATAGCTGTAAGAATTGGCAGTTTATAAAATTTAAATGTGCTACCTGAATTAGAAAATGTTGAAGTTTAAAATGTAATTTCCTCACCAATTCCCTTAAAAACCAGCAGAATGGAGGGGATGAGCTTGTGCTATCCTGTGACCGTGATACACATCTACTGGGGTAGGTTAACTATCAGTACATGGTTACTTGCAAAAACTGTGGTTAAAATATCCAAATTACTAAGTCTTTTAATTTGTATAAAATTTTTCCAGTGGTCATGTATGGATGTGAGAGTTGGACTACAAAGAAAGCTGAGCACTGAAGAATTGATGCTTTTGAACTGTGGTGTTGGAGAAGACTCTTGAGAGTCCCTTGGACAGCAAGGAGATCCAACCAGTCCATCCTAAAGGAAATCAGTCCTGGGTGTTCATTGGAAGGATTGATGTTGAAGCTGAACTCCAATACTTTGGCCATCTGATGCAAAGAGATGACTCAGTTGAAAAGACCCTGATGCTGGGAAAGATTGAGGGCAGGAGAAGGGGATGACAGAGGATGAGGTGGTTGGATGGCATCACCGACTCAATGGCCACGGGTTTGGGTGGACTCTGGGAGTTGGTGATGGACAGGGAGGCCTGGCGTGCTGCAGTTCATAGCGTCTCAAAGAGTAGGACACGACTCAGTGACTGAACTGAACACTTCATGTAACTAGTATGATGTGGACCAAAGAACAAATACAAGCTATATAGACAAGTGCTAAATTCTAGCTTGCAGTTAACATGCATGTTATCTTGCGTAGCAGAGACTGCTGACTACACAATAAACAGTATTTCATTATTTTAAAAGTTTATTTAGGAAGTAACACACCTAATAGGGGATTCCCAGGTGGCATAGTGGTAAAGAATCTGCCTGCCAATGCAGGAGGCAAGGGTTTGAGCCCTAAGTTGCAAAGATCCCCTGAAGTAGGAAATGGCAACCTCTCCAGTATTCTTGCTTGGGAAATTCTGTGGACAGAGGAGCCTGGTAGGCTACAGTACATGTGCTCACAAAGAGTTGGACACAGTTGAGTGACTGAGTGCACACACATACCTAATAGACTAAAATTTCTACCTTCCTTGCACGTAAGGATGGCCTAAGAGACTTTTGCAGAAATTATTGGATGAAACTTCTACAAAAGCACCTTAAAGGCATTAATAGCTGGCTTTTATATTCTCCATGCCCCTAGCTGCTAGTCTTGCCTGGAATCTGGATGTTATGGCAAGAGGGAGCCCAACCAGACATTCTGAGCAAAACATAAAGCTTAGTGACAGAAGTCATGGACTTGGGAGAACAAAAAGATAAGGGAGACCAGTCCTCTTCTAATCACAAATGCTAAAATTAGCTTAGAACTGCCAGCTTCTCAAAGAGAAGTAATGTAGCTCAAACAAAATATACTGGTTCCTGATATATCTTGTAAACAAGTTATTTTAATATGAGCTTCAATTTCTACACCTGAAAAATTGATTATAACAGATTTTTACTGGAATGTGGTAAGTTTTAAGTTAAGAGCTTCATTTATAAAGCACTTTAAAAGTACTGCTAAATATGCTGGTTCTTGTGCCTCAAGATTTTCAGGGGCTCTATTGTTAAGTATTTTTATCTTAGTTTTTTTTTAATTGGAATTTAGTTGCTTTACAATGTTGTGTTAGTTTCTGCTGTACAGAAAAGTGAATCAGCCATACATACACATATATCCCCTCTTTGTCACCACAGAGCACTGAGTTCCCGGTGCTATACAGTAGGTTCTCATTTCTCATTATGTTATACCTAGTAGTGTGTGTATGTCAATCTCTTTATTTATCTCACAATTTATCCCACCCCAGCCCCATCCCCCAAACCCCTCTTAGTGTCTTATTTGTTTGTTCTCTCTGTGTCTCCACATTTTAAAATCTTTCAGTATCTGGGGGCTTCCCGGGTGGTTCAGTGGTAAAGGATCTGTCTGCCAATGCAGGAGACAGATCAGGAAGATCCCCTGGAGAAGGAAATGGCAACCCACTCCAGTATTCTTGCCTGGGAAATTATACGGACAGAGGAACCGGGCAGGCTACAGTTCCTGGGGTTGCAAAAGAGTCAGACATGACTCAGCCACTGAATAAACCCCTGGTGAACTTTTTATACTAAAGACTTTCAGCTTAAGGTGTCCACACTAACAAAGGTCAGGTATACTGAATCTAGTCTGAGAGCAACAACTGGTCATAAATGCTTAATTTGAATTCTTCCTTGAAAAATTTGAGTTTCTCTTAAAAAAATAGTAGTTATGGATATGAAAACCTAACTGCAAGTTTCTGAAAATAATAATGACATCTGCTCCCCTCTCCACATATAGTACTGCTACTATTAATACTTTAGTCAAAATATGAGTAACTGTCAATCTAAAAGATGTTTTAAATGGGGATACAACTGGAGAAAGAAGAATGAAACTGGAGCAATCAACCTGCCTGACTTTGGACTACACTACAAAGCTACAGCCATCAAGATAGTATGCTACTGGTGCAAAAACAGAAATATAGATCAATGGAACAAAATAGGAAGTCCAGAGATGAATCCACACACCTATGGACACCTTATCTTTGACAAAGGAGGCAAAAATATACAATGGAAAAAAGAACAATCTCTTTAACAACTGGTGCTGGGGAAACTGGTCAACCACCTGTAAAATAATGAAACTGGAACACTTTCTAACACCATAGACAAAAATAAACTCAAAATGGATTAAAGATCTAAATGTAAGACCAGAAACTATAAAACTAGAGGAAAACAGAGGCAGAACACTCTCTGACACAAATCACAGCAAGATCCTCTATGACCCACCTCCCAGAGTAATGGAAATACAAGCAAAAATAAACAAATGGGAACTAATTAAATTAAAAGCTTTTTCACAATGAAGGAAACTATAAGCAAGGTGAAAAGGCAGCCTTCAGAATGGAAGAAAATAATAGGAAACAAAAATTAATCTCCAAAATATACAAGCAGTTTATGCAGCTCAATACCAGCTCAATCATAAAATGGGCCAAAGAACTAAAGAGACATTTCTGCAAAGAAGACAGATGACTAACAAACATATGAAAAGATGCTCAGCATCACTCATTATCAGAGAAATGCAAATCAAAACCACAATGAGACAGCAAAAGAGACACTGATGTATAGAACAGTCTTATGGACTCTGTGGGAGAGGGAGAGGGTGGGAAGATGTGGGAGAATGGCAGTGAAACATGTAAAATATCATGTAGGAAACGAGTTGCCAGTCCAGGTTCGATGCATGATGCTGGATGCTTGGGGCTGGTGCACTGGGACGGCCCAGAGGGATGGTATGGGGAGGGAGGAGGGAGGAGGGTTCGGGATGGGGAACACATGTATACCTGTGGCGGATTCATTTTGATATTTGGCAAAACTAATACAATTATGTAAAGTTTAAAAATAAAATAAAATTGGAAGAGAAAAAAAAAAAAAAAAAAAAAAAAACCAAAAAAAAAAAAAAACCACAATGAGGTATCATCACACCCCAGTCAGAATGGCTACCTTCAAAAAGTCTACAAACAAAAATGCTGGAGAGGGTGGAGAAAAGGGAACCCTCTTACACTGTTGGTGGGAATGCAAACTAGTACAGCCACTATGGAGAACAGTGAGGAGATTCCTTAAAAAACTGGAAAAAGAACTGCCATAGGACCCAGCAATCCCACTGCTGGGCATACACACCGAGGAAACCAGAATTAAAAGAGACACGTGTACCCCAACGTTCATCGCAGCACTGTTTATAATAGCTGGGACATGGAAGCAACCTAGATGTCCATCAGTAGACGAATTGATAAGAAAGTTGTGGTACATATACACAATGGAATATTACTCAACTATAAAAAAAGAACATATCTGAGTAAGTTCTAATGAGGTGGATGAAACTGGAGCCTATTACACAGTGAAGTAAGTCAGAAAGAAAAACACCAATACAGTATATTAACACATATATATGGAATTTAGAAAGATGTTAACAACAACCCTATATGCAAGACAGTGAAAGAGACAGATGTAAAGAACAGATTTTTGGACTCTGTGGGAGAAGGTGAGGGTGGGATGATTTGAGAGAATAGCATTGAAACATGTATACTACCATATGTGAAAAAGATGACCAGTCCATGTTCGATGCATGAAACAGGGCACTCAAAGTTGGTGCACCAGGACAACCCAGAGAGATGGGATGTGGAAGGATGTGGGAAGGGGTTTTGGACGGGGGGACACATGTACACCTGTGGCTGATTCACCTCAATGTATGGTAAAAACCACAATATTGTAATTAGCCTCTAATTAAATAAATAAAAAATTTTTAAAGGGATACAACTGGAAACTTTGTTCCCCTTCCATGCATCTTCCAGAATGATTTATTAAAAACACAAATCAGGACATGCTATTGTTCTATTTAAGAGTCCTCCCATGTCACCATATCCCACTTTACAGAGTGAAAACTCAAGGTCTTAATGTCTCTGCTGCTGCTGCTGCTAAGTCGCTTCAGTCACGTCCAACTCTGTGCAACTACAGAGATGTCAGCCCACCAGGCTCCCACGACCCTGGGATTCTCCAGGCAAGAACACTGGAGTGGGTTGCCATTTCCTTCTCCAATGCATTAAAGTGAAAAGTGAAAGTGAAGTCACTCAGTCGTGTCTGACTCTTTGAGATCCCATGGACTGCAGCCTACCAGGCTCCTCCACCCATGAGGTTTTCCAGGCAAGAGTACTGGAGTGGGTTGCCATTGCCTTCTCCACTTAATGCCTCATTAGTGATAAATCTGTTAAGGCTGTCATTTTAATTTCTAAAACACAGTGGATACCTGAATGCTTACTGTGAGAAGCACTTCTGAGATGTAATACTTACAAGAGCAGGGAAAGACGGTAAAACAGGGCTTTGCATTACCCTGAGTATCACTGAGTCCTCACAATGGCCCTTATCTTTAAAAACATATACCTTTATATAGGTAGGGGACTGAGTTTCATAGAATTCAATTTAAATTCATGAGTCATTGTTTAAAAAAAATGTATTAGTGAAGATCAATACAGAGCATGTTTAGGGAAAATATAATAAAGCAAGTGACCTGGAGGTGTTTTTTGGAGTCACTGGTTTCAGCACTTGATTCCCACTCTGGATTTAGTCTTGTCATTTTTGGCCTCTGAAGATTTTCCAACTATCTTGCCAGATCAGATAATTTCAAAAGGTATTTTAAAAATATAGCACATTAAAGGTATTTAGTTGGAGGATATATATCCTGGTATAATGCTGGATACAGAATTCTTACTTGGCTTATATATTTGAAACTCATGCAACCTTATGTTTCTATTATCAGAAACATTTATAACTTAATGTGACATATTTATTCTAATAGAACGGATTATATCTCCCTGTTCACTTTTTGGATTAAATGGGTGATTTTTTAAAAAAAGATTGAGGAACGTGATTCAATCAGTTCATCCAGGGAAAGTGATTCAATCAGTTCAGTTCAGTCGCTCAGTCGCATCCGACTCTTTGCGACCCCATGAACTGCAGCACGCCAGGCCTCCCTGTCCATCACCAACTCCCAGAGTCCACCCAAACCCATGTCCACCAAGTCAGAGATTCCCATGAATGAATTGTAATCAAGGACCTTAAAAATTAAAACATCATGTAGCCCACTGGGGCTTCCCCAATGGCTCAGCGATAAAGAATCCGCCTGCAATGCAGGAAACTCAGGAAAAGCAGGTTCAATCCCTGAAACAGCAACCCACTCTAGTATTCTTGCCCGAAAAATCCTGTCGACAGAAGAGCCTGTGGGCTATAGTCCATGGGGTCAAAAAGAGTCAGACACGACTTAGCAACTGGCCAACAATAACACATATTTACTAAAAATACAAAGCTGTTTTACAACTTGTTTTCATTTCAGTCAAGTTTTTAGATTTTTGAAAATGGCTAAATGGTACTCCATTGTTATTAAAGTACAACAGGTTTTACCCTTACAGAACAGGTTTTTCCAGTTTTGGGGTCTTGAATATAGTTAACAGTCTTACTTACATGATTGTACTTATTCAGTGTCTGGATAAATTACCACGAATATAACTGCTACTAAAGTGTAATGCTGCTACACATTACAAACGCCATCCAAAAGTTAGTACAATCCTACATGGAACGCAAGTTCCAATTTTAAAACTGCCAAAACTGGAAAAAAATAAAATGGAGAATAACCAGATTAAAAAATGCTCCAGTTCAATTTAAACTTGATGGTAAGGCTTAGCATTTTCACTGCCCTTTGCACTTCTCAATGATTCGCCCTTTCCTTTGTCCACTTTCCCATCACAGATTCATAAGACTGCTCCGTGTATCAGAAAGATGAGCTGTTTTCTAATTTCAGTTAAGTTTCCAAGTTGTCTCTTGAGTCTGACAGTATCTGTCACAGTTCAATTCATACCACTTCAAGTTCATCTTAGATTTATCCATGTTTTCTAAATTTCATGGGTTTCATCTGTGATGACTAAATATTTGGTCATAGTGGTGCAAGGCATAAAGCAAGGAACCAGCTTTGTTCTCAAGTCTTCCATTTGCTTCAACACTTTTATTGCCCATTTCCCATGCCAATCCCAGGGTTTTAAAAGCCACTGTTACTACACTAATTCTCTACGTATATATATGAGTTTGTTTAATTCTCTACGTATATATATGAGTTTGTTTAATTCTCTACGTATATATATGTTTGTTTTTTTCCAATTCTAAAACCAAACTTATTAACTATTAGAATCTTATACCAAGCATCCAAAAAAATGAGCTTTTGGAACAATGCAGGGAAAAAGCACAATTTTTGGAATCAGAACCGGCGTTCTGACTCTACTGGCTGCCAGAGGATGAACCAATACCACACACGTGAAAATATATTTTATAAGTCAAAGTTACAAACACTAAAGTTGGTACAGCTTTGATAAAACCACTAAAGAAGCCAAGAGAATGTTCTAAATTAATACCTAATAAGCACATTTATAATTAGTTTAGAATTTACCTGCTTTGTAAAAGCTCGTGTGGGGCTCTAGAATTTGCTCTTTTTTGTTGCGAAGAAAAGAAATCCTGAGGCACTGCAATCCATGGCAGGCTGCACAGCCTGAGGGAGATGCTGGGACTCCTTTTTCTTTAAACAGGATTTTGGTAACTGCTCCCCATCTATTGCTACAAGCGCACAGACACACGCAGGAAGCCCTTTCCCTCTCCCTTCACCTTGTGACTTCGCTGTTGCTCCCACTGTTCCTCTCTGTCGTCCGCGGCCAACTAATTCCCCCTCTGCTGGCGGCTGCTGAGGTCGAGGCTGAATGTAACCAGGCTGCTGACTCTGCAGTTATATGCAAATAAAGAACAGCATTCTTTTTGTGTCAAGAGGTCACAGACATCAGAGGAAATAACTAGTCAAACAAATCTAAGGCATTCAACCAAAACTGATCTAAATTAGTAATCAAATATCTTACTCTTACGAAGAAATTTCTTCAAGAAGGGTTACCAAGTGAAGTTAAGAACCAGCTTCCAATACCCTCAGGACATAGAACACAATTTTCCTTGTACAGTTCCTACCTCCTTCACAGGACACAGTTTTTAAATTTAATTTGACAGCCTAAGCTGATGAAGGCTTCAGTTCAGTTCAGTTGCTCAGTCACGTCCAGCTCTTTTCGACCCCATGAATCGCAGCACGCCAGGCCTCCCTGTCCATCACCAACTCTCGGAGTTCACTCAGACTCAAGTCCATCGAGTCAGTGATGCCATCCAGCCATCTCATCCTCTGTCGTCCCCTTCCCCTCCTGCCCCCAATCCCTCCCAGCATCAGACCCTTTTCCAATGGGTCAACTCTTTGCATAAGGTGGCCAAAGTACTGGAGTTTCAGCTTCAGAATCATTCCTTCCAAAGAAATCCCAGGGCTCATCTCCTTCAGAATGGACTGGTTGGATCTCCTTGCAGTCCAAGGGACTCTCAAGAGTCTTCTTCAACACCACAGTTCAAAAGCATCAATTCTTTCTGTGCTCAGCTTTCTTCACAGTCCAACTCTCACGTCCATACATGACCACTGGAAAAACCATAGCCTTGACTAGAGGGACCTTTGTTGGCAAAGTAATGTCTCTGCTTTTCAATATGCTATCTAGGTTGGTCATAACTTTCCTTCCAAGGAGTAAGCGTCTTTTAATTTCATGGCTGCAGTCACCATCTGCAGTGATTTTGGAGCCCAAAAAAATAAAGTCTGCCACTGTTTCCACTGTTTCCCCATCTATTTCCCATGAAGTGATGGGACCAGATGCCATGATCTTCGTTTGCCAGTTTGTTTCTCAAGGACTCTCCCTGCAGTTAGAAAAGAGTGACATACTCACCGCAGAGGCGCCCACATGCTGCACCATCTCCTGACCACGAGCCCTTCCTCTTGCTCTCGCTCTGGCTCTCCCAGTCATTTTCCTTTTTCTTAAGAGGAAATAATCATGAAGACAATACTCAATGTTTGCAATTGTATTTGAGTGTTTCTACAATGCTATCTTTAAACTGATTTGGTTAAGATTCTAAAATAAGCTCCTGGGTAATCACAGAGTTTCCTAGCCTCTGAAGGCACTATCCAATATTGCCTCTTAAGGCAGTATCCCCACCTTCAGCAAAACCTAAGTGCTCCTGTGCTAGGTGACAGCACTGAAGTAGAAGACTTATTTTCATGTAGTATGTCATCTTTCAATTGAATTAATTATAAAAAGTCTTAAGATATTGGTGAATAGTTCTTTCACACCTAGATATGTAATCTATGAAAGAGGGCTCTTATGGTAAGCTTTATGCCAGGCCCTTTAAGTAATTCTTATACATACACTACTGTATCTTCCTGGATCATTCCACAGTTGCATGTAGCTTAATCTTTTTTTTAACCACATCATTTACGCCCCATAATTTCATTCTTGATGAGTGGCATCCACTCTGTCTCTAAGGAAACAGTCATTCATCTCCAAACTACTCCTTTACTGCTCCTACCACACATGATCAACAATTCCCCACATTTTTTCAACAGCACCCTGTAAATGAGTACCTAATGTAAGCTAGGATCTATCAGGCATCAAATATATTACCATGTATAAAAGGTTCTCTACCAACTCACCCCCAACTATAGAGTAGAAAGCAGTATCATCAAGTTATTATCAGAGCCAGACTGGCTCTTCTTCACATAACCTGTGAAGCAAATCACATAACCTACGACTCGCGTCTGTATTTGTAAAATAGTCAATAACAACCTATACCGCACAGGTCAACTGAGAACAACTCAATGCGAACACACAGAGAGCACAAAGTGCCTGGCATACCATGAGCATTCAACACATGTGAGCCCTTGTGGAAACGGCAGAAAAAAATCATAACCACAAATATTTAAGTTTAACAAGGAACAAAGAATGTTCTTACAAAGAGGAAAGCAGGAACTAATTTACATACTGAAGAGGTCTGTCTGCGACAAAACTAATATTTAAACTGAGATGCAGGAGGACTAGGAATTGGAAGGTTAGGTGGGACCACTTGGAGAAAGCAATAGCACCCCACTCCAGTACTCTTGCCTGGAAAATCCCCTGGACAGAGGAGCCTCGAAGGCTGCAGTCCATGGAGTCGCTGAGGGTTGGACACCACTGAGTGACTTCACTTTCACTTTTCACTTTAATGCATTGGAGAAGGAAATGGCAACCCACTCCAGTGTTCTTGCCTGGAGAATCCCAGGGATGGGGGAGCCTGGTGGGCTGCCGTCTATGGGGTCGCACAGAGTCGGACACGACTGAAGCGACTTAGCAGCAGCAGTGGGACCACTCTTCAGACAAGAGTGAACAGCTCGTGACTATGTGTTGAGAGCTTGGCTAGTCTGCAGGACTAAAAGACGTCCATTGTGACTGAAGGGTAATGAGCTTGGATTTGACACTCAATTCACAGAGAGACTACCTAAGGTTCTAAAGAGGGGCAGATTATAAGACTAATTACAATTAAATCATTCCGCTTTAAGTCAGGATAAGCCTTTTCTGAGTTTTCTCAGCTTCTAAACATTTTTGTTCCATGGCAATTTTCCTAGGAAGACAAATATAATGACACTACACTTTTAAAGACCTCTTTATCAAACACTAAAGGACTAAAAATACATTAGCTCACATGCCTGTAAAAACTTTAATGATCTAATCAGCAATTTCCAAAGCAGGTTACACAATATAATCTGCTGAGAAACCAGCATATTAGAACAAATTTTAAATGCCATTATAAAGTATTCTGAATTTACCATATGTATATTATGACAATTGTTATACATACATAACTTGGGCCTTCCAGGTGGCTCAGGGGTGAAGAATTTGCCTGCCAATGCAGGAGCCCCAGGAGACGTGGGTTTGATCCCTGGGTCAGGAAAATTCCCTAGAGGAGGAAATGGCAACCCACTTCAGTATTCTAGCCGGGATAATCCCGGCAGAAGAACCTGGTGGGCTACTGTCCATGGGGTTGCAGAATCTGACATGATTGAGCAGCTAAGCATGCACACATACATACATAACTCACGCACGGAGCACACAGGGATATATGCCCAAGTCTCTTACTGATGGTCAACTGAATCAAATCTGGAGATCTCTGCTTTATACTCCAGCAAACACTACTTTCCTCCATGCACCAGCTATGATAAATTCCTTGATGCACTCTGTCCCAGGGCACACACATCCTTTGCTAAAGCACCACACTCTCCTCTCTGAAATGGAAGAATTCAGCTTATCCTTTAAGGATCAGCCCAAAGGCCATCTCTTCCACCTTCCTGTACCAAGTTGTTTGCATGTGTATTAATTACAGCAACCACCACATCTCATGGGTAAGCAGTTCCTCCTCCCTCTCACACACACATTTTCAAGAGCTCCTCTAGACAGGGCTGCTAATCAGTCTAGTCCTTTGCACCTAAGCCCAAAGCATGGCAACCTAGCAGTGTCTATGTGCATATGTTGTAAAAACCTAGTAATAAGCTGAACTGCCACCCCAATAAGGGATTTTTTAAAAAAATTACTGCAGTAGTTCTCAGAGCGTGCTCCTGGACTGGCAACACCTAGCACCCGATTGAAATGCAAATTGGAATGGGGGTCCCACTCCCAGTCCCCAGAGAGAAACCCTGTTCACTGCAGGTGGTTCTGATGATCGCTGAGCCCAAGGGCCCTGGAGCGCGATACCCACAGCGTCCAAGCCAGACCGCGCGGGTCGACCCCATACCCAGGTCCACTGCATACGGGCTGGACTCAGCTGTGTCCTCCCCACTTCAACATCCCTCTGGCTGGACCACAAGCCACTCCTATCACCTGGAGGTGAGAAACCGAGCTGGTGCTCAAAGGCACCACACCAGCTACAAAGGACATCCAGGTCAAGTGGACATCCACCCCAGGGGCAAAAACACTAGTGTCCACCCCAAACATGCAGCCGAATCCTCTGCGCGTCCTAAGGCTGCCCTGCGCGGTCCCCAGTCCTTCTCCCGATCCCGCTCGCTTCTCCGGCCCCACCCGCGCCCACTGACGGCAGAGGACACCTCAATACAGGACTCAGCACAGGCTAAAGGACCGCGGTGGAGGATGCCCCGCCGCAGGCACGCAGGCTGGAGCCCGAGGGTGACAACCGTGCGGCGCTGGTGTGCAGCTACGTGCTCCCAACCTCCGCAAACTAGCGGACGGCCGGGTCACACTAACAGTTACCGCGGCGCAGCCAACGGTTTTCTCACACCAGATTCCTCCGCGCCGGAACTTGGGACTTTGAGCCACGATGCCGGCCCAAACGGACCCCTGTGCCTCTCGACCCCTCAGAGCCGCTGGGTTTGCTCTTACCTCAATGTCCACTCTGGGCGATTGAAGGGCCTGGGGGCCAGTGGAAATGGGAAGGATCCTCTTTTTTCAGGGCGGATGGACACTGACCTCAAGGAGTAAACTGCTCTGCACGTGGTAACCGAGCTAACGGCATGGCAGGCAGCGGCCCGTGCTAGGTACTGATTGGCTGCTGGGGAATGGCAGTTTCGTCAGGGCCAGACAGCCCCGCCCAGACCCCGCCCACACCTTTCCTGAGTTGTACCTGGAACACCTGTGATGAGCAGTTGGCAAAGATTGCAGTGGTCTTCATTTGTTCCTGCTCGTGGAGCCGGGCTGTGCACTCAACATGCCATTGAGAAACTGAAATTGTAACCAGGTGTGTTTTGAGCTCCCTGCTGTTAAAAAAAGAAGGAATTTACTCTTGGATTGGTCTCTTAAAATAAGCTATCTCATTTATCAGATAAACAAATGAGATTTGAATTTTGCCTCCAAAGAGATAAAACTGCATTCTCGAGCTGGAACGCCAGGTGGCTGGCTGTGTACCTACACATGTAACTTTCCAGATCAACAACTTTGGTGCTGAGTGCATGCGTGTTCCCATGGAGGAGAGTGGTTCTCAAACTTGTTCTGCATCAGGGTCACCTGAAGGGCTGGTTAAAACCACAGATCACACTGCTCCCACCACTAGAGCTTCCGGATCTGTAGGTTCATTGGTAGGACCCACTAATTTACATGTCTGATAAATTGCAGAACATGTTCATATAACTGGTCCAATGTCTGCATTGATAGCAGAGGCAGTGAGCTCCATGCCCTCAATATAAGTTCATTTCCTCACTGGACAAAACCAAAACAGTTAAAACTACATATTGTAAAATAGAATGGAATTATTTGTCAGGCTGGGAAGTGAGACGGATGGTAACCATGTGACTAGTTAAGTCCAGTAACAATTCAGTAACTTCCTTTTAGTGGGGTGTAGGGGGACTTGAGAGAGTCCCTTGGACAGCAAGATCAAACCAGTCCATCTTTAAGGAAATCAACCCTGAATATTCAGTGGAAGGACTGATGCTGAAGCTCCAATACTTTGGCCACCTGATTTGAAGAGCCGATTCATTGGAAAAGACCCTAGAAAGATTGAGGGGAGGAGGAGAAGGAGGCAACAGAGGATTAGCTGGTTGGATGGCATCACTGACTCAATGGATATGAGTTTGACCAAATTCTGGGATATAGTGAACGACAGGGAAGCCTGGCATGTTGCAGTCCATGGGGTCGCAAAGAGTTGGACATGACTTAATGACTGAACAAAAACAAAGAGGAGTGCTTCTAGGGACTGGCTTTAATGGGACATTTATACAACAAACATTTTCTCATTCCTTCTTAAGAGTGTATACTTCGGTCAGAGTCGGGATGGGGGTTGGAGAGGGCTGCAGTCTCCCCAGGCCACCTCCCCAGGTCCACAGCCCCACAGCTTCATCTGTCAGCTGAAAGGAACAGGCTAGATTTCAGTGTTTCTCATGGTAGCTTAATTGTAAACATTCACTGGGGGGCAGTGGTGGTGGTTCTGAAAACATACATTCCCAGGTAATCTTGACTCTGTAGAGTCAAGAGCCTAGGAGTCTTGCTTCCTGGGTTGGAAGCAAGGAATTTTCTTTCAACAAGTGACACAAGGTGATTCTTATGCTCAGAGGAGTTTGAAAAATTTGAAACAAGATCTGTGATCTTGACATCTCCCACAGTTAAAGAATTCATGAGAAAGGCACTTGAAGTGAGAAGTAGTTTGGGGAAAAATAGCCTTTAAAGGTTTTCATTTTTATTTTTTTATGGCTCAATTTGGAATACAGTATGAACTTGAACTTTCCTCAGTTCAGTTCAGTCGCTCAGTTGTGTCCAACTCTTTGCAACCCCATGAACACCAGGCAGCATGCCAGGCCTCCATGTCCATTACCAACTCCTGGAGTACACCCAAACCCATGTCCATTGAGTCAGTGATGCCATCCAATCAACTCATCCTCTGTGGTCCCTTCTCCTTTCCTGCTGTTGCTGCTGCTAAGTCGCTTCAGTCATGTCCGACTCTGTGCGACCCCATAGATGGCAGCCCACCAGGCTCCCCCGTCCCTGGGATTCTCCAGGCAAGAACACTGGAGTGGGTTGCCATTTCCTTCTCCAATGCATGAAAGTGAAAAGTGAAAGTGAAGTCGCTCAGTGATGTCCAACTCTTAGCGACCCCATGGACTGCAGCCTATCAGACTCCTCCATCCATGGGATTTTCCAGGCAAGAGTACTCCTTTCCTAGGAAAGACTTAAAATGTTAGTAGAAAGCTGTTCTGTGAAGTTTTGCCAGCAGATGGAGCAGTAGAATAAGAAATCTATCTTCAGAGCATCAGCTCAAGGTAGGGTAGAAAAATATCACAAACTAACATTAGAGGGTATAAGTCTATATACCTGGTATGCCTTGGAACTTTTTTTTTTAATAGTTTTTAAACTATTCTTATTTATTTATATTTATTTGGCTGCATTGGGTCACAGTTGCAGCACACGGGACATTGTTGTGGTGCAGGGACTCTGGTTGTGTCGAATGGATTCAAGAGGGTGCTTACTTCAGTATTTGCAGCTCGTGGGCTTCATTGCTCCACAGCATGTGGAATCTTTGTTCCCTGATCAGGGATTGAACTCACGTTCCCTGCATTGGAAGGTGGTTTTTTTTTTAACCACTGCGCCACCAGGGAAGTCCCTCGTTGAAAGTTCTGAAGATACAGTGCTTGCTTGAAATATCACCGAGCATCTTGGCATGTGCAATGTAATTGGTTTCTAAAAAAGTTGTGATACAGTGGGATGGGGGCAAAGCCCGTCTTTCTTCTGATGTCTCAAACATCACATCTCACAAATCTTACCTAAAATTTGGAAAGAAAAGCTACTAAGAGAGAGGTCAGGGAAACATTGTTTTAACTTCCTGTGTTGACCACAGGATCAGGGCCCCAGTGGCATCAGTTTTGGGGAACGATGATATATGTGCCTGACTCCGGAAACTGGAAACCAAGTGGATGTACATTCTCATTCCAGGAACTGGGTCAAGGAGGGGCAAACCAACACTGAAAGTGAATAGAGTGGGGAAAGTGATCGGAGTGTTGGAGGGAGGGTGGTTTGGGAGATGCCTCAGGGAAATTATGCTGTTAAAGCCTTGAATGGAGTTTGCAGGGAACCATGGGCAAAACATGGACAGGGTCTGGGCAGGGAATTGCAGTTGGGCCAGCAGGAGTGATGGGACACGTAGAGGAGTGACAGGTGATAACAGTGAAGGGACAGACCAGGCTCTAGACGTTAAGTGACAATAAAAACCAAACATCCTCACTGCTCAATGCACCCTGCTAGCTGCTATGAATGCAATATACTCTGTCTTCTTATTGCTGATACTAAGCCCAGGCCAGCTGGACTGCCGAAGTGGGCCGATCACCAAATAGGAAGAGAAGCTTCGGCAAACAGGAGCGTAAACACCATACCTGAAAAGGTCAGTGACTTCTGGGTCCCAGGCTGTCCTTACCAAGAGAAACGAGGTCCCAGATTCACTGGGGTTACTTGTTTTGTCTCACTGAAAGGAAACACACATAACATAAAGTTAACCATTGCACAGCAAAGAATTGAGTGGCATTTTGTACATTCACAGTGCTGGGAAACTGCCGCCTCTATCTGGTTCTGGAACATGTTCATCACCCCAAAATTAAGTCCCGTTCCTATTAAGCAATTACTCCCCATTCCTCCCCTCCATCTTCCCAACCCCTGACGGGCACAAATCTACTTTCTGTCTCAATTCATTTAGTTAGTTCATTCCACATAAATGGAATCATATGTGGTCCTTTGTGTCTGGCTTCTTTCACTCAGCACTGTGTTTTCAAGGTTCGTCCACGTCGTAGCACGTGTCAGAGCTTACTTCCTTTTAATGGCTGAATAGTATTCTGTGGTACCGACAGACCACCTTTTTTTAAATCCGTTCATCCACCAAAGGATGGGTCTAATGTTTTTACAGAGAAACGGGAACCTTTGTGGATTTCTGTTCAGTCCATGGCCATTGAGTTCATGACAGTTGCTCTGAAGAGCTTTCCAGTGGAAGGAAACACAATGGAGAAAAAAAAAACTCAAGTTAGTTTAGGTACAAAACTAACCTAAAACTAGTTTAGGTAACATGGTCTTAGTAGGTGGTGGTAGGAGCTGCTGGCTGGAAAGGAAAGCTGCCCAATCATCAAGAGTTTGGAATCCCTCGTGGAGGAGTTTTGATCATACTCTGTAACCCATCAGCTTCTGAAAATTTTAAAGCTGGAAACCAAATAATCAGAGCAGATTTTGACCTAGTTCCTTTCATTCCAAGATTATAAAACCTCTTTAAAATCTTAATCCAGTTTTGTAGGTAAAGCGATGGATGAAGCCTTTGAAAAAGAAAAAAAAGAAAATGCAGAGTAAGTTACCATGTATTCCTTAGCTGTAATTTCCTAAATCAGTTATCTCATGCTTCATATTTACCTTGGTTTTCTATATCTGTTTTCCTACAGAGCTATCCAGCTTCTCCCCATCTCCTTAAATACTGATCTAACCAGAGGTACAGAATGGAAAGGTGGATGTGTGTCCCAAGATACACACAGACACACACAGACACACACACACACACACACTGAATACCTGGGAATGTTTGTTGAAAGGGAAGGGCAATGGGTAAGGATCGAGTTTATTTAAACATAACTTTGAAAAAATATTTATTCATCCATGTTGGGTCTTAGTTGCAACATGCAGGCTCTTTTTTAAAAATTAATTAATTTTAATTGGAGGCTAATTACTTTTCACTATTTTAGGGGTTTTTTTGCCATACATTGACAAGAATCAGCTATGGGTGTACATACGTCCCCCATCCTGAAGCCCCCCCTCCCACCTCCCTCCCCATCCCATCCCTCAGGGTTGTCCCAGTACACCGACTTTGAGTGCCCTGTTTCATGCGTTGAACTTGGACTACTCATCTATTTCACATATGGTAACATACATGTTTCGATGCTTTTCTCTCGAATTATCCCACCCTCACCTTCTCCCACAGAGTCCAACAGTTTGTCCTTTATATCTGTGTCTCTTTTGCTGTCTCGCATATAGGGTCATCATTACCATCTTTCTAAATTACATATATATGCATTAATATACTGCATTGGTGTTTTTCTTTCTGACTTACTTCATTCTGTATAATAGGCTCCAGTTTCATCCACCTCATTAGAACTCATTCGGGTCATTGCAGTGTACGGAGGACTCTCTAGTTGTGGCACTTGGGCTTCAGTAGCTGCAGCGCATGGGCTTGGTTGCTCCGAGGCATGTGGGATCTTAACTCTCCAACCTGGGATTGAACCTGCGTCACCTGCATTGCAAGGTGAATTCTTAACCGCTGGACCACCAGCGAAGTCCCCTAAGTACATACTTTTCATTGAGCTCCAAATATCACTGTCTGGCCACAGGCAGGATGTATGAGGGCGAGGGAAAGAGAGCACTGACTTGGGTCTACAAAACTGGCCCGTTTCTGTTCTAAGGAGTGGCTGTGGTCACCACTTGTGCTCTCCAGGGTATTCTCTTCTCTAGAAAAGGAGGCCTTGATCTGGACCAGCACTTCTCACAGTGCCGTCAATGGCCCCTCAGCAGCAGCCCCACCTATGAGTTTGTACAAAATGCACATTTTCAGGCCCTTCACAGACCCGCTAAACCCCAGATCTCTTGGGGCAGTGCACAGGGTTCTGCATTAACACTCTGTCCATGTGATTCTGGTGCCACTTAAGGCTGGGAACTGTTGGTGCTGAAACTGTCCCCTTGGTGGTCTCATCTTTGCTTTCAGTTCCTCTGAATTGTTAAAAAAAAAAAAGCTTTGAACTCCAGCAAGTTTTTCAGTCAGAATCAGTACCAGTAGCCTCCAGCCCACAGGGTGCCCCCCTCCACCTCTGCAGTCAATAGCACCCCTGCCATACTGGTCTTGGGGTCACACACATGCCAAGCTCAGTCCTGCTTGAGGCTCTAACCTGGCTCTTCCCTCTATGAGGGCACCTGCCTCCAGGTTTCTTCTCCCATCCAGGTCTTGTTTACATGTCCCATCCTCAGAAGGCCCTTTCCTGAGCTCCTGTCCACAGGATTCCCCTCCCCACATGGTCACTCTCCAGACCAGCCCATCATCTGCTACCACAGGGCCATTGCACATCCTATTTCTCAATTTGGAAGCTTCTTCCACTAAACTATCACTGCTTTCCATACAAATATAGCCTCCTCCCAGGGCCCTTTCCCTGGGAGTCCTTCTAAAAGAGCCCTCTCCCCACCTCCTATCACTCACTCAATCCTTGCCCTGGTTTATAGGTCCTAGCGCTCCATAACAAATCATCACAGACTTGGTAGCTTAAACCCACAGAAATTTATTGGTTCATAATTCTGGAGGCCTTAAGTCTGAAATCAAGGCCAGAAGGGGCATGCTCTCTGAAGATGCATAGGGGAAAATCCATCTTTGCCTCTGCCAGCCTCTGGTGGCTCTGGGTGTTCCCTGGCTTCTGGCTGCCTTGCTTCAATCTCTGCCTCCATCTTCATTTGACTTCCTTGGGTCTCTCCCTGTGTCTTCTTCTCTCGTTATGAGGACACAGGTCACTGGATTTAGAGCTCACCCTAAATTCAGGATGATTTAATCTAGAGGTGCTTAATGAATTAATTAGAGATCTTATTTGCAAATAAAGTCACAATCTGAGGTTCCTGGTGGCCATGCATTTTTAGGGCACAGTATTCTACTTCAGTGGCACCCCACTCCAGTGCTCTTGCCTGGAAAATCTCATGGACGGAGGAGCCTGGTAGGCTGCAGTCCATGGGGTCGCGAAGAGTCGGACACGACTGAGCAACGTCACTTTAACTTTTCACTTTCATGCATTGGAGAAGGAAATGGCAACCCACTCCAGTGTTCTTGCCTGGAGAATCCCAGGGACGGAGGAGTCTTGTGGCCTGCCATCTATGCGGTTGCACAGAGTCGAACACGACTGAAGTGACTTAGCAGGATTCTACTTCCTATGGGCCTTTCCAGGTGGCGCTAGTGGTAAAAAGTCTGCCTGCCAGTGAAGGAGATGTAAGAGACACCAGTTTGATCCCTGGGTTGGGAAGATCCCCTTGAAGAGGGCATAGCAACCCAGTGCACTATTCTTGTCTGGAGAATCCCATGGACAGAGGAGCCTGGTGGGCTACTGTCCATAGGGTCCCACAGAGTCGGACACGACTGAAGTAACTTAGCACGCACGCACACATTTTACACCTGACACCCATTCTATCAGTTATCAAGGTCATTTCTGTTACCTGGCATTACAAGTTTATTTATTATCATCCAGCCTGATAGAATATAATCTCCATGAGGTCAGGGAATGTGTTGCATCCACATGTGAAAAAAGCAAAAATATTAGTTGCTTAATCATGTCTGACTCTTTGCAACCCCATGGACTGTAGCCCACCAGTCTCCTCTGTTCATGGGATTCTCTGGGCAAGAATATTGGAGTGAGTTGCCACTTCCTTCTCCAGGGGATCTTCCTGACCCAGGGATAGAACTTGGGTATCTTACATTGCAGGCAGATAGTTTACCATCTGAGCCACCAGGGAAGTCCAACATCCACATGGGTATTCCCACTTTACACAATGGTGCTTAGCCCTCAACAAGCTTTGTAAGAAACTTTGTTGACTAAATAACAAATTAATGGATTCAGTCTACAGTCCCTCCCTTTGCTCCAATTTTTGCCAGCCCCTGGGGCAATCACTTCTCCGCCGTTACCTCCATGTCTCCAGCTTCTCTACTCTGTGGTCCTTCTACCAACAGCAGGGATTTCAGCTGGGCACCATTTCTGCCCATCACACGCCTCCTCCTCTTGGTTAATTGCACCTGCCTCACCTCTCCAGGCCATCTTGAATCTTCGCAGTTTCCACCAGTGCCCTGTATAGTCCTTACCCCCACTGGCCTTTCTGCTGCCCCTAGGAAGGTGAAGTTATTGCCATGAATGTCTGTGGGCCACACTTCCACCAGCTTCATTCAGCTGAACCCCTTCAGCTGTGCTCTGTACCCCTCTTCTCGCTTCCTCAAAGGTTTCTCTCTATCACAAGTCCTTGCTTTTATCCTCTGCTCTCCTCTCTACCAGGGCTTTCTCCTTGGCATGTGGCGTGTCCACAGTGTCTAGTCTTCCTCATCTTAAAAAGCAAAGCAAAACAAAAGAAACCACGATCACTGCTCTTTCGTCTTTCCCCTTCCAAGTGCATCTCTCTGAAAGAACAGGTTACTGTTCCTTTTTACCCCCTCAGCTCCCATCCTTACCCTCCCACAGTGGGATTTTAAGTCTCCAAAACAGTGGTCCCCAAGCACCGACCATGGACCAATACTGGTCTGTGGCCTCTTAGGAGCTGGGTTGGACAGCAGGAGGTAAGCATGGGCAAGTGAGTGAAGCTTCATCTATGCTTACAGCTTCTCCCCATCACTCCCATCACCATAGTATCACAATGTATTAATAATAATAGATGGGCTAAAGCGCACAATAAATGTAATGGCCTTGAATCATCCAGAAACCATCCCACCTACCAGCAACATGCCAGTCCATGGAAATATCGTCTTCCACAAAACCATTTCCAGGTGCCAAAAAGTTTAGCAATGGCTGCTCTAAGAGACCTCCACGAGCCTAGAACCTTCCTTGTCTCCAAATCCAGTGGACACCTGTTAGACCTACCTGTCTTCTCGGTACCTATTTAGAGTGATGCTGATTCCATCCATCCCAACAACATCCCATCTTGCTTCCTGTGGTCTGGGTTTTCTTCCTCTATGCTGGTTGGTCCTTCTACATATGATTCATGAGAGTTTCTTCTGCCCATCTCCTAAAGGTCAATGGATCAAGGTTCTCAAAGTGTGGTCTCCAGGTGAGCAGCATCAGCTTTGCTGGAAAGCCATTGGAAATACAACTTCTTGGATCTCACTCTAGATGCATTGAATCAGGAACTCTGGGAGTGGGGCTAGAAATTTATGTTTAACCATACGGCCAGTTGATTCAAATTTACCAGATAGTGTAAGAAACATTGTACTCACCACTGGGCTAAGATATTAAGCTTACCACCTTCCTCCGTCTTTTGGGGTACCATGATGTTAAATGGTCTTTTCAGCTGAAAGGGCCTTAAGTCTCTGTTGAGTTTATGTTTGGCTCCCAAGCTTTGTATTGGTAGCTTCTTGTAGCAGTACTCTCCCTAACGAATCCTGTCTTCAGTTGCTTTGGCAATGGTCTTGTAAGCAGGATATGTACAGGACAGCTGTAGGAGGTAAGGAAAGAGCTTCTACTCATAATTAGTTTCTTTTTTAAATAAGAGAAATTAGCCTTTCATAATATTAAAGATGTAGATGACACTGGGTGCCTTCTGGGGTGTATGTGTCTATACGTGAGACACCCATGTACAGAGGGGAAGGGACGTCCTACCTCCCACCTGTCGTCAGACTTGTGACGGGCTGCAGCTTGCATGTGGCCCTGCGCACAGTGATGTGTGTAACAAGATCTAACTCTCTCCGAACCAAACCTCATGAAATGCAAAAGCAGCTTGAAAATATTATAGAAACTAATGGGTGAGAGAGAAAAAAAAAAAACAATGAAAAATGAAAACATAAGCAAACAACAAGAGTGTTGTAGAGCTCACATCTCTATTCATGGTGCAAGCGCTTTGCAGTCCTAAATGCTGAATTGTTTAGATCTGACAGTCACATTGCTCTCCTAAAAATATTATTATTATTCTTAATTATTTCAGGGATAAAAAGCTTTTAGTAGATAAAAACTTCATGTTTAAAATGAAAGATCTTCGTTTTGGAGTAGACTGCACCCAAATTTTTATTTTGAATTTTCATTTTGTAGTGTGTTTTATCATGTGCATAATACAGTGGTGTATGGTAAATCCTGGACTTCCCTGGTAGCTCAGCTGAGGAAGAATCCACGTGCAATGCAGGAAACCCCGGTTCGATTCCTGGGTCAGTATGATCCCCTGGAGAAGGGATAGGCTACCCACTCTAGTATTCCTGGGCTTCCCTGGTGGCTCAGATGGTAAAGAATCTGCCTGCAATGTGGGAGACCTGGGTTCACTCCCTAAGTTGGAAAGATTCCCGGGAAGAGGGCATGCAACCCACTCCAGTATTCTTGCCTGGAAAATCCCCATGGACAGAGGAGCCTGGCAGGCTACAGTCCACGAGGTCGCAAAGAGTTGGACATGACTGAACGACTAAGCACAGCACAGTTCAGTTCAGTCCAGTCACTCAGTCATGTCTGACTCTTTGTGACCCCGTGGACCGCAGCATGCTAGGCTTCCCTGACCATCACCAGCTCCTGGAGTTTACTTAAACTCATGTCCATGGAGTCAGTGATGCCACCCAACCATCTCATCCTCTGTTGTCCCCTTCTCCTCCTGCCCTCAATTTTTCCCAGCATCAGGGTCTTTTCTAATGAGTCAGTTCTTCCCATCAGGTGGCCGAAGTATTGGAGTTTCAGCTTCAGCATCAGTCCTTCCAATGAATATTCAGGACTGATTTCCTTTAGGATGGACTGGTTGGATCTCCTTGCAGTCCAAGGGACTCTCAAGAGTCTTCTTCAACACCACATTTCAAAAGCATCAATTCTTTGGCACTCAGCTTTCTTTATAATCCAACTCTCACGTTCATACATGACCACTGGAAAAACCATAGCCTTGACTAGATGGAACTTTGTTGGTAAAGTAATGTCTTTGCTTTTCACTATGCTGTCTAGGTTGGTCATAACATTTCTTCCAAGGAGTAAACATCTTTTAATTTCATGGCTGCAGTCACCATCTGCAGTGATTTTGGAGCCCAGAAAAATAAAGTTTTCACTGTTTCCCCATCTATTTGCCATGAAGTGTTGGGACCAGATGCCATGATCTTAGTTTTCCAAATGTTGAGTTTTAAGCCAACTTTTTCACTCTCCTCTTTCACTTTCATCAAGAGGTTCTTTAGTTTTTCTTCACTTTCTGCCGTAAGGGTGGTGTCATCTGCGTGTCTGAGGTCATTCATATTTCTCCCGGCAATATTTATTCCAGCTTGTGCTTCATCCAGTCCAGTGTTTCTCATGATGTACTCTGCATATAATGCATAATGTACTCTGCAGTTTTCATTCCAATCCCAAAGAAAGGCAATGCCAAAGAATGCTCAAACTACCACACACTTGCACTCATCTCACACACTAGTAAAGTAATGCTCAAAATTCTCCAAGCCAAGTTTCAATAGTACATGAACTGTGAACTTCCAGACGTTCAAGCTGGTTTTAGAAAAGGCAAAACAGAGATCAAATTGCCAACATCTGTTGGATCATGGAAAAAGCAAGAGAGTTCCAGAAAAACATCTATTTCTGCTTTTTTGACTATGCCAAAGCCTTTGACTGTGTGGATCACAATAAACAGTGGAAAATTTTGAAAGAGATGGGAATACCAGAACACCTGACCTGCCTCTTGAGAAACCTGTATGCGGGTCAGGAAGCAACAGTTAGAACTGGACATGGAACAACAGACTGGTTCCAAATAGGAAAAGGAGTACATCAAGGCTGTATATTGTCACCCTGCTTATTCAACTTCTATGCAGAGTACATCATGAGAAACGCTGGGCTGGAGGAAGCACAAACTGGAATCAAGATTGCCAGGAGAAATATCAATAACCTCAGATATGCAGATAACACCACCCTTATGGCAGAAAGTGAAGAAGAACTAAAAGCCTATTGATGAAAGTGAAAGGAGAGTGAAAAAGTTGGCTTAAAGCTCAACATTCAGAAAACTAAGATCATGGCATCTGGTCCCATCACTTCATGTCAAATAGATGGGGAAACAGTGAAAACAGTGGCTGACTTTATTTTTTGGGCTCCAAAATCACTGCAGATGGTGACTGCAGCCATGAAATTAAAAGACCCTTACTCCTTGGAAGGAAAGTTATGACCCATCTAGATAGCATATTCAAAAGCAGAAACATTACTTTGCCAACAAAGGTCTGTCTAGTCAAGGCTATGGTTTTTCCAGTGGTCATGTATGGACGTGAGAGTTGGACTATAAAGAAAGCTGAGCACCGAAGAATTTATGCTTTTGAACTATGTGGTGTTGGAGAAGGCTCTTGAGAGTCCCTTGGACTGCAAGGAGATCCAACCAGTCCATCCTGAAGGAGATCAGTCCTGAGTGTTCATTGGAAGGACTGATGCTGAAGCTGAAACTCCAATACTTTGGCCACCTGATGCAAAGAGCTGACTCATTTGAAAAGACCCTGATGCTGGGAAAGATTGAGGGCAGGAGAAGGGGACGACAGAGGATGAGATGGTTGGATGGCATCACTGACTCGATGGACATGGGTTTGGGTGGACTCCGGGAGTTGGTGATGGACAGGGAGGCCTGGCGTGCTGCGGTCCATGGGGTCTCAAAGAGTCAGACACGACTGAGTGACTGAACAGAACTGAACTGACTATCATGAGAAAGGTATAGCACAGCACATGGTAAATACAGTAATTCCCCTATACGTGAACTTTGAAGTTTTGAGCTTTCACAGATGCTCACGTGCATTCACATGTCCAATCACTTAAGTTAGTTCATGTGTCTGGCATACGTTTTCACATGTGTGCATCTATAAGTGGTTATGCTTTTGTGTACTTTACTGTACATGTTCCATATAGAGTACAGTAGTGCAGTATCTTTATTTCAAGCCCAGGATATGAGTGAGTGAAATTGCAGCTTACCCTCCATCTCCTGTCCTGACGATCCTTCAGCTCTACCATCTCCCACTTCCTCTCCCTCCTCCAGTCAGTAACTCTTCTTACTTGTTCACTGGATGCCAGCCTCTGTATGCCAGCTGTTCTACTGTACTAATGTACTTTTCAAGGTCCTGTACAATGAGACTAAAAATGTTCTGTTTATTTTTTGTGTTTGTTTTTATGTATTATTTGTGTGAAAAGTATTATAGACCTATTACAGTACAGTACTATATAGCCAATTGTGTTAGTTGGATACCTAGGCTAAATTTGTTGGACTTACAAATTAGATTTATGGATGTGCTCTTGGAACAGAACTCGTTCATATGTAGGAGACTTACTGTATGTATAATGGTATATTATAAATAAATACACAAGTATTGAAAATACATGTTCCAAATTTTGCTGTTACGGGTGCATGATCAAAATTGCTTGGAGGCTACTGGGAGGTAAGTTGAGGTCCATGTCTGCAACCTGGAGTGCCTGCCCTCTGCTGCTTGTCCAGCTCTTTCTCTCCCTACTTGTCTCCCACAAGCCAACTCTGAGTTACTGCAGCAATCAACTTCAAAACAGCTCAGAGGCAGCCCTCCGAGTTTTCTTTCCCTAATTTTTCTCCCTGTGCATTAGCACCCTCCTTTCGAAATCCTTCCTCTCTGTGGTGTATCGAGGATCACACTCACTACCATCAGTGAAGTGCATGGATGTTAGTTTCCTTCATTATTTTGAAAGCTCACGGAGGACAGAATCCCCATGTCACTCAGCTTCACATCACACAGTTCTCATGTGAGTAGGAACTCAGAAAATGTTTCTTGAATAAATAAGCCAGCTGACAATGTTCAGCTTATGATGGCATTAGTGGTAAAGAACCTGCCTGCCAATGCAGGAGACACGAGATGTGGGTTCGATCCCTGGGTCAGGAAGATCCCTTGGAGAAGGGCATGGCAACCCACTCCAGTATTCTTGCTGGGAAAATCCTGGACAGAGGAGCCTGGTGGGCTATAGTCCATGAGGTCACAAAGAGCTGAACATGACTGAAGCAACTTGGTATACAGCCCAAACACTTTATTCAGGGACTTCCCTGGTGGCCCAGTGGTTAAGAATCTGCTCTGCAATGTGGGGGATGCGGCTTTGATCTCTGGTGGGGAAACTAAGATCCCACATGCTGCTGGGCAACTACAGAGCCCTTGCACTTATGCACAGCACAAAGATGGATGCCTGCCACAGCTAAGACCCAACATAGCCAAATAAATAAATAGCTTTTTAAATTAAAAACAACAGTTCACTCATTTCCATCCTTGTATGACTTTCAGAAATCAGGTGAAGAGTGTAAGTCACTTACGATTGGCTTCTTCATTCTCTCATGTGTGTTTAATTCTCCTTCAAATAGTGGATCCTACTCTCTGAACTTTTTTTTCTGTCTTTTGCTAATAGCTGTGCATTTTTTGTTGTGTACCATGATGTTTTGCTTGGAAGTGGCAGTAACCACTGGCTGTGTTGCTCCTGACTTAGATGAAATGCAATTGGTGGCTCAGCCTGTAAAGCATCTGCCTGCAATGCAGGAAACCCGGCTTTGATCCCTGGGTTGGGAAGATCCCCTGGAAAAGGAAATGGCAACCCATTCTAGTACTCTTGCCTGGAAAAGTCCATGGATGGAGGAGCCTAGTGGGCTACAGTCCATGGGGTCGCAAAGAGTCGGACACGACTGAGCAACTTCACTTCAGGGACCCCAAGGGCCCACATTGTTACCGTCATAACCCATAACCCCTCCCCCAGGAACTTAGGGTTCACTTTAAATTAGTCTTAACTATTTGTGATGGCCCCAAAATCTTTACCAGTGGATGCTTCTAGATGTTGGCATGTGAGACAGTTCTGGCCAAATACCCATGAGAGGCTGTTGGCTGGGGTCACTAAAATTAAAAAAATGAAGAGTTGATCTATCCTGCCTTGGGACATTGAAGTAGGTGATGTCCAGACCTGCTGTGACTCTAAGCAAGGTAACCCGGGGGGAACTCTTCTTTGGGGCTTAAGCCAGTTGAATCAGGAACTTCAGGCTGTTCTTACAGGCCAAGACACCCTACATCAAGATGTTTCCACCCCAGGATGTGTCAGAACCTCCTGAGAAGCTTACATGTACGGACTCCTGGCCCCAAACCTGAACAAAGATTCCATAGAATTGAACTTTGCCTGTAGATTACAGTGATCTCAAATTTTAGGAGGCTTTCTAATTGATTCTGATGTTAGTAGAAGAGATCAAGTTTGAGGATCCAAGTTATGATTTTGAGTGAGTTTTGAAGCAGAAATAAAATTCACAATCTACTTGGGGAAACTCCCATTTTGACAAACATGCTACTGCCTTGGTGAACTACAAGAGTAACTATTTTGAGGTAAAGAAGTACCCTAAAATATATGCTCTTGTTAGATTTGCTGCTGCTGCTGCTGAGTCGCTTCAGTCGTGTCTGACTCCGCAACCCTATAGACGGCAGCCCACCAGGTTCCCCCGTCCTAGGGATTCTCCAGGCAAGAACACTGGAGTGGGTTGCCATTTCCTTCTTCAATGCATGAAAGTGAAAAGTGAAAGTGAAGTTGCTCAGTCGAGCCCAACTCAGCGACCCCATGGACTGCAGCCTACCAGGCTCCTCCATCCATGGGATTTTCCAGGCAAGAGTACCAGAGTGGGTCACCACTGCCTTCTCTTACCCATCATTTATTAGCCTCTATTCTAAACAGAGATGAACCTCAACCTGTAGTGATATCCAGGTTATTTTGTACGTTGGTAAAAATTGTCACAACATTTCAGCGTCTGTAGTACATGGAGGCCACACATTATAGAGTATTGTACTTTGAAAAAATATTCAAAAATCAGTTCAGATTATTTTGAATGACAGTAATAAAATCACATATACAGAATTAAATTGGTTGATAGAAACTTCAGTTTTTCCCTATGTTTAATAATATAGTTACCCTGGGCTTTTAACCAGTATAAATACTACTCAAGCATATGAATTGACCCATAGCAGTGGCAGAAATGAGTTGGGTCATGAATGGGCCAACCCCACCTGTACTATTAATTATTTATGTATTGGCACCTTTGAAATTTCATCCATCTTTGCTTCAGTTCTTTAATTCAAAGAGCAAGAGCCAAACACTTGCTGTTTTGTTTGCTACAAAAATCAGGATCAATTAGATTGAGCTACATGACATGAGCTTTCACTGGTCTATTGTAAAGAACTGTACGTGATGAGGATTTTCTTCCTAAATTAGTCAGAAGGATCATAGAGTATTATTCTGAAAATGTAACTTTGAGACAGTTTGTACAGTATGGTGAGCAGAGCTTGGACTTTAGCATTAGACAGACCACGGAGTAAGTGTGTGACATCAGGAGTTCGCAACCTTTGGAAATCTAGAAGTTGTTGACTCAGTTTTAGAAACACATATGTGTATGTACGTGAATGTGCGTGCAATTTCCTATACATTACCAGAATTGGGACTCTAGCAAATTCTAGACTCTGGCTGTGGACTAGACTGACCACACTAGGTATTTTTGCAGCCTAAGCACTAATCTATACCAGTGATGTGGATAGAATTTCTATTTAGAAGAGGTGGTGGAACACATGGAGGGGAAGGAGCCTGGCATCCATGTCTGGAAGCCTGTTTGCATGGCAAGCACACTGCTGTGACCAAGTCTTACGTGTACTTGGGCTGACCTAGTCCTAGCTGATAGATTATGCGGGTAGCTAAGCCCTGTTATGCTCCCACTTCTTGCTGCCACTGTTAGAACCTCACAAAAATATTAATAGTTGCTCAATAAAAAAGAATGAAATAATGTCATTTGCAGGAACATGGATCGACCTGGAGGTTATCAGACTAAGTGAAATACATTAGACAGAGAAAGACAAATATCATATAATATCACTTTTATATGGAATCTAAAGCAACAATACAAATTAACTTATTTATAAGACAGAAGTAGACTTGCTACTACTGCTAAGTTGCTTCAGTCGTGTCCGACTCTGTGCGACCCCATAGATGGCAGCCCACCAGGCTCCCCCGTCCCTGGAATTCTCCAGCAAGAATACTGGAGTGGGTTGCCATTTTCTTCTCCAGAGGATCTTCCTGACTCAGGGATTGAACCCATATCCCCTACACTGCCAGGTGGGTTCTTTACCACAGAGCCATCTGGGAAGCCCTAATCCTTATTGCTGCTGCTAAGTCGCTTCAGTCGTGTCCAACTCTGTGTGACCCCATAGACGGCAGCCCACCAGGCTCCCCTGTCCCTGGGATTCTCCAGGCAAGAACACTGGAGTGGGTTGCCATTTCCTTCTCCAATGCATGAAAGTGAAAAGTGAAAGGGAAGTCGCTCAATCGTGTCTGACTCTTAGCGACCCTATGGACTATAGCCTACCAGGCTTCTCCATCCATGGGATTTTCCAGGCAAGGGTACTGGAGTAGGGTGCCATTGCCTTCTCCGAATCCTTATTAGTAACATTTAATTTTGTTTTAAATAGCAGCGTTAGTTGCTCAGTCATGTCCAACTCTTTGTCAAAATAAATAATGAAAATTTTCAAAGTGTGGGAAATAGAAGAAAAAGCTCATCTATCATCTCAAGAAACCAATATCACTTTGTAACATTTTGGTGTATTGTCATCTGTTCTTTCCCCTAAATTTATATACATATCAATCTCTGGGTCAGGAAGATGCCCTGGAGAAGTGAATGGTAACCCACTCCAGTATTCTTGCCTGGAGAATCTCATGGACAGAAGAGCCTGGTGGGCTATGATCCATAGTGTTGCAAAGTCAGACATGACCGAAGTGACTAAGTATACTTCTTTCAATTGTAGCCTATACATTCAATTTTTAAAAGATTTTTTTATGTGGATCATATTTTGGTCCCTTGTCTGCAAGGCATGTGGCATCTTAGCTCCCCAACCAGGGATCAAGTCCCCACCCGCTGCATTGGAAGGCAAAGTTTTAATCACTGGACCGCCAGGGAAGTCCCTATGCATTCAATTTTCTGTCCCATTTTCCCTCTTATTATATAGCAATCTTGTTACATACATTTCATATGCCACTTTTAGGACCTATGCTATTAAGTGAGTTTGTCACAAGTTGAAAAACTGTCTCCTTTTGAATTCATTTTTATACTGATTCTAAGTTTTCAACATTGTAAACAATGCCACACCTCACCTATAGCCTTTTCTTTCTCCTGGAAATGTATTGAGGATAAATTCTCTAATGCATGTATTCTCTCCCAGGGAAATGTTCACTTTTTAGGATGCTTTGTATATTGTAAACTTGCTCTCTTTTTTTTTTATTTTATTTTATTTTTAAACTTTACAAATTGTATTAGTTTTGCCAAATATCAAAATGAATCCACCACAGGTATACATGTGTTCCCCATCCTGAACCCTCCTCCCTCCTCCCTCCCCAATACCATCCCTCTAGGTCATCCCAGTGCACTAGCCCCAAGCATCCAGTATCGTGCATCGAACCTGGACTGGCAACTCATTTCATACATGATATTATACATGTTTCAATGCCATTCTCCCAAATCTTCCCACCCTCTCCCTCTGCAACAGAGTCCATAAGACTGTTCTATACATTAGTGTCTCTTTTGCTGTCTCGTACACAGGGTTATTGTTACCATCTTTCTAAATTCCATATATATGCATTAGTATACTGTATTGGTGTTTTTCTTTCTGGCTTACTTCACTCTGTATAATAGGCTCCAGTTTCGTCCACCTCATTAGAACTGATTCAAATGTATTCTTTTTAATGGCTGAGTAATACTCCATTGTGTATATGTACCACAGCTGTCTTATCCATTCATCTGCTGATGGACATCTAGGTTGCTTCCATGTCCTGTCCAGTGCTGCGATGAACATTGGGGTACACGTGTCTCTTTCCCTTCTGGTTTCCTCAGTGTGTATGCCCAGCAGTGGGATTGCTGGATCATAAGGCAGTTCTATTTCCAGTTTTTTAAGGAATCTCCACACTGTTCTCCATAGTGGCTGTACTAGTTTGCATTCCCACCAACAGTGTAAGAGAGTTCCCTTTTCTCCACACCCTCTCCAGCATTTATTGCTTGTAGACTTTTGGATCGCAGCCATTCTGACTGGCGTGAAATGGTACCTTATAGTGGTTTTGATTTGCATTTCTCTGATAATGAGTGATGTTGAGCATCTTTTCATGTGTTTGTTAGCCATCTGTATGTCTTCTTTGGAGAAATGTCTATTTAGTTCTTTGGCCCATTTTTTGATTGGGTCATTTATTTTTCTGGAGTTGAGCTGTAGGAGTCGCTTGTATATTTTTGAGATTAGTTGTTTGTCAGTTGCTTCATTTGCTATTATTTTCTCCCATTCTGAAGGCTGTCTTTTCACCTTGCTAATAGTTTCCTTTGATGTGCAGAAGCTTTTAAGTTTAATTAGGTCCCATTTGTTTATTTTTGCTTTTATTTCCAATATTCTGGGAGGTGGGTCATAGAGGATCCTGCTGTGATGTATGTCAGAGAGTGTAAACTTGCTCTTTATAAAGTGTTGATTGGGCTACTTTCTGTTGCTGCCAGCCAGGTAGATGTAAGTTTCACTGCGTCTTCTCTAGCACTGTGTATTATCATTTAGCAAAAAAGTGTAGGGCCTTCCCTGGTGGCTCAGATGATAAAGAATCTGCCTGCGATATAGGAGACATAGGTTCAATTCCTGGGTCAGGAAGATCCCCTAGAGAAGAGAATGGCTACCCACTCCAGTTTTCCTGCCTGGAGAATTCCATGGACAGAGGAATCTGACAGAGGTTGCAGTTCATGGGATCATAAAGAATCTGACATGACTGAGTGACTAACTGGGGACTGGGCACATAGGACTTACACGCAGAAACTGTAAAATCGCATCGAAGGGCATAAAATAAGACCTGAATAAATAGGAGGCTATATCACATTCTAGGGTGGAAAGACTATGTGGCTGCACTGGGTCTTCGTTGTGGCATGTGGGCTCCTCCTTTGCAGCACATGGACTTTTTCTCTAGCTGTGGCATGTAGGAGCTTCTCTCTAGTCGCAACATGGGTTTCTCTTATTGCAGAGCACGGGGTCTAGATTGCACAAGTTCATTAGTTGCAGTGCGGACTTCTCTAGTTGTGGCCCATGAGCTTAGTTGCCCTGTGACAGGTGGGATCTTCCCAGACTAGGGTTAGAACCCACGTCCCCTGCAGTGGGAGCTGTATTCTTAACCACTGGATCAGCAGGGAAATTCCAACAATTTTAAATGTCATTTCTTCTAAATTAATTCATAAATTGAAAGTATTCCAACTAAATCTTTTATTGGGGAGATTTTTTTAAATGATCATATTATTTATATCAGAGGATAAATTAGAACAGCCCTCATAAAGAAAGGAAAATAATAACAAGACACTAGCTTTTCTTACCAAGTATGAAAACTTGATTCCAAACAAAATGGTATTGACATTGGAATTGACAAATAGACCACTGGGAAAGAATGATCAATAAGGAATAGATCTCAGTATAAATGAAATCTGATAGAGCAAAGGTGATTTTTCAGTTGGATAAGAAAAAAGATTTTTAAATAAATGAGTGGCACAATCAATGTAATATCTCATTGCGTATTTAATTTACAATGTATACAAATTCAAATTCCTGATGAATTAAAGATTTGCGTGTAAAAAAGAAACACAAATATTTGAAGAAAATTTGGGAGACTCTAAGTTGCAGCCTACGGGTTCAGGAGGTCTTTATAACTTAGAAAACCCAGGAAATATTAGGTTGGTGCAAACGTAATTGTGGTTTAGGACCATGAATTTTAAGTTATTATAACTAGGCTCCAAACATATCTTTATTAATCAAAATAGGAATCATTACATTCAACACATTTTTGTCAATGAGAAATAAGTTGGTTTATTCATGTAGGTTAAAAATCCATGCTTGAGGATTTGACACACACTTGGAAAGCATTTTTTTGCCTCTTGCTGGTTATGGAAGCATTTTCCCTGCAAAAAATTGTCAAGATGCTTGAAGAAGTGGGAGTCAGTTGGTAGGAGTCAGGTGAGGCAAAGCTTCATAGCCCAATTCATTCAACTTTTGAAGTGTTGGTTGTGTGACTTGTGGTCGGGCTTTGTCATGGAGAAGAATCAGGCCCATTCTGTTGACCAATGCTGGCTGCAGGCGTTGCAGTTTTTGGTGCATCTCAATTTGCTGAATGTTCTTCTCAGATGAGAAGAACAGGATCCAGAAGGGTGTAGTGGATCAGACTGACAGCAGACCACCAAACAGTGACCATGGTGTTTTTTGGTGCAGGTTTGGCTGGGAAGTGCTTTGAAGCTTCTTCTCGGTTCAATCACTGAGCTGGTTGTTGATGGTTGTCGTATACAATCCACTTTTTGTCGCACGTCACAATTCAGTCGAGAAATAGTTCATCTTTGTTGCATAGAATAAGAAAAGACAACACTTTAAAATGACGATATTTTTGATTTGTGGTCAGCTCATGAGGCACCTACTTATCAAGCTTTTTCACTTTTCCAATTTGCTTCCAATGCCAGATGACCAGAGAATGGTCCATGTTGAGTTCTTTGGCAACTTCTCATATAGTTGTAAGAGGATCAGCTTTGATGATCCTCCCAATTGGTCATTGTCAAGTTCCAATGGCCACCCACTAGACTCCCCAACTTCAAGGTTCTCGTCTCCTTCGCAAAACTTCTTGAACCATCAGTGCACTGTGTTTTTGTTAGCAGTCCCTGAGCCAAATGGGTTGTTGATATTGCGAGTTGTCTCCGGTGCTTTATGACCCATTTTCAACTCAAATAAGAAAATCACTTGAATTTTCCTTTTATCTAACATAATTTTCCTAGTCTAAAATAAATATAAAATGAACAGCAAGTAAGAAGCCATTAGCAAAAGTATAAAGCAAGAAATGAACATTAAAATGATGTATAAGTAACCACATTTATCGAAGAATGTATTCCATTATCAAACAGCAACGTTCAACCATGCAAAATCAAAATTACTTTTCTACCTACCTAATATATATATTAGGTACCTATCTAATATAATATATAATATACCTACCTAATATAATATTACCTACCTAATATAATATATATATTAGGTAGGTAGAAAAGTAATTGCATATATATCAGAGAAGGCGACGGCACCCCACTCCAGTACTCTTGCCTGGAAAATCCCATGGACGGAAGAGCCTGGTAGGCTGCAGTCCACGGGGTCGCTAAGAGTCAGACACGACTGAGCAGCTTCACTTTCACTTTTCACTTTCATGCATTGGAGAAGGAAATGGCAACCCACTCCAGTGTTCTTGCCTGGAGAATCCCAGGGACGGGGGAGCCTGGTGGGCTGCCATCTATGGGGTCTCAAAGAGTTGGACGACTGAAGCAACTTAGAAGTATATATATATATATATATACATATATACATATAAATATATATATATAACTTAGAAGTATATATATGTGTGTATATGTGTGTGTGTGTGTGTGTATATATATATATATATGTATATATGGGCTTCCCTGATGGGTCAGATGGTAAAGAATCTGCTTGCAATGCAGGACACCTGGGTTCAATCCCTGAGTTGGGAAGATTCCCCAGGAGAAGAGCAAAGCAACCCACTCCAGTATTCTTGCCTGGAGAATCCCAATGGACAAAGGAGTCAGACAGGCTACAGTTCATGGGTTGCAAAGAGTCAGACACCACTGAGTGACAAAGCACAGCACAAT